>NC_058093.1:184697500-185947500 GCF_020171115.1 Neogale vison | reverse complement strand
ATGATAGGCAATACTGGAGCCACAATGCAGCATTCTGACTTACCCGTAGAAAGAAGAGGTTCCTGGTGAGTCTGCCCAGAAACCCCACATGAAAATCAGTCTGCTCAGTCCTCAAGGGAACCCCAGTTTATAGACAGCCCTGGCCACTAGTGCTGTGTCTGACAGAGCATGAGCCCCGACACAATGTCAGCCACCACGACAGCGGGCCCCATTACCAGCATGTGAGACCGGACATGGCCCAAGTCCATCATCTCTACCCATCCTTGGTTTTCAGGCATCTTTCCCCACACCTTTGCTGGAGACCCTGACAATGGGGGTACCTGAATCACAATAGAGAACTCCTATTTCCATGGCAGGAAGCCTGGTTATTGCTATGGGTGTCCAACCCTCAAAGTGGGAGCCATCTCTATGGCCAATAAGACAACGCCTTCTCCTGAGGGCCCCCCTGGGCACAAACAGGCATGGTGACCCTCAGCCTGAGCATGCTTTCAAACAAGCCCTCTCAGTTACACCACTATGATCCTGCACTGCAGGCCTGGAACACCCCTAGGCCCAAATCTTAACACTTGGTGGGATTATCCAGGCACCCAGACCCAGAGCCCTTCTCTGGAATTCCTGTTTTTGTTACCCCTAAGCTGGAAAACAGCACTCAACTCAAGGCTTTGGTACTTTGGTACTTGGCCCCAGAACCACCAAAACGAACCTGTCATGTTCCTCAGCTCCAATAGTCATTGGACGTGTGCTTTCCAGTCATCCATGAGGGAGGGCTCTGCTACCCAAGCTTTCCACATGGGGGACCCTGGAGGAAACAAACCAGACTCATCCTGTCCATTAGAAGGAGACCTTGTTGTTTGGAGCATTTTACAGTCTTAAGTGTGGGTAATTCTCCATGGCCTCTTGAATCCACCCCTCCATTTGTCAGTCATCATAGACACAAACTCCACTGTGAGCAAACATCTGACATCTGCCCTTACTCGGGTGCTGGATATCTTGTATTAGCTGCTGCACATTGGAACTGACTTCCGCTTGGAACTCAATTTAGGCATAGCTGATGTTTACAATTTCATCCTCATCCTTCTGGTCCCCAAGCCCTCTTGATAGGGAATTCTGGAGCCACAACGCAGCATTCTGCCTGCCCCGTAGAAAGAAATGCTTCGTGAGTCTTTGCAGAAATTCCACATGAGGATCAGTCTGCTCGAGAATCAGTCTGTTCTTGAAATTCAACATACGATCCGACATGTGGTTCCTGAGCCATACAAGAGAACCCCTCCTGTCCCGAGAAGGAAACCTGGCTCCTAGGAACTGGGTCTAACCCACAGGTAGGAGAATCCTACATGGCCGCAGACCCACCACCACATTCTAAGGTCTCCCTGGACACCAAGCAGCATTGTGACTCATTAGACTGAGAACATCTGTCAACTTAGATCACTTGGAAATTGGAACAAGAACCAGCAGATCATGCCTGCCATGTTCCTCGGCTGCAATAGTAATGCAAGGAAGGCTTCCCAGGCTTCCATTCAGAGAGATCTACTATCAAATCTTTCCAAATTGGGGACCCTGGAGCCCTCTATGCGGACTTTGCCTGTCCCACAGTAGGACACCTTGCTGTTTGGAGCAGCTCACAAGGTCCTGCTTGGGAAAAACTCTAAGAAATCTTGAGGCCACCCCACAATTTGTTGACCAACATGGATACAAATTCCAGAGTGAGAAGACATCTGACCCTCGCCCATACTCAGGTGTTGGGGATCTCAAAACAACCACTGCACATTGGAATGGCCATGTGCTCGACACTGAGTGCATCCGTGGCTTGTGTTTTCAGACTTCTGTCCTCACACTCCTTGCCTGCAAGCCCTCCATATTGGGAATTCTGGAGCCACAACGCAGCCTTTTGCCTGCCCACCAGAAAGAAGAAGTGCCCTATGGGTCTTCACAGAAACCCACATGAGGATCCTCCTGCACGGCCCTCAACAGCACCCCAATATAATTAGGCCGAGCTCTGCACAAATGCTCTGTCTGACACAGCCCGATCCCTGACCTCCATTCAGTGACCCAGATAGTGGCCCCATATCCTGCAGTTGGGTCCAGCTTTGGCCTGAGGCCATCATATTGAACCAACCTGGGTATTCAGTTACCTGTCCCAGACTTAGCTCAAATTGCTGCCCATAGGAAACCCTGAAGTACAAAAGAGTAATCATACTTCCTCATGGCCAGAAGACTGAATGTTGAGATGCCTGTCCAACCCTCAGAGTGGGAGCCAAGTGCATGGCCCATGAGACCACGCCTACACAGGATGGTCAGCTAGGTACAAATAGTCATTGCAACCTTCAGAATGAGACTCCTTTCCCTAGAGCCCCCATGGGAGCTGGACCAGGATCCCACAGAGAGGGTCTGTCATGGCCCTAGGCCCAAAACTGAAGCCTTGGTTGGGTTTTCCAGGTGCCTGGACTCGGAACCCATCTCTGGATTCCCTGTTTAGACAGGACCCCTGAGATGGAAAACAGCGTTTTCTTCTTCCCCAGAAATACATCAAACCCTTGGGTGCCAATCAGAATCCCCAGAGTGGAAGAATATCCCATGGGCACATGAAGTAACCCCACCACTTTGTGGCGATCCTAGACACACAATCCAGACAAAAAAGCCTGTGCTCCACCCTCCCAGCCACCTGAATTTCAAATCCTGAGGATCTTCCCTCAGGGTCTGCAGATCTGGCCTGCCATCACCTCACCCCTAACTCTTACCAATTTTGTGTCTGAAGACTTTGGTCCCAGAGCCCTGAACCACATGTCCTCCAGGATGGGGCCTTGAGAACCACATGACATCACTGGGCCTGCTATCCCAAGGAAACTCTGCCCGTCTCAGTTTCCCAAAAGTCCAGATTAGCAGAAAACTGCAAGGCCCCTGAGTCCACCCCAAATTCATGGAAAAAATGAATTTTTTTTCCGCTCTGGAAAAAATGCACAGCCTGACACAGCCTCCTCACTTACCACCAGGATGACACGCAGGTCAATGGTACTGAGTCCGAAGATTGAACCTGCCATGCCCCTACAACCTCATCAGAACCTTAGCTTAGGTTTTGAGGCCTCTTTTCCCAGAGGCCTGTTCTGGAAATTCAATATATGGCCCAACCTGTGGTCCGTGAGCCATACAAGAGAACACCTCCTGTCCTGAGAAAGAAACCTGGCTCTTGGGTACTGGGTCTATTCCTCAGGATAGAGAATCATGAATGGCCTGAAAGCCTCCACTACATTCTAAGGTCTCCCTGGACAACAAGCAGCATTGGGACCCATTAGACTGAGAACTTCCCTCAACGCAGATCACTTGGAACTTGGAATCAGTGTCATTGGATCAAGTCTTCCCTGTTCCTCAGCTGCAATGGTAACACTAGATGGGCTTCCCAGGCCTCCATACAGAGAGCTCTGCTATCGAATCTTCCATATGGGGGACCCTGGAGCCCTGTAATCCGACTTCTCCTGCCCCACAGTAGGACACCTTGGTGTTTGGAGCAGCTCACAAGCTCCTGCTTAGAAAAACCTCCAAGAATTCTTGAGGCCACCCCACCATTCGTTGGCTATCATGGATACAAACTCCAGAATGAGCAGACATCAGACCTTCGCCCAGGTGCTAGAGATCTCGAAACAACTGCTGTATATTGGAAGGGACATGTGCTCGGCACTGAGCTTAATCGTAGCTTGTGTTTTCAGAGTTCTGTCCTCACACTCCTCGCCTGCAAGCCCTCCAACTTGCGAATTCTGGAGCCATGATGCAGCCATCAGCCTGCTCACCAGAAAGAAGTGCCCTAAGGGTCTGTGCAGAAACCCCACATGAGGATCCAGTTGCACAGCTCTCAACGGCACCCCAATATCATAGGCCGCCCTCTGCATGAATTCTCTGTCTGGCATAGCTCGAGCCCGACCTCCTGTCAGCCATCCAGACAGCGGGCCCCATTTCCTGCAGGTGCATCCTGCCTTGGCCCGAGGAACTCATCTCGAAGAACCTGGGTATTCAGGTAAATGTCCCAGAAGTTAGCTTAAATTCCTGCCCATGGGGGACCCTGAAGCCCAAAACAGTACACATCCTTCCCAATGGCAGGAAAATGGAATGTTGAGATGGCTGTCCAAACCTCAGAGTGGGAGCCAAGTACATGGCCCATGAGACCACACACATTCAGCATTGGCATCTGGGCACCAACAGGCATTGTGACTCTCAGCCTGAGACCCATTTCCAAAAATCCCCCTCGGGAGCTGTACAAGGAGAACATAGAGTGGGCCTGTTATGCCCTTAGGCCCAAATCCTAAGCCTTGTAGGGGTGATCCAGGCTCCAGGACCCAGAACCCATCTCTGGAATGCCTGTTTGGACAGGACCCCTGACACGGAAAACCGCGCTCCCCCAACGCCCCAGAAAGACACCAAACTCTTGGGTGCCAGGCAGAATTCCCAGAGAGGTAGTATCTCACATGGACCCATGAGGCCACCTCTCCATTTCGTGGCCATCTTAGACAAACAAATCAGAGAGAAAAGCCTGTGCTCCTGCCTCCCAGCCGTCTGAATTTAAAATCCCGAGGAGCTGCCCTCAAGGTCTGCAGATGGGGTCTGCCATCACCTCGCCCCTAACTCTTACCTGAGTTTGTGTCTGAAGACTTTGGACCCAAAGTCCTGACTCTTATGCCCTCCAGGATGGGGCCTCCAGGACCACACCACATCACTGGGCCTGCTCTCCCGAGGAATCTCAGCCCGGCTCAGTTTCCCAAACCCACCAGATTAGGAGAAACCTGCAAGGCCCCTAAGGCCACCCATATTTCATATGTCGCTCTGGAAAAAATGCAGTCTGACATTGCCTAAGAACATAACTCCAAGAAGACACACAGGTCAATGGGAAGGGATTAATGGCCTAAGAACATGGCGGTTCCGATGTGCTGGGTGTGCGATCTTCTGTCGGAATGTCTGGGATCAGGCTATGTAAGAAAGAGCATTAGTGCTTAGGGTAGCCTATGCAACTGGGGTGTTGCCGAGGGCCGAGCAGGTTGATTTTCATTTGGAGTTTCTGGGCAATGCCATAGACAATGTTTTTCTTCTGGGGGGCAGGCAGAGTGCTTCGTTGTGGCTCCAGAATTCCCAATTGGGAGGGCTTGTGAGCCAAGAGTGTGAGGAAGGAAGTATGAAAACACAAGCTAGGGTGAGGTTTGGAGCCAAGGGCACTGCAGGCCCACTCTGCAGAGGCTGAAACGAAATCTCCTGCATCTGAAGTCAGGGTGAGGATCAGACGTTGGCTGAGGCTGGAGTTTGTGTCCATGATGGCACCTTCATGAAGCGGGGGCCTCATGAGGAGAAGGAAGTTTTCCCACGCTGAGTTTGGAGGTTGCCCCAAACCACAAGGTTTCCTTCTGAGGGACAATCGAGATGGCTGTTGGATGGCTCCAGGACGTCCTATATGGAAGGACTGGAGAGCAGGGTTCGAAGGATGGATCCCTGTACAGCATGACTCACATTCCCGTTGGCCATTAGCGACAAGACATGCTTGATCTGCTGGCTCTGCGGCAAGCTACCCAGGGGGCTGAGTTGAAATGGACTCTCCTAAGGATGGGTCGTAATGTGGGTTTGTGTCCGTGGAGACCGTGGAATATGCTGGTGGCTCAGGGACCTTCCAGAATTTGCCTAACATAAGGGTATGATATGGCTCCAATTAAAAAAAACCCATGTGGACATGAGAGAGGTTCTGTTTGGTACCTCAGAAAAGTTCCAGATGCTGGTCTTCAAAAGAGTTCTCTGAGGAGAGACACCTGGAAACCAAAGCTAGGGTTCAGGTTAGTGCCTAGGTGCCTGTACATTTCAATATTCTGTCTCTGGGGACACTGTCTGAGTGTCTAAGTGGAGATAGTTGCTCAGCTGGTGTCAGAGTGACCCTCTTAGTCCAGGGCAGCCTACACTATCGGGATGGCCTTAGGGGCCTTGAGGATTTTTCCTAACCTGTAGGGTTGTGGTCAATGGATTGGGCACAGTTTCCTTGGAGAGGACAGGCACAGTCTTTTGGTGTGGCTCCATAGACTCTAGCATGGAGGTTGTGTGGGTCCAGGCTGTGGGCACAGAAGTCTGAAAACACAAACTCAGCTTAGGTTTGGCGCCAAGGGTATGACAGACCGGATCTACAGACCGTGAGGGGAGCTTCACAGCTAATGAAAGAAGGGCGAGTGGGAGGCGTTCCCTCAGGTTTTGCCTCTGGATGTTCTGTCCAATATAGCCGTGGATTGTAAGGGTGGCCTCAGGGACTGTGGGCGAGTATCCTTCTCTGGGGATTTGGCCCAGCTCCCAGAGTTTGGGGTCATTTTGTGGGAAGGGTGGAGTCCTGTTGTCTGGCTCAGGTGTCTCTCCAAGAGAGGGATTCCAGAGCAGAGCGCCAGGTACAAACTACTGGAAAACTCAAACTCTGGTGAGGATTGGGAGCATAGACGTTTGGCAAGCCCCATATGCCGGTCTTGGTCTAGGCCCTGAGAGGCCTTACTTTGACATGGGGCTCACGCTGAGGGTCACAATGTGAGTTTGTGCCCATTGTGGCACTCAAATTTGGGCATGGCCTCAGGGGCCATGAAGGTTTCTCCTACCCTGAAGGTGTGACTCCATGCCAACAGAAAGCTTTACAGACATGGAGAAAGAGGAGTTTTGATTTGTGCTTCAGGTACTCACGTGTGCCTGGATTTGATATAAAGTCTAGGTTCAGATGTCTGAAAACCCAGGTTGGGAAGTGATGACGACCTAAGGCCATGGCGTGTCTGATGTGCTGGGTGGGCAGCCAGGTGTCTCCTCTTTCTGTCGGGACGTCTGGCCTCAGGCTTTGTCAGACAGAGCATTAGTGCCCAGGGCAGCCTATCCATTTGGGGTGTGGTCGAGGCCAGAGCAGGTTGATCCTCATTTGGGGTTTCTGGGAGCCCCATAGGGCAACGTTTTCCTTCTAGTGGGAAGGCAGAGGGCTGCATTATGGTCACGCAATTCCCAGTCTGGAGGGCTTGTTTGCCAGGAGTGTGAGGGAGGAAGTCTGAAAACACAAGCTAGTGTTAGGTTTGGGGCTGAGGGCACGGCAGGACCACTCTGCAGAGGCTGAATCGAGATCTCCTTCATCTGAGGTCAGGGAAAGTATGAGACATTGCCTCAGGCTAGAGTTTGTGTCCATGATGGCCCCTTCCTGAAGGGGGTGGGGGCGTCATGAGGCCAGGGAGTTTTCCCTACGATGGGAGTTGTGAACTTCTCCAAACCTCAAGGTTTCCTTCAGCAGGACAGTCGAGTCCTTTGGATGGTTCCAGGCTGCCCCATATGGAAAGACTCGAGAGCAGGGGTCTAAGCATGGGTGCCTGGAAACGCCAACTCATATTACCGCTGTTTGGTTGGGACTAGGCAGGCTCAATCTGTGGGCTCATGGGCGAGCTACCCAAAGGGCTGAGTTGAAATGGACTCTCCTGAGGATGGGTCATAATGTGGGTTGATGGCCATGGATAACTTGGAATGTGGCGGTGGCTCAGGGACTCTGCAGGATTCTCCAACCCGAAGGGTTTGACACAGCTCCAACAAGGAAGCTTCCCATGTGGAGACGAGAGGTGTTCTGTTCGGTGCCTCAGGAAAGACCCATATGCTGGTCTTCAAACCCAGGCCTCTGAGGAGTGACACCTGGAAACCATAGCAAGAGTTCAGATTAGGGCCTAGGGGCCTGTCTGTTTCAATCTTCTATGTGGACATCTGTCTGCATGCCTGCATGGAGGTAGTTGCTCAGGTTGTGTCAGAATGCCCCTGTTTGTCCAGGGCGGCTTCCAGTAGTGGGATGTCCTCGGGGGACATGAGGTTTCTCCTATTCTCCAATGGAATGAACACAGTTTCCTAGGAGAGCACAGGCACAGTACTGTGGTATGGCTCCAGAGGACCCAGCCTGGAGGCTGTGTTTGCCAGGGCTGTGGGGACAGATGCCCGAAAACAAAAAAAACTTGGTTCAGATTTGGGGCCAAGGTTATGGCAGGCCTGATCTCCAGTCCATGAGGGGAGCTCTTCTGGGTATTAAATAAGGGTGAGTGAAAGGCGGTCGCTCAAGCTTTTGTCTCTGGTTGTTGTGTCCACAGTGGCCTTTTAATATAGGTGTGGCCTTATGGGCTGAGGAAGAGTCTCCCTCTCTGGGGATGGGTCAAGCTCCCAAGTGTTTGGGGTCATTCTGTGGGAAGGAAAGAGTTCTGTTTTCTGCCACAGGTGTCCCCCGAGTAGAGGGATTCTAGAGCAGAGCAGTGGGTACTGACAACTGGAATACCCGCCATCTGGTTAGGCCTGGGTGCCTATGGGCATGGCAAGCCCCATATGCGGGCTCTTGGTCCAGCCACTGAGAGGCGTTACTTGAATACGGGACTCACGCTGAGGGTCATAATGAGTGTTGTGGCCCTTGAGGGCCAAGGTGGCCCTCAAGCATGGGCGTTGCTCCGTGGGCCATGCTGGTTTCTCCTACACTGAAGGTTTGACTCACTGCCAACAGCAAGGTTTCTCGCCATGGGGAAGGAAGAGTTCTGACTTGTGCGTCAGGTTCACCCCTGTGCAGGGATTGGAGATAAGGTCTAGGTTCCTATGCCTGAAAACCCAGGTTGGGAAGGGATGATGGCCTAAGGCCGTGGCGGGTCCAATGCGCGGCATGTGCAGCCAGCTGTCTCGGTGTCTGTTGGACGGTCAGGGCTCATGTTATGTAAGACAGATCATTAGTGCTTAGGGTAGCCTATGTAATTGGGGTGTTGCCAAGGGCCAAGCAGTTTGATCTTCATTTGGGGTTTCTGTTCAACGGTATAGACAATGTTTTTCTTCTGGGGGGCAGACATAGTGATTCGTTGTGGCCCCAGAATTCCCAATAAGGAGGGCTTATGGGCCAGGAGTGTGAGGACGGAAGTTTGAAACCACAAGCTACGGTGAGGTTTGGAGCCAAGGGCACGGCAGGCCCACTCTGCAGAGGCTGAATATGGATCTCCTGCATCTGGATTCAGTGTGATGATCAGACGTTGGATGATGCTGGAGTTTGTGTCCATGATGGCCCCTTCATGAAGCGGGGGCTTCATGAGGCCAAGGAGATTTTCCCACACTGAGTTTGTGAGTTGTTCCAAACCACAAGGTTTCCTTCTGCAGGACAGTCGAGTCCTTTAGGATGGCTAAAATGACGTCCCATATGGAAGGACTGGAGAGCAGGGTTCGAAGGATGGATGCCTGAATAGCATACCTCACATTTCCATTAGCTATTTGCGACAAGACATGTTTGATCTGCTGGCTCTGGGTAAAGCTACCCAGGGTGCTGAGTTGAAATGGACTCTCCTGAGGATGAGTCGTAATGTGGGTTTGTGTCCATGGAGACCTTAGAACTTCCTGGTGTTTCAGGGGCCCTACAGAATTCGCCTACCAGAAGGGTTTGATACAGCTCCAATAAGAAAGCTCCCCATGTGGAGATGAGAGAGGTTCTGTTTGGTGCCTCAGGAAAGCCCCATATGCTGTTCTTCGTACACAGGCGTCTGAGGAGTAACACCTAGAAACCAAAGGAAGAGTGCAGATGAAGCCTAGGGACCTATCCAGTTTAATCTGTCTCTACAGACATCTGTCTGCATGTCTGCATGGATGTAGTTGCTCAGCTTGTGTCAGAATGTCATTGTGTGTCCTGGGCGGCTAACAGTAGTGGGATCTCCCTAGGAGCCTACCCGGTTCAGTCTTTTTCTATGTGGACATCTGTCTACGGGTCTGAGTGGAGGTAGTTGCTCAGCTGTTGTCAGATCGCCCCTGTTCGTCCTGGGAAGCCTACACTATTGGGATCACCTCGGTGACATTGGAGGTTTCTCTTCATTTGCAAGATTGTGGCCAATGGAATGGGAAGAATTCCTTTGGAAAGGGAAAGCACAGTTTTGAGGTGTGGCTCCAAGAGCCCAAGCATGGAGGGTCTGTGGGTCAAGGATGTGGGGACAGAAGTCTGAAAATACATACTCGTGGAATGGGGCTATGGCACACGGGCCCTGAAGGATTCTCTCTGATATTGGAAACCAGGCCTCTGAGGAGAGATACCTTGAAAACAAAGCAATGGATCTGATTAGGGCCTAGTGGCCTGTCCAGTTCAATCTGCTTCTCTGGGGACATCCATCTATGGTATGAGTGGAGATAGATGCTCAGCTGTTGGCAGATCGCCCTTGTTTGTCCCGGGCGGCCTACACTATTGGGATGGCCTCAGGGACTATGGAAGTTTCCCCTAATTTGTACGATGGTGGACAACGGAATGGGCAGAATTCCCGTGGAGTGGGCAGGCACGGACCTGAAGTGTGGATCCAGGGGCCCCAGCCTGGAGGGTGTGTGGGCCAGGAATGTGAGGACAGAAGTCTGAAATACAAACTTGGCTTAGGTTTGGGGATGTAGGTATGGCAGGACAGATCTACAGACTGTGAGGAAAACTCTTCGGGATATGAAGAGTGAGTGTGAGGTGCTTATTCAGGCTTTTGTCTCTAGATCTTGTGTCAACGATGGCCGTGGAATGTCGGGGAGGCCTCATGGGCCATGGGTGTGTCTTCCTCTCTGTGGATTTGGCCCTATCCCAATTGTTTTGGGTCAATATGTGGGATGGGAGGAGTCCTTTCAGTTTTGTTACCTCAGGTGTCCCACCAAAAGAGGGATTCCAAGGCAGATTCCAGGGGAGGGGCGAATGGACAACCCAAACTATGGTTAAAAATTGGAGCCTAGGGACATGGCAAACCCAATATGCCGTCTCTTGGTCCATCCCCTGAGAGGCCTTACTTGAGGACTGGGCTCAGGCTGAGGGACACAATGCGTGTTTGTGACCAATGCATCCCTCAAGCATCAGCGGGGCCTCATGGGCCACACTCGTTTCAACTACACTGAACATTGGACAACATGCCAACCACAAGGTTTCTTGCCATGAGGAAGGAGTTCTGACTTCTGCATCATATTCAACCGTGGGCAGTGTTTGGAGATATGGTCTAGGTTCTGAAGCCTGAAAACCGAGGTTGGGAAGAGATGGCGACCTAAGGCCATGGCGGGTCCGATGTGCTCAGTGTGCGTTCAGCTGGCTGGGTGTGAGTCAGAGGTCCAGGCTCAGGCTGTGTCAAAAAGGGCATTAGTGCCGAGGGCAGCCTGTATAATTGGGTAGAGTCAAGAGGCATGCAGGTTGATCCTCATTTGGGCTTTCTGGGTAGCTTCAGAGTGTAATGTTTTTCTTCTGGAGGGAAGGCAGAGTGTTGCTTTGTAGTTCTGGAATTGCCAACCTGCAGGGCTTGTGGTCCAGGAGTGTGAGGATGGAAGTCTGAGAACAGAAGCTAGGCTTAGGATTCTGGGCGAGGGGATGGCAGGCACACTCTGCAGAGCTCAATCGAGATCTTATGCATCTGAAGCCAGGGCAAGGATCTGACGATTGCTCAGGCTGGAGTTTCTGTCCCCTATGGCCCCTTCATGAAGGGGAGGGTGATCATGATGCCATGAAGGTTTTCCCATGATGGGAGTTGTAAGATTCTCCAAACCACAAATATTCTTCTGCAGGACCACTGAGACCTGTTGGTTGGCTCCAGGTCTTTCCATATGGAATGATTCTGAGCAGGGTTCTAAGGGTGGATATCTGGGTAGCCCACCTCTCATTCCAATTGTCTCCTAGCGACAAGACAGGTTAGATCTGCTGGATCTGGGGGAGCAACCCAGGGGGCTGAATTGAAATGGACTCTTTTGCAAATGTATCATAATGTGGGTTTGTGTCCTAGCGACAAGGCAGGTTCAATCTTCTGGCACTGGGGGAACAACCGAGGGGACTGAATTGAAATGGACTCTCCTGAGGATTGATCATAATGTGGGTTTGTGTCCAAACCCACATTCCAGACCTTGGAATGTGGCATTGGCTCCAGTGCCCTGAAAGATTTTCCTAACCTGAGGTTTTGAGACAGCTCCAAAGAGCAAGTTCCGCATGTGGAGATGAGATTTGTTCTGATTGTTGCCTCAGGAACTCCCATAAACTGGTATTGGAAACCAGGCATCTGACGAGAGATGCCTGGAATCCAAAGCAATGGCTCTTTAGGGTCTAGGGGCCTGTCCGCTTCAATATTCTCCTCTGAGAACATCTGTCTACAGTTCTGAGTGGAGGTCATTGCTCAGCTTGTGTCATATCACCCCTGTTTGTCCTGGTAGGCACACACTATTTGGCTGGCCTCGGGGACTTTGGAGGTTTCTCTTAAACTGTAGGGTTGTGGCAAATGAAATGGTAAGAATTCCATTGTAGAGGGCAGGCACAGTCCTGACTTGTGGCCCCAGCTGTCTGGGTTTTTGACGGGAGGTCCGGGCTCAGTCTGTGTCAGACAGGGTATTAGTGCCCAGGGTAGACTCTATAATTGGAGTACAGTTGAGTGGCTTGCAGGTTGATCCTCATTTGAAGTTTCTGGGTAGTCCCATAGGGCAAAGTTTTTCTTCTGGAGGGCAGGCATAGTGCTGCACTGTGACTCCAGAATTCCCAAACGGTGGGCTTGTGGGCCAAAAGTGTGAGGAAAGAAGACTGAGACACCAAGCTAGACTTAGGTTTCTGGGCGAGGGCACGGCAGGCACACTGCAGAGCTAAATCGAGATCTTGTGCATCTGAAGTCAGGACAAGGATCAGACGTAGGTTCAGGTTGGAGTTTCTGTTCAAGACAGCCCCTTCATGAAGGTGGGGGGGCATCATGGGGCCATGGAGGTTTTCTGACGATGGGAGTTTTGAGATGCTCCAATCGGCAAGGATTCCTTCTGCGGGAGAGTCGAGACCTGTCAGACTGCTCCGGGATGTCCCATGCGGAACGACACAAGAGCAGGGTTCTAAGGATGGATGCTTGAAGAGCCTGACTCACATTCCTATTGTCTTCTTGTGACAAGGCAGGTTCGATCTGCTGACACTGGGGGAGGAACAAGGAGGGTGTGTTGAATTGGACTCTTCTGAGGATGGGTCATAATGTATGTTTGTGTCCATGAAGACCTTGGAATGGGGCGGTGACTGCGGGAACCTGAAGGTTTATCTTAACTGGAGGTTTCGACACAGATCCAAAGAGCAAGTTTCCCGTGTGGAGAAAAGATTTGTTCTGATTAGTAACTCTGGAAAAACCTATATACTGGTATTAGAAACCAGATCTCTGAGGAGAGATGCCTGGAAACAAAAGCAATGGATCTGAGTAGGGCTTAGGTGACTGTCTGGTTCAATCTTCTTCTCTGGGGATATTTGTCTATGTGTCTGAATGGAGGTAGTTGATCAGCTTGTGATAGATCGCCCCTATTGGTCCTGGGTGGCCTATTCAATTGGGATGGCTTTGGGGACTTTTTAGGTTTCTCCTAATCTGTAGGGTTGTGGCCAATTGAATGGGCAGAATTCCCCAGGAGAGGGCAGGCACAGTCCTGAGATGTGGCTCCAGGGGCGCCAGCCTGGAGGGTATGTGGGCCAGGACTGTGGGGACAGAATTCTGAAAACACAAACTCAGCTTAGGTTTGGGGACGTATGTATGACAGGCCTGATCTACTGACTGTGAGGAAAATTTTTCAGGCTATGAACAAAGGGCGAGTGTGAGGCTCTTGCTCAGGCTTGTGTCATGGTGGTGGAGGAATGTCAGGCTGGCTTCATGGGCCATAGAGGAGTCTTTCTCTCTGGGGGTTTGGCCCGATCCCAAGTGTTTGGGGTCAGTCTGTGGGTGGGAGTCCTTTCTGTATTTTTTTTTATCTCAGGTGTCCCACGAAAGAGGGATTCCAGAGCAGAGCCTTGAGTAGGGGTGACTAGACATTTGAGCTCTGGTTAAGAATGGGGGGACTAGGGGCATGGCAAGCCCCATATCCGAGCTCTTGGCCCAGTCACTGAGAGACTTTACTTGAGGATAGGGATGAGGCTAAGGGTCAAAATGTGTTTGTGCCCATCGCGACCCTCAAGCCAGGGTGGGTCCTCATGGGCCACACTATTTTCTCCTACACTGAACGTTGGACAACATGCCAACCACAAGGTTTCTGGCCATGGGGAATGAGGAGTTCTGATTTCTGCATCACGTTCAGCACTGGCCAGTGATTGGAGATAAGGTCTAGGTTCTGAAGCTTGAAAACCGAGGTTGGGAAGAGATGATGGCCTACGGCCATGGCGGGCCCAATGTGCTCGGTGTGCGGCCAGTGGTCTGGATGTAGGTCGTGAATTCCGGGCTCAGACTGTGTCAGACAGGGCATTAGTACTCAGGATAGACTGTAAAATTGGGGTACAGTTGAGTGGCGTGCAGGTTGATCCTCATGTGGCATTTCTGGGTAGCCCCATAAAACAATGTTTCTCTTATAAAAGGCAGGCAGAGTGCTACATTGTGGCTCTGGAATTCCCAAATTGGTGGCCTTGTGGGCCAGGAGTGTGAGGACGGAAGTCTGAGAACACAGGCTAGGCTTAGGCTTGAGGCGTGGGCACAACAGGCACACTCTGCAGAGCTGAATCAGGATCTCGTGCATCTGATGTCAGGGCGAGGATCAGACGTAGGCTCAGGTTGGAGTTTCTGTCCATGTTGTCCCCTTAATGAAAGTGGGGGGGCATCATGAGGCAATGGAGGTTTTCCCACGGTGGGATTGTCTGATGCTCCAATCTGCAAGGATTCCTTCTGTGGGACAGTTGAGACCTGTTGGATGGATCCAGGACATCGCATAAGGAAATTTTCAAGAGCAGGGTTCTATCAATGGATGCCTAGGCAGCCCAACTCGCATTCCAATTGTCTCTTAGTGACAATGCAGGTTTGATCTGCTGGCTCTGGGGAGGAACCGAGGGGGCTGAGTTGAAATGGACTCTCCTGAGGATAGGTCTTAATGTGGGCTTGTGTCCATAGAGAACTTGGAATGGGGCAGTGGTGCCAGCGCCCTGAAGGATTCTCCTAACCAGAGGTATTGACACAGCTCCAAAGAGCAAGTTTCCCATATGGAGATGAGTTTTTTCTTGATGTTGCCTCAGGAAACCCTATAAGCTGGTATTGGAAACCAGGCCTCTGAGGAGAGATGCCTGGAAACCAAGACAATGGATCCGATTAAGGCCTAGAAGCCTGTCCACTTCAGTCTTCTTCTCTGGGAACATCTGTCTATGGTTCTGAGTGGAGGTCATTGCTCAGCTTACGTCAGATCACCCCTGTTCATCCCAGGAGGCCTACACTATTGGGATGGTGTCGGGGTCTTTGGAAGTTTCTCCTAATCTGTAGGGTTGTGGCCAATAGAATGAACAGAATGCCCTTGGAGAGGGCATGCAGAGTCCTGAGGTGTGGCCCCAGCTGTCCGGGTGTCAGTCGGGAGTTCTGGGCTCAGGCTGTGTCAGACAGCACATTAGTGCCCAAGGTACAGTATACAATTGGGGTACAGTCGAGTGGCATGCAGGTTGATCCTCATATGGGGCTTCTGTGTAAACCCATAGGGCAATGTTGTTCTTCTGCAGAGCAGGTAGAGTGCTGCATTGTGGCTCCATAATTCCCAAACTGGAGGGCTTGGGGCCCAGGAGTGTGATGACGGAAGTCTGACAACACAAGCTAGGCGTAGGTTTCAGAGCGAGGGCAAGGCAGGCACAATCTACTGAGCTGAATCGATATCTCATGCATATGAAGTCATGGCAAGCATCACTCTTTTGCTTAGGTTGGAGTTTCTGTCCATTTCCCCCACTCATGAAGGGCGGGACACATCATGTGGCCATGGTCGTTTTCCCAAGATGGGAGTAGTAAGATGCTCCAATCCCCTAGGATTCTTTCTGCGGGACATTTGAGACCTGTTGGGTGGCTCCAGGACATCCCATAGAGAACGACGCCAGAGGAGCTTTCTAAGGATGGAATCCTGAGCAGCCCGCCTCACATTCCAATTATCTACTTGCGATAAGGCAGGTTTGATCTGCTGGCTCTGGGGGAGCCACTGAGGGTGCTGAGTTGAAATGGACTCTCCTGAAGATGTGTCTTAACGTGGGTTTGTGTGCATGGAGACCTTGGAATGGGGCGGTGGCTCCAGAGAAACCTGAAGCTTTCTCCTATCTGGAGCTTTTGACTCAGCTCCAAAGAACAAGTTTCCCATGTGGAGACGAGATTTATATTGATTGATACCTCTGGGAACCCACATATGCTTGTATTAGAAACCAGCCTTTTGAGAAGAGATGCCTGGAAACAAAAGCAATGGATCCTACTATGGCCTAGGTGTCTGTCCGGTTCAATCTTCTTCTGTGGAGATATCTGTATACGGGTCTGAGTGGGGGTAGTTGCGCAGCTTGTGACAGATCACACCTCTTTGTCCTGGGCGGCCGAATCTATTGGGATGGCCTCAGGAGCATTGGAGGTTTCTCCAAATCTGTTGGGTTGTGTCTAAGGGAATGAGCAGAATTCCCTTGGAGAGGGCAGGCACAGTGCTGAGGTGTGGCTCCAGGGTCCCAGCCTGGAGGGTGTGTGGGTCAGGACTGTGGGGACAGAAGTCTGAAAACAGCAACTCGGCTTAGGTCTTGGGACGTAGGTATGGCAGGCCCGATACAGACCTTGAGGAGAATTTTTCAGGCTATGATTAATGGGGGAGTGTGAGGCGATTCTTCAGGATTTTGTCTCAGGATTTTGTGTCCACTGTGGCCGTGGAAAGTCAGGCTGGCCTCATCAGCCATGGTCGAGTTTTTCTCTCCGTGGATTTGGCCCGATTACAAGTGTTTGGGGTCATTTTTTTGGATGGTAGGAGTCCTTTCTCTCTCTCTATATATATATTTTTTACCTCATGTGTTTCACCAAAAAGGGATTCCAGAGAAGAGCTCGGAGTACGGAGTATGGGTGACTAGACTTTTCAAGCTCTGGTTAAGATTGCGGGACTAGGGGCATGGCAAGACCCATATGCGGGCTCTTGGTCCAGCCCCTGAGAGGTTTTACTTGAGGACAGGGCTCACGCGGAGGGTCCCAATGTGTGTTTGTGCCCATCGCAGCCCTCAACCATAACCGGGGCCTCATGGGCCATGTTGGTTTCTCCTACACTGATTGTTGGGCAGCATGCCAACCACAAGGTTTCTGGTCATGCGGAAGGAGGAGTTCTGATTTCTGCATCACGTACACCGCTTGGAAGTGAGTGGAGGTAAGGTCTAGGTTCTGAAGCTTGAAAACAGAGGTTGGGAAAAGATGACAACCTAAGGCCATGGCGTGTCTAATGTGCTCAGTGTGCATCCAGGTGTCTGGGTGTTGGTCGGGGAGTCTGGCCTCAGTCTGTGTCAGACAGTGCATGAGTGCCCAGGTTAGATTTTACAATTGGGGTACAGTCGAGTGGCGAGCAGGTTGATCCTCATTTGGGGTTTCTGTGTGGCCCCATAGGGCAACGTTTTTCTTCTGGAGGGCAGACAGAGTGCAGTATTGTGTCTCCAGAATTCCCAAACTGGAGGGCATGTGGCCAAGGAGAGTTATGATGGAAGTGTGAGAACACAAACTAGCCTTTAGTTTCGGGGCAAAGGTCGGCAGGCACACACTGCAGAGCTGAGTTGAGATCTCGTGTATCTGAAGTCAGGGAGAGGATCAGACTTTAGCGAGGTTGGAGTTTCTGTCCATGATCCCCCTTCATGAAGGGGGTGGCATCATAAGGCCATGGTGGTTTTCCCAAGATGGGAATTGTGAGATGCTCCAATCCACAAGGATTCCTTCTGCGGGACAGTAGAGACCAGTCGGATGGCTCCAGGACGTCCCATACAGAACAACGCCAGTGAAGGGTTCCATGGATGGAATCTTGGGGAGCCCGCAGCATTCCAATTGTCTCCTTGCAACAAGGCATGTTCGATCTGCTGGCTCTGGGAGAGCCACCGAAGAGGCTGAGTTGAAATGGTCTCTCCTGAGGATGGGTCTTAACTTGGGTGTGTGTCCATGGAGACCTTGGAATGGGGCGGTGGCTCCAGGGACCTGAAGGTTTCTCATAACTGGAGGTTTTGACATGGCTCCAAAGAGCACGTTTCTCATGTGGAGACGAGATTTGTACTGATGGGTGCCTCCGGAACCCGCCATATGCTGGTATTGGAAATCAGGCCTCTGAGGAGAGATGCCTGGAATCAAAAGCAATGGATCCAATAGGGCCTAGGTGCCTGTCCGGTTCAATCTTCTTCTCTGGGGATATCTCCCTACAGGTTTGAGTGGAGGTAGTTGCTCAGCTTGGGATAGATCGCCCCTGTTTGTCTTGGGTGGCCAACACTATTGGGATGGCCTCAGGGACTTTGGAGGTTTCTCCTAATCTGTAGGGTTGTGGCCAATGGAATGGGCAGAATTCCCCTGGAGAGGGCAGGCACAGTCCTGAGGTGTGGCTCCAGGGGCCCAAGCTTGGAGGTTGTGTGGGCCAGGACTGTGGGGACAGAAGTCTGAAAACACAAACTCTGCTTAGATTTGGGGACGTATGTACGGCAGGACCGATCTACAGACCTTCAGGAGAATTTTCGGGCTATGAACAAAGGGCAAGTGTGAGGCGCTTGGCCAGGCTTTTGTCTCTGGATTCTGTGTCAATGGTGGCCATGGAATGTCGGGATGTCCTCAGGGGCCATGGGCAAGTCTTTCTTTCTGTGGATTTGGCCCAATCCCAAGTGTTTGGGGTCATTCTGTGTATGGGAGGAGTCCTTTTGGTATTTTTTTTTTTTTTTACCTCAGGGGTCCCACCATAGAAGGATTCCAGAGCAGAGCCCTGAGTAGTAGTGACTAGACATCTCAAACTCTGGTTAGGATTGGGGGACTAGGGGCATGGCAAGCCCCATGTCTGCTCTTGGTTCTGTGCCTGAGATGCTTTCCTTGAGGACAGTGCTCATGGTGAGCACAATGTGTGTTTTTGCCCCTTTGCGGCCCTCAAGCAAGGGCGGGGCCTCATGGGCCATGCTGGATTCTCCTATGCTGAATTTTTGACAACATGCCAAGCTCAAGGTTTCTTGCCTTGGGAAAGGACGGGTTCTGATTTCAGCATCACGTTCACCCCTGCTCAGTGAGTGGAGACATGGTCTAGGTACTGAAGTCTGAAAACCGAGGTTGGGAAGAGATGACCTAAGGCCAAGGCAAGTCCTATGTGCTCAGTGTGCAGTCAGCTGTCTGGGTCTCAGTCGCAAGGTCCGGCCGCAGGCTGTGTCAGACTGGGGTTCAATGCCCAGGTTAGACTGTATAATTGGGGAACATTCAAGTGGCGTGCAGGTTGATCTTCATTTGTCGTTTTTGGGTACACATATAGGGCAACATTGTTTTCTGGAGGGCAGGCAGAGTGCTGCATTGTGTCTCTGGATGCCAAACTGGAGGGCTTGTGGGCCAGGACTATGAGGACAGAAGTCTGAAAACATGAACTAGGCTAGGTTTCGAGGCGTGGGCACAACAAGTACACTCTGCAGAGCTGAATCGAAATCACGTGCATCTGAAGTCAGGGCAGGATCAGATGTTGGCTCAGGTTGGAGTTTCTGTCCATGATGGCCCCTTAATGAAAGTTGGGGGGGCGTCACGAGGCAATGGAGGTTTTCCCAAGGTGGGATTGTCTGATGTTCCAAACTGCAAGGATTCCTTCTGTGGGACAGTCGAGACCTGTTGGATGGATCCACGATGTCCCATAGGGAACTTCTCATGGATGGATGCCTGGGCAGCCCAACTCGCATTCCAACTATCTCCTAGTGACAAGGCAGGTTCGGTCTCCTGGCTCTGGGGGAGAAACAGAGGGCTATGAGTTGAAATGGACTCTCCTGAGGATCCTTCATAATGTGGGTTTGTGTCCATGGAAACCTTGAAATGGGGCAGTGGCGTAGGCACACTGAAGGATTCTCCTAACCGGAGGTATTGACACAGCTCCAAAAAGCACGTTTCCCATGTGGAGACGAGATTTGTTCTGATTGGTGCCTCAGGAACCCCCATTAGCTGGTATTGGAAACCAGGCCTCTGAGGAGAGATGCCTGGAAACCAAAGCAATGAATGCTATTATGGCCTGGGGGCCTGTCCGGTTCAATCTTCTTCTCTGGGAACATCTGTCTATGGTCCTGATTTGCAGGTGTTTCTCAGCTGGTGTCAGATCGCCGCTGTTTCTCCAGGGAGGCCTACACTATTGTTACGGTCTCGGGGTCTTTGGAGGTTTCTCCTAATCTGTAGGTTTGTGGACAATGTAATGGGCAGAATTTTCTTGGAGAGGGCAGGCACAGTCCTGAGGTGTGGCCTCAGCTGTATTGGTTTCGGTCAGGAGATCCGGGCACAGGCTGTGTCAGACAGGGCATTAGTGCCCAGGCTAGACTGTATAATTGGGTTACAGTCGAGTGACATGTAGGTTGATCCTCATTTGGGATTTCTGGGTAGCCCCATAGGGCAACGTTGTTCTTCTGGAGCGCAGGAAGAGTGCTGCATTGTGGCTCCAGAATTCCCAAACTGGAGGGCTATTGACCCAGGAGTGTGAGGACGGAAGTCTGAGAACACAAGCTAGGCCAGGTTTTCAGGGTGAGAGCATGGCAGGCATGTTCTGCAGAGCTAAACTGAGATCTCTTCATCTGAAGTCAGGGCGAGGATAAGACATCGGCTCAGGTTGGAGTTTCTGTTCATGATGGTCCCTTAATGAAGGGGGGGTGGCGAATCATGTGGCCATGGAGTTTTTCCTTCGATGGGAGTTGTGAGAAGTTCCACACCGCAAGGGTTCCATCTGTGGGACAATTGAAATCTGTTGGATGGCTCAAGGACCTCCTATCCAGAATGACTCCAGAGCAGGGTTCTAAGGATATATGCATGGGCAGCCTGTCTGGCATTACGATTTTATCCTCTTGACAAGACAGGTTTGATCTGCTGGCTCTGGAGGAGCAATTGAGGGGGCTGAATTGAAATGGACTCTCCTGAGGATCAATCATAATGTGGGTTTTTGTTAATGGAGACCTTGGAATGGGGCAGTGGCACCGGGCACTGAAGGATTCTCCTAACCGGAGGTTTTGACACATCTCCATTGAGCAAGTTTCCCATGTGGTGATGAGGTTTGTTATGATCATTGCCTCAGGAAACCCCCATATGATGGTATTGGAAACCAGGACTCTGAGGAGAGATGTCTGGAAACAAAACAATGGATCTGATTAGGGCCTAGGGGCATGTCCGTTTGAATCTACTTCTTTGGGGACATCTGTCTATGGGTCTGAGTGTAGGTAGTTGCACAGCTGGTGTCATTTCGCCCATGTTTGTACCGGGCGGCCCACAGTATTGGGATGACCTCGGAGTTATTGGAGGTTTCTCTGAATCTGTAGTATTGGGGCCATTGAAATGGGCAGAATT
The DNA here is from genome assembly GCF_020171115.1 of Neogale vison. Taxonomy (NCBI): domain Eukaryota; kingdom Metazoa; phylum Chordata; class Mammalia; order Carnivora; family Mustelidae; genus Neogale; species Neogale vison. Next base: position 185,926,273 of record NC_058093.1, on the reverse strand, counting down.
CCCATGGAGAGGGAAGGAACAGTCCTGAAGTGTGGCTCCAGGGGCAGCATCCTGGAGGGTGTGTGGACTAGGGCTGTGGGGACAGAAGTCTGAAAATGCAAACTGAGCTTAGGTTTGGGGATGTAGGTACGGCAGACATGATCTACAGATGGTGAAGAGAACTCTTCGTGATATGAACAAAGGGCGAATGTGAGGTGTTTCCTCAAGCTATTGTCTCTGGATTTTGCTTCAACGATAGCCGTTGAATGTCGAGGTGACTTCATCAGGCACGGACGAGTTTTCCTTTCTGGGGATTTAGACCAATTCTAAGAGTTTGGGGTCATTCTTTGGGATGGGAGGAGTCCTGTCTGTTTTTTATTTTTATTTATTTATTTATTTATCCTCAAGTGTCCCACCAAAACACTGATTCCCAAGGAGAGCACTGGGGAGGGGCGACTGGACAACCTGAACTTGGTTTAGAATGGGAGCCTAGGGGCATGGCAAGCCCCATATGCTGGCTCCTGGTCCAGTCACTAAGAGGCTTTACTTGAGGGCAGGGCTCACACTGATTATCACAATGCGAGTCGGTGCCCAACCTGGCCCTCAAGCGTGGATGGGGCTTCATGAGCCAAGCTGGTTTCTCCTACTCTGAAAGTTCTACAACATGCCAAACACATGGTTTCTTGCCATGTGGAAGGAGGAGTTCTGATTTCTGCATCATGTTCAAACCTGGGCTGTGATTGGGGATAGGGTCTAGGTTCTGAAGCCTGAAAAACAGAGGGTGGGAAGAGATGACGTCCTAAGGCCATGGCGGGCCAGGTGTGCTCGGTGTGTGTCTTAGTGTTGGTCATGGGGTCTGGACTCAGGTTGTGTCACACAGGGCATTAGTGCCCAGCATCGACTGCATAATTGGGGTACAGTCAAGTGGCGTGCAGGTTGATCCTTATTTGAGGTTTCTGGGTAGCCCCAAAGGGCAAGGGTTTTCTTCTGGAGTGCAGGCAGAGTGCTGCATTGTGGCTCCGGAATTGCCAGTCTGGAGGGCTTGTGGGCCAGGAGTGTGACGACGGAAGTCTGAGAACACAAGCTAGGCTTAGGTTTGGGGGCAAGGACATGGCAGGCACACTCTGCAGAGCTAAATAGAGATCTTGTGCATCTGAACTCAGGGTGGCATCTGACTTTGGCTCAGATTGGAGTTTCTGTCCATGATGGGCCCTTCTTGAAGGGGGAGGGTCTCAAGACATGTAGGTATTCCCACGATGGGAGTTGTGAGATGCTCCAAAGTGCAAGGATTCCTTTTGTAGGTTCCTCGAGAACAGTAGGATGGCTTCCAGAGGTCCCATATGGAACAACTCCAGAACAGGATTCTAAAGATGGATTTGTGGTGTGCCCGCCTTACATTCCAATTATTTCCTAGCGACAAAGCAGGTTCAATCTGCTGGTTCTGGGAAGCAACCAAGGGGGGGTGAGTTGAAATGGACTCTCCTGAGGTTGGGCTATATTGTGTGTTTGTGTCTATGGAGACCTTGGAATGCGGCACACTTTCCAGAGCTGAATCAAGATCTCATGCATCAGAACTCAGGGCGAGTATCAGACGTTGGCTCACATTGGAGTTTCTGTCCATGATGGTCCCTTCATCAAGGGGGGGGGGCATCAGGGGCCATTGAGGTTTTCCCATGATGGGAATTTTGAGATGCTCCAAACCACAAGGATTCCTTCTGCAGTACAATTGAGACCTGTTGGATTGGTCCAGGATGTCCCATAGGAAACGACTCCAGAGCAGGGTTCTAAGGATGGATGACTGCGCAGACCGTCTCACATTCCAAATGCCTCCTAGCAAAAAGACACGTTCCATTGCTGGCTCAGTCAGAGCCACCGAGGGGGCTGAGTTGAAATGGACTCTCTTGCAGATGGGTCCTAATGTGGCTTTGTGTCCGTGGAGACCTTGGAATGGGATGGTGACACTGGAGCCCTGAAGGATTCTCCTAACGTGAGATTTTGACACAGCTCCAATGAGCAAGTTTCCCATGTGGAGATGACATTTGTTCTGATCAGTGCCTCAGGAAACCCCATATGCTGGTATTGGAAATCAGAACTCTGGAGAGAGATGACTGGAAACCAAAGCAATGGATCTGATTGGGGCCTAGGGGCCAGTCGGGATCAATGTTTTTCTCTGGGGACATTTGCCTACCTGTCTGAGTGGAGGTAGTTGTTCAGATGGTGGCAGATCGTCCCTGTTTGTTCCGGGCGACCTACACCATTGGGATAGCTTCAGGGATTTTGGAGGATCCTCTAATTTGTATGGTTGTGGTGAATAGAATGGGGAGAATTCCCTTGGAGAGGGCAGGCACAGTCCTGGCGTGTGGCTCTAGGGCCCCCATCCTGGAGGGTGTGTGGGTCAGGGCTATGGTGACAGAAGCCTGAAAACATAAACTTGGATTAGGTTTGGGAATGGAGGTATGGCAGGCCTGATCTACAGACTGTGAGAAGAATTTTTCGGGCTCTGAACAAAGGGCCAGTGTGAGGGGCTTGCTCAGACTTTTGTCTCTGGATTTTGTGTCAGCCGTTGCCATGGAATGTTGATGTGGCCTCATGGGCCATGGACGAGTCTTTCTTTCTGGGGTTTTGGCCCGATCCCAAGTGTTTGGGTCATTCTGTGGATGGGAGGAGTCTTTTCGTTTTTTTTTGTTGTTTTTTTTTGTTTGTTTGTTTTTGTTTTTGTTTTGTTTTTTTTTCCTCAGGTGTCCCACCATAGAGGAATTCCAGATCAGGGCCCTGAGTAAGGTTGACTAGACATTTCGACCTCTGGTTAAGATTGGGGGACTAGGGGCATTTTAAGCCCCATAGGTGGGCTCTTGTTCCGGCCACTGAGAGGCCTTACTTGAGGACAGGCCACCTGCTGAGGGTCACAATGCTTGTTTGTGCCCAACGTGGCTCTCAAGCATGGGAGGTGGCCACCTGGGCACGCTGGTTTCTCCTAAACTGACCATTGGGCAACATGCCAAACACAAGTATTGTGGGCATGGGGAAGGAGGAGTTCTCATTTTTGCATCACGTATACCCCTAGGGAGTGAGTGGAGATAAGGTCTAGGTTCTGAAGGCTGAAAACCGAGGTTGGGAAGAGATGACGACTTAAGGTCATGGCAGGTCCAATGTGCTCAGAGTGCATCCAGCTGTCTGGGTGTCGTTCGGGAAGAATGGGCTCAGGCTGTGTCAGACAGGTCTTCCGTGCCCAGACTAGTCTGTATAATTGAGGTACAGCCAAGTGGCGTGCAGGTTGATCTTCATTTGGTGTTTCTGGGTAGCCCAATAGGGCAACATTTTTCTTCTTGAGGTCAGGCAGAGTGCTGCACTGTGTCTCCAGAATTCCCAACTGTAGGGCCTGTGGGCCAGGAGTGTCAGGACGGATCTGAGAACACAAGCTAGGCTTAGGTTTCCGATCAAGGGCATGACAGGCACACTCTGCAGAGTTGAATCGAGATTTTGTAAATCTGAAATCAGGGTGAGGATCAGACATTGGCTCAGGATGATGTTTCTATCCATGATGGCCCCTTCATGAAGGTGGGGGTGCATCATGAGGCCATGGAGGATTTCCCATGGTGGGATTATGTGATGCTCCAAACCACAAGTATTCCTTCTATGGGACAGTCGAGACCTGTTGGACGGATCCAGGACATCCCATAAGGACCTTCTGCAGAGCAGGGTTCTAACAATGGTTGCCTAGGCAGCCCAACTCGCAGTCCAATTGTTCCCTAGCAAAAAGGCAGGTTCAGTCTGTTGTCTCTGGGGAAGCAACCATGGGGGCTGAGTTGAAATGGACTCTCCTGAGGATCGGTTGTAATGTGGGTTTGTTTCCGTGGAGAACTTGGAATGAAAGATTCTCTTAACCAGAGGTTTTGAGACAGCTCCAAAGAGCAAGATTCCCATGTGAATATGAGATTTGTTATAATTGGTGCCTCAGGAACCACAATAAGGTGGTATTAGAAACCAGGCATCTGAGAAGAGATACCTGGAAACCAAAGAAATGACCCATTTAGGGCCTAGGGGTCTGACCAGTTCAATATTCTTCTCTGGGAAAATCTGTCTATGGTTCTGAGTGGAAGTCGTTGCTCAGCTTGTGTCAGATCGCCCCTGTTTGTCCCAGGCAGCCGAAATTATTGGATGGTCTCAGGGTCTTTGGAGGTTACTCCTCGTCTGCAGGGTTGTGGCCAATGGAATGGGCAGAATTCCCATGGAGAGGGCAGGCACAGTCCTGAGGTGTGGCCCTAGCTGTATGGGTATCGGTCGGGAGGTCTGGCTCAGGCTGGGCATTATTACCCAGGCTAGACTGTATAATTGGGGTACAGGTGAGTGGCGTGCATTTTGATCCTCATTTGGGTTTTCTGGATAGCCCCATAGGGCAACGTTTTTCTTCTGGAGGGAAGGCAGAGTGCTGTACTGTGTCTCTGGAATTCCCAAACTGGAGGGCTTGTGGCCCAGGACTGTGAGGACAGAAGTCTCAGAACACAAGCTAGGCCAGTGTTCTGGTGCGAGGGCACGGCAGGCACGCTCTGCAGAGCTTAATCGAGATCTTATGGATCTGCATGCTTTCAAATAAGACCTCTCTATTTCACCAACAGGATCCCACATTGCAGGCCCAGTACACCCCAGGCCCAAATCCTAATCCTTGGTGGGAATTTCTTGGTGCCCAAACCCAGAGCCCATCTCTGGAATCCCTGTATTGTGGCACCACAAGATGGAATACAGCACTCTTCCCATCCCCGAAAAAGGCACCAAACATTTGGGAGCCACCAGGATCCTTAGAGAGGAAAAATCTCCCATGGACTCATGAGACCACACCTCCATTCCGAGGTCATCCTGGACACACAATGCTAATAGAAAAGGCTGTGCTACCAGCATCGAGTCATCCTAATTACAGTTCCTGACAAGCTGCCCTCCAGGTCGATGCATTGCACTGCAATCACTGTGCCATGAAGCCTAAACCTAGTTTTCATTTGCAGACTTCTCTCCCAAAACCATGCCTCACATGTCCTCCAGGATGGGGTCTCTTCAGCCACACCATAGGACTGTGCCTGCCATCCCCAAGGAAACTTTGCCCATCACATTTGCCCAAACCCTGCAGATTAGGAGAAATCTCCAAGGCCCCTCATCCCACTGCAATATTGGAAGTGGCTCTGGATGCAAACGCAAAGTCTGAAACACCCTGGTCACCTACATCCAGGCAGACACCCAAGTCAATGATCCTGAGTCAGAAAATTGAACCTGACATGCCCCTAGGACATTGTTGGAACCGAATAATAGGTTTTCAGGCATCTGTCCTCAGATGGCTGTTCTCTAAAACCAACTTATGATACAACATCTGTTCCCTGAGTCACACAACAGAACGTCTCCTGTACCTAGAAAGAAATTCTCCCCATTCGAATGTCTCCATGGACCCAAACCCATATTAGGACCCATCCGCAGGAGAGTCCATTTCAACTCATCCCCCTCTGTTGCTCTCCCTGAGCCTGTAGATTGAAATTGTCTTGTCACTAGGGGACAATTGGAATGCAAGGCGGGCTTCCCAGGTATCCATCCTTAGAACTGTGCTCTGGAGTCCTTCCATATGGGACATACTGGAGCATTCCATCAGATCTCAATTGTCCCGCAGAAGGGATCCTTGCGGTTTGGAGCATCTCACAGGTCCCATCATGGGAAAAATTCCATGGCCTCGTGATGCCCCCCCCCCTTAATGAAGGGGCCATCATGGACAGAAACACCAAACTGAGCCAACATCTGATCCTCGCCCTGACTTAAGATGCATGAGATCTCGATACGGCAGAGCGTGCCTTCTGTGCCCTTGCCCCGAAACCTAAGCCTAACTTGTGTTCTCAGACTTCTGTCCTCACACCCCTGGCCCACAAGTGCTCAAGTTTGGCAGTACTGGAGCCACAATGCAGCACTCTGCCTGCCCTCCAGAAGAAAAATGTTACCCTCTGGGCTACCCAGAAACGCCAAGTGACTACCAACCTGTACACCCCTAGATTCTAACCCAATTATACAGTCTATTCCTGGGTTCTAATGCCCTGTCTGACACAGCCTAAGCCTGGAACTCCCGACCAACACCCAGACGGCTGGCCACACACTCAGCACATTGGACCCACCATAGCCTTAGGTCCTCATCTCTTTTCAACCTCGTTTTTCAGCTTTGGAACCTAGACCCTATCTCCAATCATTGCCCAGGGGTGAACGTGATTCAGAAATCAGAACTCATCCTTTCCCATGGCAAGAAATATTGTGGATGTCATGTTGTCCAACATTTAGTGTAGGAGAAACCAGCGTGGCCCATGAGGGGCCGCCCATGCTTGAGGGCAGCATTCGGCACAAGCACGCATTTTGACCCTCAGCGTGAGCCCTGTTCTCAAGTAATACCTCTCAGGGGCTGGACCAAGAGCCCGCTTATGGAGCATGCTGTGCCCTAGGCCCCATCCTTAACTGGAGTTCAGGCTGTCAAGTCGCCCCTTCCCAGGGCTCTGTTCTAGAATCCCACTTTGGTGAGACAACAAAGGTTAGAAAAATAAAAAGTAAAAGAAAAAAAAATCGCATCCCACAAAATGCACCCAAAGTCTTGGGACCTGGCCAGATCCCAACAGAGGGACACTCGTCCATGGCCCTTGAGGCCACTCCAACATTCCACAGCCATCGTTGACACAAAATCCAGTGGCAAAAGCCTGAGCAAGAGCCTCACACTCACCATTTTTTCATATCCCGAAGAGTTCTCCTCACGGTCTGTAGATCGGGCCTGCCATACCGATGTCCCAAAAACTAAGCTGAGTTTGTGTTTTCATACTTCTGTCCCCACAGCCCTGACCAAACACCCTCCATGCCGGGGCCCCTATTGCCACAACTCAGGACTGTGCCTGTCCTCTCCAAGGGAATTCAGCCCATTCCATTGGCAAAAACCGTACAAACTAGGAGAAACCTCCAAAGTCCCCGAGGCCATCCCAATAGTGTAGGCTACCCAGGACAAACAGGGGTGATCTGACACCAGCTGAGCAACAACCTCCACTGAGAACCATAGACAGATGTCCACAGAAAAGAAGATTGAACCAGACAGGACCATAGGCCCTAATCAGAACCATTGCTTTGGTTTCCAGGCATCTCTCCTCAGAGGCCTGTTTTCCATTGCCAGCATATGGGGGTTTCCTGTGGCACCTATCAGAACATATATCATCTCCACATGGGAAACTTGCTCTTTGGAGCTGTCTCAAAATCTCCAGTTAGGAGAATACTTCAGGGCCAAAGTGCCACTGCCCCATTCCAAGGTCTCCATGAACACAAACCCATATTAGGACCCATTTGCATGAGAGTCCATGTCAACTCAGTCCCATTGGTTGCTCCCCCAGAGCCCGCAGATCTTATCCGTCTTGCCACTAGCAGACAATTGGAATGTGATGCGGGCTGCCCAGGCATCCATCCTTACAATGCTGCTCTGGAGTTGTTCTGTACGTGATGTCCTGGAGCCATCCAACAGGTCCGGATTGTCCTGCAGAAGGAATCCTTGTGGTTTGGAGCGTCTCAGAACTCCCACCATGGGAAAACCTCCATGATCTTGTGATGCCCAAACCCTTCATGAAGGGGCCATCATGAACAGGAAACCTAACCTGAGAATACGTCTGATCCTCGCCCTGACTTCTGATGCACGGGATCTTGATTCAGCTCTGCAGAGGGTGCTTTCTGTGCCCTCGCCCCGAAACTTAAACCTAGCTTGTTTTCTTAGACTTCCGTCCTCACACTTATGGCCCGCAAGCGCTCCAGTTTGGCAATACTGGAGCCACAATGCAGCAATCTAACTGCCCTCCAGAAGAAAAACGTTGCCCTATGGGCCTACCCAGAAACCCCAAATGGGGATCAACCTACACTCCACTCGACTGTACCACAATTATACAGTCTACCCTGGGCATTAATGCACTGTTTGACACAGTCTGAGCCTGTGACTCCCGACCGACACCCAGACAGCTGGCCGCACACTCAGCACATTGGACCCGCCAGGGCCTTAGGTTGTCATCGCTTCCCAACCACGGTTTTCAGGCTGCAGAACCTAGACCTTATCTCCAATCACTGCCAAGGGTTGAACGTGATGCAGAAATCAAAACTCATCTTTCCCCATGGCAAGAAATATTGTGGTTGGCATGTTATCCAACATTCAGTGTAGGAGTAACCTTGTGGCCCATGAGGCCCCGCCCATGCTTGGTGGCAGTGTTGGGCACAATCACGAATTGTGAACCTCAGCGTGAGCCCCTTCCTCAAGTAAGGCCTCTCAGTGACTGGAGCAAGAGCGTGTATATGGGGCTTGTGAGGCCCCTAGACCCCCAATTTTTTTTTTTTAGATTTTATTTATTCGACAGAGACAAATCACAAGTAGGCAGAGAGGCAGGCAGAGAGAGAGAGGGGAGAAAGCAGGTTCCCTGCGGAGCAGAGAGCCCAACGCGGAGCTTGATCCCAGAACCCTGGGATCATGACCTGAGCTGAAGGCAGAGCCTTTAACCCACTGAGCCACCGAGGCACCCCAGACCCCCAATCTTAACCAAAGGTTGGGATGTCCAGTCGCCTCTCCCCAGGGCTTTGCTCAAGAATCCCTCTTTAACGGGACGCCTGGGTGGCGCAGTTGGTTGGACGACTGCCTTCGGCTCAGGGCGTGATCCTGGAGTCCTGGGATCGAGTCCCACATCAGGCTCCCAGCTCCATGGGGAGTCTGCTTCGCTCTCTGACCTTCTCCTCGCTCATGCTCTCTCTGTCTCTCTCTCTCAAATAAATAAATAAAAAATCTAAAAAAAAAAAAAAAAGAATCCCTCTTTAAGTGGGAGACATGGTTAGGAAACAGAAAGGAGTCCTACCATCCCAAGAGTGACCCCTATCTCTTGGGGTCATGCCAAACCCCCACAGTTTGGAGACTCGTCCATACCCCATGAGACCACCCCATCATTCCATGGCCATCGGTGACATAAAATGCCGAGACAAAAGCCTGAACATGCACCTCACACTTGCCGTTTTTTCATATCCTGAAGATGTCTCCTCACGATCTATAGATCGAGCCTGCCATACCTACGTACCCAAACCTAAGCCAAGTTTGTGTTTTCAGACTTCTATCCCCACAGCCCTGACCAAACTCCTTCCATGCTGGGGCCCCTGTTGCCACAACTCAGGACTGTGCCTGTCTTCTCCAAGGGAAATCTTCCCATTCCATTGGCAACAACCGTACAAATTAGGAGAAACCTCCAAAATCCCCAAGGCATCCCAATAGTGTAGGTCACCCAGGACAAACAGGGGTGATCTCACACCAGCTGAGCAACAGCATCCACTCAGAACAGTAGACAGATGTCCACAGAGAGATTGAACCGGACAACAACCTAGGCCATAATCGGATCCATTGCTTTGTTTTCCAGGCATATTTCCTCAGAAGCCTGGTTTCCAATACCAGCATATCGGGGTTTCCTGAAGCACCATCAGAGCAAATCTTGTCTCCAAATGGGAAACTTGCGTGTTGGAGCTTTCTCAAACCCTCTGGTTAGGAGAATCCTTCAGGGTCTCGGTGCCACCGCCCCATTCCAAGGTCTGCATGGACACAAAACCACATTAAGACCCATTTGCAGGAGAGTCCATTTTAACTCAACCCCCTCGCTTTCTCTACATGAGCCAAACAATCAAACCTTTCTAGTCACTAGGAGACAATTGAAATGCGAGGTGGGCAGCCCAGGCATACATCCTTAAAACCAAGCTCTGGAGTCATTCCGTATGGGGCGTGCTGTAGCCCTTCAACAGGTTTCAATTGTCCTGCAGAAGAAATCCTGAGGTTTGGAGCATCTCAAAACTCCCATTGAGGGAAAAACTCCATGGCATCGTGTAGACCCGTTCCCTTCATGGACAAGAAACAAGGACATCAAGGACAGAAACACCAAACTGAGACAACGTCTGATCCTCGTCCTGACTTCAGATGGACGGGATCTCAATTCAGCTCTCCAAAGTGTGCCTGCTGTGACCTCGCTCCAAAACCTAAGCCTCTCTTGTGTTCTCACAATTCCATCCTCACACTCCTGGCCCACAAGCCCTCCAGTTTGGGAGTTCCAGAGCCACAGTGCAGCACTCTGCCTGCACTCCAGAAGAAAAACGATGCCCTATGGGGCTACCCAGGAACCACAAATGATTATTAACCTGCACGCCACTCGACTGTACCCAATTTATACAGCCTTCGTTGGGCACTAGTGCCCTGTCTGACACAGCCTGAGCCCGACACTCCCGACCGACACCCAGTCAGATGGCCGCACACTGAGAACATTGGACCCATGAAGGCCTTAGGTCGTCATCTCTTCCCAACCTAGCCTTCAGGCTTCAGAACCTAGACCTTAACTCCAATCAAGGCTCAGAGGTGAACGTGATGCAGAAATCAGAAATCATCCCTCCGCATGGCAAGAAACCTTGTGGATGGCATATTGTTCACCATTCAGTGTAGGAGAAACCAGCGTGACCCATGAGGACCCGCCCATGCTTGAGTGCCGCGAGGGCACAAACATGAATTGGTACCCTCAGCGTGAGGCCTGTCCTCAAGTAATGACTTTCAGTGACTGGACCAAGAGATAGCATATTGGACTTGCCATCCCCCTAGGACGCAATCTTAAACCAGAGGTCGGGTTTTCCAGTCGCACCTCACCAGGGCTCTGCTCTGGAATCCCTCTTTTGGTGGGACACCTGAGGTAACAAAACAGAAATGACTCATTCCATCCCACAGAATGTCCAAAAACTCTTGGGAACGGGCCAAATCCACAGAAAGGGAACCTCATCCATGGACCATGAGGCCTCCCCGACAATCCACGGCCATCATTGAGCACACTGAGCACATCGGATTCGACATAGCCTTAGGTCGTCATCTCTTCCAAACCTCGGTTGTCAGACTTCACAGGCTAGACCTTATCTCCAATCACTGCCCAGGGTTGAACATGATGCAGAAGTCAGAACTCCTTCCCCATGGCAAGAAACCTTGTGGTTAGCATGTTGTCCAAGGTTCAGTGTAGTTGAAACCAGTGTGGCCCATGAGACCCCGCCCATGCTTCAGGGCTGCGTTGGTCACAAACAGGCATTGTGACCATCAGCGTGAGTTCTGTCCTCAAGGAAGGCCACTCAGTGGCTGGACCATTAGAAGGCATATGGGGCTTGCCATGCCCCTAGGCCCCAACTTTTAAGCAGATTTCTGGTTGTCTAGTCACCCCTTCCATCTTGGAATCCCTCTTTTGGTGGGACACCTGAGGTAACAAAACTGAAAGGACTCCTCCTATCCCACAGATTGACCGAAAACAATTGGGATGGGGCCAAATCCACAGAGGAATACTCATTCATGGCCCATGAGGCCTCCCCGACATTCCACGGCCATCGTTGATACAAAATCCAGAGACAAAACCCTGAGCAAGCCCCTCACACTCGACATTTGTTCATATCCCAAAGATTTCTCCTCACGGTTTGTAGATCGGGCCTGCCATACCTACGTCCTCAAACCTAAGCCGTTTGTGTTTTCAGACTTCTGTCCCCACAGCCCTGACCCACAGACCCTCCATGCTTGGGCCCTTGGAGCGACACCTCAAAACTACCTTCCCTTTCTAAAGGAATTCTACCCTTTCCATTGGCCACAATCTTGCAAATTAAGAGAAACCTCCAAAGTCACTGAGGTGATCCCAATAGTGTAGGTCACCGAGGACAAACAGGGCGATCTGACAACAGCTGAGCATCTACCTCCACTCAGACCTGTAGACAGATATGCACATAGAAGAAGATTGAGCCGGATAAGCCCTTAGGGACATCCCACTAATGTAAGTGGCCCTGGACAAACAGGGACATTCTGACACAAGCTGAGCAACTACATCCGTGCAGACACGCGGACAGATGTCCGCAGAGACAGAAGATTGAAATGGACAGGTCCCTAGGCTTAATCTGAACTCTTTATTTGGTTTCCAGGTGTCACACGTCAGAGGCCTGGGTTTGAAGAACAGCATATGGGGCTTTCCTGAGGCACCAAACAGAACCTCTCTCATCTCCACATGGGGAGCTTTCTTATTGGAGCTATATCAAACCCTTCAGCTAGGCGAATTCTGTAGGGCCCCTGAAACACCAGCACATTCTAAAATCCCCATGGAAAAAAAAAAAAAACCCAATACGACCCATCCTCAGAAGAGTCCATTTCAACTCAGCACCCTGGGTAGTTGGCCCCAGAGCCAGCAGATCAAACATGTCTTGTCACAAATAGCCAATGAGAATGCGAGGTATGCTGTACAGGAATCCATCCTTCGAACCCAGCTCTCAACTTCTTCCATATGGGACATCCTTTTAGCCATCCAAAAGGACTCGACTGTCCTGCAGAAGGAAACCTTGTGGTTTGGAGCAACTCACAAACTCAGTGGGGGAAAACCGCAATGGCCTCATGAGGCCCCTGTTTCATGAAGGTGCCATAATGGACACAAACTCCAGCCTCAGCCAATATCTGATTGTCACCCTGAATCCAGATGCAGGAGATCCTGGTTCAGCCTCTGCAGAGTGGGCCTGCCGTGCCCTTGGCCCCAAAACTCACCCTACTTGTGTTTTCAGACTTCTGTCCTCACACTCCTGGCCCACAAGCCCTCCCAACTGGGAAATCTGGGTCCACAATGAAACACTCTACCTGACCCCAGAAGAAAAACATTGTCTATACTGTTGCGCAGAAAGCCCAAATGAGGATCAAACTGCTTGGCCCTCGGCAACACCCCAATTGCATAGGCTACCCTATGCACTAATGCTCTGTTTTACATAGCCTGAGCCTAGACTGTCTGACAGACACCCAGACAGCTGGTTCCACACCCAGCATATTGGACCCGCCATGGCAGTAGGCCATCATCCCTTCTCAATCTGGGTTTTCAGGCATTAGAAGCTGGACCTTATCTCCAATCCCTGCACAGGGGGAACCTAATGCACAAGTCAGAACTCCTCATTCCCCATGGCAAGAAACCTTGATGTTGGCAGTGAGTCAAACCTTCAGTGTAGGAGAAACCTGCATGACCCATGAGGCCACGCCCATGCTTGAGGGCCACCTTGGGCACAAACACGCATTGTGACCCTCAGCGTGAGTCCCTTATTCAAGTAACGCCTCTCAGTGGCTGGACCAAGCGCCCACATATGGGGCTTGCCATGCCCATAGGTACCCAGGCCTAACCAGATGGTGGGTATTCCAGTTGTCAGTACCGACTGCTCTGCTCTAGAATCCCTCTACTGGGTGTACACCTGTGGCACAAAACAGTACTGTTCCCTTCCCATAGAATGACCCCAAACACTTGGGAGCTTGGCCAATCCCCAGAGAGAAAGACCCTTCCACGGCCCATGAGACAACCCCTACATTAAACGTCATTGTGGACACAACACCCAGAGACAAAAGCCTGAGCAGCCGCCTCCCACTCGCCCTCCTTTCATGTCCAGAGGAGCTCCCCTCATGGACTGGAGATCCGGCCTGCCATAACCTTGGTCCCAAACCTGAGCCAAGTTTGTGTTTTCAGACATCTGTCTCCACAACCCTAGCAAACACAGCCTCCAGCCTGTGTCCTCTGGAACCATACCACAGGACTGTGCCTGCTCTCTCCTAGGAAACTGTGCCCATTCCATTGTCCAAAACCCTACAGAATAGCAGAAACCTCAAGGCCCTCGAGGACATCCCACTACTGTAAACCACCCTGTACAAACAGGGGCATTCTGACACAACCTGAGCAATTACCTCCATGCAGGCATGCAGAAAGATGTCCAGAGAGACAGAAGATTGAATCGGTCAGGCCCCTAGGCCTTAATCTGAACTCTTGCTTTGGTTTCCAGGGGTCACTTTTCAGAGGCCTGGGTTCAAAGACCAGCATATGGGGCTTTCCTGAGGCACCTAACAGAATACCTCTCGTCTCCTCATGGGAAGGTTCCTTGTTGGAGCTGTGTCAAACTTTTCAGGTTGGAGAATCCTGCATATTCCTTGAGCCACCGCCACATTCCAAGGTCTCCATTGCTATCAGACCCATCCTCAGGAGAGTCCATTTCAACTCAGCCCTTTTGGTAGCTCCCCCAAGAGCCCGCAGATTGAGCCTCTCATGCACCAACCAGCCAGTGGGAATGTGAGGTGGTGTTTCCAGGCATCAACGCTTAGACCCCTGATCTCGAGTCTTTCTGTATGGGGCATCTTTCAACCATCCAATAGGATTCGATTCTCCAGGAGAAGGAAACCTTGAGGTTTGGAGTAGCTACAACTCCCATCGTAGGGAAACCTCCCTGGCCTCATGAAGCCCACACCCCCTTCAGGAAGGGGCCATCATGGACACTAACTCTAGCCTGAGGCAGCGTCTCATACTCGCCCTGACCTCAGATGCAGGAGATCTCGATTCAGCCTCTGCAGAGTGGGCCTGCCGTGTCCTCAGCTCGAAACCTCATGCTAGCTTGAGTTTTCAGACTTCCTTCCTCACACTCCTGGCAATCAAGCCCTCCAGACTGGGAACTCTGAAACCACAATGCAGCCTTCTGCCTTCCCACCAGAAGAAAAACTTTGCACCAAGGGGCTCTCCGGAAACCCCAAATGAGGATCAACCTGCTCGGGCCTTGACCGCACCCCAATCGCATAGGCTGCCTTGGGCACTAATGCTCTCTTTGACACAGCCTGAGGCCAGACGTCCCCACAGACAAGGAAACAGCTGTCTGCACACCCAGCACATCGGACACGCCATGGCCTTATGCCGTCATCTATTCTCAACCTGGGTTTTCAGACATCTGAACCTAGACATTATATCAAATCGCCACACAGGTGGGTACCTGAAGCACAAATCAGAACTCCTCCTTCCCCATGGCTCTTAAGCTTGCTGTTGGCATGGAGTCACACCTTCAGGGTAGGAGAAACCTTCATGGCCCCTGTGGCCATGCACAAACTTGAGTGCTGCCTTGGACACCAACTTGCGTTGTGACCCTCAGCGTGAGCCCATGTCGACGTAAGGCCTCTCAGGGCCTGGACCAAGAGCCCACATATGGGGCTTGCCAAGACCCTATGCTCCCAATCCTCAGCAGAGTTCGAGTTTTCCAGTAGCCTGTACCTGGGACTCTGCAATGGAATCCCTCTCTTGGAGACACCTGAGCCAGACAACAGGACTCCACCCTTCCCACAAAATGACCCCTAACTCTTGGGAGCTGGACCAAATCCCCAGAGAGGGATACTCGTCCATAGTCCCTGAGGCCATCCCTACATTCCACGGCAATCCTGGAAACAAAATCCAGAGACAATGGCCTGCAGGACCGCCTCCCACTCGCCCTTCTTTCATAATCCGAGGAGCTCCCCTCTTGGTTTGTAGATTCGGCCTGCCATACCCTCGGCGCCACACCTAAGCCGAGTTTGTGTTTTCAGACTTCTGTGCCCACAGCCTGGACCCACACAACCTTTAGGCTAGGGCCTCTGGAGCCACACTGAAAGATTGTGCCTGTCCTCTCCAAGGACACTTTGCCCAATCCATTGACCACAACCCTACAGGTAGGGAAAACCTCCAAGGCCCCAAGGCCATCCCGATAGTGTAGTCTGCACTGGAATAAGAGGGGCACTCTGACACCAGTTGAGCTAATATCTCCACTTAGACACTCAGACGGTGTTCCCAGAGACAGAAGATTGAAATGAACAGGCCCCTAGTCCCTAATCTGAACCCTAGCTTTGGTTTTCAGGTGTCCGTCCTCAGAGGACTGGCTTTGAAGACCAGCATATGGGGATTTTCTGAGGCACCAAACTGAACCCATCTCGTCTCCACATGGGAAGCTTATTGGAGCTGTATCAAACCCTTCAGATAGGAGAATTGCGCAGGGCCCCTGAACCACCAGCACATTCCAAGGTCTCCATGGACACAAACCCACATTATGACGCATCCTCAGGAGAGGCCATTTCAACTCAGCACCCTGGGTAGCTTGCTCCAGAGCCAGCAGATCAAACATGTCTTGTCATTAATGGCCAATGGGAATATGAGGCATTCTGTACAAGGATCCATCCTTCTAACCCTGCTCTCCAGTCCTTCCGTATAGGACGTCCTGGAGCCATCCAACAGGACTCGACTGTCCCGCAGAAGGAAACTTTGTGGTTTGGAGCAACCTCCAAACTCAGCGTGAGAAAACTTCCTTGGCCTCATGAGGCCCCCGCTTCATGAAGGTGCCATCATGGACACAAATTCCAGCCTCAGCCAACGTCTGATCCTCACCCTGACTTCAGATGCAGGAGATTTCATTTCAGCCTCTGCAGAGTGGGCCTGCCGTGCCCTTGGCTCCAAACCTCACCCTAGCTTGTGTTTTCAGACTTTTGTTCTCACACCCCTGGCCCACAAGCCCTCCCTATTGGGAATTCAGGGGCCACAACGAAGCTCTCTGCCTGCCTCTAGAAGAAAAACATTGTCTATGGCATTGCCCAGAAACCCCAAATGAAAATCAACCTGCTCGGCCCTTGGCAACATCCCGATTGCATAGGCTAGCCTAAGTAATAATGCTCTGTCTTACATAGCCTGATCCCAGACCTTCAGACAGACACCGAGACAGCTGGCTGCACATCCAGCACATCGGACCCCCGATGGTATTAGGCCATTCATTCCTTCCCATTGACCTATTTGTCTTCCTGGGGGTATATTCTGAGACTGTGTCAGATTGTGCATTTTTTCTGGATTAGCCTATGAAATTGGGGTGGGCTTAGGGGCCTTGCAGGTTTCTCCTAATCTGGTGGGTTGTGGAAACTGAGACGGGCTGAGATTCCTCGGGATAGCAGGCCCAGTGATGTGGTGTGGCCCTGGAGGCCCCATCCTGGAGGGCATATGGGTCGGGACTTTGTGTCCAAAGTCTTCAGACACAATCTCGTGTAAGAGTTAGGGTCGAGGTGATGGCAGACCCGATCTGCAGACCCTGAGGGCAGCTCCTCGTGATTTGAAATTCGGATGGCCTGGAGTCAGGAGCACAGGCTTTTCTGTCTGGATTGTTTGTCTAAGATGGCCATGAAATGGTGGGGTGGCCTCACATGGGTCCATGTGAGATTCTACCTCTCTGGGAATTCTGCCCTGCACCCAAGGGTTAGGTGTCTTTCTGGGAGATGGGGGGAGCGCAGTTTTCCATGTCAGGCGTCCTGTCCAAACAGGCATTCCAGAGGTGGGTTCTGGGTCTGGGAGCCTGGATCACCCCAACAAGGCTTAGGATTTGGGCTTAGGGGCATGGCAGGCCCGCTATATGTTCTCCTGGTACAACTCCAGAGGGGCTTGTTGGATATGGTTCACAAGCTGAGGGTCACAATGCCTATTTGTGCCCAGATGCCAATCCTGTGTGGGCGTGGTCTCATGGCCCGTGCTCCTTTTTCCCACTCTGAGGGTTGGCCAGTCATCTCAACATTCAGTTTTCCTGCCATTGGGAAGGAGGTGTACTTTTTTGTGCCTCAGGGTCCCCAATGGGCAGGAATTTGAGCTAAGTTCTAGGACAGGTACCTGAATACCCAGATTGCTTCGAGATGAGGTCCTCGGGCCAAGGCAGGATGCACCTGCAGGAAATGGGGCCCGCTGTCTGGGTGGCTGACAGGAGGTCGGGCTCGAGCTGCGTCAGACAGAGAATTTGTGCAGAGGGCGGCCTATGATATTGGGGTGCCATTGAGAGGTGTGCAACTGGATCATCATGTGGGGTTTCTCGCAGACCCTTAGGACACTTCTTCTTTCTGGTGAGCAGGCAGATGGCTGCATTATGGCTCCAGAGTACACATGATGGGGGGCTTGTGGGTGAGGAGTGTGAGGACAGAAGTCTGAAAACACAAGCTATGGTCAAGCTCAGTGCTGAGCACATGTCCGTTCCAAAGTACAACAGTTGTTCCGAGATCTCCAGCACCTTGGCGAGGGTCAGATATCTGCTCACGCTGGAGTTTGTATCCATGATATCCAAGGAATGGTGGGGTGGCCTCAAGAATTCTTATAGATTTTTCCAAGCTGGAGCTTGTGAGTTGCTCCGAACATCAAGGTGTCCTACTGTGGGACAGGAGAAGTCCGCTTACAGGGCTCCAAGTTTCCCCATATGGAAGATTCGATAGCGAGCTCTCTGAATGGAGGCCTAGGAAGCCCATCTCACATTACCATTGCGGCTGAGGAACAGGGCAGGCTTGATCCAATGACACTGATTCCAAGTTCCAAGTGATCTGCATTGAGGGAAGTTCTCAGTCTAACAGGTCCCAGTGCTGCTTGGTGTACAGGGAGACCTTAGAATGTGATGGCAGCTCTCAGGCCATGCGGGATTCTCTATCCTGAAAATTAGACCCAGTTCCCAGGAGCCAGTTTTCCTTCTCGGGACAGGAGGGGTTCTCTTGTGTGGCTCAGGAACCACATGTTGGATAATATGTTGGATTTTAAGGCCTCTGTTCCCAGAGGCCTGAATACCTAGGCTAGGGTTCCGATGAGGTTGTATGGGCATGTCATGTTCAACATTCGGATTCAAGGCCTTTGACCTGCATGCCTTCCTGGAGGTTGGTGCGGAGGCTGTGTCAAACAGTGCATTTTTGCCAGAGCGGCCGATGAAATTGAGGTGGGCTCAGTGGCCTTGCAGGTTTCTCCTAATATGGAGGGTTTGGGCAACTGAGACGGCAGAGTTTCCTCCAGAAAGCAGGCCCAGTGATGTAGTGTGGTTCTGGTGGCCCCATCCTGTAGCGCATGTGTTTAAGGGGTCTGGGACCAAATTCTTCAGACACAAAATTGGGTAAGAGTTCGGAGAGGTGACGGCAGACCCGATCTGCAGACCCTGAGGGCAGCTCCTCAGGATTTGAGATTCGTGCAGCTGGGAGGCAGGAGCAAAGTCTTTTCTGTCGGGATTGTGTTTAGGATGGCCTCAGAAGGGTGGGGTGTCCTCATGTGTCCATGGGATATTCTACCTCTCTGTGGATTCTGCCCAGCGCCCAAGAGTTTGGTGTCTTACTGGGGGAAGAAAAGAGAACGGTGTACCGTGTTTGGGTTCCTTTCAAATCCAGGATTCCAGAGATGAGTTCTGGGTCCTTGTGCCTGGATAACTCCAAAAAGATTTAATATTTGAGCCTAGGGGAATGACAGGCCCGCTCTGTGGGGCCCTGGTCCAGTTCCCACAGGGACTTGTTTGAAATGGTTCTCAGGGTGAGGGTCACAATGCCTGTTTGTGCCCAGCTGCCCATCGAGAGTGGGCGTTATCTCTTGTTTCATGCACCTGGATCCCAATCTGAGGGTTGGACCACCATCTCAACATTTAGTTTTCCTGACATGGGAGGAGGAGTACTCTTTTATGCTTCAGGATCCCCCATGTGCAGGAATTGGAGCTATGCTCTGGGATAGGTATGTGATTACCCAGGTAGGTTTGAGAGGAAGGACTCAGGTCAAGGCAGTTCACATCTGTCGGATATGGGGTCCGCTTTCTGGGTGGCTGCCAGAATGTTTGGGTTCAGGCTGTGTCATACATAGCATTAGTGCACAGGGTAGCCTATAATATTGGGGTGCCATAGAGGGATATGCAGGTGGATCCTCATGTGGGGTTTCACGCAGACCCATAGGGCACTTCTTTCTAGTAGGCAGGCAGAAGGCTGCATTGTGGCTCCCAAATTCCCAAGATGGAGAGCTTGAAAGCGAGGAACGAGAGAACAGAAGGCTGAAAATACAAGCTACGGTTAAGCACAGTGTCGAGCACATGTCCGTTCCAATGTGCAGCAGTTGCTTCGAGATCTCCAGCACCTATGAACGGGAAAGGGTCAGATTTCTGCTCATGATGGAGTTTTTATCTATGATGGCCAACAAACGAAATATCCAGCACCTGAGTAAGGGTGGATGTCAGATGTGCTCACACTGGAATTTGTGTCTATGATGACCGAGAAATGGAGGAGTGGCATCCAAATGCCTTGGAGGATTCCTCACGCTGATGCATGTGAGATGCTCCAAAAAGCAAGGTTGTTTTTTCTACTGGACAGGTGGAGTATGGATTTTTGTTCCAGGGTCCCCCATGTGAAAAGTATGGGTAGCAGAGCTCTTCCGCATGGATGCCTAGAAAGCACACCTCCATTGACAAATGCAGCTGAGGAACATGGCAGGTTCTTTAGGGTGGCTCTGTGGCGAAGTACCAAGGCCTTGAGTTGACATGGAATCTCTT
Organism: Neogale vison; assembly: GCF_020171115.1. Taxonomy (NCBI): domain Eukaryota; kingdom Metazoa; phylum Chordata; class Mammalia; order Carnivora; family Mustelidae; genus Neogale; species Neogale vison. Next base: position 185,906,140 of record NC_058093.1, on the reverse strand, counting down.
GAAGATGGGTCACAATGCTGGTTTGTTAACAGGTAGATCTTAGAATGTGTTGGTGTCTAAGATGCCATGCAGGATTCTCCTACCTGAGGGTTTAACACAGGTCGAAGAGCACGGTTTCCTTCTGGGGACAGGAGATGTAGTGTTGTGTGGCTCAGGGACCACATGTTGTATCATAGGTTAGTATTCAAGCACAGGCCTCTGAAGACAGATGCCTGAAACCAAATCTAGGGTTCCAATGAGGTCCCAGGGGCATGAGAGGTTCAATCCTGACTCAGGACAGTTGACATGGGTGTCTGCCTGGATGTAGATGATCAGGGTGCTTCAGACTGCGCACTTGTGTCCAGAGTAGCCTCCAATATTGGGGTGGCCTCAGGGGCCTTGCATGTTTCAACCTACTCTGGAGGGTTTGGGTAACTGTGACAGGCACAATTTTGATGAGGATGGCAGGCACAGTCCTGTGGTGTAGCTCCAGAGACCCCATTCTGAGGGCATATTAGCCATGGTTTTGGGAGAGAAGTCTGCAAACACAAACTCGGGTTAGGGTTAGTGGCGAGGTTATCACAGGGTAATGTGTAGACCTGAAGGGCTACTCGTCAGGAGCAGTAATTTGAGTGACTGGAAGGCGGAAGCACAGGCTTTTATATCTGGATTGTGTGTCCAGGATGGCCTCAGAATGCAGCTGTTGTCTCATGGGTCCATGGGAGATGTTCCTCTCTAAGGATACTGGTGGCTCCCAATATTTTGATGGCTTTCCAGGAAGGGAAGAGTGCTATTTTCAATCTTAGGGGTGCCCCAAAACAGGGATTCCAGAGATGGCTCTGGGTCTGAGCATCTGGAAAATCCTACCAAGGCCTATGGGCATATCAGGCCTGCAATGTGGGATCCTGTTGGTGTAACTGAGAGGGCTTGTTTGAAAGCATGCTCACGCTGAGAGTCACAATGCCTGTTTGCGCCCAGGGCGGCCCTCAGGAGTGGGCGTGGTCCAATTACCCATGTGCTGGCTCCCACCCTGAGGGATGGACACCCATTCCAATGGCCTGCTTTCCAGTCATGGGGAAGGAGGAATTCTCTATTGTGCTTCAGGTTCCCCCATTGGCAGGGATTCCAGCAAAGGTCTGGGGACGGATGTCTGAATACCAAGGATGCATAGAGATGACAGATTTGGGCCATGGCCATTCTCACATGCTGGATATGGGCCCCTCTCTCTGGGTGGCTGACACGAGTTCTGGGCTCAGGCTCTGTCATACACAGCACTTGTGGCCAGAGAAGCCTCTAAATCGGGGTTGACTAGAGGACCGAGCAGACTGATCCTCATGTGGGGTTTCTGCCCAGACTCACGAAGCACTTCTTTCTGTGGGGCAGGCAGAATGCTGAGTTGTGGCTCCATAATTCCCCATCAAGAGGGCTTAGGGCCAAGTAGGGTGAAAATGCAATTTTACACACCAGCTACGCTTAAATTGAGTGCCAAGCGGAAGGCAGTTCCAATGTTCAGCAGCTTATACGAGATATGCAGCACCTGAGTAAGGGCAGATGGGAGATGTTTGCTCACAGTGGAGTTTGTATCTATGATGACCGATAAATGGACGGGTGGCTTCAAAAGGCCATGGAGGATTACCCACACTTAGGATTGTGAGATGCTCCATACAACAAGGTTTCCTCTAATGGACAGGAGGAGTCTGGTTTGTTTCCTTCAGGGTCCCCCATGTGGAAAGTTTGGGTAGCAGAGCCCTCCCGCATGGATTACTGGAAAGCACACGTCCAATGACCATTGCAGCTGAGGAACATGACAGGTTCATTTTGCTTCTGGGGCCAAGTACCAAGGCCTTGAGTTGACTTGGAATCTCTTGCAGAGGTGTCCCAATACTGGTTTGTTACAAGGGAGGTCTTAGAATGTGCTGGTGGCTAAAGGGCCATGAAGGATTCTCCTACCCTGAGGGTTTGGCACAGGTCGATGTGCACAGTTTCCTTCTTGGGAGAGGATATGTTCTGTTTTGTGGCTCAGGGTACATATGTTGTATCCTAACTTGGTATTCAAGAACAGACCTCTGAGGACAGATGCTTGAAACCTAATCTAGGGTTCCAATGATGTCCTAGGTGCGCGTCAGGTTCAATTTTCTGACTAAGGACCAATGACTTGGGTGTCTCTCTGGATGTAGGTTATCAGGGTATTTCAGATTGTGCATTTGCATCCAGATCTACTTCCAATATTGGGGTGGGCTCAGGGACCTTGCAGCTTTCTCCTAATCTGGAGGCTATGGGAAACTGTGATGGGCGCAGTTTCCTTGGGGATGGCAGGCCCAGTCCTGTTGTAAGGCTCTAAAGACCCCATCCTGGAAGGCATGAGAGCCATGGATTTCGGAGTGGAGTCTGCAAACACAAGTTTGGGTTAGGGATAGTGGCGAGGTGATCACAGGGCCAAAGCAGAGATCTAGAGGGCAGCATATCAGGAACTGTAATTAGGGTGACTGGAAGCTGGTAACACAGGCATTTCTCTCTGGATGTGTGTCCAGGATGGGCTCGGAATGTAGGTGTTTTCTCATGGTTTAATGGGAGGCTTTTCCTCTCTAAGGATCCTGGTGGTTCTCCATAGATTGGTGGCTTTTTCAGAGTAGAAAAGAGTGCTCTTTTCCTTCTTAGGGGTACCCCAAAACAGGGTAGAGTGCTGTTTTCCAACTTAGGAGTACTCCAAAACAGGGATTCCAGAGATGGGTTCTGGGTCTGGGCGCCTGGAAAATCCCACCAAGTTTTAGGATTTGGGCCTAGGGGCATTCCAGGCCTGCAATGCAAGATCCTAGTGGTGGAAATGAGAGGGCTTGTTTGAAAGCATGCTCAGGCACACGATCACCATGCCTGTTTGTGCTCAGGGGTGCACTCCGGAGAGGGCGTGGTCTCATTGGCTATACAGCTGGCTCCTATTTTGAGGGTTGGACACCCATCCCAACAGCCAGGTTTCCTGCCTTGTGGAAGGAAGAGTATTCTATTATGCTTCAGGTTCCCCCAATGGAAGGATTCCAGCAAAGTCTGAGGTAAGAAGCCAGAATACCAGGGATAGGTAGAGATGATGGACTTGGGCCTTATCTAGCCCACATGCTAGATATGGGACCCACTCTCTGGGTGGCTGACACTAGGTCTGGGCTCTGCCTCTGTCAGAAACAACACTAGTGGCCAGGGAAGCCTACAAATCGGGGTTCCCTCAAGAGACGAGCCGATTGATCCTCATGTAGGGATTCTGGGCAGACTCAACAGGCACTTCTTCTTTCCATGGGGAGGGCAGAATGATGCATTGTGGCCTCAGAATTCAATATCAATAGACCTTGTGGACCAGTACGGTGAGGATGGAATTGTAAACACAAGCTATGGTTCAATTCAGTGCCAAGCAGAAGGCAGTTCAAATGTGAAGCATCTTTTTTGAGATATGCAGCACGTGAGTAAGGGCGGATGTCAGATGTTTGCTCAAGCTAGAGTTTGTGTCTTGATGACTGACAAATGGAGGGGTGGGGTCAAGATGCCATGGAGCATTTGCTACACTGAGCCTTGTGAGATGCTCCAAATAGCAAGGTTTCCTTCTACTGGAATGGTGGAGTCTGGATTGTTTGCTCCATGGTCCTGCATGTGAAAAGTTTGGGTAGTAGGGCTCTCTCGTATGGAGGCCTGGACAGCACACCTCCATTGAGCATTTCAGCTGAGGAACATGGCAGGTTTGTTCTTGTGGCTCTGCAGTGAAGAACCAAGGCCTTGAGTTGACATGGAATCTCTTGCAGATGGGCCACAATGCTGGTTTGTTACCAGTCAGATCTTAGAATGTGCTGGTGGCTAAGGTGTCATGCAGGATTCTCCAACCCTGAGGATTTGGCACACGTCAACAAGCACAGTTTCTTTCTCAGGACAGGAGATGTTCTGTTGTGAGGCTTAGGGAACACATGTATCATATGTTGGTATTCCAGAAGAGGCCTCTGAGGACAGATGCCTGAAAACCTAATCTAGGGTTCCAGTGATGTCGTATGGGCATGGCAGATCAATCTTCTGACTCAGGACCTTTGACATGACTGTCTGACTGGATGTAGGTGATCAGGGTGTTTCAGACTGCGAGTTTTCATCAGAGTGACCGCCCATATAGAGGTGGGCTCAGGGGATTTTCAGGTTTCTCCTAATCTTGAAGGTTTGAGCAACTGTGACAGGCACAGACAAGTGGAGAATGGTTTGTTTGCTTCACAGCCCTCCATGTGGAAAGTTTGGGTAGCAGAGCTCTACCGCATGGATGCCTGGAATGCACACCTCCACTGACCATTGCAGCTGATTAACATGGCTCTAGGGGGTGTACCAAGGCCTTGAGTTGAGAGGTAATCACTTGCAGATAGGTCAAAATGCAGTTTTGTTACCAGGGAGATCTTAGAATGTGCTGGTGGCTAAGGGGCCGTGCAGGATTCTCTCACCCTGAGGGTTTGACACAGGTCAAAGAGCATGGTTTCCTTATGGGGATAGGAGATGTTCTGTTGTATGGCTCAGGGACCACATGCTGTATGATACATCGTTATTCCAGAGCAGGCCTCTGAGGACAGAAGCCTAAAAACCTAATCTAGGGTTCCAATGAGGTCCTAGGGGCATGTCAGGTTCATTCTTCTGACCCAGGACAATTGACTTGGGTGTCTGCCTCGGTAGAGATGATCTGGGTGTTTCAGAAGCACATCTGCGTCCAGACTGGCCTCCAGTATTGGAATGGGCTCAGGAGCCTTGAAGGTTTCTCCTAAACTGGAGGGTTTGGTCATATGTGATACCCACAGTTTCCTTGGGGATGGCAGGCACAGTCCTGTGGTGTGGATCCAGAGACCCAATCCTGGAGGGCATGTGAGGCATGGTTTTGGGAGATAAGTCTGAAAACATAAAGTCGGGTTAGAGTTATTGGTGAGGTGATCACATGCCCAATGCATTGACCTGGAGGGCAGCTCATCAGGAACTGTAATTACGGTGAATCGAAGTCTGTAGCACAGGCTTTTCTATCTGGATTGTGTGTCCAGGATGGCTCGGAATGCAGGTGTGGTCTTATGGATCCATGGAAGATTTTTTTCTCTAAGGATCCTGGCGGCTCCCAATACTTTGTTGGCTTTTTCAGGGAAGGGAAGAGAGCTGTTTTCCATCTTAAGGGTGTCCCAAAACAGGGATTCCAGAGAAGGACTCTGGGTTGGGCGTATGGAAAATCCCACCAAGGGTTAGGATTTGGGCCTGGGGCATACCAGGCCTTCAAAGCTAGATCATGGTGGTGCAACTAAGGAGGCTGGCTTGAAAGCATGCTCAGGCTGACAGACTACATGCCTGTTTGTGCCCAGGGCGACCTCCATGAGTGGGCATGGTCTCATTGGCCATGCAGCTGGCTCCTACTCTGAGGGTTGGAAAACCATCCCAAAAGCCACGTTTCCTGCCTTGGGCAAATAGGAGTTCTCTATTGTGCTCAAGGTTCCCCCATTGGCAGGGATTCCAGCACAGGTCTGGGTATAGTTGCCTGAATATCAAGGATAGGTAGAGAGGAAGGACGTTGGCCATGGTCGGTCTGACATGCTAGATAGGGGCCCGAATCTCTGGGTGGCTGAAACTAGGTCGGTGCTGAGGCTCTGTCAGACACAGCACTAGTGGCCAGTGAACCTATAAATCGGGGTTCCCTCGAGGGCTGAGCAGAAGATCCTCATGTGGGATTTCCTGGCAGCCTCTCAGGCACTTCTTCGTTCTATGGGGAAGGCAGAATGCTGCATTTTGGCTCCAGAATTCCCTATCAAGAGGGCATGATTAAGAGTAGGGTGAGAAAGGAGTTGTAAACCAAAGACACGGTTAACTTCAGTGCCAGGCCTAAGACAGTTCTAATGTGCAGCGTCTTATTTGAGATATCCAGCACGTGAGAAAGGGTGGATGTCACATGTTTGGTCACACTGGTGTTTGTCTCTATGATGAGCAACAAATGGAAATGTGGCGTAAAGAGGCCCGGGAGGATTTCCCACGCTGAGGTTTTTGAGATGCTCCAGACAGCAAGGTTTTCCTCTACTGGAAAGGTGGAGTCTGATTTGATTGCTCCAGGGTCCCCCATGTGGAAACTTTGGGTAACAGAGCTCTCCCGCATGGATGCCTGGAAAGCACACCTCCATGCACCATGCAGCTGAGGAGCATGGAAGGCCCGTTCTGGTGGCTTTGTGACGAAGTACCAAGGCCTTAAGTTGACATGGAATCTCTAACAAAGGGGTCACCATGCTGGTTTGTTACAAGGGAGATCTTAGAATGTGTTGGTGGCTAAGATGCCATGCATGATTCTCCTATCTTGAGGGTTTGACACAGGTCCAAAAGCACGGTTTCCTTCTAGGGGCAGGAGTTTTTCTGTTGTGTCTCAGGGACCACATGTGGTAATATAAGTTCTTATTCCAGAACAGGCCTCTGAGGACAGATGCCTGAAAACCTAATTGGAATTCCAATGTGGTACTAGGGGCGTGTCAGGTTCAATCTTCCGACTCGGAAACATTGACTTGGATGTCTGTCTGGATGTACGGTAGCAGGGTGTTTCAGACTGCACATTCGCGTCCAGAGTGGCCTCCAATATTGAGGTGGGCTCAGGGGCTTTGCAGGCTTCTCCTAATCTGGAGGGTTTGGGCAACTGTGACGGCCAAAGTTTTCTTGGTGATGGAGACACAGTCCTGTGGTGTGGCTGCAGAGACTAGATCCTGGAGGGCATGTGAGCCATGGTTTTGAGAGAGAAGTCTGCTAACACAAATTTGGGTTTGGGTTAGGGTTAGGGATGATGTGATCGCAAGCCCAGCGCATAGGCCTAGACCACACATTGTCAGGAATTGTAATTAGGTGACTCTAGGTGGTAGCACAGGCTTTTATATCTGGATTGTGTGTTCACAATGGCCTCAGAATGCAGGTGTTGTCTCATGAATCCATGAGGGATTTTTCCTGTCAAAGGATGCTGGCAGTTCCCAATGGTTTGGTGGCTTTTTCGGGGAAGGGAAGAGTGCTGATTTCCATCTTAGCGGTATCCCAAAACAGGGATTTCAGAGACGGGCTCTGTGTCTGGGCGCCTGGGTAATCCAACCAAGGGTTAGGATTGGAGCCTAGGGGAGTCACAGGCCTGCAATGCGGAATCCTGGTGGTGTAACTGAGAGGGCTTGTTTGAAAGCATGCTCAGGTTTAGGGTCACAATGCCGGTTTGTGTCCAGGGCAGCTCTCAGGAGTGGGCGTGGTCTCATTGGCCATGCAGCTGGCTCGCACTTTGAGGGTTGGACACCCATACCAACAGCCAGGTGTCCTGCCATGGGGAAGGAGGAGTTCTCCATTGTGCTTCAGATTCCCCCATTGGCAGGGATTCCAGCAAAGGTCTGGGGACAGATGCCTGAATACCATGGATGTGTAGATATGATGGTCTTACATGCTGGATTCAGGCACCGCTCTCTGGAAGGCTGACATGAGGTCAGGGCTCAGGCTCTGTCAGACACAGCACTAGTGGCCAGGGCAGTCTATAAATCAGGGTTTCCTCAAGGCAGGAGTACATTGATCCTCATGTTGGGTTCCTGGGCAGACTCACAAGGCACTTCTTCTTTTTATGGGGAAGGCAGAATGCTGTGATGTGGCTCCAGAATTCCCTATCAAGTGGGCTTGGGGACCAGTAGGGTAAGGATGGAATTGTAAACACGAGCTACGGTTAAATTCATCAGGTGGAAGGCAGTTCCAGTGGGCTGCTTCTTATGCGAGATATCCAGCATGTGAGTAAGGGTGGATGTCAGATGTTTGCTCACACTGGAGTTTGTGTCTATGATGACTGACTAGTGGAGGTTTGGCATTCAGAGGCCATGGAGAATATCCCACGCTGAGGCTTGTGAGATGCTCCAAACAGCAAGGTTTCTTTCTACTGGACAGTTGGAGTTTGGCGTGTTAGCTCCAGGGTCCCCCATATGGAAATTTTGGGTAACAGAGCTCTCCCGCATGGATGCCTGGAAAGCATATCTAAATGGACCATGCAGCTGAGGAACATGGAAGTTTCATTCTGGTGGATCTGGGGTGAAGTTCCAAGGCCTTGAGTTGACATGGAATGTCTTTCACAGGGGTTACAATGATGGTTTGTTACCAGGAAAATCGTAGACTGTGCTGGTGGCTAAAATGCCACTCAGGAGTCTCCTACCTTGAGGGTTTGATACAGGTCCAAGAGCACATTTTCCTTCTGGGGACAGGAGTTTTTCTTCTGTGTAGCTTAGGGACCACATGTTGTGTCATAAGTTGGTATTCCAGAACAGGCCTCTGAGGACAGATGCATGAAAACCTAATTGGGGTCTCAGTGAGGTCCTAAGGATATGTTTGTTTCAATCTTCTGACTCCAGACCATTGACTTGATTGTCTGCTTAGATGTAGGGACTAAGGGTGTTTCAGACTGTGCATTTGCGTCTAGAGCAGCCTCCAATATTGGGGTGGGCTCTGGGGCCTTGCAGGTTTTTCCAATATGGAGGGTTTGGACAAGTGGCTTGGGCAATATTTCCTTGGGTATGGAAGGCAAAGTCCTGTGGTGTGGCTCCAGAGACACCATCCTGGAGGGAATGAGATCCATTGTTTGAGAGAGAAGTCTACAAACACAAAGTAGGGTTAGGGTTAGTGGCAAAGTGATCGCAGGCCCAGTGTGTAGACCTGGAGGGCAGTTCATCAAGAACTGTAATTAGGGTGATGCAAGGCAGTAGCACAAGCTTTTATTTGCGGACTCTTGTCCCTGATGGCCTCATAATGCATATGTTGTCTCATGGGTACATGGGGAATTTTTCCCCTCTTAGGATCCTAGCAGCTCCCAATAGTTTGGTGACTTTTCTGGGAAAGCGAAGAGTGCTGTTTTCTATTTTAGGGGTGACCCAAAACAGGGATTCCATGAACAGGCTCTGGGTATGGGCCCTTGGAATATCCCAACAAGGGTTAGTATTTGTGACTAGGGGCATACCTGGCCTTCAATGCGGGATCCTGGTGGTGCAACTGAGAGGGCCTGTTTGAAAGCATGATCAGGCTGAGGGTCACAATGCCTCTTTGTGCCCAGGGCAGCTCCCATGAGTGACTGTGGCCTCATGGGCCACACAGCTAGTTCCCACTCTGAGGGTTGAATACGGATCCCAACAGCCATGCTTCCTGCCATCAGGAAGGGGGAGTACTCCTGGGCTTCAATTTCCCCCATAGGCAGGGATTTGAGCTATGTTCTGTGAGAGATGCCTGAATATATTGGTTGAGTACATGTGACGGCTTCAGGCCGTCAGGCTTCGGGCCAACAGGTCCCACCTGCAGAATATGGGGCCCACTGTCTGCATGGCTGAATTGAGGTCGTGGCTCAGGCTGTGTCAGACAGAGTCTGAGTGCACATGGCGGCCTATGATATTAGGGTTCTGTCAAGGGTCATGCAGGTGGATACTTATGTGGGTTTTCTTGGCAGATTCTCCAGGCACTTCTTTCTGTGGGACAGGCAGAATGCTGCATCGTGGCTCCACAATTCCCTATCAAGGTGTCTTGGGGTCCAGGAGGGTGAGGATGGAATGGTAAACACAAACTACGGTTCAATCCAGTGACAATCAGAAGGCTGATTCGAGCTATCCAGCACCTGAATAATGGCGGATGTCAGATGTTTGCTCACACTGTAGTTTGTGTCTATGATGACCAACAAATGGAGGGGTGGCACAAGAGGCCATGAAGGATTTCCCATGCTGTGATTTGTGAGATGCTCCAAACATCAAGGTTTCCTTTTACTGGACAGGGGTATTTTGGTTAGTTTGCTCCAGGGTGCCCTATATGGAAAGTTTGGGTATCAGAGCTCTCCTGTGTCGATGCATAGAAAACACACCTCCATGGTCCATTGCAGCTGAGGAAATGACAGGTTCGATCTGGTGGCTTTGGGACTAGGTTCCAAGCAGCCTGAGTTGACATGGAGTTTCATGTTGTTGGATCACAATGCTGGTTGTGATCCATGGAGAAGTTAGAATGTTGGTGTGGTTAGAGGTCCATGCAGAATTCTCCTACACTGTGACTTGAATACAGCTACCAAAAGCAAGGTATACTTCTTGGGTCAAGAGGGGTTCTGTAGTGTGGCTCAGGGACCACAAGTTGGAATATAAGTTGGTATTGGGTTAAAGGCCCCTGGGGATAGGCACCTGAAAATCTAAGCTCTGGTATCGATGAATCTAAGAGGCATGTCAGGTTAAATCTGCTGTCTCAGGGCCTTTTACTTGGATGTCTGCCAGAAGGCAGGGTCTCATTGTGTGTCAGAATGTGTTTTTGGGTCCAGAGCGTTCTTAAAAATGGAGGTGTGCTCAGGGGCTTTGTACTTTTCTCCTAATATTCAGGGTTTTGACAACAGTGAGGATAGAGTTTCCTTCGGGAGGGTAGGTACAGTCGTCCCCTGTGGCTCCAGAGGCCCAGTCCTGAGGGCATGTGGGCCAGGGCATTGGAGACAGAAATCTGGAAACGCGAACTAGGGTTAGGGTGAGAGCCGAGGTGATCACAGGCCCGTTCTGCAGGCCCTGAGTGCAGCTCATATACTGAAATTAAGGTGTTATATAGGCAGTAGCGCAGGTTTTCTATCTGGATTGTGTGTCCAGGTCGGTTGCAAAATGTAGGAGTGTTTCATGGTGCCATGGGATATTCCTCTTCTCTGGGGATTCTGCCCAACTCCCAAGAGTTTGGTGTCTCTGGAGGGAGGGAATATTCCTGTTTTCCTTCTCAGGGGACACCCACAAGAGGGATTCCAGAGACAGATCCTTGTTCTGGACACCTGGAAAACACGAATGAAGGTGAAGATTTTGACCTAGGAACCTGGCAGGCCCGCTCTGCAGACTCCTGGTCCAGCTACCGAGGGAGTTTGTTTGAATGTAGCTCATGCTGAGAATCACAATGCCTCTTTGTGCCCACGGCGGCTCCCATGAGTGGCTGTGGTCTCATGGGCCATGTAGCTGGTTCCCACTCTGAGGGTTGGACACCCATCTCAAAATCCAGGTTTCTTGCCATAGGGAATGAGGAGTACTCTTGTGCTTAAGGTTCCCCTATAGGCAGGGGTTTGAGCTATGGTCTGGGAGTAATGCCTGAATACCCAGGATGAGTAGAGATGACAGCTTTGGGCAATGGCATTTCTCACCTGAAGAATACGGGGACCACTTTCTGCATGGCTGTCTGGAGGTTATGGCTCAGGATGTGTCAGAAAGAGCCTGAGTGCCCATTGAAGCCTATGATATTAGTGTGACGTCGAGGGCCATGCAGGTGGATTCTCATATGGGGTTTCTGGGCAGAATCACCAGGCAGGACTTCTTTGTGTGTGGAAGGCAGAATGCTGCATTGTGACTCCAGAATTCCCTATCAAGTGGGTTTGTGGACCAGGTGGTTCAGGATGGAATTGTAAACACAAGTTATGGTTCAATTCAGTGTCAAGCAGTAGGCAGTTCCATTGTGCAGTGGCTGATTTGTGATATCCAGCACCTGACTAAGTGCGGATATCAGATGCTTGCTCACACTGTGGTTTCTGTCTACGATGACCGACAAATGGTGGGGTGGTGTCCTGAGGCCATGGAGGATTTCCCATGCTGGGGCTCATTAGATGCTCCAAACAGCAAGGTTTCCTTCTACTGGACAGGGGGAGTCTGGTTTCTTTGCTCCAGTGTCCCTCATATGGAAAGGTTAGGTAGCAGAGCATTCTTGCATGGGTGCCAGGAAAGCAAAACTCCACTGACCTTTGCAGCTGAGAAACATGGCAGTTTCGATCTGGTGCCTCTGGAGCGAAGTTCCAAGAGGCCTGAGTTGACATGGAATTTCATGCTGTGGGATCACAGTGCTAGTTTGCATCCAGGGAGACGTTAGAATGTTGGGGCGGTCAGGGTCCCATGCAGGATTCTCCTACACTGAGTCTTGGACACAGCTACCAAAAGCAACGTATCCTTCTGGGGACAGGAGAGGTTCTGTTGTGTGGCTCAGGGACCACATGTTGGAATAGAAGTTGGTATTGGAGAACTGGTCTCTGGTGACAGGCACCTGAAAACCTAAGCTTGGGTATAGATGAAGTCCCATAGGCATGTCAGGTTCAATCTTCTGACTCAGGGCCTTTGACTTGGATGTCTACCTGGAGGCAGGTCCTCATTGTGTGTCAGAATGTGCATTTGGGTCCGGAGTTTTCCGTTGAATTGAGGTGGGCTCAGGGACTTTGTACTTTGCTCCTAATCTTAAGGGTTTTGGCAACAGCGAAGGGCAGAGTTTCCTTCGGGAATGTATGCATACTTGTCCTTGGCTCCAGAGACCCCATCCTGGAGGACATGTGGGCCTGGGCTTTGGGGACAGAAATCTGCAAATGCGAACTAGGGTTAGTGTGAGGGCCGAGGTGATTATAGGCCCGATATGCAGGCCCTGAGGGAAGCTCATTTTAGGTGTGTCCCAAAACAGGGATTCCAAAGACTGGCTCTGGCTCTGAGCCTTTAGAAAATCCCACCAAGTGTTAGAATTTGGGCCTATGGGCATACCAGCCTGGCAATGTCGGATTATGGTGTTGCCACTGAGAGTGCTTGTTTGAAAGCATTCTCAGTCTGATGGTCACAATGCCTGTTTATGCACAGGGTGGCCCTCAGGAGTGGTTGTGGCTTCATTGGCCACGCTTCTGGCTTCCACTTTGAGGGTCGGACACACATCCCAACAGCCATATCTCCTGCCATTGGAAAGGGGGAGTTCTCTATTCTGCTTCAGGTTCCCCCATTGGCAGGGATTCCCACAAAGTTCTGGTGACAGGTGCCTGAATAACAAGGATGGGTGAGATGACAGACTTGGGCCATGGCCGGTATCACATGCTGGATATGGGGCCCGCTCTCTGGGTGGCTGACACTAGTTTGGGGCTCAGTCTCTGTCAGACACAGCAATAGTGGCCATGTCAGAATATGAATCAGTATCCCTTCGAGGACCTAGCAGATTGATCCCCATGAGGGGATTCTGGGCAGACTCACCAGGCACTTCTTCTTTCTAAGGGGAAGGAAGAATGCTGTCTGTGGCTCCAGAGTTCCTCATCAAGAGGGCTTGGGAACTAGTAGCGTAAGGATGGAATTGTAAACATAAGCTAGAGTTGAATTCAGTGCCAAGTGGAAGGCAGTTCCAATGTGCAGTGGCTGATTCGAGATATCTAGCACCTGAGTAAGGGCGGATGTCAGATATTTGTTCACACTGGAGTTTGTGTCTATGATGACCGACCAATGTAGGGGTGGCGTCAAGAATCCATGGATGAGACCCACGCTGAGGTTTGTGAGATGCTCCAACCACAATGTTTCCTTGTACTGGAAAGGTGGAGCCTGATTTATTAAGTCCAGTGTCCCCCTGTGGAAAATTTGGTTAACAGAGTTCTCACGCATGGATGCCTGGAAATCACAGCTCCATTGACCTTTGCAGATGAGGAACATGGCAGATTCGTTCTGGTGGTTCTGTGGCGAAGTACCAAGGCCTTGAGTTGACATGGAATCTCTTACAGATGGGCCACAATGCTGGATTGTTACCAGGGAGATCTTAGAATGTTCTGGTGGCTAAGGTGAAGTGCTGGATTCTCCTATCCTGAGGGTTTGGCACAGGTCGAAGAGGGCACTTTCCTTCTGGAGACAGGAGATGTTTTCTTGTGTGGCTCAGGAACCACATGTTGTATTAGAAGTTGGTATTCCAGAACAGGCCTTTGAGGACAGATGCCTGAAAACCTAAGCTAGGGTGCTAATGTGGTCCTAGGGTCATGTATGGTTCAATCTTCTGACTTCGAACCATTGACTTGGCTGTCTGCCTGGATGTAGGTGATCAGGTTGTTTCAGACTGAGTATTTGCATCCAGAGCAGCCACCAATATTGGGATGGTCTCAGGGACTTCAGATTTCTCCTAACTTGGTATGGTTGGGCAACTGTGATGACACAGTTTCCTTGGGGATGGCCGGCACAGTCCTGTTGTGTGGAGACCCCATCTTGGAGGGCATGTGAGCCATGGTATTATTAGAGAAGTCTGCAAACACAAGTTTGGGTTAGGGTTAGTGGCTAGGTGATCACAGGCCCAATGCCTACACATGGAGAGCAGCTCATCAGGAACTGAAATTAGGGTCACTCGAAGGCGGTGGTACTGGCTTTTCTAACTGGATTGTTTGTCCAGGATGGCATCAGAATGCAGGTGTGGTTGCCTGAGTCCATGGGAGATTTTTCCTCTCTAAGGATCCTGGTGGCTCCCCATAGTTTGGTGGCTTTTTAAGGAAAGGAAAGAGTGCTGTATTCCATCTAAGGGGTGCTCCAAACAAGGATTCCAGAGATGGGTGTCTAGGTCTGAGCACCTCAGAAATCACACCAAGGGTTAGAATTTGGTCATAGGGGCATAGCAGGCTTTCAATGCAGGATCCTGGTGGTGCAACTGAGAGGGGATGTTGGAAAGCATGCGCAGGCTGAGGGTCATAATGCTAGTTTGTGCCCATAGTGGGTCCTCAGTGGTGGGCTTGATCTCATTAAACATGCAGCTAGCTCTGACTTTGAGGGTTGGACACCCATCCCAACATCCAGGTTTCCTGCCATGGGGAAGGAGGAGTTCTCTATTATGCTTCTGGTTCCCTCATTGGCAGGGATTCCAGCAAACGTCTATGGACAGGTGCTGAATACCAAGGATGGGTAGAGATGATGGACTTGGGACATGGCCGGTCTCACATGCTGAATATGGGGCCCGCTCTCTGGGTGGCTGTCCCCAGATTGGGGGCTCAGGCTGTGTCAGACAAAACACTAGTGACCAGGGAGGCCTATATCGGGGTTCCCTTGAGTGCTGAAGATTGATTCTCATGTGCAGTTTCTGGGCAGACTCACCAGGCACTTCTTCATTCGATAGGGAAGGCAGAATGCTGCTTTGTGGCTCCAGAATTCCTCATCAGGAGGACCTGGCCACCAATAGGGTGAAGATGCAATTGTAAACACAAGCTATGGTTCAATTTACTGCCAAGCGGAAGGCATTTCCAATGTGCAGTGGCTGTTTCGAGATATCCAGCACCTGAGTAAGGGCGCTTGTCAGATGTTTGCTCACACTGGAGTTTCTGTCTATGATGACCAAATAATGGAGGGGTGGCGTCAAGAGTCCATGGAGGATTTTCCATGCAGAGGATTGTGAGATGCTCCAAACAGCAAGGTTTCCTTCTACGGGACAGGTCGACCCTGTTTTTGTTTTTGGTTGGTTGTACTTTTTTTTTTCGTTTATTTTTATTTTTTTTGTTATTGTTGTTGTTTCTATGTTAGTTTTTTGTTTGATTTTGTTTTGTTTTGTTGTGCTCCGGGGTCCCCCATCTGGAAAGTTGGGTAGCAGAGCTCACCCACATGGAAACCTGGAAAGCTCACGCCCATTGACATTGCAGCTGAGGAACAGTGGCTCTGGGCCGAAGGACCAAGGCCTTGTGTTCACATGAACTCTCTTGCAGATGTGTTAAAATGATGGATTGTTACCAGGGAGATCTTAGAATGTGCTGGTGGCTAAGGTGTCCAGTAGGAATCTCCTACCTTGAGGTTTTGCCACAGGTCGAAGAGCACGGTTTCCTTCTTGGGAAAAGAGATGTTCTGTTGTGTGGCTCAGGGACCACCTGCAGTATCATACGTTGGTATTCCAGAACAGGCCCCTGAGGATAGATGCCTGAAAACCTTATCCAATGGGTTACTACGTGCATGTCAGGTTCAATCTTCTGACATCTTCTCACTCAGGACCATTTTCTTGGCCGTCTTACTGGATGTAGGTGATCAGGATAGTTCACACTGCAAATTTGCATGCTGAGTGGATGCCAATATGGGGGTGGCCTCAAGGGCCTTGAAGGTTTCGCCTAATCTAGAAGGTTTGGGCAACTCTGACAGGCACAGTTTAATTGGGAATGGCAGGCACAGTCCTGTGGTGTTGCTCCAAGGTCCCCATCCTGGAGGGCATGTGAGGCATGGTTTTAGGAGAGAAGTCTGCAAACACAAATTCAGGTAAGTGTTAGTGGCGAGGTGATTGCAGGACCTAAGCGAAGACCTGGAGGGCAGCTCATCATGAACTATAATTAGGCTCCCCATAGTTTGGTGGCTTTTTCAGGGAAGGGAAGCATGCAGCTTTCTAACTTAGGGGTGCCCCAAAACAGGGATTATAGAGAGGGGTTCTGGGTTTGGGCTCCTGGAAAATCCCACCAATGGTTAGGATTTGGGCCTAGGGGCGAACAAGTCCTGCAATGCGGGATCCTGGTGGTGCAACTGAGAGGGCTTGTTTGAAAGCATGCTCAGGCTGAGGGTCACAATGCCTGTTTTTGCCCAGAGTGGCCCTCAGAAGTGGGTGTGGTCTCATTGGCTATACAGTTTGCTCCCACTTTGAGGATTGGACAACTGCCAGGATTCCTGCCATGGTGAAGGAGGAGTTCTCTATTCTGCTTTAGGTTCCCTATTGACAAGGATTCTAGCAAAGGTCTTTGGACAGATGCCTGAATACCAAGGTTGGGTTCCGCTGACGGACTTGGGTCATGGCTGGTCACACATGCTGGATATGGGGCCCGCTCTCTTCGTGGCTGACACTAGGTTGGGGCTCAGGCTCTCCCAGACACAGCTCTAATGCCCAGGGCAGCCTATATATCGGGGTTCCCTCGAGGGCCAAGCAGATTGATACTCAAGTGGGGTACCTGGTCAGACTCACCAGGCACTACATTTTATTATGGTGAAGGCAGAATGGTGGGTTGTGGCTCCAGAATTCCTTTTCAACAGGACTTGAGGACCAGTAGGGTGAGGACGGAATTGCAAACACAAGCTATGTTTCAATTCAGTGCCAAGCAGATGGCAGTTCCAATGTGCAGCAGCTTATTTGAGATATTCAGCACCTGAGTTAGGGCTGATGTCAGATATTTGCTCACACTGGAATTTGTGTGTATGACGACCGTCAAATGAAGGGGACTCCAAGAGTCCATGGAGGATCTTCCACGCTAAGTCTGTGAGATGTTCCAAACAGCAAGGTTTCCTTCTACAGAACAGGTGGAGCCTGGTTTGTTTGCTCCAGTGTCCACCATGTGGAAAATTTGGGTAGCGGATCTCTCCCACATGGATGCCTGGAAAGCACACCTCCATTGACCATTGCAGCTGAGGAACATGGCATGATCCTTCTGGTGGCTCTGGGGCAAAGGTCCAAGGCCTTGAGTTGACATGAAATCTATTGCAGATGGGTCACAATGCTGATTTGTTACCAGGGAGATCTTAGAATGTGCTGGTGGCTAAGGATTCTAGGATTCTCCAAACCTGAAGTTTTGGCAAAGGTGGAAGTGCATGGTTTCCTTCTAGGGACAGGATTTGGTTGGTTTTTTTATTTTTTTAGTATTTTTTTTATTTTTATAAACATATATTTTTATCCCCAGGGGTACAGGTCTGTGAATCGCCAGATTTACACACTTCACAGCATTCACCAAAGCACATACCCTCCCCAATGTCCATAACCCTACCCCCCTTCTCCCAACCCCCCTCCCCCCCAGCAACCCTCAGTTTGTTTTGTGAGATTAAGAGTCACTTATGGTTTGTCTCCCACCCAATCCAATCTTGTTTCATTTATTCTTCTCCTACTGACTTAAGCCCCCATGTTGCATCACCACTTCCTCATATCAGGGAGATCATATGATAGTTGTCTTTCTCTGCTTGACTTATTTCACTAAGCATGATACACTCTAGTTCCATCCATGTTGTCGCAAAGGGCAAGATTTCATTTCTTTTGATGGCTGCATAGTATTCCATTGTGTTTATATACCACATCTTCTTGATCCATTCATCTGTTGATGGACATCTAGGTTCTTTCCATAGTTTGGCTATTGTGGGCATTGCTGCTATAAACATTCGGGTGCATGTGCCCCTTTGGATCACTACGTTTGTATCTTTAGGGTAAATACCCAATAGTGCAATTTCTGGGTCATAGGGCAGTTCTATTTTCAACATTTTGAGGAACCTCCATGCTGTTTTCCAGAGTGGTTGCACCAGCTTGCATTCCCACCAACAGTGTAGGAGGGTTCCCCTTTCACCTCATCCTCGCCAGCAACTGTCATTTCCTGACTTGTTGATTTTAGCCATTCTGACTGGTGTGAGGTGATATCTCACTGTGGTTTTGATTTGTATTTCCCTGATGCCGAGTGATATGGAGCACTTTTACAAAGCTGTCATCATCAAGACAGCATGGTATTGGCACAAAAAAAGACACAAAGATCAATGGAAGAGAATAGAGAGCCCAGAAATAGACCCTCAACTCTATGGTCAACTAATCTTCGACAAAGCAGGAAAGAATGTCCAATGGAAAAAAGACATCCTCTTCAATAAATGGTGTTGGGAAAATTGGACAGCCACATGCAGAAAAATGAAATTGGACCATTTCCTTACACCACACACAAAAATAGACTCAAAATGAATGAAGGACCTCAATGTGAGAAAGGAATCCATCAAAATCCTTAAGAACACAGGCAGCAACCTCTTCGAACTCAGCCGCAGCAACATCTTCCTAGGAACATCGCCAAAGGCAAGGGAAGCACGGGCAAAAATGAACTATTAGGATTTCATCAAGATCAAAAGCTTTTGCACAGCAAAGGAAACAGTTAACAAAATCAAAAGACAACTGACAGAATGGGAGAAGATATTTGCAAATGACATATCAGATAAAGGACTAGTGTCCAAAATCTATAAAGAACTTAGCAAACTCAACACCCAAGAACAAATAATCCAATCAAGAAATGGGCAGAGGACATGAACAGACATTTCTGCAAAGAAGACATCCAGATGGCCAAAAGACACAGGATTTGTTTTGTAGTGTGGCTCAGGGACCACATGTTGTATCATAAATTCGTATTCCAGAACAGGCCTCTGAGGACAGATGCCTGAAAACCTAATCTAGGTTTCAAATGTGGTCCTAGGGTCATGTATGGTTCAGTATTCTGACTCAGAACCATTGACTTGGTTGTCTGCCTGGATGTAGGTGATCATGTTGTTTCAGACTGTGCATTTGCATACAGAACAGCCACCAATATTGGGGTGGTCTCAGGGTCCTCAGGTCTCTCCTAATTTGGCAGGTTTGGGCAAATGAGATGGGGACAGAAACCTAGGGGATGGCAGGCACAGTCCTGTGGTGTGGCTCCAGAGACCCCATCCTGGAGGACATGTGAGCCATGTTATTGTTTGAGAAGTCTGCAAGCACAAGTTCGGGTTAGTGTTAGTGGCTAGGTGATCGCAGGCCAAATGCCTAAAACTGGAGGGCAGCTCGTCTGGAACTGTAATTAGGGTGACTGGAAGGCGGTGATACAACTTTTCTATCTAGATTGTTTGTCCAGGATGGCCTCGGAATGCAGGTGTGGTCTCCTGGGGCCATGGGAGATTTTTCCTCTCTAAGCATCCTGGTGTCTCCCCATAGTTTGGTGGCTTTTTCGGGGGAAGGGAAGAGTGCTGTACTCCATCTAAGGGGTGCCCCAAAATAGGGGTTCCAGAGATGGGCTCTGGATCTGGGTGTCTCAGAAATCATACCAAGTGTTAGAAATTGGGCATAAGGGTATAGCAGGCTTTTAATGCTGGATCCTGGTGGTGCAACTGAGAGGGGATGTTGGAAAGCATGCTCAGGCTGAGAGACACAACACTTGTTTGTGCCCAGGGCGGGTCCTCAGCCATTGGCATGGTCACAATGGACATGCAGCTAGGACTGACTTTTAAGGTTGGACACACATCCCAACAGCCAGGTTTCCTGCCATTGGTAAGTAGGAGTTCTCTATTATGCTTCTGTTTCCCCCATTGGCAGGCATTGCAGCAAAAGTCTATGGACAGGTGCCTGAATACCAAGGATGTGTAGAGATGACGGACTTGGGCCATTGCCTGTCTCACATGCTGGATATGAGGCCCGCTCTCTGGGTGGCTGACACTAGGTCAGGGCTCAGTCTGTGTCAGACACAGCATGTTCAGTATAGGAAAAACCAGGTGGCAAATGAGTCCCGGACATGCTTGAGGGACGCCATGGGCATAAACAAATACTGGAACCTTCAGCGTGAGCCCTGTCCTCACGTAAAGCCTCTCAGTGACTGGACCAACAGCTCACATATGGGGTTTGCCATGCTTCTAGTCCCCAAATCTTAACCAGAGCTCGAGAAGTCTAGTCACCCCTACTCAGACCTCTTCTCTAGAATCCCTCCTTGGTGGGACACATGAGGTAAAAAAAAAAAAAAAAAAAAAAAAAAAAGTAGAGAAAGGACTCCTACCATCCAAAGAATGACCCCAAACACTTGGAGTCGGATCAAATCCACAGAGAGAAAAACTCGTCCATGGACGATGAGGCCAGCCTGACTTTCCACAGTTACCAGTGATGCAAAATCCGAGACAAAAGCCTGAAAGAAGGCCTCACACTCACCCATTGATCATAGCCTGAAAAATTCTCCTCAAGGTGTGTAGATCAGTCCTGCCATACCTATGTCCCAAAACCTAAGCCGAGTTTGTGTTTTCATACTTCTGTCCCCACAGTCCTGGCACACACACCCTCCAGGCTGGGGCCCCTGGAGCCACAGCTCAGGACTGCGCCTGCCTTTTCCAAGCGAATTCTACTCTTTCTTTTTGACACAACCTGACAGATTAGGAGAAATTTCCAAAGTCCCCGAGGCCATCCCAATAGTGTCGGCCACCCAGGACAAACAAGGGTGATCTGTCACAAGCTGCACAACTACCTCCACTCAGACTTGTAGACAGATATGCCCAGAGAAGAAAATTGAACCGGACAGGCACCCAGGACCTAATCAGATCCATTGCTTTTGTTTCCAGCCATCTCATCCTCAGAGGCCTGGATTCCAATACCAGCATATGGGGGTTTTCCATAGGGATCAATCAGAACAAATCTCGTCTTCACATTGGAATCTTGCTCTATGGAGCTGTGTCAAAACCTCCAGTTAGGAGAAAACTTCAGGTCGCCGGAGCCACCACCCCATTCCAATGTCTCCATGGACACAAACCCACATTATAACCCACCCTCAGGAGAGTCCATTTCAGCTAAACCCACTTGGTTGTTCCTCCAGAGCCCACAGATTGAACAGGCCTTGTCACTGGGAAACAATTGGAATGCGAGTTGGGCTGCCTAGGCATCCATCATTAGAACCCCGCTCTGGCTGACTTCTTTTTCACAACCACTGGCCCACATGACCTCTGGTTTGGGGCCTCCAGAGCCACACTGTAGGACAGGGCCTATCTTTCCTAGGAAAATTCCACCCTAAGCAGCTGCCCAAAACCTCCAGGGTTGGAGAAACTGACAAGGCCCCTGAACCCACCCCAATTTCATAGGCCGCACTGCTGAAAAGTGCACCATCTGACTCAACCTAGACACCTACCTCCAGGTAGACACCCAGGTCACAGGCCCAGAGGCAGAATATTGAATCGCACATGTGCCTAGGACCTCATGAGAAACCCGGTTTAGGTTGTCAGGCATCGGTCCCCAGGTGCCTATTCTGGAATACCCACACAGGGTCCAACATGTTGTTCCTGAGCCACACAGCAGAACCTATCCTGTCCACAGAAGGAACCGTTGCTCCTGGGAGCTGTGTCAATCCCTCAGGAAAGTCGAATCCTGCATGGCTTCTGAACCACTACCACACTGGAAGGTCTCCCTGGATACAGACTGGCATTGTGACCCAACAGCATGAGACACGCTGTCAAATGGGCCCCCTTGTCATTTTTCCCCAGAGCCAGCAGATCAAACTTGCCGTGATCCTCAGCTACAATGGTAAGCTGAGGCGAGCTTTGCAGGCATCCATTCGGAAAGCTCTGCTAGCCAATCTTTCCATACGGGGGATCCTGGAGCCATCTAAACGGATTCACCATTATCCTCAAAAAGGCACTTTGCTGTTTGGAGCAGCTCACAACCTGAGAGTGGATAAACCTCCATGGCCTCATGAGGCTCCCCCTGCATTCTTTGGCCATTGTGAATACTAACTCCTGCATGTGCAAACATTGGAACCTCTCCCCTACTCAAGCCCTGGAGATCTCGAATCAGCCACTGCACATTGAAACTGCCAAGCACTCAGCTGAACTGAACTGTAGTTCGAGTTACTGGGCTTGCAGGCTATCACTCCAGGCCCCCAAGCACTCCAGATTCCAAATCTGGAGTCACGATCCAGAATTCTGCCTATGCATCAGAAAGTAGAAGTGCAACATTGGCCTGCCCAGAATCCTCGCATGAGGATCAACTTGCACGGTGATTGATGGCAATCCAATATCATAGTCAGTCCTGTGTTCTAATGATCTGTTTGACACAGCCAGAGCCCCAGCCTCTTGTCAGCCACCAAGAGAGTGGGGCCCATTCACTGCAGGAGGGATCTGCCATGGCCCGAGGCCGTCATTTCTATCCAACCTGTGTATTCAGACATCTATCCACACACCATAGCTCAAATACCTGCCTATGGGTGAACCTGAAGCACAAAAGTATACTCCTTCAATTATAAGGCCAGAAAGTTTGCTGTGGTGATGGTTGTATAACCCTCAGAGTGGGAGTCAGTTGCATGGCTCATGAGACCTCTCCCACCCATGAGGGCCATCCTGGGCACAAGCAAGCATTGTGACCCTCAGCCTGAACCCACTTTCAAACACTCCCCTCAGCAGCTGGACCAGGCTCACGGAAACCAGGCTTGCTGTGACCCTAATTCCCAATCATAACCCTCGATGGGATTATCCAGGCGCCCAGACTCAGAAATCATCTAAGCAATCCCTGTTATGGTGGGATCCAGGAAACCTAAACAGCACTCTTCCCTTCCCTCAGAAGGAAACCAAATTCTTGAGAGCTGGACAGGACCTCCTGTAAGGCAGAATATCCCATGGACCCATGAGCCCCCCCCTTCATTCTGTGGCCTTCCTAGACACAAAATATAGACAGAGAAGCTTGCACTACCGACTCCCTTCCGCCCTAATTTCAAATCCAGAGGCGCTGCCCTCAGTGTCTGCAGAGCACACCTGCTAACACCTCACCCCTAACCCTAATCTGAACTTGTGTTGGCAGACTTCTCTCTCCAATGCCCTGGCCCACACGCCCTCCAGTATAGGGCCTCCAGAGCCACACTGAAGGACTGGAGCCTGTCCTTCCGAGGAAAACTCAGTGCTAAACAGCAGCCCAAAATGTACATGTTTGGAGAAACCTACAAGGATCCTGAGCCCATCCCAATTTTGTAGGCCACACTGCAGAAAAATGCACAGTCTGAGTAACCCTGGTCACCTACCTTCAGTAGACACCCAGGTCAGTGGCCCGAGGCAGATGATTGAACCACACATGCACTTAGGATCTCATGAGAACCCTAGATCAGGTTGTCAAGCATCGGTCTCCAGAGACCTGTTCTGGAATACCCACATAGGGTCCAATATGTGGTCCTTGAGGCACACAACAGAACCATTTTTTCCTGAGTAGGAACCGTTTCTCTTGGGACCTGTGTCAAACCTCAGGGTAGAGGAATCCTGCATGGCTCCTGAACCACCACCACATTGGAAGGTCTCCATTGACAAAGACTGCCAAAGTGTCCCAACAGCTTGAGACATGCTGTCAGCTGGGCCCCCTTGGCACTTTTCCTCCAAGCCAGCAGATAGAAATTGCCATGTTCCTCAGCTGCAATGGTGAGCCGAGGCGGGCTTTCCAGGCATCCATTTGGAGACATCTGCTAGCCAATCTTTCCATGCGGGGTATCCTGGAGCCATCTAAACAGAGTCGCCATTGTCCCTAGAAGGACACCTTGCAGTTCAGAGTAGCTCACAAGTCTGAGAGTGGTTAAACTTCCAAGTCCTCATGAGACCACGACTGCAATCTTCGGCCATCATGAACACAAAACCCAGCATGTGCAAACATCGGACCCTCGCCCCTACTCAGGCCCTGGAGATCTCAGATCAGCCACTGCACATTGGGACTGCCAAGCACTTGGCACTGAATTATACCCTAGTTCGTATTTTGGGCCTTGTGGGCTCACACTCCTGGCCAACAAGCACTCCAGATTGTGAATCTGGAGCCGTGATGCAGACTTCTGCCTGCCTACCAGAAAGTAGAAGTGCAGCATGGGCCTGCCCAGAATCTTTACATGAGGATCAGTGTGTACTCCCGTCCAAACAGGGATTCCAGAGATGGATTCTGGGTCCTGGTGCCTGGATAACCTCACCAAAGCTTAGGATTTAGGCCTAGGGGCATGACAGACCTGCTCTGTGTGTTCCTGGTCCAGCTCCCGAGTTGGCTTGCTGAAAAGGGGTCTCATGCTGAGGGTCAAAATGCCCCTTTGTGCCCAGCTGCCCATCCTGAGTGGTCGTCCTCTCATGGGCCAATCACCTGGCTACCAATCTGATTGTTGGACAACCATCTCAACTTTCAGTTTTCCTACCATGGGGAAGGAGGAGTACTCTTTGGTTCTTCAGGGTCCTCCATGGTCAGGAATTTGAGCTAAGTTCTGGGACAGGTACCTGAATACCCAGGTTGGTTCGAGATGAAGGAGTTAGGTCAAGGCAGTTCACACCTTCAGGATATGGGGCCCGCTATCTGGGTGGATGACAGGAGGGAGGGGCTTGGGCTGTGTCAGGCAGAGCATTAGTGCACTGTGCGGCCTATGATATTGGGGTGACTTTGAAGGCAGTGCAGGTTGATCCTCATGTGGGGTTTCTGCACAGACTCATAGGGCACTTCTTCTTTCTGATGCACAGGCAGAAGCTTGCATTGTGGCTCCCAAATTCCCAATATAGAGGGCTTCCAGGCGAAGAGTGTGAGGAAGGAAGACTGAAAAGTTTAAGCTCAGTGCTGAGCTCATGGCTGTTCCAATGTCCAACGGTTGTTTCGTGATCTCTAGCACCTGTGTATGTGCGAGGGTCAGATGTCTGCTCACACTACAGTTTGTATCCATTATGGGCAACGAATTGTGTGTTGCCCTCAAGAAGCCTTGGAGGTTTTCCCATGATGGAGCTTGTGAGCTGCACAAAACAGCAACGTTTCCTTGCGGGACAGGGGAAGTCCGCTTCGAGGGCTCCAGGTTCCCCCATATGGAAAGATTTGATAGCACAACTCTCTGAGTGGAGGCCTGGGAAGCCCACCTTGTGTTACCATTGTACGGGAGGAACAGGACAGTATTGATCCACTGGCTCCGTTTCGAAGTTCCAAGTGATCTGAGTTGATGGACGTTCTTAGTCTAACGGGTCAGAATGCTGCTTGGGGTCCAGGGAGACCTTAGAATGTGGCAGTTGCTCTCGGGCCATGCAGGTTTCTCCTATCTGAGAGTTCAACCCAGTACCCAGGATCCAGGTTTCCTTCTCAGCACAGGAGAAGTTCTCCTGTATGGCTCACGGACCACATGTTGGACCATATGTTGATTTTCCAAGCCAGTCCTCTGGTTACAGTTCCTGAAAACCAAAGCTGGGGTTCTGATTAGGTCCTAGGGGCATATCAGGTTCAATCTGCAGACTCAGGACCATTGACCTGTGTGTCTTCCTGGAGGTAGTTGCTAAGACTGTGTCACACTGTGCATTTTTTTCCAGAGTGGCCTATGTAATTGGGTTGGACTCAGGGGCCTTGCAGATTTCTCATATTGTGGATGGTTTGGGCTACTGAGATGGGCAGAATTTCCTCGGGAGAGCAGGCCCAGTGATGTGGTGTGTTTCTGGAGGTCCCATCCTGGAGGGCATGTGGGTCAGGGCTTTGGGACCAAAGTCTTCAGACATAAACTTGGGTAAGAATTAGGGCAAGGCGATGGCATTCCCAATCTGCAGACGCTGAGGGTAGATCCTCGGGATTTTAAATTCGGGTGTCTGGGAGGCAGGAGCACAGTCTTTCCATTTGGATTGTGTGTCTAGGATGGCCTCAGAATAGAGGGGTGACCTCATGGGTCCAGGGGAGATTCTTCCTCTCTGGGGATTCTGCCCTCACCCAAAATTTTGTTGTCTTACTGGGGGAAGGAGAGAACACAGTTTTTCATGGCAGGGTACCCGTCAAAACAAGGATTCCAAAAATGGGTTCTGGGTCCTGTGCCCACCAAGGCTTAGGTTTTGGGTCTAGGGTCATTATAGGCAAGCTCTGTGGGCTCCTGGTCAAGCTTCTGAGGGTTTTGTTGGAAAGGGATCTCAGGCTGAGGGTCACAATGATTGTTGGTGTCCAGCTGCCTATCCTGAGTAGGCGTGGTCTCATGGGCCATGCACCTGGATCCTACTCTGAGGGTTAGACATCCATCTCAACATTCAGTTTTCCTTCCATGGGAAAGGAGGAGTACTCTTGTGTTTCAGCATCCCCCGTGGGCAGGAATTTGAGCTATGTTCTGGGACAGGTACCTTAATACAGAAGTTGGTTCAAGGTGATGACCTCAGGCCAAAGCAAGTCCCAACTGCAGGATATGGGGCCCACTCTCTGGGTGGCTGACAGGATGTCTGTGCTTGGGCTGTGTCAGACATAACATTAGGTGACAGGGTGGCCTATGATATAGGGGTGACGGTGAGGACCGTGCAGGTGGTTCCTCATGTGGGGTTTCTGCGCAGATCCATAGAGCATTTCTTCTTTCTGGTGGGCAGGCAGAAAGCTGCATTGTGGTTCCAGAATTCCCTATCAAGTGGGCTTGGGGACCAGTTGGTTGAGGATGTAATTGTAAACGCAAGCTACCATTAAATTCAGTGCCAAGTAGAAGGCAGTTCCAATGTGCAGCGACTAATTTCAGACATCCAGCACCTGAGTAAGAGTGGATGTCAGACGTTTGCTCACACTGGAGTTTGTTTCTATAATGACCATCAAATGCAGAGGTGGCGTCAAGGGGCCATGGAGGATTTCCCACCCTAAAGCTTGTGAGATGCTCCAAATAGCAAGGTTTCCTTCTACTTAACAGGTGGTGTGTGGTTTGTTTGCTTGGGGGTTTCCCATGTGGAAAGTTTGTGTAACAGAGCTCTCCCGCATGGAAGCCATGAAATCACACCTACATTGACCATTGTAGCTGAAGAACATGGCAAGTTCCTATTGGTGGCTTTGAAGCGTAGTACCAAGGCCTTGAGTTGGCTTGGAATCTCTTGCACATGGGTCACACCTCTGATTTGTTACTAGGGAGATCTTAGAATGTGCTGGTGGCTAAGGTGCTATGCAGGGTTCTCCTACCCTGAGGGTTTAACACAGGTCCAACAGCACAGTTTCCTTCTGAGGACAGGAGAAGTTCTGTTCTGTGGCTCAAGACCACATGTTGTATCCTACCTTGGTATTCAGAAACAGGCCTCTGAGGACAGATGCCTGAAAACCTAATCTAGGGTTCAAATGAGGTCCTAGGGGCATGTCAGGTTCAATCTTCTGACTCACGACCATTGACTTGGGTGTCTGCCTGGATGTAGGTGATCAGGGTATTTCAGACTGCACATTTGCATCCAGAGTGGCCTCCAGTAGTGGGGTGGTCTCAGGGGCCTTGCAGGTTTATCCTAATCTGGAGGGTTTGGGCCACTGTGACGGGCACAGTTTTTTGGGGGATGACAGGACCAGTCCTGTGGTGCGGCTCCAGAGACCCCATTTTGGATGGCATGGGAGCCATGGTTTTGAGAGAGAAATCTGCAAACAGAAACGTGGGTTAGGGTTACTAACGAAGTGATCACAGGCCCAATGTGTAGACCTGGAGGACAACTCTTCAGGAACTGTAATTAGGGTGACTCAAAGGTGGGAGCTGGATTTTGTCTCCCGGATGACATCAGAATGCAGGTGTGCTCTCATGGGTCCATGAGAGATTTTTCCTCTCTAAGGATCTTGGCGTCTACCAATAGTTGGATGGCTTTTACGGGGAAGGGAAGAGTGCTGTTTTCCATCTTAAGGGTGCCCCAAAACAGGGATTCCAGAGATTAGATCTGGGTCTGAGCACTTGGAAAAACCCACCAACTGTTAGGTTGGTGCCAAGGGAGTACCAGTCCTGCAATGCGGGATCCTGATGGTGCAACTGAGAGGGCTTGTTTGAAATCATGCTTAGGCTGAGGGTCACAATGCATGTTTGTGCTCAGGGTAGCCCTCAAGAGTGGGCATGGTCTCATTGGCCATGCAGCTGGCTCCCACTCTGAGTGTTGGACGCCCATCCCAACAGTCATGTTTCTTGCCAGGAGAAGGAGCAGTTCTCTATTGGGCTTCAGGATTCCCCATTGGCAGCGACTCCAGCAAAATTCTAGGGACATAGCTGAATACCATGGATGGGTAGAGTGGAGTGACATGGGCCATGGCCGATTTCAGATGCTAGATATGGGTCCCTCATTCTGGGTGGCTGTCATGAGGCCGGGCTCAGGCTCTGTCAGACAAAACACTAGTGGCCAGGGAAGCCTATAAATCGGGGTACCCTTGAGGGACGAGCAGATTGATCCTCTGTGGGGTTTTAGGGCAGACTCATCAGGCCCTTCTACTTTCTATGGGGAAGGCAGAATACTGCATTGTGGCTGCAGAATTCTCTATCAAGAGGGCTTTGGGACCAGTCAGGAGAGAATGTAATTGTAAAAATAAGCTACCGTTAAATTCAGTGCAAGCAGAAGGCAGTTCCAACGTGCTGCGGTTTATTTCAGACATCCAGCACCTGAGTAAGGGTCGATGTCAGATGTATGCTCACACTGTAGTTTGAGTCTATGATGACCGACAAATGGAGAGGTGGTGTCAAGGGGTCATTGAGGATTTCCCGCCCTGAGGCTTGTGAGATGCTCCAAGTAGCAAGGTTTCCTTGTACTGGACAGGTGGTGTGAGATTTGTTTGCTCCGTGGTCCCCCATGTGGCAAGTTTGTTTAACAGCTCTCCAGCATGGAAGCCGGGAAAGGACACCTACATTGACCATTGCAGCTGAAGAACATGACAGGTTCATTTTGGTGGCTCTTGGGCGAAGTACCAAGGCGTTAACTTGATTTGGAATCTCTTGTACATGGGTCACAGTGCTGATTTGTTACCAGGGAGATCTTAGAATGTGCTGGTGACTAAGGTGTCTTGCAGGATTCTCCTACCCTGAGGGTTTAACACAGGTCCAACAGCACGGTTTCCTTCTGAGGACAAGAGAAGTTCTGTTGTGTGGCTCGGGGACCACATATTGTACCCTATCTTGGTATTCCAGAAATGGCCTCTGAGGACAGATGCCTGAAAACCTAATCTAGGTTTCGAATAAAGTCCTAGGGTCATGTCAGATTCAATCTTCTCACTCAGGAACATTGACTTGGGTGTCTCCTTGGATGTAGATGATCAGGGTGTTTCAGACTGCACATTTGCATCCGGAGCAGCCTCCAAAGGGAGGTGGGCTCAGGGGCCTTGTAGGTTTCTCCTAATCTGGAGGGTTTGGGCTTCTGAGGAGGTCACAGTTTCTTTGAGGATGACAGGTCCATTCTTGTGGTGCAGCTCCAGAGACCCCATCCTGGAGGGCATGTGAGCCATGGTTTTCGGAGAGAAGTCTGCAAACAGATGCTCAGGATAGGGTTAGTGGCTAGGTGATCGCAGGCCCAATACATAGACTTGGAGAGCAGCTCGTCAGGTACTGTAATTAGGGTGACTCGAAGGTAAAATCATAGGCTTTTATATCTGGATTGTGTGTCCATTATAGCCTTGGAATGCAAGTGTGTCTCATGGGGCCATTGGAGATTTTTACTCTCTAAGGATCCTGGCAGCTACCAATAGTGGAAGGCATTTTCGGGGAAGGGAAAAGTGCTGTATTCCGTCGTAGGGGTGCCCAAAATAGGAATTCCAGAGATGGGCTCTCGGTCTGAGCGCTTGGAAAGTCCCACCAAGGGTTAGGATTTGCGCCTAGGGGAGTCACTGACCAGCAATGCAGGATCCTGGTGGATAAACTGAGAGGGCTTGTTTGAATGCATGCTCAGGCTAAGGGTCACAGTCCCTGTTTGTGCCCAGGGCAGCCGTCAAGAGTGGGTGTGGTCTCATTGGCCCTGCAGCTGGCTCCCACTATGAGGGGGGGACACCCATCCCAACAGCCATATTTCCTGCCATGTGGACGGAGAAGTTCTCTATTGGGCTTCAGATTCCCCCATTTGCAGGGATTCTATCAAATGCCTTGGACAGGTGCTTGAATAACAAGGATGGGTAGAGAGGACAGACTTGGGCCATGGCCTGTCTCACATGCTAGATATGGGCCCCGCACTCTGGGTGGCTGACACGAGGCCGGGGCTCAGGATCCATCCTACACAGCACTAGTGGCCAGGGAAGCCTATAAATCGGGGTTTCCTCTAGGGCCAAGCAGATGGATACGCATGTGGGATTTTTGGATAGACTCACCATGCATTTCGTTCTATGGGGAAGGCAGAATGCTACGTTGTTCCTTATGGGGTGTCCTTGATCCAACCTATAGGTCTTGACTGTCCCGGAGAAGAAATCTTTGTGCTTTGCAGTATCACACACTCACACAGTGGGCAAACCTCCATGGCCTCATGATGCCCCCATGTTCATGTGGGGGACATCATGGACAGAAACTCCAACCTGAGACAATGTCTGATCCTCGCCCTGACTTCAAATGCATGAGATCTCGATTCAGCTCAACAGAGGGTGCCTGCCGTGCCCTTGTCCCCAAACCTAACCCTAACTTGTGTTTTCAGACTTCCGTCCTCACACTCCTGGCTAAAAAGCCCTCGAGTCTGGGAAATCTGGAGACACAATGCAGCACCTTACCTGCCCTCCAGAAGAAAAACGTTGCCCTATGGGGCTACCCAGAAACCCCAAATGAGGATCAAAGTGCATGCCACTATACTATACCCCAATTATAGAGTCTAGCCTGGGCATTAATGCCCAGTCTGGCATAGACTGAGCCCAGAGATCGTGACTGGCACACAGACAGCTGGCCCCACACTGAGCACATCAGACACACCATGGCTTTAGGTCGTAATCTCTTCCCAACCTCGGTTTTCAGCCTTCAGAACCTAGACCTTATCTCCACTCACTGCCAAGTGGTGCACGTGATGCAGAAATCAGAACTCCTCCTTCCCCAATACCAGAAAGCTTGTGGTTGGCATCTTGTCCAATGTTCAGTATAGGAAAAACCAAGGTGTCCCATGAGGCCTCGGCCATGCTTGAGGGCCTCAATGGGCACAAATACACATTGGGACACTCAGCGTGAGCCCTGTCCTCAAGTAAAGCCTCTCACGGGCTGGACCAAGAGCCCCCAAATGGGGCATGCCATGACCTTAGACCCCAATATTAACCAGAGCTCTAGAAGTCTAGTACCCCTACTCAGAGCTCTTCTCTGGAATCCCTCTTTGGTGGGGCACATGAGGTAAAAAAAAAAAAAATAGAGAAAGGTCTTTTACAATCCAGAGAATGACCCCAAACACTTAAAATCCTGCCGAATCCACAGAGGGAAAAACTCGTCCATGTCCGATGAGGCCAGCTGGACATTCCACAGCCAACTTTGACATAAAATCCGAAGACAAAGCCTGAAAATGCGCCTCACACTCACCCTTTGTTTATAGCCTGAAAAATTCTCCTCACAGTCTGTAGATCGGGCCTGCCATACCTAATTCCCCATACCAAAGCCGAGTTTGTGTTTTCAGACTTCTGTCTCCATTTTCCTGGCCCAAACACCCTACAGGCTGGGGCCCCTGGAGCCACACCTCAGGACTGTGTCTGTGCTCTCCAAGGGAATTCTTCTCATTACTTTCAACACAATGCTATAGATTAGGAGAAACCTCCAAGTTGCCCAAGGCCATCCCGACAGTGTAGGACATCCAGGACAAACAAGGGCAATCTGACATAAGCTGAGCCACTACCTCCACTCAGACCCATAGACAGATATGCCCAGAGAACACTGAATCGGACAAGCACCTAGGCCCTAATCGGATCAATTGCTTTTGTTTCCAGGCATCTCTCCTCAGAGGCCTGGATTCCAATACCAGCATATGGGGGTTTCCTGAGGTACCAATCAGAACAAATCTCGTCTAGGAGCTGTGTCAAAACCTCCAGTTAAGAGAAACCTTCAGGTCCCCGGTGCAACTGCCCCATTCCAAGGTCTCCATGGACACAAACCCACATTATGACTCATCCTCAGAGGAATCCATTTCAACACAGCCTTCTCGGTTGCTCCCCCAGAGCCAGCAGATCGAATCTGCCTTGTCAATAGGAGAAAATAGGAATGCGAGGTGGGATCCCCAAGCATCCATCCTTAAAACCCTGCTCTAGCGTCGTTCCTTATTGGACGTCCTGGAGCCATCTGACAGGTCTCAACTGTCCCACAGAAGGAATACTTGCTCATTGGAGCATCTCACAACTCACAGCATGGGAAAACCTCCATGGCGCGATGATGCCCGCCAACTTCATGAAGGGGCCATGCTGAACTGAAACTTACCCTGAGCCAAAGCCTGATCCTCGCCCTGACTTGGGATGCACAAGATCTTGATTTAGCTCTGCAGGGTGTGCCTGCCGTGCTCTCTCCCAGAAACCTAAGCCTAGCTTGTGTTCTCAGAATTCCTTCTTCACACTTCTGCCCCACAAACCCTCCAGTTTGGGAATTCCAGAGCCACAATGTAGCACTATACCTGCCCTTCAGAAGAGAAACGTTGCCCTATGGGGCTATCCAGAAACGCCAAATGAGGATCAACCTGCACGCCACTCAACTGTACTCCAATTATACAGTCTACCCTGGGCACTAATGCCCTGTCTGACACAGCCTGAGCCCGGACCTCCTGACCGAAAGCCAGACAGCTGGGGCCACAGCTCAGGACTGCGCCTGCCCTCTCCAAGGGAATTCTTCTCATTTCATTTGCCACAACTCTACAGATTAGGAGAAACCTCCAAAGTCCCCAAGACCACTCAAATAGTGTTGGCCTCCTAAAACAAACAGGGGCAATCTGACACAAGCTGAGCAATGACCTCCACTCTGAACCGAAGACAGATGTTCTCAGAGGAGAATATTGAAGCGGAAAGGTCCCTAGTCCCTAATTGGATCCATTGCTTTGGATTCCAGGCATCTCTCCTCAGATGCCTGGTTTCCAATACCAGTTTATGCGGGTTTCTGTGGCACCAGTCAGAATATATCTCATCTCCACATGGGAAACTTGCTCTTTGGAGTTGTCTCAAAACCTCAGTTTAGGAGAATACTTCAGGGCACTGGAGTCACTGGCCCATTCCAAGGTCTCCATGGACACAAACCCACATTATGACTGATCCTCAGGAGAGTCCATTTCTATTCAACCCCCTCAGTTGTTCCCCCAGTGCCAGCAGATCGAACTTGCCTTGTCGGTCAGAGACAATTAGAATCTGATTTGGGCTGCCCAGGCTTCCATCGTTAGAACCTGCTCCTGAGAAGTTCCTTATGGGACGTCCTGGATCCATCCAACAGGTCTCGACTGTCCCAAGAAGGAAACCTTGCAGTTTGGAGCATCAGACAATCCCACCGTGGGAAAACCTGCATGGGCTCGTGATGCCCCCCCACCTTCATGTAGGGGACATCATGGACAGAAACTCCAACGTAATCAAACGTCTGATCCTCACCCTGACTTCAGATAGACGAGATCTCAATTCAGCTCTGCAGAGTGAGCCTGCCATGCCCTCGCTCTGAAACCTAAGCCTAACTTGAGTTCTCAGAATTCCGTCCTCAAACTCCTGACACAGAAGCCCTCAGGTTGGGAATTATGGAGCCAAATTGCAGCACTCTGGCTGCCCTAAAGAAGAAAAACATTGCCCTATGGGTCTATGCAGAAACGCCAAATGAGAATCAACCTGCACGCCACTCGCCTGTACCCCAATTATACAGTCTAGCCTGGGTACTAAAGCCCGCTCTGACACAGCCTGAGCCCGGACCTTCCGACCGACACCCAGACAGCTGGCCGCACACTGAACACATCGGACACGCCATGGCCTTAGGTCATCATCTCTTCCCAACCTCAGGTTTCAGGCTTCAGAAACTAGACCTTTTCTCCACTGACTGCCCAAGGGTGAACGTGATGCAGAAATCAGAACTTTTTCTTCCCCATGGCCAGAAATTTTGTGGTTGGCATGTTGTCAAACGTTCACTGTAGGAGAATCCAGTGTGACCCATGAGGCCTCGGTCATGCTTGATGATCGTGATGGTCTCAAACACACATTGTGACTCTCAGAGTGAGCCATATCCTCAAGTAAAGTCTCTCAGTGACTGGACCAAGAGCTCATATATGGGGCTTGCCAATCCTCTAGACCCCCAATCGTAACCAGAGTTTGAGATGTCTAGTCAACCCTACTCAGGGACTGCTCTGGAATCCCTCTTTGGTGGGACAACTGAGGTAAAAAAAAATACAGAAAGACTCCTCCCATATACAGAATGTTCCAAACACTTGGGATCGGGACAAATCTACAGACAGAAAGACTTGTACATGGCCCATGAGGCCGCCTCAACTTTCCACAGCCACCGTTGACACAAAATCCAGAGACAAAAGCCTGAGCAAGCGCCTCACACTCGCCCTTTGTACATAGCCCAGAAAATTCTCATTGACTGCAGATGGGGTCTGTCATACATACGTCCCCACCTAAGCTGAGTTTGTCTTTTCAGACTTCTGTCCCCCCAGTCCTGGCCCACACACCCTCCAGTTTGGGGCCCCTGAACAACACCTCAGGACGGTGCCTGCCCTCTCCAGCGGAATTCTGCCCATTCCATTGGCCACAACCCTACAGATTGGGAGAAACCTAAAAAGTCCCTGAGGCCATCCCAATAGTGTAGGCCGCCCAGGACAAACAGGGGAGATCTGTCACAAGCTGAGCAACGACCTCCACTCAGACCTGTAGACAGATATCCCCAGAGAAGAAGATTGAACCAGACAGGAACCTAGGCCCTAAGAGGTTCCATTGCTTTGGTTTCCAGGCATATCTCCTCAGAGGCCTGGTTTCGAATAGCAGCATATGGGGGTTTCCGGAGGTACCAATCAGAACAAAACTCGTCTCCACATGGGAAACTTGCTCTTTGGAGCTGTCACAAAACCTCTAGTTAGGAGAAACCTTCAGGTCCCTGGAGCCACCGGCCCATTCCAAGATCTCCATGGAACCAAAACCACATTATGACCCATACTCAGGAGAGTCCATTTCAACTCAGCTCCCTCAGTTGCTCTCCAGAGAGATCATATCGAACTGGCCTTGTCGCTTAGAGACAATTGGAATGCGAGTTGGGCTGCCCAGGAATCCATCGTTAGAACCCTGCTCTGAAGAAGTTCCTTATGGGGTGTGCCTGCCGTGCCCTTGCCCCAAAACCTAAGGCTAGCTTGTGTTTTCCGACTTCCGTCCTAATACTTCTGGCTCACAATCCCTCCAGTTTGGGAATTCTGGGGACACGATGCAGCACTCTTCCTGCCCTCCAGAAGAAAACTTTGCCCTATGGGGCTATCCAGAAACCCCAAATGAGGATCAACCTGCATGCCACTCGACTGTACCCCAATTATACAGTCTATCCTGGGCAGTAATGCCCAGTCTGACACAGACTGATCCCTGACCTCGGTACCAAAACCCAGACAGCTGGTCGCACACTGAGCACATCAGACACGACATGGCCTTAGGTCGTCATCTCTTCCCAACCTCGGTTTTCAGGCTTCAGAACCTAGACCTTATCTTCACCCACTGCATGCGATGTACGTGATACAGAAATCAGAACTCCTCCTTCCTCATGACCAGAATCCTTGTGGTTGGCATGTTGTCCAATTTTCAGTGTAGTAGAAACAAGCATGGCCCATGAGGCCCCGGCCATGCTTGAGGGCCGCGATGGGCACAAACACACATTAGGACACTCAGGGTGAGCCCTGTCCTCAAGTAAAGCCTCTCAGAGGCTGGACCAAGAGCCTGCATATCGGGCTTTCCATGCCCCTAGTCCCCCAATCTTAACCAGAGCTTGAGAAGTCTGGTCACCCCTACTCAGAGCTCCTCTGCAATCCCTCTTTGGTGGGGCACATGAGGTTAAAAAAAATAGAGAAAGGACTCCTACCATCCAAAGAATGACTCCAAACACTTGGAATTGGGCCAAATCCCTAGAGAGTAATACTCGTCCATGGCCGATGAGGCGAGCCCACATTCCATAGCCACCGTTGATGCAAAATCTGGAGACAAATGCCTGATAAAACGCCTCACACTCGCTCATTGATCATAGCCCTAAAAATTCTCTTCATAGTCTGTAGATCGAGCCTGCCATACCTACATCCTGAAACCTAAGCCGAGTTTGTGTTTTCAGAATTCTGTCCCCACAGTCCTGGCCCACACATCTTCTATGGTGGGTCCCCTGTAGCCACACATCAGGACTCTGCCTGTCCTCTCAAAGGGAATTCTCCTCATTCCTTTGGACACAACACGACAGATTAGGAGAAACCTCCAACGTCCCCGAGGCCATCCCAATAGTGTCAGCCACCCACGACAAACAGGGGTGATCTGTCAAAAGCTGCGCAACTACCCCCACTCAGACGCATAGACTGATATCCCCAGAGAAGAAGATTGAACCAGACAGGCACTTAGGCCCTAACTGGATCCATTGCTTTTGATTCCAGGCAGCTCTCCTCATAGGCCTGGTTTCCAATACCAGCATATGTGGGTTCCTGGAGGAATCAATCAGTACAAATCGTCTCTCCACATGGGAAACTTGCTTTTTGGAGCTGTGTCAAAACCTCCGGTTAGGAGAAACCTTCAGGTACACGGAGCCACTGCACCATTCCAAGGTCTCCATGGACACAAACCCACATTATGACCCATTGTCAAGAGAGCACATTTCAACTCAGGTCCCTTGGTTGCTCTCCCAGAGCCAGCGTTCGAACCTGCATTATCACAAGTAGATAATTGGAATGCGAGGCAGGCTGCTCAGGATTCCATTCTTAGAACCCTGCTCTGGCGTCATTCCATAATGGACATCGTGGAGCCATCTGACAGGTCTTGATTGTCCGGCAGAAGAAATCCTTGGGGATTGGAGCATCTCACTACTCCCATCTTGGGAAAACCACGATGGCCTCATGATGCACCCACCCCTTCGTGAAGGGGGGAAATGGACAGAAACTCCAACCTCAACCAAAGTCTGATCCTCACCCTGACTTCATATCCACGAAATCTCGACTCACCACAGTAGAGTGTGCCTGTTGTGCCCTCGCTCTATAACGTATGCCAAGCTTGTGTTCTCAGACTTCCTTCCTCACACTCCTAGGCCACAAGCCCTCCAGTTTGGGAATTCTGGAGCCACAATGCAGCAATCTGCCTGACCTCCAGAAGAAAAACTTTGCACTATGGGACTACCTAGAAGCCCCAAATGAGTATCAACCTGCACCCCACTCGACTGTACCCCAATTGTACAGTGTACCCTGCACACTCATGCGCTGTCTGACAGAGCCTGATCTCATACCTCCCGACCGACACCCAGACAGCTGGAGCCACACCTCAGGACTGTGCATGCCCTCTCCAAGGGAATTCTGCCCATTCCATTGGCCATAACCCTACAGATTACAAGAAACCTCCAAAGACCCCGAGACCATCCCAATAGTGTAGGCCTCCTGGCAGAAACCGTGGCGATTAGACACAAGCTGAGAAACAACCTCCACTCAGAACCATAGTCAGATGTTCCTAGAGAAGAAGATTGAAGTGGACAGGCCCTAATCGAACCCATTGCTTTGGTATCCAGGCATCTCTCCTCAGAGGCCCAGTTTCCAATACCAGCTTATGGGGTTTTGTGAGGCAACAATCAGAACAAATATCTTCTCCACGTGAGAAACTTGATTTTTGGATCTAATCACCGGTTAGGAGAATCCTTCAGGGTGCCGGCACCACTGCCCCATTCCAAGGTCTCCATGGACACAAACTCACATTATGACCCATATTGGGAGAGTCCATTTCAACTCACCCCCCTACGTTGCTCTCCCAGAGACAGCAGAGCGAACCTGCATTGTCACTAAGAGAAGATTAGAATATGAGATGGGCTGCCCAGGCATCCATCGTTAGAACCCTGCTCTGGAGAATTTTTTTATGAGAAGTCCTGGATCCATCCAACAGGTCTTGACTGTCCTGCAGAAGGAATCATTGTAGTTTTCAGCATCACACAATCCCATCGTGGGAATAACTCCATGGCCTCGTGATGTCCCCACCTTCATTTAGGGATCATCATGGACAGAAACTCCAACCTAAGGCAATGTCTGATCCTTGCCTGAGTTCAGAAGCATGGGATCTCGATTCAGCTCTGCAGAGTGTGCCTGCCGTGTCCTTACCTCAAAACCTAAGCCTAGCTTGTGTTCTCAGACTTCCGTCCTCACATTCCTGACTCACAAGCCCTCCAGTTTGGGAATTCTGGAGACACAATGCAGCACTCTGCCTTCCTTACAGAAGAAAAACATTGCCCTATGGGGCTATCCAGAAACCCCAAATGAGGATCAACCCGCACGTCCCTCGACAGTACCCCAATTATATAGTCCAGCATGAGCAGTAATGCCCTGTCTGACTCAGCCTGAGCCCAGACCTCGTGACCGACACCCAGACAGCTGGCCACACACTGAGCTCTTTGGACACGCCATGGCCTTAGGTTGTCATCTCTTCCCAACTTCGGTCTTCAGGGTTCAGAACCTAGACCTTAACTCCACTCACTGCCAAGCGGTGTATGTCATGCAGAAATCAGAACTTCTCCTTCCCCATGGCAAGAGACCTTGTGGTTGGCATGTTGTCCAACGTTCAGTAGGAGAAAACAGTGTGGCCCATGAGGCCCTGGCCATGCTTAAGGGCCGTGATGGGCACAAACACACATTGGGGCCCTGAGCGTGAGCCCTGTCCTCAAGTAAAGCATATCAGGGGCTGGACCAAGAGCCCACATATGGGGCTTGCAATGTACCTAGTCCCCCAATCTTAATGAGAACTCGAGATGTCTAATCACGCCTACTCAGGTCACTGCTCTGTTATCCCTCTTTGGTGGGACACCTGAGG
Organism: Neogale vison; assembly: GCF_020171115.1. Classification (NCBI taxonomy): domain Eukaryota; kingdom Metazoa; phylum Chordata; class Mammalia; order Carnivora; family Mustelidae; genus Neogale; species Neogale vison. The sequence goes on along the minus strand of NC_058093.1, from coordinate 185,867,323 downwards.
TAAAACAAAACAAAACAAACTAACTAACTAACTAAAAAAGGCAGAAAGGACTTTTCAGAATCCACAGAATGACTCCAAACCCTTGGGATCTGTCCAAAACCTCAGAAAGAAAGTCTCGTCCATGGCCCCTGAGGCCACCCCGACATTCCATGGCCACCGTTGACACAAAATCCAGAGACAACAGCCGAGCAAGTGCCTCACACTCGCCATTTGTTCATAGCCTGAAAAATTCTCAAAATAGACTGTAGATCGTGCCTGCCATACCTATATCCCCAAACCTAAGCCAAGTTTGTGTTTTCAGACTTCCGTCCCAACAGCTCGGGCCACACACCCTCCAGGATGGGTCCCCTGGAGCCAAAACTCAGGACTGTGCCTGCCCTCTCCAAAGGAATTTTGCCCATTTCATTGGCGACTACCATACAGATTAGGTGAAACATCCAAAGTCCCTGAGGCCAACCCAATAGTGTAGGTCGCCCAGGACAAACAGGGGCCATCTGTCACAAGCTGAGCAAAGACCTCCACTCAGACCATAGACAGATAGCACCAGAGAAGACGATAGAACCATACACGCATGTACACCTTAATTGGATCTATTGTTTTTGGTTATAGGCATCTCTCCTCAGAGGCCTGGTTTCCAATACTATCATATGGGAGGTTTCTGAGGTACCAATCAGAGCAAGTCTTGTGTCCACATGGGCAACTTTTCATTGGAGACGTGTCAAAACCTCTAGTTGGGAGAAACCTTCAGGTCCCTGGAGATACTGCCCCATTCCAAGGTTTCCATGGACACAGACCCACAGTATGACCCATCCTCAGGAGAGTCCATTTCAACCCAGCCCCTTCGGTTGCTCACCCAGAACCAGCACATTGAAACTGTCTTGTTGCTAAGAGACAATTGGAATGCATGGTGGGCTCTCCAGGCCTCCACCCTTATAACCTTGCTCAGGCGTCTTTCCTTATGGTACGTCCTGCAGCCATCCAACAGGTTTTGTATGTCCTGGAGAATGAATCCTTGCGGATTGGAGCATCTCACAAGTCCCATGGTGGGAAAACCTCCATGGGCTTATGATGCCCGCCCACCTTCATGAAGGGGGATCATGGACAGAAACGCCAACCTGAGCCAATGTCTGACACTTTCCCTGACTTCAGATGCATGAGATCTTGATTTAGCTCTGCAGAGTGTGCCTGCCATGCCCTTGACCCGAAACCTAAGCTTAGCTTGTGTTCTCAGACTTCTATCCTCACTCTCCTGGCCCACAGGCCCTCCAGTTAGGGAATTCTGGAGCCACAGTGCAGCAGTATGACTGCCCTCAAAAAAAAAAAAAAAAGTTGCCTTTGGGCCTACAAAGAAACACCAAATGAGGTCAACCAACATGCCACTCGACTGTACCCCAGTTATACATTCTACCCTGCACACTAATACCCTGACTGACACAGCCTGAGAAGGGATCTCTTGACTGACACCCAGTCAGCTGGGGCCACACCAAAGGACTGTCCTGCCCTCTGCAAGGGAATTCTGCCCATTCCATTGGCCGCAACCCTACAGATTAGGAGAAACCTCCAAGGCCCCCTGGACCATGCCAATAGTGTAATCCTCCTGGGACAAACAGGGGCGATCTGACACAAGCTGAGCAACGACCACCACACAAAACTGTAGGCTGATGTTCTCAGAGAAAAAGATTGAAGTGGACAGGCCCCCTTGGCCCTAATCGGATACATTGCTTTGGATTCCAGGCATCTCTCCTCAGATGTCTGGTTTCCAATACCAGCTTATGGGGTTTCCTGAGGCAACAATCAGAACAGATCTCGTGTCCACATGGGAAACGTGCTCTTTGGAAGTGTCTCAAAACCTCCAGTTAGATGAATCCTTCAGGGTGCTGGAGCCACTGCCCCATTCCAAGGTCTCCATGGACACAAAGCCACATTATGACCCATCCTCAGGAGAGTCCATTTCAACTCTGCCCACTCGGTTCTCCCACAGATCCAGCAGATGGTACTTGTTTTGTCGCTAAGACACAATTGGAATGTGAATTGGGCTGTCCAGGCACCCATCGTTAGAACTCTGCTCTGGAGAAGTTCCTCATGGGAACACCTTGATACTTCCAACAGTTCTTGACTGTCCCGCAGAAGAAATCCTTGTGGTTTGCAGCATCACACATGGGGAAATCTCCATGGCCTCGTGATGCCCCCATCTTCATGTAGGGGACATCATGGACAGAAACTCCAACCTGAGTCAATGTCTGATCCTCGCCCTGACTTCAGATTCATGAGATCTCGATGCAGCTCTGCAGAGTGTGCCTGCTGTGCCCTCGCCCCAAAACCTAAGCCTAGCTTGTGTTCTCAGACTTCCATCCTCACACTCCTGGCTCACAAGCGCTCCAGTTTGGGAATTCTGGAGACACAATGCAGCAATCTGCCTGCCCTCAAGAAGAAAAACGTTGCCCTATGGGGGTATGCAGAAACCCCAAATGAGGATCAACCTGCACACCACTCGACTGTTCCCCAGTTATACAGTCCAGCCTGGGCAGTAATGCACTGTCTGACGCAGCCTGAGCCTGGACATCATGACTGACACCCAGACAGTTGTCCGCACATTAAGCACATCGGACACGCCATGGCCTTAGGTCGTCATCTCTTCCCAACCTCGGTCTTCAGGATTCAGAACCTAGACCTTATCTCCACTCACTGCCAAGCAGTGTACGTCATGCAGAATCAGAACTTCTCCTTCACCATGGCAAGAATCCCTGGGATTGGCATGTTGTCCAACGTTCAGTGTAGGAGAAACCAGAATGACCCATGAGGCCCCAGACATGCTTGAGGGCCGCAATGGATACAAACACATAGTGGGACCCTCAACGTGAGCCCGGTCCTCATGTAAAGCCTCTCAGGGGCTAGACAAAAAGCCCACATATGGGGTTTGTCATGCCTCTAGTCTCCCAATCTTAACCAGAGCTCGAGAATTCTAGTCACCCCTATTCAGAACTCTTCTCTGGAATGCCTCTATGGTGCGAAACATGAGGCAAAAAGAGAGAGAGAGAGAGAGAGAGAGAGAGAAAGGACTCCTATCATCCAAAGAATGACCCCAAACACTTAGAATCCGGCCAAATCCCCAGAGAGTAATACTCGTCCACGGCCGATGAGGCCAGCCCGACATTCCATGGCCAACGTTGACACAAAATCCGGAGACAAAAGCCTGAACAAGTGCCTCACACTTGTCCTTTGTTCATAGCACGAAAAATTCTCACGGTCTGTAGATCGGTTCTGTCATACATACGTTCCCAAACCTAGGCCGAGTTTGTGCTTTCAGACTTCAGTCCCCACAGTCCTGGCTCAAACACCCAACAGGCTGAGGCCCCTGGATCCAAACTTCAGGACTGTGCCTACTCTTTCCAAGGGAATTCTGCCCATTATATTGGCTAAAACTCTATAGAAGGAGAAAGCTCTGAAGTCCCCATGGTCATCCCAATAGTGTATTACTCCCAGAACAAACAGGGGCCACCTGTCCCAAGCAGAGCAATGACTTCCACTCAGACCCGTAGACAGATGTCCCCAGAGAAGAAGATTGACCTGGACAGGCACTTAGGCCCTAATAGGATCCATTGCTTTTGTTTCCAGGCATCTCTCCTCAAAGGTCTGGTTTCCAATACCAGCATATGGGTTTTTCAGGAGGTACCAGTCAGAACAAATCTCGTTTCCATGTGGGAAATTTGCTCTTTGCAGCTGTGTCAAAACTTCCAGTTAGGAGAAACCTTCAGGTCCCCGAAGCCACTGTCCACTTCCAAGGTATCCATGGACACAAAACCACATTATGACCCATTCTCAGGAGAGTCCATTTCAACTCACCCCCTCTGTTGCTAACCCAGAGCCCGCAGATAAAACCTGCATTATTGCAGGGAGAAAATTGGAATAAGAGTTGGGCTGCCCAGGCATCCATCATTAGAACCCTGCCCTGGAGAAATTTTTTGAGACGTCCTGGATCCATCCAACAGGTCTGGACTGTCCTGCAGAAGGAATCCTTGTGGTTTGTAGCATCACAGACTCGCACCTTGGAAAAACCTCCATGGACTCGTGATGCCCAACCTACATGTAGGGGACATCATAGACAGAAACTCCAACCTGAGGCAATGTCTGATCCTTGCCCTGACTTCAGATGCATGAGACCTCGATGCAGCTCTGCAGAGTGTGCTGCTGTTCCCTCGCCCCGAAACCTAAGCCTAGCTTGTGTTCTCAGACTTCCATCCTCACACTCCTGGCTCACTAGTCCTCCAGTTCGGGAATTCTGGAGACACAATGCAGCACTCTGCCTGCCCTCCAGAAGAAAAACTTTGCCCTATGGGGCTACCCAGAAACCCAAATGAGGATCACCCTGCACGCCTCTAGACTGTACCCCAATTAAACAGTCCAGCCTGGGCAGTAATGCCCAGTCTGACACAGCCTGAACCCAGACCTCATGACCGACAACCAGACAGCTGGCTGCACACTGAGCAATGGATTCAAACACACACTAGGACCCTCAGCGTGAGCCCTGTCCCAAGTAAAGCCTCTCAGAGGCTGGACCAAAAGCCTGCATATGGGGCTTGCCATGCCCCTAGTCCCCCAATCTTACCCAGAGATCGAGAAGTATAATCAACCCTATTCAGAGGTCTTTTCTGGAATCCCTCTTTGGTGGGACACATGAGGTAAACAAAAAAAAAAAAAAAGAGAGAGAGAGAGAGAGAGAGAAAGGACTCCTACCATCCAAAGAATGACCCCAAACACTTGGAATCAGGCCAAATCCACAGACAGAAAAACTTGTCCATGGCCAATGAGGCCAGCCGGACATTCCACGGCCACTGTTGACAGAAAATCTGGAGATAAAAGCCTGAAAAACACCTCACACTTGTCCTTTGTTCATAGCCCAAAAATTCTCCTCATAGTCTGTAGATCGGGCCTGTCATACCTATGTACCCAAACCTAAGCCAAGTTTGTGTTTTCAGACTTCTGTCTCCATTGTCCTGGCCCACACACCCTCAAGGCTGGGGCCCCTGGAGCCACACCTCAGGACTGTGCCTGCCTTCTCCAAGGGAATTCTGCTCATTCCTTTGGACACAACCCTACAGATTAGGAGAAACCTTCAATGTTCCCGAGGACATCCCAATAGTGTAGGACGTCCAGGACAAACAAGGGTGTTTTGACAAGCTGAGCAACTACCTCCACTCAAACCCTTAGACAGATATGCCCAGAGAAGAATATTGAACCGGACAAGCACCTAGGCCTCAATAGGATCCATTGCTTTTGTTTCTGGGCATCTCTCCTGAGAGGCCTGGATTCCAATACCAGCATGTGGGGTTTTCCGGAGGTATCAATCAGAACAAATCTCGTCTCTACATGGGAATCTTGCTCTATGGATCTGTGTCAAAATCTCCAGTTAGGAGGTTTTGGTCACCAGAGGTGACTTCGGTTCACCGGAGCCACCACTCCATTCCAATGTCTCCATAGGCACAATCCCACATTTTGACCCATTTTTAGGAGAGTCCATTTCAACTAAACCCCCTCAGTTGCTCCCCCAGAGCCAGCAGATCAAACTGGCCTGTCGCTAGGAGACAATTGAAATGCAAGGCGGGCTCTTCAGGCATCCATCCTTAGAACCCTGCTCTGGTGTCGTTCCGTATGGGACGTCCTGGAGCCTTCCAACAGCTTACAACTGTCCCGCAGAAGGAGTCCTTGCACATGGACCATCTCAAAACTCCCATCATGTGAAAACTTCCAAGGCCACATTATGCCCCCAATCTTCATGAAGGTTGGACCGAATCTCCAACCTGAGCTAACGACTGATCCTCGCCTTGACTTAGGATGCACAAGATATCAATTCAGCTCTTCAGAGTGTGCCTGCCGTGCCCTCGCCCCAAAACCTAAGCATAGCTTGTGTTCTCAGACTTCCATCCTCACTCTCCTGAAACACACACCCTCCAGTTTGGGAATTCTGGAGACACAGTGTAGCACTCTACCTGCCCTCCAGAAAAAAAAGGTTGCCCTAATGGGGCTACCCAGAAATGCCAAATGAGGATCAACCTGCCCGCCACTCGACTGTACCCCAATTATACAGTCTACCCTGGGTACTAATGCCCTATCTGACACAGCCTGAGCCTGGACCTCCCGAACATCACCCGGACAGCTGGGGCCACATCTCAGGACTGTGCCTGCACTCTCTAATGGAACTCTGCCTATTCCATTGGCCACAATCCAACATATTAGAAGAAATCTCCAAAGTCCCCGAGACCATCCCAGTAGTGTAGGCCGCCAGGGAAAAACAGGGTCTGTCTGTCACAAGCTGAGCAACGACCTCCACTCAGAACTGTAGACAGAAGTGCCCAGAGTAGATTGAAGCAGACAGTCCCCTAGGAAAGAATCAGATCAATACGTTGGATTCCAGGCATCTCTCTTCAGATGCCTGGCTGCTAGTACCAGCGTATGGGGGTTCCTGAGGCACCTGTCAGAACAAATCTCGTCTCCACATGGGAATATAGCACTTTGGGGCTGTGTCAAAACCTCTGGTTAGGAGAATCCTTCAGTTCCCCGGAGCCACCGCCCTATTTCAAGGTCTCCATGGACACAAACCCAATTATGACCCATCCTCAGGAGAGTCCATTTCAACTCAGGCCCCTCAGTTGCTCACCCAGTGCCATCAGATCAAAACTGCCTTGTCGCTAGGAGACAATTGGAATGCGAATTCGCTGCTCATGCATCCATCATTAAAACCCTGCTCTGGAAAATTTCCTTATGGGGTGTCCTTGATGCATTCAACAGGTCTCGACTCTCACGCAGAAGGAATCCTTGTGGTTTGCAGCATCACACACTCACACTGTGGACAAACTTCCATGGCCTAGTGAGACCCTACCTTATGTAGGAGACATCGTGGACAGAAACTCTAACCTGAACCAACATCTGTTCCTTGCCCTGACTTCAGATGCATAAGATCTCTATTCAGCTCTGCAGACTGTGCCTTCTGTGCCCTCGCCCCAAAATCTAAGCCTAGCTTGTATTCTCAGACTTCCGTTCTCACACTCTTGGGCCACAAGCCCTCCAGTTCGGGCTGGAGACACAATACACCACTCTTCCTGCCCTCCAGAAGAGAAACATTGCCCTATGGGGCGACCCAGATACCCCAAAAGAGGATCAACCTGCCCTATGGGGTGACCCAGAAACCCCAAAAGAGGATCAACCTGCAACTTGACTGTACCCCAATTATACAGTCTAGTCTGGGCACTAATGCCCTGTCTGTCACAGCCTGAGGCCTGACTTCCCGACCGACACCCAGACAGCTGGCCGTACACTGAGAATATCTGAACCGCCATGACCTTAGGTTGTCATCTCTTCCCAACCTCGGTTTTCAGGCTTCAGAAACCTAGACTTTATCTCCAGTCACTTCCCATGGGTGAACGTGATGCAGAAATCAGAACTCCTCCTTCCCCCTCGCCAGAACCTTGTGGTCCAGCGTTCAGTGTAGGAGAAACCAACTGGCCCATGAGGCCCCGCCCATGCTTGATGGCCGCGATGGGCACAAACACACATTGGGACCCTCTGCGTGAGCCCTGTCCTCAAGTAAAGCCTCTCAGGGGCTGGACCAAGAGCCTGCATGTGGGGTCTGCCATGCCCAAGTCTCCCAATCTTAACCAGAAGTCGAGATATCTAGTCACCCCTACTCAGGGCTCTGCTCGGAATTCCCTCTTTGGTGGGAGACCTGAAGTAAAGACAGAAAGGACTCCTCCCATCCACAGAATGACCTCAGGCACTTGGGATCGGGCCAAATCCCCAGAGAGAAAGACTCGTCCATGGCCCATGAGGCCACCCCGATATTCCATGGCCAATGTTGACACAAAATCCAGAGACATAAGCCTGAGCAAGCGCCTCACACTGGCCCTTTGTTCATAGCCCAAATAATTCTCCTCATGGTCCATAGATTGGGCCTGCCATACCTATGTCCACAAAGTTAAGGCAAGTCTTTTTTTTTCAGACTTCTATACCCACAGTCCTGGCCCACACACCCTCCAGGCTGGGGCCCCTGGGGCCATACCTCAGGACTGTGTCTGTCCTCTCAAAGGGAATTCTGCTCATTCCTTTGGACACAACCCTACAGATTAGAAGAAACCTCCAAAGTCCCCGAGGCTATCCCAATACTTTAGGACGTCCAGGACAAACAGGGGCTATCTGACAAAAGCTGAGCCACTACCTCCACTTAGACCTGTAGACAGATATCCATAGAAAAGAAGATTGAACGGGACAAGCACCTAGGCCCTAATCGGATCCATTGCTTTTGTTTCCAGGCATCTCTCTTCAGAGGCCTGGATTCCAATACCTGCATATGGGGGTTTCCGGAGGTAACAATCAGAACAAATCTCATCTCCACATGGGAAACTTGTGCTATGGAGCTGTGTCAAAACCTTCACTTAGGAGAAAACTTCAGGTCACCGGAGCCACCATCCCATTCCAATGTCTCCATGGACACAATTCCACATTATGACCCATCCTCAGGAGAGTCCATTTCAACTCAACCCCCTCGGTTGCTCCCCCAGAGCCAGCAGATCGAACCTGCCTTGTCACTAGGAGACAATTGAAATGAGAGGCAGGTGCTTCAGGAATTCATCCTTAGAACGCTGCTCTGGCATCGTTCCTTATGGGATGTCCTGGAGCCATCCAACAGCTGTCGACTGTCTCGCAGAAGGAGTCTTTGCGGATTGGAGCATCTCACAACTCACAACGTGGGAAAACTTCTACAGGCACTTGATGCCCCCAATCTTCATGAAGGCGAATCATGGACAGAAACTCCAACCTGAGCCAATGACTGATTCTCGCCTTGACTTCAAATGCACGAGAACTTGATTCAGCTCTTCAGAGTGTGCCTGCCCTGCCCTTGCCCCAAAACCTAAGTGTAGCTTGTGTTCTCAGACTTCCGTCATCACTCTCCTGGACCACACGCCCTCCAGTTTGGGAATTCCGGAGCCACAGTGCAGCAATCTGCCTGTCCTCCAGAAGAAAAACGTTGCCCAATGGGTCTACCCAGAAATGCCAAATGAGGATCAACCTGCACGCCACTCGACTGTACCCCAATTATACAGTCTACCCTGGGCACTAATGCCCTGTCTGACACACCCTGAGCCCGGGCCTCCCGAACATCACCCAGACAGCTGGGGCCACATCTCAGGACTGTGCCTGTGCTCTCTAAGGGAATTCTGCCCATTCCATTGGCCACGACCCTACAGATTAGGAGAAACCTCTGAAATCCCCGAGACCATCCCACTAGTGTAGGCCACCTGGGACAAACAGGGTCAATCTGACATAAACTGAGCAACGACCTCCATTCAGAATCAAAGACATATGTGCCCAGAGAAGATTGAAGGGGACAGGCCCCTGGCACGAATCGGATCAATTGCTTTGGATTCCAGGCATCTCTCCTCAGATGCCTGGTTTCCAATACCAGGTTATGGGGGTTCCTGAGAGTCCAATCAGAACAAATCTCGTCTCCCCTGGGAATCTTGCTCTTTGGAGCTGTGTAAAAACCTCCGGTTAAGAGAATGCTTCAGGGCCCTGGAGCCACAGCCCTACTCCAAGGTCTCCATGGACACAGTCCCACATTATGGCCGATCCTTAGGAGAGTCCATTTCAACTCAGCACCCTCGGTTGCTACCCAGAGCCAGCAGATCGAACCTGCCTTGTTGTTAGGTGAAAATTGGAATGCAAGGTAGGCCGCCCAGGCATCCATCAATAGAACCATGCTCTGGAGAACTTCTGGGATGTCTTGGATCCATCCAACAGGTCTCGACTGTCCCGAAGAACGATTTTTTGCGGTTTGGAGTACCACATACTCCCACCATGGGAAAACCTCCATGGCCTCGTGATGATCCCCTCACCTTCATGATGGGGTCATCACAGACAAAAAAACTACAAACTGAGCCAATGTATGATCCTACATACCTAAATCTAAGCCGAGATTGTGTTTTCAGATTTCAGTCCCAACAGCCCTGGCCCACACACCCTCCAGACTGGGTCCCCTGGAGCCACAACTCAGGACAGTGCCTGCCCTCTCCAAGGGAGTTCTGCCTATTCCATTGGCCACTACTGTCCAGATTAGGAGAAACCTCCAAAGTCCCCAAGGCCATCCCAATAGTGTAGATCACCCAGGAAAAAACAGCGGTGATCTGTCACAAGCTGATCAACCACCTTCCCTCAGACCCATAGACAGATATGCCCAGAGAAGAAGATTGAACCAGACAGGCACCTAGGCCCTAATTGGATCCATTGCTTTTGTCTCCAGGCATCTCTCCATAGAGGCCTGGTTTCTAATACCAGCATAAGGGGGTTTCCTGAGGTACCAATCAGAGGAAATCTCGTCTCCATATGGGAAACTTGTCCTTTGGAGCTGTGTCAAAACCTCCAGCTCGAACAAATATTGAGGTTGCTGGAGCAACCGCCCCATTCCAAGGTCTCCATGGATACGAACCCACATTATGACCCATCCGCACGAGAGTGCATTTCAAATCAGCCCCCTCAGTTGCCTTCCCAGAGCCAGCAGATGGAACCTGCCTTGTTGCTAGGATACAATTGGAATGTGAGGCGGGCTCTCCAGGGATCCTTCCTTAGAACCCTGCTCTGGTGTCATTCCGTATGGGACATCCTAGAGCCATCCAACTGGTCTTGACTGTCAAGCAGAAGAATCCTTGCGGATTGGAGCATCTCACAACACCCATCGTGGGAAAACCTCCATGGCCTCGTGATGCCCCCTTCCCTTCATGAAAGGGCCATCCTGGACAGAAACTCGAACCTGAGCCGTCGTCTGATCCACGCCCTGACTTCTGATGCACGAGATCTCATTTCAACTCTGCAGAGTGTACCTGCCGTGCCCTCGCCCAGAAACCTAAGCCTACTTGTGTTCTCAGACTTCCATCCACACACTCCTTGCCCACAAACCCTCCAGTTTGGGAATTCTGGAGCTACAATGTAGCACTCCTCCTGCTCTCCAGAAGAAAAACGTTGCCCTATGGTGGTAACCAGAAATGTCAAATGAAGAACAACTTGCAAGCCACTCGACTGTACCCCAATTACGCAGTCTACCCTGAGCCCTAAAGCCCTGTCGGACACAGCCTGATCCCATACTCCCGACCAACACGCAGACAACTAGTCGTATACTGAGCAAATTGGACCTTCCATGGCCTTAGGTCGTCATCTCTTCCTAACCTCGGTCTTCAGGCTTCACACACCTAGACTGTATCTCTACTCACTTCCCAGGGTTGAACGTGATGCAGAAATCAGAACTCCTCCTTCCCCCTGGCCAGAACACTGTGGTTGGCATGTTGTCCAACATTCATTGTAGGAGAAACCAGTGTGGCCCATGAGGCCTCGCCCAAGCTTGAGGGCCGCGATAGGCACAAACACACATTGTGAACCTCAGCATGACCCCTGTCCTCAAGTAAAGCCTCTCAGTGGCTGGACCAGGAGCCGCATCTGGGGCTTGCCATGCCCCAGGTCTCCCAATCTTGACCAGAGGTCGAGATATCTAGTCACCCTTACTCAGGGCTCTGCTCTGGAATCCCTCTTTGATGGGACACCTGAGGTAAATAAATACAGAAAGGACTCCTCCCATCCACAGAATGACCCCAACCACTTGGGATCGAGCCAAATCCCCAGAGAGACAGACTCGTCCATGTCTCCTGAGGTCACTCCCACATTCCATGGCCACCGTTGACACAAAATCCAGAGAAATAAGCCTGAGCAAGCGCCTCATACTCGCCCTTTGTTCATAGCCTGAATAATCCTCCGCATGGTCTGTAGATCGGACCTGCCATATCTAGGTCCAAAAACATAAAGCAAGTTTGTGTTTCAGAGTTCTGTACGACAGTCATGGCCCACACACCCTCCAGGCTGGGGCCCCTGGAGCCACATCTCAGGACTGTGCCTGCTTCTCCAAGGGAATCCCCCATTTCATTGGAGACAACCCTAGATATTAGGAGAATACTCCAAAGTACCCAACGCCGTCCCAATAGTGTAGGCCTCCCAGGACAAACAGGGGTGATCTGTCCCAAGCTGAGCAACTACCTCAACTCAGAACCGTACACAGATATCCCCAGAGAAGAAGATTGTAACGCACAGGCACCTAGACCCTAAATGGATCCATTGCATTTGTTTCCAGGCATCGCTCCTCAGAGGCCTGGTTTCTAATACTAGCATATGGGGGTTTCCAGAGGTAACGATCAGAACAAATCTCGTCTCCACAAGGGCAACTTGCTCTTTGGGGCTTTGTGAAAAGCTCCAGTTAGGAGAAACATTCAGGTCCCCGGAGCCACCACCCCATTCCAAGGACTCAATGGACATAAACCCACATTATGACCCATCCTCAGGTGAGTCCATTTCAACTCAACCCCCTCCGTTGCTCCCCAGAACTAGCAGATCGAACCTGCCTTGTTGCTATGAGACATTTGGAATGCGAGGTGGGCTGCCCAGGCATCCATCCTTAGAACCCTGCTCTGGAGAACTTCCTTATGGGAAGTCCTGGATCCATCCAACAGGTCTCAACTCTCCCACAGAACGAATCCTTGCAGTTTGGCGTATCACAAACTCCCATCATGGGAAAACCTCCATGGCCTCGTGATTCCCCCCTCCACATCCATGAATGGGCCATCATGGACAGAAACTCCAGCCTGGGCCAACGTCTTATCCTCGCCCTGACTTCAGATACACCAGATATTGTCTCAGCTTTACAGAGTGTGCCTACCATGTCCTCGCCCTGAAACATAAGCCTAGCTTGTGTTCTCAGACTTCCGACCTCATACTCATGGCCCACAAGCCCTCCAGGTTGGAAATTCCAGAGCCACAACGCAGCACTCTGCTTGCCCTCTGGAAGAAAAACTTTGCCCCATGGGGCTACCCAGAAATGCCAAATGAGGATCAACCTGCACGCCTCTCGACTCTACCCCAAATATACAGGCTAGCCTGGGGACTAATGCCCTGTTGACACAGCCTGAGCCTGGATCTCCCGACCGACACCCAGACAGGTAGGGCCACACCTCCGGACTGTGACTGCCCTCTCTATGTGAATTCTTCCTATTCCAATGGAAACAATCCTACAGATTAGGAGAAACCTCCAAATTCCCTGAGACCATGCCAGTAGTGTAGGCCGCGGAGGACAAACAGGGACTATCTGACATAAGCTGAGCAATGCCCTCCACTGAGAACCATAGACAGATGTGCTCTGAGAAGATTGAAGCAGACAGGCCCCTAGGCACGAATCAATCTATTGCTTTGGATTCCAGGCATCTCTCCTCGATGCCTGGTTGCCAATACCAGCTTATGGGGGTTCCTGAGGCACCAATAAGAACAAATCTCATCTCCACATGGGAATCTTGCTCTTTGGAGCTGTGTGAAAACTCCGGATAAGAGAATCCTTCAGGGCACTGGCAGCACGGCCCCATTCCATGGTCTCCATGGACACAAACCCACATTATGACCGATCCTCAAGAAAGTCCATTTCAATTCAGCCCCCCTCGGTTGCTCCCCCAGAGCCAGCCGATCAAACCTGCCTGGTCGCTAGGAGACAATTGGAATGCGAGGTGGGCTGCCCAGGGATCCATCCTTAGAGCTCTGCTCTGGAGAACTTTATTATGGGACATCCTGGATCGATCCAACAGGTCTCGATTGTCCCGCAGAATGAGTCCTTTGCTGTTTGGAGCATCACACAATCCCACCGTCGGAAAACCTCCATTGCCTCTTGATGCCCCCACACGTTCATGAACGCACCATCATGGACAGAAACTCCATCCTCCGGAAAAGTCTGATCCTCTCCCTGACTTCAGAAGTATGAGATCTCAATTCTGCTCTGCAGAGTGTATCTGCCATATCCTCGCCCTGAAACCTAAGCCAGGCTATTGTTCTCAGACTTCCTTCCTCATAATCCTGACCACAAGCCCTCCAGTTTGGCAATTCTGGAGACACAATACAGTACTCTGCCTGCCCTCCAGAAGAAAAACGTTGCCCTATAGGGCTAAACAGAAACACCAAATGAAGAACAACCTACATGCCACTCGACCGTACCCCAATTATACAGTCTAGCCTGTGCACTAAAGCCATGCCTGACACAGCCTGAGCCCAGACCTCCCATCCGACATGCAGACAGCTGGCCGTACTCTGAGCCCATCGCACTCACAATGGCTTTACGTCATCATCTCTAACCAACCTAGGTTTTCAGGCTTCAGAAGCTAGATGCAATCTCCACTGACTTCCCAGGAGTGAATGTGATGCAGAAATCAGAACTCCTCCTTTCCCATGGCCAGAAACCTTGTGGTTGGCACATTGTCCAACGTATATTGTAGGAGAAAGCAGCATGGCCCCTGAGGTCCCGCCTATCCCTTAGGGCCTCAATGTGTACAAACACACATTGTGACCCTCAGAGTGAGCCCAATCCCCAATTAAAGCCTCTCAGTGACTGGAACAAGAGCCCGCATATGGGGCTTGCCAAGCCCCTCTTCCCCCAATCTCAACCAGATTTTGAGATGTCTAGTCACCCCTACTCAGGGCTCTGCTCTGGAATCCCTCTTTGGTGGGACACCTGAGGTTAAAAAAAAATACGGAACGGACTCCTTCCATCTACAGAATGACCCGAACCACTTGGGATCAGGACAAATCGCCAGAAAGAAAGACTTGTCCATGGCCCTTGAGACCACCCCGACATTCCATGACCAACCTTGACACAAAATCCAGAGACAAAATCCTGAGCAAGTGCTTCACACTTGCCCTTTGTTCATAGCCCAAAAAGTCCTAACGGTCTGTAGATCGGGCTTTTCATACATACGTCCCCAAACCTAAACTGAGTATGCGTTTTCAGACTTCTGTCCCCACAGTCCTGGCCCATATAACCTCCAAGCTTGGGGCCCTGGAGTCACACCTCAGGACTGTTCCTGCCCTCTCCAGGGTAATTCTGCCCATTCCATTGGCCACAACCCTAGAGATTAGGAGAAAACTCCAAAGTTCCCAAGGCTATCCCAATAGTGTTGGCCGCCCAGGACAAACAGGGTTGAACTGTCACAAGCTAAGCAACTACCTCCACTCAGACCCAGGGAGAGATATCCCCATAAAAGAAGATTGAACTGGACAGGCACCTAGGCCCTAATCGGATCCATTGCTTTTATTTCCATGCATCTGTCCTCAGAGGCCTGGTTTCCAATACCACCATATGGGGGATTACAGAGGCACTCATCAGAAAAATCTCGTCTCCACATAGGAAACGTACTCTTTGGAGCTCTGTCAAAACCTCGGATTAGGAGAATATGTAAGGGACCAGGATCAAGCGCACCATTCTAAGATCTCCTTGAACACAAACTCACAATATGACCTATCCTCAGGAGAGTCCATTTCAACTCAGCCTCCTTGGTTTCTCCCGCATAGCCAGCAGATTGAACATGCCTTGTTGCTAGGAGACACCTGGCATTGGAGCAGGCTGCCCAGGCATCCATCCTTAGAACCCTGCTCTGGAGTTGTTCCATATGGGACTTCATGGAGCCATCCAACAGGTCTCGAGTGTCCCACAGAAGGAATCTTTGTGTTTTGGAGCATCTCACTACTCCCATCGTGAGAAAACGTCCATGGCCTCATGAGATGCTCCACTTTATAAAGGGGCCATCATGGACAGAAACTCCAACCTGAGCAAACATCTGATATTCGCCCTGGCTTCAGGTACATGAGATCTCGATTCAGCTCCGCAGAGTGTGACAGTCATGCCCTCGCCCCAAAACCTAAGCCTAGCTTGTGTTCTCAGACTTCCATCCTCACACCCCTGGCCCACAAACCCTCCAGTTTGGGAATTCTGGAGACACTATACCACACTCTCCCTGCCCTCCAAAATAAAAACATTGCCCTATGGAGCTAACCAGAAACCCCAAATGAAGATCAATCTGAACGCCAAATGACTGCACCCCAATTATACAATCTAAACTGTCTGCCCTGTCTGACACATCCAGAGCCCGCAGCTCCAGACCTACACTCAACAGCTGGCCACACACTGATCTCATTGGATGCGCCAGGTCCATTGGTCTTCTTCTCTTCCCAACCTCAGATTTCAGGCTTGAGAACCTACACCTAAACTCCAATCACTGTCCAGGTGTCAATGTGATGCAGAAATCAGAACTCCTCCTTCCCAATGGCCTGAAACCTTATGGTTGGCATGTTATCCAACGTTCAGTGTAGGAGAAACCAGCGTGGCCCATGAGGCCCCACTCATGCTTGAGGGCCTTGTTGGGCACAAATAGGCATTGTGACCCTCAGTGTGAGCCCTGTCCTCAAGAAAGGCCTCTCAGTGTCTGGACCAAGAGCCCGCATATGGGATTTGCATTGCCCTTAGGCCCCCAAACTTAAGCAGAGGTGATGTTGTCCAGTTGCCTTTCCCAAGGACTGTGCTCTGGAATTCCTCCTTTGGTGGGACACAAGAGATGAAACAAACAAACAAACAAACAAACAACAGAAAGGACTCCTCCCATCCCACAGAATGTACCCAAACTCTTGGGATCGGGCCAAATCCTCAGAGAAGGAAAAATGTCCATGGCCCATGAGGTGACACCAACATTCCACCCACATTGTTGACACAAATCAAGAGACAAAACGTGAGCAAGCACCTCAAACTCACCCTTTTTCATATCCCAAAGAGTTCTCCTCATGGTCTGTGTGCCTTACCTACATCCCAAATCCTAAGCGGAGTTTGTGTTTTCAGACTTCTGTTCCCACAGGCCTGGCCACACACCCTCCAGGCTGGGGACCCTAGAGTCACACCTCAGGACTGTGCCTGCCCTCACCAGAGGAATTCTTCCCATTCCAGGGTCACAACCATACAGATTAGGAGAAAACTCCAAAGTCCTGAGGCCATCCCAATATTTCAGGCCGCCCAGGAAAAACAGGGGACATCTGACACAAGCTGAGCAACTACCTACCCTCAGACCCATAGACAGATATCCCCAGAGAATAAGATTGAACTGGACAGGCACCAAGGCCCTATTCAGATCCATTGCTTTTGTTTCCAGGCATCTCTCCTCAGAGGCCTGGTTTCCAATACCAGCATAAGGGAGATTCCATAGGCACTCATCAAAACAATTCTCATCTCCACATAGGAAAAGTGCTCCTTGGAGCCCCATCAAAACCTCCAGTTATGAACATCCTTCAGAGCCCTGGATCTACCACCCCATTCCAAGGTCTCCATGGACACAAACACACATTATGACCCATCCTCAGGAGAGTCCATTTCAACTAAACCCCCTTCGTGGCTCCCCCAGAGTCAGCAGATCGAACCTGCCTTATCGCTAAGAGACAACTGGAATGGGAGGCGGGCTGCCCAGGCATCCATCCTTCAAACCCTTCTCTGGAGAACTTCCTTATGGGATGTCCTGGAGCTATCTAACAGGTCTTGACTGTCCCACAGAAAGAATCGTTGCAGTTTGAAATATCTCACAACTCCCATCGTGGGAAAACCTTCATCACCTCGTGAGACCCTCTCCTTCATGAAGGGGCCGTCATGGACAGAAACTCCAACCTGAGCCAACGTCTGATCCTAGCTCTGTCTTCAGGTGCTGAGATCTCGAATCATCTCTGCAGAGAATGCCTGCCGTGCCCTCGCCCTGAAAACCAAGTCTTGCTTGTGTTCTCAGAATTTCGTCCTCACACTCCTGGCCCACAAGCCTTCCAGTTTGGGAATTCCGGAACCACAATACGGCACTGTGCCTGCCCTCCAGAAAAAAAAAAAAAAAAAAAAAAAAACGTTGCTTTCTGGGGCTACCCGGTAACCACAAATGAGTATCAACCTCCACGAAACTCGACTTCATCCTAATGATACAGTCTAGCCTGGGCACTAATCCCCTGTCTGCCACAGCCTGCGCCTGCAACGCCCACCAACACTCAACAGCTGGCCGAACACTGAGCACATCAGACACGCCATGGCTTTAGGTCTTCATCTCTTCCCAACCTCGGTTTTCAGGCTTTAGAACCTGGACCTTAACTCCAATCACTCTCCAGGGGTGAACGTGTTGCAGAAATCAGAACTCCTCTTTCCCCACAGCCAGAAACCTTGTGGTTGGCATGCTGTGCAACGTTCAGTGTAGGAGAAACCATTATGGTACATTAGACCCCGCCCAGGCTTGAGGGACTCGTTGGGCACAAATAGACATTGTGAACCTCAGAGTGAGCCATATCCTCAAGGAAGGTCTCTCAGTGTCTGGAACAAGAGCCCGTATATGGGGCTTGCCATGCCCCTAGGTCCCCAATGTTAACTAGAAGTCAGGCTGTCTAGTCGACACACCCTAGGAATCTGCTCTGGAATCCCTCATTTGGTGGTATACCTGAGGTAGAAAACAGGAAAGGCCTCCTCGCTTCCCACAGAATGACCCAAAACTCTTGGGATCATGCCAAATCCCCAAAGAGGGATAATCTTCCATGGCCCATGAGGCCACCCCGACATTCCACAGCCATCAGTGACACCAAATCCAGAGACAAAAGCCTGAGCAAGTGCCTCACACTCGTTCTTTGTTCATATCCCAAAGAGTTCTCATCACGGTCTATAGATCGGGCTGGCATACCTACATCCCCAAACCTAAGCGAGTTCGTGTTTTCAGACTTCTGTCCCGAAGGCCCTGGCACACACACCCTCTATGCTGGTCCCTAGAACCAAACCTTAGGACTGTGCCTTACCTCTCCAAGGGAATTCTTCCCATTTCATTGGCCACAACCTTGAAAATTAGGAGAAACCTCCAAAGTCACCAAGGCCATCCCAATAGTGTACGCCCCCAGGACAACAGGGGTGATCAGACACCAGCTGTGCAGCTACCTCCACTCAAACTCGTCAGCAGATGTCCCCAGAGAAGAAGATTGCACCAGACAGGCCCCTAGGCCCTAATCCGATCCATTGCTTTCGTTTCCAGGCATCACTCCTCAGAGGCTTGGTTTCCAATATCAGCATAGGGTATTTCCTGAGGCACCAATAAGAACAAATCTCGTCACCCCATGGAAAATTTGCTCATTGGAGCTGTGTAAAAACCTCTGGTTAGGAGAATCCTTCAGGGCCCTGGTGCCACTGCGACATTACAAGATCTCCATGGACTCAAACCCACATTATGACCCATCCTCAGGAGACCCCATTTCAACTCACCTCCCTCGGTTGCTACCTGAGAGCCAGCAGATCAACGTGTCTTCTCGTTAGGAGACAATTGGAATGTGAGGCCGGCTGCCCAGGCATCCATCCTTTGAATGCTGCTCTGGACAACTTCCTTATGGGACGTCCTGTACCCATCCAACAGGTCTTAATTGTCCTGCAGAAGGAATCTTTGCAATTTGGAGCAACTCACAAACTCAGCGTGGGAAAACCTCATTAGCCTCATGAGGACCCCGCTTCATGAAGGGGCCATCATGGACACAAACTCCAGCCTCAGCCAACGTTTGGTCCTAACCCTGACTTCAGATACAGATCTCAATTCATCCTCTGCAGAGTGCACATGCCTTGCCCTTGGCCCCAAACCTCACCCTAGCTTGTGTTTTCAGAGCTCTGTCCTCACATTCCTGGCCCACAAGCCCTCCTGATTGGGAATACTGGGGCCAAAACGAAGCACTCTGCATGCCCACTGGAAGAAATACATTGTCTATAGCGTTGCCCAGAAACCCAAAAGGAGGATCAACCTGCTCGGCCATCAGCAACACCCCAATTGCATAGGCTGCCCTAAGCAGTAATGCTCTGTCTTACATAGCCTGAGCCCAGACCTTCCGACAGACACTGAGACAGCTGGCTGCACACCAGCACCTGGGACCCATCATGGTCTTAGGATATTCATCCCTTCCCACTGGCATGCATGCATTCCTGGAGGTATGTTCTGAGGCTCTGTCATACTGTGCATTTTTCCAGAGAGGCCTGTGGAATTGGGGTGGGCTAAGGGGCCTTGCAGTTTTCTGCTAATCTGGAGGACTTGGGAAACTGAGACAGGCAGAGTTTCCTCAGAAGAGCAGGCCCAGTGATGTAATGTCGTTCTGGAGGCCCCATCCTGGAGTGCATGTGGGTCAAGATTTTGGGACCAAAGTATTCAGACACAAACTGGGGTAAGAGTTAGGGAGGAGGTGATGTCAGGCCCGAACTGCAGACCCTGAGGGCAGCTTCTCAGATTTGAAATTCGGGAAGCTGGGAGGCAGGAGCACAGGCTTTTCTGTCTGGATTGTGTCTAGGATGGCCAAGGAATGGAGGGGTGTCCTCATGTGCCCATGGAAGTTTCTTCCTATCTGGGGTTTCTGCCTGGCACCCAAGAGTTTGGTGTCTTACTGGGGAAGGGGAGACCGCATTTTACCGTGTCAGGGTTCCTGTAAAAACATGGATTCCAGAGATGGGTTCTGGGTCCTGGTGCCTGGATAACCCCACCAAGGCTTAGGATTTAGGCCTAGGGGCCAGACAGGCCTGCTCTGTGGGGTCCTGGTCCAGCTCCCGCGGGGGCTTGTTGGAAATGGTTCTCAGGGTGAGGGTCACAGTGCCTATTTGTGCCCAGCTCCCCATCCTAAGTGTTGGGTGGGTGCTGTTTCTTGTTCCATGCAGCTGGATCCCAATCTGAGGGTTGGAAAACCATCTCAACATTTAGTTTTCCTGCCATGGGGAAGGAGTAGTACTCTTTTGCGCTTCAGCGTCCCCCATGGCAGGAAATTGAGCTATGTTCTGGAACAGTTACCAGGTTGGTTAGAGATGAAAGACTGAGGTCAAGGCAGCTCACACCTGTAGGATATGGGGCCCACTATAGTTGTGGCTGCCAGGTGCTCGGGCTCAAGCTGCATAAGACAGAGCTTTAGTGCACAGGGTGGCCTATTATATTGGGGTGCCATAGAGGGCTGTGCAGGTGGATCCTCATGTGAATTTTTTCACAGACCCATAGGGCACTTCTTTCTTGTGGGCAGGCAGAAGGCTGCATTGTGGCTCCCAAATTCCCAATATGGAGGGCTTACAGGCGAGGAGTGTGAGGACAGAAGTCTGAATAGACAAGCTACATTTAAGCTCAGTGCCGAGCACATTGCCATTCCAATGTGCAGCGGTTTTTTCGAGATCTCAGCACCTGAGTATGGGCAAGGTCAGATGTCTGCTCACACTGGAGTTTGTATCTCTGATGGCCAACAAATGAGATATCCAGCACCTAAATAAGGGCGGATGAATGTATGCTTACACTGGAGGTTGTGTCTACGATGACTGACAAATGGAGAGGTGGCGTCATGAGGCTATGGAGGATTCCCCACGCTGATGCTTGTGAGATGCTCCAAACAGCAAGGTGGTTTTTTCTACTGACCAGTGGAGTCTGTTTTGTTCTCTCCAGAGTCCCCCACGTGGAAAGTATGGATAGCAGAGCTTTTCTGCATGGATGCCTGGAAAGCATAGCCTAAATGAACATTGCAGCTGAGGAACATGGCAGGTTTCTTCTCGTGGCTCTGGGGCGAAGTACCAAGGCCTTGAGTTGACATTGAATCTCTTGTAGATGGGTCACAATGATGGTTTGTTACCAGGGAGATCTTAGAATGTGCTGGTAGCTAAGGTGCCATGCAGGATTCTCCTTTCCTGAGGGTTTAACACAGGTCGAAGAACTGTGTCCTCTTCTGGTGACAGGAGATGTAGTGTTGTGTGGCTCAGGGACCACATGTTGTATCACAAGTTCATATTCCAAAACAGGCTTCTGAGGACAGATGCCTGAAAACATAATCTAGGGTTCCAATGAAGTCTTAGGGGCATGTCAGGTTCAATCTTCAGACTCAGGACAGTTGACTTGGGTGTATGCCTCGATGGAGGTGATCAGAGTGTTTCAGACTGTGCATTTGCATCCTGAGCGGCCTCCAATATTGTGGTGTGCTCTGGGTATTTGCAGGTTTCTCCTAATCTGGAGGTTTGGGAGATTGTGATGTGTAAAGTTTCCTAGGGGATGGCATGCACGGTGCTGTGGTGTGATTCCACTATCCCACCCTGGAGTGCATGTGAGCCATGGTAATGGAGAGAAGTCTGCAAGCACAAACTCGGGTTAGGAATAATGGCGAGGTGATCACAGTCCCAATGCATGGACATGGAGGGCAGCTCATCAGGAACTGTAATTAGGGTGACACAAAGGTGGTAGCACAGGATTTTATATCTGGATTCTGTATCTAGGACGGCTTCAGAATGCAGGTGTGGTCCCATGAGTCCATGGGAGATTTTACTCTCTAAGGATGCTGGCATCTCCCAATAGTTTGGTGGGTTTTTCGGGGAAGGGAAGAGTGTTGTTTTCCATCTTAGACGTGCTCCAAAACAGGGATTCCAGATACGGGCTCTGGGTTTGAATTCTTGGAATATCCAACCAAGGGTTAGGATATGGGCCTAGGGGCGTCCCTGTCCTACAAAGTGGGATTCTGGTGGTGCAACTGAGTGGACTTGTTTGAAAGCATGCTCAGGCTGAGAGTCACAATGCCTGTTTGGGCCCTAGGCAGCCCTCATGTGTGGTTGTGGTCTCATTGGCCATGCAGCTGGCTCCAACTCTGAGAGTTGGACACACATCCCAACTGTTAGGATTCCTGCCATGGAAAAGGTGGAGTTCTCTGTTGTTCTTCAGGTTCCCCCACTGGCAGGGATTCCAGCAAAAGTCTGAGGACAGATGCTTGAATACCAAGGATGAGTAGAGATGATGGAGTAAGGCCATGTTCAGTTCCACATGCTAGATACAGGTCCCACTTTCTGGGTTGCTGACACTAGGTTGGGGCTCATGCACTGATATACACCATATGAGAGGCCAGGGCAGCCTATAAGTCGGGGTTCCCTCGAGGGCCTCACAGATTGATCCCCATGTGGGTTTTCTGGGCAGAATCACCAGGCACTTCTTTCTATGGGGAAGACAGAATACCATGTTGTATCTCTGGAATTCCATATCCAGAGTGCTTGGGGACCAGTAGGGTGAAAATGGAATTGTAAACACAAGCTACGATTAAATTCAGTGCCAAGTGGAATGCTGTCCCCATCTGCAGCGGATTCTGTGAGATATACGACACTTGAATAAAGGTGGATGTCATATGTTTGCTCACACTGAAGTCTGCGTCTAAGATGACTGCCAATTGGAGGGGGGGGCGTCATGAGGCCATGGAGGATTTCCCACCCTGGGGCTTGTGAGATGCTCCAAACAGCAAAATTTCCTTCTATTGGACAGGGGGAGTCTGGTTTGTTTGCTCCTGGGTCCCATATATGGAACGTTTGTGTAGCAGAGATCTCCCTCATGGATGCCTGGAAAGCACAACTCCATTGATCTTTCTAGCTGAGGAACATGACAGGGTCCATCTGGTGCCTCTGGGGTGAAGTTCCAAGCGGTCTGAGTTGACATGGAGTTTCATGCTGTTGGATCACAATGCTGGTTGGTATACAGCGAGGCATTAGAGTGCTGGGGTGTTCAGGGGGACATGCAGGTTTCTCCTATACTGAGTCCTGGACACAGCTACCAAGAGCAAGGAAAGCTTCTGGGGAAAGGAGGGGTTTTGTAGTGTGGCACAGGAACCATATGTTGGAATATAAGTTGGTTTTGGAGAAAAGGCCTCTGGGGACAGGCGCCTGAAAATCTCAATAGGGTATTGATGAAGTCCTAGAGGCATTTCAGTTTCAATCCTCTGACTCAGGGCCTTTGACTAGGATGTCTGCCGGCAGGTGCTCATTATGTGTCAGAATGTGCATTAGGGCCAGGGCGTTCTTCAAAATTGAGCTGGGCTCAGGGGCTTTGTACTTTGCTCCTAATCTTCAGGGTTTGGTCAACCGTGAAGGACAGAAATTCCTTTGGGAACATAGGGACAGTCGTCTGGTGTGGAACCAAAGGCTGCATCCTGGAGGGCATATGGGCCAGCACTTTGGGTACTGAAATCTGCAAAAGCAAACTAGGGTTAGAGTAAGGGCCATGGTGATTACAGGCCCGATCTGCAGGCCCTGTGGGAAGCTCATAGAGTACTGAAATTAAGGTGTCATGCAGGCGGTAGGGCAGGCTTTTCTGTCTAGATTGTGTTTCTAGGACAGTCGCAAAATGTAGGGTAGGCTTCATGGTGCCATGGGAGATTCTTCATCTCTGGGGATTTTGCCCAGATCCCAAGAATTCCTTTCTCTGGGGGAAGGGAAGACTTCTATTTTCCATCTCAGGAGACCCCCAAAAGAGGGATTCCAGAGACAGGTTCTGAGTGTGGACGACTGGAAAACATGAATGCAGGTGAGGATATGGCCCTAAAGACATGGAAGTCCCATTCTGCGGGCTCCTGGCCCAGCTACCAAGGGGGTTTGTTTGAAAGCAGGTTTTTGCTGAGGTTCGCAATGTCTGTTTGTTCCCAGGGAGGCTCAATGAGTGACCGTATTTTTATGGGCCATGCAGCTGTTTCCCACTCTGAGGGTTAGACACCCATCTCAACAGCCAGGATTCCTGAAATCGGGATGGAGGAATACTCCTGTGCTTCAGGTTTCCTCATAGGCAGGGATTTGAGCTACAGTCTGGGGAGAGATGCCTGAATATCCAGGTTGAGTAGATGTGACGGTTTGGGGCCATGGCAGGTCCCACCTGCTGGATATGGGGCCCACTGTCTGCATGGCTGACTGGAAGTCGTGGCTCAAGCTGTGTCAGACAGCCTGAGTGCCTTTGGTGGCCTATGATATTAGGGTGCCGTCGAGGGCCATGCTGGTGGATCTTCATGTAGGGTATATGAGCAGACTCACCAGGCACTTCTTCTTTCTGTTGGACAGGCAAATTCTGCGTCGTGGCTCCAGAAATCCATATCAAGAGGGTTTGGTGACCAGGAGGGTGAGGATGGAATTGTAAACACAAGCTACGGTATTCAGTGCCAAGCAGAAGGCAGTTCCGGGGTGCAGTGGCTTATTGGAGGTATCCTGTACCTGAGTAAGGGCAGGTGTCAGATGTTTGCTCACACTGGAGTTTGTGTCTCTGATGACCGACAAATGGAGGGGTGGCGTCATGAGGCCATAGATGATTTCCCACACTGGGGCTTTTAGATGCTCCAATCTGCAAGGTTTCCTTCTACTGGACAGGGGAAGTCTGGTTTGTTTGCCCCAGGTTCCCCCATATGCAAAGTTAGAGTAGCAGAGCTCTCCCGTATCGATGCCTGAAAAGCACAACTCCATTGATCATTGTAGCTGAGGAACATAGCAGGTTCAATATGGAGGTTTGGAGCGCAGTTCCCAGCAGCCTGAATTGACATGGAGTTTCATGCTGTTGGATCACAATGCTGGTTGATATCCATGGAGACGTTAGAAAATTGGTGTAGTCAGGGGTCCATGCAGGATTCTCCTACACTGTGGCTTGGACACAGCTACCAAGAGCAAGGTATCCTTCTGGAGACAGGTTTGGTTCTATTGTGTGGCTCTGAATTCACATGTTGGAATATGAGTTGGTATTGGAGAATAGGCCTCTGGGGACAGGGACCTGAAAACCTAAACTAGAATATCGATGATGTCCTAGAGGCATGTCAGGTCCAATCTTCTGAATGAGGGCCTTTGACTTATATGTCTAACTGGACGCAGGTGCTCATTGTGTGTCAGAGTGCGCATTTGGGTCTAGAGCGTTCTTTGAAATTGAGGTTGACTCAAGGGCTTTGTACTTTGCTCCTTATCTTCACGGCTTGGTCAACAGTGAAGGGCATAGTATCCTTCAGGAGGGTGGGTTCACTTGTCATTATGGCATCAGAGGCTCCATCCTGGAGGGCATTTGGGCCAGGGATTTGGGGACAGAAATCTACAAATGAGAACCTGGGTAAGGTTTAGGGCCGAGGTGATCACAGGCCCGATCTGCAAGCTGTGATTGCAGCTCATAGTGTACTGAAATTAAGATGTCACGGAGGCGGTAGCACAGGCTTTTTTATCTGAATGTGTGTCCAGGACAGCCACAAAACATAGGGGCGTCTTCATGGGTCCATGGGAGATTCTTCTTCTCTGTGGATACTGCCCAGCTCCCAAGAGTTTGGTGTCTCTGGAGGAAAGGAAGACTGCTTTTTTTCCGTCTCAGGGGACCCCCAAAAGAGGGAACCCAAAGAAAGGTTCTTGGTCTTGGCGCCAGGAAATCATGAACAAGTGTGAGAATTTGGCCCTTGGAACATGGCATTCCCGCTCGGCGGGCTCCTGGTCCAGCTACCGAGGGGGTTTTTTGAACGCAGGCTAACGCTGAGGGTCACGATGCTTGTTTCGGCCCAGGACGGCTCCCATGAGTGGCCGTGGTCTAATGGGCAATGCAACTTGTTCCCACTCTGAGGTTTGGACACCCATCTCAACAGCCAGGTTTCCTGCTTTCGGGAAGGAGGAGTACTCTTGTGCTTCAGGTCCCCCCCCTTAGGCAGGGATTTGATCTTCAGTCTGGGAACAGATGCCTGAATACCCATGTTGAGTAGAGCTGATGGCTTCAGGCCATGGTAGGTCCCACCTGCAGGATGTGGGGCCCACTGTGTGCGTGGCTGTCTGGAGGGCATGATCAGGCTGTGTCAGACAGAACCTGAGTGCCCATGGCGGCCTATGATATTAAGGTGCCGTCCAGGGCCATGCAGGTGGATCCTCATGTGGGGATTCTGGGCAGACTTACCAGGCACGTCTTCTGTCTTTGGGGTAGGCAGAATGCTTTGTTTTGGGTCCAGAATTCCCTGTCAAGAGTGCTTGGTGACCAGGAGGGTAAGGATGGAATTATAATCACAAGCTACGGTTAAATTCAGTGCCATGAGGAAGGCAGCCACTGTGCACAGTCTGAATCAAGATACCAGCCCCTGAGTGAGGGCGGATGTCAGGTGCTTGCTCACAATGGACTTTGTGTCTATGATGACCACCAAATGGAGGGGTGGCGTCATGAAGCCATGGAGGATGTGCGCTGCTGGGGCTTGTGAGATGCTCCAAACAGCTAGGTTTCCTTGTACTGGACAGGGTGATTCTGCTTTGTTGGCTCCAGGATCCCTATATGGAAAGTTTGGGTAGCAGAGCTCTCCCTATGGAGGGCTTATTTAAAAACCTGCTCAGACTGAGGATCACATTGCCTGTTTGTGCTCAGGGAGTCCCTCAAGTGTGGGCATGGTCTCATTGGCCATGCAGCTGTCTCCCACTTTGAGGGTTGGACACCCATCTGAATACCCAGGTTTCATGCCATGGGGTAGGAAGAGTTCTCTATGTGCTTCAGGTTCCCCCATTGGCTGGGATCCACCAAAAGTCTGGGGAAAGGTACTCGAATACCTAGGATGGGTAGAGATGACGGACTTGTCCCAGGCCCGTCTCATATCATGGATATGGGGCCCACTCTCTGGTGACTGACACTAGGTCGGGATTCACGCTCTGTCAGACACATCACTAGTAGCCAGGGAAGCCTATAAATCGGGGTTCCCTCGAGGGCTGAGCAGATTGATCCTCATGTGGGGTTTCTGGGCAGACACACCAGGGACTTCAATTTTCTATGTGTAAGGCAGAATGCTGCCTTGTGGCTCCAGAATTATTCATCGAGAGGGCTTGGGGACTACGAGGATGAGGTTGGAATTGTAAACACAAGCTACAGTTCAATTCAGTGCCCTGCTGAAATCAGTTCCAATGTGTAGCGGCTGATTAGAGTTATCTATCACTTGAGTAAGGATGGATGTCAGATGTTTGCTCATGCTGGACTTAGTGTCTATGATGACCTACAAATGGAGGGATGCCATCAAGAGGCCATGGAAGATTTCCCACGCTAAGGCTTGTGAGATACTCCGAACAGCAAGGATTTCATCTAATGGGCAGGTGGAGCCTGGATTTTTTGCTCCAGTCTTCCCCATGTGGAAAGTTTGTGGAGCAGAGCTCTCCCGCACGGATACCTGGAAAACACACCACCATTGACTATTGCAGCTGAGGAGCATGGCAGGTTCATTGGGGTGGCTCTGGGGCGAAGTACCAATTGCCTTGAGTTGACGTGGTGTCTCAGGAAGATGGGTCACAATGCTGGATTGTAACTAGTGAGATCTTAGAATGTAATGGTGGCTAAGGTGCCATGCAGGAGTCTCCTACACTGATGGTTTGGCACAGGTCAAAGAGAACGGTTTCCTTCTGAGGACAGGAGATGTTCTGTTGTGTGGCTCAGGGACCACATGTTGTATCAGAAGTTCGTATTCCAGAACAGGTCCCTCAGGACAGACGCATGTAATCCTAATCTAGTGTTCCAAAGAAGTCCTAGGGGCATGTCAGGTTCAATCTTCTGACTCAAGACCATTAACTTGGCTGTGTGGCTGATGTAGGTGATCAAGGTGTTTCAGACTGCGAATTTGTATCCGGAGCAGACACCAATCTTAGGGTGGGCTGTGAGGCCTTGTACGTTTCTCCTCATCTGGAAGGTTTAAGCAACTGTGATGAGTACAGTTTCCTTGGGGATGGCAGGCACAGTCCTTTGGTGTTGTTCCAGAGACCCCATCCTGGAGGGCATGTGAGCCATGGTTTTGGGAGAGAAGTCTGCAATAACAAATTCGGTTAGGGTTAGTGGCAAGTTGATTGGAGGCCCAATGCGGAGACCTGGAGGGCAGCTCGTCAGGGACTGTGATTAGGGTGACTAGAAGGCGGTTTCCCAGGCTTTTCTATCTGGATTGTTTGTTCAGGATGGCCTTGGAAAGCAGTTGTGATCTCATGGGTCCATGGGTGATTTTTCCTCTCTAAGGATACAGTTGGCTCCCCATAATTTGGTGGCCTTTTCGGGGAAGGGAAGAGTGTTGTTTTGCATCTTAGCGGTGCCCAAAAATGGATTCCTGAGATGAGCTCTCCTTCTCTTGGCCTGGAAAATCCCACCAAGTGTTAGGATTTGGACTTAGGTGAGTACCAGGTCTGCAGTGTGGGATCCTGGTGGTGCCACTGAGAGGGCTTGGTTAAAAACACACTCAGGCTGAGGGTCACAATGCCTATTTGTGCCCAGGCTGGCCGTCAGCAGTGGGCTTGGTCTCATTGGCTATGCAGCTGTCTCCCACTTTCAGGTTTGGACACCCATCCCAATACCCAGGTTTCTTGTCATGGGGAAGGAGGAGATCTCTATGTGCTTCAGGTTCCCCCATTGGCAGGGATTCCATCAAAAGTCTGGGGGAAAGGAGCCTGATACCAAGGATGGGTAGAGATTATGGACTTGTCCCATGGCAGGTCTCACATGATGGAATGGGGCCCACTCTCTGAGTTGGTGACACTAGGTCGGGACTCAGTCTCTGTCAGACACAGCACTAGTGGCCAGGGAAGCCTATAAATCGGCGTTCCCTCATGGGCAGAGCAGATTGATTCTCATGTGGTTTTTCTGGGCAGACTCACCAGGCACTTGTTCTTTCTATGGGGAAGGCAGAATGTGGCGTTGTGGCTCCAGAATTTCCTATCAAGGGGGCTTCGGGACCAGTAGGGTTAGGATAGAATTGTAAACACAAGCTATGGTTCAATTCAATGCCAAGTGGAAGGCAGTTCCCATGTGCAGCAGCTTATTCGAGATATCCAGCACCTGAGTAAAGGACGGATGTCAGATATTTGTTCACACTGGAGTTTGTGACTTTGATGACCAACAAATGGATGGGTGGCGTCAAGAGACCTTAGAGGATTTCCCATGATGAGCCTTGTGTGATGCTCCAATCTGCATGGTTTCTTTCTACTGGACAGGTGGATTCTGGTTTGTTTGCTGCAGGGTCCCCCATGTGGAAAGTTTGGGTAGCAGAGCACTCCTGCATGGATGCCTGGAAAGGACACCTCCATTGAGCATTGCAGCTGAGGAACATGGCAGGTATGTATGCTTGCTCTGGGGCGAAGTACCAAGGTGGTGAGTTGACATGGAATCTCTTGCATATGGGTCACAATGCTGATTTGTTACTAGGGAGATCTTAGAATGTGCTGGTGATTAAGGTGCCATGCAGCATTCTCCTATCTTTTGGGATTGGCAAATGTTGAAGAGCACGGTTTCCTTCTGGGGACAGGAGATGTTCTGTTTTGTGGCTGAGGGACCACGTGTTTTATCCTAAGTTGGTATTCCAGAACACACCTCTGAGGACAGATGCCTGAAATCCTAATCGAGGGTTTCAATGATTTCCGAGGGCATGTCAGGTTCAATCTTCTGATCAGGACCGTTGACGTGGCTGTATGCCTGGATGTAGCTGAACAGGGTGCATCAGACTGCACATTTGAGTCCAGAGTGGACTCCAATATCGTGGTGGGCTCAGGGCCCTTGCACAGTTCTCCTAATCTGGAAGGTTTGGAAAACTGTGATGGGCACAGTTTCCTTGGGGATGGCAGGCACAGTCCTGTGGTATGGATCCAGAGACCCTACCCTGGAGGGCATGTGAGCCATTGTTTTGTGAAAGAATTCTGTAAACACCAACTTGGATTAGGGTTAGTGGGATGATGATCTCAGGCCCAATGCGTAGACCTGGAGGGCAGCTCATCAGGAACTGTAATGAGGGTGACTGGAAGGCTGTAGCACAGGCTTTTCCATCTGGATTATGTGCCCAGGATGGCTTCGGAATGCAGGTGTGGTCTCTTGGGTCCATGGGAGACATTTCCTTTCTAAGGATCCTGGTGACTCTCCATAGATTGGTGGCTTTTTCGGGAGAGGGAAGAGTGCTGTTTACCATCTTATGGGTGCCCCAATACAGGGATGCCAGAGAAAGGCTCTGGGTCTGGGTGGCTGGAAAATCCCAACAAGGGTTAGGATTTGGGCCTAGGGGCGTACCAGACCTGTAATGCAGGATCCTACTGGGGCAACTGAGATGGCTTGTTTGAAAGCAAACTCAAAGTGTGGGTCACAAAGCCTCCTTGTTTCAAGGGCAGCCTTCAGGAGTGGACGTGGTCTCCTTGGACATGCAGCTGGCTTCTTCTTTGAGGTTTTGACACCCATCCGAATAGCCATGTTTTCCTGCATTGGAGAAGGAGGAGTTCTCCATTAGGCTTCAGGTTCCCCCATTGGCAGGGATTCCAGAAAAGGTCTGGTGACAAGTGCCTGAATACCAAGCATGGGTAGAGATGATGGAGTAAATCCATGGCCGGTCCCACATGCTAGAAATGGAGCCCGCTCAGCGGGTGACTGACACTAGGTCAGGGCTCAGGCTCTGTCAGATGCAGCACTAGTGTCCAGGGCAGCATATAAATTGGGTTTCCCTTGAGGGCCGAGCAGAACTCATATGGAGTTTCTGGGTAGACTCACCAGGCACAACTTCTTTCTATAGGGAAGGCAGAATGTGGCATTGTGGCTCTAAAATTCCCTATCAAGAGGCCTTGGGGACCAGTAGGATGAGGATGGAATTGTAAACACAGGTGATGGTCCAATTCAGTGTGAGACAGAAGGCAGTTCCAATGTGCAGAGGCTTATTCGAGATAGACAGCACCAGAGTAAAGACAGATGTCAGATATTGGCTCCCAGTGGAGTTTGTGTTTTGATGACCGACAAATGGAGTGATGCTGTCATGAGGCCATGGAGGATTTCCCACACTGAGGCTTGTGAGTAGCTCCAAACAGCAAGGTTTCCTTCTACTGGAGAGGTGGAGTCTGGTTTGTTTGTTCCAGTTTCCCCCATGTGGAAAGTCTGGGTAGCAGAGCTCTCCTGTAATCATCTCTGGAAATCACACCTCCACTGACCATCGCATCTGAGGAAAATGGCAGGTTCGTTCTGCTGGCTCTGGCGCGAAGGACCATGCCTCGAGTTGACATGGAATCTCTTGCAGATTGGCCACAATGCTGGTTTGTTACCAGAGAGATCTTTAAATGTGCTGGTAGCTAAGCTGCCATGCAAGGATCTTCTAACCTGAGTGTTTGGCACAGGTTGAAGAGCAAGGTTTTCTTCTGGGGACAGGAGATGCTCTGTTGTATGACTCAGGGACCACCTGTAGTATCATAAATTGGTATTCCAGAACAGGATCCTGAGGACAGATGCCTGAAAACTTAATCCCAGGTACCAATGAGGTCATAGAGACATGTCAGGTTCAATCATCTGAATCAGGATCTTTGACTTGGCTCTCTGACTGGATGTAGGTGATCAGGGTGTTTCAGACTGTGTATTTGTGTCGAGAGTGGCCGACAGTATTGGGATGGGCTCAAGGGCCTTGCAGGTTTCTCCTAATCTGGAAGGTTTGGGCAACTGTGATGGGTACAGTTTCCTCGGGGATGGCCGACACAGTCCTGTGGTGTGGATCCAGAGACCCATATCCTGGAGTGCATGTGAGCCATGGTTTTTGGAAAGAAATAAGAAAGCACAAATTCGTGATAGGGTTACTGGCGTGGAGGTCGCAGGCCCAATGCATAGATCTGGAGGGCAGCTCGTCCGGAACTGTAATTAGCGTGATGGGAAAGTGGTAGCAGAGGCCTTTCTATCTGGATTGTGTGTCCAGGATGGCTTCGGTATGCAGGTGTGGACTCATGGGTTCATGGGAGACATTTCTCTCTAAGGATCCTCAGCGTGGGAAATCTTCCATGTCTTCTTGATGCCACCACTCCATTTGTCAGTCATCATAGACACAAACTCCAGTGTGAGCATATATCTGACATCTGCCCTTACTCAGGTGCTGGATATCTCGAATAAGCCGCTGCACATAGGAACTGCCTTCTGCTTGGCACAAGTTGAATGTAGCTTGTGTTTACAATTCCATCCTCACTCTACTGGTCTGCAAGACCCCTTGATAGATAATTCTAGAGCCACAATGCAGCATTCTGCCTTCTCTATAGAAAGAAGTAGTGTCTGGTGAGTCTGCCCAGAAACCCCACATGAGGATCAATCTGCTTGGCCCTCAAGGGAACCCTGATTTATAGGCTGCCATAGCCACTAGTGCTGTGTCTGTCAGAGAATGAGCCCTGACCTAGTGTAAGCCACCTAAAGAGCTGGAACCATATCTAGTATGTGGGATGGGCCATGGCCCTACTTCCTCATCTCTACCCATCCTTGCTATTCAGGATCTTTCCCCAGAACATTGCTGTAATCCCTCCAATGGGGGAACCTGAAGCCCAATAGAGAATGCCTCCTTCTCCGTGGCATGATACTGGGCTATTGGGATGAGTGTCCAACCCTCAAAGTGGAAGCCAGCTGCATTGGCCAATAAGACCATGCCCACTCCTGAGGACCGCCCTGGGCACAAGTAGGCATGGTGACCCTCAGCCTGAGCATGCCCAAACAATCCCTCTAGTTGCACCACCACTATCCCGCATTGCAGTACTGGTATGCCCCTATGCCCAAGTCCTAACATAGTGTGGGATTTTCCAAGGGCCCAGACCCAGAGCCCATCTCTGGAACCCCTGTTTTGGGGCACCCCTAAGATTCAAAGCAGTATTCTTCCCTTACCCCCAAAAGCCACAAAACTATGGGGAGCCACCAGGACCTTAGAGAGGAAAAGTGTCCCATGGACCCATGAGACCACACCTGCATACTGAGGCCATCCTGGACACACAATCCAGATAGAAAACCCTGTGCTACCTCCTTTCCATCACCATAATTACAGTTCCTGACGAGGTCCCCTCCAGGTCTATGCATTGGGCCTGCGACCTTCATGCCACTAACCTTAACCTGATTTTGTGTTTGCGGATTTCTCTCCATAAAACATGGATCATATGCCCTCCCTGATGGGGTCTCTGGAGCCACACCATATGACTGCTATCATCCCCAAGGACACTGTGTGTGTCTCATTTGCCAACCATTCCAGATTATGAGAAACCTGCAAGTCCCCTGAGCCCACCCCAATATTGGCGGCCGCTCTGGAAGCAAATGCACAGCCTGAAACAACCTGATCACCCACATCCAGACAGACACCCATGTCAATGATATTTAGTCAGAAAATTGAAACTGACACGCCACTAGGAACACGCTGGAACCCTAGATTAAGATTTAAGGCATCTGTCCTCAGTGGTCTTTTCTGGAATACCAACTTAGGATACAATATATTGTCCCTGGGCCACACAACAGAACATCTCCTTTCCCCAGAAGGACACCGTGCTCTTTGACCTGTACCAAACCTTAAGGGTATGAGAATCATGCAAGTCACCTTAGCCACCACCACATTCTAATAACTCCCTGGTAACAAACCAGCATTGTGACCCATCTGTAAGAGACTCCATGTCAACTCAAGTCCTTGGTCTATCACCCCAGAGCCATCATAACATACCTGTCATATTCCTCAGCTGCAAAGGACAATGGAGGTGTGCTTTCCAGGCATCCATATGGGAGAGCTCTCCTACCCATACTTTCCACATGGGGGACACTGGAGCAAACAAACCAGACTCCACCAATCCAGGAGGTGGACCTTGCTGTTTGGAGCATCTCACAAGACTCGTCATGGGAAATCCTTCATGACCTCTTAACACCACCCCTCCATTTCTTAGTCATCATAGACACAAACTCCAGTGTGCGCAAATATCTGACAGCCGCCCTTACTCAGGTGCTGGATATCTCGTATAAGCTGCTGCACATTGGAACTGCATTCAGCTTAGCACTGAGTTGAACTGTAGCATGTGTTTACAATTCCATCCTCACCCTACTGGTAGCAAAGTCCTCTGGATAGGGAATTCTAGAGCCACAAGGCAGCATTCTGCCTTCCCCATGAAAGAAGAAGTGCCTGGTGAGTCTGCCCAGAAACCCCACATGAGGATCAATCTGCTCAGACCTCAAATGAACCCCAGTTTATAGGCTTCCCTGGCCCCTAGTGCTGTGTCTGACAGAGCATGTGCCCCGACCTAGTCTCAGTCACCCAGAGAGCGGGACCCATATCAAGCATGTGGGACCGGCCATGGCCCTACACCATCACCTCTACCCATCCTTGGTATTCATGCATCTGTCACCAGACCTTTGCTGGAATCCCTGCCAGTGGGGGAAACTGAAGCACATAGAGAATTCCTCCTTCCCCATGGCATGAATCCTAGCTGTTGGGAAGGGTGTCCAACCCTCCGAGTAGAAGCCAGCTGCATGGCCAATGAGACCACGCCCACCGATAAGGGCCGCCCTGGGCGCAAACAGGCATTGTGACCCGAAACCTGAGCATGCTTTCAAACAAACGCTCTCTGTTGCAACTTCAGGATCCCGCATTGCAGGACTGGTATGCCCCTTGGCCCAAATCCTAACACGTGGTGGGATTTT
Organism: Neogale vison; assembly: GCF_020171115.1. NCBI lineage: Eukaryota > Metazoa > Chordata > Mammalia > Carnivora > Mustelidae > Neogale > Neogale vison. The sequence continues at coordinate 185,832,257 of NC_058093.1, read as the reverse complement.
CCAAGGGCCCAGACCCAGAGCCCTTCCTTGAATCCCTGTAATGGGGCACCCCTAAGTGGAAAACAAGACTATTCCCTTCCGAGAGAAAGCCACCAATCTATTGGGAGCTGCCAGGAAACAGCGAGGAAAAATCTGCCATGGACCCAAGAGACCACACCTGCCTTCAGAGGCCATCCTGGAAACACACAATCAAGATACAAAAGCCTGTGCTACCACCTTCGAGTCATCCAATTTACAGCTCCTGACGAGCTGCCTTCTATGTCTATGCATTGGGCCTGTGATCACCTCACCACTTACCTTAAACCGAATTTTTGTTCAGACTTTGCTCTCAAAAACATGGCTCACATGCCCTCCAGGATAGGGTCCCTGGAGCCAGACCACAAGACTGTGCCTGCCATCCCCAAGGAAACTGTGCCCATCACAGTTGCCCAAACATTCCAAATTAGGAGAAACCTGCAAGGTGCCTGAGCCCTCCCCAATATTGTCGGCTACTCTGGACGCAAATGTGCAGTCTGAATCACCCTGCTTACCTACATCCAGGCAGACAACTAAATCAATGGTCCTGAGTCAGAAGATTGAAACTGACATACCCCTAGGACCTCATTGGAACCCTAGATTAGGTGTTCAGGCATCTGTCCTCAGAGGCCAGTTCTGGAATACCAACTAATGATACAACGGGTTTTTCTCTGAGTCACACCCCAGAACATCTCCTGTCCTCAGAAGGAAACCGTGATCTTCAACCTTTGCAAACCCTCAGGGTAGGAGAATCCTGCACAGCACCTTAGCCACCAGCACATTCTATGATCTCCCTGGTAACAATCCAGAATTGTGACCCATCTACAAGAGAATCCATGTCAACTCAAGGCCTTGGGACTTCGCCCAAGCGCCACCAGAACGAACCTGTCATGTTCCTCAGCTTCAAAGGTCATTGGAGGTGTGCTTTCCAGGCATCCATGTGGGAGAGCTCCATCCTCACCCTACTGGTCTCCAAGCCTTGTTGAGAGAGAATTCTGGAGCCACAAAACAGCATTCTGCCTTCCCCATAGAAAGAAATGCATGGTGAGTCTGCCCAGAAACCCCACATGAGGGTCAATCTGCTCAACCCTAGAGGGGACCCCGATTTATAGGCTGCCCTGGCCACTAGTGCTGTGTGTGACAGAGCCTGAGCCACGACCTCATGTCATCCACCCAGAGGGTGGGTCCCATATCCAGCATGCAGACCGGCCATGGCTCAAGTCCATCATATCTACCCATCCTTGGTATTCAGGCATCTGTCCCCAGTCTTTTGTAAGGGTCCCTGCCAATGGGGGAACTTGAAGCATGATAGAGATCTCCTCCTTCCCCATGGCAGGAAACCTGGATGTTGGGATGGGTGTCCAAACATCAGTGTGGGAGCCAGCTGCATTGCCAATGAGACCACACCCACTCCTTAGGGCCACCCTGGGATCAAAGAGGCATTGTGACCCTCAGCCTAAGCATGCTTTCAGACAAGCACTCTCAGTTTCACCACTAGGATCCTGATTTGCCAGCCTGGTACACCACTAGGCCCAAATCCTAACCCTTGGTGAGATTTTCCAGGTGCCCATACCCAGTTACCATCTCTGGAATTTCTCTTTTGGGTCACCGCTTAGATGGAAAACAGCACTCTTCTCTTCCCCCAAAAAGCCATCAAAGTATTGGGAGCTGCCAGGATCCTTAGAGAGAAAAATATCCCATGGACCCATGAGACCACACCTGCAATCCGAGACCATCCTGGACACGAAATGCTGATGGAAAAGCCTGTACTACCTCTTTCAAGTCACCCTAATTACAGTTCCTGATGAACTGCCATCCAAGTCTATGCATTGAGCCTGTGATCCCCTTGCCACTAACCCTAACCTGAGTTTAGATTTGCAGATTTCTCTCCCAAAACCATGGCTCAAATGCACTCCATGATGGGGTCTCTGGAGCCAAACCACAGGACTGTGCCTGCCATCCCCAAGGAAAATTTGCCCATCACAGTTTCCCAAACCCTCCAGATTAGGAGAAACCTGCAAGGTCCCTGAGCCCATAACAATACTGGAGGTCGCTCTGGAAGTAAATGCGTATAATGAAACACTCTGATCACCTACGTCTGGCAGACACTCAAGTCAATGGTCCTGAGTCAGAAGATTAAAACTGACATGCCCCTAGGACCTCACTGGAACCCTAGATTAGGTGTTCAGGCATTTGTCCTCAGAGGCCTGTTCTGGAATACCAACTTATGATACAACATGTGGTTCCCAAGCCACAGAACAGAACATCTCCTGTCCCCAGGAGGAAACCATGCCCTTCGACCTGTGTCAAACCCTCTGGGTGGGAGAATCCTGCATGGTCCCTTAGCCACCAGGACATTCTAAAATTTCTTTGGTAAAAAACGAGCATTGGGACCCATCTATAAGAGATTCCATGTTCATTCATCGCCCTTTGTATTTCACACCAGAGCCACCAGAACAAACCTTCCCTATTCCTCAGCTGCAATGGACAATGGAGGTGGGCTTTCAAGGGAGCCATGCGGGAGAGCTGTACTACACAAACTATCCACATGGAGGACACTGGAGCAAACAAAACAGACTCCCCAACTCCAGTAGAAGAAAGCCTTGCTGTTTGGAGAATCTCACAAGTGCCAGCGTGGGACATCCTCCGTGGTTTTTTGACACCACCCTTCCTTTAGTTGGTCATAATAGAGACAAACTCCAGTGTGAGCAGACATCTGACATCCACCCTTAGTCAGGTGCTGGATATCTAGAATCAGCTGCTGCTCACTGGAGCTGCCTTCCACTTGGCACTGAAATTAACCATAGCTTGTGTTTACAATTCTAACCTCACTCTCAAGGTCTCCATGGCCTGTTAACAGGTAATTCTCGAGCCCCATCAGAGCATTCTGCCTTCCTCATAGAAGGAAGACATGCCAGTCAGTCTTCAAAGAAAGTCCACATGAGGATCAATCTACTCGACCCTCGAGGGAACCCCGATTTGTAGGCTGCCCTGGCCACTAGTGCTGTGTCTGACAGAGCCTGAGCTCCGACTTCGTGTCAGCCACCAAGAGATCGTGGACCATATTCGGCATGTGAGACCGGCCATGGCTCAAGTCCGGCATCTCTACCCATCCTTGGTATTCAGGCATCTGTCCCCAGACCTTTGCTGGAATCCCGGTCAGTGGGGGAACCTGAAGCACAATAGAGAATTCCTCCTTCCCAATGGCAGGAAACCTGTTGGTTGGAATGGGTGTGCAGCCCTCAAACTGGGAGCCAGCAGTATCACCAATGAGACCACGCCCACTCCTGAGGGCCGCCCTGGGATCAAACAGGCATTGTGACCCTCAGCCTGAGCATGCTTTCAGACAAGCACTCTCAGTTTCACCACCAGGATCCCGCTTTGTAGGCCTGGTATGCCCCTAGGCACAAATCCTAACCCTTGGTGGGATTTTCCAGGTGCCCTGACCCAGTGCCCGTCTATGTAATTTCTGTTTTGGGCCACCCCTAAGATGGAAAGCAGCATCTTCCCTTCCCCGAAAAAGCCACTAAACTATTGGGAGCTTCCAGGATCCTTAGAGAGGTAAAGTCTCCCATGAACCCATGGGACCATACCTACATTCCGAGGGTTTCCTGGACACACAATCCAGATAGAAAATCTTTTGCTACTGTCTTCGAGTCACTCTAACTACAGTTCCTGAAAACTGCCCTCCAGGTCTATGCATTGAGCATGCAATCACCTCGCCACTAACCCTAACCTGAGTTTGTGTTTGCAAAATTCTCTCCCAAAACCATGGCTCAAATGCCCTGCTGGATGGGCTCTCTAGAGCCGCATCACAGGACTGTGACTGCCATTGCCAAGGAAAATTTGCCCATCACAGTTTCCCAAATCCTCCAGAATAGGAGAAACCTGCAAGGCCCCTGAGCCCACCCCCTTATTGGAGGCTGCTCTGGTCGCAAATGCACAGTCTGTACACCTGATCACCTACATCCATGCTGACACCCAAGTCAATGTCCCTGATTCAGACGATTGAACCTGACATGCCCCTAGGACCTCATTGGAACCCTAGATTAGGTTTCCAGGCACCTGTCCTCAGGAATGGGTCACAATGCTGAATTGTTTCCAGGGAGATCTTAGAATGTGCTGGTGGCTAACGTGCCCAGGAGGATTCTCCTACCATGAGGGTTTGGCACAGGACAAAGAGCACAGTTTCCCTGGAATACCAACTTATGATAGAACATGTGGTCCCTAAGCCACACGACAGTACATCTCCTGTCCCCAAAAGGAAACTGCTCTTGGACCTGTGTCAAACCCTCAGGGTAGGAGAATCCTGCATGGCCACTTAGCCACCAGCACATTTTAAGATCTCCATGGTAACAAACCAGCATCGTGACCCATCTGCAAGAGATTTAGTGTCAACCCAAGGCCTTGTTACTTTGCCCCAGAGCCACCAGAAGGAACCTGCCATGTTCCTGACCTGCAATGGTCATTGGGGGTGTGCTTTCCAGGCATCCATGCAGAAGAACTCTGCTCCCAATCTTTCCACATGCGGGACACTGCAGCTAGCAAACCAGACTCCCCCTGTCCGGTAGAAGGAAACCTTGCTGTTTGGAGCATCTCACAAGCCCCAACGTAGGAAATCCTCCATGGCCTCTTGATACCACCACTCCATTTGTCAGTCATATAGACAGAAACTCCAGTGTGAGCAAACATTTGACATCTGCCCTTACTCAGGTACTGGGTATCTCGAATTAGTCTCTGCACATTGGAACTCCCTTCTACTTGGCACTGAATTGAACCATAACTTGTGTTGACAATTCCATCCTCAACCTACTGGTCCCCAAGCCCTCTTGATGAGGAATCTGAAGCCACAGGGTAGCATTCTGCCTTTCCCATAGAAAGAAGAATTGCCTGGACAGTCTGCCCAGAAACACCACATGAGAATATATCTACTTGGCACTGAATTATAGGCTGTTCTGGCCACTAGTGCTGTGTGTGACAGAGCCTATGCAACGACCGACCTAGTGTCAGCCACCCAGAGAGCGGACCCCATATCCAGCATGTGAGACTGGCCATGGCCCAAGTACGTCATCTCTATCCATCATTGGATTCAGACACCTTTCCCTATACTTTTGCTGGAATACCTGCCAATAGGGGAACATGAAGCACAATAGAGAACTCCTCCTTCCCCATGACAGGAAACCTGGCAGTTGGGATGTTTGTCGAAACCACACAGTGGGAGCCAGCTTAATGGACAAGGAGATCATGCCAACTCCTGAGGGCCACCCTGGGCACAAACAGGCATTGTGACCCTCAGCCTGAGCATGCTTTCAAAGAAGCCCTCTCAGTGGCATGTCCAGAATCCCGCATTGCAGGCCTCGTACGTACCTAGGCCCAAATAATAACCCTTGGTGTGATTTTCCAGGCACACAGATGGAGAGCCCGTCTCTGGAATCCCTGTTTTGGGGCAACCCAATGATGGAAAACAGCACACTTCCTGTCCCTGAAAAAGCCATCAAACTTGGGGAGCCGCCAGGATCCTAAGAGGGGAAAAATCTCACATGGACCCATGAGACCACACCTGCATTCTAAGGCCATCCTGCAAACACAATCCAGATAGAAAAGCCTGTGCTACCCCCTTCAAGTCACCCTAATTACAGTTCCTCACGAGCTACCCTCCAGTTGTATGCATTGGGCCTGCGATCACCTCACCACTAACCCTAACCCGAATTTGTGCTTGTAGACTTCTTTCCCAAAACCATGGCTCACTTGCCTTTCAGGATGGTGTCTCTGGAGTCAGAGTACAGGACTATGCCTGCCATCCCCAAGGAAACTGTGCCTTTCTCAGTTGCCCAAACATTTCAAATTTGGAGAAACCTGCAAGGCGCCAGAGCCCACCTCAATATTGACGGCCCCTCTGCACACAATGCCAGTCTGAAACACCCTGATCACCTACATCCAGGCAGACACCCAAGTCAATGGTCCTGAGTCAGAAGTTTGAAACTGACATGCCCCTAGGACCTCATTGGTACCCTAGATTAGGTTTTCAGGCATCTGTCCTCAGTGAACTTTCTGAAATACCAACTTATGGTACAACATGTGGTCCCTGAGCCCCACAACAGAAGATATCCTGTCCCCAGAAGGAAACTGTGCTCCTTGACCTCTGCCAAACCCTCAGAATAGGAGAATCCTGCAAGGCACCTTAACCAACAGCACATTCTAAGATCTCCCTAATAAGAAACCACCATTGTGACCCCTCTGCAAGAGATTCCATGTCAACTCAAGGCCTTGATACTTTGCCCCAGAGCCACCAGACAGACCTGCATGTTCATCAGCTGCAATAATCAATGGAGGTGCGCTTTCCAGGCATCCATGTGGGAGAGCTCTGCTACCCAAACTTTCCACATGGGGGCCCTTCAGAAAACAAACTAGACTCCACCTGTCCAGTTGAAAGAAACCTTACTGTTTGGAGCACCTCACAATCCTCAGGGTGGGAAATCCTTCATGTTCTCTTGACACCACCCCTCCATTTGTCGGTCATCATAGATACAAACTCCAGTGTGAGCAAACATCTGACATCCACCCTTAGGTGCTAGATATCCCGTATAAGCTGCTGCAGAAAGGAAATGCCTTAAGTTTGGCACTGAATTGATCCGTAGCTTATGTTTACAGTACCATCCTCACCCTACTGGTCCCCAAACCCTCTTGATAGGGAATTCTGGAGCTACCACGAAGCATTCTTACTTCCCCTTAGAAAGAAGAAGTGCATGGTGGGTCTGCCCAGAAACCCCACATGAGATTCAATCTGCTCGGCCTTTGAGGGAACCCCGATTTATAGGTTTCCTGGCAACTAGTGCTGTGTCTGACAGAGCCTGAGCCCTTACCTAGTGTCAGCAACCCAGAGAGCGGGTCCCATATCCAGCATGTAAGACTGGTCATGGACAAAGTCTGTCATCTCTACCCATCCTTGGTGTTCAGGCACCTGTCCCCAGAATTTTGCTGGAATCCCTGCCAATGGGAGAACCTGAAACACAATAGAGAACTCCTCCTTCCCATGGCAGGAAACCTGACTGTTGTGATGGGTGTACAACCCTCAAAGTGGGAGCCAGCTGCATGGCCAATGAAACCACGCCCATTCCTGAGGGCCTCGCTGGGCACAAACAGGAATTGTGACCCTCAGCCTGAGCAGGTTTTCAAACAAGCCCTCTCAGTTGCACCATCAGGATCCCACATTGAAGGCCTGGTATGCTCCTTGGCCCAAATCCTAAGCCTTGGTGGGATTTTCCAAGCACCCTGACCCAGAGCCCGTCTCTTGAATCCCTGTTTTGGGGCATGCATAAGATGGAAAATAGCACTCTTCCCTTCCCTGAGAAAGCCACCAAACAATGGGAGCCACCAGAACCTTTAGAGCAGAAAAATCTCCCATGGACCCATGAGTCCACACCTGCATTCTGAGGCCGTCCTAGACACACAGTCCATATACAAAAGCCTGTGCTACTGCCATTGAGTCACGCGATTTATGATTCCTGACGAGCTGCCCTCCGAGTCTGTGCACTGGGCCTGCGACCACCTCACCACTAAACCTAAGCTGAGTTTGTGTTTGTAGACTTCTCTCCCAAAACCATGACTTACATGCCATCCAGGATGGGCTTCTGTAGCTACAGCACAGGATTGTGCTTGCCATCCCCAAGGAAATTGTGTCCTCAAAGTTGCCCAAACCCACCAGATGGGAGAAATCTGCAAGGCCCCTGAGCTCACCCCAATTTTGGAGGCCACTCTGGACTCAAATGCGCAGTCTGAACAACCCTGATCACCTACATCCAGGTAGACACACAAGAAAATGGGCCTGAGTTAGATGTTTGAAACTGACATGCCCCTAGTACTTCATTGGAACCCTAGATTAGGATTTCAGGCACCTGTCCTCAGAGGCCTGTTCTGGAATACCAACTTGTGATTCAACATGTGGTCCCTGAGCCACACAACAGAACATTTCCTGTCCCCAGAAGGAAACCGTGCTCTTGGACCTGTGTCAAACCGTCAGGGTAGATGAATCCTGCACGCCCCCTTAGCCACCAGCACATTCTTAGATCTCCCTGGTAACAAACCACATTGTGACCCATCTTCATGAGACTCCATGTCAACTCAAGCCTTGGTACTTCGCCTTAGAGCCACCAGAACGAACCTTCCATGTTCCTCTGCTACAATGGTCAATGGAGGTGTGCTTTCCAGGCACCCATATGGGACTGCTCTGCTACACAAACTTTCCTCATGGGGGACCCTGGAACAAACAAACCAGAATCCCACTATGCGGTTGAAGGAAATTTTGCTGTTTGGAGCATCTCTCAATCCCCAGGGTGGGAAATCCTCCATGACCTCTTCACGCCACCCACCATTTGTTGGTCATCATAGACACAAACTCCTGTGTGAGCAAACAGCTGATATCCACACTTACACCGGTGTTGGATATATCCAGTAGCTGCTGCACACTGGAACTGCCTTCCGCTTGGTAATGGCTTTGACAGTTTCGTGTTTTTACCATTCCATCTTCACCCTCCTGGTCCACCAGCCCTCTTGATAGGGAATTCTGGAGCAACAACACAGCATTCTGCCTGTCCCAAGAAAGAATTGCCTGGTGAGTCTGCCCAAAAGCCCCACATGAGGATCCACCTGCAGGGCCCTCGATGACACCCTAATATCTGAAGCCACCATGGTAACTAAGGCTCTCTCTGACAGAGCCTGAGCCACGACCTCCAGTTAGTCACCCAGACAGTGGGCACCATTTCCCGCAGGTGGGACTTGTTGTGGTCCAAAGCCGTCATCTCTACTCAACCTGGATATTCAAGCCTCTGTGCCCAGTCCGTAGCTCAAATACCTGCCTATGGGGTACCTGAAGCACAAGGGTATTCCTCCTTTCTGATGGCAGGAAATCTGGCTGTTGGGATGGGTGTCCAACCCTCAGAGTGGGAACCAGCTGCATGGACGTGAGACCACAGCCACACATGGGAGCCTCCCTGGGCACAAACACGCATTGTGACCATCAGCGTGAACCTGCTTCCAAATAAACCCCCATGGTAGCTGGACCAGGATCCCACAGAGTGGGACACCCAGGCCCCTAGGGGCAAATCCTCACCTTCTTTGGTGTTTTTCAGTCGCCTAGACCCAGAATCTGTCCCTGGAATCCCTCTTGCGGGGGTCCATTGAGACGGAAAACGGCAGTCTTCCCTTTCCCCAGAGACAGCAAATTCTTGGGAGATGGGCAGAATCCCCAGAGATGAAGAATGTTCCATGTCCCCATGAAGCCACCCCTACATTTTGCGACCATTCTGGACACACAATCAAGACAGAAAAGTATGCCAACTTCCTCGATGACACCTTAATTTCACTACACTATGAGCTGTCCTCGGAGCCTGCAGATCAGCGCTGTGATCACCTCAGGCCTCACCCTAACCCTAGTTCGCATTTGCAGATTTCTTTCTCCAAAACCCTGTCGTGAATGCCCTCCAGGATGCGGCCTCTGGAGCCACACCGTATGACTGTGCCTACACTCCCGAAGGAAACTCTGCCCTTCACGGTTGCCTAAACCCTGAAGCTTAGGAGCAAAGTACAAAGCCCCTGAGCCCACCTCAATTTCCAAGAACGGTCTGGACCCAAGTGTACATTGTGACACACAGTGAGCACCTGCCTCCAGACAAACATCCAAGTCAAAGGCCCTGAGTCAGAATATTGAACATGATATGCTCCTAGGACTCCATCGATGCCCTAACTTAGGTTTTCAGGCGCCTGTCCCGAAAGGACTGTTCCCCGTACCATCTTATATTTCAACATGTTGTCCCTGAGCCACACAACAGACCCCTCCTGTCCCAGAAGGATACCTTGCTCTTGGTAGCTGTGTCCAAGACTCAGTGTATTAGAATCCAGCATTAGAATCCATACCAACATTCCAGTGTCTCCCTGGATAAAAACCATCATTGTGATCAAGCAGCATCAAACTCCATGTCAACTCAGCCCCCTTGGAGCTTCTCCCCAGAGCCACCAGATCGAACCTGCCATGTTCCTGAGCTGCAGTGGACAATGCAGTAGTGCTTTCCAGGCATCCATGAGGGAGAGCTCTGCTACGAACCTTTCCATATGGGGGACCCTGGAACAAACAAACCAGATTCCCCCTGTCCAGTATAAGGAAACCATACTGTTTGGAGCTTCTCACAAGACGCAGAGTGGGAAATCCTCCATGGCCTCTTGACGCAAACCCATCATTTGTCTGTCATCCTAGAAACATACTTCAGTGTGAGCAAATATTGGACATCCCCCCTTACTCAGGTGCTAAATGTCCCGAATCAGCCACTGCACGTTGTAAGTGCCTTCTACTTGTCACTGAAGTGAACCTTACCTTGTGTTTTTAATTCCATCCTCACCCACCTGGTCCCCAAGCCCTCTTCATAGGGAATTCTGGAACCACAATGCAGCATTCTGCCTTCCCCATAGAAAAAAAAAGTGCCTGGTGAGTCTGCCCAGAAACCCCAAATGAGGATCCACCTGCATGGCCCTCAACAACACCATAATATCATAGGCCGTCATGGGCTCTCAGGCTCTGTCTGACGTAGCTGGAAAGACTATCTCCAGGCAGCCACGCAGACAGTGGCCCCATATCCTGCAGTTGGGACCTGCCGTGGCCTGAAGCCATCATCTCTATTCAACCTGGGTATTCAGGTATCTTTCCCAAACCGTAGCTCAAATCCCTGCCTATGGGGGAACCTGAAGCACAGGAGTATCCTTATTCCCAATGGCAGGAAACCTGGTTGTTGAAATGGACACTAAGACTGTCTGACACAGCCTGAGCCACGACCTAGAGTCAGCCATGGAGATAGTGGGCCCCATATCCTGAAGGTTGGACTTGTCGTGGCCCAAAGCCATCATCTCCACTCAACATGGATATTCAAGCATCTTTCCCAGATTGTAGCTCAAATCCCTGACTACGGAGGAACCTGAAGCACAAGAGTACTCCTCCTTCCCAAAGGCAAGAAGCCTGGCTGTTGAGATAGGTGTCCAACCCTCAGAGTGGGAACCAGCTGCATGGCCCATGAGACCACAGCCACACATGGGAGCCATTCTGGGAACAAACTTGCATTGTTAGCCGCAGCTTGAGGCTTTCAAACAAAACCCTTTGGTGGCTGGACCAGGAGTCCGCATAGCACGCCTACCACTCTAGGGCCAAACACTCACCCTGGTAGGTGTTTTCCAGGCGCCCACACCCAGAACCTGTCTCTGGAATACCTCTTTTGGGGGTTGCCTGAGACAGAAAAGAGCAGTGTTCCCTTCTCCCAAAGACAACAAACTCTTGGGAGCTGAGCAGAATCCTGAGAGCCGAAGTTTCTTCCATGACCCCATGAAGCCAACCCTACATTTTGCGAAAGTCTGGGACAAACAATGCCGACAGAAAAGCCTGCACTACCGCCTCCATGATACCTTAACTTCAGTACACTATGAGCTTCCAACAGGGCCTACAGATCGGGCCTGTGATCACTGCAGCCCTCAACCTAAACCTAGTTCGTGTTTGCAGATTTCTTTCTCAAAGCAGTGGCCCACATGCCCATCAGGATGGGGCCTCTGGAACCACACCACACCAGATGACTGTGCCTACACACCCGAAGGAAACTATGCCCTTCACGGTTGCCTTGACCCTGAAGATTAGGAGCAAAACACAAAGCCCATGAGCCCATCTCAATTCTGACGAAAACTCTGGACCCAAGGACACATTCTGACACACAATGACCCCCTGCCTCCAGGCAGACATCCAAGTCAAAGGCCCTGAGCCAGAAGATTGAACCTGACATGCCTCTAGGACTTTATCAATACCCTAGCTTAGATTTTCAGGTGCCTGTCCCCAGAGGCCTGTTCTTCAATACCAAGATATATTCCAACACGTGGTCCCTGAGCCACACCACAGAACAGCTCTGGTCCCTTAAGGATATCTTGCTCTTGGAGGCTGTGTCCAAAACTCAGTGTGGGAGAATCCTGCATGGCCCCTGACTGCCCCAACATTTTAATGTCTCCCTGGATATAAACCAGTATTGTGATCCAACAGCATGAAACTCCATGTCAACACCATCGACTGTGAACTTCACCCCAGCATCACCAGTACGAAACTGCCATTTCCTCATTTGCAATGGACACTGGATTTGTGCTTTCCAGGCATCCATGCGGGAGAGCTCTGCTACCCACACTTTCCACATGGGGGACCCTGGAGCAATCAAATCAGACTCCACCTGTCCAGTAGAGGGAAACCTTGCTATTTGGAGCATTTCACAAGCCTAAGTGTGGGAAATCCTCCAGGGCCTCATTACGCCACCTTTCCATCTGTTGCTCATCATAGAGACAAACTCCAGTCTGAGCAAACATGTGACATCCGCCCTTTCTAACGTGCTGGATATCTCGAATAAGATGCTGCACATTAGAACTATCTTCGGTCCGGCACTGAATTTAACCATGTCTTCAGTTTACAATTCCATTCTCACCCTACTCTTCACCATTCCCTCTTGATAGGGAATTCTGGAGCCAAAACGCAGCATTCTGCCTTCCCGATAACAAGAAGAAGTGCCTGAGAGACTGCCAGGAAATCCCACATGAGGATCTTCTGCTCAGCCCTCGAGGGAACCCTGATTTATAGGTTCACTGGCCACTAGTGCTGTGTCTGACAGATCCTGAGCACCGACGACATTTCAGCCACCCAGAGAGTCGGGCCCATATCCAGCACGTAAGACTGGCCATGACCAACGTCCTTCCTCTGTACCCATCCTTGGTATTCAGGCATCTGTACCGAGACCTGTGCTGGAATCTCTGAAAATGGAGGAACCTTGAGCATAATAGAGAACTCCTGTTTGCCCAAGGCAGGAAACGTGGCTTTTGGGATGGTTTTCCAACCCTCAGAGTAGGACCCAGCTTCATGGCCAATGAGACCACGCTCACTCGTGGGGGCTGCCCTGGGCTCAAATGGGCAGGTACCCTCAGCCTGAGCATGCTTTCAAACAATCACTCTCAGTTGTACCACCATGATCTAGCTTTGCAGGTCTGATATGCCCCTAGGCCAAAATCCTAACCCTTGGTGGGATTTTCCATGCGCCCAACCAGAGTTTGTCTTTGGAATCCCTCTTTTGGGACATCCCTATGATGGAAAACAGCACTCTTCCCTTCCCTGAAAAAGCCAACAAAGTATTGGGAACCGCTTAGATCCTTAGAGGGGAAAAATCTCCCATGGATCCATGAGACCACACCTGCATTCCGAGCCATAATGGACACACAATCCAGATAGAAAAGCCTGTGCTACCGCCTTTGAGTCACCAAAATTACAGTTCCTGACGAGCTTCCCTCCAGGTCTATGAATTGGGCATGCAATCACCTCACCAATAACCCTAATCCGAGTTTGTGTTTGCAGACTTATCTCCCAAAACCATGCCTCACATGGCCTCCAGGATTGGGTCTCTGGATCCATACCACAGGACTTTGCCTGCCAACCCCAAGGAAAATGTGTCCGTCACAGTTGCCCCGACCCTCCAGATTAGGAGAAACCTGCAAGGCCCCTGAGGCCACCCAAATATTGACGGATGCACAGGATGCAAATGCCCAGTCTGTAACACCCTGATAACCTACATCCAGGCAGACATCCAAGTCAATCTTCCTGAGTCAGAAGATTGAACCTGACATGCCCGTAGGACCTCATTGGAACCCTAGATTAGGTATTCAGGCCTCTGTCCTCAGAGGCCTGTTCTGGAATACCAACGTATGATACAACATGTGGTCCCTGAGCCACACAACAGAACATCTCCTGTCCCCAGAAGGAAACCGTGTTCTTCGACCTGTGTCAAACCCTCAGGGTGAGAGAATCCTGCACGGCCCCTTAGCCACCAGCACATTCTAAGATCTCCCTGGTAACAGAACTGCATTTTGACCCATCTGCATGCGATTACCTCTCAACTCAAGGTCTTGACACTCGCCCTAGAGCCATCAGAACGAACCTGCAATGTTAATCAGCTGCAATGGTCAATGGAGGTGTGCATTCCAGGCATCCATGCGGTAGAGCTCTGCTACCCAAACTTTCCACATGGAGGACCGTGGAGCAAACAAACCAGTCTCCACCTGTCCAGTAGAAGGAAACCTTGCTATTTGGAACATCTTACAAGCCTCAGCTTGGGAAATCCTCCATGGCCATTTGACGCCACCCCTCCATTTTTTGGTCATTATAGACACAAACTCCAGTGTGAGCAAACATCTGACATCTGCCCTTACTCAGGTGCTGGATATCTCGGATCAGCTGCTGCACATTGGAAATGCCTTCCGCTTGGCACTGAATTAACCATAGGGTGTGTTTACAATTCCACCCTCACTCTACTGGTCACCAAGCACTCTTGATAGGGAATTCTGGAGCCACAACCCAGCATTCTGCCTTCCTCATAGAAAGAAGTCGTGCCTGGTGAGATTGCTGGGACATCCATCATGAGGTTCAATATGCTTGGTCCTCGATGGATTTATAGGCTGCCTCGATTTATAGGCTTCCCTGGACACTAGTTCTGTGTCTGACAGAGCCTGAGCCCCGACCTCCTGTCAGCCACCCAGAGAGCTGGGCCCATATCCTGCATGTTAGACTGGCCATGTCCCAGGTCCATCATCTCTACCAATCCTTAGTATTCAGACATCTGTCCCCAGACCTTTGCTGGAATCCTTGCCAATGGGGAAACCTGAAGCACAATAGAGAACTCCTACTTCCCCAAGGCAGGAAACATGGCTTTTGGGATGGGTTTCCAACCCTCAGAGGGGGAGCCAGCTGCATGGCCAATGAGACCACGACCACTCCTGAGGGCCTCCATGGGCACAAACAGGAATTGTGACACTCAGCTTGAGCATGCTTTCAAGCCAGCCCTCTCAGTTGCACCACCAGGATCAGGCATTAAAGGACTATTACGCCTCTAGGACCAATTACTAATCCTTGGTGGGATTGTCCAGGCGCCCAGACCCAGAGCCCATCTCTGGAATCTCTATATTGGGGCATCCCTCAGTTGGAAACCATCACTCTTCCCTTCCTTGAAAAAGCCACCAAAGTATTGGGAGCCACTGGGATCCTTAGAGAGGAAAAATCTCTCATGGACCCATGAGACCACACCTGCTTTCTGAAGCCATCCTGCACACACAATCCAGATATTAAAGCCTGTACTACCACTTTCGAGTCACCCTAATTACAGTTCCTGATCAGCTGTCCTCACTTCTATGCATTGGGCCTGCAATCACCTCGCCACTAACCCTAACCTGAGTTCATATTTGCAGACTTCTCTCCCAAAACCATGGCTCACATGCACTCCAGGATGGGATCTCTGCAGCCACACCAGAGAGCTGTGCCGGCCATCCCCAAGGAACCTGTGCACGTCACATATACACAAGCCCTCCAGTTTAGGAGAAACCTGCAAGGCCCCTGAGCCCATCCCAATATTGGAGGCCGGTCTGGATGCAAATGTGAGTCTTAAACACCCTGATCACCTCCATCGAGGCAGACACCCAAGTCAAAGGTCCTGAGTCAGAAGATTGAAGCTGACATGCCCCTACGATCTCATTGGAAACCTAGATTAGGTTTACAGGCATCTGTCCTCAGAGGCCTGTTCTGGAATACCAACTTAGGATACAACATGTGGACCCTGAGCCACACAACAGAACATCTCCTGTCCCCAGAAGAAAACTGTGCCCTTTGACCTGTGTCAAACCATCAAGAAGTGAGAATCCTGCATGGCTCCTTATCCAACAGCACATTATAAGATCTCCCTGGTAACAAACTACCATTGAGACCCATCAGCAAGAAATTCCATGTGAATTCACGTGAATTCTCCAGTCACATCACAGCATTCTGCCATCCCCATAGAAAGTAGAAGTGCCCGGTGAGTCTGTCCTGAAACCCCACTTGAGGATCAAGCTACTCGACCCTCAAGGGAACCCCGATTTATAGGCTGCTTTGACCAATAGTTCTTTGTTTGACAGAGACTGAGCCCCTTGCTAGTGCCCTCCTCCGAGAGACTGAGGTCCATACCCAGCATGTGAGACCAGTCATGGCTCAAGTCCATCATCTCTACCCATTCTTGTTATTCAGGCATCTCTCCCCAGTAATTTCCTGGAATCCCTGCAAATTGGGGCATCACGGTCCATAATCAAAGAAGCAGGAATGAAACAAAGCAAAGGTCAAGCAAAGCTTTATTTCGTGCCAAGCATCGAGAATCAAACTGACCAGTCACAGCTGTCACTAGCTAAGAGGTGACCCTTGCAGCCTCACAGACTAACTTTTATAGAGGTAGTTTAGCCAGGCTATACAAAGGTGGCCAATGAGATTGCAGTACACAGGGAATACTGCACATGCATGGTATGTCTCCCTCACACAGAAAAAAATGCTAAGTAACACACATGTGACCAACTGAATTTCAATTTACCCTAGGAGATATATGTGTGCCCCACTGATTGAATGTCTTCATCTGGCCTGACCCACCCTTGTATCTAGGTTCTGCAATTAAGTTCCTCTGGGAGGGGCAGGGTCAATCTAAGTTTAGTGCATAGGGTCAATCTAAGTTCACTACATAAACACAAAATGACGCCTTCTGGCCAACCAGGCCCTTACATTCCCTCTTTTCTTTGTAGATTAGTCAAATCCTTGACTTTTCAGCCAGTTCTATGTTCTCTGGTTGTAAGGGGTTATATTGAGCACGTAAATCTAACATTTTTATCGCTCTAGTTTTATTTTTTACAAATGACACTAGTGCACAGTCGGCTGATTAGTTAGCCATTTACCGCTTCATCTAATTTCCTACCTATACTTTACATAAACAGGTAACAATGAGAGCAACAATAAACTCATAGTCTTTTGAGTCTTATCATTAGTCCCTGGTCAGCGGGGTTCATTGCCTGAGGCTTCTACCTCTGGGAGGCATCTTCATCCTCAGCTCGCTTGACATGACCCTCATGAATCCAGGCCCTGATGCCTTCTACTTTTATTGCTGTGGGGGTGGTCAGGATAACAGTAAATGGTTCCTTTCAGCGAGGCTCCAAGTACTCCACTTGATAGCAATGTATCCAATCCAAGTCCATGGGTTGGTAAGGATGTGGTTCCACCTATGTCTCCATCCCAGGGCGGGCAGTCCGGATCCTGGCATGGGCGATTTTTTAAGACAGACTGTAATGCCTGTAGTGACCGGAGTACAGACTGATCAGTAATTTCTGCTAGGGCAACCTCTTATAGCCTAGGACAGAGCAGGGGGTGGGTGCGGTCTCCTAAACATTATTTCAAATGGGCTCACCTTGTTCAAATAGGGTGTATATCATTCCCGGAGGCAGACTAAGGAAGGAGATCCACCCATCCACTGCAGGTCTCCAGATTTAGCTTTGTCAAGGTCTCTTTAAGTGTCCGGTTTAGGGATGCCTGGGTGTCTCAGTGGGTTAAAGCCTCTGCCTTCGGCTCAGGTCATGATCCCAGGGTCCTGGAATCAAGCCCTGCTTTGGTCTCTCTGCTCAGTGGGGAGCCTGTTTCCTCCTCTCTCTCTGCCTGCCTCTCTGCCTCCTTCTGATTTCTTTCTGTCAAATAAATAAATAAATCTTAAAAAAAAATGAGTCATGTTCATTCTCTCTACTTGCCCAGAACTCTGGGGCCAATAGGCACAATGAAGTTTCCAGTTTGTGCCCACGACCTTGGCCAATGTCTGTGAGACTGAGCTCACAAATGCAGGGCCATTGTCTGATCCATTCGTGAGAGGCAGCCCAAACCTAGGAATTATTTCTTCTAGTAACCTTTTTTGGCCTACCACTCCTGCCATCTCACGTTTGGTGGAAAAAGCCTCTACCCAGCCTGAAAAGGTATCTACAAAAACTAGCATATACTTGTGTCCACATTTTAGAGGTTTCATTTCTGTAAAATCAATTTCCCAATAAATTCCTGGTTCCTTACCTCTTTCTCTTTTCCCTCTTCCAATTCTAGTTCCTCCCACCTCAACTGCATGGCACTGAACACATCTATCAACTACATCCTGAACCATATGCCCTAATTTAGAAACCTGGAATTGCTTGCCTATAAGGTCATTGAGTTTGAATATCCCCAAATAAGCACCCTTACCTAGACTTCGAATAAGAATTAAATTTCCTCTTTTAGTCTTAGCCCAGTCTCCTTTGTAGTCTAAATTATCATATTTTGGTAAATAGTTTAAATCTTTCTCTGAATAGTCTGGTTTTTCTGATAGGGCTAGAGCTGGGAGTGTAACCAACTCTTGTACTGGTTCTCAGGATGCTTGCTTTGTGGCTTGATCTGCTAAGTGGTTTCCTTTTCAAACCAGATTAGTCCCCTTTAGGTGTCCCGGACTGTGGAAGAGCTTGGTAACATCTGGGATGGCCTATGCTGGGGCAGTCATTAAGGCTGTTTGTAATTCCTGAAATGCTCCTTCTGCCTCATCTGTCCACTCTATCATAGTAAGCCCTCATTTTGACAGTTTATAGAGAGGTCAGGCAATCTCCTCAAACCGTGGTATCCACAGCCTACAGTAGCACACTGTCCCTAGAATCTGCCTCAATTGTCGGGACGTGGTGGGGTGGGCGTATCGGGTGATCACCTTTTTCCTGGACTCAGACAGTGAATGCACTCTCTCATGGATATCAAAGCCTTTAAGTGGCATGGCTCTGACAGAGCTGAGCTTTATTCACTGACACCCGATACCCTTTCTCGTGCAGAGTCTGTAAAGGAGCCCTTGTGCCCCACAAACATGACTCATAGTCCTCAGCGGCTACTAGCGAGTCATCAACGTACTGTAACAGAATGAGCCCTGGGTTGGAGTTTTTGTACTCATGCAAATCCTCATGTAGGGCCTCGTCGAAGATAGTGGGCGAATTCTTGAACTTTGGGGAAGTCTTGTCGAGGTGAGCTGGCCTTAGAATCCTTCCTGTGGGCCAGACCACTCAAAAGCAAAAAGGTACTGAGAATTCCTTTGCTAAAGACATGCAGAAAAAATACATCCTTGAGCTCTAAGACGGTATACACAGTTCTTTTGGGGCCTAGGAGGGAGAGTAGGGTATAGGGGTTAGGCAGTGTCAGGTGGATATCTTCAACCCATTTATTAACTTCCCACAAGTCAAGGACCGGTCGGTACTCACCAGTCTCGGCCTTTTTGACAGGCAGCAAATGTGTGTTCCATGGAGATTTGTAAGGAACTAGGATCCCCTCTCCTTGGAGGTGGTTACTGTGTTTTCTGATTCCTTCATTTGCTTCACGGGAAGGTGGGTACAGCCAAATGCAAACAGCCATAGCTGTCGCCTTTAATGTACCACCACTAGAGGTTGTTCCTTGGCCAAGCCAGGGGGCTTCCCTTCTGCCCAGACCTCGGGTAACTCCTCTTAGGATTTGGAGAAGGCTCCCCCAACTTTGTTTTTCTCTGGTTTTGCGACTGGCTCGTAAAGGAGGTATTCATCTACTGCTGCCATAAGCACTTGTATGGTGGGTTGCCTCAAGATTACAGTTATGCCTCCTTCTGAGAACTGAATGCCAGCTCTTAACTTGTGGAGGAGATCTCTTCCCATCAAGTTATATGGGACATTAGGGAGGACCAAAAATTGATATTTAATTCTTCCCAAGGCCAAATTTAATGTCCTTTCTGTTGCTGATTTATGTCTCTCTGTGCGATTTGCTCCTTATACCCAGACATCCTCTCCAAGTAGTCTTTCAATAGGTTTAAATACTTATGAAAATTGGGCTCCCATGTCCACCAAAAAAATAAACTGATTTCTTCTCTGCTTCAATTTTTACCCGAGGTTTGGGGAGGGGCTCCGAACCATGACCCCTTTAATCTCTGGTGGCAAGCATAGTTGTCTTCCTTTTGGGGCACTCCCTGGCCCAATGTCCTCTTTCCTTACAGTAATCACACTGATCTGAAGCTAAGTCTTCCCGCCTGCCTTCTCTGTGCTTAGGCTTTTCCTTCCATTTACTATCCCCTACCCATCTCCTCTCTGCCTCATGTAATGCCAAAACTTTAATCTTTTTTTTGTCTGTTTTTCGTCTTCCTTTGCATCCCTGTTGTTAAACACCTTTTCTGCTATTACCACTAACTCAGTCAGATTCTTCCCTTCAAATCCTTCAACTTTCTGAAGTTCCCTATATCTAGGGTGACTGACTGACAAAGCAAGATCATCTAAGTGAGCTATCGTGCAAATTCCCTTCCCTCAAGTAGTCTAGCTTAAGTAAACAAACATTTAAAGGCAATCAAATCGAGAAATTAACATCCATAAAGGTGTGTTATTAAAATATTTTCTCCCTAAAATAACCCTTGTTTTCAGAGATAAGCAAATCAGGACTAATTTATTTGAAAAATGAGTCCAGTTTTAACAAGTTTGGCCTAATTGTTTACATAAGCTCAGCATGAACAGTGAGGGATCATATAAATCTTTCAGAATCTGCTCTGCTGGAACTTCTCATAAGTAATCTCTAGGTTGAACTTATGATAGCCTCTCCAGGCTAGAAGCCAAGTTACATACTTGCCATCAGATATGCCTACAATACCTGTCAATTTGGGTGAATTCCTCTTCCTGAGGCCCCAAGAGAATCCTGAGGTTCCTGCACCTGCGAGGAAGTAACGTCCTTTAATCACCTGGTGAGGCTGCTGGGAACTCCGTAAGCAAGCTATCAGGCCAACAGTTCCAAAGGGCTTTACGGTTCCAGGTTTTATAAAGTCAACCTTAGTTCCTTTAAGCTGTCTAGTCATATCTGAGTCTTTTCTAATATGGCATTCCAGTCAAAGCCATGCTAAAATAAAATAACCAGTGTTTCCAATGGTGTCCTGTTACAAGGAGAACGGATTCTTATAGAACTTATGCAAATGACTGATTGCAATGGAAGAAAGAATACTTGCTTAGGCCATATGATTTCAGAGGGTTCAGATAGAAAGAAAGAGTTGAATACCTTAATTTGATTACAAATTACTACATTTTCTCTCTGTAAATTACAGATAACTTAAGAATAAGTTTCCCTAGTCTGGAAGAGCAAACATAAGACAAAACATCAAGAGATACAACATTACAGTCTTTCAGTTCACCTAGTCCCATGTTAATAATTCTGGTTTAGTCCGAATGCAGCTTTTACTTCTGTAAATTCTTACCCATTTCAGTTCCAGAATTTCAACATATCAAAGACCTGTATTTGTCCCGAAAGTCTTCCATATGAATTTTCTTTGAGACGGAATTTATCTTACAAGAGAATTAAAACAATTACAAATGACAAAAACTCAGAACAGATATGGTAAAGAGCTGGTGAGATAAGAATTTACAATGTAACTGGCAAGAAAATCAGGTTACTTCTGTGACACATAACATTTTCATAATCACAATATCAAGTGGTGATCTATCAACGTATTTAAACTTTAGGAAATGCATGGCAATTTTCCAAAAGCAACCCAAGGTTTATCATTGGTTTAAATCCTGTTAACAATTGTTAAAACCTTAGAAAGTATTAAAACACATGCCTAAATATAATTAGGGATGTTAAACACCTATTAAAACAAAACATAGAAACTGAATTTTCTGGGCAGGCAAAGAGAAAACCATAACAGATCAATTAACTTAAGAAAACTTTGTCTTTTTAAACAGAGAGAAAACCAGCTTTTCTATACCAGTGTCTTTTTCTTTTAAGTAGGCAGATAATGAGTTTACTAGGTTTCCCTCCCATCGTGAATGATGCTGCAGATAAATGGAGGGGGATCTTTCAGATGCTGTCCTGCTCGCATCCCTCGTGGGAACATAGAAGTGTCTTAGCTAAGGTCTGTCCGTATAAACCCTGGACTAGAACACTCCATGGAGTAGATGACCGTTATGCCATATGATGCCCCGCAAACTCAGAGTGCAGCTCACTCAGACTCCATAGCAGAAGTGGAGCCATACAGACACATTCACACTCAGACACTTTTCAGATTCAAACTTTTACATATCTCCTACTTTTTACATACAGAGTTGCTTTTCTCATTTCCATCAGTCTTAATTACACTTAACAGAATTTTGTTCTCTTAGAAATCCCTGAACCTCTACTAAAGACTAAATATAAACCAATTGTGAGTTAGTACAACAGAATTCTTTAGATGGCAAATTTATCAATCAGTTAAGCACAGAATGTGTTCACCAGCAGATTTCAAAAGCACAAACCCAGTTCCAGCAGCCAACACTCTAGCACTTTATCCCATTTGGTTAAGACCTACATGTCCAACAAATGTAATTCCATTTGTCATTCAAGCAACTCTTCAGAGTTTCAGGTTACCAAAGACTTCGGAAGCCACTTTAACAATTACCCATTAAAACCTTGAAAGAGACAAATAGCCATCTCCACGTCAGATGCCATGCTCTCCCGTCAGCAAGGGGGAGAGGCTATGCAGTCAACGTTGGGCCAGAAAAGGCAAGGAATTCCCCAAAATGAAGGGAGTTTCTGGAGCTGCTTGGGAATATTCCTTAAAGTCTCTTTCTCGAGGTTGGTTCATCCAGCAGTGCCAGTTCTGCTTACCAAAAGTGCCCCCCTGGGCACGATATTCCACACCCTGCTCCAATGAGCCAGCATTGGGCACCTTAACCCGGCATTCGACTAACTCCAGTTTACTCCAGTTTAGCCCTTAACACACAAAACGAGTGAGCGAGAAGCCTTACATCTATTATGAAGAATGGAGAGATGATGTCAGAGTCCCCTTACTCTCTGCTTGCCCCATTCCTTTAATCATAACAGACAACACAACAGACAACAAAAGGACAAGGCAAAGACAACCGCAGGCCCAAGGATTCTTACCCATAACCTGCCACTGGTCGGGGCTTTATCCCCCGACCACCTAGGGGGACTCAAACCCCTCAACCACTTAGGGGTACTCGAACCCCCCAACCACCCAGGGACTCGAACCCCCAACCTTCCAGAGGGACTCAAACCCTCCGACTGTCTGAGGGACTCAACCCCCCCGGCCACCCATGGGGACTCGAACACCTTGACCGTCTAGGGGGACTTTAACCCCCTGGCCGTCTAGGAAGACTCGAAACCCCCAACCACCAAGGGAGACTTGAAACCCCCGACCATCTAGGGGGACTCGAACCCGCTGGACATCTAGGGGGACTCAAATCCCCCAACCGCTTAGGGGTACTCAATCCCCCCAGCAGGCCCCTGACTGACTGGGGGACTTGAACACCCCGGTGACAGCCTAAGGGGACTCGAAACCCCCAACCTCCCAGGGTACTCAAACCCCCCCATTGATCTACCAACAGAGGGATCGGGCATCCCCGCATCCACTCCAGCCCTAGGGGACACGGCTGCATCCATCTTCTCCCTGGTGGGACATACCCTGGAGCTCTATCCAGACAGACAGATTGGATCTTGTGATCTTACTTCTGGAGGCTTTTTAAAAAAATTCCAATGCTGGCTCAGTTCTCGTCGTTTGAATCCGGGTGCCCCCTCCAATGTTAGTGTCCATAATCAAAGGAGCGAGACTGATACAAAATGAAGGTCAAACAAAGCTTTATTTCATGCCAGCATTGAGAATCAATCTGAATGGTCAGGACTGTCTCTTGCAAAGAGGCGACCCCGCACAGACTAACTTTTATAGAAGTATTTAGCCAGGCTATACACACGTGGCCAATGAGATTGCAATACACAAATAACCCTGCACAGTCATCCTAAATCACCACACACAGAAAAAAAAATCCTAGGTAGCACACGGGTGCCCAACTGTACTTCAATTTACCCTAGTAGATATATGCATGTCTGATTGCATGTCTTCACCTGTCCTAAGCCACCCTTGTATCTAGGCTTTGCAAGTAAGTTCTTCTGGGAAGGGTGGGGTCAATCTAAGTTTAATACATAGGGTCAATCTAAGTTCACTACATAAACACAAAATGACTCCCTCTGGCCAACCAGACCCTTACAGGGGAACCTTAAGCAACTTAGAGAACTCCTTCTTCCAGATGGCAGGAACCTGTCTGTTGAGATTAGTGTCCAACACTCAGAGTGGGAGCTGGCTGCATGGCCAATGAGACCACACCCAATCCTGAGGGTAGCCCTGGGCACAAACAGGCATTGTGACCCTCAGCCTGAGCATGCTTTCAAACAGCCTCTCAGTTGCACCACCGGGATCCCGCATTGCAGACCTGGAATGTCCCTAGGCCCAAATCATAACACTTGGTGGGAATTTTCCGGCCCCCAGACCCAGAGCCTGGCTCTGGAATGGATGTTATGGGGCATGCCTAAAATGGAAAACAACATTCTTCCCTTCTCTGAAAAAGCCGCCAAACTATGGGGAGCCACCAGAAACATTAGAGAGGAAAAAATCTCTCATGGACTTATGAGAACACACATGCATTCTGAAGCCATCCTAGACACACAATCCCGATAAAAAAGTTTGTGATACTTCCTTCCAGTCACCATAATTACATTTCCTGATAAGCTGCCCTTCAGGTTTATACATTGGGCCTGCACTCACCTTGCCACTAAACATAACCCAGACTTCTCTCCCAAAACCATGGCTCACATATCCTCCAGAATGGGGTCTCTGGAGCCACAGCACAGGACTGTGCCTGTCATCCCCAAGGAAACTGTTCCTGTCACAGTTGCCCAAACTCTCTAGATTAGGATAAACCTGAAGGGCCCCTGAGCTCACCCCAATATGGAAGATAGCTCTGGATGCAAAAGCCCAGTCTGAAGCACCCTGATCACCTCCATCCAGGCAGACACACAAATCAATGGTCCTGACACAGAAGATTGAAACTGACATGCCCCTAGGACTTCACTGAAACCCTAGATTAGGTTTTCAGGCATCTGTCCTCAGAGGCCTGTTCTGGAAAACCAACTTATAATACAACATGTGTTCCCTGAGCCAAACAACAGAATTTCTCCTGTCCCCAGAAGGAGACCATGCTCTTGGACCTGTGTCAAACACTCAGGGTGGTAGAATCCTGCATGGCCCCTTAGCGACCAGCACATTCTAAGATCTTCCTGGTAACAAATTAGCATTGAGACCGATCTGCAAGAGATTCCATGTCAACTCAAGGCCTTGATACTTCACGCCATAGCCACCAGAATGAACCTGCCATGTTCCTCAGCTGCAATGGTCATTGGAGTTATGCTTTCCACACATCCTTGCAGAACTGCTCTGCTACCCAAACTTTCCACATGGAGGACACTGGAGAAAACAAACCAGCCTCCACCTGTCCAGAAGAATGAAACCTTACTGTTTGGAGCATCTCCCAAGCCCCAGTGAGCGAAATCCTCCATGGCCTCTTGACGCCACCCCTCCATTTGTTGGTCATCATAGACACAAACTCCAGTGTGAGCAAAACTCTGACATCCTACTTACTCAGGTGATGAATATCTCGAATAAGCTGCTGCACACTAGAACTGCCTTCTGCGTGGCACTGAATTTAACTGTGCTTGGGTTTACAATTCCATCCTCACCTCCATGGACCCAAATCCTTCTTGGTAGGGAATTCTCAAGCCAAAATGCAGCATTCTGCCTTCCCCATAGAAAGAAGAAGTGCCTGGTGAGTCTTCGCAGAAACGCCAAATGTGGATCAATGTGCTTGGCCATCGAGGGATTTATAGGCTGCCTTGATTTACAGGTTACCTTGGCCACTAGTGGTGTGTCTGACAGAGCCTGAGCCCCAAACTCGTGTCAGCCACGTGGAGAGAGGGCACCATATCTGGCATGTGAGACCAGCCAGGGCCCAAGCATATCAACTCTACTCAACCTTGGTATTCAGGCACCTGTCCCCAGGCCTTTGCTGGAATCGCTGCCAATGGGGGAACCTGAAGAACAATAGAGAACTCCTCCTTCCCAATAGCAGGAAACCTGGCTATTGGGATGGGTGTCTAACCCTCAAATTGAGAGCCAGCTACATGGTCAATGAGACGACGCCTATTCCTAAGGACTGCCCTGGGAACAAACAGGCACTGTGACCCTCAGCCAGAGTATGCTTTCAAACAAGCCCTCTCAGTTGCACCACCAGATTCCCGCATTGCAGGCCTGGGACGCCCCTAGGCCCGAATCCTAACCCTTCGTGGAATTTTCCAGGCACACAGACCCTGACTAAAATGGAAAACAGCACTCTTCCATTCTCAGAAAAAGCCACCAAACCATTGGGAGAAGAGGGGACCCTTAGAGAGGAAAAATTTCCCTTGGACCCATGAGATGACACCTGCATTCCGAGGCCACCCTGGACACAAAATCCAGATAAAAAAGCCTGTGCTACATCCTTCCAGTCACCTTAATTACAGTTCCTGACAAGCTGCCCTCCTGGTCTATGCATTGGGCCTGAGATCACCTCTCCACTAACCCTAACCCGAGTTTGTGTTTGCAGACTTCTCTCCCAAAACCATGGCTCACATTCCCTCCAGAATGGGGTCTCTGGAGCCACACCACAGGACTGGGCCTGCCATCCCCAAGGATTCTTTGCAAGTCACAGTTGCACAAACCCACGAGGTTAGGAGAAATCTGCAAGGACCCTGAGCCAACTCCAATATTGGAGGCCGTACTGGAAGCAAATGCACAGTCTGAAACACCCTGATCACCTAAATGCAGGCAAACACCCAAGTCAATGGGCCTGAGGCAGAAGATTGTACCAGACATGCCCGTAGGACCTCATTGGAAACCTAGAATAGGTTTTCAGGCATCTGTCCTCCAAGGTCTATTCTGGAATAATACCTTATAATACAACTTTTGGTCCCTGAGTCACACAACAGAACTTGTCCTTTCCCCAGAATGAAAGTGTGCATTCGACCTGTGCTAAACCCTCAGGGTAGGAGAATCCTGCACGGCACCTTAGCCACCAGCACATTCCAAGATCTCCCTGGTAACAAACCAGCATTGTGGCCCATCTATAATAGATTCCCTGTCAAATTAAGGCCTTGGTACTTCACCCAGAACGACCAGAATGAACCTGCCATGTTCCTCAGCTGCAATGGTCAATGGAGGTGTGCTTTCCAGGCATCCATGCAGGAGACATTTGCTACCCAAACTTTCCACATGGGGGCACTGGAGCAAACAAACCAGACTCCCTCTGTCTGGTGGAAGGAAACCTTGCTGTTTGGAGTATCTCACCAGCCTCAGCATGGGAAATCCTCCAAGGCTTCTTGACGCAACCCCTCCACTTGTTGGCCATCATAGACACGAACTCCAATGTGAGTAAACATCTGAAATCCACCCTTAATCAGGTGCTGGATATCTTGAATCCAACACTGCACATTTGGAACTACCTTTTGCTTGGCACTGAATTGAACCGTAGCTTGTGTTTACAATTTCATCCTCACCCTACTGGCTCCCATGGCCTCTTGATAGGGAATTCTGGAGCCACAACACAGCATTCTGCCTTCCCCATAGAAAGAAGAAGTGCCTGGTGAGTCTGCCCAGCATCCTCACATGAGAATCAATCTGCTCGGCCCTCGAGGGAACCCAGATGCATAGGTTGCCCTGGACACAAATGCTGTGGCCGATAGAGCCTGAGACCAGACTTAGTTTCAACCACCCAGAAAGCGGGCCCCATATCCAGCATGTGAGACCGGCCATGGCCCAAGTCTCTCATCTCTACCTATCCTTGATATCCAGGCACCTGTCCCCAGACATTTGCTGGGATCCCTGACAATGGAGGAACCTATAACATAATAGAGAACTCTTCCTTTCCCACGGGAGGAAACCTGGGTGTTGGGATAGGTGTCCAACCCCCAAATTGGGAGCCAGCTTCATGGCCAATGAGACCACGCCCACTCCTGAGGGCTGCCATAAGCACAGTCATTGTGACCCTCAGCCTGAGCATGCATTCAAACAAGCCCTCTCAGTTGCACTACCATTATCCAGCACTGCAGGCCTCGTATGCCCCTAGGCCCAAATCCTAACCTTTGGTTGGATTTTCCAGGTGCCCAGACCCAGAGCCCTTCTCTGGTATCTCTGTTGTTGGGAACCCCTAAGATGGAAAACCGCACTCTTCCCTTCCCCGAAAAAACTACCAAACTATGGGGAACCACCAGGAACCTTAGAGAGGAAAAGTCTGAATGGACCCATGAGACCACACGTGCATTTGGAGTCCATCCTGGACACACAATCCAGATAGAAAAGCCTGTGCTACCGCCTTCTATTCATGCTAATTCTAGTTCCTGACATCCTCCCCTCTTGGTCTATGCACTGGGCTTGCAATCACATCACCACTAACCCACACCTGTATTTGAATTAGCAGCTCCCCTCCCAAAACCACGGTTCACATGCCCTCCAGCATGGGGTCTCTGCAGCCACACCACAGGACTGTGACTGCCATCCTCAAGGCAACTGTGCCCATCACAGTTTTCCAACCTTCCAGAGTATGAGAAACTTTAATGCCCCTGAGCCCACCCCAATATTGGCCGCCGATCTGGGTCAAATGCACAGTCTGAAACACCCTGATCACCTACATCAAGGCAAAAGGCCAAGTCAATGGTCCTGAGTCAGATGATTGAACCCGACATGCTCCTACGACCTCATTGGAATGCAACATTAGGTTTTCAGGCATCTGTCCTCAGGGGCCTGTTCTGGAATACCAACTTAGGATACAACATGTGGTCCGTGAACCACACAATAAAACAAATCCTGTCCCCAGAAGGATAAAGCGATCTTAGACCTGTGCCAAGCCCTCAGGGTAGGAGAATCCTACAAGGCACCTTAGCCACCAGCACATTCCAAGATCTCCCTGGTAACAAACCAGCATTGTGGCCCATCTGTAATAGATTCCCTGTCAAATTAAGGCCTTGGTACTTCACCCAGAACAACCAGAATGAACCTGCCATGTTCCTCAGCTGCAATGGTCAATGGAGGTGTGCTTTCCAGGCATCCATGCGGGAGACATTTGCTACCCAAACTTTCCACATGGGGGACCCTGGAGCAAAAAAAAAAAAAAAAAAAAAAAAAAGGAAAAAAAAAAAAAAACAGACTCCACATGATCAGTAAAATGAAACCTTGCTGTTTGGAGCACCTAACAAACCTGCCACTAAGGGAAACGGGAGCACATAGAGAAATCCTTCTTCCAGATGGCACGAACCTGACTGTTAGGATTGGTGTCCAAACTCAGAGTAGGAGCCAGCTGCATGGCCAATGAGACCACGCCAACTCCTGAGGGCTGCCCTGGTCACAAAAATTCATTGTGACCCTCAGCCTGAGAATGCTTTCAAACAAGCCCTCACAGTGGCACCACCAGGATCCCGCATGCAGGTCAGGTATGCCCCTAGGTACAAATCCTAACCTTTTGTGGGATTTTCCAGGCACCCAGACCCAGAGCCCACCTCTGGAATCTCTGTATTGGGGCACCCCTAAGATGTAAAACAGCACTCTTTCTTTCCCTGAAAAACGTACCAAACTATGGAGAACCACCAGGATCCTTAGGGAGGAAAATTTTCCCAAGGACCCATGAGACCACACCTGCATTCCAAGGCTTTCATGGACACACAATCCAGAGAGAAAAACCTGTGCTACTGCCTTCTATTCACCCTATTTACAGTTCCTGATGTGCGCCCTCTAGGTCTATGCATTGTGACTATTCGCTTCCCCCACTAACCCTAACCCGAATTTCAGTTTTCAGAATTCTCTCCCAAAACCATGGCTCTCATGCCACCAAGAATGGGGCATTTGGAGCCACAACACAGGACTGTGCCTGCCATCCCCAAGGAAACTGTGCCTGTCACAGTTTCCCAAACCTTCTAGATTAGGAGAAACCTGCAAATACCCTGAGCCTCCCTGTATATTGGCGGTTGCTCTGGTGCAAACTTGCAGTCTGAAACACCCTGATCACCTATATCCAGTCAGACAGCCATGTCAAAGGTCCTGAGTCAGAAAATTGAAGCTATCATGCCCGTACGACCTCATTGGAGCCCTAGATTAGGTTTTCAGGCATCTGTCCTCAGGGACCTGTTCTGGAATACCAACATATGATAATTGTGGTCCCTAAGCCTCACAACAGAACATCTCCTGTCCTGAGAAGGAAACTGTGCTCTTCAACGTGTACCAGATCCTCAGGGTTGGAGAATCCTGAATGGCACCTTAGCCAACAACACATTCTAAGAAATGACTGGTAACAAACCAGCATTGTGGCCCATCTGCAAAAGATTCCATGTAAGCTAAAGGACTTAGTCCTTCACCGCAGAGGCACCAGAACGAACCTGCCTTATTCCTCAGCTGCAATGCTCAATGGAGCTGTGCTGTCCAGGCATCCATACAGGAGAGCTCTACTACCCAAACTTTCCAAATGGAGGAACCTGTAAGCAAACAATCCAGACTCCACCATTCCAGTAGAAGGAAACCTTGCTATTTGGAGCATCTCACAAGCCTCAATATGGGAAATCCCCCACGGCCTCTTGACCCCACCTCTCATTTTGTCCATCATCAAGACACAAACTCTAGTGTGAGCAAACATCTGACATCTGCCCTTACTCAGGTACTGGATATCTCGAAAAATATGCTTCACATTTGAACTGCCTTCTGCTTGTACAGTAGCTTGTGTTTACAATTTGATCCTCACCGTACTGGTTCCCAAGGCCTCTTGATATTAAATTCTGGAGCCCCAATGCAGCATTCTACCTTCCCCATAGAAAGAAGAAGTGCCTGCTGAGTCTGCCCAGAATCCCCACAAGAGTATCAATCGGCTCGGCTCTCGAGGGAACATCCATTTGTAGGCTTCTCTGGCCACTAGTGCTGTTTCTGACAGAGCCTGAGCCCAGACATAGTGTCAGCCACCGAGAGAGTGGGCCCCCTATCTAGCATGTAGGACTGGCCATGGCACAAGTCCATCATCTCTACCCATCCTTGGTATTCTGGCTTCTTTCACCAGACGTTGCTGGAATCCTTCCAGTGGGGGAACCTGAAGCACAATAGAATAGTACTCCTTCCCCAAGGCAGGAACCTGGCTATTGGGATGGGTTTTCAACCCTAAAAGGGGGAGCCTGGTGCATGGCCAATGTGACCACGCCCACTCATGAGGGCTGCTCTGGGCACAAGCAGGAATTGTGACCCACAGCCTAAGTATGCTTTCAAACAAGTCCTCTCAGTTCCACCAAAAGGTTCCCGCATTGCAGGCCTGGTATGCCCCTAGGCCCAAATTCTAAATCTCTTTTGGATTTTATAGGCGCCCAGACCCAGGGCCCGTCTCCGGAATCCCTGTTTTGGGGCACCTCTAAGATGGAAAACAGCAATCTTACCTTCCCCGAAAAAGCTACCAAACTATGGGGAACCGCCAGGGTCCTTAGAGAGGAAAAGTCTTCCATGGACCCATGAGACTACACCTGCATTCTGAATCCATTCTGGACACACAATCTGGATAGAAAAGCCTATGTAACCACCTTCCACTCACCCTAATTATAGTTCCTGATGTTCTGTCCTCCAGGTCTATGCACTGGGCCTGTGATCTCCTTGCAACTAACCCGAACCAAAATTTGTGTTTGCAGACTTCTCTCCCAAAACCATGTTCTCCAGGATGGGGTCTCTCGAGGCACACCACAGGACTGTGCCTGCCATCCCCAAGGAAAATGTACCCATCACAGTTTCCCAAATCTTACAGATTAGGAGAAATCTGAAAGGCACCTGAGCCCATCCCAATATTAGTAGCCGCTCTGGACGCAAATGTGCAGTCTGAAACAACCTGAAGAGCTCCACCCAGACAGACACCCAAGTCAATGGTCCTGAGTCAGAAGATTGAACCTGACATGCCCCTAGGATTTCATTGGAACCCTAGATTGGGTTTTCAAACACCTGCCCTCAGAGACCAGTTCTGAATAACTATTTATGTTGCAACATGTGGTCCCTGAGCCACAAAACAGAAAATCTGTCCCCAGAAGGAAACCAAGCTCTTTGACCTGTTCCAATCCCTCATTGTAGGAGAATCTTGCACGTAACTTTAGGCACCAGCACATTCTAAGATATCCCTGGTAACAAACGCGTATTGTGGCCCATCTGCAAGAAATTCCATGTCAAATCATGGCCTTTAAACTTGGCCCCACAGCCACCAGAAAGAACCTGCCATGTTCCTCAGCTGCAATCGTCCATTGAGGTGTGCTTTTCAGGCATCCATGCGGGAGAGCTCTGATTCCTAAACTTTGCACATGGGAAAACTTGAGCAAACAAACCAGACTCCACCTGTCCAGTGGTAGGAAACCTTGTTGTTTGGAGCATCTTACAGGCCTCAGAGTGGGAAATCCTCCATGGCCTCTTGATGCCACCCCTCCATTTGTCAGTCATAATAGACACAAACTCCGGTATGAGCAAATATCAGACATCCACCTTTCCTCAGGTGCTGGATATTCGAATCAGCCACTGCACAGTGGAACTGCCTTTTGCTTGGCACTGAATTGAACCCTAGCTAGTGTTTACAATTCCATCCTCACCCTATTGGTCCCCAAGGTCTCTTGATAAGGAATTCTAGAACCTAAACGCAGCATTCTGCCATCCTTATAGAAATAAGAAATGCCTGGTGAGTTTGCCCAGAAAACCCACATGACGATCAATCTGCTCGACCCTCGAGGGAGCCCCGATTTATAGGCTGCCCCGGCCACCAGTGCTCTGTCTGACAGAGGCTGAGGCCTGACCTAGTGTCAGCCACCCAGAGAGCGGGACCTATATCTAGCAGGTGGGGCCGACCTTCAGAGAGGGAGTCAGCTGCATGGGCAATGAGACCATTCCTGCTCCTGACGGGTGTCCTGGGAACAAACAGACATTGTGACTCTCAGCATAAGCATGCTTTCAAACAAGCCCTCTCAGTTGCACCACCAGCATCCTTCACTGCAGGCCTGGTAGGCCCCTTGGCCCAAATCCTAACACTTGGTGGGAATTTCTTGGTGGGATGCATGGACCCAGAGCCTGTCTCTGGTATCCCTGTTTTGCAGCACCCCAAGATGGAAAACATCACTCTTCCCTTCCCCGAAAAAGCCACCAAATTATGGGGATCCACCAGGATCCTTAGAGAGGAAAAATCTCCCATGGACCCATGAGAACACACCTGCATTCTAAGGCCATCCTGGACACACAATGCTGATAGAAAAGGCTATTCTACCGCCATTGAGTCACCCTAATTACAGTTCCTGACAAGCTGCCCTTCAGGTCGACTCATTGGACTGTGATCACCACACCACTAAGCCTATACCTAGTTTTCATTTGTGGACTTCTCTCCCAAAACCATGGCTCACATGTCCTCCAGGATGGGGTCTCTGGAGCCACACCATAGGACTGTGCCTGCCATCCCCAAGGGAACTTTGCCCATCACATTTGCCCAACCCTTCCAGATTAGGAGAAACCTCAAATGCCCCTGATCCCACCTCAATATAGGAAGCCGCTCTGGATGCAAACACAAAGTCTGAAACACCCTGATCACCTACATCCAGGCAGACATCCAAGTCAGTGATCCTGAGTCAGATGATTGAACCTGACATGCCCCTAGGACATACTTGGAACCATAGATTAGGCTTCAGGCATCTGTCCTCAGAGGCCTATTCTGGAATAACAAGTAAGGATACAACATGTGGACCCTGACCCACACAACAGAACATCTCCTGTCCCAAGAAGGAAACTGTGCACTTCGACCTGTGCCAAACCCTCAGGGTAGGAGTATCCTGCATGGCACTTTAGCCACCAGCACATTCTAAGATCAACATGGTAACAGACCAGCATTGGGACCCATCTGTAAAAGTTTCCATGTCAACTCAAGGCCTTGGCACTTGGCCCCTTGGCACTACCAGAATTAAACTGTCATGTTCATCAGCTGCAATGTTCATTGGACGTGTGCTTTACAGGCATCCATGTGGGAGAGCTCTGCTCCCCAAACTTTCCAAATGGGCGACCCAGGAGTAAACAAACCAGACTCCACCTGTTCAGTAGAAGGAAACCTTGTTGTTTGGATCATCTCACAATCCTAAGCATGGGTAATCCTCCATGGCCTCTTGAGACAACCCTCCATTTGTCAGCAATCATAGACACAAACTCCAGTGTGAGCAAACATCTGACATCTGCCCTTACTCAGGTGCTGGATATCTCGAATAAGCCACTGCACATTGGAACTGTCTTCTGCTTGGCACTGAATTTAACCGTAACTGGTGTTTACAATTCCATCCTCACCCTACTCGTCCCCAAGCCCTCTTGATAGGGAATTCTAGAGCCACGATGTAGCATTCTGCCTTCCCCATAGAAAGAAGAAGTGCCTGGTAAGACTGCCCAGCAACCTCACATGAGGATCATCTGCTCGGCCCTCGAGGATCCCCGATTTATAGGCTGCCCTGGCCACTACTGCTGTGTCTGACAGAGCCTGACACCCAACCTCGTGTCAGCCACCCAGAAAGCGGGGCCCATATCCAACATGTGAGACTGGTCATGACCCAATCTTTCCTCTCTCCACATCCTTGATATTCGGGCATATGTCTCCAGACCTTTGCTGGAATCCCTTCCAATGGGGGAACCTGAAGTCCAATAGAGAACTGCTCCTTCCCCATGTCAGGAAACATAGCTCTTGGGATGGTTTTCCAACCCTCATAGAGGGAGCCAGCTGCATGGGCAATGAGGACATGCCCACTCCTGAGTGGTGCCCTAAGAACAAACAGACACTGTGACCTTCAGCCTGAGCAAGCTTTCAAAAAAGCCCTCTCTATTGCACCACCAGGATCCCACATTGCGGGCCCGGTACGTCCCTCAGCTCAAATCCTATCCCTTGGTGGTAATTACTTGGTGCCCAAAGGCAGAGGCCATCTCTGGAATCCCTGTTTTGCGGCATCCCAAGATGAAAAACAGCACTCTTCCCTTCCCCAAAAGAGCCACCAAACAATTGGGAGCCACCAGGATGCTTAGAGAGGAAAAATCTCCCATGGATCCATGAGAACACACCTCCATTCCGAGGTCATCCTGGACACACAAAGCCGATAGAAAAGGCTGTGCTACCATCATCAAGTCACCCTAGTTACAGTTCCTGATGAGCTTCCCTCCAGGTCGACGCATTGGGCTCCGATCACTGTGCCACTAAACCTAAACCTAGTTTTCATTTGCAGACTTATCTCCCAAAACCATGCCTCACATGTCCTCCAGGTTGGGGTCTCTGGAGCCACACCACAGAACTGAGCCTGCCATCCCCAAGGAAACTTGACCATCACATTTGCCAAAACCCTGCAGATTAAGAGAAACCTCCAAGGCCCCGGATACCACCACAGTATTGGAAGTGGCTATGGATGCAAATGCATAGTCTGAAACACCCTGATCACCTACATCCAGGCAGAAACCAAAGTTAATGATCCTGAGTCAGAAAATTGAACACGACATGCCCCTAGGACATCATTGGAAACCAAGAATTGGTTTCAGGCATCTGTCCTCAGATGGCTGTTCTATAAAACCAACTTATGATACAACATCTGTTCTCTGTGTCACACAACAGAACATCTCCTGTTCCTAGAAGGAAATTCTCCCCATTCCAATGTCTCCATGGACCCAAACCCACATTAGGACCCATTCGCAGGAGAGTTCATTTCAACTCAGCCCCCTCTGTTGCTCCCTCTGAGCCAGCAGATCGAAATTGTCTTGTCACTAGGAGACAATTGGAATGCAAGGCGGGCTTCCCAGGCATCCATCCTTAGAACTGTGTTCTGGAGTCATTCCGTATGGGACGTCCTGGAGCATTCCAACAGGTCTCAAATGACCCACAGAAGGAATCCTTGTGGTTTGGAGCATCTTACAGGTCCCATCATGGGAAAAATTCCATGGCCTCGTGATGCTCTCCCCACTTCATGAAGGGGCCGTCGTGGAGAGAAACACCAAACTGAGCCAACATCTGATCCTCGCCCTGACTTCAGATGCATGAGATCTCGATTCAGCTCTACAGAGGGTGCCTTCTGTGCCCTTGCCCAGAAACCTAAGCCTAGCTTGTGTTCTCAAACTTCCGTCCTCACACTCCTGGCCCTCAAGTACTCTAGTTGGGTAGTACTGGAGCCACAGTGCAGCACTCTGCCTGCCCTCCAGAAGAAAAATGTTATCCTCTGGGGCTACCCAGAAATGCCAAGTGACTATCAACCAGCACGCCACTAGATTCTACCCCAATTATACAGTCTATCCCTGGGCACTAATGCCCTGTCGGAAACAGCCTGAGCCCAGAACTCCCGACAGACACACAGACAGCTTGCCGCACACTGAGCACATTAGACCCGCCATGGCCATAGGTCCTCATCTCTTCACAACCTCGTTTCTCAGGCTTTGGAACCTAGACCTTATCTCCCATCATTGCCCAGGGGTGAACATGTTGTAGAAATCAGAACTCACCCTTCACCATGGCAAGAAACATTGTGGATGTCATGTTGTCCAACATTCAGTGTGGGAGAAACCAGCGTGACCCATGAGGCCCCTCCCATGCTTGACGGCAGCATTCGGCACAAACACGCATTGTGACCCTCAGCCTGAGCCCTGTTCTCAAGTAAGGCCTCTCAGTGGCTGGACCAAGAGCCCACTTGCCGTGCCCCTAGGCCCCATTCCTAATCGGAGTTCAGCTGTCAAGTCGCCTCTTCCCAGGGCTCTGTTCTAAAATCCCACTTTGGTGAGACAACAAAGGTTAAAAAAAAAAAAAAACACATCTCACAAAATGAGCCCAGACTCTTGGGATCAAACCAAATCTCCACAGAGGGACACTCGTTCATGGCCCTTGAGACCAACCGACATTCCATGACCATCATTGACACAAAATCCAGAGACAAAAGCCTGAATAAGCACCTCACACTCGCTCTTTCTTCATATCCCAAAGAGTTCTCCTCATGGTCTGTAGATCGGGCCTGCCATACCTACTTCCCCAAACCAAAGCCAAGTTTGTGTTTTCAGACTTATGTCCCCAAAGTCCTGGCCCACACCACCTTCAGGCTGGGGCCTCTGGAGCCACACATCAGGTCTGTGCCTGCCCACTTCACAGGAATTCTGCCCATTCCATTGTCCACAATCGCACAAATAAGGAGACTCCTCCAAAGTGTCTGAGGCCATCCCAATAGTGTAGGCCACCCGGGACAAACAAGGGCGGTCTGACACCAGCTGAACATCTACCTCCACTCATACGATAGATGGATGTCCCCAGAGGGGAAGATTGAACCAGATAGGCCCCTAGGCCCTAATCGGACCCATTGCCTTGATTTCCAGGTATCTCTCCTCAGAGGCCTGGTTTCCAATATCAGCACATGGGGGTTTCCTGAAGCACCAATCAGAACAAATCTCGTCACCACATGGGAAACTTGTCCTTTGGAGATTTCCCAAAACCTCGGGTTAGGAGAACCCTTCAGGGCCCGAGTTCCACTGCCCCATTCCATGGTCT
Source organism: Neogale vison (assembly GCF_020171115.1). Lineage (NCBI taxonomy): Eukaryota > Metazoa > Chordata > Mammalia > Carnivora > Mustelidae > Neogale > Neogale vison. The sequence continues at coordinate 185,794,937 of NC_058093.1, read as the reverse complement.
CCATGGACACAAACCCATTAGGACCCATCCACAGGAGAGTCCATTTCAACTCAGCCCCCTCGGTTGCTCCTCCAGAGCCAGCATATCAAACCTATCTATTCGATAGGGGACAATTACAATGTGAGGCGGGCTGCCCAGGCATCCATCCTTAGATTCCTGCTCTGGCGTCATTCCGTGTGGGACATCCTGGAGTGATCCAACAGGTCTCAATTGTCGATCAGAAGGAATCCTTTTGGTTTGGAGCATCTCACAACTGACATCATGGGTAAACCTCCATGGCCCCGAAATGCTGGCCCTTTCATGAAGGGGACATAATGGACAGAAACTCCAACCAGAGCCTAGGTCTAAACTTCACCCTGATTCAAATGGATGAAAACCCGATTCATATCTGCAGAGGGTGCCTGCCATGCCCTCGCCCTGAAACCTATGCCTAACATGTGTTCTCTGACTTCCGTGCTCACACTCCTTGCCCACAAGGCATCCAGTTTGGGAATTCCGGAGCCACAATGCAGCACTCTGCCTGCCCTCCAGAAGAAAAAATTTTCCCTTGGGGCTACCCAGAAATGCCAAATGAGGATCAACTTGCATAGCACTTGACTGTACCCCAATTATACAGTCTACCCTGGGCACTAATACTCTGTCTGACACAGTCTGAGCCTGACCCTCCTGACCGACACCCAGACAGCTGGCTCCACACTGAGCACATCGGAACTGACATGGCCTTAAATCGTCATCTTTTCCCAACCTCGGTTTTCAGACTTCACAACCTAGACCTTATCGCCAATCACTGCCCAAGGGTGAATGAGATGCAGAAATCAGAACTACTATTTCCCCAAGGTAAGAAACCATGTCGTTCGCATGTTGTCCAATGTTCAGTGTAGGAGAGACTAGCGTGCACCATGAGTCCCAAGCTTGAGCTCCACGAGGGCATAAACACGCTTTGTGACCCTCAGCGTGAGTTTTGTCCTCAAGGAAGGCCTCTCAGTGGCTGGACCATTAGAAGGCATATTGTGCTTGCCATGCCCCTAGGCCCCAATTTTTAACCAGATTTCTGGTTTTCCAGTTACCCCTCCCAAGGAAACTGCTCTGGAATCCCTCTGCTGGGGGACACCTGAGGTAAGAAAACAAAATGGACTTCTCCCATCCCACAGAATGACACCAAACTCTTGCGATTGTGCCAAATCCCCAGAGAGGAAAACTTGTCCATTGCCCATGAGGTCACCCGGACATTCCACGGCCATTGGTGACACAATATGCAGAGACAAAAGCCTGAGCAAGCGCCTCCACTAGCCCTTTGTTCATATCCCGAAGCGTTCTCCTCAAGGTCTGTAGAACAGTCCTGCCGTACCTATGACCTGAAACTTAAGCCGAGTTAGTGTCTTCAGACAACTGGCCCCACAGCGCTGGCCCACACACCCTACAGCCTCAGGCCCCTGGAGACAAACCTGAGGACTGTACCTGCCCTCTCCAAGGGAATTCTGCCCATTCCATTGACCACAACCCTACAAATAGGATAAAGCTCCAAAGTCCCCGAGACCATCCCAATAGTGGTGGCTGCCCAGGACAAACAGGGGCAATCTGAGCCCATCTGAGCACCTACTTGCACTCAGACCTGTAGACAGATATCCCCAGAGATAATGTGGAACGAACAGGCGCCTAGGCCCTAATCGGAACCATTGTTTTGGTTTCAAGTCATCTCTCCTCAGAGGCCTGGATTCCAATTCCAGCATATGGCTCTTTCTTGAGGCACCCATCAGAACAAATCTCGTCTCCACATGGGAAACTTGCACATTGGAGCTGTGTCAAAGCCTCTGGTTAGGAGAAGCCTTCAGGGCCCCGGTGCCACCACCTCATTCCAAGGTCTCCATGGACACAAATGCACATTAGGACCCATATACAAAAGAGTCCATTTCAAATCAGCCCACTCGGTTTCTCCCCCCGATCCAGCAGATCTAACATCTTTTGTCGCCAGGAGACAATTGGAATGAGAGGTGGGCCTGCCCAGCCATCCATGCTTAGAACCCTGCTCAGAATCATTCTGAATGAGAAGTCCTGGAGCCAACCAACAGGTCTCAGTGGTCTGGCAGAAGAATCTTTTTGGTTTGGAACATCTCAAAACTCCCATCATGGGTAAACCTAAATGGCCTCGTGATCACCTCCCCATTCATGAAGGGGCCATCAGGGACAGAAACTTCAACCTGAGTGACCGTCTGATCTTCGGCCTGACATCAGATGCACGATATCTCAATTCAGCTCTGCAGAGTGTGCCTGCCGTGCCCTTGCCCAGAAATCTAACCCTAGCTTGTGTTTTCAGACTTCTGTCCTCACACTCCTGGCCCACAATCCCTCCAGTTTGGTAGTTCCAGAACTACAATGCAGCACTCTGCCTGCCCTGCAGAAAAAAAACATTGCCCTCTGGGGCTACCCAGAAACCCCAAATGAGGATCAACCTGCACACCACTTGACTGTACCCCAATTATACAGGCTGCCCTAGGCACGAATGCCGTTTCTGACACAGCCTGAGCATGGACCTCCATACCCACACCCAGCCAGCTGGCCACACACTGAGCACATCGGACAGGCCTTGGCCTTACTTCGTCATTTCTTCCCAACCTCGGTTTTCAGGCTTCAGAACCTAGACCTTATTTCCAATCACTGCCCAGGGGTGAATGAGATGCATAAATCAGAACTAGTACTTCCCCATGGCAAGAAACCTCGTGGTTGGCATGAAATCCCATGTTCAGTGTAGGAGAGACAAGCGTGCCCCATGAGTCCCCGCTCATGCTCGAGTGCCAGAAGGGCATAAACACGCATTATGACCCTCAGCGTGAGTTCTGTCCTTAAGGAAGTCCTCTCAGGGGCTGGACCATTAGAAGGCATATTGGGCTTGCCATGCCCCTAGGCCCCAATTTTTAACCATAGTCCGGGTTGTCCAGACACCCCTTCCCAGGGCTCTGTTCTGGAATCCCTCTTTTTGTGGGACACCTGAGGTAACAAAACTGAAAGGACTCCTCCCATATAACATATTGACCCAAAACAATTGGGATCGGGCCAAATCCACAGAGACGAAGACTCGTACATTGCCCATGAGGTCTCCCTGACATTCCACGGCCATTGTTGACACAAAATCCAGAGACAAAAGCCTGAATAAGAACCTCACACTCGCTCTTTCTTCATATCCTGAAGAGTTCTCCTCATGGTCTGTAGATCGGGCCTGCCATACCTACGACCCGAAACCTATGCTGAGTTTGTGTTTTCAGACATTTGTCCCCACAGTCCTGGCCCACACACCCTCCAGACTGGGGCCCCTGGAGCCACACATCAGGTCTGTGCCTGCCCACTCCATGGGAATTCTGCTCATTCCATTGTCCATAATTGTACAAATTATGAGAAACCTCCAAAGTCCCCAAGGCCATCCCAATAGTGTAGGCTGCCCATACAAACAGGGGGGTATCTGACACCAGCTGAGCAACTACCTTCACTCATACCATAGACAGATATCACCAGAGAAGAAGAAGATAGAATTGGACAGGTTTCTAGTCCCTATTCGGATCCATTCCTTTGGTTTCCAGGTGTCTCTCCTAGAGGCCTGGAGTCCAATACCAGCATATGGGGGTTTCCTGAGGCACCAATTAGAACAAATCTTGCCTCCGCATGGGAAATTTGCTCTTTGGAGATGTCTCAAAATCTCCGGTTAGGAGAATCCTTCAGGGCCCAGGTGCCCCCTCCCCATTTCAAGGTATCCATGGACATAAACCCACATTAGGACCCAGCCACAGGAGATTCCATTGCAACTCAGCCCCCTTGGTTGCTCCCCCAGAGCCAGCAGATTGAACCTGTCTAGTTGCTAGGAGACAATTGGAATGCGAGGAGGGCTGCCCAGGCATCCATCCTTAGAACCCTGCTCTGACATCATTCCGTATGGGACATCCTGGAGCCATCCAACAGGTCTCAAATCTCCTGGAGAAGGAATCCTTGCGTTTGAGAGCATCTCACAGCACTCAACTTGGGAAAACCTCGATGGCTTTGTAATGCCCCACCCCTTTATGAAGGGGAAATCACGTACAGGATCTCCAACCTGAGCCAAAGTCTGATCCTCGCCCTGACTTCTGATGCACGAGATCTCCATTCAACTCTGCAGAGTGTGCCTGCCTTGCCCTCGCCCTGAAACCTATGTCTAGCTTTTGTTCTCACACTTCCGTCCTCACACTCCTGGCCCCCAAGTCCTCAAGTTTGGCAATTCTGGACCCACAATGCTGCACTCTGCCTGCCAAACAGAAGAAAAATGTTGCAATGTTGCCCTATGTAGCTTCCCCGACACCCCAAATGAGGATAGACCTACACGTCACTCTGCTGTACCCAAATTATATAGTCTAACCTGGGCACTAATACACTGTCTGACACAGCCTGAGCCCGGACTTCCTGACTAGCACCCAGACAGCTGACCACACACTGAGCACATTGGACCTTCCATGGCCTTAGGTCGTCATCTCTTCCTAACCTAACTTTTCAGGCTTCAGAACTTAGACCTTAACCCCAAACTCTGCCAAGGTGTGAATGTGATGCAGAAATCAGAACTCCTCCTTACCTATGGCAATAAATCTTGTGCTTGGCATGTTTCCCATGTTCAGTGTAGGAGAAACCAGAGTTCACCATGAGGCCCCGCCCATGCTTGAGTGCTATCAGGGCATAAACATGCATTGTGACCCTCAGCATGAGTCCTGTCCTCTAGTAGTCCTCTCAGTGGCTGGACCATTAGATGTCATAATGGGCTTGCCATGTCCTTAAGCCCCAGCTTTTAACCAGATTTGTGGTTGTCCCATCGCCCCACCCAAGGGATCTACTCTGAAATGCCTCTGTTGGTGGGACACCTGAGGTAAAAAAACAAAACGGTCTCCGCCCATCCCACAGAATGACCCCAAACTCTTGGGATTGGGCCAAATCCCCAGAGAGGAAGACTCATCCATTGCCCATGAGGCCACTCGGACATTCCACGGCCATCGGTGAAACATAATCCAGAGACAAAAGCCTGAGCAAACGCCTCACACTCGCTCTTTGTTCATATCCTGAAGAGTTCTCCTCATGGTCTGTAGATCAATCCTGCCATACCTACGACCCGAAACCTAAGCTGAGTTTGTGTTTTCGGACAACTGTCCCACTCACCCTATAGGCTCAGGCCCCTGGAGCCAAACCTGAGAACCGTACCTGCCCTCTCCAAGGGAATTCTGCCCATTCCACTGCCACAACCCTACAAATAGGATAAACCTCCAAAGTGCCCGAGGCCATCCCAATAGTGTTGGCTGCCCAGGACAAACAGGGGCAATCTGAGACCATCTGAGCACCTACCTGCACTCAGACCCACAGAGACATGTCCCCAGAGGTAAATTGGAACAAACAGGCTCCTAGGCCCTAATTGGATCCTTTGCTTTGGTTTCCAGGCATCTCTTCTCAGAGGCCTGGATTCCAATACCAGCATATGGCTCTTTTTTGAGGCACCCATCAGAACAAATCTCGTCTCCACATAGGAAACTTGCACGTTGGAGCTGTGTCAAAGCCTCTGGTTAGGAGAAGCCTTCAGGGCTCTGGTGCCCCCGCCTCATTCCAAGGTCTCCATGGACACAAACCCACATTAGGACCCATCCGCAGAAGAGTCCATTTCAACTCAGCCCCCTCGGTTGCCCCCCCAGATCCAACAGACCTAACCGTCTTGTCACTAGGAGACAATTGGAATGAGAGGTGGCCTGCCCAGCCATCCATTGTTAAAGCCCTGCTCAGGATCATTTCATATGGGAAGTCCTGGAGTCAACCAACAGGTCTCAATTGTCCCGCAGAAGAATCTTTGTGGTTTAGAGCATCTCACAAACCCATCATGGGAAAACCTCCATGGTCTCTTGATCCCCCTCCCCCTTCATGAAGGGGACATCAGGGACAGAAAATGCAACCTGAGTGACCACCTGATCCTTGGTCTGACATCAGATGCACGAGATCTTGATTCAGCTCTGAAAAATGTGCCTGCCATGCCCTCGCCCAGAAACCTAAGCATAGTTTGTGTTCTCAGTTATCTGTCCTCACAGTCCTGGCCCACAAGCCCTCCAATTTGGCAATTCCAGAACTACAAGGCAGCACTCTGCCTGCCCTCCAGAAGAAAAATATTGCCCTCTGGGGCTACCCAGAAACCCCAAATGAGGATCAACCTGCATGCCACTTGACTGTACCCCAATTACACAGACTTCCCTGAGCACTAATGCCCTTTCTGACACAGCCTGAGCCTGGACCTCCCGACCCACACCCAGCCAGCTGGCCGCACAGTGAGCACATCAGACCCGTCATGGCCTTAGGTCATCATCTCTTCCCAACCTCGGGTTTCATGCTTCAGAACATAGACCTTATATCCAATCACTGCCCAGGGTTGAAGATGGGGTAGAAATAAGAACTCCTTCCCCATGGCAAGAAACCGTGTGGTTGGCATGTTGTCCAACGTTCAGTGTAGTTGAAACCAGTGTGGCCCATGAGGCCCCGCCCATGCTTGAGGGCCGTGTTGGTCACAAACACGCATTGTGAACCTCAGCGTGAGCCCAGTCCGCAAGTAAAGGCCTCACAGTGGCTGGTCCAAGAGACGCCATATTGTGAGTTCCATGCCCTTAGGCCCCAATTTTTTTTCCAATTTATTTATTTTCAGAAAAAACAGTATTCTTTATTTTTTCACCACACCCAGTGCTCCATGCAAGCTGTGCCCTCTAAAATACCCACCACTTGATACCCCAACCTCCCACCCCCCACCACTTCAAACCCCTCAGATTGTTTTTCAGAGTCCATAGTCTCTCATGGTTCACCTCCCCTTCCAATTTACCCAAAAGCACATACCATCCCCAATGTCCATAACCCTACCCCCCTTCTCCCAACCCCCCTCCCCCCAGCAACCCACAGTTTGTTTCGTGAGATTAAGAGTTAGGCCCCAATTTTTAACCATAGTTCGGGTTGTCCATTTGCCCCTCCCCAGGACTCTGCTTTGGAATCCCTCTTTTGGTGGGACATCTGATGTAACAAAACTGAAAGGACACCTCCCATCCCACAGATTGACCCAAAACAATTGGGATTGGTTCAAATCCACAGAGAGGAAGACTCGTCCATGGCCCTTGAGGCCTCCCCGACATTCCACAGCCATCATTGTCACAAAATCCAGAGACAAAAGCCTGAATAATTGCCTCACACTCACTCTTTCTTCATGTACCAAAGAGTTCTCCTCATGGTCTATAGATCAGAACTGCCATACCTACGTCCCCAAACCTATGCCAAATTTGTGTTTTCTGACTTCTGTCCCCACAGTCCTGACCCACACCCCCTCCAGGCTGGGGCCCCTGGAGCCACACATCAAGTCTGTGCCTGCCCACTCCACGGGAATTCTGCCCATTCCATGGTCCACAATTGTACAAATTAGGAGAAACCTCCAAAGACCCCGCGGCCATCCCAATAGTGTAGGCTGCCCACGTCAAACAAGGGCAGACTGACACCAGCTGAGCATCTACCTCCACTCATACCTTAGATGGATGTCCCCAGCTAAGAAGATTGAACCGGACAGGCCCCGAGGCCCTAATTGAATCCATTGCTTTGGTTTCCAGGTATCTCTCCTCAGAGGCCTGGTTTCCAATATCAGCATATATAAGTTTCCTGAAGCTTGGTTGCTTGAGTGCCACGAGGGCAAAAACATGCATTGGGACACTCAGTGTGTGGCCTGTGCTCAATTATGGCCTTTCAGTGGCTGGACCATGATATGGCATATTGGACTTGCCATCCCCCTAGCCCCAAGCTTTAACCAGACGTCTGGTTGTCCAGTCACCCGAAACCAAGGCTCTGCTCTGGATTCCCTCTTTTTGTGGGACACCTGAGGTAACAAAACATAAATGACTCATCGATCCCACAGATTGACCCAAAACTCTTGGGAACGGGCCAAATCCACAGAGAGGAAGACTCATCCATGGCCCATGTGGGCTCCCGGACATTCCACGGCCATCGTTGACACAAAATCCAGAGACAAAAGCCTGTGCAAGCTCCTCACACTTGCCATTTGTTCATATCCAGAAGAGTTCTCCTCAAGGTTTGTAGATCGGGCCTACCATACCTATGTCCCCAAACCTATGCCGACTTTGTGTTTTCAGACTTCTGTCCCCACAGCCCTGACCCACACACCCTCCATGCTTGGGCCCTTGGAGCCGAACCTCAAAACTGTGCCTTCCCTTTCAAAGGAATTCTGCCGACTCCATTGGCCACAATCTTGAAAATTAAGAGAAACCCCCAGGGGCGCCTGGGTGGCTCAGTGGGTTAAAGCCTCTGCCTTCAGCTCAGGTCATGATCCCAGGGTCCTGGGATCAAGCCCCACATCGGGCTCTCTGCTCAGCAGGGAGCCTGCTTTCTCCTCTCTCTCTCTCTGCCTGCCTCTCTGCCTACTGGTGATCTCTGTCTGTCAAGTAAATAAATAAAATCTTTAAAAAAAAAAGAGAGAGAAACCCCCAAAGTCACCTAGGCAATCCCAATAGTGTAGGCCACCCAGGACAAACAGGGGAGATCGGACAACAGCTGATCATCTACCTCCACTCAGACATGTAGTCAGATGTCCACATAGAAGATTGAACCAGATAGGCCCATAGGGCCATCCCACTAATGTAAGCCGCCCTGGACAAACAGGGACATTCTGACACAAGCTGAGCAACTACTTCCATGCAGACACACAGACAGATGTCCGCAGAGACAGAAGATTGAACCAGACAGGACCCTAGGCTTAATCTGAACTCTTGTTTGGTTTCTAGGTGTCACTCCTCAGAGGCCTGGGTTCAAAGAACAGCATATGGGGCTTTCCTGAGGCACCAAACAGAACCTTTCTCATCTCCACATGGGGAGCTTTCTTACTGGAGCTGTATCAAACCCTTCAGGTAGACGAATACTGTAGGGCCCCTGAAACACCAGCACATTCTAAGGTCTCCATGGACACAAACCCACATTATGACCCATCTTTAGGAGAATCCATTTTCACTCAGCCCCCTTGGTAGCTTTCCCCTGAGCCAGCAGATCAAATATGTCTTGTTGCAAACAGCCAATGGGAATGCGAGGTATGCTGTACAGGCATCCATCCTTCGAACCCTGCCCTCCAGTTCTTACGTATGGGACGTCATTTTAGACATCCAAAAGGACTTGAGTGTCCTTCAGAAGGAAACCTTGTGGTTTGGAGCAACTCACAAACTCAGTGTGGGAAAACCGCCTTGGCCTCCTGAAGCCCCTGCTTCATAAAGGGGCCATCAGGTACACAAACTCAAGTATCATCCAACGTCTAATCATTACCCTGAATCCAGATGCAAGAGATCCTGATTCAGCCTCTGCAGAGTGGGCCTGCCGTGCCCTTGGCCCCAAACCTCACCCTAACTTGTGTTTTCAGACATCTGTCGTCATACTCCTGGCCCACAAGCCCTCCCAATTGGGAATTCTGGGGCCACAATCCTGACCCCCTGAAGAAAAACATTGTCTATACCATTGCCCAGTAAGCCCAAATGAGGATCAAACTGCTTGGCCCTCGACAACACCCCAATTGCATAGTCTACCCTAGGCACTAATGCTCTGTCTTACATAGCCTGATCTCAGACCTTCCAACAGACACCAAGACAGCTGCTGCACACCCAGCACATTGGAACTGCCATGTCATTAGGCCATCATTCCTTCCCAACCTGGATTTTCAGGCATCGGAACCTAGACCTTATCTCCAATCCTTGCACAGGGAGAACCTGATGAACAAGTCCGAACTCCTCTTTCCCCATGGCAAGAAACCTTGGTTTTGGCAGAGTCAAACCTTCAGTGTAAAAGAAACCTGCATGGCCTATGAGGCCATGCCCATGCTTGAAGTTAGCCTTGGGCACAAACACGCATTGTGACCCTCAGTGTGAGTCCCTTATTCAAGTAACGCCTCTTAGTGGCTGGACCAAGGGCCCGCATATGGGGCTAGCCATAAGTATATGCACCCATGCCTAACCAGATGGCTGGTATTCCAATAGTCAGTATCCACTGCTTCACTCTAGAATCCCTCTACTGGGGGGACCAGTGGCAGAAAACCGTACTCTTCCCTTCCCACAGAATGACCCCAAACTCTTGGGAGCTTGGCCCATCCCCAGAGAGGGAGACTCTTCCACGGCCCATGAGGCAACCCCTACATTAAACGGCCATTGTGGACACAACACCCAGAGACAAAAGCCTGAGCAACCACGTCTCACTTGCCCTCCTTTCATATGCAGAGGAACTCCCCTCACGGACTGGAGATCAGGCCTGCCATAACCTTGGCCCCAAATCTGAACCAAGTTTGTGTTTTCACATTGCAGAGTACTAACCACTATACGATCATGGCAAGTTTGTGTTTTCAGACATCAGTCCCCACAGCCCTGGCAAACAGCCTCCAGGCTGGGTCCTCTGGAGCCATTCCACAGGACTGTGCCTCCTCTTTCCTAGGAAACTGTGCCCATTCCGTTGAACACAACCCTATAGAATAGGAGAAACCTCAAGGCCCCCAAGGATATCCCACTACTGTAAGCCGCCCTGTACAAACAGGGGCATTCTGACACAACCTGAGCAACTACCTCCATGCAGGCATGCAGAACAATGTCCACAAAGACAGAAGATTGAACCGGACAGGCCCCTAGGCCTAATTTGAACTCTTGCTTTGGTTTCCAGGTGTCACTCCTCAGAGGCCTGGGTTGGAAGACCAGCATATAGGGCTTTCCTGAGGCACCGAACAGAACACCTCTCGTCTCCACATGGGACGCTTCCTTGTTGGAGCTGTGTCAAACCCTTCGGGTTGCAGAATCCTGCAGAGTCCCTGAGCCACCACCACATTCCAAGGTCTCCATGGCATCAACCCACATTATGACCCATCCTCTAGAGAGTCCATTTTAACTCAGCCATTTGGGTAGCATGCCCAAGAGCTCGCAGATTGAGCCTGCCTTTTCCAGACCAAACAGTGGGAATGTGAGGTGGTGTTTCCAGGCATCCATGCTTAGACCACTGCTCTCGAATCTTTCCGTATGTCTATGCAATTGGGGTATTGCCGAGGGTGGAACCATCCAATAGAACTAGACTGTCCTGCAGAAGGAAACCTTGAGGTTTGTAGGAGCTCACAACTCCCATCGTTGGGAAAGCTCCAGGGCCTCCTGAAGCCCCCAGCCCCGTCAGAAAGGGGCCATCATGGACACAAACTCTAGGCTAAGGCAACGTCTCATACTGCCATGACGTCAGATGCAGGAGATCTCAATTCATCCTCTGCAGAGTGGGCCTGACGTGCCCTTGGCCCCAAACCTCACCCTACCTTGTGTTTTCAGACTTCTGTCCTCACACTCCTGGCCCACATGTCCTCCCGATTGGGAATTCTGGGGCCACAATGAAGCCCTCTGCCTGCCCCCAGAAGAAAAACATTGTCTATGGCATTGCCCCGAAACCCCAAATGAAAATCAACTTGCTCACCCTCGGCAATACCCCAATTGCATAGGCTACCATAAGCACTAATGTTCTGTCTTCCATAACCTGAGCCCAGACCTTCCAACAGACACCAAGACAGCTGGCCGCACACCCAGCATATCAGACCCGCAATGGTCTTAGGCCATTCATCCCTTCACATTGACCTGTGTGTCTTCCTGAAGGTATGTTCTGAGGCTATGTCAGACTGTCCATTTTTTCCAGAGCAGCCTTTGAATTTGGGGTGGCCTTGCAGGTTTCTCCTTATCTGGTGGATTTGGGAAACAGAAACGGACTGAGATTCCTCGGGAGAGCAGGCCCAGTGATGTGGTGTAGTCCTGGAGGCCCCATCCTGGAGGGCATATGAGTCAGGACTTTGGGTCCAAAGTTTTCAGACTCAAACTCGGGTAAGAGATAGGGGCGACGTGATGGCAGACCTGATCTGCAGACCCTGAGGGCAGCTGCTTGGGATTTGAAATTCGGACATCTGGGAGGCTGGAGAACAGGGTTTTCTGTCTGATTTGTTTGTCTAAGATGGCCAAGAAATGGAGGGGTGGCCTCATGGGTCCATGTGAGATTCTACCTCTCTGGGAATTCTGCCCAGCACCCAAGAGTTTGATGTCTTTCTGGGGGATTGAGGGAGCGTGGTTTTCTGTGTCAGGGGTCCAGTCCAAACAGGCATTCCAGAGATGGGTTCTGGGTCTGGGAGCCTGGATCACCACAACAAGTGTTAGGATTTGGGCCTAGGGGAATGATGTTCTTCTGGTACAGCTCCCAAGGGGGCTTTTTGGAAATGGTTCTCAAGCTGAGGGTCACAATGCCTGTTTCTGCCCAGATGTCCATGCAGAGTGGGCATGGTCTCACGGGCCATGCACTTGGCTCCCACTCTGAGGGTTGGACAGCCATCTCAACATTTAGTTTTCTGGCCATGGGGAAGGAGGAGTACTCTTTTGTGCTTCAGGGTCCTCTCTGGGCAGGAATTTGAACTAAGTCTGGGACAGGAACCTGAATACCCAGGTTGGTTCGATATGATGGCCTTGGGCCAAAGCTGGACCCACCTGCAGGATATGGGGCCCACTATCTGGGCGGCTGACTGGAGGTCGGGGATCATGCTGTATCAGACAGAGCATTTTTGCAGAGGTTGGCCTATCATATTGGGGTGCCGTTGAGGGCCGTGCAGAAGGATCCTCATGTGGGTTTCTGCAAAGACCTATAGGGCACTTCTTCTTTCTAGTGGGCAGGCAGAAGGCTGTGTTGTGGCTCCAGAATTCCCAATATGGAGGGCTTGCAGGCAAGGAGTGTGAGGACAGAAGTCTGAAAACACAAACCACAGATAAGCTCAGTGCCGAGAACATGGCCATTCCAATGTGCAGTGGTTATTTCCAGATCCCTAGCACCCGAGTATGGGCGAGGGTCAGATGTCTGCTCAGGCTGGAGTTTGTATCAATGATGGTCAACAAATAGTGGGGTGGCCTCAAGAATTCTTGGAGGTTGTCCCAAGCAGGACCTTGTGAGCTGCTCCAAACAACAAGGTGTCCTACTGAGGTACAGGGGAAGTCCGCTTAGAGGGCTCCAGGGTCCCCCATATAAATGATTCGATAGCAGAGCTCTCTGAACGGAGGCATGGGAAACCTTCCTTGCATTACCATTGCAGCCGAGGAACATGGCAGGCTTGTTCTGCTGGTTCTGGTTCCAAGTTCCAAGTGATCTAAGTTGACGGATGTTCTCAGTCTAACGAGTCACAATGCTGCTTGGTGTCCAGGGAGACCTTAGAATGTGGTGGTGGATCTGCGGCCATGCAGGATTCTCCTACCTGAGGGTTAGACCCTGTTCTCAGGAGCCAGGTTTCCTTCTTGGGACAGGAGGGGTTCTCTTGTATGGCTCAGGGACCACATGTCAGATCATAAATTGAATTTCAAGAACAGGCCTCTGGACACAGAGGCCTAAATACCTAGGCTAGGGTTCTGATGAGGTTGTAGGGGCATGTCACGTTCGACCTTCGGACTCAGGGCCTTTGACCTGCGTGTCTTCCTGGAGGTAAGTGCTGAGGCTCTGTCAGACTGAATTTTTTCCAGAGCAGCCTATGAAATTGGGGTGGGCTCAGGGGCCTTGCAGGTTTCTCCTAATTTGGAGGGTTTGGGCAACTGAGATGGCAGAGTTTGCTCCGGAGAACAGGCCAGGTGATGTAGTGTGTTTCTGGCAACTCCATCCTGGATGGAATGTGTTTAAGGGCTCTGGGACCAAAGTCTTCAGACACAAAATTGGTTAAGAGTTAGGGGCCAGGTGATGGCAGGCCAGATCTGCAGACCCTGAGGGCAGCTCCTCGGGATTTGAAATTTGTGCGGCTGGGAGGCAGGAGCAAAGGCTTTTCTGTCTGGATTTTGTCTAGAATGGCCTCTGAATGGTGGGGTGTCCTTATGTGTCCATGGGATATTTCACCTCTCTGTGGATTCTGCTGGTACTCAAGATTTTGGTGTCTTACTGGGGGAAGGGAAGACCGTGTTTTACCGTGTCAGGGTTCCTATCAAAACCGGGATTCCAGAGATGAGTTCTGGGTCCTTGTGCCTGGATCACCCCACAAAGGCTTTGGATTTGTGCCTGGGGGCATGACAGGCCCAATCTGTGGGGCCATGGTCCAGCTCCCATGGTACTTGTTGGAAATGGGTCTGAGGGTGAGGGTCACAATGCCTGTTTGTGCCCAGCTGCCCATACTGAGTGGGCGTTGTCTCTTGTTCCATGCACCTGGATCCCAATTTGTTGGTTGGACCACAATCTCAAAATTTAGTTTTCCCGCCATGGGCAAAGAGGAGTGCTCTTTTGTGCTCAGGTTCCCCCATGCGCAATAATTTGAGCTTTGTTCTGGGACAGGTAGATGAATACTCAGTTTGGTTCGAGATGAAGGACTCAGGTCAAAGAAGGTCACACCTGCCAGATATGGGGCCCGCTATCTGGGTGGCTGCCAGGAGGTCAGGGCTCGGGCTGTGTCAGACAGAGCATTAGTGCACAGGATCGCCTATGATATTGGGGTGCCATAGAGGGCCGTGCAGGTGGATCCTGATGTGGGGTTTCACGTAGACCCATAGGGCACTTCTTCTTTCTGGTGGGCAAACAGAAGGCTGCATTGTGGCTCACAAATTACCAATATGGAGAGCTTGAAGGAGAGAAGTATAAGAACAGAAGGCTGAAAACACAAGCTATGGTTAAGTGCCGAGCACATGGCCATTCCAGTGTGCAGTGGTTGTTTCGAGATCTCAGCACCTAAGTATAGGCGTGGGTCAGATGTCTGCTCACGATGGAGTTTGTATCTATGATGGCCAACAAAAGAAATGTCCACCACCTGAGTAAAGTGGATGTCAGATGTTTGCTCACACTGGAGTTTGCGTCTATGATGACCGAGAAATGAAGGAGTGGCATCAAGAGGCCGTGGAGGATTCTCCACGCTGATGCATGTAAGATGCTCCAAACAGCAAGGTTGCTTTTTCTATTGGACAGGTGGAGTCTGCTTTGTTTGCTCCAGGTTCCCCCATGTGAAAAGTATGGGTAGCAGAGCTCCTCCACATGGATGTCAGGAAAGCACACCTCCATTGACCAATGCAGCTCAGGAACATGGCATTTTCTTTAGGGTGGCTCTGGGGCAAAGTACCAAGGCCTTGAGTTGACATGGAATCTCCTGCTGATGGGTCACAATGTTGTTTTGTTACCAGATAGATCTTAGAATGTTTTGGTGGCTAAGGTGCCATGCAGGATTCTCCTACTCTGAGGGTTTCACACAGGTCGAAGAGCATGGTTTTCTTTTGGGGACAGGAGGTGTAGTGTTGTGTGGCTCAGGGACCACATGTTGAATCATAAGTTCGTATTCCAGAACAGGCCTCTGAAGACAGATGCCTGACAACCTAATCTAGGGTTCCAATGAGGTCCCAGGGTCATGAGAGGTTCAATCTTCATACTCAGGACAGTTGACTTGGGTGTCTGCCTGGATGTAGGTGATCAAGGTATTTCAGATTGCACATTTGTGTCCAGAGTAGCCGCCAATATTGGGGTGCCCTCATGGGCATTGCATGTTTCCTCCTACTCTGGAGGGTTTGGGTAACTGTGAAAGGCACAATTTCCATGGGGATGGAAGGCACAGTCCTGTGATTTGGCTCCAGAGACCCCATCCTGGAAGGCATGTGAGCCATGATTTTGGGAGAGAAATCTGCACACGCAAACTCGGGTTAGGGTTAGTGGCGAGGTTATCGCAGGGCAATACATAGACCTGGAAGGCTACTCGTCAGGAACAATAATTGGAGTGACTCGAGGGCAGAAGCACAGGCTTTTTTGTCTGAATTGTGTGTCCAGGATGGCCTCGGAATGCAGCTGTGGTCTCACGGGTCCATGGGAGATTTTACCTCTCTAAGGATCCTGGCAGCTCCCAATAGTTTGATGGCTTTTCGGGATGGGAAGAGTGCTGTTTTCGATCTTAGGGTTGCCCCAAAACAGGTATTCCAGAGACGGGCTCTTGGTCTGGGCGCCTGGAAAATCCCAACAAGGGTTAGGATTTGGGCCTACGGGCATACCAGGATGCAATGCGGGATACTGGTGGTGCAACTGAGAGGGCTTGTTTGAAAGCATGCTCAGGCTGAGCGTCACAATGCCTGTTTGTGCCCAGAGCGGCCCTCAGGAGTGGGCGTGGTCCCACTGCCCATGTGCTGGCTCCCACCCTGACGGATGGACACCCATTCCAATGGCCAGGTTTCCAGCTATGGGGAAGGAAAAATTCTCTATTGTGCTTCAGGTTCCCCCATTGGCAGGGATTCCAGCAAAGGTCTGGGGACAGATGCCTGAATACCAAGGATGTGTAGAGATGACAGATTTGGGCCATGGCTGTTCTCACATGCTGGATACGGGCCCCACTCTCTGGATGGCTGACTCGAGGTCTTGGCTCAGGCTCTGTCACACAACACACGTGGCCAGAGAAGCCTATAAATCGGGGTTCTCTCGAGGGCCGAGCAGATTGGTCCTCATGTGGGGTTTCTGCGCAGACTCACGAAGCACTTCATTCTATGGGGCAGGCAGAATGCTGTGTGGTGGCTCCTGAATTTCCTATCAAGGGGGCTTGGGGACAAGTAGGGTGAGAATGCAATTATAAACACCAGCTATGCTTAAATTGAGTACCAAGCGGAAGTCAGTTCCAATGTGCAGCAGCTTATAAGAGATATCCAGCACCTGAGTAAGGGGAGATGTCAGATCTCACAGTGGAGCTTGTGTCTAGGTTGACCGACAAATGGAGGGGTGGCTTCAAGAGGCCATGGAGGATTACCCACGCTTAGGATTGTGAGATGCTCCATACAACAAAGTTTCCTTCTAATGGACAGGAGGAGTCTGGTTTGTTTCCTCTAGGGTCCTCCATGTGGAAAGTTTGGATAGCAGAGACCTCCCGCATGGATGACTGGAAAGCACATGCCCAATGACCATTGCAGCTGAGGAACATGACAGGTTCATTTTGGTGGATCTGGGGCCAAGTACCAAGGCCTTGAGTTGACTTTGAATCTCTTGCAGAGGTGTCCCAATACTGGTTTGTAACAAGGGAGGTCTTATGATGTTCTGGTGGCTAAGGGGCCATGAAGGATTTTCCTACCTGAGGGTTTGGCACAGGTCAATGTGCACAGTTTCCTTCTTGGCAGAAGAGATATTCTGTTTTGTGGCTCAGGGTACATATGTTGTATTCTAACTTGGTATTCAACAACAGGCCTCTGAGGACAGATGCTTGAAACCTAATCTAGGGTTCCAATGATGTCCTAGGTGCACGTCAGGTTCAATTTTCTGACTAAGGACCATTGACATGGGTGTCTGTCTGGATGTAGGTGATCAGGGTATTTCAGACTGTACATTTGCATCCAGAGCCTTTTCCAATATTGGGGTGGGCTCAGGGTCCTTCCAGGTTACTCCTAATTTGAGGCTTTGGGTAATTGTGATGGGCACAGTTTCCTTGAGGATGGCAGACCCATTCCTGTGGGAAGGCTCTAGAGACTCCATCCTGGAGGTAATGAGAGCCATGGATTTGGGAGGGAAGTCTGCAAACATAAAATTGTGTTAGGGAAAGAGGCGAGGTGATCGCAGGTCCAATGCATAGAACTAGATGGCAGCACGTCAGGAAATGTAATTAGGGTGACTGGAAGCTGGTAGCACAGGCTTTTCTATCTGCATTGTGTGTCCAGGATGGGCTCGGAATGTAGGTGTGGTCTCACGGTTCAATGGGAGACTTTTCCTCTCTAAGGATCCTGGTGGTTCCCATAGTTTGGTGGCTTTTTCGGAGAAGAAAAGAGTGCTCCTTTCCATCTTAGGGGTGCCCCAAAACACAGAAGAGTGCTGTTTTCCAACTTAGGGGTACCCCAAAACAGGGATTCCAGAGACGGTCTCTGGGTCTGGGTGCCTGGAAAATCCCACCAAGTGTTAGGATTTGGGCCTAGGGGGTTTTCAGACCTGCAATGTAGGATCCTAGTGGTGTAACGTAGAGGGCTTGTTTGAAAGCATGTTCAGGCTGATGGTCACCATGTCTGTTTGTGCCCAGGGGGGCCCTCAGGAGAGGGCGTGGTCTCATTGGCCATACAGCTGCCTCCCACTTTGAGAGTTGGACATTCATCACAACAGCCATGCTTCTTGCCATTTAAAGAGGAGTTCTCTATTGTTCTTCAGGTACCCCCATTGGCAGGGTTTCCAGCAAAGTTCTGGGAAAATGTGCCTGAATACCAAGGATCTGTAGAGATGACGGACTTGTGTCATGGTGGTCTCACATGCTGGTAATGGGGTCCGCTCTCTTGGTGGCTGACACTATGTCAGAGCTCATGCTCTGTCAGACACAGCACTAGTGGCCAGGGCAGTCTATAAATCGGGGTTCCCTTGAGGGCCGTGCATATTTATTCTCATGTGGGGTTTCTGGGCAGACTCACCAGGCATCTCTTCTTTCTACAGGTAAGTCAGAATGCTGCATTGTGGCTCCAGAATTCCCTATCATGAGGGCTTGGGGACTAGTAGGTTGACAATGGATTTGTAAACACAAGCTAAGGTTCAATTCAGTCCCATGTAGAAAGCAGTTCCAATGTGCAGTGGCTTATTCAAGATATCCAGCAGCCAAGTAAGGGCGGATGTCTGATCTTTGCTCACACTGAATTTGTGTTTATGATGACCGACAAATGGAGGGTGGCACCAAGAGGCCATGGAGGATTTCCCACGCCAAAGTTTGTGAGATGCTCCGGACAGAAAGATTTCCTTCTACAAGACAGTTGGAGTCTGGTTTGTTTGCTCCAGAGTGAACCATGTGGAAAGTATGGGTAGCAGAGCCCTCCCATTTGGATGCCTGGAATGCACAACTCCATTGATATTTGCAGCTTAGGAACATGGCAGGTTCGTTCTGGTGGCTCTGGGACGAAGTACCCAGGCCTTGAGTTGACAGGAATCTCTTGCAGTTTGGTCACAATGCTAGTTTGTTATGAAGGAGATCTTAAAGTGTGCTGGTAGCTAATGTGCCGTGCAGGATTCTTGTACACGGAGGGTTTGGCACAGGTCAAAGAGAACAGTTTCCTTCCTGGGACAGGAGATGTTCTGTTGTGTGGCCCAGGAACAACGTGATGTATCCTCTCTTGGTATTCCAGAATAGGCCCCTGAGCACAGATGCCTAAAATCCTAACCTAGGGTTCCAATACAGTCCTAGGGGCATGTCAGGTTCAATATTCTGACTCAGGACCATTAGCTTGGATGTCTGCCTGAATGTAGGTGATCAGGTTGTTTCAGACTGTGCATTTGTGTCCAGATTAGCCCCATTATTGGAGTTGGCTAAGGGGCTTTGCAGTTTTCACCAAATCTGGAAGGTTTGGGCAACTGTGACGGGCACATTTTCCTTGGTGATAGCAGCACAGACCTGTAATGTGACTCCAGAGACCCCATCCTGTTGGGCATGTGATCCATGGTTTTTGGAGAGAAATCTGCAAACACAAATTCAGTTTATGGTTATTGGTGTTATGGTCGCAGGCCTAATGTGTAGACCTGGAGGGCAGCTCATCAGGAACTGTAATTGAGGTGAAGGGAAGGTGGTAGCACAGACTTTTCTGTCAGGATTGTGTGTCCAGGATGGCCTCGGATGCAGGTGTGTTTTCATGGGTCCATGGGACACTTTTCCTCTCTAAGGATCCTGGCAGCTCCCCATAATTTGATGGCATTTTTGGGGAAGGGAAGAATGCACTTTTCCATCTTAGGGGTGCCCCAAAACAGGATTCCAGAGATGGGCTCTGGGTCTGGGCCCCTGGAAAAGCCCACCAAGTGCTAGTATTTGGGCCTAGGGGCGTAACGGAGCTGCAATGCAGAATCCTGGTGGTGTAACTGAGAGGGCTTGTTTGAAAGCATGAAGGAGGGCCTGGTGAGTCTCCCCAGAAACTCCCCATGAAGATCAGTCTACTCGGCCCTCAAGGGTACCCAGGTTTATACTTTGCCCTGGCTACTACTGTTGTCTCTGACAGTACCTGAGCCCTTACTTGTTGTCAGCGAACCAGAGTTCGGGGTCCATATCCAGCATGTGTGACCAGCCAGGGCCCATGGCCATCATCTCTACCCATCCTTGGTATTCATGCAACTGCCCAAGACCTTTGCTGAAACCCCTACCAATGCGGGAACCTGAAGCACAATAGAGAACTCCTCGCTCCATATGACAGGAGTCCTGACTGCTGGGATAGGTGTCAAACCCTCAGAATGCGAACCAGCTGCATGGCCAAGGAGACAACGTCCACTCCTGAGGGTCGCCCTGAACACAAGCAGGCATTGTGACCCTCAGTACGAGCATGTTTTCAAACAAAAACTCTCAGTTGCAACTCCAGGATCCAGCATTGCATGACTGATACGCACCCAGGCCCAAATCCTTACTCCTGGTGAGATTTTCCATGCACCCATTCCCAGAGTCTGTCACTAGAATCCCTGTTTTGGGGAACCCCAAAGATGGAAAACAGCACTCTTCACTTCCTTAGAAAGCAACCAAACTATTGAGAGCCGACGGGATCCTTCAGGGAAAAAATGTCCCATGGACCCATGAGACAACACCTGCATTCAGAGGCCATCGTGGATACAAAATCCAGATTAAATAGCTTGTGCTACTGCCTTCGAGTCACCTGATTTACGTTCCTGACGTGCTGACAACCAGGTCTAGGCTTTGGGTCTGTGATCACCTCACCACTAACCCTAACCCGAGTTTTTATTTGCAGACTTCTCTCCCAAAACCATGGTTAACATGCCCTTCAGGATGGCGTCTCTGGAGCCACACCACAGGACTGTGCCTGCCATCCACAAGGAAACTGTGCCCATCACAGTTGCCCAAACCCTCCAGATTAGGGTAAACCTGCAAGGCCCCTGATCCCACCCCAATACTGGAGGCCACTCTGGATGCAAATGTGCAGGCTGAAACATCCTGATCACCTCCATCCAGGCAGACACCCAAGTCCATGGTCCTTAGTCAGATGATTGTACCTGACATGCAGTTAGGACCTCATTGGAAGCCTAGATTAGCTTTTCAGGTATCTGTCCACAGAGGCCTCTTCTGGAATACTACCTTATTATACAACATATGGTCCCTGAGCCCCACAACAGAACATCTCCTTTCCCCAGATGAAAGCCATGCTCAGGACCTTTGTCAAACCTTTGTCAAACCCTCAGGGTATATGAATCCTGCACAGCCCCTTAGCCACCAGAACATTCTAAGTTCTCTCTGGTAAAAACCAGCATTTTGACACATCTTCATGAGACTCTATGTCAACTCATGGCCTTTGTACTTAGACCCATAGCCACAAGAACGAACCTGCCATGGTCCTCAGATGCAATGGCCAATGCAGGTGTGCTTTCCAGGCATCCATGCCAAAGAGTTCTGCTATCCAGACTTTCCACATGGGGGAACCTCAAGCAAACAAACCTGACTCCACCTGTCAAGTAGAAGCACACCTTACTGTTTGGAGCATCTCACAAGCCTCAGCGGGGGAAATACTTCATGTTCTCTTGACGCCACCCCTCCATTTGTTGGTCATCATAGACACAAACCCCAGCATGAGCAAACATCTGACATCCGCCCTTACTCAGGTCCTGGATATCTCAAATAAGGCGCTATGAATTGGAAGTGACTTCCGATTGGCCCTGAATTGAACCATAGCTTGTGTTTAAAATGCCATCCTCACCCTACTGGTCCACAAGCCCTATTAATAGGGAATTCTGGAGCCACAACGCAACATTCTGCCTTATGCATAGAAAGCAGAAGGTCCTGGGGAATCTGGCCCCAAAACTCTGCATGAGGATAGATCTGCTCAGCCCTTGAAGGAACCCTGTTTTATATGCTGTTTTGGTCACTAGTGCTATGTGACAGAGCCTGAGCCCTGACCTCGTGTCAGCCACCCAGGGGGCAGGGCCCATATCCAGCAAGTGAGACCGGCCATGGACCAGGGCCATCATCTCTACCAAACCTTGGTATTCAGGCATCTGTCCCCAGACCTTTTGTGGAATCTCTACCAATGGGAAAACCTAAAGCACAATAGAGAACTCCTCCTTCCTCATGGCAGGATTCCTGGAAGCTGGGATGGGTTGCCAACCCACAGAGTGGGAGCCAGCTGCATGCCCAATGAGACCACGCCCACTCCAGAGAGCTTCCCTGGGCACAAGAAGGCATTGTGACTCTCCGCCTGAGCATGCTTTCAAACAAACGCTCTCAGTTGCACCTCCAGGACCCGCATTGCAGGCCTGGTAGGACCCTAGGCCCAAATCTTAAATCTTGGTGGGATTTTCCAGGTGCCCAGACCAAGAACCCGTCTCCAGAATCCCTATTTTGGGGCACCCCTATCACGTAAAACAGCATTCTTCCCTTCCTCGGTTAAGGCACCAAACTATTGGGAGCCGCCAGGATCACTAGAGAGGAATAATCTCCCATGGACGCATGAGACCACACTTGCATTCCGAGGCCTTCCTGGACACATTATATAGACACGAAAGCCTGTGATTCTGCCTTCGAATCATTCGATTTAGAGTTCCAGACGAACTGCCCTCCAGGCTTACACAATGGGCCTGTGATCACCTTATGATCGAATTTGTGTTTGAAGACTTCCCTCCCAAAACCATGGCTCACATGCCCTGTAGGATGGGGTCTCTGGAGCCACAACACAAGAGAGTGGCTGCCATTCCGAAGGAAAAAGTGTCCATCACAGTTGCCCGATAATCTCCAGATTAGGAGAAACCTGCAAGGCCCCTGAGCCAAGCCCAATACTGGAGGCCACTCTGGATGCAAATTCCCAGTCTGAAACACCCTGGTCACCTCCTTCCAGGCAGATGCTGAGTCAATGGTCCGGAGCCAGAAGATTGAGACTGGCATGTCCCTAGGACCTCATTGGAACCCTAGATTAGGTTTTCAGGGATCTGGCCTGAGAGGCCTGTTCTGGAATACCAAAATGATACAACATATGGTCCCTGAGCCCCACAATAGAACATCTCCTGACCCCAGATGGAATACGAGCTCTTGGACCTGTGTCAAACCCTCAAGGTACATGAATCCTGCATGGCCCATTAGCCACCGTGTTTCTAAGATATCCCTGGTAACAAAACAGCATTGTTACCCATGTTCATGAGATTCCATGTCAAAATAAGTCCTTGGTACCTCGCCCCAGAGCCACCATAATGAACCTACCATGTTCCTAAGTTGCAATGGTCAGAGGAGGTGTAGTTTCCAGGAATCCTAAAGGGAGTGATCTGCTACACAAACTTTCCACAGGGGGACCCTGGAGACAACAAACAAGAATGTCCCTGTCCGGTAGAAGAAAGCCTTCTGTTTGGAGCATCTCACAAGCCCCAGCGTGGAAATCCTCCATGGCCTCTTGACGACAGCTCTCAATTTGTGGGTAATCATAGACACAAACACCAGCATGAGCAAACATCTGACATCTGCCCTTACTCAGGTGCTGGATATTCGAAACAGCAGCTTTACACTGGAACTGCCTTTTGCTTCACACTGAATTTAACCATAGCTTTGTATTACTATTCCATCATCACCCTACTGGACCACAATATCTTTTCATAGGAAATTCTGGAGCCACAAGGCAGTATTATGACTTCCACATAGAAAGAAGAAGGACCTGTTGAGCCTGCACAGAAACTGCACATGAGGATCAATCTACTCGGCCCATGAGGCAACCCGATTAATAGTTTTCCCTGGCCACTAGTGCTGAGTCTGACAGAGCCTGAGCCCTGACTTCATGTCAGCCACCCAGAATGTGGGGCCCTTATCCAGCATGTGAACCTGACCATGGCCCATGTCCATCATCTCTACCCATCCTTGGTATTCAGGCAACTACCCCAGACCTTTGCTGGAATCCCTACCAATGGGAGAACCTGAAGCACAATAGAGAACTCCTCTTTCCCCATGGAAGGAAGCCTGGCTGCTGTGATGGGTGCCCAACCCTCAGAATGGGAACCAGCTGCATGAGACAACGCCAATGAGACCACACCCACTCCTGAGGGCTGCCGTGGCAAAAGCAGGCATTGTGACACTCAGCCTGAGCATGCTTTCAAACAAGCCCTCTCAGTTGCACATCCAGGATCCCGCATTGCAGGCCTGGTATGCTTCTAGGACCAAATAGTAAATCTTGGTGGGATTATCCATGCCACCATATCCAGAGCCCTTCTCTGGAATCTCTGTTTCAGAGCACCCCTATGATGGATAGCATCACTCTTCCTTTCCCCGAGAAAAGTTCCAAACTATTGGGAGCCACCAGGATGCTTATAGAGGAAAAATCTCCCATTGTCCCATGAGACCACACCTGCATTCCGAGGCCATCCTGGACACACAATCCAGAGAGAAAAGCCTGTGCTACCACCTTTGAGTCACCTGATTTACAGTTCCAGTCGAGCTGCCCTACAGACCTATGCATTGGGACAGTGATCACCTCACCATTAGCCTTAACACAAGTTTGAGTTAGACTTCTTTCCCAAAAGCATGGTTCATATGCCCTCCAGGATGGGGTCTGGAGCCACACCACAGGAAAGTTTCTGCCATCCCCAAGGAAAAGGTTCTGTCACAATTGCCCAAACCCTCCAGATTAGGAGAAACCTGCAAGGCCCCTGAGACCATCCCAATACTGGAGGCCCCTCTGGATGCAAAAGTGAAGTCTGAAACACTCTGATCACCTCCATCTAGGCAGACACCCATGTCAATGATCCTGAGTCAGATGATTGAACCTGACATGCTCCTAGGAGCTCATTGGAAGCCTAGATTAGCTTTCCAGGCATTTCGCCTCAGAGGCCTATTCTGTAATACCAATATGATACAGCATATGGTCCTTGAGCCCCACAATAGAATATTTCCTGTCCCCAGAAGGATCCCTGTTCTTCGACTTGTGTAAGCCCTCAGGGTATATGAATTCTGCAGACCCCCTTAACCACCAGCACATTCAAATTCTCCCTGGTAACAAACAAGCATTGTAACCCATCTTCATGATTCCATGTCACATCAGGTCCTTGTTAATTTGCCCCAGAGCCAGCAGAATGAACCTGCAATGTTCCTAAGCTGCAATGGTCAGTGGAGGTGTGCTTTAAAGGCATCCATGTGAGAGTGCTCTGCTCCCAAGTCTTTCCACATGTGGGACCCTGGAGCAAACAAATCAGACTGCCACTGACCGGTAGAAGGGAACCTTCTGTTTGGAGCATCTCAGAAGCACCAGCGTGAGAAATCCTCCATGGCCTCTTGTCACAACCCCTCCTATTGTCGATCATCATAGACACAAACTCCAGCATGAGCAAACATCTGATATCCACCCTTATTTAGGTTCTGGATTTTCGTTTCCACCTCTGCACACTGGAACTGTGTTTCACTTGATACGGAATTTAACCATAGATTGGGTTTAGAATTCCATCCTCAGCCTCCTGTTCCGCAAGGCCTCTTGAGAAGGAATTCGGGAGCCACAAAGCAACATTCTGCATTCCCAATAGAAAGAAATAGGGCCTGGTGAATCTGCCCAGAAACTCCACATGAGGATCAATCTACTTGGCGTTCGATGGAACCTTGATTTATAGGTTGTCCTGGGCACTAGTTGTGTGTCTGACAGAGCCTGAGCCAAGACCTAGATTCAGCCACCCAGAGATCTCAGCCCATATCCAGCATGTGAGATCGGCCAGGGACCAAGTCCATCACCTCTACCCATCCTTGGTATTCAGGCATCTGTCTGCAGACCTTTGCTAGAATCCCTGCCAATGGGGGAACCTGAAGCACAATAGAGAACTCCTCTTTCCTCATGGCAGGAACCTGGTTGTTGATATGGGTGTCCAAACCTCAAAGTGGGAGCTAGCTGCATGGCCAAGGAGACAATGCCCACTCATGAGGGCTGCCCTGGGCACAAGAAGCCATTGTGATCCTCAGCATGAGCATGCCTTCAAATGCTCTCAGTTGCACCTCCAGGATCCCACATGCAGTCCTGGTAAGCCACTAGGCCCAAATCCTAACCCTTGGTGGGATATCCAGGGGCCCAGACCCAGAGCCCGTCTATGCAATCCGTATTATGGGGCACCCCTTACATGGAAAACAGCACTCTTCCCTTCCCCGAGAAAGCCACCAACTATTGGGAGTCACCAGGATCCTTAGAGAGGAAAAATTTCCCAGGACCCATGAGGCCACACCTGCATTCCGAGGCCATCCTGGAAACACAATCCAGAGAGAAAAGCCTGTGCCACCGCCTTTGATTCACCTGATTAATAGTTCCTGATGAGCTGCCCTCCTCGTCTATGCACTGTCCCTGCAATCACCTTGCCATTAACCCTAACCCAAGTTTGTGTTTGCAGACTTCCTTCCCAAAACCATGGCTCACATGCCCTCCAGCTTGTTGTATCGGAACCACACCACGAGAGTGTACCTTTCTTCCCCAAGGAAACTGTACCTGTCACTATTGCACAAACCCTCTATATTAGGAGAAACCTGTGAGGCCCCTGAGCCCACCCCAATATTGGAGGCCGCTCTGGATCCAAATGCGCAGTCTGACACACTCTATCACCTACATCCAGGCTGATAGCCAAGTCGATGGTCCTGAGACAGAAGATTGAACCTGACATACCCCTAGGATTCATTGGAACACTAGATTATGTTTTCAGGTATCTGTACTCAGAGGGCTGTTCTGAATAACAACTTATGATACAACATGGTCCCTGAGCCACACAACAGAACATCTCCTGTCCCCAGAAGGAAGCCGTGCTCTTGGACCTGTGTCAAACACTCTGGGTAGATGAATACTGCAAGGCCCCCTGGAAACCAGCACATTCTATGATCTCCCTGACAACAAACCAGCATTGTGACCCATCTTCATGAGACTCCATGACAACTTAAGGCCTTGGTACTTTGCCCCAGAGCCACCAGAACGAAACTGCCATGTTCTTCAGCTGCCATGGTCAATGTAGGTGTACTTTCCAGGCATCCAGCAGGAGTGCTCTGGTACCAACTTAACACATGGGGAACCCTGGAGAAAACAAACCAGACTCCCCTGTACGGTAAAGGAAACCTTGCTGTATGGAGTATCTCACAATCCCGAGAGTGGGTAATCCTCCATGGCCTCTTGAGGCCACCCATCCATTTGTTGGTCATCATAGACACAAACTCCAGCGTGAACAATCAACTGACATTCGCACTTACTCAAGTGCTAGATATTTGAATCAGCTGCTACACACTGGAATTGCCTTTTGCTTGGCACTGAATTTAAAAGTAGCTTGGGTTTACAATTCCATCCTCACCCTACTGTTCAGTAAGCCCTCTTGGTAGGGAGGCTGAAGGCACAACGCAGCTTTCTACCTTCCCTATAGTAAGAAAAAGGGCATGGTGAGATGGCCCAGAAACCCTACATAAGGATAAATCTACTCGACCCTCGAGGGAACCCTGATTTATAGGTTGCCCTGGCCACTATTGCTGTGTCTGACAGAACCACATCTCCGACCTCGTGTCAGGACCCAGATGGCAGGCTCCATCTCCAGAATGTGAGACCAGCCATGGCCCAGGGCTGTCATCCCTTCCCATTCTTGGTTCAGGAGTCTGTCCCCAGACTTTTGCTGGAATCCCTGCCAGTGGGGGAACCTGAAGCACAATAGATAAATCCTCCTTCCCCATGGCAGGAATCCTGGCTGTTGGGATAGCTGTCCAATCCTCAGAGTGGTATCTAGCTGAATGGCCAAGGAGACACTGCCCACTCATAAGGGCCGCCCTGGACACAAGCAGGCATTGTGACCCTCAACTTGAGCATACTTTCAAACAAACACTCACAGTTGCATCTCCAGGATCCAGCATTGCAGGCCTGGTATGCCCCTGAGCCAAATTTAACCCCTGCTGGGATTTTCCAGGGGCCCAGAACCACAGCTCGTCTCTGGAATCCCTGTTTTGGTGCACCCTTAAGATGGAAAATAGCACTCTTCCCTTTGCTGAGAAAACCACCATAGTATAGGGAGCAGCCAGGATTCTTGAGAGGAAAAATCTCCCATGGATCCATGAGACCACACCTGCATTCCGAGACCTTCCTGGGCACTCAAGTCAGATACAAAAACCTGTGCTACTGCCTTCGAGGCACCTGATTTACAGTTCCTGACGAGCTGCCCTCCAGGTCTATGCATTGGGCCTGTGATCACCTCACCGTTAACCTTGACCCGAGTTTGTGTTTGCAGACTTCTCTGCCAAAACCATGCCTCATATGTCTCCTCCAGGATGAGGTATCTGGAGCCACACCACAGGACTGTGTCTGCCATCCCCAAGGAAAATGTGTCCATCACAGTTGCCCAAACCCTCGAGATAAGGAGAAACCTGCAAGACCCCTGAGCCCACCCTAATATTGGAGGCCGCTCTGAACACATATGAGCAGTCTGAAACACACTGATTACCTGAATCCAGGCAGACAACCAAGTCAATGGTCCTGAGTCAGAAGATTGAACCGGACATGCCACTAGGACCTCATTGTAACCCTAGATTAGGCTTTCAGGCATCTGTAATCAGAGACCTGTTCTGGAGTACCAACTTGTGATACAACATATGGTCCCTGAACCCCAAAACAGAACATCTCCATTCCGCAGATGGAAGTCGTGCTCTTGGACCTGTGTCAAACCCACAGGGTAGATGAATCCTACTTGGCCCATAGCCACCAGCAGATTCTAAGATCTCTCTGGCTACACACCAGCATTGGGGCGCATCTGCAAGAGATTCCATGTCAACTCAACGCCTTGTTACTTTGCCCCAGAGCCATAAGAACGATTCTGCCATGGTACTGAACTGCAATGGTCAATGGAGGTGTGCTTTCCAGGCATCCATGCGTGTGAGCTCTCCGCCCCGCACTTTCAAGATGGGGATCCTGGAGCAAGCAAACCACACTCAACCTGTCCAAAAGAAGGAAATCTTTCTGTTTGGAGCATCTCACAAACCTTTGCGTGGGAAATCCTACATGGCCTAATGACGACACCACTTCATGAGTGGGTCATCATAGACACAAACTCCAGTGTGAACAAACATCTGACATCCGCCCTTACTCAGGTGCTGGATATCTCAAATCAGTCGCTGCACATTGGAAATGCCTTCTGCTTGGCAGTGAATTGAACCATAGCTTGTGTTTACAATTCCATCCTCACCTTACTGTTCCCCAAGCCCTCTTGATGAGGAATTCTGGAGCCACAACCCAGCATTCTGCTTTCCCCATAGAAAGAAGAAGTGCATGGTGAGTCTTCCCAGTGACCCCACATGAGAATCAATTTTAGGCCATCAAGAGAACCCTGATATTATGATGCCCACTAGTGATGTGTCTGGCACAGCCTGAGTCCCGACCTTGTAAGCCACCCAGAGAGCAGGCCCCATATCCAGCATGTGAGATGGGCAATGGCCTAAGTCAGTCATCTCTACTCATCCTAGGTATTCGGGCACCTGTCCATAGACTTTTTCTGCAATCCCTGCCAATGGGGGAACCAAAAGCATAATAGAAACTCCTATTCCCAATGGCAGGAAACCTGGCTGTTGGGATGTGTGTCCAACCTTCAAAGTCAGAGCTAGGTGCATGTCCATTGTGACCATGCCCATGTCTGAGGACCCGCCCTGGGCCCAAACAAGCATTGTGACCCTCAGCCTGAGCATGCTTTCCAACATCCCCTCTCATTAGCACCACCAGGATCCAGAATTGAAAGTCTGCTACACCCCTATGCCCAAATTCTAACCCTTGGTATGATTTCCGAGGGGCGCAGATCCAGAGCCTATCTCTGGAACACCTATTTTGGGAGCACCCCTTAGATGGAGTAAAGCCCTCTTCCCTTCCCCCGAAAAAGCCACCAAACTATGGGGAGCTTCCAGGATCATTAGAGAGGAAAAATCTCTCATGGCCCCAGGAGTCCATACCTGCATGCCGAGGCCATCCTGGACAAACAATCCAGATAGAAAAGCCTGTACCACCGCCTTCCAGTCACCCTAATTACAGTTCCTGACGAGCAGCTCTCCAGTGGTAGGCATTGGGCGTGCGATCACCTAGCCACTAACCCTAACCCGAACTTGTGTTTGCAGACTTCTCTAACAATACCATGGATTTTGACCCCCAGGATGGGGTCTCTGGATCCACACCACAGGACTGTGCCTGCCATCCCCCAGGATTCTGTGCCCGTCACATTTGCCCAAACCTTCCAGATTAGGAGAAACCTGAGACCCTGAGACCACCCCAATATTGGCGGCCATTCTTTATGCAAATGTGCAGTCTGTAACATCCTGATCACCTACATCCAGGCAGACACACAAATCAATGGTTCAGAGTCAGAACACTGAACCATACATGCCCCTAGGACCACATTTGAAACCTAGATTAGGCTTTCAGGCATCTGTCCTCAGAGGCCTGTTCTGGAATACCATCTTATGATACAACATGTGGTCCCTGAGCCACACAACAGAACATCTGTCCCCTGAAGGAAAGCGTGCACTTCGACCTTTGCCAAAACTTCAGGTTTGGAGAATCCTGCATGGAACCTTAGTCACCAGCACAATCTAAGTTCTCCCTGGTAACAAACCAGAATTGCGACCCATCTGCAATAGATTTCATGTCAACTCAAGGCCTTGGACCTTCGCCTCAGAGCCACCGGAAGGAAACTGCCATGTTCCTCAGCTGCAATGGTCAATGGAGGTGTGCTTTCCACGCATCCATGCGGGAGAGCCCTGCTACCCAAACTTTCCACATGGTGGACCCTGGAGCAAACAAACCAGGCTCCACCTGTTCTGTGGAAGGAAACCTTGTTGTTTGGAGCATCTCACAAGACTCAGTGTGGAAAATCTTCCATGGACTCTTAATGCCACCCCTCCATTTGATGGTCATCATACACACAAACTCCAGTGTGAGCAAACATCTGACATCAGCCCTAATTCAGGTGCTGAATATCTCGAATAAGCTGCTGCATTTTGGAACTGCTATCTGCTTGACACTGAATTGAACTGTAGCTTGTGTTTGCAATTCCATCCTCACCCTACTGGTCTTCAAGTCCTGGTGTATTCTTAGCCACAACCCACCATTCTGCCTTCACCATAGTAAAATGTAGTGCCTGGTGAGTCTGCCCAGGTACCCCACTTGAGTATCAATCTGCTCGTCCCTCGAGGGTACCCTGATTTATAGACTGCCCTGGGCACTAGAGCTGTGTCTGGGAGAGCCTGAGCCCCAACCTAGTGTCAGCCACGAAGAGAGCGGGCCCCATATCCAGCATGTGAGACCAACCATGACCCAAATTCCATCAGCTCTACCCATCCTTGGTATTCAGGCATCTGTCCACAGACCTTTGCTGGAATCCTTGACAATAGGGGAACCTAAAGCAGAATAGAGAACTCCTCCTTCACCATGGCAGGAATCCTGGCAGTTGGGATGAATGTCCAATCCTCAAAGTGGGAGCAAACTCCATAGCCAATGAGACCACACCCACTCCTGAGGACCATCCTGGGCAAAAACAGGCATTGTGACCCTAAGCCTGAGCATGCTTTCACACAAGCCCTCTCATTTGCACCACCAGGATCCCGCATTGCAGGCCTTGTTCACTCCTAGGCCCAAATCCTAACCCTTGGTGGTATTTTCCAGGAACCCAGACCCAGAACCCCTCTCTAGAATCCCTGTTTTGGGGCACCCCTAAGTTGGAAAACGGCACTCTTCCCTTCCCCGAAAAAGCCCCCAAACTATGGGGAGCCACCAGGATCCTAGAGAGGATAAATCTCCCATTGACCCATGAGAACACAGCTGCATTTCGAGGCCATCCGCGACACACAATCCAGATAAAAAAGCCTGTTCTAGGGGCACCTGGGTGGCTCTGTGGGTTAAGCCGCTGCCTTCGGCTCAGGTCATGATCTCAGAGTCCTGGGATCGAGTCCCGCATCGGGATCTCTGCTCAGCACGGAGCCTGCTTCACCCTCTCTCTCTGCCTGCCTCTCTGCCTACTTGTGATTTCTCTCTGTCAAATAAATAAACAAAATCTTAAAAAAAAAAAAAGCCTGTGCTACTGTCTTCAAGTCACCCTAATTACAGTCCATGATGAGCTGCCCTCCAGGTCTTCACTTTGTTCATGCAATCACCTCGCCACTAACCCTTACCGGAATTTGTGTTTGCAGACTACTCTCATAAAACCATGGCTCACATGCACTCCATGATGGGGACTCTGGAGCAACACCACAGGACTGTCCCTGCCATTCCCCAAGGAAACTGTGCCCATCACCATTACCCAAATCTTCCAGATTAGGCAAAACCTGCAATGCCCTTGAGCCAACCCCCATAGTGGTGTCAACTCAGGATGCAAATGCGCAGTGTGAAACACGCTGATCACCTACATCCAGTCAGACAGCCAAGTAAATGGTCCTGAGTCAGATGATTGTACCTGACTTGCCTCTAGCACCCCATTGGAACCCTAGATTAGGTTTTCAGGAATCTATCCTCAGGGGTCTGTTCTGGAATACCAAGTTATAATACAACAGGTGGTCCCTGAACCACACAACAGAACATCTCTTGTCCCAAGAAGGAAACCGTGCTCTTTGACCTTTGAGAAACCCTCAAAGTAGGAGAATCCTGCCGGGCATCTTAGACACCAGCACATTCTAAGATCTCCCTGGTAACAAAACAGCATGGTGACCCATCTGCAAGAGTGCAAGAGAGTTCATGTAAACTCAAGGACTTGGTCCTTCACCCCAGAGCCACTAGAATGAACATGCCTTATTCCTTAGCTGCAATGTCAATGGAGGTGTCCTTTCCAGGCATCTATGCGGGTGAGCTCTGCTACTCAACTTTCCACATGGGGGACCCTGGAGAAAAAAAAAAAAAAAAAAAAAAAAAAAAAAAAAAAAAAAAAAAACAGGCTCGACCTGTCCAGTAGTAGAAGGAAACTGCTGTTTGGAGCATCTCACAATCCTCTGCATGGGAAATCCTCCATGGACTCTTGACAACACCCCTCCATTAGTCGGATATCATAGACACAACTCCACTGTGAGCAAACATCTGACATCCGTCCTTACTCCTATCTCGAAACAGCTGCTGCACATTGGAAATACCTTCCGCTTGGCAGTAAATTGAACCATAGCTTGTGTATACAATTCCATCCTCACCCTACTGGTGGCCAAGCCCTCTTGATGAGAAATTCCAGAGACACAACACAGCATTCTGCCTTCCCCATTGAATGAAGAAGTGCCTGGTGAGTCTGCCCAGAAAACCCACATGAGAATCAATCTTCAGCCCTCAAGGGAACCCCAATTGATAGGCTGCCCTGGCCACTAGTTCTCTGTCTGAAACAGCCTGAGCCCCAAGCTAGTGTCAGACATCCAGAGAGCGGGCCCCATATCTAGCAAGTGAGACCGGCCATGTCCGAAGTGCATCACCTCTACCGATCATTGGTATTCAGCACATGTCCATAGACGTTTGCTGGAATCCCTGAAAATGGGGGAACTGGAAGCATAATAGAGAACTCCTCCTTCCCCATGGCAGGAAACCTGGCTGATGGGATAGCTCCAACACTCAAAGTCGGAGCTAGCTGCATATCAAATGAGAAGACGCCCATGACTGAGGACACACCCTGGGCACAAACACCCTGGGCACAAAAAAGCATTTTGACCCTCAGCCTGAGCATGATTTCCAAAATCCCCTCTCAGTTGCACCACCAGGATCCTGCACTGAAAGCCTTCTCTGCCCCTATGACCAAATTCTAACCCTTGGTGTGATTTCCGAGGTGCTCAGACCTAGAACCCATCTCTGGAATCCCTGTTTGGGGAACCCCTTAGAAGGAATACAGCACTCTTCTCTTCCCCAAAAAAGCCACCAAACTATGGGGAGCCACCAGTATCCTTAGAAAGGAAAAATTTCCCGTGGACCCAGGCAACCAACCTGCATTCTGATGCCATCCTGGACAAACAATTCAGCTAGAAAAGCCTATACTACCACCTTCGAGTCACTCTAATTTCAGTTCCTGACGAGCTGACCTCCGTTTGTAGGCATTGGGCCTGTAATCACCTAGGCACTCAGCCCAACCCGAACTTGTGTTTGCAGACTTCTCTAACAATACCATGGTTCACATGCCCTCCAGGATGGGATCCCTGGAGCCACAGCACAGGATTGTGCCTGCCATACCCAAGGAAACTGTGCCCATCACAGTTGCCCAAACATTCTAAATTGGGAGAAACCTGAAGTCCCTGAGACCATCCCAATATTGGCGGCCGCTCTGGATGCAAATGCCTAGTCTGAAACAACCTGATCACCTACATCCAGGAAGACAGCCAAGTCAATGGTTCGAAGTCAGAAGATTGAAATATACATGCACCTAGGACCACATTAGAACCCTCGCTTAGGTTTTCTGTTTTAGACATCTGTTCTAAAAGGCCTTTTCTGGAATACCAACTTATAATACAACATGTGGCTCCTGAGCCACACAAGAAATCATCTCCTATCTCCAGAAGGAAACCGAGCTCTTCAACCTGTGCCAAACCCTCAGGATAGGAGAATCCTGCACAGCACCTTAGCCACCAGCACATTCTAAGATCTACCTGGTAACAATTCAGCATTCTGGCCCATCTGCAAGGGATTCCATGTCAACTCAAGGCCTTGGCATTTCACCCCAGAGCCACCAGAATGAATCTGCCATGTTCCTCAGCTGCAATGGTCAATGAAGCTGTGCTTTCCAGGCATCCATGCAAAAGAGCTCTGCTACACAAATTTTCCACAGGGGAACATAGACTTAATATACCAGACTCCACCTGTCCAGTACAAGTAAACCTTGCTGTTTGGAGCATCTCACAAACCTCAGCGTGGGGTATCATCCATGGATTCTTGACACCATACCTACATTTGTTGGTCATCATAGAAACAAACTCCAGTATGAACAAACATCTGACATCCGCCCTTACTCAGGTGCTAGATATCTTGAATCAGTCGCTGCACATTGGAACTGCCTTCTGCTTGGCACTGAATTCAACTCTAGCTTATCTTTACAATTCCATCCTCACCCTACTGGTCCCTAAGCCCTCTTGATGAGGAATCCTGGAGCCACAACTCAGAATTCTGCCTTCCCCTTAGAAAGAAGTGAAGGAATACCGATTCATAGTCTGCCCTGGTCACTAGTGCTGTGTCTGACAGAGACTGAACCCCAAACTAGTGTCAGTCACCCAGAGAGCGGGCCCCATATCCAGCATGTGATACTGGCCATGGCCCAAGTCTGTCATCCCAACTCTCCTTGTTATTCAGGCACCTGTCCCTAGACCTTTGCGGGAATCCCTACTAATGGGGGAACCTGAAGCAGAATAGAGAACTCCTCCTTCCACATGGCAGGAAGTCTGGCTGTTGGGATGGGTATCCGACCCTCACAGTGGGAGCCAGATGCATGGCCAATGAGGCCACGACCATTCCTGAGGGATGCCCTGGGCATAAACAGGCATTCTTACCATCAGCCTGAGCATGCTTTCAAATAAGCACTCTCAGTGGCAACACCATAATCCCGCATTGCAGGCCTGGTATGCACCTAGGCCCAAATCCTAACACTTGGTGGGATTTTCCAGGGGCTCAGACACAGAGCCCGTCTCTGGAATCCCTGTTTTGGGGCACCCCTAAGATTGAAAACAGCACTCTTCCCTTCTCGGAAAAAGACATCAAACTATGGGGAGCTGCCAGGATCCTTAGAGAGGAAAAATCTCCCATGGAGCCATGAGAACACCGCTGATTTCTGAGCCATCCTGGACACAAAATCCAGATAGAAAAGCCTGTGCTACCACCTTCGAGTCACCTAATTACAGTTCCCAATGAGCTGCTGTCCAGGTCTATGCATTGGGCCTATGATCACCTCGCAACTAACCCTAATCGAAATTTGTGTTTTTGCAGACTTCTCTCCCTAAACCATGGCTCACATGCCCTCAAGGATTGCGTCTCCAGAGCCACAACACAAGACTGTGCCTACCATTCCCAAGTTATCTGTGCCAGTAACAGTTGCCCAAACCTTCCAGATTAGGCGAAACCTGCAAGGCCCCTGAGCCCACTCCCATATTGGTGTATGCTCTGGATGCAAATGCGCAGTCTGAAACACTATGATCAACTACATATTGGCAGACAGCCATGTCATGGTCCTGAGTCAGAAGATTGAACCTGACATGCCCCTAGATCCCCATTGGAAACCTAGATTAGGTTTTCAGATATCTGTCCTCAGGGGCCTTTTCTGGAATACCAACTTAGGATAAAATATGTGGTCCCTGAGCCACACAACAGAAAATCTCCTGTCTCCAGAAGGAAACCATGCACTTTGACCTGTGCCAAACCTTCAAGTTTGGAGAATCCTGCACATAACCTTAGCCCCCAGCATCATATAAGATTTCTCTGGTATCAAACCAGCATTGTGACCCATCTGCAAGAGATTCCATGCCAATTCAAGGCCTTGGTCCTTCGCCCCAGACCCAGAAGGAACCAGAAGGAACCTGCCATGTGTCTCAGCTGCAATTGTCAATGGAGGTGTGTTTTCCAGGGATCCATGCGGGAGGTCTCTCCTCCCCAAACTTTCCCAATGGGGGACCCTGGAGCAAACAAACCAGGCTCCACCTGTTCTGTAGAAGGAAACCATTCTGTTTGGAGCATCTTACAATCCTCAGCGTGGTAAATCGTCCATGGACTCTTGACGCCACTGCTCCATTTTTTGGTCATCATAGACACAAACTCCAGTGTGAGCAAACATCATCCTTCCGCCCTTACGCAGGTGCTGGATATCTTGTTCATTGGCCATCATAGATACAAACTCCAGCGTGAGCAGACATCTGACCTCACCCATACTCAGATGCTGGAGATCTCGGAAAAAACCACTGCACATTAGAATGGCCATGTGCTCGGCACTGAGCTTAAATGAGGCTTGTCTATTCAGACTTCTGTCCTCACACTCCTCGCCTGTAAACCCTCCATATTGGTAATTTGGGAGCCACAATGCAGCCTTCTGTCTGCCCACCAGAAAGAAGAAGTGCCACCATGGGTCTGCACAGAAAATGAACATGAGGATCCAGCTGCATGCCCCTCTATAGCATCCCAACATAATGGGCCACCCTGTGCACTAATGCTCTGTCAGACACAGGGCGAGCCCCAACCTCCTGGCAGCTACACAGATAGCGGGCCCCATATACTACAGGTGTGAGCTGCCTTGACCTGAGTCTTTCATCTCAAACCAACCTAGGTATTCAGGTACCTGTTCCAGAACATAGCTCGAATTCCTGTTCATTGGGGTCCCTGAAGCACAAAAGGGTACTCCTCCTTCCCCATGGCAGGAAAACTAAATATTGAGATGATTGTCCAACCCGCAGATTGGAATCCAGGTGCATGGAACAAGAGACAGTACCCACACAGGATGGGGAGCTGGGCACAAACAGGCACTGTGACCCTCACCCTGAGACCCATTTCCAACAAGACCCTGTGGGAGCTGGACCAGGTCCCCACAGAGTGGGCCTGTCAGGCCCCTAGGCCCAAATCCTAAGCCTTGGTGGGATTACCCAGGCACCAGGACCCAGAACCCATCTCTGGAATCCATGTTTTGACCGGAACCCTGACATGGTAAAACGCGGTCTCCCCTTCCCACAGTAAGACACCAAACTCTTGGGTGCCAGGTAGAATCCAAAAATAGGAAGAAACTCCCAGGGACACATGAGGACACCCCTCCATTCCATGGCCATCCTAGACACAATCCAGACAGAAAAGCCTGTGCTCCTGCCTCCCAGTAGCTCTAATTTCAAATCCCGAGGAGCTGCCCTCAGGGTCTGCAGATCCGGCCTGCCATCACTTTACCCCTCACTTTTACCGATTTTGTGTCTGAATATTTTGGTCCCAGAGCCCTGACCGACATGCCTTCCAGGATGGGGCCTCCAGACCACAGCACATCACTGGGCCAGCTCTCTGGACGAAATTATTCCCATCTCAGTTGCCCAAACCCTCCAGATTAGGAGAAAACTGCAAAGACCCTGAGCCCACCCGAATTTCATAGGCTGCTCTTGAAAGAAATGTACAGTATGTCACAGCATCAGCACCTACCTCCAAGAAGACACACAGATCAATGGCGCTGAGTCCAAAGATTGAATCTGCCATTCCCCTAGGACCTCATCAGAACCCTAGCTTAGGTTTTCAGGCCTCTGTCTCTAGAGGCCTGTTCTGGAAAACCAATATATGGTACAACCTATGGTCTGTGAGCAATACAACAATTCCCCTACTGTCCCGAGAAGGAAAACTTTCTCCTGGGAACTGGGTATAACTCTTAGGATAGGAGAATCCTGCATGGGCCCAGGGTCTCCGCAATATTCTAAGGACCCCCTGGATACAAAGCAGCATTGGGACCCGTTAGACTGAGAATTTCCGTCAACTCAGATCACTTGGAACTTGGAACCAGAGACAGCGGATCAAGCCTGCCTCGTTCCTTGGCTGTAATGGTAACCCGAGGTGGGCTTCCCAGGCCTCCATTCAGAGCGTTGCTATCAAGTCTAAGTGGATTACCCCTGTCCCGCAGTAAGTTGCCTTGCTGTTTGGAGCAGCTCACAAGCTCTAGCTTGGGAAAACCTCCAAGGCTTCTTGAGAAAACCCCACCATTCATTGGCCATCATGGACACAAATTCCATCGTGAGCAGACATCGGACCATCATGCATACTCAGGTGCTGGAGATCTCGAAAAAACCACTGCATGGTGGAACGACCATGTGCTCAGAACTGAGCTTAACCACAGCTTGTGTTATCAGACATCTGTCCGTACACTTCTTGCCTAGAAGCCCTCCATATTGGGAATTCTGGAGCCACAAAGCATTCTTCTGCCTACTCACCAGAAAGAAGTGCCCTAAGGGTATGCACAGAAATCCCACATAAGGTTCCAGGTGCACAGCTCTCAAAGGCACCCCATTATCATAGGCCGCCCTCTGCACGAATGCTCTGTCTGACACAGCTCGAGCCCCGACCTACTGTCAGCCACCCAGACAGAAGGCCCCATATCCTGTAGGTGGGTTCTGTGTTGGCCCGAGACCATCATCTTGAACCGACCTGGGTATTCAGGTACCTGTCCCAGAACATAGAACAAATTCCTGCCCATGGGTGACCTAGAAGCACAAAAGTATACTTCTCCTTCACCATGGCTGGAAAAATGAATGTTGAGATGGCTGGCCAACCCTCAGAGTGGGAGCCAGGTGCATGGCCCATGAGACCACGCCCACCCCATTTGGGCTTCTGGGCACAAACAGGCATTGTGACGCTTAGCCTGAGTCCACTTTCCAACCATCCCCCTCGGGAGCTGGATCAGGAGCCAACAGAGTGGGCCTGTAATGCCCCTAGGCCCAAATCCTAAGCCTTGGTGGGATTATCCAGGTGCCCAGACCCAGAACCAATCACTGGAATGACTGTTTGGACAGGACCCCTGAGATGGAAAACCGCGCACTCCCCTTCCCTCAGAAAGACACCAAACTCTTGGATGCCAGGCAGATCCCCAGAGAGTTACAATCTCCCATGGACCCATGAGGCCACCCCTCCATTCCATGGCCATCCTAGACACATAATCCAGGCAGAAAAGCCTGTGCTCCTGCCTCCCAGCCATACAAATTTCAAACCCTGAGCAGCTGCCCTCAGGGTCTGCAGATCGGACCTGCCATCACCTCGCCTCTAACTCCTACCCGAGTTTGTGTCTGAAGACTTTGGTCCCAAATCCCTGAACACATGCCCGCCAGGATTGGGCCTCCAGAACCACATCACATCACTGGGCCTGCTCTTCCGAGGAAACTTGCCCGTCTCAGTTTCCCAAGCCCTCCAGATTAGCAGAATCCTGCAAGGCCCCTAAGCCCACCCCAATATCATAGGCTGCTCTGGAAAAACGCACAGTCTGACGCAGCCTCAGAACATACCTCCAGGAAGACACACAAGTCAATGGGAATGGATGGATGCCCTAAGGCCATGGTGGGTCCAAGGTGCTTTGTGTGCCACCAGCTGTCTCAGTGTCTGTCGGAAGGCCTGGGCTCAGGATATGTAAGACAGAGCATTAGTGTTTAGGGTAGCCTATGCAATTGGGGTGTTGCCGAGAGCCGAGCAGGTTGATCCGCATTTTGGGTTTCTAGGCAACGCCATAGACAATGTATTTCTTCCAGTGGGCAGGCAGAGTGCTTCGTTTTGGCCCCAGTATTCCCAATCAGGAGGGCTTGTGGGCCAGGAGTGTGAGGACGGAAGTCTGAAAACACAAGCTAGGTTGAGGTTTGGGGCCAAGGGCACGACAGGCCTACTCTGCAGAGGCAGAATCGGGATCTCCTGCATCTGAAGTCAGGGTGAGGATCTAAACGTTGGCTGAGGCTGGAGATTGTGTCCATGATGGCCCCTTCATGAAACAGGGGCCTCATGAGGCTAAGGAGGCTTTCCCACGCTGAGTTTTTGAGTTGCTCCAAACCACAAGGTTTACTTCTGCTGGACAGTCAAGTCCTATGGGATGGATACAGGACATCCAATATGGAAGGACTGGAGAGCAGGGTTTGAAGGAAGGATGTCTGTACAGCATACCTTGCATTCCCATTGGCTCTTTGCAACAAGACATGTTTGAACTACTTGCTCTGGGGAGAGCTACCCAGGAGCTGAGTTGAAATGGACTCTCCTGAGGGTGCATCATAATGTGGGTTTGTGTCCATGGGACCTTGGAATGTGCTGGTGGCTCAGGGGCCCTGCAGAAATCACCTACCTGAAGGGTTTGATATAGCTCCAATAAGAAAGCTCCCTGTGTGGAGACAGGAGAGTTTCTGTTGGGTGCCTCATAAAAGCCCCAGATTCTGGTCTTTGAAACCAGTCCTCTGAGGAGAGACACTTGAAAACCAAAGCTAGGGGTTAGATTAGGGCCTAGGGGCCCGTCCATTTCAATCTTCTGTCTTTGGGGACACTGTCTGAGTGTTTAAGTGGAGGTATTTGCTCATCTAGTGTCAGCGTGCCCATCTTAGTCCAGGGCAGCCTACACTATAGGGATGGCTTCAGGGGCCTTCGAGATTTCTCCTAATCTGTAGGGTTGTGGCCAATGGATTGGGCACAGTTTCCTTGGAGAGGACAGGCACAGTCCTTGTTGTAGCTCCAAAGGCCCTAGCCTGGAGGGTGTGTGGATCTGTGCCATGGGCACAGAAGTCTGAAAACACAAACTTGGCTTAGGTGTGGTGCAAAGGGTATGGCAGGCCGGATTTACAGACCTTGATTGGAGCTCTTCGGCTTAAGAAAGAAGGGTGAGTGGGAGGCAGTCCTTCAGTATTTTCTCTCTGGATGTTGTGTCCAGGATAGTCATGGATTGTAGGGTGGCCTCAGGGGCTATGGACGAGTCTAGCTCTCTGGAGATTTGGCACAGCTCCGAAGAGTTTGGAGTCATTTTGTGGGAAGGGTGGAGTCCTGTTGTCTGGCTCAGGTATCTCTCCAAGAGAGGGATTCCAGAGCAGAGCCCCAGGTACAGGCGACTGGAAATCTCGAACTCTGGTGAGGATTGGAAGCATAGGGTCTTGGCAAGCCCCATATGTGGGCTCTTGGTCCCGGCCCTGAGAGGCCTTACTTTGACATGGTGCTCACTCTGAGGGTCACAATGCGAGTTTGTACCCAATTCGGCACTCAAGATTGGGCGTTGTCTCAGGAGATATGAAGGATTCTCCTACCCTGAAGGTGTGACTCCATGCCTAATGCAAGCTTTACAGGCATCGGGAAGGAGGAGTTCTGATTTGTGCTTCAGGTACCCACCTGTGCGAGGATTTGATATAATGTCTAGGTTCAGTTGTCTGAAAACCCAGGTTGGGGAGAGATGACAGTCTAAGGCCTAGGGTCCTGTCTGGTTCAATCTTCTTTTCTAGGGACATCTGTCTATGGTCTAAGTGGAGGTAGTTGCTCAGCTTGTGTCAAATCGCTGAGGGTCACAAAGCATGTTTGTGTCCAAAGCGGCCCTCAACATGTCCGGGACCTCATGGCCCACGCTGGTTTCTCCTACACTGAACGTTGGACAACATGCGGACCAAAGGTTTCTGGGCATGGGGAAGGAGGAATTCTGATTTCTGCATCACGTTCACCGCTAGGCAGTGATTGGAGATAAGGTCTAGGTTCTGAAGCCCAAAAACAGAGGTTGGGAAGAGATGATGACTTAAGTTCCTGGCGGGTCCGATGTGTTCATTTTGTGGCCAGATGTCTGGGTGTCAGTCGGGACATTCGGGCTCAGGCTGTGTCAGACAGGGCATTAGTGCCCAAGGTAGACAGTATTATTGGGGAACAGTCAAGTGGCGTGCAAGTTGATCCTCATTTGGGATTTCTGTGGAACCCCATAGGGTAACGTTTTTCTTCTGGAGGGCAGGCACAATGCTGCATTGTGGCTCTGGAATTCTTAAACTGGAGGGCTTGTGTGCCAGGAGTGTGAGGACGGAATCCGAGAACACAAGCTAGGCTTAGGTTTTGGTGCGAGGACACAGCAGGCCCACTTTGAAGAGCTAAATCGAGATCTCGTGCTTCTGAAGTCAAGACGAGGATCAGCCATTAGCTCAGGTTGGGGTTTCTGCCCATGATCCACCTTCATGGCGATTGGGGGCATCATGTGGCCTGGGAAGTTTTCGCATGATGGGAGTTGTGAGATGCTCCAAGCACAAGGATTCCTACTGCGGGACAGTTGAGACCTGTTGGATGGCTCCAGGACGTCCTATACAGAATGAAACCAGAGCAGGGTTCTAAGGATGGATGCCTGAAAAGCCTGCCTCTCATTTCAATTTTCTCCTAAAGACAAGGCCTGTTCGATCTGCTGGCTCTGGGGGAGATTCTGAGGGGATTGATTTAAAATGGACTCTCCTAAAAATAAATAAATAAATAAATGAATGAATGAATGAATGAATGAATAAATGAATAAATAAATAAATAAATAAATAAATAAATAAAATGGACTCTCCTGAGTATGGGTCATAATGTGGGATTGTGTCCATAGAGACATTGCAATGGGGTGGTGGCTCCAGTGACCTGATGTTTTCTCCTAACGGGAGGTTTTGACACAGCTCCATAGAGCAAAGTTTCCATGTGGAGACGAGATTTGTTTTTATTAGTACCTCCGGAAACCCCAATATGCTGGTATTAGAATCCAGGCCTCTGAGGAGAGATGCCTGGGAACAAAAGCAATGGATCCGATTAGGGCCTAGGTGCTTGTCCAGTTCAGTCTTCTTCTCTGGGCATATCTGTCTACGGGTCTGAGTGGAGGTAGTTGCACAGCTTGTGACAGATCACCCCTGTTTGTCCTGGGCAGCTGACACTATTGGGATGGCCTTGGGGACTTTGGAGGTTTCTCCTAATCTGTCAGGTTGTGTCCAAAGGAAGGAGCAGAGTCCCCTTGGAGATGGCAGGGGCCCCAGCCTGGAGTGTGTGTGGGCCAGGACTGTGGGAACAGAAGTCTGAAAACACAAACTCGGCTTAGGTTTGGGAACAGAGTTATGGAAGGACCGATCTACAGACCTCGATGAGAATTTTTTGGGCTATGATCAAGGGGCGAGTGTGAGGCGCTTTTTCAGGCTTTTGTCTCTGGATTTTGCGTCAACGGTGGCTGGGGAATGTTGGGCTGGCATCTTTGGCCATGGACGATTTTTTCTCTCTGGGGATTTGGCCCGATTCCAAGTGTTTGGGGTCATTCTTTGGATGGTAGGAGTCCTTTCTCTATTATTTTTATGTCATGTGTCCCACCAAAAAGGGACTCCAGAG
This sequence comes from Neogale vison, assembly GCF_020171115.1. Lineage (NCBI taxonomy): Eukaryota > Metazoa > Chordata > Mammalia > Carnivora > Mustelidae > Neogale > Neogale vison. The sequence continues at coordinate 185,751,261 of NC_058093.1, read as the reverse complement.
AAGAGCACTGAGTAGGGGTGACTAGACTTCTCGAGCTCTGGTTAAGATTGGGGAACTAGGGGCATGTCAAGCCCATATGTGGGCTTTTGGTACAGCCCCTGAGAGGCTTTACTTGAGGACAGGGCTCACTCTGAGGGTCCCAATGTGTGTTTGTGCCCAATGCGGCCTCAAGAATGGGCGGTGCCTCATGGGCCACACCGTTTTCTCCTACACTGAACGTTGGACAACATACCAACCACAAAGTTTCTGGCCGTGGGGAAAAAGGAGTTCTGATTTCTGCATCATGTACACCACTTGGCAGTGAGTGGAGACATGGTCTAGGTTTTGAAGCCTGAAAACAGAGGTTGGGAAGAGATGAGGACTTAAGGCTCTGGTGGGTCCAATGTGCTCAGGGTGCGGCCAGCTGACTGGGTGTCGGTCGGAAGGTCCAGGCTCAGGCTGTGTCAGACAGGGCATAAGTGCCGAGGCTAGACTGTATAATTGGGGTATAGTCGAGTGGCATGCAGGTTGATCCTCATTTGGGGTTTCTGGGTAGCCCCATAGGGCAATGTTTCTCTTCTGGAGGTCAGGCAGAGTGCTGCATTTTGTCTCCAGAATTCCCAACTTGAGGGCTTGTGTACCAGGAGTATCAGGACGGAAGTCTGAGAACACAAGCTAGGCTTAGGTTTCCCAGCGATGGCACGGCAGGCAAACTCTGCAACGCTGAATCAAAATCTCGTGCATCTGAAGTCAGGGCGAGGATCAGATGTTGGCTTAGGTTGGAGTTTCTGTCCATGATTTCCCCAACATGAAGTAGGGGGGATCAGGAAGCCTTGGATGTTTTCCCACTGTGCGAGTGTGTGATGCTCCGAACTACAAGGATTCCTTCTGCGGAACAGTTGAGACCCATTGGATGGATCAAGGACATCCTATAAGGAAATTTTCCAGAGCAGGGTTCTAATGATGGATGCCTGGGCAGCTCAACTCGCATTACAGTTGTCTCCTAGTGACAAGGCAGGTTCGATCTGCTGGCGCTGGTGAAACAACCAAGGGTGCTGAACTGAAATGGACTCTCCTGAGAATCGGTCATAATGTGGGTTTGTGTCCATTGAGACCTTGGAATGGGTTAGTGACTCCGGTGCCCTGAAGAATTCTCCTAATCTGAGGTTTTGAGACAGCTCCAAAGAGCAAGTTTCCCATGTGGAGATGAGATTTGTTCTGATCGGTGCCTCAGGAACCCCCATGAGTTGGTTTTGGAAACCAAGCATCTGAGGAAAGATTCCTGTAATCCAAAGCAATGGATCCGATTAGGGCCTAGGGGCCTTTCTGCTTCAATATTCTCCTCTGAGAGTTTCTGTCTATGATTCAGAATGGAGGTCATTGACCAGCTTGTGTCAGATCGCACCTGTTTGTCCTGGGAGGCCAACACAATTGGGCTGGTCTCGGGGACTTTGGAGGTTTCTCCTAATCTGTAGGGTTGTGGCAAATGAAATGGCCAGAATTCCCTTGGACAGGGCTGGCACAGTTCTGAGGTGTGGCCCCAGCTGTCTGGGTTTCGGTGGGAGGTCCGGGCTCAGGCTGTGTCAGAAAGGGCATTAGTGCCCAGAGTAGACTGTATAATAGGAGTACAGTTGAGTGGTGTGAGGATTGATCCTCATTTGGCGTTTCTGAGTAGCCCCAGGGGCAATGTTTTTCCTCTGGAGGGCTGGAAGATTGCTGAATTGTGTCTCCGTTTTTCCCAAACTGGAGGGTTTGTGGGCAAGAAGAGTGAGGAAGGAAGTCTGAGAACTCAAGCTAGGCTTTGGTTTTGGGGTGAGGGCATGGCAGGCACACTCTGCAGAGCTAAATCGAGATCTCGTGCATCTGAAGTCAGGACTAGGATCAGACGTAGGCTCAGGTTGGAGTTTCTGTGCAGGATGGCCCCTTCATGAAGGCGGGGGTGCATCATGGGGCCATGGCCGCTTTCCCATGATGGGAGTTGTAAGATGCTCCAATTGGCAAGGATTTCTTTTACAGGACAGTCGAGACCGGTCAGATGGCACCAGGACGTCCCATATGGAACGATGCCAGACCAGAGTTCTAAGGATGGATGTCTGGAGAGCCTGCCTCACATTTCTATTGTCTCCTAGTGACAAGGCAGGTTCGAACTGCATCCTCTGGGGGAGCAACTGATGCGGCGGTGTTGAAATGAACTCTCCTGAGAATGGGTCATAATGTGGGTTTGTTTCCATGGAAACCTTGGAATGGGGCGGTGGCTCCAGGGACCTAACTGGAGGTTTTGACACAGCTCCAAAAAGCACGTTTCCCATTTGTAGACAAGATTTGTTCTGATTGGTACCTCCGGAAGAAGCCATATGCTCGTATAGGAAAGCAGGCCTCTGAGAAGAGATGTCTGGAAGCAAAAGCAATGGATCCGATTTGGGCCTAGGTGCCTGTCTGGTTCAATCTTCTTCTTTGGGGATATCTGTCGACAGGTCTGAGTTGAGGTGGTTGCTCAGCTTGGGATAGATCGCCCCTGTTTTTCCTGGGTGGCCTACACTATTGGGATGGCCTCAGGGACTTTGGAGGTTCCTCCTAATTTGTAGGGTTGTGGCCAATGGAGTGGGCAAAACTCCCCTGGAGAGGGCAGGAACAGTCCTGAGGTGTGGCTCCAGGGGCCCCAGCCTGGAGGATGTGTTGGCTAGTACTGTGGGGAGAGAAGTCTGAAAACCCAAACTGGGCTTAGGTTTGTGGACATATGTATGACGGGCCCGATCTATAGACCATGAGAATTTTTCGGGCTATGAAGAAAGGGCAAGAGTGAGGCACTTGCCCAGGTTTTTTTCTCTGGATTTTGTGTCAACACAGGCTGTGGAATGTCGGGCTGGCCTCATGGGCCATTGACAAGTCTTTCTCTCTGTGGATCTGGCCAGATCCCAAGTCTTTGGGGTCATTCGGTGGATGGGAGGAGTCCTTTCAGTATTTTTATTTACCTCAGGTGTCCCAACATAGGATTCCAGAGCAGAGCCCTGAGTAGTGGTGACTAGACATCTCAACCTCTAGTTAAGATTGGGGGTTAGAGGCATGGCAAGCCCCATATGCATGCTCTTGGTATTGCCCCTGGGATGCTTGCCTTGAGGACAGGGCTCACTCTGAGGGTCACAATGTGTGTTTGTGCCCATTGCGGCCCTCAAACATGGGTGGGTCCTCATGGATCATGGTGGATTCTCCTACACTGAATATTGGACAACATGCCAACCACAAGGTTTCTTGTCTTGGGGAAGGGGGAGTTTTGATTTATTCATCACTTTCATTCCTGGGTAGTCATTGGAGGTAAGTTCTAGGTTCTGAAGCCTGAAAACTGAGTTTGGGAAGAGATGATGAACTAAGGCCACGGTGGGTCCGATGTGCTCAGTGTACGGCCAGCTGTCTGGGGGTAGGTCGGGAGGTCTGGGCTCAGGCTGTGTCAGACAGGGCTTTAGTGCCCAGGATAGACTGTATAATTGGGGTACAGTCAAGTGGCATGCAGGTTGATCCTTTTGGCGTTTCTCTGTAGTCTCATAGGGCAAAGTTTTTTCTTCTGGAGGGCAGGCAGAGTGCTGCACTATGTTTCCAGAATTCCCAACTGAAGGGCTTGTGGGCCAGAAGTGTGAGGACGGAAGTCTGAGAACACAAGCTTGGCTTAGGTTTCGGGACGAGGGCACGGCAGGCACACTCTGGTGAGCTGAATCGAGATCTCATGCATCTGAAGTCAGGGCAGGATCAGACGTTGGCTCAGGATGGAGATTCTATCCATGATGGTCCATTCATGAAGGTGGGGGGCATCACGAGGTCATGGAGGTTTTCTCATGTTGGGATTGTGTGATAGTCCAAACCTCAAGGATTCCTTCTGCAGGACAGTCGAGACCTGTGGGATGGATCCAGGACGTTCCATAGGAGCTTCTCCAGAGCAGGGTTCTAACGATGGATGCCTGGGCAGCCCAACTCGCATTCCAATTTTCTCCTAGCGACAAGGCAGGTTGGACCTGCTAGCTCTGGGGGAGCAACCGAGTGGGCTGAGTTGAAATGAACTCTCCTGAGGATCAGTCATAATGTGGGTTTGTGTTCATGGAGACCTTAGAATGGGGCAGTGACACCGGCGCCCTGAAAGAATCTCTTAACCGGAGTTTTTGAGACAGTTCCAAAGGCAAGTTTCCCATGTGGAGTTAAGATTTTCTCTGATTTGTTCCTCAGGAACCACAATAAGATGGTTATTGGAAACCAGGCACCTGAGAAGAGATGCCTGGAAACCAAAGCAATGGATCCGATTAGGTCCTAGGGGCCTGTCTGCTTCAATCTTCTTCTCTGGGAACATCTGTCTATGGTTCTGGGTGCCAGCTGGTGCCAGATCGCCCCGTTTGTCCCAGGTGGCTGACACTATTGGGATGGTCTCGGGGTTTTTGGAGGTTTCTCCTAATCTGTAGGGTTGTGGCCAATGAAGCGGACACAGTTTTCTTGGAGAGGGCAGGCATAGTCCTGAGGTGTGGTTCCAGCTGTCTTTGTTTCGATCAGGAGATCCAGGCTCAGGCTGTGTTAGACAGGGCATTATTACCCAGGCTAGACTGTGTAATTAGGGTACAGTCGAGTGGCGTGAAGGTTGATCCTCATTTGGGGTTTCTGGGTAGCCCCATAGGGCAACGTTTTTCTTATGGAGGGCAGGCAGAGTGCTGCATTGTGGCTCCGGAATTCCCAAACAGGAGGGCGTTTGGCCCAGCAGTGTGAGGATGGAAGACTGAGAACACAAGCTAGGCCAGGTTTTCGGGGCGAGAGCATGGCAGGCACGCTCTGTAGAGCTAAATCGAGATCTCATGCATCTGAAGTCAGGGCGAGGATCAGACGTTGGCACAGGTTGGAGTTTCTGTCCATAATGGCCCCTTCAAGAAGTGGGGGGGGTGCATCATGTGGCCATGGAGTTTTTCCTTCGATGGGAGTTGTGAGAAGTTCCAAATAACAACAATTCCTTCTGGGGGACAGTTGAGACCTGTTGGATGGCTCAAGGACCTTCTATCAGGAATGACACCAAAGCAGTGTTCTAAGGTTGGATGCCTGTGCAGTCCGCCTTGCATTCCAATTGTATCCTCTCGACAAGACAGGTTCGATCTGCTGGTCTGGGGGAGCAAACGAGGGCCTGACTTGAAATGGACTCTCCTGAGGATTGGTATTAATGTGGGTTTTTGTTCATGGAGACCTTGGAATGGGGCGGTGGCACCGGGGTACTGAAGGATTCTCCTAACCGGAGATTTTGACACATCTCCATCAAGAAAGTTTCCCATGTGGTGATGAGATTTGTTATGATCGGTGCCTTAGGAAACCCCCATATGCTGGTATTGGAAACCAGGACTCAGAGGAGACATGCCTGGAAACAAAGCAATGGATCCGATTAGGGCCTAGGGGCATGTGTGGTTGAATCCTTTTCTCTGGGGACATCTGTCTACGGGTCTGAGTGGAGGTAGTTGGGGCACAGTCAAGTGGCGTGCAGGTTGATCCTCATTTGGGGTTTCTGGGTAGCTCCAGAGGGCAATGTTTTTCTTCTGGAGGTCAGGCAGAGTACTGCATTGTAGTTCTGGAATTGCCAGACTGGAGGACCTGTGGGCCAAGAGTGTGAGGACGGAAGTCTGAGAACACAAGCTAAGCTTAGGTTTCGGGGCGAGGGCATGGCAGGCACACTCTGCAGAGCTAAATAGAGATCTTGAGCATTTGATCTCAGGGCGAGCATCTGACTTTGGCTCAGGTTGGAGTTTCTGTCCATAATGGCTCCTTCATGAAGGGGGTGGGTCTCAAGAAGCCATGGAGGTATTCCCACGATGGGAGTTGTGAGATGCTCCAAACCACAAGGATTCCTTCTGTAGGACTCTCGAGAACAGTTGGATGGCTTCCAGAGGTCCCATATGGAACGACTGCGGAGCAGGGTTCTAAGGATGGATGTGTGGTGTGCCCGCCTCACATTCCAATTATTTCCTAGTGACAAGGCAGATTCAATCTGCTGGCTCTCGGGGAGCAACCCAGTGAGCTGAGTTGAAATGGACTCTCCTTAGGATGGGTCATATTGTGCGTTTGTGTCCATGGAGACCTTGGTATGGGGTGATGGATCTGGGGCCCTGAAGGATTCTCCTAACTGGAGGTTTTTTTTTTTTTTTTTTTTTTTTTTTCCAATTTATTTATTTTCAGAAAAACAGTATTCATTATTTTTTCACCACACCCAGTGCTCCATGCAAGCTGTGCCCTCTATAATACCCACCACCTGGTACCCCAACCTCCCACCCCCCCGCCACTTCAAACCCCTCAGACTGTTTTTCAGAGTCCATAGTCTCTCATGGTTCACCTCCCCTTCCAATTTACCCAAATTCCCTACTACTCTCTAACGCCCCTTGTCCTCCATGCTATTGGTTATGCTCCACAAATGAGTGAAACCATATGATAATTGACTCTCTCTGCTTGACTGATTTCACTCAGCATAATCTCTTCCAGTCCCGTCCATGTTGCTACAAAAGTTGGATATTCGTCCTTTCTGATGGAGGCATAATACTCCATAGTGTATATGGACCACATCTTCCTTATCCATTCATCCGTTGAAGGGCATCTTGGTTCTTTCCATAGTTTGGCGACTGTGGCCATTGCTGCTATAAACATTGGGGTACAGATGGCCCTTCTTTTCACGACGACATCTGTATCTTTGGGGTAAATACCCAGGAGTGCAATTGCAGGGTCGTAGGGAAGCTCTATTTTTAATTTCTTGAGGAATCTCCACACTGTTCTCCAAAGAGGCTGCACCAACTTGCATTCCCACCAACAGTGTAAGAGGGTTCCCCTTTCTCCACATCCTCTCCAACACATGTTGTTTCCTGTTTTGTTAATTTTGGCCATTCTAACTGGTGTAAGGTGATATCTCAATGTGGTTTTAATTTGAATCTCCCTGAGGGCTAATGATGATGAGCATTTTTTCATGTGTCTGGTAGCCATTTGTATTTCTTGATTGGAGAAGTGTCTGTTCATATCTTCTGCCCATTTTTTGATGTGTTTGTCTGTTTCGTGTGGGTTGAGTTTGAGGAGTTCATTATAGATCCTGGATATCAACCTTTTGTCTGTACTGTCATTTGCAAATATCTTCTCCCATTCCGTGGGTTGCCTCTTTGTTTTTTTGACTGTTTCCTTTGCTGTGCAGAAGCTTTTGATTTTGATGAAGTCCCAGAAGTCTATTTTCGCTTTTGTTTCCTTTGCCTTTGGAGACGTATCTTGAAAGAAGTTGCTGTGGCTGATATCGAAGAGATTACTGCCTATGTTCTCCTCTAAGATTCTGATAGATTCCTGTCTCACGTTGAGGTCTTTTATCCATTTTGAGTTGATCTTTGTGTACGGTGTAAGAGAATGGTCGAGTTTCATTCTTCTACATATAGCTGTCCAGTTTTCCCAGCACCATTTATTGAAGAGACTGTCTTTTTTCCACTGTATATTTTTTCCTGTTTTGTCGAAGATTAATTGACCATAGAGTTGAGGGTCCATATCAGGGCTCTCTACTCTGTTCCACTGGTCTATGTGTCTGTTTTTATGCCTGAATAGACCGATATCTAATAACGAGATTGAAGCAGTGATCAAAAATCTCCCAAAAAACAAGAGCCCAGGACCTGACGGATTCCCTGGGGAATTCTACCAAACCTTCCAAGAAGAAATAACACCTATTCTCCTGAAGCTGTTTCAAAAAATTGAAGCAGAAGGAAAACTTCCAGACTCTTTCTATGAAGCCAGCATTACCCTGATCCCCAAACCAGGCAAGGACCATACCAAAAAGGAGAATTTCAGACCAATATCACTGATGAATATGGATGCTAAGATTCTCAACAAGATCCTAGCCAACAGGATCCAACAACACATTAAAAAGATTATCCACCATGATCAGGTGGGATTCATCCCTGGGCTACAAGGATGGTTCAACATTCGTAAATCAATCAATGTGATACAACAAATTAATAGGAGAAGAGAGAAGAACCACATGGTCCTCTCAATTGATGCAGAAAAAGCATTTGACAAAATCCAACATCCGTTCCTGATTAAAACGCTTCAAAGTATAGGGATAGAGGGAACATTCCTGAACCTCATCAAATCTATCTATGAAAGACCCACAGCAAATATCATCCTCAATGGGAAAAAGCTTGCAGCCTTCCCGTTGAGATCAGGAACAAGACAAGGATGCCCACTTTCACCACTCTTGTTCAACATAGTATTAGAAGTCCTAGCAACAGCAATCAGACAACAGAGAGAAATAAAAGGTATCCAAATTGGTAATGAAGAAGTCAAACTCTCTCTCTTCGCAGATGACATGATTCTTTATATGGAAAACCCAAAAGACTCCACCCCCAAACTACTAGAACTCATACAGCAATTCAGCAGCGTGGCAGGATACAAAGTCAATGTGCAGAAATCAGTGGCTTTCTTATACACTAACAAGGAAAATACAGAAAGGGAAATTAGAGAATCGATTCCATTTACTATAGCACCAAGAACCATAAGATACCTGGGAATAAACCTAACTAAAGAGGTAAAGGATCTATACTTGAGGAACTATAGAACACTCATGAAAGAAATTGAAGAAGACACAAAAAGATGGAAGACCATTCCATGCTCTTGGATCGGAAGAATAAACATCGTTAAAATGTCTATACTGCCTAGAGCAATCTATACTTTTAATGCCATTCCGATCAAAATTCCACCGGCATTCTTCAAAGAGCTGGAGCAAATAATCCAAAAATTTGTATGGAATCAGAAGAGACCCCGAATCGCTAAGGAAACGTTGAAAAACAAAAATAAAGCTGGCGGCATCACCTTACCTGATTTCAAGCTTTATTACAAAGCTGTGATCACCAAGACAGCATGGTACTAACTGGAGGTTTTGACAGAGCTCCAAAGATTACGTTTCCAATATGGAGTCGAGATTTGTTCTGATGAATGTCTCAGGAATTCCCCATATGCTTGTACTGGAAACCAGGCCTCTGAGGAGAGATGTCTGGAAACCAAAGCAATGTATCTGATTAGGGCCTAGGGGCTTGTCCAGTTCAATCTGATTCTCTGGGGACATCAGTCTTTGGGTCTTATTGGAGGTACTTTCTCAGCTTGTGTCACATTGCTGCTGTTTGTCCTGGACGGTCTACACTATTGGGAAGTCCTCGGAGTCTTTGGAGGCTCCTCCTAATCTGTATGGTTGTGGACAATGGAATGGGCAGAATTCCCTTGGAGAGAGCAGGCACAGTCCTGAGGTGTGGTTCCAGGGGTCCCAGCCTGGAGGGTGTGTGAGCCAGGGCTGTGGGGACAGATGTCTGAAAACAGAAACTCGGCTTAGATTAAGGGATGTAGGTATGGCAGGCACGGTCTACAGACCTTGATTAGAACTCTTTGGGAAATGAACAAAGGGTGAGTGTGAGGTGCTTGCTCAGGCTTTTGTCACTGGATTTTTGTGTCAACGATGGCCGTGGAATGACGGGGTGTTCTCATGGGCCATGAACGAGATTCCCTCTCAGGGATTTGGCCAGATTCCAAGAGTTTGGGTTCATTCTGTGGGATTGTGGAGTCCTTTCTATTTTTTTTTTTTTACCCCCTCAGGTGTCCCACCAAAAGAAGGATTCCAGAGCAGAGCCCTGGGGAGGGGCAAGTGGACAACCCGGCATCTGCTTAATATTCGGGCATAGGGGAATGGCAATCCCCACATGTGTTCTCATGTTCCAGCCACTGAGAGGCCTTACTTGAGGACAGTGCACACGCTGAGGGTCACAATGCGTGTTTGTGCCCAGTGCGGCCCTCAAACTTGGGCAGGGCTACCTGGGCACACTGGTTTCTCCTACACTGAACATTGGACAACATGCCAACCAAGGAATCTGGGCACGGGAAAGGAGGAGTTCTGATTTCTGCATCACGTTCACCACTGGTCAGTGATTGGAGATAAGGTCTAGGTTCTGAAGCCTGAAAATGGAGGTTGGGAAGAGATGACGACCCAAGGCCATGGCGGTTCCAAGTGCTCAGTGTGGGGCCCGCTGTCTGCATGTCGGTTGGGAGTTCTGGGCTCAGGCTGTGTCAGTTCATTAGGGCCCATGGTAGAGTGTATAATTGGGGTGCAGTTGAGTTGCATGCAGGTTGATCCTCTTTTGGGGTTTTTGTGTAGACCCATAGGGCAAAGATTTACTTCTGGAGAGCAGGCAGAGTGCTGAATTGTGGCTCCAGAATTCCCAAACTGGGGGCTAGTTGGTCAGGGGTGTGAGGATATAAATATGAGAGCAAAAGCTTGTCTTCGGTTTAGGGGAGAGGGCAACGCAGGCACTCTCTCCAGAGCTGAATCGAGATCTCGTGCATCAGAACTCAGGGTGAGTATCAGATGTTGGCTCATGTTGCCGTTTCTGTCCATGATGGCCCTTTCATGAAGCGGGGGGCATCAGAGGCCACTGAGGTTTTCCCATGATGGGAATTTTGAGATGCTCCAAACCGCAAGGATTCCTTCTGAAGTACAATTGAGACCTGTTGGATTGGTCTAGGACATCCCATAGGAAACGACTCCAGAGAAGGGTTCTAAGGATGGATGCCTGGATAGACTGCCTCCCATTCCAAATATTTCCTAGCTAAAAGACAGGTTTGATTGCTGGCTCAGGGGGAGCAACCAAGAGGGCTGAGTTGAAATGGAGTATCCTGCAGATGGGTCCTACTGTGCATTTGTGTCCATGGAGACCTTGGAATGGGGTGATGGCACCGGAGCCATGAAGGATTCTCCTAAACTGAGGTTTTGAGACAGCTCCAACGAGCAAGTTTCCCATGTGGAGATGACATTTTTTCTGATTGGTGCCTCAGGAAACCCCATATGCTGGTACTGGAAACCAGGGCTCTGGGAAGAGATGACTGGAAAAAAAGCAATGGATCTGATTATGGTCTAGGTGCCTGTTGGCTTCAATATATTTTCTATGGGGACATCTGCCTTCGTGTCTGAGTGGAAGTAGTTGTTCAGCTGGTGGCAAGTCGTCCCAGTTTGTCCCAGGGGACCTACATCACTGGGATAGCTTCGGGGATTTTGGAGGTTCTTCTAATTTGTATGGTTGTGGTCAATGGAATGGGCAGAATTCCCTTGGAGAGGGCAGGCACAGTCCTAGCGTGTGACTCCAGATCCCCCAGCCTGGAGAATGTGTGGGCCAGGGCTATGGTGACAGAAGTCTGAAAACACAAACTCAGATTAGGTTTGGGAATGGAGGTATGGCAGGCCTGATCTACAGACCGTGAGAAGAATTTTTTGGGCTATGAACAAAGGGTCAGTGTGAGGTGCTTGCTCAGGTTTTTGTCTCTGGATTTTGTTTCAGCCATGGCCGTGGAATGTCAATGTGGCCTCATGGGCCATGGACGAGTCGTTCTCTCTGGAGGTTTGGCCCAATACCAAGTGATTGGGTCATTCTGTGAATGGGAGGAGTCTTTCCGGTATTTTTTTTTTTTTTATCTCAGATGTCCCACCATAGTGGGATTCCAGAGAAGAGCTTTGAGTAGGGTTGACTAGACATCTCGACCTCCTGTTAAGATTGAGGGACTAGGGACATGGCAAGCCCCATATGCGGGCTCTTGTTCCAGCCACTGAGAGTCCTTACTTGAGGACGGGGCACACGTTGAGGGTCTTATTGCGTGTTTGTGCCCAAAGTGGCCCTCAAGCATGGGTGGGGTCACCTGGGCACGCTGGTTTCTCCTACATTGACCATTGGACAACATGCCAACCACAAGGATTCTGGGCATGGGGAAGGAGGAGTTATCATTTTTGCATCACGTTCACACCTGGGGAGTGAGTGGATATAAGGTCTAGCTTCTGAAGCCTGAAAACCGAGGTTGGGAAGAGATGACGATCTAAGACCATGGCAGATCTTATGTGCTCAGTGTACATCAAGCTATCTGCGTGTCGTTTGGGAGGTCTGGGCTCAGACTGTGTTGGACAGGTCTTCAGTGCCCAGGCTAGACTGTATAATTGCGATACAGCCAAGTGGCATGCAGGTTGATCCTCATTTGGCATTTCAGGGTAGTCCCATAGGGCAAAGTTTTTCTTCTGGAGGGCAAGCAGAGGGCTGCATTTTGTCTCCAGAATTCCCAACGGAGGGCTTGTGGGCCAGGAGTGGGAGGACAGATCTGAGAACACAAGCTAGGCTTAAGTTTCGGGATGAGGGCACGGCAGGCACACTCTGTAGAGCTGAATCAAGAATTCGTGCATCTGAAGTCAGGGCGAGGATCAGACATTGGCTCAGGGTGGAGTTTCTTTCCATGATGGACCCTTCATGAAGGTGGGGGTGCATCACGAGGCCATGGAGGATATCCCACGGTTGGATTGGGTGATGCTCCAAACCCCAAGAATTCCTTCTGCGGGACAGTCAAGACCTGTCGGATGGATCCAGGATGACCCATAAGGACCTTCTGCAGAGCAGGTTTCTAACAGTGGTTGCCTGGGCAGCCCAACTAACATTCCAATTATTCCCTAGCGACAAGGCAGGTGCAATCTTCTGGCTCTGGGGGAGCAACCAAGGGGGCTGAGTTTAAATGGACTCTCCTGAGGATTGTTCATAATGTGGGTTTGTGTCCATGGAGACCTTGGAATGGGGCAGTGGCTCTGGGGCCCTGAAGGATTCTCCTAACCAGAGGTTTTGAGACAGCTCCAAAGAGCAAGATTCCCATGTGGATACGAGATTTGTTCTGATTGGTGCCTCAGGAACCACAATAAGGTGATATTGGAAACCAGGCGTCTGAGGAGAGATACCTGGAAACCAAAGAAATTGATCCAATTAGGGCTTAGGGGTCTGACCAGTTCATCTTCTCTGGGAACATCTGTCTTGATTCTGAGTGGAGGTCGCTGCTCAGCTTGTGTCAGATCGCCCCTGTTTGTCCCAGCCAACTGAAACTATTGGGATGGTCTCGGGGTCTTTGGAGGTTACTCCTAGTCTGCAGGGTTGTGGCCGATGGAATGGACAGAATTCCCATGGAGAGAGCAGGCACAGTCCTGAAGTGTGGCTCCAGCTGTCTGGGTGTTGGTCGGGAGGTCTGCGCTCAGGCTGTGTCAGACTGGGCATTATTACCCAGGTTAGACTGTATAATTGGGGTACAGTCGAGTGGCGTGCATTTTGATCCCCATTTGGGTTTTCTGGGTAGCCCCATAGGGCAACGTTTTTCTTCTAGAGGCAGGCAGAGTGCTGCATTGTGGCTCTGGAATTCCCAGACGGGAGGGCTTGTGGCCCAGGACTGTGAGGACAGACGTCTCAGAACACAAGCTAGGCCAGTGTTTGGGGGCGAGGGCATGGCAGGAACGCTCTGCAGAGCTGAATCGAGATCTCGTGCATCTGAAGTCAGGTCAAGGATCAGACGTTGGCTCAGGTTGTTGTTTCTTTCCATGTTCCCCCTTCATGAAGGGGGATGGCATCATGAGGCCATGGAGGTTTTCCCACGATGGGAGTTGTGAGATGCTCAAATCGGCAAGGATTACTTCTGCAGGCCACTCGAGACCTGTCGGATGGCTCCAGGACGTCCCATGCGGAACGACACCAGATAAGTGTTCAAAGGTGGATGACTGGAGAGCCCGGCTGGCATTCCAATTGTCTCCTGCAACAAGGCTCGTTCGATCTGCTGGTTCTGTGGGAGTAGCCATGTGGGCTGAGTTGAAATGGACTCTCCTGAGGATGGGTCATAGTGTGGTTTTGTGTCCATGGAGAATTTGGAATGGGGCTGGGGATCCGGGGACCTGAAGATTTCTCCTCTGGAGGTTTTGACACAGCTCCAAAGAGCAAGTTTCCCATGTGGAGACAAGATTTGTTCTGATTGGTACCTCTGGAAACCCCCATATGCTGGTAATAGAAACCAGGATTCTGAGGAGAGATGCCTGGAAACAAAAGCAATGGATCTTACTATGGCCTAGGTGCCTGTCCAGTTCAATCTCCTTCTCTGGGGATATCTGTCTACGGGTCTGAGTGGAAGTAGTTGCTCAGCTTGGGAGAGATGCCCCTCTTTATCCTGGGGGGCCGAAACTATTGGGATGGCCTCGGGGAATTTGGAGGTTTCTCCTAATCTGTAGGGTTGTGACCAATGGAATGGTCAGAATTCCCCTGGAGAGGGCAGGCACAGTCCTGAGTTTTGTCTCCAGGGGCCCAAGCATGGATGGTGTGTGGGCCAGAGCTGTGGGGACAGAAGTCTGAAAACACAAACTTGGCTTAGGTTTGGGGACATAGGTATGGCAGGACTGTTCTACAGACTGTGAGTAGAATTTTTCGGGCTATTAACAAAGGGTGAGTGTGAGGCACTTGCTCAGGCTTTTGTCTCTATATTTTGTGTCAACTGTGTGCGTGGAATTTCGGGGTGGCCTCATGGGCCATGAACGAGTCTTTCTCTCTGGGGATTTGGCCTGATCCCAAAATTTTGAGGTCATTCTGTGGGATGGGAGGAGCCCTTTCTGTTTTTATACCTCAGTTGTCCCACCAAAAGAGGGATTCCAGAGCAGAGCATGGGGCAGGGGCGATTGGACAAACTGAACTCCGGTTAAGAATGGGGGCCTGTGGGCATGAATGCCCCATATGCAGGCTCTTGTTCCAGTCACGGAGAGGCCTTACTTGAGGCAAGGGCACACGCTGAGGGACACAATGAGTGTTTGTGCCCAACGCGGCCGTTAAGCATGGGTGGGTCCTCATGGACAATGCTGGTTTCTCCTGCACTAAATATTAGACAACATGCCAACCACAAGGTTTCTTGCCATGGGGAAGGAGGAGTTATGATTTCTGCATCACTTTCACCACTGGGCAGTGAATGGACATAAGGTCAAGGTTCTGAAGCCTGAAAACCGAGGTTGGGAAGAGATGAAGACCTACGGACATGGCAGGTCCGTTGTGCTCAGTGTGCGGCCAGCTCTCTGTGTGTTGAACGGGAGGTCCGGGCTCAGGCTGTGTCAGAAAGGGCTTTAGTGCTCACTGTAGGCTCTATAATGGGGGTACAGTCAAGCGGCCTTCAGGTTGTTCCTCAACTTGGTTTTCTGGGTAGCCCCATAAAGCAACCAGGGCAGCCAGAGTTCTGCCTTGTGTGTCTGAACTTCCCAAACTGGAGGGGATTGTGGGCCAGGAGTGTGAGGACGGAAGTCTGAGAACACAAGCTATGGTTAGGTTTTGGGGCGAAGACACGCAGGCACACTCTGCAGAACTGAATCGAGATCTCATGCATGTGAAGTCAGCGAGAGGATCAGACGTTGGCTCACGTTGGAGTTTCTGTCCCTGATGGCCTGTTCAAGAAGGGGGGGGGCATCACGGGGCCATGGTGGTTTTCCCATTATGAGAGTTGTGAGATGCTCCAAACAATAAGGATTCCTCCTGCAGAACAGTCGAGACATGTTGGATGGTGCCGGGAAGTCCCATATAAAATGACTCCGGAGCAGGGTTCTAAGAATGGATGGCTGTCAGCCCGCCTCACATTCCAGTTGTCTCATAGTGACAAGGCAGGCTCCATCTGCTGGATCTGGGTGAGCAACCGAGGGGGCTGAGTTGAATTGGACTCTTTTGTGGATAGGCAATAATGTGGATTTGTGTCCATGGAGACCTTGGAATGGGGCAGTGGCACTGGGGTCCTGAAGGATTGTCCTAATCAGAAGTTTTGATACAGCTCCAAAGAGCAAGTTTCCCATGTGGGGACGAGATTTGTTCTGATTGATGCCTCAGGAAACCCCCATATGGGGGTATTGGAAACCAGGCTTCTGGGGAGAGATGAGTGGAAAACAAAGCAATGGATCTGATTAGGACCTAGGGGCCTGTCCGGTTAATGTTCTTTTCTGGGGACATCTGTCTCTGGTCTGAGTGGAGGTATTTGCTTAGGTGGTGTCAGACCACCCCTGTTTGTCCCAGGGGGCCTACACTATTAAGATGGCCTCAGGGACTTTAGAGGTTTCTCCTAACCTGCAGGGTTGTGGGCAATTGAATGGGCAGAATCCCCTTGGAGGGGGTAGGCACATTCCAGAGGAGTGACTCCAGGGGCCCAAGCATGGAGGCTTTGTGGGCAAGGGCTTTGGGAATAGAAGTCTAAAAACAAAAACTTGGCTTAGGGTAGGGGATGAAGTTATGGCTGGCCCGAAATACAGACCGTGAGAACTCTTCAGGATATGAAGAAAGAGCGAGTGCGAGGCACTTGCTCGAGCTTTTGACTCTGGATTTAGTGTCAAAGATAGCTGTGTAATGTCGGGGTGGCCTAATGAGCCATGGACTATTCTCCGTCTCTGGGGATTTGGCCCGATCCCAGGTGATTGGGCTCATTCTATGGGATGGGAGGAATTCTTTCTATTATCTATCTATCTATTTATTTATTTATTTACCTAATGTGTCCCAACAAAAGAAGGATTCCAGAGCAGAGCCCTGGGGAGGGGCGACTAGACATCTCGAACTCTGGTTAAGATTGGGCGCCTTGGGCATGGCAAGCCCCATATGCTGGCTTTTGTTACAGCCACTGAGAGACCTTACTTGAGGACAGGGCTCACTCTGAGGGTCACAATGCATGTTTGTGCCCAATGCGGCCCTCAAGCATAGGTGGGTCCTCATGGTCCAAGCTGTTTTCTCCTACACTGAACATTGGACAACATGCCACCACAAGGTTTCTTGCCATAGGGAAATAGGAGTTCTGATTTCTGCATCACGTTCACCCCTGGACAGTGATTGGTGAAAAGGTCTAGGTTCTGAAGCTTGAAAAACGAGGTTGGGAAGAGATGACGACCTAAGGCCATGGCGGGTGCCATGTGCTCAGTGTGCGGCCAACTCTCTGGGTGTTGGTCCAGAGGTCTGGGCTCAATCTGTGTCAGACAGGGCATTAGTGACCAGGGTAGGCTGTATAATTGGGGTACAGTCGAGTTGCATGCAGTTTGATAATCTTTTGGGGTATGGGTAACCCCATAGGGCAACATTTTCTTCTGTAGAGAAGTCAGAGAGCTGCACTGTGGCTCCAAAATTCCCAAACTGGAGGGCTTGTTGACCAGGAGTGTGAGGACAAAAATCTGATAGCAAAAGCTAGTCTTAGGTTTCGGGGAAAGGGCAGGGCAGGAACAGTTTCCAGAGATGAATCGAGATCTCGTGCATCTGAAGTCAGGGCGAGGGTCAGACGTTGGCTCAGGTTGTAGTTTCAGTTCATCTTGGCCCCTTCATGAAGGGAGGGGCATCAGGAGGCCATTGGGGTTTTCCCATGATGGGAACTGTGAGATGCTCAGAACCTCAAGGATTCATTCTGCGGTACAATTGAGACCTGCTGGATGGCTCCAGGACATCACATAGGAAATGACTCCAGAGCAGTGTTCTAAGGATAGATTCCTGGGCAGACTGCCTCGCATTCCAGTTGTCTCCTAGCAAAAAGACAGGTACGATCTTCTGCCTCAGGCGGAGAAACCAAGGGGGTGGAGTTGAAATGGACTCTCCTGTGGATGAATAATAATGTGGGTTTGTGTCCATTGAGATCTTGGAATGGGGCAGTGGCACCGGGGCCCTGAAGTATTGTCCTAATCATAAGTTTTGATACAGCTCCAAAGAGCAAGTTTCCCATGTCTGGACGAGATTTGTTTTGATTGGTGCCTCAGAAAACCCCCATAGGGTGGTATTGGAAACTAGGCCTAAGGGGAGAGATGCCTTGAAATAAAAGCAATGAATCCAATTAGGGACTGGAGGCCTGTCCAGTTAATGTTCTTTTCTTGGGACATCTGTCTCTGGTGTGAGTGGAGGTAGTTGTTCACCTGGTTTCAGATCGCCCCGTTTGTCCCGGGTGGCCTACACTATTGGGATGGCCCCAGGGATTTGGGAGATTTCTCCAAGTTTGTATAGTTGTGGCCAATGGAATGGGCAGAATTCCCTTGAAGAGGGCAGGCACAGTCCTGAGGTGTGGCTCCAGTGGCCCCAACCTGGAAGGTGTGTGGGCCAGGGCTCTGGGGACAGAAGTCTGAAAACACAAACTCGGCTTAGATTTGGGGAGCTAGGTTAGGCAGACCCAATCTATAGACCGTGAGGAGAATTCTTTGGGATATGAACAAAGGGCGAGTGTGAGGCGCTTTCATGGGCTTTTGTCTCTGGATTTTGTTTCACCAATGGCTGTGTAATTTCGAGGTGGTCTCATGGGCCATGGTCAAATTTCCCTCTCTGGGGATTTGGTCCTATACCAAGAGTTTTGGGTCATTCTGTGGGATGTGAGGAGTCCTTTCTAATTTTATAACTCAGGTGTCCCACCAAAAGAGGGATTCTAGAGCAGAGCCCTGGGGAGGGGCGATTAGACAACCTGAACTCTAGTTAAGAATGGGGGCCTAGGGGCATGAATGCCCCATATGCGGGCTCTTTTTCCAGCCACTGAGAGACCTTACTTGAAGACAGGGCACACGCTGAGTGTCACAATGTGTGTTTGTGCCCAATGCGGCCTTCAAGCATGGGTGGGTCCTTCAAGGGCAACACTGGTTTCTCCTACACTGAACATTGGACAACATACCAAACACAAGGTTTCTCGCCACGGCGAAGGAGGAGTTCTGATTTCTGCATCACGTTCACCGCTGGGCAGTGAATGGATATAAGGTCTTGGTTCTGAAGCCTGAAAACCGAGCTTGGGAAGAGATGACGACATAAGGCCATGGCGGGTCCGATGTGCCCAGTGTGTGGTCAGCTGTATGGGTGTCGATCGGGAGGTCTGGGCTTAGGCTTTGTCAGAGAGGGCATTAGTGCTCAGGATAGGTTGTATAAAGGGGGTATAGTCAAGTGGCATGCAGTTTGATCCTCATTTGGGGTTTCTGGGTAGCCCTAAAGGGCAACGTTTTTCTTCTGAAGGGAAGGCAGAGTGCTACATTGTGAGTCCGAATGTCCCAAACTGGAGGGCTTGAGGACCAGGAGCGTGATAACGGAAGTCTGAGATAACAAGCCAGTCATAGGTTTTGGGGTGAGGGCACGGCAGGCACACTCTTTAGAGCTGAATTGAGATCTTGTGCTTCTGAAGTCAGCGGGAAAATCAGATGTTGGTTCACATTGGAGTTTCTGTCCATGATGGCCCTTCATGAAGGGGGGGCGGTGGGCATCACGGGTCCATGGGGCTTTTCCCATTATGAGAGTAGTGAGATGCTCCAAACAGCAAGGATTCCTACTGAGGGAGTCAAGACCTGTTGGATGGCTCTGGGACATCCCATATAAAACGACTGGGGAGTATGGTTCTAAGTAAGGATGGATGCCTGGGCAGCCCGCTCACATTCCAATTGTCTCCTAGCGTCAAGGCAGGTACCAACTGCTGGATTTGGGGAAGGAACCGAAGGGGCTGAGTTGAAATGGACTCTCCTGCGGATCGGTCATAATATGGGTTTGTGTCCATGGAGACCTTGGAATGGGGCAGTGGCACCGGGGCCCTGAAGGATTGCTCTAATTAGAAGTTTTGATACAGCTCCAAAGAGCAAGTTTCCCATGTGGGGACAAGATTTGTTCTGATTGGTGCCTCAGGAAACCCCCATATGGTGGTATTGGAAACCAGACCTCTGGGGAGAGATGCCTGGAAAACAAAGCAATGGATCTGATTAGGGCCTATGGGTCTGTCCGGTTAATGTTCTCTGGGGACATCTGTCTCTGGTCTGAGTGAAGGTAGTTGCTCAGCTGGTGGCAGATCACACCTGTTTGTCCCGAGGTGCCTACACTATTGGGATGGCCACAGGGACTTCAGAGGTTTCTCCTAACCTGTAGGGTTGTGGTCAATTGAATTGGCAGAATTCCCTTGGAGAGGGCAAACACAGTCTTGATGTGTGTCTCCAGGGGCGCAAGCATGGAGGGTGTGTGGGCCAAGGCTGTGGGGACAGAAGTCTAAAAACACAAACTCGGCTTAGGGATGGGGATGAAGGTATGGACGGCCTGAAATACAGACCAAGAGGAGAACTCTTCGGGATATGAAGAAAAGGCAAGTGTGAGGAGCTTGCTCAGGCTTTTCTCTCTGGATTTTGTGTCACCGATGGCCGTGCAAAGTCAAGGTGGGCTCATGGATCATGGACAAGTCTCCTTCTCTGGGAATTTGGCCCAATGCCAAGAGACTGTGCTCATTATGTGGGATGGGGGAATGCTTTCTGTCTTTTTTTTATCTAAGGTGTCCCACCAAAAGAGGGATTCCAGAGCAGAGCCTTGGGGAGGGGGGACTAGAAAACTCGACCTCTGGTTAAGATTGGGGGCCTTTGGGCATGGCAAGCCCCATATGTTGGCTCTTGTTCCTGTCACTGAGTTTCCTTACTTGAGGACAGGGCTCACTCTGAAGGTCACAATGCGTGTTTGTGCCCATTGCAGCCCTCAAGCATGGGCGGGTCTTCATGGTCCACGCTGTTTTCTCCTACACTGAACGTTGCACAACATGCCAACCACAAGGATTTGGGGCATGGGGAAGGAGGAGTCCTGATTTCTGCATCACGTTCACCACTGGGCAGTGATCGGAGATAAGGTCTAGGTTCTGAAGCCTGAAAACCGAGGGTGGGAAGAGATGACGACCTAAGGCCATGGCGGGTGCCATGTGCTCAGTGTGCGGCCAGATGTCTGCGTGTCGGTTGGGAGGTCCGGGCTTAGGCTGTGTCAGACAGGACATTAGTGCCCAGGGTAGGCTGTATAATTGGGGTACAGTTGAGTGGCCTGCAGGTTGATCCTCATTTGAGGTTTCTGGGTAGTCCCATAGGTCAACGTTTTTCTTCTGGAGGACAGGCAGAGTGCTGCATTGTGTCTCCAGAATTCCCAAAGTGGAGGGCTTTTTGGCCAGGAGTGTGAGGGCGAAAACCTGAGAGCACAAGATAGTCTTAGGTTTCTGGGGGAGGGCAGGGTAGGCACTCTCTGCAGAGCTAAATTGAGATCTCGTGCATCTGAAGTGAGGGTGAGGATCAGACATTGGTTCACGTTGGAGTTTCTGTCCATGATGGCCCCTTCATGAAGCGGGGCAGGGGGCATCAGGAAGCCATTGAGGTTTTCCCATGATGGGTATTGTGAGATGCTCCAAACTGCAAGTAATCCTTCTGTGGTATAATTGAGACCTGTTGGATGACTTCAGGACATCCCATAGGAAACGACTCCAGAGCAGTGTTCTAATGATGGATGCCTGGGCAGAACGCCTCACATTCCAATTTTCTCCTAGCAAAAAGATATGTTCGATCTTCTGAGTCTGGGGGAGCAACCGAGGGGGCTGAGTCAAAATGGACTCTCCTGCGGATGGGTCATAATGTGGGTTTGTGTTCATGGAGACCTTAGAATGGGGTGGTGGCATCGGGGCCCTGAAAGATTCTCCTAACTGGAGGTTTTGACACAGCTCCAAAGAGAACGATTAACATGTGGAGAAAACATTTGTTCTGATCAGTTCCTCAGGAAACCCCAAATGCTGGTATTGGATACCAGGCCTCTGGGGAGAGATGACTGGAAACCAAAGCAATGGATCTGATTGGGGACTGGGGGCCTGTCAGGTCAATGTTTTTCTCTGGGTATATCAGCAGATATCCCTACGGTTCTGAGTGGAGGTATTTGTTCAGCTGGTGTCAGATCGCCCCTGTTTGTCCCGGGCGACCTACAGCATTGGGATAACTTTGGGGATTTTGGAGGTTCCTCTAATTTGTACGGTTGTGGCCAATGGAATGGGAAAATTTCATTGGAGTGGGAAGGCACAGTCCTGAGTTCTGGCTCCAGAGAACCCAGCCTGGAGGGTGTGTGGGCCAGGGCTGTGTTGACAGAAGAAGCCTCAAAACACAAACTCAGCTTAGCTTTGGGGACGAAGGTACAGAAAGCCTGATCTACAGACCATGAGGAGAACTCTTTGGGATATGAACAAAGAGCGAGTGTGAGGCGCTTGCTAAGGCTTTTGTCTGGATTTTGTATCAAAGATGGCCGTGGAATGTCTGGGTGGCCTCATGTGCCATGGACGTGTCTCCCACTCTAGAAATTTGGCCAGATCGCAAGAGCTTGGGTTTATTCTGTGGGATGGGAAAAGTCCTTTCTGTTTTTATGCCTCAGGTGTCCCACCAAAAGAGGGATTCCAGAAAAGAGACCTGGGGAGGAGCGACTGGACATACAGAACTCTGGATAAGATTAGGGGCCCAAGATCATAGCAAACTCCATATGCGGGCTCTTGGTCCAGCAAGTGAGAGGCCTTATTTGAAAACAGAGCTCACGCTGAGGGTCACAATGCTTGTTTGTGCCCAACGCAGCCTTCAAGCATGGGCAGGGCCTCATGGAAGATGCTGGTATATCCTACATTGAACGTTGGACCACATGCCAACCACAAGGTTTCTTACCATGGGGAAGGAGGAGTTCTGATTTCTGCATCACGTTCACCCCTGGACAGAGATGGGAGATAAGGTCTAGGTTATGAAGCCTGAAAACAATGGTTGAGAAGAGATGATGACCTAAGGCCATGGTGGGTCCGATGTGCTCAGTGTGAGGCCAGCTGTCTGGGTGTCGGTCGGGAGGTTTGGGATCAGGCTGTGTCAGACAGGGCATTAATGCCCAGGGTAGACTGCATAATTGGGGTACAGTCGAGTGGCGTGCAGGTTGATCCTCATTTGTGGTTTCTGGGTAGCCCCATAAATCAATGTTTTTTCTTCTGGAAGGCAGGCAGAGTGCTGCATTGTGGCTCTGGAATTGCCAAACAGGAGGGCTTATGGGCCAGGAGTGTGAGGACAGAAGTCTGAGAACACAAGCTAGGCTTAGGTTTCGGGGCGAGGGCATGGCAGGCACACACTGCAATGCTGAATCGAGATCTCGTGCATCTGAAGACAGGGCGAGGATCAGATGTAGGCTCAGGTTGGAGTTTCTGTCTCTGATGGCCCCTTCATAAAGGGGGCAGGGCATCATGAGGCCATGAAAGTTTTCCTTCAATGGGAGTTGTGAGAATCTCCAAATTGTAAAGATTCCTTCTGCGGGACAATTGAGACCTGTTGAATGGCTCCAGGACCTCCCATAAGGAATGACTCCAGAGCAGGGTTCTAAGGATGGATGCCTGGACAGCCTGCCTCGCATCCTAATTTTATCCTCTCAACAAGACAGGTTCAATCTGTTGGCTCTGGGGGAGCAACTGAGGGGGCTGAGTTGAAATGGACTCTCCTGTGGATGGCTCATAATGTGTGTTTGTATTCATGGAGAACTTGGAATGGGGCGGTGGCACTGGGGCACTGAATGTTTCTCCTAACTGACAGTTTTGAGACATCTCCAACGAGCAAGTTTCCCAAGTGAAGATGAGATTAATTCTGACTGGTGCCTCAGGAAACACCCATATGCTGGTATTGGAAACCAGGCCTCTGAAAAGAGATGCCTGGAAACCCAAGCAATGGATTCGATTAGGGCATAGGGACCTGTCTAGTTCAATCTATTTCTCTGGGGAAATCTGTCTATTGGTATGAGTGGAGGTAGTTGCTCCGCTGTTGTCAGATCAACCCTGTTTATCCCAGGTGGCCTACACTATTGGGATTGCCTCGGGGACTTTGGAGGTTTCTCCTGATCTTTATGGTTTGGCCAATGGAACGGGCAGAATTCCCTTAGCAAGGGCAGGCACAGCCCTGAGTTGTGACTCCAGGAGCCCCAGCCTGGAGGGTGTGTGGGCCAGGGTTGTGGGGACAGAAGTCTGAAAACACAAACTCGGCTTAGGTTTGGGAGTTAGGTTAGGCAGGCCCAATATACAGACCGTGAGGAGAACTCTTGGTGATATGAACAAAGGGCAACTGTGAGGCACTTACTCATTCTTTTCTCTCTGGATTTTGTGTCACCGATGGCCCTGCAATGTCAAGGTGGCCTCATGGGCCATGGACGAGTCTCCCTTTCTGTGGATTTGGCCTGATCCCAAGAGTTTGGTGTAATTATGTGGGATGGGAGGAGTCCTTCCTGTTTTTTCACCTCAGGAGTCCCACCAAAAGAGGGATTCCAGAACAGAGCCCTGGAGAGGGTCAACTGGACAACTCGAACTCTGGTTAAGATTGGGGGCCTAGGGGCATGGAAGCGCCATATGCGGGCTCTTGTTCCAGAAACTGAGAGGTCTTACTTGAAGAAACGGATCACGCTGAGGGTCATAATTCGTGTTTGTGCCAAACGTGACACTCAAGCATGGTCGGGGCCTCATGGGCCACGCTGGTTTCTCCTACACTGATCATTAGACAATATGCCAACCACAACATTTCTGACCATGGGGAAGGTATAGTATTGATATCTGCATCACGTTCGTCCCTGCGAAGTGATTGGAGATAAGGTCTAGGTTCTGAAGCCAGAAAACTGAGGTTGGGAAGAGATGACAACCTAAAGCCTTGATGGGTCCAATGTGATAAGTGTGCGGCCAGCTGTCTGGGTTTCAGTTGGGAGTTCCGGGCTCAGGCTGTGTCAGACTGGGCATTAGTGCCCAGAGTAGACTGTAAAATCAGGGTACAGTCGAGTGGCGTGTTAGTTGTTCCTCACTTGGGGTTTTTGGGTAGCCCCAGATGGCAATGTTTTTCTTCTGGAGGGCAGGCAGAGTGCTGCAGTGTGGCTCCAGAATTCCCACCTGGACGTCTTGTGGGTCAGGAGTGTGAGGATTGAAGTCTGAGAAATCAAGCTAGGCTTAGGTTTTGAGGCGAGGGCATGGAAGGCACACTCTGCAGAGCTGAATCAAGATCTCGTGCATCTGAAATCAGGGCAAGGATCAGACGTTGCCTCAGGTTGGAGTTTCCATCCACGATGGCCCGTTCATGAAGGGGAGGATCTCACGAGGCAACAGAGGTATTCCCATGATGGGAGTTGTGAGATGCTCCAAACTGCAAGGATTCCTTCTGTGGGACTGTTTAGAACTGTTGAATGGCTCCAGGATGTCCCAAACAGAACGATTCCAGAGCAGGTATCTAAGGATGGATGCGCTGGCAGCCCGTCTCACATTCCAATTATCTCCTAACAACAAGGTAGGTTCGATCTGCTGGCTGTGGGGGAACAACTGAGTGGGCTGAGAGGAAATGGACTCTCCGGAGGATGGGTCCTAATGTGGGTTTGTGTCCATGCAGACCTTGGAATGGGGCAGTGACTGCAGGGCCTTGATGGATTCTCCTAAGTGGAGGCTTTGACACAGCTCCGAAGAACAAGTTTCCCATTTGGAGAGGAATTTTTTTCTGTTTGGTACCTTAGGATATCCCCATATACTGGTATGGAAAACCAGGCTTCGTGGAGAGATGCCTGGAAACCAAAGCAATGGATCCAATTAGGGCCTAAGGGCGTTTCCCATTCAATCTTCTCTGGGGACATCTACCTACCGATCTGAGTGGAGGTAGTTGCTAAGCTTGTGTCTGATCGCCCCTGTTTGTCCCGGGTGGCCCACACTATTGGGATGGCCTCAGAGTCTTTGGAGACTTCTCCTAATCTGTAGTGTTGGAACCATTGAAATGGACAGAATTCCCTTGGAGAGGCAGGCACAGTCCTGAGGTGTGGCTCCATGGGCCCCATCCTGGAGGGTGTGTGGGCCAGGGCTGTGGGGACAAAAGTCTGAAAACACAAACTCGGCTTACGTTTGGGGACGTAGGTATGGCAGGCACGATCTACAGACAGTGAGGAGAATTCTTCGTGATATGAACGAAGGGTGAATGTGAAGCACTTCCTCAAGCTTTTGTCTCTGGATTTTGTGTCAATGATAGCCATTGAATGCCGAGGTGGCCCCATTGGCCATGTATGTGTATCTCTCTCTGGCTATTTGGCCCAATCCCAAGAGTTGCCTGTCATTCTTTAGGATGGGAAGAGTCCTTTCTGGTTTTTGTTTGTTTGTTTGTTTTGTTTTTTTTTTTTTGTTTTGTTTTTTTTTACCTCAAGTGTCTCACCAAAAGACGGATTCCAGAGGAGAGCCCTAGGGATGGGTGACTGGATAACCTGACTGCTGATTTAGAATGGGGACCTAAGGGCATGGCAAGCCCTATATGCTGGTTACTTGTCCAGCCACTGAGAAGCCTTACTTGAGGACAGGGCTCACGCTGAGTATCACAGTGTGAGTTTGTGCCCAACCTGGCCCTCAAGCATGGGTGGGGCCTCACGGACCAGGCTGGTTTCTCCTAATCTGAACATTCAACAACACGCTAGCCACATGGTTTCTTGCCATGCAGAAGGAAGATTTCTGATTTCTGCATCATGTTCAACCTAGGGCTGTGATTGGAGATAAGGTCTAGGTTCTGAAGCCTGAAACCCGAGGTTGGGAAGATATGACGGTATAAGGCCATGGTCGGCTCCGATGTGTTCAGTGTGCGGTCAGCTTTTTGGGTGTCGATGGGAGGTCCAGACACAGGTTCTATCAGACAGGGCATTAGTGCCCAGCATACACTGTATAAATGGGGTACAGTCGAGTGGCGTGTAGGTTGATCCTCATTTGGGGTTTCTGGGTAGCCCCATAGGGCAACGTTTTTCTTCTGGGGGGAAGGCAGAGTGCTGCATTGTGGCTCCAGAATTCCCAAACTGGAGGGCTTGTGGGCCAGAATTGTGAGGACGGAAGTCTGAGAACACAAGTTAGGCTTTGGTTTCGGGGCGAAGGCACGGCAGGCACACTCTGCAGAGCTGAATCGAGATCTCGTGCATCTGAACTCAGGGTATGGATCAGTTTTTGGCTCAGGTTGGAGTTTCTGTACATGATGGCCTCTTCATGAAGGGGGAGGTTCTCAAGAGTCCATGTAGGTATTCCCACAATGGGAGTTGTGAGATACTACAAACAGCAAGGATTCCTTCCGTAGGACCCTCGAGAACTGCTGGATGATTTCTGGAGGTCCCATAAGGAGCGACTCCAGAGCAAGATTCTAAGGATGGATGCGTGGTATGCCCGCCTCACATTCCAATTATTTCCTAGCAACAAGGCAGATTCGATCTGCTGGCTCTGAGGGAGCAACCGAGGTGGGTGAGTTGAAATGGACTCTCCTGAGGATAGGTCATATTGTGCATTTGTGTCCATGGAGACCTTGGAGT
This sequence comes from Neogale vison, assembly GCF_020171115.1. NCBI lineage: Eukaryota > Metazoa > Chordata > Mammalia > Carnivora > Mustelidae > Neogale > Neogale vison. The sequence goes on along the minus strand of NC_058093.1, from coordinate 185,724,358 downwards.
GGTGCAGTGGATCCGGAGCCCTGAAGGATTTCCCCAACCAGAGATTTTGACAGAGCTTCAAAGGTTACGTTTCCAATGTGGAGTCAAGATTTGTTCTGATGGGTGCCTCTGGAAACCCCCATATGTTGGTATTGGAAACCAGGCCTCTGAGGAGAGATGCCTGGAAACCAACACAATGGATCTGATTAGGGCCTAGGCGCCTGTCCAGTTCAATCTTCTTCTCTGTGGACATCTGTCCCCGGTCTGTGTGGAGCTAGCTGCTCAGTTGCTGTCAGATTGCCCCTGTTTGTCCCGGGCGGCCTACACTGTTGGGATGGCCAGGGGAACTTTGGAGTTCTTACAGTTGTGGCCAATGGAATGGGCAGAATTCCGTTTGAGAGGGCAAGCACAGCCCTGAGTTGTGGCTCGAGGGGCCCCAGCCTGGAGGGTGTGTTGGCCAGGGCTGGGGGAACAGAAGTCTGAAAACAGCAATTCAGCTTAGGTTTGGGGACATTGGTATGGCAGGCCCGATCTACAGATCATGAGAATTCTTTGGGATATGAACAAAGGGCGAGAGTGAAGCACTTGCTCAGATTTTTGTCTGATTTTGAGTCAATGATGGCCATGGAATGTCTGGGTGGCACCAATCAGAACAAATTAGGAGAAACCTCCAACATCCCCATGGCTATCCTAAGAGTGTAGGCCGCCCGAGACAAACAGGGGCTATCTGCCACCAGCTGAGCAACTACCTCCACTCAGTCCCGGACATAGATGTCCCCAGAGAAGAAGATTGAACCGGACAGGCCCCTAGAACCTCATCAGATCCATTGCTTTGGTTTCCAGCCATCTCTCCTCAGAGGCCTGGTTTCCAATAGCAACATATGGGGCTTTACTGAGGCACCTATCAGAACAAATCTCGTCTCCATATGGGAAACTTGCACGTGGGAGCTGTGTCAAAAACTCTGGTTAGTAGAAACATTCAGGACCCTGGTGCCACCACCCCATTCCAAGGTCTCGATGGACACAAACCCACATTATGACCCATGCGAAGGAGAGTCCATTTCAGCTCAGCGCCCTTGGTTGCTCCCCCAGAGCCAGCAGATGGAACCTGTATTATCGTAAGGAGACAAATAGAATGCTAGGCGGGCAGCCAGGCATCCATCCTTAGAACACTGCTCTGGAGTCATCCCTCTGGGATGTCCTGGATCCAACCAACAGGTCTCAATGATCACACAGAAGGAATCCTTGAGGATTGGAAAATCTCACAACTCCCATCGTGGGAAAACCTCCATGGCCTCGTGATCGCCCCACCTTCATGAAGGGGCCATCCAGGACAGAAACTCCAACCTGAGCCATCGTCTGATCCTCGCCCTGACTTCAGATGCACGAGATCTCGATTCAGCTCTGCAGAGTGTGCCTGTTGTGCCCTCGCCCCGAAACCTATTCCTAGCTTGTGTTCTCACACTTCCATCCTCAGACACTTGGCCCACAAGCACTCAGGTTGGCAATTGCAGAGCCACAATGCAGCACTCTGCCTATGCTCCAGAATATAAACGTTGCCCTACACGGCTACCAATAAATCCCAAATGAGGACCAACCTTCACACAACTTTACTGTACCCCAATTATACAGTCTACCCTGAGCACTAATGCCCTGTCTGACATAGCCTGAGCCCAGACCTCCCGACCAACACCCAGACATCTGGCTGCACACTGAGCACATCGGACCCGCCATAGCCTTAGGTTGTCATATCTTCCCAACCTCGTTTTTCAGGCTTCAGAACCTAGACCTTAACTCCAATCAAGGACCATGGGTGAACGTGATGCAGAAATCAGAACTACTACTTCCCCATGGCCAGAAACCTTGTGGTTGGCATGTGGTCCAACATTCAGTGTGGTTGAAACCATTCTGGCCCATGAGCCCTGCCCAGGCTTGAGGGCTGCGTTGATCACAAACACGCACTGTGAGGGCGCCTGGGTGGCTCAGTGGGTTAAGCCACTGCCTTCGGCTCGGGTCATGATCTCAGGGTCCTGGGATCGAGTCCCGCGTCGGGCTCTCTGCTCAGCAGGGAGCCTGCTTCCCTCTCTCTCTCTCTCTGCCTGCCTCTACATCTACTTGTGATTTCTCTCAGTCAAATAAATAAATAAAATCTTAAAAAAAAAAAAAAACAAGCACTGTGATCCTCAGCGTGAGCTCTGTCCTCAAGTAAGACCTCTCAGTGGCTGGACGAAGAGATGGCATATTGGGCTTGCCATGCCGCTAGGCCCCAATTTTTAACCGTAGTTCGGGTTGTCCATTCCCCCCTCCCCAGGGCTCTGCTATAAAGTCCCTCTTTTGATAGGGCACCTGAGGTAACTAAACTGAAAGGACTCCCCCCATCCCACAGATTGACCCAATACAATTGGGATCAGGCCAGAGCCACAGAGAGGAAGACTCTTCCATGGCCCATGAGGTTTCCCCGATATTCCACGTTCATCATTGACACAAGATCCAGAGACAAAAGCCTGAATAAGTGCCTCACACTTGCTCTTTCTTCAGATCCCAAAGAGTTCTCCTCACGGTCTGTAGATCGGGCCTGCCTTACCTACATCCTCAAACCTAAGCCGAGTTTGTGTTTTCAGGCTTCTGTCCCCACAGTCCTGGCCCACACACCCTCCAGGCTGGGGCCCCTGGAGCCACACATCCGGTCTGTGCCTGCCCACTCCACGGCACTTCTGCCACTTCCATTGTCCATAATCCTACAAATTAGGAGACGCCTTCATAGTCCCTGAGACCATCCCAATAGTGAAGGCCATCCGGACAAACAGGGCAGTCTGACACCGCCTGCGCAACTACCTCCACAGATACCATAGGCAGATGTCGCCAGAGAAGAAGATTGAACCGGACAGGCCCCTAGGCCCTAATTGGATCCATTGCTGTGGTTTCCAGGTATCTCTCCTCAGACGCCCGGTTTCCAATACCAGCATATGGGGGTTTCCTGAGGCATCAATTAGAACAAATCTTGTCTCCACATGGAAAACTTGCTTTTTGGAGAAGTCTCAAAATCTCAGGTTAGGAGAATCATTCAGGGCCCGAGTGCCACTGCCCCATTCCAAGGTCTCCATGGACACAAATCCACATTAGGACCCATCCGCAGAAGATTCCATTTCAACTCAGCCCCCTTGGTTGCGCCCCCAGAGACAGCAGATCAAACCTTTCTTGTCACTAGGAGACGACTGCAATGCGAGGCGGGCCGCCAAGGCATCCATCCTTAGGACTCTGCTCTGGCATCATTCCATATGGGATGCCCTGGAGCCATCCAACAGGTCTCAAATATCCTGCAGAAGGAATCCTTGAGTTTTGGAGCATCTCACAACTCCCATTGTGGGAAAACCTCAATGGCTTTGTGATGCCCCTCCTTTATGAAGATGAAATCATGGAAAGGAACTCCAACCTGAGCCAATGTCTGATCCTCGCCTTGACTTTGGATGCACGAGATCTCGATTCAGCTCTGCAGACTGTGACTGCCTTGCCCTCGCCCTAAAACCTAAGTCTTGTTGTGTTCTCAGACTTCCGTCCTCACACTCCTGGCCCCCAAGCCCTCATGTTTGGCAATTCCGGACCTACAATGCAGCACTCTGCCTACCCTCCAGAAGAAAACTGTTGCCCTATGGAGCTTCCCACACACCTCAAATGAGGATATACCTACACGGCACTCTACTGTACCTAAATTACATAGTCTAACCTGGGCACTAATACACTGTCTAACACAGCCTGAGCCCGGACCTCTTGACCAACACCCAGACAGCTGACCAGACACTGAGCACATCGGACCTGCCAAGGCCTTAGCTCATCATCTCTTCCCAACCCAGCTTTTCAGGCTTCAGAACTTAGACCTTAACTCCAAACCCTGCCAAGCGGTGAACATGATGCAGAAAGCAGAACTCCTCCTTTCCCATGGCAAGAAACCATGTGGTTGGCATGATGTCCAACGTTCAGTGGAGGAGAAACCAGTGTTCACCATGAGGCGCCACCCATGCTTGAGTGTGGCAAGGGCATAAACACGCATTGTGACCCTCAGCGTGAGTCCTGTCCTCTAGTAAGTCCTCTCAGTGGCTGGACCATTAGACATCATAATGGGCTTGCCATGCCCCTAGGCCCCAATTTTTAATTGGATTTCTGGTTCTCCAGTTTCCCCTCCCCAGGGCTCTGCTCTGGAATACCTCTTTTGGTGGGAAACCTGAAGTAAGAAAACAAAACGGACTCCTCCCATCCCACAGAATGAACCCAAACTCTTGAGATCGGGCCGAATCCCCAGAGGAAGACTCGTCCATGGCCCATGAGTTCACCCGGACATTCCACGGCCATCGGTTACACAATATCCAGAGACAAAAGCCTGAGCAAGTACCTCACACTTGCCCGTTGTTCATATCCCGAAGTGTTCTCCTCACGGTCTGTAGAGCAGTCCGGCCATACCTACGACCCGAAACCTAAGTCCAGTTTGTGTTTTCAGACATCTGTCCCCACACCCCTGGCCCACACAACCTTCAGGCTCAGGACCCTGGAGCCAAACCTGAGGACTGTACCTGCCCTCTCCAATGGAATTCTGCCCATTCCATTGGCCACAACCCTACAAATAGGATAAACCTCCAAAGTCCCCGAGGCCATCCCAATAGTGGTGGCTGTCCAGGACAAATAGAGGCAATCTGAGCCCATCTGTGCACCTACCTGCACTCAGACCCGTAGAGAGATGTCTCCAGAGGTAAATTGGAACAAACAGACCCCCTAGGCCCTAATCCGTTTCATTGCTTTGTTTTCCAGGCCCCTCTCCTCAGAGGCCTGGATTCCAATACCAGCATATGGCTGTTTCTTGAGGCACCCATCAGGACAAATCTCGTCTCCACATTGAAAACATGCACGTTGGAGCTGTGTCAAACCCTCTGGTTAGGATAACCCTTCAGGGTCCCAGTGCCACCGCCTCATTTCAAGGTCTCTATGGACACAAACGCACATTAGGACCCATTCACTGGAGAGTCCATTTCAACTCAGCCCCCTTGGTTGCTCCCCCAGATCCATCAGATCTAACCTGTCTTGTCACTAGGAGACAATTGGAATGAGAGGCGGGCTGCCCATTCATCCATCTTTAGAACCCTGCTCGGAATCATTCCGTATGGGAAGTCCTAGAGCCGAACAACAGATCTCAATGGTCCCGCAGAAGAATCTTTGCGGTTTGGAGCATCTCACAACTCCTATCGTGGGAACACCTACATGGCCTCGTGATCCCATCCCCTTCATGAAGGGGCCATCAGGGACAGAAACTCCAACCTGAGTGTTCGTCTTATCCTCGCTCTGACTTCAGGTGCATGAGATCTCGATTCAGCTAAGCAGAGTGTGCCTACCATGCCCTCGCCCAGAAACCTAAGCCTAATTTGTGTTCTCAGACTTCCGTCCTCACACTCGTGGCCCACAGGTCCTCCAGTCTGGCAATTCCAGAACTACAATGCAGCACTGTGCCTGCCCTCAAGAAGAAAAACACTGCCCTCTGGAGCTACCCAGAAACCCCAAATGAGGATCAACCTGCATGCCACTTGACTGTACGCCAATTATACAGGCTGCCTTGGGCACCAATGACCTTTCTGACACAGCATGAGCCTGGACCTTTCGACCCACACCCAGCCAGCTGGCTGCACCCTGAGCATATCAGACCCGCCATGGCCTTAGGTCGTCATCTCTTCCCAACCTTGGTTTTCAGGCTTCAGAACCTAGACCTTATCTCCAATCACTGTTCAGGGATGGATATGATGCAGAAATCAAAACTCCTTCCCCATGGCAAGGAACCTTGTGGTTGGCATGTTGTCCAACATTCAGTGTAGTTGAAACCAGTGTTGCCCATGAGGCCCCGCCCATGCTTGAAGGCTGTGATTGTCACAAATATGCATTGTGACCCTCAGCATAGGCCAGTCCTTAAGGAAGGCCTCTCAGTGGCTGGACCTAGAGACGGCATATTGGGCTTGCCATGCTGCTAGGCCCCAATTTTTAACCATAGTTCGGGTTGTCCATTCGCCCCTCCCCAGGGCTCTGCTTTGGAATCCCTCTTCTGGACACCTGAGGTAATATAACAGAAATGACTCATCCCATCCCACAGATTGACCCAAAACTCTTGTGAACGGGCAAAATACACAGAAAGGGACTCGTCCATGGCCCATGAGGCCTCCCCGATATTCCACGGCCATCGTTGACACAAAATCCAGGGACAAAAGCCTGAGCAAACGCCTCACACTCGCCATTTTTCATATCCCGAAGAGTTCTCCTCACGGTCTGTAGATTGGGTTTGCCATACTTATATCCCCAAACCTAAGCCAAGTTTGTGTTTTCATACTTCTGTCCTGACAGCCCTGACCCACACCCCCTCCATGCTTGGGCTCTTGGAGCCACACCTCAAAACTGTGCCTTCCCTTTCCAATGGAATTCTTCCCATTCCATTGGCCACAACCTTGGAAATTAAGAGAAACCTCCAAAGTCATCCAAGCAATCCCAATAGTGTAGGCCACCCAGGACAAACAGAGGAGATATGACAACAGCTGAGCAACTACCTCTACTCAGACCCGTAGACAGATGTGCAAATAGAAAAGACTGAACCATACAGGCCCCTAAGGACATCCCACTACTGTAAGTCACCCTGGACAAACAGGAACATTCCGACACAAGCTGAGTAACTACATCCATGCAGACACACAGACAGATGTCCGCAGAGACAGAAGATTGAACTGGACAGGCCCCTAGGCTTAATCTGAGCTCTTCCTTTTATTTCCAGGTGTCACTCCTCAGAGTCTTGGGTTCGAAGAACAGTATATGGGGCTTTACTGAGGCACCAAACAGAACTTCTTTCATCTCCACATGGGGAGCTTTCTTATTGGAGCTTTAACATACCCTTCAGGTAGGCAAATTCTCTAGGGTCCCTGAAACACCAGCACATTCTAAGGCCTCCATGAACACAAACCCACATAACAACACACCCTCAGGAGAGAACATTTCAACTCATCACCCTGGGTAGCTTTTCTCAGAGCCAGCAGATCAAACATGTCTTGTCGCAAATAGCCAATGGGAATGCGAGGTATGCTGTACAGGCATCCATCCTTCCAACCCTGCTCTCCAGTCCTTCCATATGGGACGTACTTTTAGCTATCCAAAAGGACTCAGCTGTCCTGCAGAAGGAAACATTGTGGTTTGGAGCAACTCACAAAATAAGAGTGGGAAAACTGCCTTGGCCTCATGAAGCCCCCGCTTTATGAAGGGGCCATCACGGACACAATCTCGAGCATCATCCAATGTCTGATCATCACCCTGAATCCTGATGCAGGAGATCCCGCTTCTGCCTCTGCAGAGTGGGCCTGCTGTGTCCTTGGCTCCAAACCTCATCCTAGCTTGTGTTTTCAGACTTCTGTCCTCACAATCTAGGCCCACAAGCCCTCCCAATTGGGAATTCTGGGGCCACAACGAAGCACTCTACCTGTCCCCCAGAAGAAAAACATTGTCTATACCATTTCCCAGAAACCACAAATGAGGATCAAACTGCTTGGCCCTTGGTAACACTCCAATTGCATAGGCTACCCCAAGCACTAATGCCCTGTCTTACATAGCCTGAGCCAAGACCTTCCAACAGACACTGAGACAGCTGCTGCACACCCAGCACATTGGACCCGCCATGGCCTTAGGCCATTATCCCTTCCCAACCTGGGTTTTCAGGCTTTGGAATCTACACCTTATATCCAATCCCTGCACAGGGGGAAACTGACACACATGTCAGAACTCCTCCTTCCCCATGGCAAGTAACCTTGCTGTTGGAAGTGAGTCAAACCTTCATTGTAGAAGAAACCTGCATGCCCTACAAGGCCACACCATTGCTTGAGGGTCGCCTTGGGCACAAACACGCATTGTGACCCTCAGCGTGAGTCCCTTATTCAAGTAACGCCTCTCAGTGGCTGGACCAAGAGCCCGCATATGGGGCTTCCCATGCCCATAGGTACCCAAGCTTACCCAGATGGCGGGTATTCCAGTTGTCAGTACACACTTCTTTGCTCTAGAATCCCTCTACTGAGGGGACACCTGTGGCAGAAAACAGTACTCTTCCCTTCCCACAGAATGAACCCAAACTCTTGGGAGCTTGGTCAATCCCCAGAGAGGGAGACTCTTCGATGCCCCATGAGGCAACCCCTACATTAAATGGCCATTGTGGACACAACACCCAGAGACAAAAGCCTGAGCGACTGCCTCCCACTCTCCCTCCTTTCATATCCAGAGGAGCTCCCCTCACGGACTGGAGATCAGGCCTGCCATAACCTCAGTTGCAAACCTGAGCTGAGTTCGTGTTTTTGGATATCTGTCCCCACAGCCCTGGCAAACACTGCCTCCAGGCTGGAGCCTCTGGAGCCATACCACAGGACTGTGCCTGCTCTCTCCTAGGAAACAGTGCCCATTCCATTGGCCACAACCCTACAGAATAGGAGAAACCTCAAGGTCCCCCCAGACATCCCACTATTGTAAGCCGCCCTGGACACACAGGGGCATTCTGACAAAAGCTGAGCAACTACCTCCATGCAGGCATGCAGTCAGATGTCCACAGAGACACAAGATTGAGCCAGACAGGCCCCTAGGCCATAATCTGAACTCTTGCTTTGGTTTCCAAGTGTAACTCCTCAGAGGCCTTGGTTCGAAGAACAGCATATGGGGCTTTCGTGAGGCACCGAACAGAATACCTCTCATCTCCACATGGGAAGATTCCTTGTTGGATCTGTGTCAAACCCTTCGGGTTGGAGATTCCTGCAGAGTCCCTGAGCCACCGCCAAATTACAAGGTCTCCATGGCCATCATCCAACATTATGACCCATCCTTAGGAGAGTCCATTTCAACTCAGCCCATTGGGTAGCTCGCCCAAGAGCCTGTAGATTGAGCCTGCCTTGTCCAGACCAAACAGTGGGAATGTGAGGTGGCGTTTCCAGGCATCCATGCTTAGACCCCTGCTCTAGAGTCTTTTCATATGGGGCATCCTGGAACCATCCAATAGGACTCGACTGTCCTGCAGAAGGAAACCTTGAGGTTTGGAGTAGTTCACAACTCCCATCGTAGGAAAACTTCCCTGGCCTCATGAAGCCCCCACCCCCTTCAGGAAGGGGCCATCATGGACACAAACTCAAGACTGAGGTAATGTCTCATACTCACCATGACCTCAGATGCAGGAGATCTCGATTCAGCCTCTGCAGAGTGGGCCTGCTGTGCCCTCGGCCCCAAACCTAATGCTAGCTTCTGCTTTTTGACTTCCTTCCGCACACTCCTGGCAAACAAGCCCTCCAGACTGGGAATTCTGGAACCACAATGCAGCCCTCTGCCTGCCCACCAGAATAAAAATGTTGCCCTATGGGGCTCTCCAGAAACCCTAAATGAGGATCAACCTCCTCGGGCCTTGAATGCACCCCAATTGGATAGGCTGCCCTGGGCACTAATGCTCTGTCTGACACAGCCTGAGACCAGACGTCCCGACAGACAAGGAGACAGATGGATGCACATCCAGCACATTGGACACGCCATGGCCTTGGACCAACATCTATTCCCAACCTGAGTTTTCAGACATCTGAACCTAGACATTTATCAAATCCCCGCACAGGTGGGTACCTGAAGATCGAACTCCTCCTTTTCCATGGCTGTAAATCTTGCTGTTGGCATGGAGTCACACCTTCAGGGTGAGTCAAACCTTCATAGATCCTGAACCCACACCCAACCTTGAGTGCCCACGTGGGCACGAAATCGCATTGTGACCCTTCGCATGAGCCCCATGTCGAAGCAAGGCCTCTCAGGGCCTGGACCAAGAGTCCGCATATGGGACTTGCCAAGCCCCTATGTTCCCAATCCTCACCAGAGTTAGAGTTTACCAGTTGCCAGTACCTGGGACTCTGCAATGGAATCCCTCTCTTGGAGAGACACCTGAGCCAGACAGAAGGACTCCACCCATCCCACAAAATGACCCCAAACACTTGGGAGCTGCGACAAATCCCCAGAGAGGGAAACTCGTCCATAGTCCCTGAGGCCACCCCTATAATCCATGGCTATTCTGGACACAACATACAGAGACAAAAGCATGAGGGACTGCTTTTCACTCGCCCTTCTTTCATAAGTCCAGGAGCTCTCCTCTTGATCTGTAGATCCAGCCTGCCATACCCTTGGCAAAACACCTAAGCCGAGTTTGTGTTTTCAGACATCTGTGCCCAAAGCCTGGACCCACACAACCTCCAGGCTAGGGCCTCTGGAGCCACACCTAAAGACTGTGCCTGTTCACTCCAAGGAAACTGTGCCCAATCCATTGACCACAACCCTACAGGACAGAAAAATCCTCCAAGGCCCCTGAGGCCATCCTGATAGTGTAGGCTGCCCTGGACTAAGAGGGGCACTCTGACACCAGCTGAGCAACTATCTCCACTTAGATACTCAGTGTCCCCAGAGACAGAAGATTGAAACGGACAGGCCCCTAGGCCCTAATATGAACACTAGATTTGTTTCCAGGTGTCCCTCCTCAGAGGACTGGTTTCGAAGACCAGCATATGGAGCTTTTCTGAGGCACCAAACTGAAACTCTCTCATATCCACATGGGGATCTTTCTTATTGGAGCTGTATCAAACCCTTCAGGTAGGTGAATTCCAGAGGGTCCCTGAACCACCATCACATTCCAAGGTCTCCATGGACACAAACCCACATTATCACGCATCCTCAGGAGAGTTCATTTCAACTCAGCCACCTGGGTAGCTTGCCCCAGAGCCAGCAGATCAAACATGTCTTGTCGCTAATGGCCAATGGGAATGCGAGGCATGCTGTACAGGGATTCATCCTTCAAACCCTGCTCTCCAGTCTTTCCATATGGGACATCCTGGAACTATCCAATAGGACTCGACTGTCCTGCAGAAGGAAACATTGTGGTTTGGAGAAACCTCCAAACTCAGCATGGGAAAAATTCCTTGGACTCATGAGGCCCCCGCTTCATGAAGGTGTCATCATGGACACAAACTCCAGCCTCAGACAATGTCTGATCTTCGCCCTGACTTCATATGCAGAAGATTTCAATTCAGCCACTGCAGAGTGGGCCTGCCGTGTCCTTGGCTCCAAACCTCACCCTAGCTTGTGTTTTCAGACTTCCGTCCTCACACACCTGGCCCACAAGCCCTACTGATTGGGGATTCTGGGACCACAACAAAGTACTCTGACGCCCCCCCCAGAAGAAAAATATTGTCTGTGGCATTGCCCAGAAACCCCAAATGAAAATCAACCTGCTCTGCCCTCAGCAACACCCAAATTGCATAGGCCACCCTAAGCACTAATGCTCTGTCTTACATAGCCTGAGTCCAGACATTCCAACAACCACCGAGACAGCTGGCCACACACCCAGCACCTTGGACCCATCATGGTCTTAGCGCATTCATCCCTTCCCATTGACCTGCATGTATTCCTGGAGGTATTTCTGAGGCTATGTCAGACTGTGCATTTTTTCCAGAGCGGCCTATGAAATTGGAGTGGGCTTTGGGGCCTTGCAGCTCTCTCCTTATCTGGTGGGTTTGGGAGACTGAGACGGGCTGAGAATCCTCGGGAGAGCAGGCCCAGTGATGTGGTGTGGTCCTGGAGGCCCCATCCTGGAGGGCATATGGGTCAGGACTTTGGGTCCAATGTCTTCAGACACAAACTCGGGTTAAAGTTACGGGCAAGGTAATGGCAGACTTGATCTGCAGACCCTGAGGGCAGCTCCTCAGGATTTGAAATTCGGACAGCTGGGAGGCAGGAGCACAGGTTTTTCTGTCTTATTAGTTTGTCTAAGATGGCCACGAAATGGAGGGGTGGCCTCATGGGTCCATGTGAGATTCTACCTCTCTGGGAATTCTGCCCAACACCCAAGAGTTTGATTTCTTTCTGGGGGATTGAGGGAGCGCGGTTTTCTGTGTCAGGGGTCCAGTCCAAACAGGCATTCCAGAAATGAGTTCTGGGTCCAGGAGCCTGGATCACCCCAACAAGGCTTAGGATTTTGGCCTAGGGGCATGAGAGGCCCCCTCTGTGTTCTCCTGGTACAGCTCCTGAGGTGGCTTGTTGGATATGGGTCCCAGACTGAGGGTTACATTGCCTGTTTGTATCCAGATGCCCATGTTGAGTGGGCATGGTCTTATGGGCCATGCACTTGGATCCCACTCTGAGGGTTGGACAGCCATCTCAAAATTCACTTTTCTTGCCATGGAGAAGGAGGTGTACTTTTCTGTACTTCAGTGTCCCCCATGGGCAGGAATTTGAACTAAGTTCTGGGACAGGTACCTGAACACCCAGGTTGCTTCAAGATGAGGTCCTCGGGCCAAGGCAGGACCCACTTGCAGAAAATTGGGCCCGCTGTTTGGGTGACTGACAGGAGGTCGGGCTCGAGCTGTGTCAGACAGAGAATTCGTGCAGAGTGCGGCCTATGATATTGGGGTGCTGTTCAGAGCTGTGCAACTGAATCCTCATGTGGGTTTCTGAGCAGACCCTTAGGGCACTTCTTCTTTCTGGTGAGCAGGCAGATGGCTTTACTGTGGCTCCAGAATATCCAAGATGGAGGGCTTGCAGGTGAGGAGTGTGAGGATAGAAGTCTGAAAACACAAGCTACGGTTAAGCTCAATGCCGAGCACATGTCCGTTCCAATGTACAGCAGTTGTTTCGAGATCTCCAGCACCTGGGTGAGTGTCAGATGTCTGCTCACGCTGGAGTTTGTATCCTTGATGGTCAACGAATTGTGGGGTAGCCTCAAGATTTCTTGGATGTTTTCCCAAGCAGGACCTTTTGAGCTTCTCCAAACAGCAAGGTGTCCTACTGCGGATTAGGGGAAGTCCGCTTAGAGGGTTCCAGGATCCCCCATATGGAAAGATTCGATAGCAGAGCTCTCTGAATGGAGGCCTCGGAAGCCTTCCTTGCATTACCATTGCACCCGAGGAACATGGAAGGCTTGATCTGCTGGCTCTCTTTCCAAGTTCCACGTGATCTAAGTTGACCGATGTTCTCAGTCTAACGAGTCACAATGCTGCTTGGTGTCCAGGGAGACCTTAGAATGTGGTTGTGGGTCTGCGGCCATGCAGGATTCTCCTACCGGAGGGTTAGACCCAGTTCCCAGGAGCCAGGTTCCTTCTTGGGACAGGAGGGGTTCTCTTGTTTGGCTCAGGGACAACATGTCGGATCACATGTTGAATTTCCAGAATAGGCCTCTGGGCACAGAGGCCTGAATACCTAGGCTAGGTTTCTGATGAGGTTGTAGGGGCATGTCAAGTTCAACCTTCGGACTCAGGGCCTTTGACCTGCGTGTCTTCCTGGAGGTACATGCTGAGGCTGTGTCAGACTGCATTTTTTCCAGAGCGGCCTATGAAATTGGGGTGGGCTCAGGGGCCTTGCAGGTTTCTCCTAATCTGGAGGTTTTGTACAACTCAGAGGGCAGAGTTTCCTCCAGAGAGCAGGCCCAGTGATGTGCTGTGGTTCTCGAGGCTCCATCCTGGAGGGCATGTGTTTAAAGGCTCTGGGACCAAAGTCTTCAGACACAAAATTGGGTAAGAGTTAGGTGCGAGGTGATGGCAGGCCCGATCTGCAGACCCTGAGGGCAGCTCCACGGGATTTGAAATTTGTGCTGCTGGGAGGCAGGAAGAAAGGCTTTTCTGTCTGGATTGTGTCTAATATGGCCTCTGAATGGTGGGGTGTCCTCATGTGTCCATGGGATATTCTACTTCTCTGGGGATTTTGCCCAGCACCCAAGAGTTTGGTGTCTTACTGGGGGAAGGAGAGAGCTCAGTTTACCGTGTCAGGTTTCCTGTCAAAACAGGGATTCCAGAGATGGGTTCTGGGTTTCTTGTGCCTGGATAACCCCAAAAAGACTTAGGATTTGGGCCTATGGGCATGACAGGCCCGCTCTGTGGGGCCCTGGTCCAGCTCCCACGGGGACTTGTTGGAAATGGGTCTCAGAGTGAGGGTCACAATGCCTGTTTGTGCCCAGCTGCCCATCCTGAGTGGGCGTTGTCTCTTGTTAACATGCACCTGGATCCCAATCTGAGGGTTGGACCACCAGTTCAACATTTTGTTTTCCTGCCATGGGGAAGTAGGAGTGCTCTTTTGTGCTTCAGGTTCCCCCATGCGCAGGAATTTGAGCTATGTTCTGGGACAGGTAGGTGAATACCCAGGTTGGTTCGAGATGAAGGACTCAGGTCAAGGCAGGTCATACCTGCCAGATATGGGGCCCGCTATCTGGGTGGCTGCCAGGAGATTGGGGCTCGGGCTGTGTCAGACAGAGCATTAGTGCACAGGGTGGCCTATGATATTTGGGTGCCATAGAGGGCCGTGCAGGTGGATCCTCATGTGGGGTTTCATGCAGATCCATAGAGCGCTTCTAATTTCTGGTAGACGGAAGGCTGCATTATGGCTCCCAAATTCCCTATATGGAGGGCTTGAAGGCGAGGAGTGTGAGAACAGAGGGTTGAAAACACAAGCTACGGTTAATCTCAGTGCCAAGCACATGGCCGTTCCAATGTGCAGCGGTTGTTTCGAGATCTCCAGCGCCTAAGTACAGGCGAGGGTCAGATGTCTGCTCACGATGGAGTTTGTATCTACGATGGCCAACAAACGAAATATCCACCACCTGAGTAAGGTGGATGTCAGATGTTTGCTCACACTGGATTTTGTGTCTATGATGACCGAGAAATGGAAGAGTGGCATCAAGAGGCCATGGAGGGTTCCTCATGCTGATGCATGTGAGATGCTCCAAACAGCAAAGTTGCTTTATCTACTGGATAGGTGGAGTCTGATTTGTTTGCTCCAGGGTCCCCCATGTGAAAAGTATGGGTAGCAGAGCTCTTCTGCTTGGATGTCTGGAAAGCACACCTCCATTTACCAATGCAGCTGAGGAACATGGCAAGTTCTTTAGGGTGGCTCTGGGGCGAAGTACCAAAGCTCTTGAGTTTACATGGAATCTCTTGCAGATGGGCCACAATGCTGGTTTGTTACCTGGTAGATCTTAGAATGTGTTGGTGGCTAAGGTGCCATGCAGGATTCTCCTACCCTAAAGGTTTAACACAGGTCAAAGAGCACGGTTTCCTTCTAGGGACAGGTGATGTAGTGTTGTGTGGCTCAGGGACCACATGTTGTATCACAAGTTCGTAATCCAGAACAGGTCTCTGAAGACAGATGCC
Organism: Neogale vison; assembly: GCF_020171115.1. Taxonomy (NCBI): domain Eukaryota; kingdom Metazoa; phylum Chordata; class Mammalia; order Carnivora; family Mustelidae; genus Neogale; species Neogale vison. The sequence goes on along the minus strand of NC_058093.1, from coordinate 185,709,179 downwards.
TGACAACCTAATCTAGAGTTTCAATGAGGTCCCAGGGACATGAGAGGTTCAATCTTCTGACTCAGGACAGTTGACTTCGGTGTCTGCCTGGATGTAGGTGATCAGGGTGTTTCAGACTGTGCACATGTGACCAGAGTAGCCTCCAATATTGGGGTAGCCTCAGGGACCTTGAATGTTTCAACCTACTCTGGAGGGTTAGGGTAACTGTGACAGGCACAATTTCAATGAGGATGGCAGGCACAGTCCTGTGGTGTGGCTCCAGACACCCCATCCTGGAAGGCATGTGAGCCATGATTTTGGGAGAGAAATCTGCACACACAAACTCGGGTTAGGGTTAGTGGCGAGGTTATCGCAGGGCAATGTGCAGACCTGGAGGGCTACTCGTCAGGAACAGTAATTCGAGTGACTTGATGGCAGAAGCACAGGCTTTTATATTTGGATTGTGTGTCCAGGATGGCCTCGGAATGCAGCTGTGGTCTCATGGGTCCATGGGAGATTTTTTTTCTCTCTAAGGATACTGGCGACTCCCAATAGTTTGATGGCTTATCGGTATGGGAAGAGTGCTATTATCTATCTAAGTGATGCCCCAAAACAGGGATTCCAGAGACGGGCTCTGGGTCTGGGCACCTGGAAAATCCCACCAAGGGTTAGGATTTAGGCCTATGGGTATACCAGGCCTACAATGCGGGACCCTGGTGGTGCAACTGAGAGGACTTGTTTGAAAGCATGCTCAGGCTGAGCGTCACAATGACCGTTTGTGCCCAGGGCGGCCCTCAGGAGTGGACGTGGTCTCATTATCCATGTGCTGGCTCCCACCCTGAGGGATGAACACCCATTCCAATAGCCAGGTTTCCAGACATGGGGAAGTAGGAATTCTCTATTGTGATTCAGGTTCCCCCATTGGCAGGGATTCCAGCAAAGGTCTGGAGACAGATGCCTGAATACCAAGGATGCATAGAGATGACAGATTTGCGCCATGGCCGTCCTCACATGCTGGATACAGTTGGAGTCTGGTTTGTTTGCTCCAGGGTCTCCCATGTGGAAAGTATGGGCAGCAAAGCTCTCCCACTTGGACGCCTGGAAAGCACAACTCCATTGACATTTGAAGCTTAGGAACATGACAGGTTCGTCCTGCTGGCTCTGGGACGAAGTACCCAGGCCTTGAATTGACAGGAATCTCTTGCAGTTTGGTAACAATGCTGGTTTGTTATGAGGAAGATCTTAGAATGTGCTGGTGGCTAATGTGCCATGTAGGATTCGTACATGGAGGGTTTGGCACAGGTCAAAGAGCACGGTTTTCTTCCTGGGACAGGAGATGTTCTGTTGTGTGGCCCAGGGACAACGTGATATATCCTAACTTGGTATTCCAGAACAGGCTCCTGAGAACACATGCCTAAAATCCTAATCTAAGGTTCCAAGACAGTCCTAGGGGCATGTTAGGTTCAATTTTCTGACTCAGGATCATTGACTTGGCTGTCTGCCTGGATGTAGGTGATCAGGTTGTTTCAGACTGTGCATTTGCATGCAGAGTGGGCACCAATATTGGGGTTGGCTCAAGGGCCTTGCAGGTTTCTCCTAATCTGGAAGATTTAGGCAACTGTGACAGGCACAGTTTCCTTGGTGATAGCAGCACAGTCCTATAGTGTGGCTCCAGAGACCCAATCCTGTTGGGAATGTGATCCATTATTTTTGGAGAGAAATCTGCAAACACAAATTCAGGTTAGGGTTAGTGGCGTAGTGGTTGCAGGCCTAATGCGTAGACCAGGAAGGCAGCTCGTCAGGAGCTGTAATTGAGGTGATGGGAAGGCAGTAGCACAGACTTTTCTATCAGGATTGTGTGTCCAGGATAGCCTCGGAATGCAGGTGTGTTCTCATGGGACCATGGACACTTATCCTCTCTAAGTATCCTGGCGGCTCCCCATAGTTTGATGGCATTTTCGGGGAAGGGAAGAATGCACTTTTCCATCTTAGGGGCGCCCCAATACAGGGATTCCAGAGATTTAGGATTTGGGCCTAGGGGTGTAACAGAATGGCAATGCAGGATCCTGGTGGTATAACTGAGAGGGCTTGTTTGAAAGCATGAAGGCGGGCCTGGTGAGTCTGCCCAAGAACTTCCCATGAAGATCAATCTCCTCAGCCCTCAAGGGAACCCGGATTTATACTTTGCCCTGGCTACTAGTGCTGTGTCTGACAGTGCCTGAGCCCTGACTTCGTGTCAGCGACCCAGAGTGCGGGATCCATATCCAGCATGTGAGACCAGCCATGGCCCAAGGCCGTTATCTCTACTCATCCTTGGTATTCAGGCAACTGCCCCAGACCTTTGCTGAAATCCCTACCAATGCGGGAACCTGAAGCACAATAGAGAACTCCTCGTTCCATATGGCAGGAATCCTGACTGTTGGAATAGGTGTCAAGCCATCAGAAACGGAACCAGCTGCATGGTCAAGGAGATCACACCTAATCCTGAGGGCCGCCCTGAACACAAACAGGCATTGTGACCCTACTCTGAGCATGTTTTCAAACAGACACTCTCAGTTGCAACTCCAGGATCCGGCATTGCATGACTGGTATGCACCTTGGCCCAAATACTAATTCTTGGTGGGATTTTTCATGCGCCCATCCCAGAGTCCGTCACTGGAATCCCTGTTTTGGGGCACCCCTAAGATGGAAAACAGCACTCTTTGCTTCCCTTAGAAAGCAACCAAACTATTGAGAGCCGCCAGGATCCTTCAGAGAAAAAATCTCCCATGGATGCATGAAACAACATCTGAATTCTGAGGCCATCGTGGATACAAAATCCAGGTACAATACCCTGTGCTACTGCCTTCGAGTCACCTGATTTACCGTTCCTGACATGCTGCACTACAGGTCAATGCATTGGGCCTGAGATCACCTCACCACTAACCCTAACCCGAGTTTATATTTGCACACTTCTCTCCCAAAACCATGGCTCACATGCCCTTCAGGATGGGGTCTCTGGAGTCACACCACATGACTGTGCCTGTCATCCCCAAGAAAACTGTGCCCGTCACAGTTGCCCAAATCCTCCAGATTAGGATAAACCTATAAGGCCCCTGAGGCTATCCCAATATTGGAGGACACTCTGGAAACAATTGGGCAGTCTAAAACATCCTGATCATCTCCATCCAGGCAGACACCAAAGTCAATTGTCCTTAGTCAGATGATTGTACCTGACATGCAGTTAGGACCTCATTGGAAGCCTAGATTAGCTTTTCAGGCATCTGTCCACAGAGGCCTCTTCTGGAATACCAACTTATGATACAACATATGGTCCCTGAGCCCCATAACAGAACATCTCCTTTCCCCAGATGAAAGCCACGCTCAGGACCTTTGTCAAACCCTCAGGGTATATGAATCCTGCACAGCCCCTTAGCCACCAGAACATTCTAAGATCTCCCTGGTAACAAACCAGCATTGTGACACATCTTCATGAGACTCCATGTCAACTCATGGCCTTGGTACTTCGCCCCAGAGCCACAAGAACGAACCTGCCATGTTCCTCAGATGCAATGATCAATGGATGTGTTTTTTCCAGGCATCCATGCCGAAGAGTTCTGCTAACCAGACTTTCCACATGAGGGAACCTGCAGCAAACAAATCAGACTCCACCTGTCCAGGAGAAGGACACCTTACTTTTTGGAACATCTCACAAGCCTCATCGGGGGAAATCCTTCATGGCCTCTTGACGCCACCCCTCCATTTGTCGGTCATCATAGAAACAAAGCCCAGCATGAGCAAACATCTGACATCCGCCCTTACTCAGGTTCTGGATATCTCGAACAAGGCGCTGCACACTGGAACTGCCTTCCGCTTGGCCCTGAATTGAACCATAGCTTGTGTTTAAAATGCCATCCTCACCCGACTGGTCTGCAAGCCCTCTTGATAGGGAATTCTGGGGCCAAATGCAGAGTCTGAAACACCCTGATCACCTTCTTCCAGGAAGATGCCGAGTCGATGGTCCTGAGTCAGAAGATTCAACCTGACATGTCCCTACAACCTCATTGGAACCCTATATTATGTTTTCAGGTATCTGGCCTGAGAGGCCTATTCTGGAATACCAATATGATACAACATATGGTCCCTGAGCCCCACAATGAAACATCTGACACAAAGGGAATACGTGCTCTTGGACCTGTGTCAAACCCTCAGGGTAGATGAATCCTGCATGGCCACTTAGCCACCAGCGTTTCTAAGATCTCCCTGGAACAAACCAGCATTGTTACCCATGTTCATGAGATTCCATGTCAAAATAAGTCCTTGGTCCTTCGCCCCATAGCCACCAGAATGAACCTGCCATGTTCCTAAGCTGCAATGGTCAGTGGAGGTGTGGTATCCAGACATCCATATGGGAGTGCTCTGCTACAAACTTTCCACATGGGGGACCATGGAGACAACAAACCAGAATGCCCCTGTCCAGTAGAAGGAAACCTTGCTGTTTGGAGCATCTCACATCCCCAGCGTGGGAAATCCTCCATGGCCTCTTGACACCCCTCCATTTGTCAGTCAACATAGATACAAACTCCAGCATGAGCATAAATCTGACATCTGCCCTTACTTAGGTGCTGGATTTTCGATTCAGTCACTATAGACAAGAACTGCCTTTCAGTTGACTGAGTTTAACCATAGCTTGGGTTTAAAATTCCATCCTCAACCTCCTGGTCAGCAAACCCTCTTGAGAGGGAATTCTGGAGTTACAACGCAACATTCTGTCTTCCCCATAGAAAGAAGAAGGGCCTGGTGAGACTGCCCAGACTCCACATGAGGATGGATGTGCTCAGCGCTCGAGGAAACCCCGATTTATAGGCTTCCCTGTACACTAGTGCTGTTTTTGACAGAGCCTGAGCCAAGACCTAGTGGCAGCCACCCAGAGATCGGGGCCCATATCCAGCATGAGAGACCAGCTATGGCCCAAGTCTGTCATCTCTTCCTATACTTGGTATTCAGGCATCTGTCCCCAGACTTTGCTGGAATCCCTGCCAATGGGGAAACCTGAAGTACAAAGGAGAACTCCTCCTTCCCCATGGCATGAATCCTGGCTGTTGGGATGGGTTTTCAACCCTCAGCATTGGAGCCAGCTGCATGGCCATGGAGACCACGCCCACTCATAAGGGCTGCCCTGGGCACAAGCAGGCATTGTGACCTTCAGCTTGAGCATGCTTTCAAACAAACGCTCTCAGTTGCACCACCAGGATCCTGCATTGCAGTCCTGGTACACACCTAGGCCCAAATCCTAACCCTTGGTGGGGTTTTCCTGGGGCCCAGACACGAAGCCCGTCTCTGGAATCCCTAATTTGGGGCACCCTTAAGATGGAAAACAGCACTCTTCCCTTCTCCGAGAAAGCCACCAAACTATTGGGAGCTACCAGGATCCTTGAGAAGAAAAATCTGCCATGAACCCATGAGACCACACCTGCATTCCGAGGCCATCCTGGACATACAATCCAGATACGAATCGTGTGCTTCCACCTTCGACTCATCTGATTTACAGTTCCTGATGAGCTGCCTTCCAGGTTTGCATTTGGCCTGCAATCACCTCGCCATTAACCCTAATCTGAGTTTGTGTTTGCAGACTTCCCTCCTAAAACCATGGCTCACATGACCTCCAGGATCTGGTATCTGAAGGCACAACACAGGACTGTGCCTTCGATTATCAAGGAAATTGTGCCCATTACTTTTGCCCATTACCTCTAGATTAGGAGAAACCTGCAAGGCCTCTGAGCCCAGCCCAATAATGGAGGCCGCTCTGGACGCAAATGCACAGTCTGAAACACCCTGATCAGCTCCATCCAGGTAGACACCCAGGTCAATGGTCCTGAGTCAGTAGATTGAACCTGACATGCCCCGAGGACTTCATTGGCACACTAGATTAGTTTTTCAGGTATCTGTCCTCAGAGGCCTGTTCTGGAATACGAACTTATGATACAACATACGGTCCCTGAGCCACAGAACAGAACATCTCCTCCCCGAGAAGGAAACCGTGCTCTTGGACCTGTGCCAAACCCTCAGGGTAGTTGAACCCTGCATGGTCCCTTAGCAACCAGCACATTCTATGATCTCCCTGGTAACAAACCAGCATTGTGACCCATCTTCATGAGACTCCATGTCAACTCAAGACCTCGATACAATGCCCCAGAGCCACCAGAACGAACCTTCCATGTTCCTCAGCTGCAATGGTCAATGGAGGGGTGTTTTGAGGCATCCATACGGGGTGCTCTGCTACCAAACTTTCCACATGGAGAAACCAGAGAAAACAAACCAGACCCCCCCTGTCCAGTAGAAAGAAACTTGGCTATTTGGAGCATCTCAGAAGCCCCAGCGTGGGAAATCTTCCATGGTTTCTTGACACCACACCTCCATTTGTGGCTGATCATAGACACAAACTCCAGCGTGAGCAAACATCTGACATCCGCCCTTAGTCAGGTGCTGGATATTCAAAACAGCAGCTGCACACTGGAACTGCCTTTCGTTCACAATGAATTTAATCATAGCTTTGTATTACTATTCCATCCTCACCTACTGGTCTGCAATATCTATTGAAAGGGAATTCTGGAGCCACAACGCAGTATTCTGCCTTCCACATAGAAGCAAGAAGGACCTGTTAAGTCTTCCCAGAAACTGCACATGAGGATCAATCTACTCGGCCCATGAGGCAAGACCGATTAATAATTTTCCATGGCCACTAGTGTTGTGTCTCAAGCTGTATATGGTCCCCAGAGGACGAGGCCCATATACAGCATGAGAGATCAGCCATGGCCCTAGGCCATCATCTCTACCCATCCTTGGTATTCAGGCATCTGTCCCCAGAACTTTGCTGGAATCCCTGTTAATGCTGGAACCTGAATCACAGTAGAGAACACCTCTTTCCCCATGGCAGGATTCTGGCTGTTGAAATGGGTGTCCAACCCTCAAGGTGGGAGCCAGCTGCATAGAAAAGGAGACCACGCCCACTCATGAGGGTCACCCTGGGCACAAGCAGGCTTTGTGACCCTCAGCCTGAGCATGATTTCAAACAAGCCCTCTCAGCTGCACCTCCAGGGTCCTGCATGCAATCCTGGTAAGCCACTAGGCCCAAATCCTAACCCTTGGTGGGATTTTCCAGGGGAACAGACCAAGAGCCCTTGTCTGGAATCTCTATTTTGGGGCCACCCCTATCATGGAAAACAACACTCTTCCCTTCCCGAGAAAGCCACCAACTATTGAAAGCCGCCAGGATCGTTAGAGAGGAAAAATATCCCATGGACCCATGAGACCACACATGCATTCCGAGGCCATCCTGGAAACACAAGCCAGAGAGAAAAGCCTGTGCTACCGCCTTTGAGTCACCTGATTAACAGTTCCTGACGAACTGCCCTCCATGTCTATACATTGGACCTGCGATCACTTTGCCACTAACCCTAACCCGAGTTTGTGTTTGCAGACTTCCCTCCCAAAACCATGGCTCACATGCCCTCCAGGTTGTGGTATCTAGAGCCACACCACGGGAGTGTACCTGTCTTCCCCAAGGATACTGTGCCTGTCACTATTGCAGAAATCCTATAGATTAGGAAAAACCTGCAAGGCCCCAGAGCCCACCCCAATACTGGAGTCTGCTCTGGATGCAAATGCGCAGTCTGACACACCCTATCACCTACATCCAGGCTGATAGCCAAGTCAATGGTCCTGAGACAGAAGATTGAACCTGACATGCCCCTAGGATTCATAGAAACACTAGATTATATTTTCAGGTATATGTACTCAGAGGGCTGTTGTAAATATCAATTTATGATACAACATGATCCCTGAGCCACAAAACAGAACATCTCCTGACACCAGAATGAAGCCTTGCTCTTGGACCTGTGTCAAACACTTTGGGTAGATGAATCCTGGAAACCAGCACATTCTATGATCTCCCTGACAACAAACCAGCATTGTGACCCATCTTCATGAGACTCCATGACAACTCAAGGCCTTGGTACTTTGCCCCACAGCCACCAGAACGAAACTTCCATGTTCTTCAGCTGCCATGGTCGATGTAGGTGTACTTTCCAGGCATCCAGCAGGAGTGCTCTGATACCAACTGTCCACATGGGGAACCCTGGAGAAAACAAACCAGACTCCCCTGAATGTTAAAAGGAAACCTTGCTGTATGGAGTATCTCATAAGCCCGAGAGTGGGTAATCTTCCATGGCCTCTTGAGGCCACCCATCCATTTGTTGGTTATCATAGACACAAACTCCAGCATGAGCAATCAACTGACATTCACGCTTACTCAAGTGCTGGATATTTGAATCACCTGCTACACACTGGAATTGCCTTTTGCTTGGCACTGAATTTAAAAGTAGCTTGGGTTAACAATTCCATCCTCACCCTACTGTTCAGTAAGCCCTCTTGATAGGGAATTCTGAAGCCACAACACAGCATTCTGCCTTCCCCATAGTAATAAATAGGGCCTGGTGTGTCTGCCCAGAAACCCTACATGAGGATAAATCTACTAGACCCTCGAGGGACCCCGATTTTTAGGTTGCCCTGGCCACTATTGCTGTGTCTGACAGAACCTCATCTCCGACCTCGTGTCAGGACCCAGAGGTAGGGTCCCATGTCCACAATGTGAGACTGGCCATGGCCCAGGGCTGTCATCTCTACCCATTCTTGGGTCAGGCATCTGACCCCAGACTTTTGCTGGTATCCCTGCCAATGGGGGAACCTGAAGCACAATAGAGAAATCCTCCTTCCCCATGGCAGGGATCCTGGCTGGTGGGATCGGTGTCCAAACCTCAGTGTAGTAGAGAGATGAATGGCCAAGGAGACCCGCCCACTCATGAGGCCCGCCCTGGACACAAGCAGGCATTGTGACCCCCAACCTAAGCATGCTTTCAAGCAAACGCTTTTAGTTGCATCTCCAGGATCCAGCATTGCAGGCTTGGTATGCTCCTAAGCCCAAATCCTAACACCTGGTGGGAATTTTCAGGTGCACAGAACCACAGGGCGTCTCTGGAAACCCTGTTTTGGGCACCCCTGAGATGGAAAATAGCACTCTTCCCTTCACCAAGAAAGCCACAATAGTATAGGAAGCCACTCGGATTCTTGAGAGGAAAAATCTCCCATGCATCCATGAGACCACACCTGCATTCCGTGGCCATCCTGGACACACAAGCCAGATAAAAAAGCCTGTGCTACTGCCTTCAAGGCAACTGATTTACAGGTCCTGACGAGCTGCCCTCCAGGTCTATACATTGTTCCTGCGATCATCACACTGTTAACTTTAACCCGAGTTTGTGTTTGCAGACTTCTCTCCCAAAACCATGGATCATATGTCCTCCAGGATGGGGGTCTCTGGAACCACACCATAGGACTGTGCCTGCCATCCCCAAGGAAAATGTGTCCATCACAGCTGCCCAAACCCTTGAGATAAGGAGAAACCTGCAAGGCCCCTGAGTCGACCCCAATATTGGAGGCCGCTCTGGACACAAATGTGAAGTCTGAAACATCCTGATCACCTGAACCCAGGCAGATACCCAAGTCAATGGTCCTGAGTCAGAAGAAGAACCTGACATGCCCCTATGACCTCATTGGAACCCTAGATTAGGTTTTTAGGCATCTGTCCTCAGAGTCCTGTTCTGGAGTACCAACTTATGATACAACATATGGTCCCTTAGCCCCACAAAAGAACATCTCCTGGACCCAGATGGAAGCCATGCTCTTGGACCTATGTCAAACCCTCAGGGTAGATGAATCCTACTCGACCCATAGCCACCAGCAGATTCTAAGATCTCACTGGTAACAAGCCAGCATTGTGACCCATCATGAGATTCCATGTCACCTCAAGGCCTTGGTAGTTCGCCCCAGATCCTCCAGAATGAACCTGCCATGTTCCTCAGCTGCAATGGTCAATGGAGGTGTGCTTTCCAGGCATCCATGTGGGAGTGCTCTGCTACCCAATATTTCCACATGGGGGACTCTTGAGCAAACAAACCAGACTGCCCCTGTCCGTTTGAAGGAAACCATGCTGTTTGGAGCATCTCACAAGCCCAAGTGTGGGAAATCCTCCATGGCAGCTTGTCATCTCCCCTACATTTGTCAGTCATCATAGACACAAACCACCATGAGCAAACATCTGATGTCTGCCCTTACTCTGGAGCTGGATTTTCAAATGACGCTGCACACTGGAAATGCCATTTGCTTGCCACTGAATTGATCCATAGCTTGGGTTTACAATTCCATCCTCACCCTACTGGTCTGCAAGCCCTCGTGATAGGGAATTCTGCAGCCACAACGCAGCATTCTGCCTTCTCCATAGAAAGAAGAAGAGCCTGGTGAGTTTGCCAAAAAAACCCACATGAGGATCTATCTACTCAGCCCTCAAGGGAACCCCGAATTATAGACAGTCCTGGCCCCTCGTGCTGTGTCTGACAGAGTCTAAGCCCTGCCCTCGTGTCAGCCACCCAGAGATCGGGGCCCATATCCAGCATGTGAGACAGACCAAGGACCAGGCCCGTCATCTCTGCCCATCCTTGGTACTCAGGGAACTGTCCCCAGACCTTTCTTGGAATCCCTACCAATGGGGGAACCTGAATCACAATAGATAAATCCTCCTTCCCCATGGCAAGATTCCTGGAAGTTGGGAAGGGTGTCCAACATTCAGAGTGGTAGACTACTGCATGGCCATTGAGACCACGCCCACACTTGAGGGCCGCCCTGAGCAAAATCTGGCATAGTGACCCTCACCTGAGCATGCTTTCAAACAAAGCTCTCAGTTGTACCTCCAGGACTGGCATTGGATGCTTGGTAAGCCCCTAGGCCCAAATAATAACCCTTGGTCGGATTTTCCAGGTGCCAAGACCAGAGCCTGTCTCTGGAATCGCTGTTTTGGGGCACCCCTAAGATGGAAAACAGCACTCTTCCCTTTCCCAAAAAAGCCACAAAACTATGGGGAGCCACCAGGATCCATAGAGAGGAAAAGTCCCCCATGGACCGATGAGAACACACCTGCATTCCGAGGCCATCCTGGACACACAATCCAGAGAGAAAAGCCTGTTCTACTGCCTTCCAGTCACCCTAATTACAGTTCCAAACGAGCTGCCCTCCAGGTCTATGCATTGGGCCTGAGATCACCTCACCACTCACTCTAATCCGAATTTGTGTTTGCAGCCTTCTCTAACAAAAATATGGCACACAAGGCCTCCAGGATGGGGTCTCTGGATCCAAACCACAGGACTGTCCCTGCCATAACCAAGGAAACTGCCAGTCACAGTTTCCCAAAAACTCTAGATTAGGAGAAACCTGCAAGGGCCCTGAGCCCACCCCTTATTGCTGGCCACTCTGGACGCAAATGCAAAGTCTGAAACACTCTGATCACCTACATCCAGGGAGATAGCCCAGTCAAAGATCGTGAGATAGAAGATTGAAACTGAAATGCCCCTAGGCCCTCAATGGAATCCCATTAGGTTTTCAGGTATCTGTCCTCAGGGACCTGTTCTGGAATACCATTTTATGACACATCATGTGGTCCCTGAGCCACATGACAGAACATCTCCTGTCCCCAGGAGTATACCGTGCTCTTCGACCTGTGCCAAACCCTCAGGGTAGGAGAATCCTGCATGGCACCTTAGCAACCAGCACATTCTAAGATCTCCTTGGTAACAAACCAGCATTGTGGCCCATCTGCATGAGATTCCATGTCAACTCAAGGCCTTGGTACTTCGCCCCAGAGCCACCAGAATGAACCTGCCATGTTCCTCAGCTTCAATGGTCAATGGAGGTGTGCTTTCCCGCATCCATGCCAGAGAGCTCTTCTTCACAATCTTTCCACATGGGGGAACCTAGAGCAAACAAACCAGATTTCACCTGCCCAGTACAAGGAAATGTTACTTTTTGCAGCAGTTCTCAGGTCTCAGCATGTGAACTCCTCCATGGCCTCTGGACGCCACCCCTCTATTGGTTGGTCATCATACACATAAACTCTAGTGTGAGCAAACATGTGACTTCCACCCTTATTCCAGTGTTGGATGTATTGAATAAGTCGCTGCACATTGGAACTGCCTTCTGCTTGGCAATGAATTGAACCATAGCTTGTGTTTACAATTCCATCCTCAACCGACTGGTCCCCAAGCCCTCTTGATAGGGAAATCTGGAGCCACAACACAGCATTCTGCCTTCCCCATCAAATGAACAAATGTCTGGGAGTCTGGCCAGAAACCCCACATGAGGATCAATCTGCTTGGCCCTCGAGTCAATCCCTATTTATTCATCTGCAACTTGCCTTTTCCCAGTGTTACTTCGGGACTTTGCCCTTGATGTGTATGTAGAGCTAAATTAACCCTATGAGACGCTTCTCTCGTGTGCTCCCTGCGTGACCCTCACATCTCACAGCATCCCCCACCCCATGTGACTGTCATGTCCCACAGAGTGCCCCCATGTGTGACCGTCACATTCGTGGATCACACCTGCCCGTGTGACTGTCACGTTCGGTAGATCGCCCCTGTGTGACTGTCACCATTGTGTGCAGGCCTGTGGCAGTCTTACTAGTGTACGGGAAGGGTTAGTGTTAGGTTTAGGGTTAGGGTTAGATTTTTAACAGTTTTATCTTTTCAAAGAACTGGTTTTGTCTTTGACTTTATTTGTTCATCTGATTTCTGTTTTATTGATTTCTGCTTTTATCTTTATTTCTTTCACCCTTTGGGTTTAATTTTCTCTTCCTGTTGTCAGGGTGTCTGGGACCCCACAAGGCAGGCCGGACGGGATGGCGGCTGGCGATGAGCCAGTGCGGTCGGGCTTTAGAATGAACAAGCTTCATCCGAATGAGGAAGCAATCCTCATTGGACCAGGCGCCTGCATGCTCTCTGCGTGATCTCTGCATGCCCTCTATGCTTCAGTGCAGTGTCCATGCACCTAACTCATGTAACCTGTTGTGATTTGCTGACCATGATTATATAACTGGGAGGGGCCGGGAGGACCAGTGTGAGTGAGCAGCGGCCGCAGCTGCAGCAGGACAGCTGGCTGGCGGATTGGGGCCTCGTGCAGGGAACCTCACGGGGCGGGCAGGCGCCGTACCCCCTGCCTGGCCGCCTGCGCCTGGGGGGAAAACAGCCCACATGCGACAGGACCAGCAGCATGAGCAGCGGCTATAGCAGCCTGGAGAAAGAAAAGTGCGAGGAGCCGCCGCCGCCACCACCGCCAGCGCCGCCGTGCCGGAGCCAAGGGGACCCAGGCCGCCGCCCCGCCATGCCTCCTGCTCGCCGCCGGCTCCGTGTCCTCGGAGAGCGCCCCAGGGCAAGCCCCACGCTGGCCAGCAGGGAAGAAGCATCCTCCGGAGTGTAAGAAGCTAGCATGCAAGAATAAAAGAGCTTTCTTTAACTACGTGTCGTGTCTCTCTGCAGGTGGAGTGAACGCGATAAGTGGTGCCGAAACCCGGGAACCTGAAACTACATTAAGGTAAGCAAATCGTAAGGTAAGCAAATAAATCTAAGAAAAGGCAGCCTTGATGTTCACGGTCTTGCGACTATCCGAACATGCGAAACGCGGTTCAGTAACTTTAAAACTAGGCACGCGAAAAGCGGCCATTAAAACTGAAACTAAACTAGGCACGCGAAAAGCGGCCACTAAAACAGAAGCGATACATAAGTGAAGAGAAATTATGGGCTCAGAGATATCCAGAGCCCGTATGGAAGGACCCCTAAAGATTCTGTTAAAGGCTAAGGGGACGCCCCTAAAAACCTCCTCAGCAAGGAGATTTTTACAAACAGTAGAGGATATCGCCCCTTGGTTTTTAGATGAGGGACTATTAAATATCCCACAATGGGAACATTTGGGGGAAGACTTACAAAAGCCTAACAAAAAAACTCATCTGCCTTCTGGTACCATGGCTATATGGACTCTAATAAAATGTTGTTTAACTTCACCCAAAGTACCCTTTGATCCTACTACTGCCACTAACAACTTTTCAAAAATCCTTTTACCTGGCCCCCTAGCTGGACAGGTTGCCAAAGCAAACTCACTCCACACTGTGTCTTCACAAATTGTGATTTCACCTTCTCCCCCAAAATTCCTAATTTCACTAATTCTTCTTTCTCTGGATATAACTTCTCCTTTGGGAACCCCACACAGGGTGTTCCCGCCAATCCTTTTGACTCCTGGTTGCTCTGCTCCAAGAAGGGTGCTTGCACTCAACTCAATGGTTTGGCGTTCCTAAACAGAGGCAGTTTTAAAAATTGTAGTTATGTATATAACATGTATATAATACTAGTAACCCTTTTGAAACTGATGTAAATGTCAACTGCTCTAAGGGCCCAACCATTCCGTTTGCTCCTACCCCAGTATGTGTTTGGGCTCCGTTTGTCTTCATTTTATCCAATTATTCTCATGTCAGTAATAATAGCTTGGGTTGTACCCAGAATAATGATTCTTGTGTTATATCTAGTTGCTGGAATGGTTCTGTATATGATTTGGCTATACTTGCTCGTATTCCAACCTATATCCCTTTTCCAGTAAAAGTACAGAACAAGGACTTAACAGTAATGCTACGAGTAAAAAGGGACTTTGGAATTACTGCTGCTGTCATTACGGCAATAGCTGTAATGGCCACCTCATCAGCAGCTGCTGGAACAGCTCTGGCACTGTCTGTGCCCACTGCTTAAGCGCTCAACAATCTTACCAGCTCCACAGCAGCGGCCCTCTCTACACGAAGTGCCATTAATGAACACCTCCATAGGGGCATCATGCTACTGAACCAAAGGGTGGACCTCCTACAAGAACGAATGAACATCATTTCAGAGGTCCTGACTTCTACATATGTGACCTCTATGACAGGACTTTGTATCACCAGCACACAATATACCAACTTATCTCGGGCAGCCAATATTTCCAAACATCTAGGAACTTTGCTCAACGGTACATGGACCTTTGAGTTTGATAACCTTGCTCAAACCTTACTGCAGGAGATATCCTCCCTCAATGACTCGAGGGTTGATATAGCCAAAGCCATGGACTTCTATCATGGGTGAACAATGGGCGGGCGTTGGGGCGTTGTTTATATTATTTGGCCTGGGTTTTCTCCTCTTAATCTGTTTCCTTATGTGCATACGAGTGTCGGCTCAGTGAGACCGCCTAATATTCCAACAAGCCATGGTTGCCTTAGAAACAGGCAGCTCCCCTGAAGTCTGGCTTAGTATGCTAGACTGGTAGTCAAAGATGGGTAATGTAGGAGGTGGCCGCATACCAACCTAAGACAGAAGCTGTAGCATGCTCTACAGTCTTTGAGGACGGGTAAGGATATGAGCCAACCCCTCAACTTAAGACAGGCATGGTCTCTTGCCAGCCCTTTAAACAAAAATAAAAAGGGGGAGCTGTCGGTGTGTCCGGGACCCCACAAGGCAGGCCGGACGGGATGGCGGCTGGCGATGAGCCAGTGCGGTCGGACTTTAGAATGAATAAGCTTCATCTGAATAAGGAAGCAATCCTCATTGGACCTGGCGCCTGCATGCTCTCTGTGTGATCTCTGCATGCCCTCTATGCTTTAGTGCAGTGTCCATGCGCCTAACTCATGTAACCTGTTGTGATTGGCTGACCATGATTATATAACTGGGAGGGGCCGGGAGGACCGGTGTGAGTGAGCAGCGGCCGCAGCTGCAGCAGGACGGCTGGCCGGCGGCCCGGGGCCTCGTGCCGGGAACCTCACGGGGCGGGCAGGCGTGGCACCCCCTGCCTGGCCGCCTGCGCCTGGGGGGAAGGCAGGCCACATGCGACAGGACCAGCAGCATGAGCAGCGGCTACAGCAGCCTGGAGAAAGAAAAGCGCGAGGAGCCGCCGCCGCCAGCGCTGCCAGCGCCGCTGTGCCGGAGCCGAGGGGACCCAGGCCGCCGCCCCGCCGTCCCTCCTGCTCGCCGCCGGCTCCATGTCCTCGGAGAGCACCCCAGGGCAAGCCCCGCGCCGGCTAGCAGGGAAGAAGCATCCTCCGGAGTGTAAGAAGCTAGCATGCAAGAATAAAAGAGCTCTCCTTAACTACGTGTCGTGTCTCTCTGTGAGCGGAGTGAACGCGATATCTTGTAGCATCTTTGATGGAAATTTGCAACACTGACTTGAACATTTCTTCTCTAGTACATGTGTTCAAAACTATGACTTTTCCTCTTGCCCTCAGTTTTCTTGCCTTACACACTTAACTATGTTGTATTTTTATTTTTGATCAGTTAAAATACTTGGTAATATGTCACAGTGGAAATCGGATAGTTTCTGGGCTATTCAGAAGTGCTATTTCAGGAGATTTAGGGATTTTTATTTATCTCTTTGTTATTTAATTTTGGTTTGCTTATGTTTGGTCAGAAAATATGCTCTGTACAATTTCAGTCTTTGGAAATGTATTCAGGCGTGCTTTGTGGCCTAGTCAGGTGGGCTGTTGTGAGCGCCCCACACGCACCCACAAAGAATCTGTTTTCTGCAGTTGGTGGTTTTCTATAAATGTCATTAAGGTCAAATGTGTTACTAGTATTGTTCAAACATTTGTGTCCTTTCTGCTTTATTGCCCACTTGTTGTGTCGTTATCGAGCGGGATGAGCTTCAGAAATTCCCACTATGGCTGTGCCGGGTCACTCATGAGTTATGTGTCTGACTCACAGTTTTGGCTCTGGTCATGATCTCAGGGTCGTAGGGTCAAGTGCCCCCCTCCCCTTCTGGGTTCTGTTTCTCTCCCTCTGCCGCTCCCTGCACTTGCTTAGACACCTGCTCTCTCTCTCTCTAAAATAAATAAATACAATTTTAAAGAAATTTCCACTATGATTGTGGGTTTGTCTTTTTTTTTAACTTCCTTTTGCATCTGTCACTTTTTGCTTCACGTATTTTGGATCTGTTATTTGACATATACATTCAGGATAGTTTTTACTTTCTAAACTAATTGACTTTTTTATTTTTATGAAATCTCTTTTTTACCTAGTACTTTTTTGGTCTTATATCTAGTTTATCTTATATTAATATTGGTGTACCAACTTGCCTGGTGCACATACACCTCTATTTTGAATCGAAAACCTTATATTTAAAATGTTTCTGTTGTAAAATGCTGTAGAAATGTCCGTTTCTTTCCTGTCGGTAATCTCTGCCCTTTAATTAGAGTATTTAGTCCGTTAACATTGAACATGTTGACTGATGTGGTTGAGTTGGCCATCTTGCTGTTTTCCCTTACTTTTTGGTACCTTTCTCCTGTGTTACCTCTGTTTGGATTAAAAAATTATTGCTAATAATGCCACATTGTCTCCTTTGTTGGTTTTGCACCTGTATCTTTTACTAATATTTTAGTGGTTACCAAGAAACTGTGATGCACATCTTTAACCCACCCCAGTGCTGTTTGTGTCTGACCACTTCACAGCATAAGACACCTCCACATTAGCTCTACTTACTTGCCCCTAGTTTTGTGCTATTTGTGCTCTTGTAACATCTGTCATAAACCCCACAATAAATAATTAGTGTCTCCTTATACTATTAAAAGTCTTTCTTACGGAGTATAAGAAATAGTCTTGTTTTCCCACATGTTTGCTTTTTTTGGCGTCTCTACACCTGTCGCTCTGGCAAAAAATTAAAGACCATGATGGCGCCCATTGCCGTGAGTAGTCGCTGGAGGGTGCTGTCTGCTTCACTGGAGAAGTGTGGGCGCCGCACCCTGTACGGAAGAGTCTTGCAAATGTGTGAATAAAAAGCTTGTGGTCCAGCCTCGGTCATCTGTCTCCTAGAAATAAAATGTCACACGAGAGTAAATGTGTATGAATGTTGTGGCCACACCGTGGTAGAGAGCTGGACACCAGGAGAACGTCCATTAGTCAAGGATGACTGAGGAATCAGGAATAATTCTTATTGCAGAATATTGTACGTTTGTTGAAATTTGTAAGTTAGGATTCTAAGAATTGGGAAGTTTCTCACAAGGTATTATGTTAGTAAAAAAGGCAAAAAAAGTGTCACATCCTTCTCAAATAACTTTGTCAAAAGAACAACTGTGCATGTGTATGAGTGTGTGCATGCGTGTAAATACATGGCATCTTAATCTGTCATTTCCCACTCCGAAGTTTATCTTGAGAAAATTATCATGACAGACAAAATGATATTTTTTAGAAAGTTTGTCTTAGGGGCGCCTGGGTGTCTCAGTGGTTTAAGCCTCTGTCTTTGGCTCAGGTCATGATCTCAGGGTCCTGGGATCGAGTCCAGCATTGGGATCTCTGCTCAGTGGGGAGGCTGCTTCCCTCTCTCTCTCTGCCTGCCTCTCTGCCTACTTGTGATCTCCCTCTGTCAAATAAGTAAATAAAAATCTTTAAAAAAAATTCATCCTAACATAATTTGTAAAAGTATAAACTGGAAATAGTTTAAGGGTACCAAACTAGGAAATCAGTTAAATTAGTTATGATAATTCACAGACTATTACCAAATGTTAGGAAGAGGTATTTAGAAATAATTTAACAAGGAGGAAAAATGTTAGGAATATAATAAGTGAGTGTTACACCCAACTAATGAATCATTGGATGCTACATAGAAAACTAACGATGTACAGCATGTTGGCAAATAGAACTTAATAAAAAAATAATTTAATAAGTGGGACACATACCACAAGGCAGAATTTCATGATCCCAGTAAACACTCTGTATGCACATGCTACGTGTACACTTAAAAGGGGGCCTGGGGTGCCTTGGTGGCTCAGTAAGTTGAACGTCCAAGTCTTGGTTTTGGCTCAGGTGATGACCTCAGGGTCATGAGGTCGAGCCCTCTGTCAGGCTTGTGCTCAGCAGGGAATTGGATTGAAATTCTCTCGCTCCCTCTCTGGCCACTCTCCCACCCAGGAGTGCTCTTTCTCACTCTCAAAGTAAATAAATCTTAAAAATAAAGCCCGAGGGATGCCTGGGTGACTCCATTAAGTGTTTGCCTTCAGCTCAGGTCATGATTCCAGGTTCCTGGGACTGAGTCCTGTTTTGGGCTCCTTGCTCGATGGGGAGGCTGCTTCCTCTCTGTATGCTCTGTCTGCCCCTCCTCCTGCTTGTACTCTCTCTCTCTGACAGTAAATAAAGAAAATCTTGGGGAAAAAAAGCCTGAAAAAAATATAAATGTTAACTTGTTAAGCATCATTATTTCTTACCAGTGGGTGAGAATAAAGATGGTTTTAATTTTCCTCTGTGTACACTTGTGCTTCACATATTTTCCAAAGAACATGAATTATGTATATGTTTAGGAAACTTCTTTAAAAATGCACATATTGGGACGGAGTTGCTGCATTGAACTGGAACACGGGCTTGGAGGTTCTGCCACCTCCAGTGGACTTCTTCCAGACAAGCCTCTTCTGACAGAAAGTAGAGACTGGGCAGTGTGTGGTCTCAGGCTCCCCTTTTGGGTCCTGAGCAGTCTATATGAGCAGACTTACTGTCCAAGTCAGACCATGAGGGTTGGGCCTGGCCCCTGGCACCTTCTGGAAGTCTGCCCAGTTCTGTCCTTCAGTCTGTAGAGGTCCAGAGAACATGAGGCCTAGAAGCAGGTCTTCTTTCTCTTGGGGCCAGTCACCACTTTCAGAAGGAGTTGCTGGTGATCAGCATCAGTCACCAAGTAGACACTAAAAGTGCCTTTTTCTTACTTATTTGATGTACTTCTTAGGATGCAAGTAATTTTGTACTAGAGACGAAAAGGAGAAGTGGAATAAGGGTGAGATCCCTTGATTCTGCTGGTGAAGATGACCCAAATTTTGTGATTAACCATGGTCACGAGGCTCTTCATTTGAAACTCCTGATAACCAAAGGTTACAGGTTGTTAGGATGGACACAGAGAGAAGCCCCACAGTCATCCTCTGTTCTTTCCTTGGTTTTGAGCGGAAGGGAGAAGTGTGGTAGAGTGTGGTGACCGGGAGCAGCTCCAGGAGGGTGTGCAGCCAGAAGAGTTCATGGCCATTGCAGACTATTCTGTGATGACCAGACGCAGGTAACCCTACACACTTGCTTACAGGCAGGGGCCTCGGACCCTGGGTTCATGTTTTATGGATTTGGCTAAATGGCATGCTAGATGACAGAATCAGATAAGAATTTTGAATAAGTCATACCAAAGTTAAGTAAAGAAGTATTCAGATGTTTAGAGCCAATTGAGACCCGTGAGTGATCCTTCTTTTCCCAGACTAACAGATTCTGATGCCAAGCCTTAGGTGAAAGATATCTGGGTGAGGAATGGGGGAAGGAAGCACCTGTTGCAGTTTCTTTTTAGAAACCTTGATTTAGAACCTATTCTAGTTAATAAACATTAAGGCTATAAAATAAAAATACTGACTTGAAGATGGTGGCTCAGATGGTTAAGCATCTGCCTCTTGATTTCAGCACAGGTCAGGATCTCAGGGTTGTGAGGTCAAGTTCAGCACTGGGCTCCATGCTCAGTGCTCAGTGGGGAGCCTGCTGTAGGTCCTCTCTCCCACTCCCTCTGGCCTTCCTCCCACTCCCACTCTCTCTCTCTCAAATAAATAAAACTTTAAAAAAGATACTGACTTGAATGTAGTTTTTTCTACTCCAGTAAGTGAATCAGCTGCCACATAGCCGAGTTATAGCAAAGAGGCGATAGAGAAATTCTGTCTTAAGTTGATCAAAAATGTTTAATCTTTCCTTTAAAAAATATCAGTTATGCTATGCTTTCTTTCATGTAGATGTTCCACAAAAGTCTCTCAATGTTGGTATCATTTTCAGAAATTGTGAGTTTGTGTAATTACCCATTGAGTCTTTTAAAATAGCTGATTTGGGCCCCAATGATGGGGGGGCTTATACTGAGCCACTATTGAAATACCAACTACAGGTTTTTCTTGAATTTTGACTTCTTCATATGTTTTTATCCAGCTCAGCTTTTTGAGAGGAGAAAAAATTCTCATCCTGAGGCAGACAACTGCTGATTGGTGGTGGGGCGAGCACAGGGGCTGCTGTGGGTATGTACTTGCAAACCACCTCAGGAAGCACCTGGAGGATTGTGACCCTGAGGACATGTGGCAGGACGAGGAGTACTTTGGCAGCTATGGAACCCTGGTACGGCTGGGGCTATGGAGGTGGCGGTTTCCTGCCTCAGCTTTCAAGTTAGCTTCAGCTGGGCTGCTCCTCTTCATGGCTTAGCACAGGGTGCACAGAAGTTTTCTTTGGCTCAGCAGGGCGTGTGGCTCCTCGGCTTTGCCATCGTGGTGTGTGAGTGGCTGTAAGACCATGAGGAAATGAGCAAACCCTTACCCTAACCAATTAAAAAATGTGAAAGCCATTCTTAGCTGGCAGACCCTACAAAAGCATGTGGTGGGCTGGAGTGTCCCATGGTGGTTTAGAGATGTTATCTGAACAATGAGATTATGAAATTTTCTCAATATTTAAAATAAAGTAACACATTTTATTTTAAAAATAAAATACAAAAATGTTACATAAACCAACAATAATAACTCTAAATAAATAAATAGGTTATTAGTTTTTTTAAAGTTTTTCCCCAGTTGGGACAAAGACCCATAACTGTATGGTCTAGGTAGACCCTGTTTACATCTTAAAGCTAGACAAAAACTGATGCGTGCTGAATAAACATCACAGACAGGATGTTGGGTGAAAGAAGCAAGACATGAAAGAATAACTTTTGATTCAGTTATGTAAAGTTAAAAAGCAGTGTTGGAAGATGTTTATGAAGGGAAGCGACCAGGGAGCTCGTTCTCTGGGAGTCAGGATGGTGGTTCCTGTTGCCAGCACGTCTGGTGGCAGCAGCCTTAAAATAACGGCCATACCAGCAAAGTGGGCTTCTTCGGGAGAAGCGGAGGAACTGCAGGGCAGGACAAGAGCCCCGTGGGGAACTGCAGGCCGGTCTGGAGAACCAAGGCCAGGAAGCTTTTCGTTAGGGTGGAGCTGTGTGGAAGGAACGCCCTCTGAAGGGCGGTGGCAACTTTTCATTGGCCAAATGTGGCAGTTTCTCATTGGCTGCACTGTTGCTAGGCCAAGAGAAGATCTTCCTCCTGCGGGGGTAGTAAACCTGCTTTCTTTCACAGTCCGCCATGGTGGACTGGTAGTGGGTAGCACTGAGCCGGCCCAGACCTTGTGGCGTCCCTCTCCGCGCTCGGTGAGGTTGGCTTTCCTGGCTGCAGGGCCGGGCTGGGAAGGTGTGGGGTGCCGGCAGGCATCTGCTGTCATTGCACGAGTGCTTGCTGTATAACCCACAAGCTGCAGGGCCCTTTCTCATGTACGTTTTTGGTAGGTGTGTCCCATTTCATGGTTCAACATGTTACAGTAAAGGAAAATCCCTTGATGTATGTATATGATTAGAGCTTTCAGACTTACTTTTCTGAAAGATTTTATTTACTTTCTGATTTGTCAGGAAGAGAGAGCGGGCACAAGCAGGGGGAGCAGCGGGCAGAGGAAGAAGCAGACTCCCGAGGGGCAGGGAGCCCGATGTGGGACTCGATCCCAGGACCCTGGGATCATGATCCGAGCTGAAGTCAAATGCCTAACTGAGGCACTCAGGCATCTGTAGAGCCTTCAGACAATCAAGAGTATCTTATTGATTTTAAAAAGGCCCTATTGGTGGTTTGCTTGATTAACAGCTTTGCCCCACGACAAGCAGTGCTCTAATGGGTTTTCTCTTATAGAAATCTTGCGAAACTTCTGCTAGAATTTCTCTTGGGTAAATTTGTAGGGTGTATGTGTTTTTTCACTTTGGCGGGTTTTGCCAGTTTCCTCTCCAGAAAGATTGGCAATTGTATACCACCAGTGTACATGAATCCTCGTTTCCCAACCACACATCGCTAAAGTAAATAGATCTCTCATCTTAAAGGTGAAACATGGCATTTCTTGATTTTGATTTCCATTTTTAAAGTCAAATTGGTCATCTTCTATATTTTGTTGGCCTTTTCTATTTCTTCTTTTTTTTGGTAAACTTTCATATAATTTGCTCATTTTTCTTTTTATTTTTGTCAGGTTATATGTACACCTTAGCAACCTAGTTCTGACTTTCTGTCAAGGTGGACTATTCAGGTGGGATGGTTGAATATTGATTGTGTCTCCTCTGACCCTCAGTCTTTTGTTTCTCAGTGCTGAGTGTCTTTGTGACACTCATGGGCTCATGAAGGCCCTGTGCAGACTTCCTATCTGTGCTGACGAGGTCTGGGTAGCTTCAGTGTCTGCCTTGCAGCCAAACTATATCTACACTGGGTGCTCTGCAGCTCGAGACCTGAAAAGTTGGGCGTGGGGGCCAGTGTTGTGGGTGCAGCCATTCTGGGCTCTGACTTCCACCCATGGTTTCATGAACCATTTGGAGGACCCTTTCTTTTTTTTCTCTGGGGATTGGCGTGATTCCCATGGGGTTTTATGTTATCTTGGGTTTCATGTGTTTTCCTCCCTCTGGACATTGCTGGAGACCTTGAGCTCACCCTTGTGGGTTCGTCAGCTCCCTCCAGAGCTGTAGTTTCATGAGGGGCCAGTGTGCCTCCTCTGGCATCTCTCTTGGTGGATACTTGGCCAAGTGGTAACTGGTGGGGAATTTGGTGGTTCCTCCTGTCTCCAGTGGGAATAGTGGTCAGGAGAGCAGTGTCTGCTCCACTTCCTGAGTGGTCTACCCGCCTGTGTGCTCATCCGGCTCTTGGGGAGGTATAGGGTGAAGCTGTAGGTAGCATCACACTGAACTGAAAGGATTCCAGAAAATTCCATTTCATTTCTTCACTGTTGTGTTTTTATATGCCAGCATATTTAGGTCTTCGGGATTTGTGTTTTTTTATTCTTTGTTGCTTGTATTTTTAGGCATGTGTGGTGGGCTCAAGGAGCTTATTAGCTCAGACTCTGATCTTCCTTCTTAAACCAGAGCTCAGCACAGTTCATATTACAGGCAGTGATTCCTAATGTGTATTTCCTCTAGAAACTTCACTTGGAAATGTTGGCAGACCAGCCGCAGACAACTAAATACCACAATTTATCATGCAAAATAAAGAATCCCTGAACGATAAAGTGATTCTAGATGTCGGCTGCAGAATGGGGATCATCAGCCTCTTTTGTGCCCACTATGTGCAGCCTAAAGCCGTGAGTAAGAAACAGCTCTCCTTCAGTAGCTTCAAGCTGAGTCTGGGGACGTGTTGTTCACATGCAAAGGCATCATGTTGGTGAAATGGGCAATGTGTTCTTGTGGGCTGAGCCTGTCGGCAGTCATGACCTCGGCATGCTGAGTCACCAGCAGCACCGAGTAGAGTAGAATAGAGCAGAGAATATCGGAGTTGCGTGCTGTCAGATGTTTTTTGTAACATGCTTATCAGCTAGAGGAACACGTGTCTGTGTGCTGGGGCTGGACCGCTTGTGTAGGTCACAAGCATTATCCCTGTGTTATCCCTATCCATGTGTTATCCATGTGTTATCCCTGCACCAAGCAAGGACCACCTGGCAGGGATAGGACAGACCTCTCTCCATGATGCATGCTGGGGTCCTTTCTCCTCTTCCCTGCAGAGCATGTGTGAGGCTCCAGAGTTGAAGCCTCTGAAATGCCCCTGACACAGGTGGGTGAAATTCTAGTTTATACGGGAAACTGCAGGACAGTGATGACTGGAATTAAGATTCTATTGGAACAAAGACGTAACACTCAGGACCTTCCAGTGACAACCTGGGCTTGAAGCTGTCTCAGCCACTGGTACCCTTAAAGTCCAACCGTTCTCAGGGTGGAGTGGGAAACTCTGGATTATGTGGCTGTGTGTATGGGAGCTGGGTCACAGTGTCTGGCCCACAGGGCCTCTGCGACGGGTACCCTGTGTGCATGCAGACTCTTCTGTCCTCCAGCAGTCCCCATCTGTCTTAGGCAGAAGGTGGAGTTAAGATGGGAGGTAGCTCCCTTGTCAGGGCTCGTCTGTTGGAGATCTGTCCCTGCTATCCAGCACACCTCTTTCCTTCTGTCGCTGTTTTCTTTGAGGCTGCCTCTGGCTTGGCTGGAGCCTTGGGCCCAGGGAGAGTGGATGCCAGCCTGCTCTGTTGGTGGGACTCTTGCTGATGGTCCTTCTGTGACATGCAGATGTATGCAGTGGAGGCCAGTGAGATGGCCCAGCACACAGGGCAGCTGGCTATGCAGAATGGCTTTGCCAACATCATCACTGTGTTCAAGCAAAAGGTGGAGGATGTGGTGCTGCCAGAGACGGTGGACGTGCTGCTGTCCGAGTGGATGGGGACCTGCCTGCTAGTAAGGGGCACCGGGCCACGGGGGATGGCCGTTGATGGCAGCTGGGTCATGCAGGATGGCCGTGGATGGGCGCTGGGCCATGTGGGATGGCCGTGGATTGTGCCAGGGAAGTGCAGATCCCATGGAGGGGTGTGGACTGGATTTGGAGGTGCTGTTGTGAGCAGAACATCTTGGGGCGAGCCATGGCTGTCGTGCTGAATGAAGCCACCTGGTGGTTGTCAGGGTACTGTCTTCTGTTCTGTGCTGGATGGCCATGAGCCACGACGCCCTGCCATCCGTGATGTGGATGGACCTTGAAGGAATTATGCTAAGTGAAATAAGTCAGACAGAGACATATTTTATGGTCTCATTTATACGTGGAATCTAAAACCAGCAGCACAAAACTCGCCCACCAGACTCCTAGTAAAAGAGATCAAATTTGTGGTTAGTGGAGGGAGGGAGGTTGAGGGGAGAAAGGATTGGAGGGCTGTGGTTGAAAGGTACAGACTTTCAGGTACCACACAGGTGAGCACTGAGGCCATCACATACAGTGTGGCAACCCCAGTGACACTGCTGTGAGATGCACGAGACATTCTTACCAGAGGACCGTCGAACCTCGAACAACATGGGTTTGAACTGTGTGGGCTCTGTTATACATGGGATTTTTTTTTTATAAATATAGGACAGTGGTTTATGATTTTAACATTTTCTTTTCTCTAGCTTACTTTGTCAGAACGCAGTACACAATAGAAATAATGTAAAATGACTGTTGACTGTTTATGCTCCTGTTTAGGCTTCAGGTCAGTGTAGCCTATTAGGAATCTAGTTTTTGGGAGTCAAAGGTTCTGTGTGGATTTTTGACTGTGTGGGATGTCAGTGTCTTAATCCTTGCTTGTCTCAAGGTCAGCTATAGATCTAAGGGTTGTTTTTTTTTTTTTTGACTATTTTTTAAGATTTTATTTATTTATTTGACAGAGATCACAAGTAGGCAGAGAGAGAGGCAGAGAGAGAGGGGGAAGCAGGCTCCCCGCTGAGCAGAGAGCCTGATGCAGGGCTCGATCCCAGGAGATCTAAGAGTTTTTATCACAAGGTGAAGTTTTTCTATCTTTTCAATGTGTCAGTAGGAGGTGATAGATAACCCTGTTGTAATCATTTAACGATGTATGTAAACCAAATCACCAGTCTGTACACCTTCAACTTTTAATAATCTTAGAGAAAAGCCATAGGTTGGTGGAATAAAAAAAAAAGCACAAAAAAGCACCTACAACATGAATCCAGTTTTGTTTTTAAAAAATCATACATACTGGTGCCCTCGGTTAAGTGTCTGACTCGGTTTGGGATCATGTTGTGATCTCAGGGTTCTGAGACCGAGCCCTGCACTGGCCTCCCTGCCGAGTGTGGAGTCTGCCTGAGACTCTTTCCTCCTCTTCCCCTGTTCCTTGTGCACTCAGGCTCTCTGTCTCTCCAATGCATAAATTAAAAAGAAAATCATATGTAGCCATGACGTTGCCTTAGTTCCTGGTAAGACGGAGTAAAGCACACCCCATCCTGTCTGTCCCATGTAATGCAGCTTTTGGTCCAAGACAGGGTTTAGGGAGACGCTGTTGCAGGACTTGGAACAACATATAGGAGCAGGAAGACTGTGAAGGAAGACCAGGGTTTGAAGTACACTGAGCTGGTTTTGAGTTCATTGTTATTCTTCCTCTGGCTCTCTCCCCCCAGACACAGCTTCAGAAATTTAGATGAAAACATCCATTCTTCTGAAAACTGCAACCTTCCATACTAACCCACAATGAAGTAGTTAACCTGAATAATGAAATAACTAGTAAAGATATTGAACTTACAGTTGAAGACCTTCTGAAGAGAAATCTGTAGCCCTAAATTATTTCACTGGTGAAATGTATGAACACATTCTAGGAAAGAATAACACCAGATCTGAAGAATGTCTTTCAGAAAATGGAAGAGGACAGACTTCCCAGCTCTCTTGGTGAGACCTGCATGACCTGAATACCAAACCCTAACCAAAAACCCAACCCAGTAACTCTTGTTCATAAATGCAGAAGTCCTCAGGAGTACTAGCAAGTACTAGCAAGTGTAACAGTACACAAAAGGAATAACATTCTAACAGAGAAGAGGTTATCCTTGGAATTGAAGGCTGGTTCGGTATTTAAAGATGAATCTGTGGGGGATGCCTGGGTAGTGGCTCAGGTGTTGGGCATCTGGCTTCAGCTCGGGTCATGATCCTAGGGTTCTGGGATGGGGCTCCCTGCCCAGTGGGAGGCCTGCTCTCTCCCCCACTCCCCTGCTTGTGTACCCCCTCTCTCTGTCTCTCTATCTCTGTCATATTAAAAAATAATCTGTGTAATCTACATTAATATATGAACAGTTTACAAGATAAAACATGACTCTATCAGTTAATGCACAAAAGGTTTGGCAACATTCAAAATATTTTTAAAATTTCTACTGATATTTCTTCTTTGATCCTGTACTTGTTTTTTTTTTTTAGAAATACTTTTTCATTTATCCACTGTTGTTTGATTATCCAGCTATCTTTCTGTTCTTGATTTCAAGTTTAACTCTGTTAAAACTGTGGTCTGAGAGCAGACATTTTATTATTTCTCTTCTTTTACATTTGTGAAGATGTGTTTTATGGCCCAGAAGGTGTGTCTCTTGGAGAGCACTCCGTGGGGACCCAAGAAGGAGAGAACGTGTCTCTTGGAGATGTTCCATGGGTTCCCGGGAAGGAGAGAGCATGTCTCTTGGAGAGCGCTCTGTGGGAGCCTGAGAAGGAGAGAACGTGTCTCTCTTGCTGAGTGCTCTGTGGGAGCCTGAGAAGGACAGAACGTGTCTCTCTTTCTGAGTGCTCTGTGGGAACCTGAGAAGGACAGAATGTGTCTTACAGAGAGTGCTCCTGGAAGCTGGGAAGGTGGTGTATTCTGCCCTTGGATGAAGCGGTTTGTAGATGTGCAGCACATCCCAGGGTAGATGGTGGTGGTTGAGTTCACCGTGTCCTTGTAGAATTTCTGCCTGTTGGATCTGTTCTCTGGGACAGGGCCACCAGCTTCTTCTCTCCCCTTGCAGCTCTCTTTGTTTTCCCCTCACACATGGTGCTCTGTTGTTAGGGTGTATAAAGTCTTGTTGGAGAATTGACCCCTT
This sequence comes from Neogale vison, assembly GCF_020171115.1. Lineage (NCBI taxonomy): Eukaryota > Metazoa > Chordata > Mammalia > Carnivora > Mustelidae > Neogale > Neogale vison. Next base: position 185,680,898 of record NC_058093.1, on the reverse strand, counting down.
CATCATTAGGTTATGCCCCTTTTTATCTCTGATAACTTCCTTCCTCTGAAGTCTGCTATGTCTGAAATTAACAAGTTACTCCTGCTTTTTTTGGATCAGTGTTAGCATAGTATGTCTGTCTCCGTCCATTTACTTTTAAATTCTAAATATCAGTATATCTATTTGTTCATTTTATTATTAACTTAAAAAATATTTCAGTAATCTGTATACCCCATGTGGGGCTCGAACTCATGACCCTGATATCTAGAGTTGCACACTCTTCTGACTGAGCCAGGCGGGTGCCCCGTCAGTGTATTTGGAGTTTCTTAGAGACAGCACCTAGTTCAGTCTTAGATTTTTTTTTTAAATTTTTATTGTTTTATAAATATATGAATATTTATCCCCAGGGGTACAGGTCTGTGAATCGCAAGGTTTACACACTTCACAGCACTCAGCAGAGCACATACACTCCCAATGTCCTCGGTCTTTGTTTTTGAACCACTCTGATAATTTCTGTCTTTTAGTTGGTATATTTAAACCATGGGCATTCAAAGTGTTTGTTAACACAGTCGATTAATTTATACACCATATTGTTACTGTGTTCTATTTGTTGTTCTTTGTTCTTGTTTTTTTCTTACACTCTTTTTCTTTTTACGTTTTTTAAGCAAATAAATAAAGGGGATAATGAGCATAAATTAAGGGTGAGTAAATTTAATGCCCAGAAGCGTGTTAGTTTAGAACCTGACATGAACATGCCTTGATAATGTAAGCAAGATTCGTATTTTCATAAATTGATGTTATATTCACTTTGTAGACCATTTAAAGATTTTAAAAAATATTTCTCAGTTGTAATCTCTTGAAGCTCACTTTTTTTAATTTTTAATTTTTAAAATTATTTTCAGTGTACCAGAATTCACTGTTTATGAACCACACCCAGTGCTCCATGAATGATGTGCCCTACTTAATCCCCACAACCAGGCTCACTCAAGCCCACACCCACCTCCCCTCCAAAACCCTCAGATTGTTACTCAGAGTCCACAGTCTCTCATGGTTCGTCTCCCCCTCTAATTTTCCTCAACTCCCTTCTCTCCATCTCCCCATGTCCTCTGTGTTGTTCCTTATGCTCCACAGTAAGTGAAACCATATGGTAATTGACTCTCTCTGTCTGATTGATTTCACTCAGCATAATCTCTTCCAGTCCTGTCCATGTCACTACAAAAGTTGGGTATTCATCCTTTCTGATGGAGGCGTAATACTCCATAGTGTATATGGACCACATCTTCCTTAACCATTCGTCCATTGAAGGGCATCTTTGTTCTTTCCACAGTGTGGTGACCATGGCCATTGCTACTATGGACATTGGGGTACAGATGGCCCTTCTTTTTGCTATTTCTGTATCTTTGGGGTAAATACCCAGGAGTGCAATTGCAGGGTCATAGGGAAACTCTATTTTTAATTTCTTAAGGAATCTCCACACTGTTTTCCCAAAAGGCTGCACCAACTTGCTTTCCCACCAATAGTTTAAGAGGTTTCCCCTTTCTCCATATCCTCTCCAACACACAGTTTCCTGTCTTGCTAATTTTGGCCATTATAACTGGTGCAAGGTGGTATCTCAGTGTGGTTTTGAATTGAATCTCCCTGATGGCTAATGATGATGAACATTTTTTCATGTGTCTGTTAGTCATTTGTAGGTCTTCATTGGAGAAGTGTCTTTTCATGTCTTCTGCCCCTTTTCTGACATGACTATCTGTTTTGTGTGTGTTGAGTTTGAGGAGTCCTTTATAGATCCTGGATATCAACCTTTTTCTGTACTGTCATTTGCAAATATCTTCTCCCATTCCGTGGGTTGCCTCTTTGTTTATTTGACTGTTTCCTTTGCTGTGCAGAAGCTTTTGATATTGATGAAGTCCCAAAAGTTTATTTTCGCTTTTGTTTCCTTTGCCTTTGGAGACATAACTTGAAAGAACTTGCTGTTGCTGACATTGAAGAGATTACTGCCTATGTTCTCCTCTAGGATTCTGATGGATTCCTGTCTCACATTGAGGTCTTTTATCCATTTTGATTTTATCTTTGTGAACGGTGTAGGAGAATGGTCGAAGAGAATGGACATATAGCTGTCCAGTTTTCCCAGCACCATTTATTGAAGAGACTATCTTTTTTACACTGTATATTTTTTCCTGTTTTTGTCGAAGATTATTTGACCATAGAGTTGAGGGTCCATATCTGGGATCTTTACTCTGTTCCACTGGTCTATGTGTCTGTTTTTATGCCAGTCCCATGCTGTCTTGGTGATCACAGCTTTGTAGTAAAGCTTGAAATCAGGTAACGTGATGGCCCCAGTTTTATTTTTGCTTTTCAACATTTTTTTAGCAATTCAGGGTCTCTTCTGATTCCATACAAATTTTAGGATTATTTGCTCCAGCTCTTTGAAAAATACCGGTGGAATTTAGATCAGAATGGCATTAAAAGTATAGATTGTTCTGGGCAGTATAGACATTTTAACAATGTTTATTCTTCTGACTCAAGATCATGGAATGGTCTCCCATCTTTTTGTGTCTTCTTCGATTTCTTTCATGAGTGTTCTGTAGTACCTCGAGTACTTTACCTCTTTGCCTCTTTGGTTAGGTTTATCTATTTGGTTAGGTTTATTCCCAGGTATCTTATGGTTCTTGGTGCTATAGTAAATGGAATTGATTCTCTAATTTCCCTTTGAAGCTCACTTCTTTTTCTGTAATCTGTTTATCTGTTGTCTATCTTCTCTTGCATTGAGGTATAATTAGGAAATCATAAGATAGCAAAGTGTGCAGTTTGATGACTTGGTGTTTGTGTACATTACCGACAGCTTCCCCATTGCCCCACTACCCCATTGAGTTAACACATCTGTCACCTCCCCATGATGGTGTTGTCATCTGTAGTCACCAGTGTATATAATAGATACTCAGACCTCACTCATTTTATAATTGATCGTTTTTTGCCAGTGCCTCCCTATTTTCCTCACCCCTGAGTTCCTGGTAACCACTTTTTTACTTTCTGTTTCTATGGGTTCATTTAAAAAATTTATTTTTAGAATATCAGGTGTAAGTGATAGGATGCAGTGTCAGTCTGTCTCTGTGTGGCTTACTTCAGTAGCTGAAGGCCCTCTAGCATCATCCGTGTTCTTGCAGACAGCAGGCTTTCCTCCATCCCAGGGCTGAGGGGTTCCCTGTCGTGTTTGTCTGTGTCTAGAGTGTGTGTCACATGGTCTCAGGTATGTATCTCCCACTTTTTCTTTGATCCGTTCGTCTGTCAGTGCATCCCCAGACTGTTCTCCTGTCTTGCTTATTGTGAACACAGGAGTACAGACACCTCTCTGAGAGAGTGGTTTTGTTCCCTCTGGATATAATCTGGAAGTGGGATTGCTGGGTCTCATGGTGTTTCTAGTTTTGATTTCCTGAGGGTCCTCCACACGGGTTCCCACAGTGGCTGTGCCAGTTTAAGTTCCCACCAGTGGTTCGAGAGCCTGCCCTTTTCTGCATATTCTTGCCAGCATCTGCTATATGTTGTATTATTTTAAAGATTTATTTATTTATTTTAGAACAAGGGAGAGAGAGCACAGGGGGGAGAGGCAGGGGGAGAGAGAGAGATGCAGACTCCCCGCTGGGCACGGAGCCTGACATAGGACTCAGGCCCACGACCCTGACATCATGACCTGAACCGAAACTAGGAGTCAGATGCTCAACTGACTTTACCACCCGGTCGTTCCTCCTGTTGTCTTTTTGATAATTGATGTAAGGGGTATGATGTCACACCTCAGTGTGGTTTTGATTTGCATTTCCTGATGCTCAGTGACACTGAGCACCTTTTCATGTGTCCATTGCCCTTTATATGACTTTGGAAAACAAGTCCCATTGTCCAATTAAAATAGGTTTTTTTTTTTTTTTTCTCTTGGGTTGTATGAGTTCCTTGTATGTTTTGGGTTTTCACCCCTTGTTGTGTGAAACTCTATCTCTTTGTTGTTGATGATTTCCTTTGCTGTGCAGAAGCTTTTCAGTTTGATATAGACCCACTTGTTTATTTTTGCTTTTGTTGTCTTTGCTTTTAGTGTCTCATCCAAAAAACGACTGGCACCGTCAGTGTCAGGGAGCTTATTCCCTGTGTTTGCTTCTAAGAATTTTTTGGTTTTAAATTTTATAATCAAGTCTCTAATCCATTTGGAGTTGATTTTTGTGTGTGTTGTAAGACAGTGCTCCTGTTCACTCTTGGGAGAGCAGCAACCGGTTTTCGCAGCACCATCTCGAAGACTTTCTACTCTCCACATTGTCTGTTCTCGGCTTCTTTGTTGAAAATTAATTGATCACATATGCATGGGGTAATTTCCAGACTCTCTATTCTGTTCCATTGACTTATGTGTCTGTTTTTATGGCAGTACCATATTGTTTTGATTACAGCTTTATAATACAGTTTGAACCCAGGAAATGTGATGTCTCTGGCTTCAGTCTTCTTTCTCAAGATTGCTGTGTTCAGTTGGAGTCTTTGGACCGCTTTTCCTATTTCTGTGAGAAATGCCATTAGGATTTCGATAGAGATTGAATTGAATCTGTAGATTGAGGAGTGTAGAAAGGTAAAAAATTCTGATTCTTCCTGTCCATGAGCAGGGGATGTCTTTCTGTTTGTTTGTGTCTTCTTTAATTTCTTTCTTCATTGTCTTTTTTACTCCCCTTGGTTAAATTTATTTTGAGGTATTTTGAAAATATTATTATAATTATTTTAAAAGATATTATTTATTCATTTGATAGAGAGAGATCACAAGTAGGCAGAGAGGTAGGCAGAGAGAGAGAGAGGGAAGCAGGCCCCCTGCTGACCAGATAGCCCGATGCTCAGGACTCAAAGCCTGATCCAGGGACCCTGGGATCATGACTTGAGAGGAAGGCAGAGGCTTTAACCCATTGAGCCACCCGGGCACCCCAAGGTATTTTATTATTTTTGATGGAACTGTACATGAGATTATTTTCTTAATTTCTCTTTCTCATAGTTTATTGTTAGTGTATAGAAGCACAACTGATTTTTGCATATTAATGTCATATTCTGCAGCTTTATTGAATTTGTTATTCTAACGGTTTTTCTGGTAGAGTCTTTAGAATTTTCTATATATAATACGTCATCTGCAAATAGAGGCAGTTTTGGTTAAAAATGTTACAGCTTATCTAGATTTAAAATGACCTTTTTGTCTTCAATGAGAATGTGTGTAAATATTTATGAGCCTAAAAATGAGGATGGAACACATGTTTGGGTCCAATAAGTTTTAATTAGACAATAATAGATGAAATATTTGATTTCTAAATATTTGATTTCTAAAAATGAAATTAAAAAAAGACTTAGAAGAGATACTCATTTTATACAAAGTTAGATTTTCAAATGTGTCTAGAATCATGGTAGCCCACACCAAACATGTTTTTGTGTCCTTCTGTCACAGTTAGGCTGGGACCCCTCAGCGGTGTCCAAAGCCTCAGAGCATGGTGGTCACCTTGCACACCTTTCCTCCCCGAAGCCCCTACTCTCATCAGATGACTGTGTTTTCCATATCTACTGAGAAAATAAAGCAACAGTAAGAGGACTTCTGCACTCTGGGAGAAGAAAATCAACAAACTCGGAAGGTTGGGTGATGGTAGAGCTGTGAAAAGAATGTTCTGGATGGTTATATCAAGAGCAACATCTCCTGTTCTGTGGGTTGCCTCTTCGTTTTGTGGACTGTTTCCTTTGCTGTGCAGAAGCTTTTATCTTGACGAAGTCCCAAAAGTTCATTTTCACTTTTGTTTCCATTCCCTTTGGAGACATGTCTTGAAAGAAGTTGCTGTGGCTGATGTGAAGAGGTTACTGCCTCTGTTCTCCTCTAGGACTCTGATGGATTCCTGCCTCACATTGAGGTCTTTCATCCATTTTGAGCTTATCTTTGCATACGGTGTAAGCAAATGGTCGAATTTATTCTTCTACATATAGCTGACCAATTTTCCCAGCACCATTTATTGAAGAGACTGTTTTGTTTCCCACTGTATATTTTTTCCTATTTTGTCGAAGATTAATTGACCATAGAGTTAAGGGTCCATATCTGGGCTCTCTACTCTGTTCCACTGGTCTATGTGTCTGTTTTTATGCCAGTACCATGGTGTCTTGGTGATCACAGCTTTGTAGTAAAGCTTGACATCAGGTAGCGTGATGCCCCCAGCTTTGTTGTTATTGTTTTTTTTTCCCCAACATTTTCTAGTAATTCAGGGTCTTTTCTAGTTCCAAAGAAATCTTAGGATTGTTTGTTCCAGCAATTTGAAAAATGCTGGTGGAATTTTAATCGGAATGGCATTGAAAGTGGAGATTGCTCTGGGAAGTATAGACATTTTAACAATGTTTATTCTTCTGATCCATGAGCTTGGAATACTTTCTCATCTTTTTGTGTCTTCTTCAATTTCTGTCATGAGTGTTCCATGAGTACAGATCCTTTACCTCTTTGATTAGGCAAATGATACTACAGACAAAGGGCTGATATCCATAATCTATAAAGAATTCCTCAAACTCAACACCCAAAAAACAGGTAATCATGTCAAAAAATGGGCAGAAGACATTTACAGACACTTCTCTAATGAAGGCCTACAAATGGGTAACAGACACATGAAAAAGTGTTCATCATCACTGGTCATCAGGGAGATTCAAATCAAAACCACATGGAGATACCATCTTATACTAGTTAGAATGGCCAAAATTAACATGGCAGGAGACAACATGTGTTGGGTAGGATGTGGAGAAAGGGGAATATTCTTACATGGTTGGTGGGAATGCACATTGGTGCAGCCACTTTGAAGAAACTAAAAATAGAGCTTCCCTATGACCCTTCAGTTCCACTACTGGGTATTTGCCCCAAAGATACAGATGCAATGAAAAGAAGGGCCATCTGTACCCCAGTGTTCATAGCAGCAATGGCCACAGTTCCCAAACTGTGGAAAGAACCAAGATGCCCTTCAACTGATGAATAGATAAGGAAGATGTGGTCCATATACACTATGGAGTATTATGCCTCCATCAGAAAGGATGAATACCCAACTTTTGTAGCAATGTGGATGGGACTGGAAGAGTTTATGCTGAGTGAATTAAATCAAGCAGAGAAAGTCAGTTATATGGTTTCATGTATTTGTGGAGCATAAGGAATAACATGGAGAACATTAGGAGAAGGAAAGGAAAAGTGAATTGTGGGAAATTGGAGGGGGAGACAAACCATAAAAAACTGGGGACTCTGAGAAGCAAACAGGGTTTTGGAGGGGACAGGTGAGCCTGGTGGTGGGTATTAAGGAGGACGTGGATTGCATGGAACACTGGGTGTAGTGCATCAACAATGATTGCTGGAATACTGAAAAAAATAAAATTAAGATGTTTAAAAAAAGGAAAAAAAGGCAAATACACACACACAAGAGGAACAGAAGCTGTCAGTCTGGGTGTAGTTCACAGAGGGTGTTAGAAGAGGTGTTTTGAGGAGGTGGCCTGAGGAAAGAGAGCTCGTCAGGCAAAGGGTAGCAGCAAAAGCCCTGGGGTGGAGGCATCTGGCAGCCTCTGGGCACCCATCCTCCTGGTGCCTTTCCCACCTCAACCCCTTGGAGTCTCCAGCTACAGACGAAAAGTTAAAATCTCCATCCTTTGTTGGTCAGAGTGTGAATAGCTTTCCAATGCTCTGAATCCCAGCCCTCCTCTGGAGTCCCTTCTGGCTCTGAAGCTAAGCAGACAAGCAGCTGGCCTTTGCTTGAGGCAGGGTTGTGTGTAGGAATACTTGTCTGCCTACTGGTCCTGGTTCCCTGCCTCCCCGAGTCCTCTGCCTCCTCGAGCTGACTGCTGTGAGCATCAGACCCTTGACGCTGCAGAGCTGTCTCAGTGCTGTGACAGGAGGAGCCCTTGCGAGATGCATTTGGCCGGTTCTTTACAAAACTGTTCTGTGCACCTGCAGATGGCGCCCCAGGGGTTTAGACCGTGCCTGTGGGCTTCTTGCTCTGGAACTCAGCTGCCAACTGTGCCGGCAGCCTATCATCCAGCGGGGAGCTGGCTAATGCGTGTGCAGCCGCGTGAGTGCAGACGAGACCCCAGGCTGCAGGACCACCAGCCAGCAGGTGCTCTCTGCACGGCCGTGAAGGTTCTCAGCTCTGCCTTGCCTTGGGCCAAACCTGGCTGGGGGGGTCACAAGTCCTGTCTTGGGCCTGGGCTGCAGCCCTCTGAGGGTTTGCCTCATTTTGGCCGATCCGTGCACCACAGGTTCTCTGGGTGTGGACAGTCCTGCTCAGCATGGGGCACGAGAGGCCCCATGTCTCACTGGGGTTTTCAGCTCTGTGGGGCTGAGTCGTCCACAAGAGTCGCCCCCCACCCCCAGCCAGCACCAGGGGCAGGAACTCCCTCCCCAATAAGCAGCTGAGGTGGGTCCAGGGGCAGCACAGGCGTCACCTGAGTGTAGAAGATGGTTGGTCCTCTAGAGGACCAACCTCTAGAGGACCCAGACCCTCTGTTTATCAGCAGAGGACAGGGACCATAGACAACCTCAGTCCGGTACATTGTGTGGCTCTCTTGCCACCTGGTAGAGCCATTGGGTTGTCCACCCGTGGAAGTACCTGGTGCAGTTTTTCTTTAAGTAGGAGGCTCTTGGAGATTCCTTCAATGTGTAGAGCCTGGAAGGAGACTTAGAGGTCACTTGCATCAAGTCCAACTTTGTGTCACTCTCCCACTCTCAACTGTGCCTCAAATGCTGTTGGCCTTATTGCCTGGAATTCCATGGCCCTCGGATGCTCTTCATGTCTCAGGGCAACTGCTGTGCTCCCTGGCCTACAGGTCTCTGTGTCCATCAGCTGTGCCCAGTCTCTTTGGAGCAGTTTAAGTAGGAAGAGCAGATAAAATGGTGACTGACCCTCCCATGCAAACTCAGGCCCTTCTTTTACTCACACTGACCCTTTGTGGACCTCCTTTTTCATGGGCTTTTTGGGGGGAGTGGAATTTGTGGCCTTCAGCCCAGTATCCCCACCTGAGCGGGGTCACCCTGGTCTGTGGACGGCAGGGACTGGAACAGGGAGCCATGGCTGAGGGGCTCTAGCCCTGCGTGCCACTAGGATGGGCATGCACCCCTATCTGGTGGGCCCAGATGTGCTTCCTCAGCTCCCCCCTTTGGGACCCTGCTTCAAGTGCTCCTCAGTCAGGCTTCATCGGGCTGGGCCCCTGAGGGTTTATATTCCTCCCCCAAAGTGAGGAAAGCCAGTGAACTCTGGCCTTCCTCCCTGCCAAGGCTGACACTCGCGCCAGCAGCTGGTGAGAGGAGAGGAGGGCGTCTGGGCCCTGGGTTCCCTGGACTGTGACCCAAGCAAACACTGTGGTCTCTACAAAGAGGGTCCTGTGGAGAGTCCATGAGGAAACCTACAAGCAGCTGTGGGGCCACGCAGGAGAGAAAAACAGAGGGGGTGTCCAGACACTCGAAGCTGAGGATAAGGGACTACTGGTGCCATCCCCACATGTCAGCCTGCAGTGGGAGAGGACAAGTGCAAAGTGCTTTGCTTGTTGAAGCTGGCCCAGCCAGAGGAACTCAGCAGCCCTTTCTGGTGAGGCTCAGCTCTGCCCCCACACCTGCATCCCAACAGGCACAGGCAGGTCCTCGGTGGGAGCCCCCAGTGGGCATGGCATGGCTGATGCCCTGAGGAGGGCCTGTGTGCACCCTTTGCCGGCTGTGTGGGAGGAGGAGACTTAAGGAAGCACCCCCCCAGGAGTTAGGAGGGGCAGGTGGGAGGACAGTTGTAGGGGAGGAAAGTCAGAGGGTGGCCGCAGGGCTCTGCCCTCATGAGGGCTGGGCTGGGCTGGGCCAGGGTGGCTCTTGGGTTAGACACTACCTGCACCTGTCCGTAGCTCTCTCCTGGGAAGTTGAGATCACGACATCGTCTTTGTGATGACCCAGCGCATTGAGAGAAGCCCGTCTGGGACAGACGCCATGTCCTGGCATCCAGCCTGTGACTGTGGCCACTCCACTTTTGCAGGAAGTGAGAACACACAGAGTGGAGCCCCTACAAAGGCCTGGTAGTCCTGGCCAGGTCCTGAGCAAGGAGGGAAGGACCTCAGAGCTGAACGGCTCATCTCCGGAACATCCCCTGCAGCTCGAGGCAGCCCGGAAGCCCAGGGACTGCATGTCACTGGTATTCAACATGCTTGTGTTCTGAGTTAGTATCGGCAAAACTTTAAGTTACATGATAAAGATAATTTAGGTTGACATAGTGAGATATAAGTTTTTTTTTTTCTTTAGAAATTGCCCATACATTATCCATGCAAGAAATACTGACCTGACACAAGACACATGTCCTCAGCTTGGCGACATGGTGAGAGGTAAGCAGGATACAGTCCACTTTACTGTGAAAACCATCAGCCCCTTCCACTCCTGCCAGAGGCTTGGGATGGTTGTCTTATTTTCAAGGGGACTTCATGTTCCCTGCCCATGTCACGAGGGTGTGCCGAGGGTCAGGTATATGGAAATGCATGGGAATCTGCAAGGCAAGGGAAACACTCCATCCAGCCATTCATCTGTCCACTTGTACCCATCCATCTGTCTTGCCCATGCATCCGTCTGTCTATTCATCTGCCTTTGTCAAGCTTTCTTCGTTGGAGTCAGCCGCATTCACACTCGGGAACTCGGGTGCTCATAGAGCAGTGAGAGCCTCACTAACCCTCTTCTTCAGAATAATAAATGGGACTTGAGGAGGTTAAGAGGTTTTCCCAAGGTCACCCAGCTGCCAGGCAGGCACTGGACGGACCATTGTTGTGACAGGCACTGGCGTGACAGATGGTGATTTCGGGTGTGTGAAGGGAAGGCCCCTTTTAGGCTGGGAAGGGCTGGGGATGGGCTGCCTTCTTCATTGCTCTGCAGCCCTTGCTTTCTCCCTAATGCATGGATCTTGTTGGAGCTGTTCTGCTCCACTGTACCCAGCCCAGAGGGCCGTGAGTAATGCAGGAGGAGCTGCGACCTCTGGGGAAAGCAAAGGGTTGGCTCTTGGGAAGACTGGCCACATCAGCTGAGGGTACTGTTAAGTGTGGCCTGGGCAATGAGTCCCGTTCTAAAAACTCATTATGAAATGGTAGTTCATAAACTCACTTGGGAAGTGAAAGTGTTTTCTGCCAAGCGAGGAGCTCCGCAGGTACTCAGAGTGAATTGGTTGTGGTGATGCTGGTGATAACGATGACCATGGACATTTATGGGGGTTATGACTTATGCAGCATCTTGAAGGAGGTAAGACAGCCAAGTTTACAAAACGGAAATGGGCTACATGTTCAAAAACACATAAAAGTAGAGTTTGAGTGAAGCCTTAACCGGAATAAGAGTGTTTGTTTTTTTAATGTGCTAGAACATAATTAATATTAAATGATTTCCAAAATAAATAACTCCCTGGGAAAACACACCAGAGCCTTCAGCAGTCTACTCTGTTTTCCATTGAAGGACAATCACTCACCTCCAAAATTCATCAAAGTTCAGTCTGAACACAGAAGAAACAAAATAGAGGCAAGCATAACCTCAATATTTTCCACCTTATTTCTTATTAATTTGATGTTTCATGTTGCCCTTTTCATATTTTGGGGATCTATATTTGTTGAAATATTCTCCCTTAAAAACAATCTGAGGGGTTTGAAGTGGCGGGGGGTGGGAGGTTGGGGTACCAGATGGTGGGTATTATAGAGGGCACAGCTTGCATGGAGCACTGGGTGTGGTGAAAAAATAATGAATACTGTTTTTCTGAAAATAAATAAATTGGGAAAAAAAAAGAAATATTCTCCCTTAAAAAGTACTTTATTTTTCAGGATTCTCCCAAGAAGCAAAACCAATAGGATTTCTGTGCCTGTACGTCTATCATCTCTCTATTTCTACACCAACCTACATCTTCTGTACCTTTATTCTGGCCATCAAGATCTGCATACGTGGATTGGTGTCCTCTTTCCTGCAGGATGGAGACCCAGGAGACTCATGCCAGAGTTTGAGACTGAAGGCCATCTTCTCTCAGAAATCTTTCTTTCCCAGGAAGGTCAGGCTCATCTCCACAAAGACCTTCATCACCCTAGAGAGTGTCACCTGCTTTACTCAAAGTCTAATGATTTAAATGTTAATGACATCTCACATGTGCCTTCAAAGAAAGGCCTAGTGAAGTTGGTGCAAAATTCACCATCAGAAGTACCATTCTTTTGTTTATTTTAAAAAATATTTAGTTATTTAAATATGTTTTAAAAAAATGGATCCTGCCTCTAGTCAAACACTTAGAGCTAACTTCTACTGTGCAGGAAGCAAATGGCGGAAGGATGAATGGAACAGCAGTCCACGGGGCTGGAGGCCCAGTCTGAACTCACCAATTGCGGAGGAACGGCTCAGCCACCAGACGTGGCAGGGACAGGATGGATCCGTCCACTCCCGCAGAGGGTGGGCGGAGAGAGAGGGCTGTGGTAAAGAAGAGAGATAGCAGACACAGGAACAAAATACAGTGCGTATTCCATGTCTGAGTCCCGATGGGAATAAAACCAACCATGAAAGAACATTTTTCTTTTTCAGACAATATGGCAAGTTTAGTTTTGAAATAGGCACAAACTGATACAAAGAAACTGTGGCGAATTTTCATAGGTGTGAAAATGCCATCACGGCCAAATAAGAAAACGTCTCTCTCTCTAAGATTTTATTTATTTATTTGAGAAAGCGAGAGCAAGGGAGAGAGAGAGAGCAGGGGGGAGGGGCAGGGAGAGGGACAAGCAGACTTTCCCCTGACTGTGCAGCTCAACTTTGACCCCAAGACCCCGAGGTCAGGACCTGAGCTGAAATCAAGTCAGACACTGAATCAGCTGAGTCCCCCAGGAGCCCCAGAAAATGCCTTTTTTATTTGAGATGAGACTGACGGTTTTGCAGATGAAATGACATGATGTTTGGGGTTTTCAGTGAAATTATTCCATCAAAAAGAAAGATGAAGATTAGTGAAACAAATATGGCAAAATGCTGATAATTGCCAAAGGTGGGTGACGTGCATGAGAGGCCCGCTGCTTTATTTCTGTGTATTTCTAGACATTTTCACCAATAGAAGTATAAAAGAAGTAAACTTGTTAAATATTAAAATTTTGCATGTTTACATATACATATAAATAGTTATTAATAGGTCTATTAAGTTTTATATTATTTTTTATATAAAAATCTTATGTAACAATTTGAATTTATGTTGGTAAAATTGTATTTGTTGACATTCTTTTCAGCATCTTCCAATGCACCTTGTATCCAAGATAAAAGTCACATGCTTCCTAGTCTGTTACAGTCGTAAAACCCCGCTGTTCCTGCCTCATTCCCATCTCTGCACTAGGACATAAATCTCATTAGGGGAAATGTTTGTTCACTGATATGCCCTATCACCTGCAAACTAATATTTGTTGGATGGATAACTATTTTTTTACAGAAAATACTTTAAATTGTGAATAATCATTTTGTAAATTTGAGCAATATTTCTATTCCACATAGTCTGAAGAGGAGCCAATACAACTTTCCAGTAATGAATGAACAAGTATAGTGTCAGCTCTTATCTTCTTTTCAGAGTTTCTTTTTATAATCTATATATTCTACAAACTTGGTAATATAGTACGGTCACTGGCAGATGACCAAAAAGATTCACATTGAGTTGAACTAGCAGCGCATTTATGAATCTTAGCAGAACACACATAAGAACATCTCACACTTTTCTCAAATGCAACCTGACACATTTGGGTGGAAGGGAAGTCTGACCAGGTGGGTTTACTCCTGGGTTATCCTAACAACTCTTTTATCTATAAAATGGTGTGCTGTCAGGAAACCCAGGAGGTAGGTCCGAGTCTGCAAAGCCCAAAGCAACATCAGATGAAAATTTGATTCATAACAAGTAAGAATTTTTTTAAGATTTTATTTATTTATTAGAGAGAGAGAGAGAGAGAGAGAGAGCACAAGCAGGGGGAGGGGCAGAGGGAGAGACAGGCTCCCCTCTGAGTAGGGAGCCTGATGAGGGACTCGATTCCACTATTCTGGGATCATGACCTGAGCCAAAGGCGGACTACTTTCTGACTGAGAAACTCAGATGCCCCAAGAAATGTTTTCCGAAGGATAAAATTCTTTGTTGGTTGCCACAGAGACCACAGAGCCGGCAAAAACAGACTTTAGTGATTTAAGACAGTGTTACACTGTTAACTGCTTATTCGGGCAAGGCCACCAAATAAACAGCTAAGAAAGATAAAATTGTTTTTCTCTTGAAAATTCTTCAAGCTTTTTGAAGCTCTTCTTTTTCAAGCTTTTCCATGCTCTTCCACTTTTCAAGAAGAGCTGGATGACTCACAGCCAGGAAAGTATTGACCTTAAAAGACAAAAAAAAAAATATATTTACTTTAACCAACAAAATGGGTTTATTCAGGAACCAGAGGAACTGCGATCAGCACCTGTTTGGAACCAAAGGCCAGTCTGGAGAACCAAGGTGAGGAGGCTTTGGTCTAGAGAAGAGGGGCTTGGGCGTGGCTGTGTGGAGCCCTAACCCTCTGCCCCAGGCTTTGCTTCTCCTTGCAGCGGGGATGGCAGCTGCTGTGCGGGGCTCAGAGGAAACCTTCCCTCTTCCTGGGAGCTATGAGGGAAGTGGTAAGGCTTGTGCTTCCCCTTCAGGGCCTCCCGACTTTACTTTATTTTTTAAAAATTTAATTAATTAACTTATTTCTTTGAGAGAGACAGCGAGAATGCACACAACCAGGGGGGAGTGCTGAGGGAGAGGCAGGCTCCCGTCTGAGCAGGGAGCCCGCTGGGATTCGACCTGAGCAGAAGACAGACCCTTAAGAACTGAGCCCCAAGGCGCCCTGTCCTCCTGACTTTATATGAAGTGAGGTCCCCTTTACTCACTTCTGGAAAAGAGTAGGGGGAGGGGAGGGGAGGTCTCTCTGGGCGGTGTCAGGGGCCCACGGACTAGCTAATGGGACCGACCTCGGGGTGACCCCGGAACGGCTACGTGTATTCGCTCCACGAACGCAGAGCTTCTGGGCCTGGCATCTGGGCACAGGGGAGGCGATGGGAAGGTCCGTCCTCCTGCAGCCTAGGGTCCGCGGCACAGAGGCTCGGGGCAGCGCGGCATGGCCGAGGCCGCCCAGACTGTGCAAGGTGCAGGGCCTGGGGAGCACCATGGGAGCATCTCCAGGGGCCTCGCGTGCAGCGATGAGGAGAGACCGAGACAGAACCCGGGGAGGCCCCGCGGGTTCGGAGAGCTGCGGTCCCGCGCCCCGGAGCTCCCGAGCAGGCGCGCGGACTGCAGGGCCAGGATCCGACTCTGTGGCGAGCGGGGGCGCGTCCAGCTATGCGCGCACCACCCAGTCTATGCAGCTTTGTTCCAGCCATGCATGGATGAGACAAAAACTGGAGCACAGAAGTGGGTGTCGCCGTGACGGACACCTGGAAAATGCGGATGTGGAGGTGGACCCAGTGCTGGGCAGAGGCTGGAGGCGCTGGGAGGAGCCAGGAAAGGGTTAGAGTTAGGGTCTGCTGCGCTGAGGGGCTGATTCCATGCGGGGCGGGAAGGGGCGCAGGGGGCTGGAGAGCTCTAGCCCAGGGGAATTGGGGGTAAATCGGTTGGTGGAAATGGGGGGGTGGTGAGGCCATCCTGACAGCCACTGCCTCAAAGCGGTAAAGAACAAGGATCAGGTGGGCTCCTATCCTAGTGGTTTACTGACGGTTGGGGTTAGTTTAGGGTTAGGGTTAGGCTTCCAGGGGATGAAATCCAATGCTTGCTTCAAGTGCTTCCCAAGCCAGCTGTGGAAGGTGCACCTTGGCTGCTCCGGACTGCTTATAGCAAAATGTGAGAAGAGATGATGAACATTTTTTCATGTGTCTGTTAGCCTTTTCTACGTCTTCATTGGAGAAGTGTCTGTTCATATCTTCTGCCCATTTTTTGATACGATTGTCTGGTTTGTGTGTATTGAGTTTGAGGAGTTCTTTGTAGATCCTGGATATCAGCCTATTGTCTGTACTGTCATTTGCAAATATCTTCTCCCATTCCGTGGGTTGCCTCTTTGTTTTCTTGACTATTTCCTTTGCTGTGCAGAAGCTTTTGATATTGATGAAGTCCCAAAAGTTTATTTTCGCTTTTGTTTCCTTTGCCTTTGGAGACATATCTTGAAAGAAGTTGCTGTGGCTGATATCGAAGAGATAACTGCCTATGTTCTCCTCTAGGATTCTGATGGATTCCTGACTCACGTTGAGGTATTTTATCCATTTGAGTTTATCTTTGTGTATGGTGTAAGAGAATGGTCGAGTTTAATTCTTCTACATATAGCTGTCCAGTTTTCCCAGCACAATTTATTGAATAGACAGTATTTTTTCCACTGTATATTTTTCCTGTTTTGTCGAAGGTTAATTGACCATAAAGTTGAGGGTCCATATCTGGGCTCTCTACTCTGTTCCACTGGTCTATGTGTCTGTTTTTATGCCAGTCCCATGCTGTCTTGGTGATCACAGCTTTGTAGTAAAGCTTGAAATCAGGTAACGTGATGGCCCCAGTTTTACTTTTGCTTTTCAACATTCCCTTAGCGATTCAGGGTCTCTTCTGGTTCCATACAAATTTTAGGATTATTTGTTCCAGCTCTTTGAAAAATACCAGTGGAATATTGATCATAATGGCATTAAAAGTATAGCTTGCTCTAGGCAATATAGACATTTTAAGAATGTTTATTCTTCCAATGCAAGAGTATGGAATGGTCTTCCATCTTTTTGTGTCTTCTTCGATTTCTTTCTTGAGTGTTCTGTAGTACCTTGAGTACAGATCCTTTACCTCTTTGGTTAGGTTTATTCCCAGGTATCTTACAGTTCTTGGTGTTGTAGTAAATGGAATCGATTCTCTAATTTTCCTTTCTGTAATTTCATTGTTATTGTATAAGAAAGCCTCTGTTTTCTCTACATTGAGTTTGTATCCTGCCACATTGCTGAATTGCTATATGAGTTCTAGTAGTTTGGGGGTGATGTCTTTTGGGTTTTCCATATAAAGAATCATGTCATCTGCGAAGAAAGAGATTTTGACTTCTTCATTGCCAATATGGATGCCTTTTGTTTCTCTTTGTTGTCTAATTGCTGTTGCTAGGACTTCTAATACTATGTTGAACAAGAGTGGTGAGAGTGGACATCCTTGTCGTGTTCCTGATTTCAATGGGAAGGCTGCAAGCTTTTTCCCATTGAGGATGATGTTTGCTGTGGGTCTTTCATAGATAGATTTTATGAAGTTCAGGAATGTTCCCTCTATCCCTATACTTTGAAGCGTTTTAATCAGGAACAGATACTGGATTTTGTCAAATGCTTTTTCTGCATCAATTGAGAGTACCATGTGGTTTTCTCTCTTCTCTTATTGATTTGTTCTATCACATTGATGGATTTGCAAATGTTGAACCATCCCTGTAGCCCAGGGATGAATCCTACCTGGTCATGGTGGATAATCTTTTTAATGTACTGCTGGATCCTATTAGCCTGGATCTTGTTGAAAATCTCAGCATCCATATTAATCAGTGATATTGGTTTGAAATTCTCCTTTTTGGTGGGGTATTTGCCTGGTTTGGGGATCAGGGTAATGCTGGCTTCATAGAAAGAATCTGGAAGTTTTCCTTCTGCTTCAATTTTTTGAAACAACTTCAGGAGAATAGGTGTTTTTTCTTCTTTGAAGGTTTGTTAGAATTCCCCAGGGAATCTGTCAGGTCATCACTAGCCATCAGGGAGATTCAAATTAAACCCACATTGAGAAATCACCTTACACCAGTTAGAATGGCCAAAATTAGCAAGACAGGAAAAAACATGTGTTGGATGGTATGTGGAGAAAGGGGAACCCTCTTACACTGATGGTGGATATGCAAGTTTGTGCAGCCTCTTTGGAGAACAGTGTGGAGATTCCTCAAGAAATTAAAAATAGAACTTCCCTATGACCCTGTCATTGCACTACTGGGTATTTACCCCAAAGATACAGATGTAGCGAAAATAAGGGCCATCTGTACCCCAATGTTTATACCAGCAATGTTCACGGTCACCAAACTGTGGAAAGAACCAATATGTCTTTCAGTGGACAAATGGATAAGGAAGATGTGTCCATTACATTGTGGAGTATTATGCCACCATCAAAAAGGATATATACCCAACTTTTGTAACAACATGGATGGGACTGGAAGAGATTATGCTGCGTGAAATAAGTCAAACAGAAAGAGTCAATTATCATATGGTTTCACTTATTTGTGAAGCATAACAAATAGCATGGAGGACAAGGGGAGTTAGAGAGGAGAAGGGAGTTGTTGGAAATTGGAATGGGAGGTGATCCATGAGAGACTATAGACTCTGCAAAACAATCTGAGGGGTTTGAAGTGGCGGGAGTGTGGGAGGTCGGGGTACCAGGTAGTGGGTATTATAGAGGGCACGGATTGCATGGAGCACTGGGTGTAGTGCAAAAATAATGAATACTGTTATGCTGAAAATAAATAAAAAATAAATTTAAAAAATGTGAGAAGAGAGACGTTAAATTATTAAAAGAATAGTGGAACTCAAAAGAAAGTGGAACTCAAAGATTTTGCAAATTCTCAGCTTATCCATGTTGCAAAAACAGAGAACACTAGTGTGTGGTCTGACTGCAGGGTCAGCCATCTCCACAGAAGCCATAGCTGTTCTCCGAGACAAGGGAAGATGCAGTTCAGAGATGCACAGCGCTGCCACAATGGTGGAAGGTGGTCGGCAGGTGCCTGGGCTCCTCGGTCGGTGCTGCCCCAGGTGTGGCTCAGTGAGACTTGTGTGGTGCCCGCTGCAGTGGCCTGCACTCCAGAAGGTGCAGGCCAGCTGCGGGGCCATCTCTGCCCAGTGTTCACTGCATGGGCTCAGGGTGCCAGACACCTCTGCCAGGTTTTGAAGGACAGAGATGGCCAGCACCATGGGCACAGGACTCCAGGCCTGGAGAGCTGCCATGGGCCATCCCATGGTGTTACCACCCCATTGTGCTTGCGAGGCAGGCACTGTACTGAAGAGATCATTCTTAACCCTTAGATCTTGTGAAGTTTGCCTTATGGCTTGACTTACTTGGGATCCCTGTCTCCTTTCTTCTTCACTATTTCTCCACTTTGGAGTGGAAATGTGTCCCATTGTCGTGTCAGGGAATCACATAACTTCTGTGGCTTCAGAGGTTCCCAGCCAGAGAGGAATCTGCTTCAGGAGGAATCCTACCTCAGGTTCAACGTCGGCCTTAGACTTCAGAGCAGGTGCTGGAGTGGGTTAAGACTCTGAGACTGTTGGGACTGTGTGAGTGCATCTGCAGGTAGGAAGGACATGCATTTTATGTCAGGGGATAAATTCTGTCCTCCCAAAATTCATGTTGAAAACTTAACCCCCTTTGGGAAGGTGAGGTCATGAGGGTGCAGACCGTAATTGGGATTAATGCCCTATAGAAGACACCTCTGGGGGCTCCTGTTCTCCTTCTGCCTCACTGAGGACACAGTGAGAAGATGGCTGCTGAAGCATGAAGTGGCTTCCCCACAGACTGAGTCTTCCCGACACTGCCGACTGTGATGGACATGTGTATGGGTGAAGCCCCCAGGCTGTGCTGTACTTGTGACAGTGCCAGTATAGACCAAGAATGGTCACCTGTGGCGTGGAAAATTCTCCCCAGAAGCAGACAGAGCTCCTGGGGCCCTGGAGGCATTTCAGGTGAGGACTGCAGTATTCTCTCATTTCTGTATTTACTGGTATGTGTATGCATGTGCTTTTTTCTAGTCAAATAGTGCATAAATATGACTGTTTGAGACACCAAATGTAACAGGAGGCAGCATTCTGGTTTTACAGAAGCTTACTTTCTGGGATAGGGTCAGAGATAGGGTTAAAGTTTGGGTTTAGGGTTAGGGTTAGAGTTAGGTTGAGGGTTAGGGTTAGACTGGGTTAGCGTCATGGTCAGGATTAGGGTTAGGGGTAAGTGTTAGGGTTAGAGTCAGCTTTAGGTTTTGGGTCAGGGCCCATGTTAGGGTCAGTGTCAGGATTATGTTTAGGTTTAGGGTTTGGGTCAGGCTCACAGTCAGGGTCAGGGTTAGTGTTAGGGTCAGGGTCAGGGTCAGTGTTAGGGTCAGGGTTAGGTTTAGGGTCAGGGTCAGCTTCAGGGTCAGGGTGAAGGTCAGGTCCAGGATCAAGTTTAGGGTCAGGGTCAGGCTTTGGTTTAGGGTAAAATTTAGGGTCAGGATCAGGGTTAGGATTGGGTCAGGGTTAGGGTAAGGGTTAGGGTCAGGGTCAGGGTTAGGTTCAGGGGGAAGGTTTGGGTTTGGGGTTAGGGTTAGGTTTATAAGTAGGGTTATGTTTAGGGTTAGGACTAGACAGTGTTAAGGTCAGGTGTAGGGTTTGGGTTAGGGTAGGAGTTAGTGTTAGGGTTAGGGTGAGCATTAGGTTTAGGTTCTGGCTCCATATTAGTGTCAGGGTTAGAGCTACCTTTAGGGTTAGGGTCACGGTCAGGCTCACATTCATGGTAGGGTTAGGGTTAGTGTCAGGGTTAGGTCAGGGTCAGGGATAGGATTTGGGTCAGAGTCAGGTTCACGGTTAGGGATGAGTCAGGGTTAGGGTAAGGTCAGGATTAGGTTTACGTTCAGGGTCCGAATCAGGGTCAGCATCATGCTTAGGTTTAGGTTTAGGGTTTGGGTCATGATCACAGTTAGGGTCAGGGTCAGGGTTAGAGTTTACTGTTAGGGTTTGGTTAGGTTTAGGGTTATGATTAGGGTTTGGCTTAGGGTTCAGTGTTAGGATTCGATTTAGGGTTCAGGTTCGTGCTCATTTTGGGGTTTAGGGATATGTGTTTGGGTTTGGGTTTGCCCGGGTTTGACGTAGTATTGGGGTTCTGTTTCCAGTTTGGATTTGGCTCCGGATGGTAGCTTAGGGCAGGTCCATCTGTCCTTCTAGTGTTGACCTTCCTTCTCCTTGGCCCTCTGTCATTGTGGTTCTTCTCCACCTCCTCCTTAAACTCTAAGGAATGTCCCCAGGAGCAGGGTGGCAGAAGTGGGGTCTCAGTAGGTCCTACTCTGATCCTGTGCCCCAGACAGCACTGAGATAGTAGCTACAGGACATTCTGTCATGAGGACTAGGATGAGGATCCCATCCATCTCCTTGTGCAAGAACACTGTTCCATTCCCTCCTGTCCTAACCACTGCTGTGCCAAATAGTACTGAAAACATATCTGTGGCCAACTGAGCCAGAGTTTATGGGGGTGAGTCCCAGGCTGAGCCCTGCTAGGTGATAGGTGCCCCTGTGGCCTGGGATGGGTGCTGCTCACTGTTTCCCAGACAGGGGTGCATGTCTCCCTTCTTTCCAGGGGACCTTCATCGGACCTCTGCTTCCTCACGTTCTCCCCAGGGCTGCTGGTCCCCAGACCAGACACCTGCCAGTCTGAGGGTGACCAACACTGCCTCCCCAGGGTTTCCTCTGCCTGTGTCCTTCCCCGGCAGCTCCTGCATCTCCTGACACATACTCCCTGTGTCCCTCTCCTCCCCCTTGAACTTGCACGTGTTTAGTCTTTGTCCCTCTCTCTGTCCCTCTGGGACCCAGTGACTTAGAGCATGGATTGGAGCAGACCCATGGGAAACCTTTCTCTGGCCTAGGGTTGTGAGCAAAGCTTTTGCCCTCTGTGGTGTGTTTTCCAGCTTCCTGCATTTACCAGGCTTCTGTGTGGTGGGTCACAGGAGGAAACAGCCGTGTTTTGTCTGGGGACCGACTGTGTTGTCCCAGCAGGAACAGGGGCGTTGGCCCCGAGATTGTGCCCAGAATTCCTAACGGGGTCCCTAGGATGACATCTCCTCTGTATTCCACTGGGCGTCTCAACATCCAATAAGGGAAATTCTATGTCAAACAGAAAGAAGAATCAACAAAACCAAACCAAACACAAAACCAAACCCCAAACAAGAGCCCTTTGAAAACATGTGCAGACACGAAGGCACCTCTTGAGGGATTCCACTTCCAAAAACCTCCAGAACACGTGCAGGAACAGAAAGAGAAATCAGCTTAGGGGTTGCAAGGGGCCAGGCTGGGGGAACAAAGTGGCAGGAGGGCTTGGGCTCAGGGTCTCCTTTGGGCAAGGAGGTATCCTGCAACGATGTTCTGTGGTGTGGTGGCACAACATTGGGAAAGTACTTCATGCTCATGATGTGTTCAAGGGAAAACAAGAGTTTTATTTAAAATAAATAATACACAGCATACAGGAGATGGACGGCAACTAGAACGCTGACTACATACAGGAGAGGAAGAACACAAGGTGAGGGGATGAAACATTCTGGGAGGATGTCGGGGTCAGGGGATGGAACTGACAGTATTTTTGTGGGTAGATCTCCCCGTAGAGTTGTGCGCTCTGGATGTGGGTCTGGAGGCCCCGCAGGAGAAGGTGTATGGGCAGAGGTTGGGCTGGGGCGGGGACAGGGTCAGCTGTAGTGGCCAGTGCAGGATCCAGAGCAGGAGCTGGGTCAGAGACAGGAACAGGAGCACAGCCAAGGGCAGGGATAGGAGTAGGATCAAATGATAGGGACTGGGTCTGGGGCGGGAACAGGGGCCTAGG
This sequence comes from Neogale vison, assembly GCF_020171115.1. Taxonomy (NCBI): domain Eukaryota; kingdom Metazoa; phylum Chordata; class Mammalia; order Carnivora; family Mustelidae; genus Neogale; species Neogale vison. Next base: position 185,658,342 of record NC_058093.1, on the reverse strand, counting down.
CAGGTGCAGGAATAGGGGCGGAGGTCCTGGCAGGGCCAGAGGAAGGCATGGCGGCAGTTGAAGGGGAAGAAGCAGGGGCAGGGTCTGGGTCTGGGGCAGGAACAGGGGTGTAGGCAGGGGAAGTGGAGGCCGTCCTGGCAGGGGCAGGGGCAGGGGTAGGACTTGGGTATGGGGCAGGTGCAGGGGCAGTGGCTCTGGCAGGGAAAGGAGAAAGGACAGGGGCAGGGACGGATGCAGGGGCAGGGGAAGGGGCAGGAGCAGGAACTGGGGAAAGTGCATTGGTGAAGACTGGTGCAGGGTCAAGGGCAGGAACTGGGTCTGGGGCAGGATCAGGGGCACAGGCAGGGGAAGGGGAGGCCATCCTGGCAGGGGCATGGGAAGGGGAAAGAGAAGGGGCAGGAACAGGGGTAGGACCTGTGTCTGGGGCAGGTGCAGGGGCAGTGGCCCTGTCAGGGAATGGAGAAGATATAGGGGCAGGGGAAGGGGCAGGAGCAGGAGCTGGGGCAAGTGCAGGGGTGAAGGCCGTTGCAAAGTAAAGGGCAGGAGTTCATCCTGGGGCAGGAATAGGAGCACAGGCAGGGGAAGGGGAGACCGTCCTTGCAGGGGCATGGGCAGGGGCAAGGGCAAGGGCAAGGGCAGTAACAGGGGTAGGACCTGGGTCTGGGGCAGGTGCAGGGGCAGGGGCAAGACTTGGGTCTGGGGCAGGTGCCGGGATGGGTGCAGGGGCAGTGGTCCTGTCAGGGAGAGGAGAAGTGATAGGGGCAGGGGAAGCGGCAGGAGCAGGAGCTGGGGCAAGTGTAGGGGTGATGGCCGGTGCGAGGTCAAGGGCAGGAGCTGGGTCTGGGGCAGGAACAGGGTACAGGGAGGGGCCGGGGAAGATGTGGGACCAAGGGACGATCTGGGTCAAGGGCCAGAACAGGAGCACAGGGAGGGGCAGGGGAAGTGGGAGTTGCTCTGGCAAGGGCAGGGGAAGGGGAGCAGCAGGAGCAGGGGTGGGGGCAGGAGCAGGAGCCAGCTCTCCCTGGACAGCATCAGCATCTCTGTGGGCAGGCGCCTGGGAAGCTGTCGGCTCACGGTCTCTTGCCAAAGTGTCTCCAGACACCATGTCCCCCTCCGGAGTTGCTGAAGTTGGGAGTGGGTCTAGCTCCTCCGCTGGAGTAGCTGTGAGAGGAGAGAAGGTCACCCGCGGGCCTGCCTCTCCAAGTGGCTTTGCAGAGACAGAACACAGCCCAGGGCCTCCCGGAGAAGCCACAGCCATGAAGGAACCCTCCACGGGATGACTCCCCAACTGCAGTCCACCCTCTGGGTGCTCCGAGACAAGTCTTGGCTCCTGACCCCACACCAGCCCGTGGGGGCTTCTCCCTTTGGGGCCCAGCACCGGCCCCTCAGGGCCAGGGTTAGGATTAAGGTCAGGGTTAGGTTTCAGATAAAGGGCCAGGTTCAGGGTTAAGGACAGGACCAGGGTGTGGTTTAGGGTCAGCGTCAGTGTTTGGTTTAGGTTTAAGCTTAGGGTCAGGGTGAGGGTTAGGCAAAGTTCAGGGTTAAGGATAGGGTCAGGATGAGGTATAGGGTCAGGGATAGGGTTAAAATTAGGGGTTAGGTTTAGAATTAGAGTTAGGTTGAAGGTTAGGTTTAGATTGGGTTTGGGTCAGGGTCAGTGTTAGGTTTAGTGGTTAGTGTCAGGGTTAGGGTCAGCGTTTGGTTTCGGGTCATGACCCGTGTTAGGGTCAGGGTCAGGTTTACATTTAGGTTTAGGTTTAGTGTCTGGCTCACAGTCAGGGTAAAGGTTAGTGTTAGGGTCAGTGTCAGGTTCAGGGTCAGTGTTAGGTTGAGTGTTAGGTTTAGGGTCAGGGTCAGGGTCAGGGTGAAGGTCAGGTCCAGGGTCAGATTTAGGGTCAAGGTCAGGTTTTGATTTAGGGGCAATATTCAGGTCAGGGTCAGGGTTAGGTTTGGGTTAGGGTTAGGATTAGGGTTAGGGTCAGGGTTAGGTTCAGGGGAAAGTTTTGGGTTAGGGGTTAGGGTTAGGGTTAGAAGTAGTGTTATGTTTATGGTTAGGGCTAGACTCGTTAGGGTCAGGGATAGAGTTTGGGTTAGGGTCAGGGTTAGTGTTAGTGTTAGGGTCAGCATTAGTTTTAGGTTCAGGGTCCGTATTAGGTTCAAGGTTATGGTTACCTTTAGGGTTTGGGTTAGGGTAGGCTCACAGTCACTGTGATGGCTATGGTTAGGGTCAGGCTCACAGTCATGGTCAGGGTTAAGTTTAGGGACAGGGTTAGGTCAGGGTTAGGATTAGGGTTAGGGTCAAGGTCATGGTTAGGGATGCGTCAGTGTTAGGGTAAGGTAATGGTTAGTTTTAGGTTCAGTGTCCGGATCAGGGTCATCGTCAGGCTTAGGTTTAGGGTTATTGTTTGGATCAGGATCACAGTCAGGGTGAGGTCAGGGTCATGGTCAGGTCTAGGGGTAGGCTTTGGGTCAGGCTCACATTCAGCATCAGGGTCAGAGTTAGGGGTTAGTGTTAGATTTTGCCCCACACCTGGGACATTGACCCGTCCCTGCAGGTCTCAGGATAATCCCTAGGCAGAGGGTGCTGTCCTCACACCCGATCCCATCTGGCCAGCCTATCCTTGTGTTTGAACATGACCTGTGCACCAGGCATCTGACCCCTCTTCAGCCTGCTCCTGCTCGGGGCGTCTCCACCCCCGATGAGCTCTCTTTACACACACACAGAAACACACACAGACACACACATGAAGAGGAGACCTAGGGCTACACGGGTCGGTCAGAAGGTGTGAGACTCTCTGACTCTAAGCCCACGGTGTCACCTTTTGATTCTTTTTGCCAAAGGGACAGAGGCTTTGGAGAAGCCTGACATGACCTGCCCAGTGAGGGATCGTGTCTGGCGGGTGAGCTCTCCTCTGCCTGCATCCTCTGGGCTTTGGTAGACAGCACAAGAACAAGTCGCATCCTTCAGGATGTGTCCAGAAATGAGCTGGGCAGGGGGGTGTTCTCTGGAATGTGGGTGCCTGGATACGTGGGTTCCAATTCCGTTGGGCTCTGTCATCAAGGAAGTGAGGTCACCACTACCTGGGTGCTCCATACCAGACTTTCTGCTCCCACCAGAGCTCCCTGAGGTCGCCCCAGTCCCAGCTGCTCAAGGCTCACCCTCCACTTGATGCCCTGTCCATCCAGTGACCCCCACACAGCCTGCCTCCAGAGCCTGGGAAGCCTGGGTGCAGCTGTTGTCCCCGGGCATTCCAGAATCTGTCGTCCCAGGGCGGATGGCCCATGCAACTGAGAAGGGGACAAAATGTTTGGATGTCTTTTCCAAGCTGATGGAGGAAAGTCTGGGACTTCTGCTCATTCCCTCTCTCCTGTGTTCAGTGTCTGTCTCTGTCTTTGTCTTTGTCTCTATGTCTGCGTCTGCGTCTGCCTCTGTTTTTGTGTGTCTCACAGGAGCAGGTCTGTGGGCTCCAGGGCTGATGGGAGAAACCTCCGAAGTCTCCCTTGTCCCTGTTTCCCTCTCCTGGGCTGGTGCTTGGTTCCTTGCTAAGTAAGGCCTTCTCACCTGAGTAGAGCACTGATTCTGGAACCTCTTCTCAATGGGGACCCTGAGGCTGCAACAAGGAGGGTCCTGACCTTGGTTCTCAGGCCAGGGGCCATGTGCTCTGCCACATTCTGCAAGCCCACAATGTCAGCCACCCAAGACTGCAGGCTGTCTTCTGCTCAGAAGGACCTTGAGGGAGTAGACAGCATTTTCCCTAGACTGGGAGCACAGTGGGTCAGTGATAGAGATTCAAGTCCAACAGGCTCTTCTACAAGCCTGGGGGAGACTAGGGACACCCTGTCTCTATGGTGCCATTGACAGAAGAGTAAGGAGAGGCCTTCGGTGTTGTAGCCCTGTCCACATGGGGGGTTACCTCTTCCTACTTCCAGTAGTACAGGGTAGTGATGGAGACCATGCCCCAGACACTGTCCCCTCCCAGTGCCCTGGCAAAGACCCTGGGCCACTTGGGGACCCCTTGACTATAAGCCCGTCCTGTCTCCCCTCCCCATGCTTTGGATCTCGGTCCTAGCCAGGAGTCCTGATGCCCCTGAACCCATGGCTGTGCTGTCTTCAACCACTTTCTTCTTCCCCCCCTTGTTACCCACCATTTTCACAGGGTGTCTCCACCTCTGACCCTTAGGTGGGCAGAGCGGTGTGTGTGTGTGTGTGTGTGTGTGTGTGTGTGTGTGTGCTCAAACACATATGCCTCTAGCTTCCTGGGGATGCCCGAGGTCATGTCCCCACATGGGTGGGGATGGGTAGCTTTCCCCATGGATCTGAGGAGCTCTCATCCTCCAAGCAAACAACTTGGGAGGGTCAAGGATTGCCTAGGACTGGAGGGAAGCCCTGCTCCTTGGACTCTGTACCCGTCTTTTGTCCTGGGCCAGTCACTGCCTCTCTTGACCACAGGTTCCCAACTGTCCCTGAGGGATGGATATGGTAATTCTTGAACCTGGCCATTCCTCCAGGGGTAGGTGGAAGTGGAGGAAAGTTGCACCAGGCACAAAGACCTCCCTTCAGAGTGGGTCAGGTGTGCACAAGAGACCTGCACACAGCCCCTGTACTTTGACCTAGCCTTGTGGTGGTGTATGTACGCGACCATGGCGCTGTCCCTGACTGGTCACCCATATTCCCTCACCTCTGCCAGGTGCTCTGTGGCCCCAAAGTCTGCTGAGCACCGGAACCGTGCCTATCCTAGGAAGCAAGGCTCAGGGTATATGGCCAGGCAGGTTGGACATCTAAGGAGGCAAAGGTCATCGAGTTCCCCCACCCAGATGGCCTGGAATTCACAATCCCTCCCATGGTCCCACTTAATGTGGGGCTGAGCCAGAGGACTTGGAGACATCAGTGGAGGCCAAGTCAGGGCAGGGAAACCAGTGGGTCCCTTCAACTTCTCTCTCCATCTGTTTGGAATTCCTTGTTGTTCCCTGGGACAGAGGTCCAGACTGCCCTTCGATTTAGCCCTGGCTTGAATCAGTGGGTGGGAAGGAGGACAGCGAAGGTTAGGGTTTGGGTTAGGGGTTTGGGTTAGGGTGATTGTTACAGTTAGGGTTAGGGTCAGGGTCATGGTCAGGGTCAAGGTTAGGGTTAGAGTTAGGGTAAAGGTCAGGGTTAGGGTCAGAATCAAGGTCAGGTTCAGGGCCAGGTTTAGGGTTAGGGTCAGTGTTATGATTAGGGTCAGGGCCTGGGTCATGTTTAAGGTCAGTGTAAGGGCCAGGATTAGTGTTAGGGTCAGGGTTAGGATTAGGGTCAGGGCCAGGGTCAGTGTTAAGGTCAGGCCAGGGTTCGCTTAGTGTCAGGGTCAGGGTTTGGTTTAGGTTCAAGGTTAAGGTCAGGGTCAGGGTTAGGCAAGGTTCAGGGTTAGGGATACGGTCAGGGTGAGGGATTGGGTCAAGGATAGGGTTAAAGTTAGTGTTTAGTGTTATGGTTAGGTTAGAGTTAATTTGAGGGTTAGGTTTAAACAGGGTTTGGGTCAGGGTTAAGGTTAGGGGTTAGTGTTAGGGTCAGGGTCAGCGTTAGGTTTTGTGTCATGGCCCGTGTAAGGTCAGGGTCAGGGTTAGGGTCAGTGTTAGAATCAGGTTTAGGTTTAGGGTCAGGCTCATGTTCAGTGTGAGAGTTAGGGTTAGTGTCAGAGTAATGGTCAGGGTCTGGGTTAGGATTAGGGTCAAGTTTAGTGTTAGGGTCATGGTAAGTGTTAGGGTCAGGGTTAGGTTATGGTCAGCTTTACGTTTAGGTTCTGGGTTAGGATTAGGGTCAGGATCAGGGTTAGTTTTAGGGTTAGAGTTCTGGTAAGGCTCACGGTCTGGGGCAGAGTTAGGTTTACGGTCAGAGTCAGGGTCAGTGTTAGGTTCAGAGTTAGGGTCAGGGCCAGGGTTCCGTTTAGGGTCAGGGTCAGTGTTCTGTTTAGAGTCAAGGTTAGGGTCAGGGTCCGGTTTAGGCAAAGTTCTGGGTAGGATTAGGTTATGGTCAGGGTCAGGGATAGGGTCGGTGTTAAGGTTAAAGTTTGGGGTAAGGGTTAGGGTTAGAGTTAGGTTGATGGTTAGGGTTAGACCATGTTAGGGTCAGGTTTAGGGTTAGGGTTAGGGATTAGTGTTTGGATTAGGGTCAGCATTAGGTCGCGGGTCAGGGCCCGTATTAGCATCAGGATTACGTTTAGGGTTAGGGTTAGGGTCAGGATCACCGTCAGGTTCAGGGTTAGTGTTATAGTCAGAGTCGGGGTCACTGTTAGGGACAGGGATAGGTTTAGGGTCAGTGTGAGTCTCAGGGTCAGGGTGAAGGTCAGGGCCATGGTCAGGTTTAGGGTCAGGATCAGGATATATTTAGGGTCAAGTTTCGGTTCAGTGTCAGGGTTAGGTTCAGAAGAAATTTTGGTTTGGGGTTAGGGTTAGAGTTAGAAGTAGGGTTATAATTAGTGTTAGGTTTAGAGTTAGACACTGTTAGGGTCAGGGTTAGGGTTTGGGTTAGGGTAGGGGCTTGTGTTAGGGTTAGGGTCAGCGTTATGTTTAGGTTCAGAGTCTGTATTAGGGTCAGGGGTATGGTTACCTTTAGGGTTAGGGTTAGGGTCAGGCTCACAGTCAGGGTCAGGGTTAAGGTTAGGTGCAGGGTTTGGGTCAGAGTCAAGGTCAGGGTCAAGGCGAGGGTTAGGGTTAGGGTCAGGTTTAGGATTAGGGTCAGGGCCAAGATCAGGGTTAAGATCAGGGTCAGGGCCATGGTTAAGGTTAGGGTCAGGGTTAGGATTAGGGTCAGGGCCTGGGTCAGGGTTAAGGTCAGGTCCAGGGTTCAGTTTAGGGTCAGGATCAGGGTTAAGTTTAGGTTCCAAGTTAAGGTCATGGTCAGGGTTAGGCAAAATTCAGGGTTAAGGATAGGGTCAGTGTGAGGGATTGGGTCAAGGATAGAGTTAAAGTTAGGGGTTAGGGTTAGGGCTAAAGTTAGGTTGAGGGTTAGGTTTAGACAGGATTTGGGTCAGGATCAGGGTTAGGTTTACGGGTTAGTTTTAGGGTTAGGGTCAGCGATAGGTTCATGTCATGGCCCGTGTTAGGGTCAGGGTCAGTGTCAGTTTAGGGTCCGGTTTAGGTTAGGGTCAAGCTCACAGTCAGCGTGAGGGTTAGGGTTAGTCTCAGAGTAATGGTCAGGGTCTTGGTTAGGATTAGGGTCAGGTTCAGTGTTAGGTTCAAGGTCAGGGTCAGGGTTAGGGTCAGGGTTAGTGTAAAGTTTGTTTTACATTTAGTTTCTGGGTTAAGATTAGGGTCAGGATCAGGGTAAGCTTTAGGGTTAGGGTTCTGGTAAGGCTCACGGTCTGGATCAGAGTTAGGTTTAAGATCAGAGTCAAGGTCAGTGTTAGAGTCAAGGTTAGGGTCAGGGCCAGGGTTCGGTTTAGGGTCAGGGTCAGGGTTCTGTTTAGACTCAAGGTTAGGATCAAGGTCAGGTTTAGGCAAAGTTCAGGGTTAGGGTTATGGGCAGGGTCAGGGATAGGGTCAGGGTAAGGGTTAAACTTTGGGTTTAGGGTTAGGGTTAGGGTTAGGGTGAGGTTTAGGTTAAACCGGTTAGGGTCAGAGTCATGGTTAGGGTTATGGGTTAGTGTTAGGGTTATGTTCAGCGTTAGGTTTCAGGTCAGGACCCATGTTAGGGTCAGGGTCAGAATTACGTTTAGGGTTAGGGTTAGGGTCAGGCTCACAGTCAGGTTCAGGGTTAGGTTACGCTAAGGGTCAGTGTCACTGTTAGTGACAGGGTTAAATTTAAGGTCAGGTCAGGGTCAGTGTCAGGTTCAGAGTGAAGTTCAGGGCCAGGGTCAGGTTTAGGTTCACGGTCAGGCTTTATTTTAGGGTCAAGTTTTGGTTCAGTGTCTGGGTTAGGTTCAGGGAAAGTTTTGGGTTTGGGCTTAGGGCTAGGGTTAGAAGTAGGGTTATGGTTAGGCTTAGGGTTAGGGTTAGACAGCAATAGGGTCAGGGTTAGGGTTTGGGTTAGGGTAGGGATTTGTGTTAGGGTTAGGGTCAGCATTAGGTTTAGGTTTAGGGTCCGTGTTAGGGTCAGGGTTAGGGTCACCTTTAGGGTTATGGTTAGGGTCAGGCTCACAGTCAGGGTCAGGGTTAGGGTTAGGGACAGGGTTAGGTCAGGGTCACGGTCAGGGTTAGGATTAGGGTTAAGGTCAGAGTCACAGTTAGGGATGTAGCCTGGGTTAGGGTAAAATCCGTGTTAGGTGTAGGTTCTGCGTCCGGATCAGGGTCAGCATTAGGCTAAGCTTTAGGGTTAGTGTTCGGGTCAGGATCTCGGTCAGAGTCAGGGTCAGGGTCAGAGTCAGGGCTAGGGGTAGGCTTTGGTCAGGCTCACAGTCAGCGTCAGGGTAGGGTCAGGGGTTAGTGTGAGAGTTAGCCCCGCACATGGGTCATTGACCCGTCCTTGCAGGGTCTCAGGATGAACCCTGGTCAGAAGGGTGCAGCCCTCACACCTGATCCCACTTAGCCCGCCTTAACCTGGGGTGTGAGCATGACCCACCCACCAGGCATCTGACCGCTCAACAGACTGCTCCTGCTCAGGGCGTCTCTACCGCATATGAGCTCTCTTTACACACACACATACACACACACACACACACACACACACACTCACACACGGGGAGGAGATCTAAGGCGACATCGGTTTATCAGAAGGTGTGGGACTCTCTGACTCTGAGCCCTTCTTGTCAGCTTTTGATTCTTTTTGCCAAAAGGCCAGAGGTGTCGGGGAAGCCTGTCATGACCTACACAGTGAGGGGACGTGTCTGGCAGGCGAGCTCTACTCTGCCTGCATCCTCTCGCCTCATTAGAAAACACAAGAACATGTCGCATCCTTCAGGATGTGGCCAGAAATGAGCTGGGCGGGGGGGTTTTCTCTGGAATGTGGTTGCCTCGATACGTGGGTTCCAATTCCTTTGGGCTCTGTCATCAGGGAAGTGTGGTCACCACTGCCTGGGGGCAACTTACTAGACTTCTTGCTCCCATCAGAGCTCCCTGAGAGCGCCCCTCCCCCAGCTACTCAAGGCTCACCCTCCACCACATGCTCTGTCCATATAGTGACGCCCACACAGCCTCCCCCCAGGCCCTGGGAGGCCTGGATGCAGCTGTTGTCCCTGCTGGAAGGCACAGAGCTGGGTTCAGACCAGGCTCCTACTCCTGCCCAGGACTGTGAGCTCGCACACACCCTGTGGATCTCAGGGCCTCCCCAGTCTCCCCGTCTGCACATTGAGGTTGTTCTGGTTTATACTTCTAGGGAAGCAATCAGAGGTAGGACCTCTGCATAAGTTCCATTCCTGCTCTCTCAGGAGGCTGGTGCACATACTTGGCAAGGCACGGGTTAGCCTGGGGATAGGTGGGGGAATGGAACACCGCCCAGAGAGGGGCCTGGATCTGCTCTACGATCCAGGCAGTGCCACCCTCCTCCTGCCTGTGACCCATCCCCTGTGGCCAGGTTACAGTGCATGGCTTCTGACCTTGGTGACACAGACTTCCTGGGGCTTCCATTAGGTTGAGGGCCATGGGCCTCGTCTGCGCCCATGTGCTGGCCAGCCCCCAGAATGGTCCCCGGGCATTCCTGAAACCGTCCTCCCAGGGTGGATGGCCCATGCGACTGAGAAGGGGACACAATGTTTGGCTGTCATTTCCAAGCTGATGGAGGAGAGTCTGGAACTTCTGCTCGTTCCCTCTCTCCTGTGTTCAGTGTCTGTCTCTGTCTTTGTCTTTGTCTCTGAGTCTGCATCTGCGTCTGTCTCTGTTTTTGTGTGTCTCACAGGAGCAGAATCTTTGGGCTCCAGGGCTGATGGGAGAAACCTCCGAAGTCTACCTCATCCCTGTTTCTCTCTCCTGGGTTGGTACTTGGTTCCTTGCTACATAAAAACTTCTCACCCTGAGCAGAGCACTGACTCTGGAACCTTTCCCAATGGGGACCCTGAGGCTGCAACAAGGAGGGTCCTGACCTTGGTCAACAGGCCAATGACCATGTACTCTGCCACATTCTGCAAGCCACAATGTCAGTCCCCCGAGCCTCCAGGCTGTCTTCTGCTCAGAAGGACCTCGAGGGAGTAGAAAGCATTTTCCCAAGACTGGAAGCACAGTGGGTCAGGGATAGAGTTTCAAGGCCAACATGCTCTTCTACAAGGCTGTGGAAGAATAGGGATACCCTGTATCTATGGCCCCATTGATAGAAGAGTAAGGAGAGGCCTTCGGTGTTGTAGCCCTGTCCACACTGGGGGGTTACCTCTTCCTACTTCCAGTAGTCCACGGTAGTAACGGAAACCAGGCCCCAGACACTGTCCCCACCCATTGCCCTGGCAAAGCGTCTGGGCCTGTTGGGTATCCCTTGACCATCAGCCCATCCTGTCTCCCCTCCCCTTGCTTTGGATCTCAGTCCTGGCCAGGAATCCTGATGCCCCTGAACCCATGGCCGAGCTATCTTCAACCTCTTTCTTCTTTCCCCCTTGTTACCCACCATTTTCCCAGGGTGTCCCCACCTCTGAACCCTAGCTGGGCAGAGTGGTGTGTGTGTGTGTGTGTGTGTGTGTGTGTGTGTGTGTTTGTGTGTGTGTGTGTGTGTGTGTGTGTGTGTGAATGCGTGCGCTCAAACACATATGCCCCTAGCTGCGTGGGGATTCCCGAGGTCCTGTCCCCTCATGGGATGGGATGGGTAGCTCTCCCCAAGGATCTGAGGAGCTCTCACCCTCCAAGAAAACCTCGTGGGAGGGTCAGGGTTTGCCTGGGACTGAGGGAAGCTTTACTTCTTGGACTCTGTACCCGTCTTTTGTCCTGGGTCAGTCGCTGCCGCTCTTGACTACAGGTTCCCAACTGTCCCTGAGGGATGGACATGGAAACGCATGAACCTGGCCGTTCCTCCAGGGGTCGGTGGAGAAGAAAGAAAGGTACACCAGGCATAAAGACCTTCATTCCGAGAGGGCCAGGACTGCACAGGAGACCTGCACACAGCACCTGTACCATGAGCCAGCCTTGTGGTGGATGTGTATGCGACCATGGCGCTATCCCTGACTAGTCCCCATGTTCCCTCACCACTGCCAGATGCTCTGTGGCCCCAAAGTCTGCTGATCCCCGGAACCGTGCCTATCCTCAGAAGCAAGGCTCAGGGTGCATGGTCAGGTGGGTTGGACATTTGGGGATGCAAAGGTTATTGCGTACCCCCACCCAGCTGGCCTGGAATTCACAATCCCTCCCAGAGTCCCACTCAAGGTGGGGTTGAGACAGATGACTTGGAGGCATCAGTGGTGGCCAAGTCAGGGCAGGGATATCAGTGGGTCCCTTCAACTTCTCTCTCCCATTACCTGGTCTTCCTGGTTGTTCCCTGGGACAGAAGTCCAGCCTGTCCTTGGATTTAGCCCTGGATTGAATCAGTGGGTGGGAAGGAGGACAGGGAATGTTAGGGTTTGGGTTAAGGGTTTGGGTTAGGGTGCGGGTTATTGTTTGGGTTAGGGTTAGGGTCAGGGTCAAGGTCTGGGTCAGGGTTAGGTTTAGAGTTAGGGTAAGTGTCAGGGTTAAGGTCAGTGTCAAGGTCAGTGTTATGGCCAGGGTTAGGGTTAGGATCAGGGTTAAGATTAGGGTCAGGCTTAGGGTTCGGTTTAGGTTAAAGGTTAAGGTCAGGGTCAAGGTTAGGCAAAGTTCAGGGTTAGGGATAGGGTCAGGGAGAGGGATTGGGTCAAGAATAGGGTTAAATTTAGGGGTTAGGGTTAGAGTTAGGTTGAGGGTTAGGTTTAGACAGGGTTTGTGTCAGGTCAGGGTCAGGGTTAGGTTTAGGGGTTAGTTTTAGGGTTAGTGTCAGCCTTAGGTTTCGGTCATGGCCCGTGTTAGGGTCATGGTCAGGGTCAGTTTTAGGGTCAGGCTTACGTTTAGGGTCAGGCTCACTCTCAGTGTGAGGGTTAGGGTTAGTATCAGAGTAAGGGTCAGGGCCAGGGTTAGGATTAGGGTCAGGTTCAGTGTTAGGTTTAAGGTCAGGGTCAGGCTTAGGGTCTTGGTTAGGGTAAGATCAGCTTTATGTTTAGGTTCTGGGTTAGGATTAGGGTCAGGTTCAGGATTAGCTTTAGGGTTAGGTTTCTGGTAAGCCTCACGGTCTGGGTCAGAGTTAGTTTTATGGTCAGAGTCAGGGTCAGTGTTAGGGTCAGGGTTAGGGTCAGGGCCAGGGTTCGGTTTAGGGGCAGTGTAAGTGTTGTTTACAGTCAAGCTTAGGGTTATGGTCAGGTTTAGGCAATGTTCAGGGTTAGGGTGTGGTCAGTGTCAGGGTTAGGGTCAGGGTTAGGGTTAAAGTATGGGATTAGTGTTAGGTTTACGGTTAGAGTAAAGTTGAGGGCTAGGGATAGACCGGGTTAGGGTCAGTGTCAGTTTTAGGGTTAGGGTTTGTGTTAGGGATAAGTTCAGTGTTAGGTTTCGGGTCAGGGTCCGTATTAGGGTCAGGTCAGGTTTACGTTTAGGGTTAGGGCTAGGGTCAGGCTCACAGTCAGGGTCAGAGTTAGTGTTAGGGTTCATGTCAGGGTCAGGGTGATGGTCAGGGCCAGTGTCAGGTTTAGGGTCAGGATCAGGCTTTGTTTTATTGTCCAGGTTCGGGTCAGGGAGAGCGTTAGGTTTTTGTCAGTGCTAGGGGAGGTGTTAGGTTTAGGGTCAGGGTCAGGGTCTGGGTCACGGTGAAGTTCAGGGCCAGGGTCAGGTTTAGGGTGAGGGTCAGGCTTTGGTTTAGGGTCAATGGTCAGTTCAGGGGCAGGTTTAGTTTCAAGGGTTAGAAGTAGTGTTATGGTTAGAAGTAGTGTTATGGTTAGTGTTAGGGTTAGACAACATTAGGGTCAGGGTTTGGGTTTGGGTTAAGGTAGGGGTTAGTGTTACGGTAAGGATCAGCATTAAGTTTAGGTTCAGGGTCCGTATTAGGATCAGGTTTAGGGCAATTTTACATTTAGGGTTAGAGTCAGGCTCACAGTCAAGTTCAGGGTTATGTTTGGGGTCAGGGTTAGGTCATGGTCAGAGTTGGGATTAGGGTCAGGGTGAGGGTAACTGTTAGGGTGCGTCAGATTTAGGGTAAGGACAGGGTTAGGTTTAAGTTCAGGGTTCGGATCAGGGTCAGCATCATGCCTAGGTTTATGATTAGTGTTCAGATTAGGATCACGGTCAGGGTCAGGGTCAGGGTCACGGCTAGGGGTAGTCTTTGGTTCAGGCACATAGTCAGTGTCACGTTCAGGGTTAGGGGTTAGTGTTAGAGTTAGCCTCGCACCTGGGTCACTGACGCATTCCTGCGGGGTCTCAGGTAAACCCTGGGCAGAAGGGTGCAGCCCTCACACCCGATCCCACCTAGCCAGCCTTAACCTGGGGTGTGAATATGACCTGCCCACCAGGCATCTGACACCTCAACAGCCTGCTCCTGCTCGGGGCATCTCCACCCCTGATGAGCACTCTTTACACACACACCACACACATACACACACACACACACACGGGGAGGGAACCTAGGGCTACACGGGTCGATCAGAAGGTGTGGGACTCTCTGACTCTGAGCCCCCCGGTGTCACCTTTTGATTCTTTTTGCCAAAGGGCCAGAGGCGTCTGGGAACCCTGACATGACCTGCCCAGTGAGGGGACGTGTCTGGTGGGTGAGTTCTCCTCTGCCTGCATCCTCTGGCCTTCGGTAGACAGCAAAAGAACATGTCACTTCCTTCAGGATGTGGCCAGAAATGAGCTGGGCAGGGGAGTTTTCTCTGGAATGTGGGTGCCTGGATACGTGGGTTCCAATTCCGTTGGGCTCTGTCATCAGGGAAGAGAGGTCACCACTGCCTGGGTGCTCCTTACCAGACTTCCTGCTCCCACCAGAGCTCCCTGAGTGCGCCCCTCCCCCAGTTGCTCAATGCTCACCCTCCACCCCATGTCCTGTCCATCCAGTGACCACCACACAGTCTCCCACCAGCCCCTGGGAGGCCTGGGTGCTGCTGTTGTCCCTGCTGTAAGGGCACAGAGCTGGGTTCAGACCGAGCTCCTGCTCCTGCCCAGGTCTGTGAGCCCGCACACACCCTGTGGCTCTCAGAGCCTTCCCAGTCTCCCCGTCTGCACATTGGGGGTGTTCTGGCTTCTGCTTCTAGGGATGCCATCAGGGTAGGACCTCTCCATAAGTTTCGTCCCCGCTCTCACAGGAGGCTGGCGCTCACACTTAGCAAGGCACGGGTAAGCCTGGGGTTGGGTTGGGGAATGAAACACAGCCCAGACAGGCCTAGATCTGCTCTGGGATGCAGGGAAAGTTACCCTCCTCCTACCTGTGTTTGATCCACCATGGCAAGGTTGCAGTGCATGGCTTCTGACCTTGGTGACAGACTTCCCGGGGCTTCCATTAGGTTGAGCGCCATGGGCCTCGTCTGCACCCATGTGCTGGCCAGCCCCCACAGTGATCCCCAGGCACTCCCGAATCCATCCTCCCAGGGTGGATGGCCCGTGCGAATGAAAAGGGGACAAAATATTTGGCGTGTTATTTCCAAGCTGATTGAGGAAAGTCTTGGACTTCTGCTGGTTCCCTCCCTCCTGTGTTCAGTGTCTGTCTCTGTCTTTGTCTTTGTCTCTGTGTCTGCGTCTGCGTCTGTCTCTGTTTTTGTGTGTCTCACAGGAGCAGGATCTGTGGACTCCAGGGCTGATGAGAGAAACCTCCGAAGTCTCCCTTGTCCCTGTTTCTCTCTCCTGTGCTGATGCTTGGTTCCTTGCTACATAAAAAATTTCTCACCCTGAGCAGAGCACTGACTCTGGAACCTCTTCCCAATGGGAACCGTGAGGCTGCAACAAGGAGGGTCATGAACATGGTCCCCATGCCAGGTTTCTAGTGCTCTGCCACATTCTGCAAGCCTACAATGTCAGGCCCCTGAGCCTACAGGTTGTCTTCTGCTCAGAAGGACCTCGAGGTAGTAGAAAGCATATTCCCAAAACTGGGAGCACAGTGGGGCAGGGATAGAGATTCAAGGCCAACAGGCTGTTCTACAAGCCTGTGTGAGACTAGGGACACCCTGTCTCTATGGCCCCATTGATAGAAGTGTAAAAAGAGGCCTTTGGTGTTGTAGCCCTGTCCACACTAGGGGGTTACCTCTTCCTACTTCCAATAGTCCATGGTGGTGATGAACAACAGGCTCCAGAAACTGTCCCGACCCAACGCCCTGGCAAAGCCCCTGAGCCAATTGGGGACACCTTGACCATCATCCCGTCCTGTCTCCCCTCCCCATGCTTTGGATCTCGGTCCTGTCCAGTAGTCCTGATGCCCCTGACCCCAGGGTCGATCTGTCTCCAAACTCTTTCTTCTTTCCCCCTTGTTACCCACCATTTTCCCAGGGTGTCTCCACATCTGAGCCCTAGCAGGGCGGAGCGGGGTGTGTGTGTGTGAGAGAGTGTGTGTGCATGCATGCGCTCAAACACATATGCCTCTAGCTGCCTGGGAATGCCCGAGGTCATGACCCCACATGGGATAGGGTGGGTAGCTCTCCCCAAGGATCTGAGGAGCTCTCACCCTCCAAGAAATCCTCATGGGAGGGTCAGGGACTGCCTAGGACTGGAGGGAAGCTCTGCTCCTTGGACTCTGTACCCGTCTTTTGTCCTGGGCCAGTCACTGCCTCTCTTGACCGCAGGTTCCCAACTGTCCCTGAGGGATGGACATGGAAATGCTTGAACCTTGCTGTTCCTCCAGAGGTAGGTGGAGGAGGAGGAAAGGTGCATCAGAAACAAAAACCTCCATTCCAAGAAGGCCAGGTGTGCACAGGAGACCTGCACACAGCACCTGTCCCATGACCCAGTCTTGTGGTGGATGTGTATGCAACCATGGCGCTGTCCCTGACTAGTCCCCCATGTTTCCCCACCACTGCCAGGTGCTCTGTGCCCCAAAGTCTGCTGAGCACTGGAACCTTGCCTATCCTCGGAAGCAAGGCTCAGAGTGCATGGCCAGGCGGGTTGGACATCTGAGGATGCAAAGGTCATTGAGTAAACCCCACCCAGCTGGCCTGGAATTCACAATCCCTCCCAGGGTATCGCTCAAGGTAGGGTTGAGCCAGACGTCTTGGAGACATCAGTGGAGGACACGTCAGGACGGGGAAATCAGTAGGCCCCTTCAACTTCTCTCTCCCTCTGCTTGGTCTTCCTGGTTGATCCCTGGGACGGACGTCCAACCTGTCCTTGGAATTAGCTATGGCTTGAGTCAGTGCATGGGAAGGAGGACAGCGAAAGTTAGGGTTTGGTTTAGGGTGAGGGTTACAGTTAGGTTTAGGGTCAGGGTCAGGGTCAGGATAGGGTTAGAGTTAGTGTAAGGGTCAGGGTTAGGGTCAACGTCAAAGTCAGGGTCAGAGACAGGGTTAGGGTTAGGGTCATGGTCAGGTTTAGGGCAGGGCTAGGGTCAGGGTTAAGTTCAGGGCCAGGGTTCGGTTTAGGTTCAGGGTCAGGGTTAGGTTTAGGTTAAAGGTGAGGGTCAGGGTCAGGGTTAGGCAAAGTTCAGGGTTAGGGATAGGGTCAGGGAGAGGGATAGGGTCAGGGATAAGGTTAAAATTAGGGTTTGGGGTTAGGGTTAGAGTTAGATTCAGGGTTAGGTTTAGACAGGGTTTGGGTCATGGTCAGTGTTAGGGTTAGTTGTTAGGGTAAGCATTCGTGTCAGTTTAGGTTTCGGGTAAAGCCTGTGTAAGTGTCAGGGTCAGGTTTAAGTTTAGGGTTAGGTTTAAGGTAAGGCTCACAGTCAGTGTCAGGGTTAATGTTAGGGTCAGGGTCAGGGACATAATTAGGGTTATGGATAGGTTTAAGGTGAGGGTCAGGATCAGGGTCATGGTAAGGGTGAAGATCAAAGCCAGGTTCAGGTAGAGGTTCAGGGTCAGGCTTTTGTTAAGGTTCAAGGTCCGGGTCAGGGACAGGATTAGGTTTGGGTCAGTGTTAAGATCAGTGTTAGGTTGAGGGTCAGGGTGAAGGTCCGGGTCAGGGTGAAGGTCAGGGCAAGGGTCAGGGACAGACTTTGGTGTAGGGTCAAGGTTCGGTTCAGGTTCAGCGTTAGTTTCAGGGGAAAGGTTTGGGTTTGGGATTAGGGTTAGTGTTAGAAGTAGGGTTATGGTTAGGGTTAGGGTTAGACAGAGATAGGGACAGGGTTAGGGTTTGGGTTAGGGTCGGGGTTAGTGTTAGGGTTAGGGTCACCATTAGGTTTAGGTTTAGGTTCCATATTGGTCAGGGTTAGGGTTACCTTTATGGTTAGGATTAGGGTTAGGCTCAAAATCATCGTCAGGTTTAGGGTTATGGTCAGGGTTATGTCAAGGTCAGGGTTTGGATTAAGGTCAGGCCAGCGTCACGTTTAGGGATGAGTCAGGGTTAGGGTAAGATCAGTGTTAAGTTTAGGTTCAGGGTCCGGATCAGGGTCAGCTGCAGGCTAAGGTTTAGAGACTGAGTTCGGGTCAGGCTCACGGTTGAGTTCAGGGTTAGGGTCTTATTCTGGTCTAGGGTTAGGATTAAGGTCAGGCTCACAGTCAGGGTCAAGGTCACGCTTACATATTGGGTTAGGTTTAGCCCCGCACTTGGGCCATTGACACGTCCCTGCAGGGTCTCATGATAAATCCTGGGTAGAAGGGTTCAGCCCCAACATCTGATCCCACCTAGCCAGTCTTAACCTTGGGTGTGAACATGACCTGCCCACCAGGCATCTGACACCTCAACAGTCTGCTCCTGCTAGGGCGTCTCCACCCCGATGAGATCTCTTTAAACAAAAACACACGCACACACACACACACACACAAACACATGCAGCGGAGACCTATGGCTACACGGGTCGATCAGAAGGTGTGGGGCTCTCTGACTCTGAGACCCCCGATGTCACCTTTTGATTCTTTTTGCCAAAGGTCCAGAGGCGTCGGGGAAGCCTGTCATGATCTGCCAAGTGACGGGACAGGTCTGGCGGGTGAGCTCTCCTCTGCCAGCATCCTCTGGGCTTCGGTAGACAGCAAAAGAACATGTCGCTTCCTTCAGGATGTGGCCAGAAATGGGCTGCGCAGGAGGGATTTCTCTGGAATGTCGGGACATGGATACATGGGTTCCAATTCCGTTGGGCTCTGTCGTCAGAGTAGTGAGTTCACCACGGCATGGGGGCTCTTTACCGGACTTCATGCTCCCACCAGAGCTCCCTGAGGGGACCCCTGCCCCAGCTGCTCAAGGCTCACCCTCCACCCCATGCCCTGTCCATCCAGTGACTCCCACACAGACTTCCCCCATCCCCTGGGAGTCCAGGGTGCAGCTGTTGTCCCACTGGGAGGGCACAGAACTCCGTTCAGTCTGGGGACCTGCTCCTGCCCAGGACTGTGAGCCCGCACACACCCTGTATCTCTCAGGCCTCCCCAGTCTCCCCGTCTGGACATTGGGGGTTTTCTGTCTTCTACTTCTAAAAATGCCATCAGGGGTAAGACATCTCCATACGTCCCATCACCCCTCTCCCAGGAGGCTGGTGCAAACACTTGGCAAGGCACGGTGAGGCTGGGGTGGGAGGGGGAATTGAACACAGCCCAGACAAGCCTGAATCTGCTCTGGATCCAACAAAGCCACCCTCCTCCTGCCTGTGTCCCTTCCCCCGTTGCAAGCTTGCAGAGCATGGCTTTTGACCATGGTGACAAAGACTTCCCAGGGCTTCCAATAGGTTAGGGTCCAAGGACCTTGTCTGTGCCCATATGCTGGCCAGCCCCCACAGTGGTCCCCGGGCATTCCCGAATCCATCCTTCCGGGTTGGATGGCCCGTGCGACTGAGAAGGGGACAAAATGTTTTGCTGTCATTTACAAGCTGATGGAGCAAAGTCTGGGAATTCTGCTGGTTCCCTCTCTCCTGTGTTCATTGTCTGTCTCTGTCTTTGTCTTCGTCTCTAGTTTGGCGTCTGCGTCTGTCTCTGTTTTTGTTTGTCTCACAGGAGCAGGATTTGTGGGCTCCATGGTTGATGGGAGAAACCTCCGAAGTCTCTCTAGTCCCTATTTTCTTCACCTGTGCTGGTGCTTGGTTCCTTGCTAAGTAAAACCTTCTCACCCTGAGCAGAGCACTGACTCTGGAACCTCTTCCCAAGGGGACCCTGAGGCTGCAACAAGGAGGGTCCTGACCTTGGTCCCCAGGCCAGGGGCCTAGTGCTCTACCACATTCTGCAAGCACACACTGTCAGCCCCCTGAGCCTGCTGGCTGTCTTCTGCTCAGAAGGACCTCGAGGGAGTAGAAAGCATTTTCCCAAGACTTGGATCCCAGTGTGTCAGTGATAGAGATTCAAGTCCAACAGGCTCTTCTACAAGCCTGTATGAGACTAGGGACACGCTGTCTCTATGGCCCCATTGATAGAAGAGTAAGGGGAAGCCTTCAGTGTTGTAGCCATGTCCACACTGGGGGGTTACCTCTTCGTACTTCCAGTAGTCCAGGGTGGTGATGGACAGCAGGCCCCAGACACTGCCCCCTCCCAGTGCCCTGGTAAATCCCCTGGGCCCCTTGGGTACAGCTTCACCATCAGACCGTCTTGTCTCCCCTCCCCATGTTTTGGACCTCGGTCCTGGCAAGGAGTCCTGATGCCCCTGAATCCATGGCCGAGCTGTCTTCAACCTCTTTCTTCTTTCCCCCTTGTTACCCATCATATTCCCAGGGTTTCTCCATCTCTGATCCCTAACCGGGAAGATTCATGTGTGTGTGTGTGTGTGTGTGTGTGTGTCTGTGTGTCTGTGTGCATGTATGCACTCAAACACATATGCTTCTAGCTGCCTGGGGATGCCCGAGGTCATATCCTCACTGAGATGGGGTGGGTAGCTCTCCCCAAGGATCTGAGGAGCTCTCACCCATGAAATCCTCATGGGAGGGTCAGGGATTGCCTAGGACTGGAAGTAAGCTCTGTTCCTTGGACTCTGTACCTGTTTCTGTCCTGGACCAGTCGTTGCCTCTCTTGACCACAGGTTCCCAACTGTCCCGGAGGTATGGACATGGAAATGCTTGACCCTGGCCTTTCCTCCAGGGGTCGGTGGTAAAGGGGAAAAGTACACCAGTCACAAAGACCTTCATTCCGATAGGGGCAGGACTGCACCGGAGACTTGCACACAGCACCTGTACCATGAGCCACCCTTTTGGTGGATGTGTACGAGACCATGGCGCTGTCCGTGACTAGTACCCCATTTTCCTTCACCACTGCCAGTTGCTCGGTGGCCCCAAAGTCTGCTGAGCCCCGGAACCGTGCCTATCCTCGGATGCAAGGCTCGGGGTGCATGGCCAGGTGGGTTGGACATCTGGGGATGCAAAGGTCATTGCGAACCCCCACCCACCTAGCCTGGAATTGACAATCCCTCCAAGGGTCCCGCTGCAGGTGCAGTTGATTCAGATGACTTGGAGACATCAGTGGAGGCCAAGTCATGACAGGGAAATCAGTGGGCCCCTTCAACTTCTCTCTCCCTCTGCTTGGTCCTTCTAGTTGATCCCTGGAACAGAGGTCCAACCTGTCCTTGGATGTAGCCCTGGATTGAGTCAGTGAATGGGAAGGAGGACACGGAAGGTTAGGTTTTGGGTTAGGGGTTTGGGTTAAGGTGAGTGTTACAGTTAGGTGTAGGGTCAGGGTCAGGGTCAGGATAGGGTTAGAGTTAGTGTAAGGGTCAGGGTTAGGGTAAGAGTCAAGGTCAGGTTCAGGGTCAGGTTTAGGGTTAGGGTCATGGTTAGGTTTAGGGTCACGGCTAATGTCAGGGTTAAGTCCAGGGCCAGGGTTCGGTTTAGGGTCAGGGTCAGGGTTTGGTTTAAGTTCAAGGTTACGGTCAGGGTCAGGGTGAGGCAAAGTTCAGGGTTAGGGATAGGGTCAGGGTGAGGGATAGGGTCAGGGATAGGGTTAAAATTAGGGGTTAGGGTTAGGGTTAGAGTTAGAATCAGGGTTAGGTTTAGACAGAGTTTGGGTAAGGGTCAGGGTTAGGGTTAAGTGTTAGGGTTAGGGTTAGGGTCACTTTAGGTTTCGGGTAAAGCCCATGTTAGAGTCAGTGTCAGGTTTACGTTCAGGGTTAGGTTTAAGGTCAGGTTCACAGTTAGTGTTAGGGTTAGTGTTAGGGTCAGGGTCAGGGTCATTGATAGGGTTATGGATAGGTTTAAAGTCAGAATCAGGGTCAGGGTCAGGTTCAGGGTGAAGATCAAAGCCAGGTTCAGGTTTAGGTACAGGGTCAGGCTTTCATTGAGGTTCAAGGTTCGGGTCAGGGACAGGGTTTTGTTTGGGTTAGTGTTAGAGTCAGTATTAGGTCGAGGGTCAGGATGAAGGTCTTGGTCAGGGTGAAGGTCAGGGCCAGGGTCAGGTTTAGGGTCAGTGACAGGCTTTGGTGTAGGGTCAAGGTTCGGTTCAGGTTCAGGGTTAGTTTCAGGGAAAAGTTTTGGGTTTGGGATTAGGGTTAGGATTAGGGCGCCTGGGTGGCTCAGTGGGTTAAGCTGCTGCCGTCGGCTCAGGTCATGATCTCAGAGTCCTGGGATCGAGTCCCGCATTGGGCTCTCTGCTCAGCAGGGAGCCTGCTTCCTCCTCTCTCTCTCTCTCTCTCTCTCTCTCTCTGCCTGCCTCTCTGCCTGCTTGTGATCTCTCTCTGTCAAATAAATAAATAAAATCTTAAAAAAAAAAAAGAAGTAGGGTTATGGTTAGGGTTAGGGTTAGACAGCGATAGGGTCAGGGTTAGGGTTTGGGTTAGTGTCGGGGTTAGTGTTAGGGTTAGGGTCACCATTAATTTTAAGTTTAGGGTCCGTATTAGGGTCAGGGTTAGGGTTACCTTTAGGGTTAGCGTTAGGGTCAGGCTCACAGTCACGGTCAGTTTTAGGGTTATGGTCAGGGTTAAGTCAGTGTCATGGTTAGGATTATGTCAGGACCAAGGTCACCGTTAGGGATGAGTCAGGGTTAGGGTAACGTCAGCGTTAGGTTAGGTTCAGGGTCCGGATCAAGTTAGCTATCGGCTTAGGTTTAGAGATTGGGTTCCGGTCAGGATTACTGCCAGGGTCAGTGTTAGGTCAGACCCTCCTCAGGACTAGGAATAGGCTTTAGGTCAGGCTCACAGTCAGGGTCAAGGGAACATTTAGATGTCTGGTTAGGGTTAGTCCCGCACCTGGGCCATTGACACGTCCCAGCAGGGTCTCAGGATAATCCCTGGGTAGAAAGTTGCAGCCCCAAGACCCGATCCCACCTAGGCAGCCTTAACCTGGGGTCTGAGCTGACCTGCCCACCAGGCATCTGACCCCTCAACAGGACCCCCGCTCCTGTTCAGAGTGTCTCAAGCCCCAATGTGTTCTCTTTATACTCACGCACACACACACACACGCACACACACACACACACACACAGACACACACACATGCGGAGGAGACCTATGGCTACACGGGTCGATCAGAAGGTGTGGGACTCTCTGACACAGAGCCCCCCAGTGTCACCTTTTGATTCTTTTTGCCAAAGGGCCAGATGCATCAGGGAAGCCCGACATGACCTGCCCAGTGAGGGGACTTGTCTGGCGGGCGAGTTCTCCTGCATTCTCTGGGCTTCGGTAGACAGCAAAAGAACATGTCGCTTCCTTCAGGATGTGGCCAGAAATGGGCTGGGCAGGAGGGATTTCTCTAGAATGTCGGGACATGGATACATGGGTTCCAATTCCGTTGGGCTCTGTCGTCAGTGTAGTGAGATCACCACTGCCTAGGGGCTCTTTACCGGACTCCATGCTCCCACCAGAGCTCCTTGAGGGCGCCAATTTCCCTCACCTGCTCAAGGCTCACCCTCAACCCCATGGCCTGTCCATCCAGTGACCCCCGCACAGCCTCCCCCCATCCCCTCGGAAGCCTGGGTGCAGCTGTTGTCCCCGTGGGAGGGCACAGAGCTCGGTTCACATTGGGCTCCTGCTCCTTCCCAGGACTGTGAGCCCGCACACAACCTGTATCTCTCAGGCCTCCCCAGTCTCCCTGTCTGCACATTGGGGGTGCTCTGGCTTCTACTTCTAGGGATGCAATCAGGGGTAAGTCATCTCCATACGTTCCATTCCCCCTTCAGCCAGGAGGCTGGTGCAAACACTTGGAAAGGCATGGGTGAGCCTGGGGTGGGCGGGGGAATGGAACACAGCCCAGACAGGCCTCCATCTGCTCTGGTATCCAACAACGCCACTCTCCTCCTGCCTGTGTTCCTTCCCCCGTGGCAATGTTGCAGAGCATGACTTTTGACCTTGGTGACACAGACTTCCCAGGGCTTCCATTAGGTTGAGGTCCAAGGACCTTGTCTGTGCCCATATGCTGGCCAGCCCCCATAGTGGTCCCCGGGCATTCCTGAATCCGTCCTCCCAGGGTGGATGGCCCGTGTGACTGAGAAGGAGACAAAATGTTTCGCTGTCATTTACAAGCTGATGGAGCAAAGTCTGGGAATTCTGCTGGTTCCCTCTATCCTGTGTTCATTGTCTGTCCCTGTCTTTGTCTTTGTCTCTAGGTCTGTGTCTGCATCTGTCTCTGTTTTTGTGTGTCTCACAGGAGCAGGATCTGTGGGCTCCAGGGTTGATGGGAGAAACCTCCAAAGTCTCTCTAGTCCCGTTTCCCTCTCCTGTGCTGGTTCTTGGTTCCTTGCTAAGTAAAACCTTCTCACCCTGAGCAGAGCACTGACTTGGAACCTCTTCCCAATGGGGACCCTGAGGCTGCAACAAGGAGGTTCCTGACCTTGGTCCCCAGGCCAGGGGCCTACTGCTCTGCCACATTCTGCTAGCCCACAATGTCAGCCCCCTGAGCCTGCAGGATGTACTGCTCAGAAGGAACTCGAGGTTGTAGAAAGCGTTTTCCTAAGACTGGGAGCCCAGTGGGTTAGTGATAGAGATTCAAGGCCAACAGGCTTTTCTACAAGCCTGTGCGAGACTAGAACACGCTGTCTTTATGGCCCCATTGATAGGAGAGTAAGGGGAAGCCTTCGGTGTTGTAGCCCTGTCCACACTGGGGAGTTACCTCTTCGTTCTTCCAGTAGTCCAGGGTGGTGATGGAAACCTGGACCCTGACACTGTCCCCTCTCAGTGCCCTGGGAAATCCCCTGGGCCCCATTGGGGACCGCTTGACCATCAGCCCGTCCTTTCTCCCCTCCTCTTGCTTTGGATCTCGGTCCTGGCCAGGAGTCCTGATGCCCCTGAACCCCTGGCGGAGCTGTCTTCAACCTCTTTCTTCTTTCCCCTTTATAGCCGCCATTTTCCCAGGGTGTCTCCACCTCTGAGCCCTAGCTGGGCAGAGCGGTGTTTGTGTGTGTTTGGGTGTGTGTATGTGTGTGTGTGTGTGTGTGTGTGTGTGTGCGTGTGCATGCGTGCGCTCAAACACATATGCCTCTAGCTGCCTGGGGATACCCGAGGTCATGTCCGCACTTGGGATGGGGTGGGTAGCTCTCCCCAAGGATCTGAGGAGCTTTCACCCTCCAAGAAATCCTCATGGGTGGGTCAGGGATTTTCTAGAAATGGAGTTAAGCTCTGCCCCTTGGACTCTGTACCCTTCTTTTGTCCTGGGCCAGTGGCTGCCTCTCTTGTCCGCAGTTCCCAACTGTCCCTGAGGGATGGACACGAAAATGCTTGACCCTGGCCTTTCCTCCAGGGGTCAGTGGAGAAGGAGGAAAGGTACAGCAGGCACAAAGATCTTCATTCCGAGAGGACCAGGACTGCACAGGAGCCTTGCACACATCACCTGTACCATGACCCAGCCTTGTGTTGGATGTGTATGCCTCCATGGTGCTGTCCCTGACTAGTCCCCCATGTTCCCTCACCACTGCTAGGTGCTCTGTGGCCCCAAAGTCTGCTGAGCCCCGGAACCGTGCCTATCCTCGGATGCAATGCTCGGGGTGCATGGCCAGCTAGGTTGGCATCTGGGGATGTAAAGGTCATTGAGTACACCCCACCCAGCTGGCCTGGAATTCACAATCCCTCCCAGGGTCCCGCTCAAGGTGGGGTTTAGCCAGAGGACTTGGAGACATCAGTGGAGGCCAAGTCAGGACAGGGAAATCAGTGGGCCCCTTCAACTTCTCTCTCCCTCTGCTTGGTCTTCCTGGTTGATCCCTGGAACAGAGGTCCAGCCTGCCCTTGCATTTAGCCCTGGATTGAGTCAGTGCATGGGAAGGAGGACACAGAAGGTTAGGGTTGGGGTTAGGGGTTTGGGTTAGGCTGAGGTTACAATTAGGTGTAGGGTCAGGGTCAGGGTCAGGATAGGGTTAGAGTTAGCATAAGGGTAAGGATTAGGGTCAGAGTCAAGGTCAGGGTCAGGGCCAGGGTTAGGGTTAGGGTCATGGTTAGGTTTAGGGTCAGGGCTAATGTCAGGGTTAAGTTCAGGGCCAGGTTTGGTTTAGGGTCAGGGTCAGGTTTCGGTTTTGGTTCAAGCTTAGCATCAGGGTCAGGGTTAGGCATAGTTCAGGGTTAATGATAGGGTCAGGGTAAGGGATAGGGTCATTGATAGGGTTAAAATTAGGGGTTAAGTTTAGGGTTAGAGTTAGATTCAGGGCCAGGGTTAGACAGGCTTTCGGTCACGGTCAGGGTTAAGGTTAAGTGTTAGGGTTAGGGTTAGGGTCATTTTGGTTTTGGGTAAAACCCATGTTAGTGTCAGGTTTAGTTTTACATTTAGGGTTAGGTTTAAGTTCAGGCTCACAGTCAGTATTAGGATTAGTGTTAGGGTCAGAGTCAGGGTCATTGTTAGGTTTATGGATAGGTTTAAGGTCAGAGTCAGTGTCAGGGTCAGGGTGAAGATCAAAGCCAGGTTTAGGTTTAGTTTCAGGGTCAGGCTTTCATTGAGGTTCAAGGTTTGGTCAGGGACAGGGTTAGGTTTGGGTCAGTTTTAGGGTCAGTGTTAGGTTGAGGGTCAGGGTGAAGGTCCGGTTCAGGGTGAAGGTCAGGGCCAGGGTCAGGTTTAGGGTCAGGGACAGGCTTTGGTGTAGGTTCAAGTTTGGGTTCAGGTTCAGGGTTAGTTTAGGGAAAGGTTTGGGTTTGGGATTAGTTTTAGGGTTAGAAGTAGGGTTATGGTTAGTGTTAGGGTTAGACAGTGATGGTCAGGGTTAGGGTTTGGGTTAGGGTTGGAATTAGTGTTAGGTTTAGGGTCACCATTAGGTTTAGGTTTCAGGTCCGTATTAAGGTCAGGGTTAGGGTTACCTTTAGGGTTAAGGTTAGGGTCAGGCTCATAGTCACGGTCAGTTTTAGGGTTATGGTCAGGTTTAGGTCAGGGTCAGGGTTAGGATTAAGTTCAGGGCCAGGGTCACGGTTAGGGATGAGTCAGGGTTAGGGTAAGGTCAGCGTTAGGTTTAGGTTCAGGATCCGGATCGGGTCAGCTACAGGCTTAGGTTTAGATTGGGTTCGGTTCAGGATCACTGTCAGGGTCACGGTTAGGGTCTGGTTCAGGGCTAGGGTTAGGCTTTAGGTCGGGCTCACAGTCAGGGTCAAGGTCACATTTAGATGTTGGGTTAGTGTTTGCCCCACACCTGGCCATTGACACGTCCCTGCAGGGTCTAAGGATAAACCCTGGGTAGAAGGTTTCAGCCCCAACACCCGATCCCACCTAGCCAGCCTTAACCTGGTGGGTGAACATGACCTGCCCACCAGGCATCTGACCCCTCAACAGGTCCCCCGATCCTGTTCAGGGTATATCCATCCCTGATGAGTACTCTTTACACATACACACATGCACACACACACACACACACACACACACACACACACATGCGGAGGAGACCTATGGCTACACGTGTCGTTCAAAAGGTGTGGGACTCTCTGACTCTGAGCCCCCCAGTGTCACCTTTTAATTCTTTTTGTCAAAGGACCAGAGGCGTCGGGGAAGCCTGTCATTATCTGCCCAGTGACAGGTCGTGTCTGGCGGGCGAGCTCTCCACTGCCTGCATCCTCTGGGCTTCGGTAGATAACAAAAGAACATGTTGATTCCTTCAGGATGTGGCCATAAAGTAGCTAGGCCGGAGGGTTTTCTCTGGAATGTCGGGGCCTGGGTATGTGAGTTCCAATTCCCTTGGGCTCTGTCGTCAGGGTAGTGAGTTCACCACTGCCTGCGGGCTCGTTACCAGACTTCATGCTCCCACCAGAGCTCCGTGAGGGCACCCCTTCCCCAATTGCTTAAGGCTAACCCTACACTCAATGCCCTGTCCATCCAGTGACACCACACAGTCTCCTCCCCCCTGGGAGGCCTGGGTGCAATTGTTGTCCTGGTTGGGAAGGCACAGAGCTGGGTTCAGACCGGGCTCCTGCTCCTGCCAAGGACTGTGAGCCCGCACACAACCTGTATCTCTCAGGTCCTCCCCAGTCTCCCCTTCTGCACACTGGGGGTGTTCTGGCTTCTAATTCTAGGGATGCCATCAGGGGTAAGACATCTCCATATGTTCCAACCCCCTTCTCCCAGGAGGCTGGTGCAAAAACGTGGCAAGGCACGTGTGAGCCTGGGGTGGGCGGGGGAATGGACACAGCCCAGACAGGCCTAGATCTGCTCTGGGATCCAGCAAAGCCACCCTCCTCCTGCCTGTGTCCCTTCCCCCATGGCAAGGTTGCAGAACATGGCTTTTGACCATGGTGACAAAGACTTCCCAGGGCTTCCGTTAGGTTGAGGTACAAAGACCTTGTCTGTGCCCATGTGCTGGCCAGCCCCCATAGTGCTCCCCGGGCATTCCCGAATCCATCCTCCCAGGGTGGATGGCCTGTGCGACTGAGAAGGGGACAAAATGTTTTGCTGTCATTTCAAAGCTGATGGAGCAAAGTCTGGGGCTTCTGCTAGTTCCCTCTCTCCTGTGTTCGGTGTCTGTCTCTGTCTCTGTCTTTGTCTCTGTATCTGCGTCTGCGTCTGTCTCTGTTTTTGTGTGTCTCACAGAAGCAGGATCTGTGGGCTCCAGAGCTGATGGGAGAAACCTCCGAATTCTCTCTGGTCCCTGTTTCCCTCTCCTGTGTTGGTGCTTGTTTCCTTGCTAAGTAAAGCCTTCTCACCATGAGCAGAGCACTTCACCCTCCAAGCAAACCTCATGGGAGGGTCATGGATTGCCTAGGACTAAAGGAAAGCTCTGCCCCTGGTACTCTGTACCCGACTTTTGTCCTGGGCTAGTCGCTACCTCTCTTGACTGCAGATTCCCAACTGTCCCTGAGGGATGGACATGGAAATGCTTGAACCTGGCCATTATTCCAGGGGTATGTGGAGGTGGAGGAAAGGTGTATCAATCACAAACACTTCCCTTCCAAGAAGGCCAGGTGTGCACAGGAGACCTGCCCACAGCACCTGTCCCATGACCCAGCCTTGTGGTGGATTTGTATGTGACCATGGTGCGTACATCGACAGATTACCCATGTTCCCTCACCACTGCCAGGTGCTCTGTGGCCCCAAAGTCTGCTGAGTACCGGGATCGTGCCTATCCTGGGAAGTAAGGCTCAGCGTGCAAGGCCAGTGGGGTTGGACATCTGGGGAAGCAAAGGTCATCGAGTACTCCACACCCAGCTGTCCTGGAAGTCACAATCCCTCCCAGGGTCCTGCTCAAGGTGGGGTTGAGCCAGAGGACTTGGAGACATCACTGGAGGCCAAGTCAGGCCTGGGAAATCCGTGGGCCCCTTCAACTTCTCTCTCCCTCTGCTTGGTCTTCCTGGTTGTTCCCTGGGACAGAGGTCCAACCTGTCCTTGGATTTAGCCCTGGCTTGTGTCAGTGGGTGGGAAGGAGGACAGGGAAGGTTAGGTTTGGTGTAGGGTTTTGGGTTAGGATGAGTGTTACAGTTAGGGTTAGGTTCAGGGTCAGGTTCTGGGTCAGGGTTAGGCTTAGAGTTAGGGTAACGGTTGGGTTAGGGTCAGAGTCAACGTCAGGGTCAGGGCCATGGTTAGGGTTAGGGTAAAAGTCAGGGTTCAGTTTAGGGTCAGGGCCAGGGTCAGGGTTAAGTTCAGGGCCAGGGTTCTTTTGAGGGTCAGGGTCAGGGTTCGTTTTAGGTTCAAGGTTAGGGTCAGGGTCAGCCTTAGGCAATGTTCAGGGTTAGGGATATGGTCAGGTTGAGGGATAGGGTCAGGGATAGGGTTAAGGTTAGGAGTTCGGTTTAGGGTTAGCTTTAGACGTGGTTGGGTCAGTTTCAGGGTTAGGGTTGGGGTTTGTGTTAGGGTTAGGTTCAGTTTAGGTTTGGGTAAGGCCCGTGTTAGGGTCAGTGTCAGGTTTACATTTAGGATTAGGTTTGAGTTTAGGCTCATAATGAGGGTCAGGGTTAGTGTTAGGGTCAGGGTCAGAGTCAGCATCAGTGTTAGAGTCAGGGTTAGGTTTAGGGTCAGGCTCACAGTGTCAGGGTTAGGGTTATTGTCAGAGTAAGGGTCAGTGTCAGGGTAAGAATTAGGGTCAGGTTCAGTTTTAGGGACAGGGTCAGGGTCAGGATTTGGATCATGGTTATGGTAAGGTCACCTTTACGTTTAGGTTCTGTGTTAGGATTAGGGTCAGGATCAGGGTTAGCTTTAGGGAAGGGTTCTGGTCAGGCTCACGGTCTGGGTAAGAGTTAGGTTTACGGTTAGGGTCAAGGTCAGTGTTAGGGTCAGTGTAGGGCCAGGGCCAGGGTTCTGTTTAGGGTCAAGGATACGGTCAGGGTCAGGATTTGGCAAAGTTCAGGGTTAGGGTTATGCTCAGGGTCAGGTATAGGGTCAGGGTTAGGGTTAAAGTTTGGGGTTAGAGTTAAGGTTAGAGTTACGTTGAGGGTTAGGGTTAGATCGGGTTAGGGTCAGGGTCAGGGTTAGGGTTAGGGTTTAGTGTTAGGGTTAGGATCAGCGTTAGGTTTCAGGTCAGGGCCCTTGTTAGGGTCGGGCTAGGGTTACGTTTAGGGTTAGGGTTAGGGTCAGGCTCTAGGTCAGGTTCAGGGTTAGTGTTAGGTCAGGTTCAGGGTCACTTTCAGGGTCAGGGTCTGGTTTAGAGTCAGGTTCAGGCTTTGGATTAGGGTCAATTTGGTTTAGGGTCAGGGTTTTTTTAGTGGAAAGGTTTGGGTTTGGGGTTAGGGATAGGGTTAGAAGTAAGGTTATGGTTAGTGTTAGGGTTAGACAGCGTTTGGGTCAGGGTTAGGGTTTGGGTTAGGGAAGGGGTAGTGTTATGGCAGAGTCAGCGTTATGTTTAGGTTCAGCGTCCCTATTAGGGTAAGGGTTAGGGTTACCTTTAGGGTAACGGTTAGGGTCAGGCTCAGAGTCACAGTCAGGGTTAGGATTAGGTCAGGTTTAGGTCAGGGTCACAGTCAGGGTTAGGATTAGGGTCATGTCAGAGTCACGGTGAGGGATGAGTCAGAGATAGGGTAAGGTCAGGATTAGATTTAGGTTCATGGTCTGAATCAGGATCAGCATTAGGCTTAGGTTTAGGTTTACGGTTCGGGTCAGGATCATGGTCAGGGTCAGGGTCTGGGACAGGGCTAGTGTTATGTTTTGCATAAGGCTCACAGTCAGTGTCAGGGTTAGGATTTGGGGTTAGTTTAGTGTTAGCCCCGAACCTGGGTCATTGACCCATTTCTGCAGGGGTCAGGATAATCCCTGGGCAGAAGGGTGCAGTCACCACACCCGATCCTTAACCTGGGGTGTGAATATGACCTGCCCACCAGGCATCTGACACCTCATCAGCCTGTTCCTGCTCAGGACATCTCCACCCCCATAAGCTCTCTATAAACACACACACACACACACACGGGGAGGAGACCTAGGGCTACACGGATCGATCAGAAGCTGTAAGACTCTCTGACTCTGAGCCCCTCGGTGTCACCTTTTGATTCTTTTTGCCAAAGGGCCAGAGGCGTCGGAGAAGCCTGACATGACCTACCCAGTGAGGGAACGTGTCTGGCGGGCGAGCTCTCCTCTTCCTACATCCTCTGAGCTTCGGTAGACAGCAAAAGAACATGTTGCTTCCTTCAGGATGTGGCCAGAAATGAGCTGGGCAGGGGAGTTTTCTCTGGAATGTGGGTGCCTGGATACGTGGGTTCCAATTCCGTTGGTCTCTGTTGTCAAGGAAGTGAGGTCACCACTGCCTTGGTGCTCCTTACCGGACTTCCTGCTCCCATCAGAGCTCCCTGAGGGCGCCCCTCCCCCAGCTCTTCAAGGCTCACCCTCCACCCCATGCCGTGTCCATCCAGTGATCCCCTCACAGACTCCCCCCAGCTCCTGGGAGGCCTTGATGCAGCTGTTGTCCCCACTGGGAGGGAAAAGAGCTTGATTCAGACCGAGCTTCTGCTCCTGCCCAGGATTGTGAGCCCACACACAACCCGTGACTCTCAGGCATCCTCAATCTCCCCGTCTGCACATTGGGGGTGTTCTGGCTTCTACTTCTAGAGATGTCTTCAGGGGTAGGACCTCTCATACTTTCCATCCCTGCTCTCCCAGGAGGCTGGTGCACACACTTGGCAAGGCATGGGTGAGCCTGGGCCTGGGTGGGGGAATGGAACACAGCCCAGAGATGCTTGGATCTGCTCTGGGATCCAGGCAAAGCCACCCTCCTCCAGCCTGTGTCCTATCCCCCATGGCAAGGTTGCAGTGCATGGCTTCTGACCTTGGTGACACAGACTTCCAGGGACTTCTATAATGTTGAGGTCCAAGTGCGACTGCGCCCATGTACTTGCCAGGCATCCCATGACCCAGCCTTGTGGTGGATGTGTACACTACCATGGTGCTGTCTCTGACTGGTCCTCCATATTCCCTCACCACTGTAAGGTGTTCTGTGGCCCCAAAGTCTGCTGGGCCCCGGAACTGTGCCTATCTGGGAAGCAAGGCTCAGGGTGCATGGCCAGGCGGGTTGGAAATCTGGGGAAGCAACGTTCATAGAGTACCCCCCACCTAGTTGGCCTGGAATTCACAATTCCTACTAGGGTCCTGCTCAAGGTGGGATTTTTCCAGAGGACTTGGAGACATCAGGGAGGCCAAGTCAGGGCAGGGAAAACAGTGGGTCCCTTCAACATCTCTCTCCCTCTGCTTGGTCTTCCTTGTTGATCTCTATGACAGAGGTCCAGCCTGTCCTTGGATTTAGCACTGGCTTGAGTCAGTGGGTGGGAAGGAGGAGAGGGAAGGGTAGGGTTTGTGTTAGGGCATTGGGTTAGGTTGATGGTTGCAGTTAGGGTTAGTTACAGGGTAGGGTCAGGGTTAGGGTTAGGGTTAGAGTTAGAGTAAGGGTCAGGGTTAGGGTCAGAGTCAAGGTCAGGGTCAGTGCCAGGTTTAGGGTTAGGGTCATGGTTAGGTTTAAGGTCAGGGCGAGGGTCAGAGTTAAAGTGAGGGCCCGGCTTCAGTTGAGGTTCAAGTTTAGGGTCAGGGTCAGGGTAGGGTGAAGGTCAGAGCCAGTGTTTTGTTTAGGGTCAGGGTCCGGCTTTGTTTTATGGTCCAGATTCGGGTCAGGTACAGGGTTAGGTTTTGTCAGTGTTATGGTAAGTGTTAGGTTTAGGGTCAGGGTCAGGGTCAGGATCAGGGTCAGCATGAAGGTCAGTGCCAGGGTCAAGTTTAGAGTGAGGGTCAGGCTTTGGTTTAGGGTCAAGTTTCCGCTCAGGGTCAGGTTTACGTTCACGGGAAGTTTTAGATTTGGGGTTAGAGTTATTGTTAGAAATAGGGTTATGGATAGGGTTAGGGTTAGACAGCGTTAGGGTCAGGGATAGGGTTTGGGTTAGGGTAGGGGTTTGTGTTACAGTTAGGGTCAGCGTTAGGTTTAGGTTCAGGGTCCATTTTAGGGTTAGGGTTATGGTTACCTATCGGGTTAGTATTAGGGTCAGGCTCAAGTCATGGTCAGGGTTAGGGTTAGAATCAGGGTTAGGATTAGTGTTAAGGTCAGAGTCACGGTTAGGGATGCGTCAGTGTTAGGGTAAGGTCAGGTTTAGGTTCAGGGTCCGGATCAGGTTCAGCATCAGGCTTAGCTTTAGGGTTAGTGTTCTGGTGAGGATCAGCGTCAGAGTCAGGGTCAGGGTTAGGTGTAGCCTTTGGATCAGGCTGAATGTAAGCATCAGGGTCAGGGTTACGGGTCAGTGTGAGATTTAGCCCCATCCCTGGTTCATTGACCCGTCCCTGCGGGGTCTGATAAACCCTGGACAGACGGGTGCAGCCCTCACACCCAATCCCACCTAGCCAGCCTTACCCTGGGGTGTGAACATGACCTGCCCAACAGTCATCTGACCCCTCAACAACCTGCTCCTGCTCGGGGCATCTCTACCACCGATATCTCTCTTTACACACACACACACACACACACACACACACACACACACACACACGGGGAGGAGACCTAGGGCTACACAGGTCGATCAAAAGGTGTGGGACTCTCTGACTCTCTGCCCCGCGGTGTCACCTTTGGATTCACCTTGGGTGTCACCCAGGGCCAAAGGCGTCTGGGAATCCTGACATGACCTGCCCAGTGAGGGGACATGTCTGGCGGGCGAGCTCTCCTCCTCCTGCATCTTCTGGACTTCGGTAGACAACAGAAGAACATGTCGCTTCCTTCAGGATGTGCTCAGAAATGAGCTGGGCAGGGGGGTTTTCTCTGGAATGTGGGTGCCTGGATACGTGGGTTCAAATTCTGTTGGACTCTGTCGTCGCGGAAGTGAAGTCAGCACTACCTGAGGGCTACTTACCGGATTTCCTGCTCCCACCAGAGCTCCCTGACGGCGCCCCTCCCCCACCTGCTCAAGGTTCACCTTACACCCCATGCCCTGTCCATACAGTGACACCCCACACAGCCTCCCCCCAGCTCCTGGGAGTCCTGGGTACAGCTGTTGTCCTCACTGGGAGGGCACAGAGCTGGGTTCAGACTGGGCTCCTGATCCTGCTCAGGGCTATGAGCACGCACACACCCTGTGGCTCTCAGGGCCTCCCCAGTCTCCCCTTCTGCACATTGGGGGTGTTCTGCCTTCTACTTCTAGGGATGCCATCAGGGATAGGACCTCTCCATGCGTTCCATCCCCGCTCTCCCAGGAGGCTAGAGCACACACTTGGTAAGGCACGGGTGAGCCTGGGGCTGGGTGGGGGAATGGAACACAGCCGAGAGAGGCATGGATCTGCTCTGGGATCCAGGCAGAGCCACCCTCCTCCTGCTTGTGTCCCACCCCCCGAGGCTAGGTTGCAGTGCATGGCTTCTGACCTTGGTGACACAGACTTCCTGGGGCTTCCATTAGGTTGAGGGCCAAGGGCCTCTTCTGCGCCCATGTGCTTGCCAGCCCCCACAGCGGTCCCCGGGCATTCCCAAATCTGTCCTCCCAGGTTGGATGGCCCATGGGACTGAGAAGGGGACAAAATGCTTGGCTCTCATTTCCAAGCTGATGGAGCAAAGTCTGGGAATTCTGCTGGTTCCCTCTCTCCTGTGTTCAGTGTCTGTCTCTGTCTTTGTCTTTGTCTCTGTGTCTGTGCCTTCGTCTTTCTCTGTTTTTGTTTGTCTCACAGGAGCAGGATCTGTGGGCTCCAGGGTTGATGGGAGAAACCTCCGACGTCTCCCTTGTCCCTATTTCCCTCTCCTGTGCTGGTGCTTGGTTCCTTGCTAAATAAAACCTTCTCACCCTGAGCAGAGCACTGACTCTGGAACCTCTTCCCAATGGGCACCCTGAGGCTGCAACAAGGTGGGTCCTGACCTTGGTCAACAGGCCAGGGGCCGCGTACTCTGCCACATTCTGCTAGCCCACAATGTCAGCCCCCCAGCCTCCAGGCTGTCTTCTGCTCAGAAGGACCACGAGAAAGCATTTTCCCAAGACTGGGAGCACAGTGGGTCAGGTATAGAGATTGAAGGCCCTCAGCCTCTTCTACAAGCCTGTGGGAGACTAGGGACACCCTGTCTTAATGGCCCCATTGATAGACGAGTAAGGGGAAGCCTTCAGTGTTGTAGCCCTGTCCACACTGGGAGGTTACCTCTTCATATTTCCAGTAGTCCAGGGTTGTGACGGACACCAGGCCACAGACACTGTCCCCAAACAGTGCCCTGGCAAAGCTCCTGGGCCCCTTGGGGACACCTTGACCATCAGCCCATCCTGTCTCTCCTTCCCTTGCTTTGGATCTCAGTCCTGGCCAGGAGACCTGATGGCACTGACCCCATGGCCGAGCTGTCTCCAACCTCTTTCTTCTTTCACCCTTGTTATCTACCATTTTCCCAGGGTGTCCCCACCTCTGACCCCTAGCTGGGCAGAGCGGGATGTGTGTGTGTGTGTGTGTGTGTGTGTGTGTCTGTGTGTCTGTGCATGCGTGCGCTCAAACACATATGCCTATATCTGTCTGGGGATTCCCTAAGTCCTGTCCCCACATGGGATGGGGTGGTAGCTCTCCCAAAGGACCTGAGGAGCTCTCACTCTCCATGCAACACTCATGGGAGGGTCAGGGTTTGCCTATGACTCGAGGGAAGCTCTGCTCCTTGGACTCTGTACCCTTCTTTTGTCCTGGGTCAGTCACTGCCTCTCTTGACTGCTGGTTCCAAACTGTCCCTAAGGGATGGCCATGGAAAATCTTGAACCTGGCCGTTCCTCCAGGAGTAGGTAGAGGCGGAGGAAATGTGCACCAGGCACAAAGACCTCCATTCCGAGTGAGCTAGATGTGCACAGGAGACCTGCACACAGCACCTGTCCCATAACCCAGCCTTGTGGTGGATGTGTATGCGACCATGGCACTGTCCCTTACTGGTCCCCCATGTCCCCTTACCACTGCCAGGTGCTCTGTGGCCCCAAAGTCTGCTGAGCCTCAGAACTGTGCCTATCCTGGGAAGCAAGGCTCAGGGTGCATGGCCAGGTGGGTTGGACATATGTGGATGCAAATGTCATCGAGTCCCCCCACCCAGCTGGCCTGGAATTCACAATCCCTCCCAGGGTCCCGCTCAAGGTGGGGTTTAGCCAGAGGACTTGGTGACATCAGTGGAGGCCAAGTCAGGACTGGGAAATCAAACTGCCCCTTCAACTTCTCTCTCCCTCTGCTTGGTCTTCCTGGTTGATCCCTGGAACAGAGGTCCAGCCTGTCCTTGGATTTAGCCCTGGCTTGAGTCAGTGCGTGGGAAGTAGGACAGGGAAGGTTAGGGTTGGGGTTAAGGGTTTGGGTTAAGGTGAGGGTTACAGTTAGGGTTAGGTTCAGGGTCAGTGTCAGGGTTAGAGTTAGAGTTAGGGTAAGAGTCAGGGTTAGGGTCAGAGTCAAGGTTAGGGTTAGGGTTAGGGTTAGGGTCATTTAGGTGTAGGTAAAGCCCGTGTTAGGGTCATGGTCAGGTTTACGTTTAGGGTTAGTTTTAAGGTCAGGCTCACAATCAGTGTCTGGGTTGGTGTTAGGTCAGGGTCAGGGTCACTGTAAAGGTCAGGAATAGGTTTAGGGTCAGGGTCAGTGTCAGGGTCAGGGTGAAGATCAAAGCCAGGTTCAGGTTTAGGTTCATGGTCAGGCTTTCGTTTAGGGTTTAGTTTCGGGTCAGGGACAGGGTTAGGTTTGGTCAGTGTTAGGGTCAGTGTTAGGTTGAGGGTCAGGGTTAAGGTCTGGGTCAGGGTGAAGGTCCGGGCCAGGGTCCAGTTAAGGGTCAGGGACAGGCTTTGGATTAGGGTCAATGTTCGGTTCAGGTTCAGAGTTAGGTTCAAGGGAAAGGTTTGGGTTTGGGATAAGGGTTAGGGTTAGAAGTAGTGTTATGGTTAGGGTTATGGTTAGACAGCATTAGGGTCAGTGTTTGGATTTGGGTTAGGGTCGCGGTTTGTGTTAGGTTAGGTCACCGTTAGGTTTAAGTTTAGGGTACGTATTAGGGTCAGGGCTATGGTTACATTTAGGATTAGGGTTAGGGTCAGGCTCACTTTAACGGTCAGGTTTAGGGTTAAGGCCATGATTAGGTCAGGTTCAGGGTTAGGATTAAGTTCAACCCATGGCCACAGTTAGGGATGTGTCAGGATTAGGGTAAGGTCAGGGTTAGGTTTAGGTTTAGGGTCCAGATGCGTGTCAGCGACAGGCTTAGGTTTAGACATTGGGTTCGGGTCAGGATCACAGTCAGGGTCAGGGTCAAGGTCTGGTTCAGGGCTAGGGTTAACATTTCCGTCAGGCTTACAGTCAGGGTCAAGGTCACGTTTAGAGGTTAGGGTTAGGGTTAGACCCGCACCTGGGTCATTGACACGTCCCTGCAGGGTCTCAGGATAAACCCTGTGCAGAAGGGTGCAGCGGCCACACCCGATACCACCTAACCAGCCTTAACCTGGGGTGTGAACATGACCTGCCCAACAGGCATCTGACCTCTCATCAGCCTGCTCCTGCTTGGGGCGTCTCCACCCCAGATGAGCTCTCTTTATACACACACACACACACACACAGGGAGGAGACCTATGGCTATACAGGTCTATCAGAAGGTGTGGGACTCTCTGACTCTGAGTCCCGCGGTGTCACCTTTTGATTCTTTCTGCCACAGGGCCAGAGGCGTCGGGGAAACCTGACATGACCTGCCCAGTGAGGTGGCGTGTCTGGCGGGCGAGCTCTCCTCTGCCTGCATCCTCTTGGCTTCGGTAGACAACACAAGAACATTGCGCTTCCTTCAGGATGTGCCCAGAAATGAGCTGTGCAGGGGGGTTTTCTCTGGAATGTGGGTGCCTGGATACATGGCTTCCAATTCCGTTGGGCTCTATCATCAGGGTAGTGAGGTCATCACTGCCTGGGAGCTCCTTACCGGACTTCCTGCCTCCACCAGAGCTCCCTGAAGGCGTCCCTCCCCCATCTGTTCAAGTCTCACCCTCCACCCCATGCCCTGTCTATCCAGTGACCCCCACACAGCCTCCCCCCATCTCCTCGGACGCCTGGGTGCAGCTGTTGACCCTTTCTGGGAGGGCATAGAGCTGGGTTCAGACCGGGATCCTGCTCCTGTCCAGGACTGTGAGCCTGCACACTCCTTCCCCATGGAAGAAATCCTGGCTGTTGGGATGGGTGTTCAACCCTCAGCGTGGGAACCAGCTGAAATGCCAGTGCGACTATGCCCACTGCTGAGGTCGGACCTGGGCAAAAGCGGGCATGATGACCCTCAGACTGAGCCTGCTTTCAAACAAATGATTTCAGTTGCTCCTCCAGAATCCCTCATTTCAGGCATGGTATGCTCTAGGCCCAAATCCTAACTCTTGGTGGTATTTTACAGGGGCCCAGACCCAGAGCCTGTCTCTTGAATCCCTGTTTTCGGGCACCCCTAAGATGGAAAACAGCACTATTCCCTTCCCTTAGAAAGGCACCAAATTATTGGGAGGCTCCAGGATCCTTAGAGAGGAAAAATCTCCCATGAACACATCAGACCACACCTACATTCCAAGGCCATCCTGGACACACAATCCAGATACAAAAGCCTGTGTTACCGCCTTCGAGTCACCCTAGTTCTCTATTGTGCTTCAGGTTCCCCCATTGGTAGGGATTCCAGGAAAGGTCTGGGTACAGATGCCTGAATACCAAGGATGAGTAGAGTTGACGGCCCTGGTCCATCGACGGTCTCACATGCTGGATATGGGCCCTGCCCTCTGGGTGGCTGACACGAGGTTGGGGCTCAGGCTCTGTCAGACACAGCTCTAGTGGCCAGGGTAAACTATTAATCAGGGTTCCCTCGAGGGCCGAGCAGATTGATCCTCATGTAGAGTACTGGGCAGCCTCCTCAGGCCCTTCTTCTTTCTATGGGAATGGCAGAATGTTGCGTTGTGTCTCCAGAATTCCCTATCAAGAGGGCTTGTAGACCATGAGGGTGAGCATGGAATTCTAAACCTAAGCTATGATTAAATTCAGTGTAAAGCAAAAGGCAGTTCCAGTGTGGAGTGGTTGAATCGAAAATCCAGCCCCTGAGCAAGGGTGAATGTCAGATGTTTGCTCATGCTGGAGTATGTTTCTCTGATGACCAAAAAATGGAGGGGTGGCGTCTAGAGGTCATGGAGAATTTCCCACGCTGGGGCTTCTGAGATGCTCCAAAGAGCCAGATTTCCCTTTTGGACAGGGAGAGTCTGGTTTGTTTGCTCCAGGGTTCCTCATGTGGAAAGTTTGGGTAGAAGCACTCCCGCATGGTGCCTGGAAAGCACACCTCCATTGAGCTGAGGAACATTGCAGGTTCGTTTTTGTGGCTCTGGGGAGAAGTACCAAGGCCTTGAGTTTACATGGAATCTCTTGAAGATGGGCCACAATGCTGGTTTGTTACCAGGGAGATCTTAGAATGTGCTCATGTCTAAGGTGCCATGCAGGATTCTCCTACCCTGCGGGTTTGGCACAGGTCTAAGACACGGTTTCCTTCTGGGGACAGGAGATGTTCTGCTGTGTGGTTCAGGGACCACAGGTTGTATGGCCGGCACAGACCTGTGCTGTGGCTCCAGAGACCCCATCCTGGAGGGCATATGAGCCATGGTTTGGGGAGAAAATTCTGCAAACCCAAATTCAGGTTAGGGTTGGTGGTGAGGTGATTGCAGGCCCAATGCATAGACCTGGAGGGCAGCTCATCAGGAACTGTAATTAGGGTGACTGGAAGTTGGTAGCACAGTCCTTTCTTTTTTTTTCAATTTATTTATTTTCAGAAAGACATTATTCATTATTTTTTTCCACACCCAGTGCTCCATGCAAGCCGTGCCCTCTATAATACCCACCACCTGGTACCCCAACCTCCCACCCCCCCGCCACTTCAAACCGCTCAGATTGTTTTTCAGAGTCCATAGTATCTCATGGTTCAACTCCCCTTCCAATTTACCCAAATTCCCTACTCCTCTCTAACGCCCCTTGTCCTCTATGGTATTTGTTATGCTCCACAAATAAGTGAAACCATATGGTAATTGACTCTCTCTGCTTGACTTATTTCACTCAGCATAATCTCTTCCAGTCCCGTCCATGTTGCTACAAAAGTTGGGTATTCATCCTTTCTGATGGAGGCATAATACTCCATAGTGTATATGGACCACATCTTCCTCATCCATTCATTCGTTGAAGAGCATCTTGTTTCTTTCCATAGTTTGGCGACTGTGGCCATTGCTGCTATAAACATTGGGGTACAGATGGCCCTTTTTTTCACGACATCTCTATCTTTGGGGTAAATAACCAGGAATGCAATTGCAGGGTCATAAGGAAGCTCTATTTTTAATTTCTTGAGGAATCTCCACACTGTTCTCCAAAGAGGCTGCACCAACTTGCATTCCCACCAACAGTGTAAGAGGGTTCCCCTTTCTCCACATCCTCTCCAACACATGTTGTTTTCTGTTTTGTTAATTTTGGCCATTCTAACTGGTGTAAGGTGATATCTCAATGTGGTTTTAATTTGAATCTCCCTGAGGGCTAATGATGATGAACATTTTTTCAGCACAGTCCTTTCTATCTGGAATATGTGACCAGGATGGCCTCTGAATGCAGGTGTGGTCTCACGGGTCCATGGGAGATATTTCCTCTCTAAGGATGCTCAGCGTGGGAAATCCTCCATGGACACTTGATGCCACCCCTCCATATGTCGGTCATCATAGACAGAAAATCCACTGTGAGCAAATATCTGGTATCTGCCCTTACTCAGGTGCTGGTTATCTCAAATAAGCCACACCACAATGGAAGTGCTTACTGCTTCACACTGAATTTAACCACAGCTTGTGTTTACAATTCCTTCCTCACCCTACTGGTGAGGCCTCTTGAAAGGGCATTATAGAGCCACAACACAGCATTCTGCCTTCCCCATAGAAAGAAGAAGTGCCTGGTGAGGCTGCCCAGAAACCGCACATAAGGATCAATCTGCTCAGAACTGAGGGAACACCGATTTAATGGCTGCCCTGGCCACTAGTGCTGTGTCTGACAGAGCCTGAGCCCTGACCCAGTGTCAGCCACCCAGAGAGCGGGACCCATATGTAGCATGTATTCAGGCATCTGTCCCCAGACTTTTGCTGGAACCCCTGCCAATGGGGGGACCTGAAGCACAATAGAGAACTCCTTCTTCACCAAGGCAGGAAAACCTGGCTCTTGGGACGGGTGTCCAACTCTCAAAGTGGGAGCCAGCTGCATAGCCAATGAGACCACGCCCAATCCTGAGGGCTTCCCTGAGCACAAATAGGCATTGGGACACACAGCCTGAGCATGCGTTCAAACAAGCTCTCTCAGTTACACCACCAGGATCCCTCATTGCAGGCCTGGTACTCACCTAGGCCCAAATCCTAAAACTTGGTAGGATTTTCCAGGCACCAAGACCCATAGCCCATCTCTGGAATCCCAGTATTGGGGCACCCCTAAGATGGAAAACTGCATTCTTCCCTCACTGAATAAGCCACCAAACTATGGAGAGCCACCAGGATACTTAGGAAATGTCTACCATGGCCCCATGAGACCACACCTGCATTCCAAGGCCATCCTGGTTAAACAATCCAGATAGAAATGCCAGTGCTACTGCCTTCGCATCACCCTAATGACAATTCCTGACGAGGTTCCCTCAAGGTCTATGCATTGGGTCTGTGACCTCCACAACAATAACCCTAACCCGAATTTGTGTTTGCAGATTTCTCTCCAAAACCATAACTCACATACCTCCAGGATGGGATCTAAGGATCCACACCACAGGACTGTTCTGCTATCCCCAAGGAAAACTGGCCCATCACAGTTTCCCTAACCTTCCATATTAGAAGATACCTGCAAAGCCCCTGAGCCCACCCCAATACTGTAGGTCGCTCTGGATGCAAGTGCCCAGTCTGAAACACCCTGATCACCTACATTCAGGCAGACAGTCAAGTCAATAATCCTGAGTCAGAAGATTAAACCTGACATGCCCCTAGGACCTCAATGGAACCTTAGATTAGGTTTGACCTCCGGGGCATGTTCTGGAATACCAACTTTATGATTCAACACGTATCCCTGAGCCACACAACAGAATATCTCCTGGTCTCAGAAGGAAACCGTGCCCTTTGACATTTGCCAAACTCTCAGGGTAGGAGAATCCTGCTTGGCACCTTAGCAATCAACACATTCTAAGATCTCCCTGGTAACAAAGCAGCATTGTGGCCCATCTGCAAGAGTTTCCATGTTAACTCAAGGCCTTAGTACTTCGCCCCAAAACCATCAGAACGATCCTGCCTTTTTCCTCATCTGCAATGGTCAATGGAGGTATGCTTTTTAGGCATCCATGCGGGAAAGCTCTGCTACCCAAACTTTCCACATGGGGGACGCTGAGGCAAATAAACCAGACTCCAACTATCCAGTAGATGGAAACCTTGCTGTTTGGAGCATCTCACAAGCCTCAGCTTGGGAAATCCTCCATGGCCTCTTGACGCCACACCTCCATTTGTTGGTCATCATAGACACAAACTTCACTGTGAGCAAACATCTGATTCTGCCTTACTCAGGTGCTGGATATCTCGAATAAGTCACTGCACATTGGAACTGCCTTCTGCTTGGCACTGAACTGAACCGTAGCTTGTGTTTACAATTCCATCCTCACCCAACTGGTCCCCAAGCCCTCTTGATAGGGAATTCTAAAACCACAACATGGCATTCTGCCTTCCCCTTAGAAATAAGAAGTGCCTGGTGAGTCGGCCCAGAAATGCGACATGAGGATCAATCTTCTCCGCTCTCGAGGGAACCCCGATTATAGGCTGCCCTGACCACTAGTGACAGAACCTGAGACCCGACCTAGCTTCAGAAACCCAGAGAGTGGGCTCCATATCTAGCATGTGGGACCAGCCATGGCCCAATCTGTCATCTTTACCCATCCTTGCTATTCAGGCACCGGTCCCCAGACCTTTGCTGGAATCCCTGCCAATGGGGGAACATGAAGCACAATAGAGAACTCCGCCTTTCCCACGGCCGGAAACCTGGCTGTTGGGATGGACATCCAACCCTCAAAGTGGGAGCCAGCTGCATTGCCAATGAGACCACGCCCACTCATGAGGGCCACCCTGGGCACAAATAGGCATTGTGACTCTCAGCCTGAGCATACTTTCAAAAGCCCTCTCAGTTGCACCACTAGGATCCAACATTGCAGGCCTGGTATGCCACTAAGCCCAAATCTTAACACTGGTGTGATTTTCCAGGTGCACAGACCCAGAGCCCATCTCTGGAATCCCTCTATTGGCTCACCCCTAAGATGGAAAACAGCACTCTTCCCTCACCGAAAAAGCCACCAAACTATGGAGTGCCACCAGGATCCTTAGAGGGGAAATGTCTCCCATGGACATATGAGACCACACCTGCATTCCGAGGCCATCCTGGACACACAATCGAGATAGAAAAGGCTGTGTTACCGACTTCTAGTCACCCTAATTACAGTTTCTGACGAGCTGCTCTCCAAGTCTACGTATTGGGCCTTGATCACCAGGCCACTAACCCTAATCTGAATTTGTGTTAACAGACATCTCTCCCAAAACCATGGCTCACATGCCCTCCATGATAGGTTCTCTGGAGCCAAACCGCAGGACTGTGCCTGCAATCCCCAAGGAAACTGTGCCCATCACAGTTGCCCAAACTTTCCAGATTAGGAGAAACCTGCAAGGCCCCTGACCCACCCCAATATTGTCGGCAGCAGCACGGGACACAAATGCCCAGTCTGAAACACTCTGATCACCTACATCCATGCAGTCAACCAAATCTATGGTCCTGAGTCAGAAGATTGAACATGACATTCCCCTAGGACCTCAATGGAAACCTAGATTAGGTTTTCAAACATCTGTCCTCAGAGGCCTGTTTTGGAATACCAACTTATGAAACAACATGTGGTCCCTGAGCCACACAACAGAACATCTCCCGTCCCCAGAAGGCAACTGTGCTCTTCAACCTGTGCTAAACCCTCAGGGTAGGAGAATCCTGCACAACAACACCTTAGACACCAGCACATTCTAAGATCTCTCTGGTTACACACCAGCATTGGGGCCCATCTGCAAGAGATTCCATGTCAACTCAGCACCTTGGTACTTTGCCCCAGAGCCATAAGAATGATTCTTCCATGGTCTTGAACTGCAATGTTCAATGGAGGTGTGCTTCCTAGGCATGCATGAGGATGAGCTCTGCGACCCTCACTTTCAAGATGGGGACCCTGGAGCAAATAAACCACACTCCACCTGTCCAAAGAAGGAAATCTTGTGGTTTGGATCATCTCACAAGCCTTTGCATGGGGAATCCTACATGACCTCTTGATGCCATCCCTCCATTTGCCAGTCATCATAGACACAAACTCCAGTGTGAACAAACATCTGACATCTACCCTTACTCAGGTGCTGGATATCTCGAATCAGCCGCTGCACATTGGAAATACCTTCTGCTTGGCAGTGAATTGAACCGTAGCTTGTGTTTACAATTTCATCCTCACTCTACTGGTCCCCAAGCCCTCTTGATGAGGAATTCTGGAGCCACAACGCAGCATTCTGCCTTCCCCATAGAAAGAAGAAGTGCCTGGTGAGGCTGCCCAGAAACCCCACATGGGGATCAATCTGCTAGGTCCTCAAAGGAATACCGATTCATAGTCTGCCCTGGCCACCAGTGCTGTGTCTGACAGAGACTGAGCTACAACCTAGTGTCACCCACCCTGAGAGCAGGCCCCATATCTAGCATGTGAAACCAGCCATGGTCCAAGTCTGTTATCTCACCCATCCTTGTTATTCAGGCACGTGTCCCCAGATCCTTGTGGGAATCCCTGCCAATGGGGGAACCTGAAGCAGAACAGAGAACTCTTCCTTCCCCATGGCAGGAAACCTGGCTGTTGGGATGTGTGTCTGATCCTCAAAGTGGGAGCCAGATGCGCCAGGACCACACCTGAGGGATGCCCTGGGCATATAGAGGCATTGTGACCATCAGCCTGAGCATTCTTTCAAACAAGAACTCTCAGTGGCAACACCATAATCCCGCATTGTTGGCCTGGTACACCCCTAGGCCCAAATCCTAACACTTGGTGGGATTTTCCAGGGACTCAGACCCAGAACCCGTCTCTGGAATTCCTGTATTGGGGCACCCCTAAGATGGAAAACAGCACTCTTCCCTACCCTGAAAAAGCCACCAATCTATGGGGAACCACCAGGATCCTTAGAGAGGAAAAATCTCCAATGGAGCCATGAGAAC
This sequence comes from Neogale vison, assembly GCF_020171115.1. Taxonomy (NCBI): domain Eukaryota; kingdom Metazoa; phylum Chordata; class Mammalia; order Carnivora; family Mustelidae; genus Neogale; species Neogale vison. The sequence continues at coordinate 185,613,431 of NC_058093.1, read as the reverse complement.
ACCGCTGCATTCTGAGGCCATCCTGGACACACAATCCAGATAGAAAAGGCTGTGCTACTGCCTTCGAGTCACCTAATTACAGTTCCCAATGAGCTGCTGTCCAGGTCTATGCATTGGGCCTGCGATCGCCTCACAAGTAACCCTAATCCGAATTTGAGTTTTTGTAGACTTCTCTCACAAAACCATGGCTCACATGCCCTCCAGGATGGTGCCTCCAGAGCCACACCACAGGACTGTGCCTGCAATTCCCAAGGTAACTGTTCCAGTAACATTTGTCCAAACCTTCCAGATTAGGCAAACCTTCAAGCCCACTCCCATATTGGTGTCTTCTCTGGATGCAAATGCACAGTCTGAAATACACTGATCATCTACATATTGGCAGACAGCCAAGGCATGGTCCTGAGTCAGAAGATTGAACCTGACTTGCCCCTAGATCTCCATTGGAACCCTAGATTAGTTTTTCAGACATCTGTCCTCAGGGGCCTGTTCTGGAATACCAATATAGGTTAAAATATGTGGTCCCCGAGCCACACAACAGAAAATCTCCTGTCCCCAGAAGGAAACCATGTGCTTCGACCTGTTCCAAACCTTCAAGTTTGGAGAATCCTGCATGGAACCTTAGCCCCCAGCATCATCTAAGATCTCCCTGGTATCAAACCCGCATTGTGACCCATCTGCAAGAGATTCCATGTCAACTCAAGGCTTTGGTCCTTCGCCCCAGAGCCACCAGAAGGAACCTGCCATGTTCCTCAGCTGCAATTGTCAATTGAGGTGTGCTTTCCAGGGATCCATGCAGGAGAGCTCTCCTCCCCAAATTTTCCAATGGGGGACCCTGGAGCAAAAAAACAGGCTCCACCTGTTCTGTAGAAGGAAACCATGCTGTTTGGAGCATCTCACAAGCCTCAGCGTGGGAAATCATCTATGGATTGTTGACGCCACCCCTCCAATTTTCGGTCATCACAGACACAAACTCCAGTGTGAGCAAACATCTTCCATCCACCCTTACTCAGGAGCTGGATATCTTGTTCATTGGCCATCAGAATGAACCTGCCATGTTCCTTAGTTGCAAAGGTCAATGGAGTTGAGCTTTCCAGGCATCCATGTGGTACAGCACTGCTACCCAAACTTTCCACATGTGGGACCCTGGAACAAATAAACCAGACTCCACCTGCCCAGGAGAACAAAACCTTGCTGTTGGGAGCAGCTCTGAAACCTCAACCTGAAAACCCCTCCATGGCTTCTTGACGCCACCTCTCCATTGGTCAGTCATCATAGACACAAACTCCAGTGTGAGCAAATATCTGACATATGCCCTTACTCAGGTGCTGGATATCTCGAATTAGCCGTTGCACATAGGAACTCCCTTCTGCTTGGTACTGAATTGAACCGTAGCTTGTGTTTACATTCCATCCTTACCCGACTGGTACCCAAGTCCTCTTGATATGGAATTCTGGAGCCACAACGCAGCATTCTGCCTTCCTTATAGAAAGAAGTACCTGATGACTCTGGCCAGAAACCCCAGTTGAGGATCAATCTTCTTGGCCCTCAAGGGAGCCCCATTTATAGGTTGCCGGGGCCACTAGTGCTGTGTCTGACAGAGCCTGAGCCCAGACCTAATGTCTGTCAACAGAGAGTGAGCCCCACATCTAGCATTTGGGATTGTCATGGCCCAAGTATGTCATCTCTACCCATCCTTGGTATTCAGGCACCTGTCCCCAGACCTTTGCTGGAATCCCTGACAATGGGGGAACCTGAAGCACAATAGTGAACTTCTCCTTCCTCATGGCAGGAAACTTAGTTGTTGGGATGGGTGTCCGCCCTCCATGCAGGAGCCAGTTATAAGACCAATGAGACCACGCCCACTCCTTAGGGCCGCCCTGGACGTAAACGGGCATTGTGACCCTCAGCCTGAGCATGGTTTCAAACAATCCCTCAGTTGCACCATCATGAGCCCGCATTGCAGGCCTTCTACACCCATAAGCCCAATCTTAATGCTTGTTGGGATGTCCCAGACTCCCAGAAAAAGAGCCCGTCTCTGGAATCCCTGTTTTGGGACACCCTTAAGATGGAAAACAGCACTCATCCCTTCCCGGAAAATGCCACCAAACTATGGAGAGCTGCCAGGACCAATAGAGAGGAATAGTCTCCCATGGATCCATGAGACCACACCTGCATTCCGAGGCCACCCTGAACACACAATCCAGAGAAAAAAGCCTGGGCTACTGCCTTCCAGTCACCCTAATTAAAGTTCCTCATGTGCTGCCCTCCTGGTCTACACATTGGGCTGCGATCACATCACCACAAAGTAGCTAACCTGAACTTGTGTTTCCAGACTTCTCTCCTAAAGCCATGGCTCACATGCCCACCAGAATGAGATCTCTGGAACCACAACACAGGACTCTGTCTTCCATTCCTAAGGACACTGTGCATATCAGAGTTGTCCAAAGCTTCCAGATTAGGAGAAACCTGTAAGGCCCCTGAGCCGGCCCCAATATTGTCGGCCACTCTGGATGCAAATGGCCAGTCTGAAACACCCTGATCATCAACATCCAGGGAGGCAGCCAAGTCAATGATGGTGAGTTAGAAAATTGAACCTGAAATGCCCCTAGGCCCTCAATTGAACCCCATTAGGTTTTCAGGCATCTGTCCTCAGGGGCCTGTTCTGCAATACCAATTTATGACACATCATGTGGTCCCTGAGCCACACGACAGAACATCTCCTGTCCCCAGAAGGATATCGTGCACTTAGAGCTGTGCAAAACCCTCAGGGTAGGAGATTCCTGCATGCCACCTTAATATCCATCACATTCTAAGATCTCCTTGGTAACAAACCAGCATTGTGGCCCATCTGCAAGAGATTTCATGTCAACTCAAGGCCTTGGTACTTCGCCCCAGAGCCACCAGAATGAACTTGCCATGTTCCTCAGCTGTAATGGTCAATAAAGGTGTGCTTTCCAGGCATCCATGCCAGAGAGCTCTGCTTCACAATCTTTCCACATGGGGGAACCTAGAGCAAACAAACCAGACTTCATCTGCTCAATAGAAGGAAAACTTACTGTCTGGAGCAGCTCAGAGGCCACAGCGTGTGAAGTCCTCCATGGCCTCTTGATGCCACCAATCCATTATTCGGTCATCATAGATACAAACTCCACTGTGAGCAAACATCTGACATCCAGCCTTATTCCAGTGATGGGTGTCTTGAATAAACCGCTGCACATTGGAACTCTCTTCCACTTGGCGCTGAATTGAACCATAGCTTGTGTTTACAATTCCATCCTCACATGACAGGTCCACAAGCCCTCTTGAGAGGGAAATCTGGAGCCACAATGCAGCATTCTGCCTTCCCCACTGAATGAAGAAGTGCCTGGTGGGTCTGTCCAGAAACCCCACATGAGGATCAATCTGCTCGGCCCTCGAGTCAACCTAGATTTATAGGCTGGCATGGCTACTAGTGTTGTGTTTGAAAGAGCCTGAGCCCTGACCGAGTTTCAGCAACAAGAGAGTGGGCCCCATATCTAACATTTGGGATAGTCGTGGCCAAAGTACGTCATCTCTTCCCGTCCTTGGTATTCAGGCACACATGCCCTCCAGGATGGGGTCTCTGGATCCACACCACAGGACTGTCCCTGCCATCTCTAAGGAAACTGTGCCCGTCACAGTTGCCCAAACCTTCTAGATTAGGAAAAACCTTCAAGGACCCTGAGCCTACCTCAAGATTGTTGCCCCCTCTGAATGCAATTGCGCTGTCTGAAACACCCTGATAAACTACATCCAGGGAGACAGCCAAATCAATGGTCCTGACTCAGAATAGTGAACATAACAGGCCCCTAGGACGTCATTGGAATGCTAGATTCAATTTACAGACATCTGTCCTCAGAGGCATATTCTGGAATGCGAACTTATGATACAACATGTGGTCCCTGGGCCACACAGCAGAACATCTCCTGTGCCCAGAAGGAAACCATGCCCTTCCATCTGTGCCAAAGGCCAGGGTAATAGAGTCCTGCATAGCACCTTAGCCACCAGCACATTCTAAGATCTCCCTGGTAACAAACCAGCATTGTGGCTCATCTGCATAAAATTCCATGTCAACTCAAGGACTTGGTACTTCGATCCAGAGACAGCAGAACGAACCTGCTATGTTCCTCAGCTTCAATGGTCAATGGAGTTGACCTTTGCAGGCATCCATGTGGTACAGCTCTGCTACCCAAACTTCCCACATGTGGGACCCTGGAACAAATAAACCAGACTCCACCTGCCCAGGAGAACAAAACCTTGCTGTTGGGAGCAGCTCTGAAACCTCAACGTGAAAACCCCTCCATGGCTTCTTGATGCCACCCCTCCATTTGTAAGTCATCATAGACACGAACTCCAGTGTGAGCAAATATTTGACATCCGCCCTTATTCAGGTGCTGTATATCTCGAAAAAGCCACTGCACATAGGAACTGCCTTCCACTTGGCACTGAATTGAACCATTGCTTGTGTTTACAATTCCATCCTCACCCAACTGGTCCCCAAGACCTCTTGATATGGAATTCTGGAGCCACAACGGAGCATTCTGCCTTCCCTATAGAATGAAGTGCCTGGTGAGTCTGGCCAGAAACCCCACATGAGGATCAATCTGCTCGGCCCTTGAGGAAATCCCGATTTAAAGGTTTCCCTGGCCACTAGTGCTGTGTCTGACAGACCCTGAGCCCCGACCTACTGTCAGTCACCGGAGAGTGGGCCCCACATCTAGCATTTGGGATTGCCATGGCCCATGTACGTCATGTCTACCCATCCTTGGTATTCAGCACCTGGCCCAGACCTTTGCTGGAATCTCTGCCAATGGGGGAACCTGAAGCTCAATAGAGAACTCGTCCTTCCTCATGGCAGGATATTTGGCTGTTGGGATGGGTGTCCAAACCTCAAAGGGGGAGCCAGTTACAAGAACAATGAGACCACCCACACTCCTGAGGGCCTCCCTGGGCGCAAACAGGCATTTTGACCCTCAGCCTGAGCATGTTTTCAATCCCTGTCAGTTGCACCACCATGATCCTGCATTGTAGGCCTCATATGCCACTAGGTCCAAATCCTAAGCCTCGGTGGGATGTCCCAGACACCCAGAACCAGAGCCCGTTTTTGGAATGCCTGTTTTGGGGCACCCATAAAGTGGAAAAGAGTACTATTCCCTTTTCTGAAATAGCCACCAAACTATGGAGAGCTGCCAGTATCCATAGAAAGGAAAAGTCTCCCAAGGACCCATGAGACCATACTTGCATTCAGAGGCCATCCTGGACACACAATCCAGAGAGAAAAGCCTGAGCTTCTGCCTTCCAGTCACCCTAATTAAAGTTCCTGACGAGCTGCCCTCCAGTTCTATGCATTGGGCCTGTGAACACATCGGATCAAAGTCGCTAACCCGATTTGTGCTTCCAGACTTCACTCCCAAAACCAGTGCTCACATGCCCACCAGAATGGGATCTCTGGAGCCACAACACAGGACTCTGGATTCCATTTCCAAGGGCACTGTGCATATCAGAGTTGCCTAAACCTTCCAGATTAAGAGAAACTTGTAAGGCCCCTGAGCCTGCCCCAATATTGCCGGCCACTCTGGACGCAAATGCCCAATCTGAAACACCTGATCACCTACCTCCAGGTAGACAGCCAAGGCAATGATGTTGAGTTAGAAGATTGAACCTGAAAATCCCCTAGGCCCTCCATGGAATCCCATTAGGTTTTTAGGCATCTGTCCTCAGGGGCCTGGCCGAGTTTCAACCACCAGAGAGTGGGCCCCATATCTAGCATTTGGGATGGTCATGGCCCAAGTACGTCATCTCTAACCCTCCTTGGTATTCAGGCACTTGTCCACAGAGCTTGGCTTCAATCCTTGCCAATGGGGAACCTGAAGCACAATAGAGAACTCCTCCTTCCTCATGGCGGGTACTGGACTCGGGTTGGGTGTCCAATCCCTCAAAGGGGGAGCCAGTTACAAGACCAATGAGACCACGCCCATGCCTGAGGGCAGCCCTGGGCACAAACAGGAATTGTGACCCTCAGCCTGAGCATGCTTTCAAACAATCCATCTAATTTTCACCATCTTGATCCTGCATTGCAGGCCTCGTACTCCCCTTGACTCAAATCCTAACCCTTGGTCGGATGTCCCAGATGCCCAGAATCAGATCCTGTCACTGGAATCCCTGTTTTAGGGCACCCATAAGATGGAAAACTGCACTCTTCCCTTTCCCAAAAAAGCCACCAAACTATGGAGAGCCATAAGGATCCATAGAGAGGAAAAGTCTCCCATGGACCCATGAGACCACACCTGCATTCCAAGGCCATCCTGGACACACAATCCAGAGAGAAAAGCCTGAGCTTCTGCCTTCCAGTCACCCTAATTAAAGTTCCTGGCGAGCTGCCCTCCAGTTCTATGCATTGGGCTTGCAAACACATCAAATCAAAGTCGCTAACCCGAATTGTGTTTGCAGACTTCACTCCCAAAACCAGTGCTCACATGCCCACCAGAATGGGATCTCTGGAGCAACAGCACAGGACTCTGGTTGCCATTCCCAAGGGCACTGTGCATATCAGAGTTGCCCAAACCTTCCAAATTAAGAGAAACCTATAAGGCCACGGAGCCCACCCCAATATTGCCATGCAGGAAGTAAATGCACACTCGGAAACACCCTCATCACCTACATTCAGGGAGACAGCCAAATCAATGATGGTGAGTTAGAAGATTGAACCTGAAAATCCACTAGGCCCTCAATGGAACCCCATTAGGTTCTCAGGCATCTGTCCTCAGGGACCTGTTCTGGAATACCAATTTATGACACATCATGTGATCATGTGGTCCCTGAGCCACACGACAGAACATCTCCTGTCCCCAGAAGGATACCGTGCTCTTCGACCTGTGCCAAAGCCTCAGGGTAGGAGAATCCTGCATGGCACCTTAGCAACCAGCACATTCTAAGACCTCCTTGGTAACAAACCAGCATTGTGTTCAATCTGCAAGTGATTCCATGTTAATTCAAGCCTTGGTACTTTGCCCCAGAGCCACCAAATAGAAATTGCCCTGTTACTCAGCTGCAATGGTCAATGGAGGTGTGCTCCAATGGTGGTCAATGGAGGTTCTTCTTCACTAACTTTCCACATGGGAGGACCTAGAGCAAAGAAAGAAACCCTACTTAATCTGCTGGGTAGAAGGAATCCTTATGTTTGGAGCCACTCACAGGTTTCAGCGTGTGAACGGCTCCATGGCCTGTTGACGTCACCTCTCCATTGGTCAGTCATCATAGACACAAAATCCACTGTGTTCTGGTGCTGGATGTCTCGAATAAAGTGCTTCACATGGGAAGTGCCTTCCGCTTGGAACTCAACTGAACCGTAGCTCGTGTATACAATTCCATCCTCAACCGCCTGGTCCCCAAGCCCTCTTGATAGGGAAATCTGGGGCTACAATGCAGCATCTGCCTTCCCCATGGAATGAAGAAATGCCAGGTGTTTCTGCCCAGAAACCCCACATGAGGATCAATCTTCTCGGCCCTCGAGTCAACCCCGATTTATATGCTGCCATGGCCACTAGTGTTGTGTCTGACAGAGCCTGAGCCCCTACCGAGTATCAGCCACCAGAAACCAGGCCCCATATCTAGCACTTGGGATGGCCATTGCCCAAGTACGTGATCTCTACCCTTCCTTGGTATTCAGGGACCTGTCCCTAGACATTGGCTGGAGTCTCTGTAAATGGGGGAACCTGAAGCACAATAGAGAACTCCTCTTTCCCCCATGACCATAAACCGGGCTGTTGGGATGGGTGTCCAACCCTCAAAGGGGAAGCCAGTTACAGGACCAATGAGACCACGCCCACTCCTGAGGGACGCCCTGGGCACAAACAGGCATTGTGACCCTCAGCCTGAGCATGCTTTCAAACAATCCCTCTCAGTTGCACCACCGTGTTCCCGCATTGCAAACCTGCTACGCCTCTAGGCACAAATCCTAAAACTTGGTGGGATTTTCCAAATGCCCAGACCCAGAGCCCGACTCTGGAATCTCTGTTTTGGGGCACCCCTAAGATGGAAAACAGCACTCTTCCCTTCCCCGAAAAAGCCACCAAACTATGGCGAGCCACCAGGATCCAAAGAGAGGAAAAGTCTCCCATGGATCCATGAGAACACACCTGCATTCCGAGGCCATGCTGGACACACAATCCAGAGAGAAAAGTGTCTGCTACTGCCTTCTAGTCACCCTAATTACAGTTCCAGACAAGCTGCCCTCCAGGTCTATGCCTTGGGTCTCGGATCACCTTGCCACTCACCTCAATCCGAATTTTTGTTTGCAGACTTCTCTACCAAAACCAAGGCACACAGGCCTTCCAGGATGGGGTCTCTGGATCCAGACGAAAGCACAGTCCCTGACATCCCCAAGGAAACTGTACCCGTCACAGTGGCCCAAACTTCTAGATTGGGAGAAACTTGCAAGGACCCGGAACTTACCCCAAAATTGGCGGCTGCGCTGAACACAAATATACAGTCTGAAACCTCCTGAACACCTACATCCAGGGAGACAGCCAAATTCATGGTCCTGAGTCAGATTAGTAAACCTAACATGCCCCTAGGATGTCGTTGGAACCCTAGATTCTGTTTTCAGACATCTGTCCTCAGAGGCATGTTCTGGAATGCGAACTTATGATACAACATGTGGTCTCTTGGCCACATAACAGAACATCTCCTGTCCGCAGAAGGAACCTGTGTCCTTCCTTCTGTGCCAAAGCCCAGTTTAGTAGAATCCTGCATAGCACCTTAGCCACCAGCACATTCTAAGATCTCCCTGGTAACAAACCAGCATTGTGGCCCATCTGCAAGAGATTCCATGTCAACTAAAGGACTTGGTACTTCGCTCCAGAGACACCAGAATGAACCTGCCATGTTCCTCTACTGCAATGGTCAATGGAGTTGAGCTTTCCATGCAACCATGCGGTAGAGCTCTGCTACCCAAACTTTCCACATGGGGGACCCTGGAGCAAATAAACCGCACTTCACCTGTCCAGGAGAATGAAAACTTGCTATTTGGAGCAGCTCATATGCCTCAACGTGAAAACCCCTCCATGGCTTCTTGATGCCACCCCTTCATTCGTCAGTCATCATAGACACAAACTCCCCTGTGAACAAATATCTGACATCCGCCCTTACTCAGGTGCTGGATATCTCGAATAAGTCGCTGCACATAGGAACTGTCTTCCGCTTGGCACTGAATTGAACTCTAGCTTGTTTTTACAATTCCATCCTCACCCGACTGGTCCCCAAGCCCTCTTGATAGGGAATTCTGGAGCCACAATGAAGCATTCTGCCTTCCCTATAGAAAGAAGTGCCTGGTGAGTTTGGCCAGAAACCCCACATGAGGATCACTCTGCTCGGCCCTCGAGGGAACCCCGATTTATAGGTTGCCCTGACCACTACTGCTGTGTCTGAAAGAGCCTGAGCCCGACCTAGTGTCAGTCACCAGAGAGTGGGCCCCACTTCTAGCATTTGGGATTACCATGACCCAAGTACGTCATCTCTATCCGTCCTGATTTCTGTATCACGTTCACCCCTTGGCAGGGTTTGGAGTTAAGGTATAAATTCTGAAGCCTGAATAGTTAGTTTGGGAAGAGATGACGAGCTAAGGCCATGGCAGGTCCAATGTGCTCAGTATGCTGTCAGCTGTTTGGGTGTTGGTCAGGAGGTGCAGGCTCAGGCTGTGTCAGACAGTGTATTAGTGCCCAGATTAGACTATATAATTTGGTTACTGTAGAGTGCCGTGTAGATCTATTCTCATGTGGGGTGTCTGGGAAGCTCCATAGGGAAACATTTTTCTTCTGGAGGGCAGGCAGAGTGCTGGGTCCAGAGTGTGGGTCCAGAATTGACAAACTTCAGGGATTGTGGCCCAAGAATGTGAGGATGGAAGTCTGAGAACACAAGCTAGACATAGGTTTCAGAGAAAAGGCAAGGCAGGCACACTCTGCAGAGCTGAATCGAGATCTCGTGCATCTGAAGTTAGGGCGAGGATCAGACATTGGCTCAGGTTGGAGTTCCTGTCCATGATTTCCCCTTCATAAAGGGAGGGGGCCATCACAAAGCCATCAAGGTTTTCCCACGTTGGAAGTTGTGAGATGCTCCAAAGCACAAGGATTCCTTCTGCAGGACATTTGAGACCTGTTGGATGGCTCCAGGATGTCCCATATGGAGTGACGCCAGAGCAGTGTTCTAAGGATGGATGACTGGGCAGGCTGCCATGCATTCCAATAGTCTCCTAGTGACAGAACAAGTTCGATCTGCTAGCTCTGGGGGAGCAACCACGGGGGCTGAGTTGAAATGGAATCTTCTGCAGGTGGGTCCTAATGTGGTTTTGTGTCCATGAGGACCTTGGAATGGGGCAGTGGTACTGGAGCCCTGAAGGATTCTCCTAACCGGAGATTCTGAGGCGGCTCCAAAGATCAAATTTCCCATTTGGAGACAAGATTTGCTCTAATTGGTGCCTCAGGAACCCCACATATGCTGGTATTGGAAACCAGGCCTGTGAGGAGAGATACCTGGAAACCACAGCAATGCATCCGATTAGGGCCTAGGGGCCTATCTGGTTCAATCTTCTTCTTTGGGGACATCTGTCTATGGTATGAGTGGGGTTAGTTGCTTAGCTGGTCTCAGACTGCCCGTTTGTCAGGGAGACCTACACAATTGGGATAGCCTTGGGACTTTGGAGGTTTCTCCTAATTTGTACGATTATGGACAATGGAAGGGGCAGAATTCCCATGGAGTGGGCAGGCAAAGAACTGATGTGTGGCTCCAGGGGCCCCAGCCTGGAGGGTGTGTGGGCCAGGACTGTGGAGACAGATGTCTGAAAACACAAACTCGGCTTAGATTTGAGGACGTAGAGATGGCAGGCCCGATCTACAGACCGTGACGAGAACTCTTCAGGATATGAAGAAAGGGCGAGTGTGAGGCACTTTCTCAGGCATTTGTCTCCATATTTTGTGTCAACGATTGCTGTGGAATGTCGGGGAGGCCTCATGGGCCATGGACGTGTCTTCCTCTCTGGATTTGGCCCAATCCCAATTGCATTGGGTCAATCTGTGGGATAGGAGGAGTCCTTTCCGTTTTGTTACCTCTGGTGTCCCACCAAAGGAGGGATTATAGAGCAGACCAATGGGGAGGGGCGGCTGGACAACCAGAAATCTGGTTAAAAATTGGGGCCTAGCGGCCTGGCAAGCCCAATATGCCTTCTAATGATCCAGCCACTGAGAGGCCTTCCGTGAGAACAGAACTCACACTGAGGGTCACAATGGGTGTTTATGTCCTTGTAGCGCTCAAGCATGGGCGGGAACTCATGGTGCATGCTGGTTTCTCCTAAACTGAACATTGGACAACATGTCAACCACATGTATTCTTGCAATGGGGAAGTAGTAGTTCTGATTTCTGCATCTCATTCACCTCTGGGCAGTGACTGGAGATAAGGTCTAGGTTGTGAAATCTGAACCGAGGTTGAGAAGAGATGATGACCTAAGGCCATGTCGGGTCCGATGTGCTCAGTGTGGAGCCAGCTCTCTGGATGTTGGTTGGGAGGTTCAGGCTAAGGCTGTGTCAGACAGGGCATTAGTGACTAGGGTAGATTGTATCATTGGGGTACTGTCAAGTTCCCTGCAGGTTGATCCTCATTTTGCATTTCTGGGTAGCCCAAAGGGCAACATTTTTCTTCTGGAGGGCAGGCAGAGTGCTGCATTGTGGCTCCGGAATTCCCAAACTGGATGCCTTTGGGCAGGGAGTATGAGGATAGAAGACTGAATACACATGTAAGGCATAGGTTTTGGGGCAAGGGCACGGCAGGCACCCTCTGCAGATCTGAATCAAGATTTCATGCATCTGAAGTCAGGGTGAGGTTCAGACCTAGGCTCAGGTTGGAGTTTCTGTCAATTATGGTCCCTTAATGAACGGGGCACCATCTTGAGGCCATGGAGGTTTACCCACGATGGGAGTTGTGAGATGCTTCAAATCTAAATGATTCCTTCTGATAGACAATTGAGGCCTGTTGAATCACTCCAGAACGTACAATATTGAACGACGCCAGAGCAGAGATCTAAGGACCAATGCCTGGGCAGCCTGCATCACATTTCATTTGTCTCCTAGGGAATAGAAAGATTTGATATGCTGGCTCTGGGGGATCAACCGAGAGGGCTGAGTTGAAATGAACTCTCCTGCGGATGGGTCCTAATGTGTGTTTGTGTCCATGGGGTGGAGGCACCGGGACCCTGAAGGATTCTCCTAAGCTTTTGACACAGCTCCAGCGCACAAATTTCCATGTGGAGAGGAGATTTGTTCTGATGGGTGCCTCAGGAAACCCCCATATGCTGGTACTGGAACCCAGGCCTCTGAGGAGCCATGCCTGGAAACCAGGCCTCTGAGGAGCCATGCCTGGAAACCAAAGCTATGGATCCGATTAGTGCCTAGGATTTTTTTTTTTTTTTTGTCTCGGGTGGCCTACACTATTGGGATGGCCTCAGAGACTTTGAAGGTATCTCCAAATTTGTATGATTGTGGACAATGGAATGAGCAGAATTCCCGTGGACTGGGCAGGCACAGTCCTGATGTGTGGCTCCAGGGGTCCCTTCCTGGAGGGTGTGTGGGCCAGGACTGTGTGGACAGAAGTCTGAAAACACAAACTCAGCTTACGTTTGGGGACGTAGGTATGACAGGCCTGATCTACAGACCGTGAGGAGAACTCTTCAGGATATGAAGAAAGAGCCTGTGTAAGGTGCTTATTCAGGCTTTTGTCTCTGGATTTTGTGTCAGCCATGGCCGTGGAATGGCGGGAGGCCTCATGGGCCAAGGATGAGTCTTCCTCTCTGTGGATTTGTCTTGATCCCAATTGTTTTGGCTCAATCTGTGGGATGGGAGAAGTCCTTTCTATTTTGTTATGGCTGGTGTCCCTCCACAAGAGGGATTCCAAAGCAGAGCCCTAGGGAGGGGAGAATGGACAATCTGAACTATGGTTAGGTCCTGCCATTGTGAGGCCATCCTTGAGGACAGAACTCACGCTTAGGGCCACAATGATTTTTTATGCACTTGTCGTGCTCAAGCATGGGTGGGGACTCATGGTGCACGCTGGTCTCTCCTACACTGAATGTTGGACAACATGGCAACCACATGTATTCTTGCCATAGGGAAGTAGTAGTTCTGATTTCTGCATCTCATTCTCCCCTGGGCAGTGATTGGAGAATAAGGTCTAGGTTGTGAAATCTGAAAAACGAGGTTGGGATATGATGACGACGTAAGGCCATGAAATCAGAAAACCGAGGTTGGGATGTGATGACGACATAAGGCCATGTCGGGTCTGATGTGCTCTGTGCAGATCCAGCTTTCTGGATGTTGGTCGGGAGGTTCAGGCTCAGGCTGTGTCAGACAGGGCATTAGTGCCCAGGGTAGATTGTATAATTGGGGTACAGTCAAGTGCCGTGCAGGTTGATCCTCATTTGGTGTTTCTGGGTAGCCCCAAGGGCAACGTTTTTCTCCTGGAGGGAAGGCAGAGTGTTGCATTGTGTCTCCGGAATTCCCAAACTGGATGCCTTGTGGGCGAGGAGTGTGAGGACAGAAGTCTGAGAACACATGTTAGGCATAGGTATCGGGGTGAGGGCACGGCAGGCACCCTCTGCAGATCTGAATCGGGATTTCGTGCATCTGAAGGCAGGGTGAGGTTCAGACCTAGGCTCAGGTTTGAGTTTCTGTCAATTATGGCCCCTTCATGAACGGGGCAGCATCTCAAGGCCATGTAGGTTTACCCATGATGGGAGCTGTGAGATGCTCCAAACAGCAAGGATTCCTTCTGATCAACAATTGAGACCTATTGGATGGCTCCAGGATGTCCCATATGGAATGACACCAGAACAGGGGTCTAAGATTGGATGCCTGGGCAGCCCGACTCGCATTCCATTTGTCTCCATGCAAATAGACAGTTTTGATATACTGGCTCTGGGGGATCAACCAAGGGTGCTGAGTTGAAATGGACTCTCCTGCGGATGGATCCTAATGTGGGTTTGTGTCCATGGAGACCATAGAATGAGGCGGTGGCACTGGGGCCATGAAGGGTTCTCCTAACCAGAGGCTTTGACACAGCTCCAACATGCAATTTTCCCATGTGGAGACGAGATTTGTTCTGATGGGTGCCTCAAGATACAGCCATATGCTGGTATTGGAATCCAGGCCTCTGAGGAGAGATGCCTGGAAACCAAAGCAATGGATCCGATTAGGGCCTAGGGGCCTGTTCATTCCAATTTACCTCTAGGGACATCTGTCTCCGGGTCTGAGTGCAGGTAGGTTCTCAGTTGGTCTCAGATTGCCCCTGTTTGTCCTGGGCAACCAACACTATTGGGATGGCCTCAGGGAACTTGGAGTTTTATCCTATTTGTAGGGTTTTGGCCAATGGAATGTGCAGAATTCCATTGGAGAGGGCAGGTACAGTCCTCAGGTTTGGCTCCAGGGGCCTGAGCCTGTAGGGTGTGCGGGCCCGGGCTGTGGGGACAGTTGTCTGAAAACACAAACTCAGCTTAGGTTTCGGGTCATATGTATGACAGGACTGATCTACAGACCATGAGGAGAACTGTTCAGGATATGAACAAAGGGAGAGTGTGAGGCACTTGCTAAGGCTTTTTTCTCTGGATATTGTGTCACTGATGGCCATGGAATATCCAGGTGACCTCAACGGCAATGGACGAGTTTTCCTTTCTGTGGAATTGGCCCGATCTCTTGATCCCAAGAGTTTGGGGTCATTCTGTGGAATGGGAGGAGTCTGTTTGGTTTTCTTACCTCAGGTTTCCCACCTAAAGAGGGATTCCAGAGCAGAGCCCTGGGGAGGGGTGACTGGACAACCAGAAATCTGGTTAAAAATTGGGGCCTAGGGGCCTGGCAAGCCCATTATGACGTCTAATGGTCCAGCCACTGAGAGGACTTACTAGAGGACAGGACTCACGCTGAGGGTCACACTGCGTGTTTATGCCCTCGCTGCACTCAAGCATGGGAGGGGCCTCATTGTGAATGCTGGTTTCTCCTACACTGAACGTTGGACAACAGGCCATCCATATGGTTTCTTACCACGGGGAAGGAGGAGTTCTGATTTCTGCATCACGTTCACCCCTTGGCAGGGTTTGGAGTTAAGGTCTAAGTTCTGAAACCTGAAAACCTAGGTTGGGAAGAGATGACGAGCTAAGGCCATGGTGGGTCAATGTGCTCCGTGAGCAGTCAGCTGTCTGGGTGTTGGTCAGGAGGTCCGGGCTCAGGTTGTTCAGACAGTTTATTAGTGCCCATATTAGACTATATGATTTTGGTACAGTAGAGTGCCGTGTAGGTCTATCCTCATTTGGGGTGTCTGGGAAGCTCCATAGGGCAAAATTTTTCTTCTGGAGGGCTGGCAGAGTGTTTCATTGTGGGTCCAGAATTACCAAACTTGAGGGCTTGGGGCCCAGGAGTGTGAGGATGAACACAAGCTAGACTTAGGTTTCAGGGCGAGGGCAAGGCAGGCACACTCTGTAGAGCAGAATCGAGATCTAGTGCATCTGAAGACAGGGCGAGGATACGACATTGACTCAGGTTGGAGTTCCTGTCCATGATTTCCCCATCATAAAGTGGAGGGGGGGCATCACAAAGCCATCGAGGTTTTCCTCGATTTTCTGTCAATGACGGCCATGGAATATCGGGGAGGCCTCATGGGCCACAAACCCTCCAGTTTGGGAATTCTGGAGACACAATGCAGCACACTGCCTGCCCTCCAGAAGAGAAACATTGCCCTATGGGCTACCCAGAAACCCCGAAAGAGGATCAACCTGCACACTACTTGACTGTACCCCAATTACACAGTCTAGCCTGGGCACTAATGCCCTGTCTGACACAGCCTGGGGTCTGACTTCCCGACCAACACCCAGACAGCTGGCCGTACACTGAGTACATCTGAACCGCCATGGCCTTATGTCCTCGTATCTTCCCAACCTCGGTTTTCAGACTTCAGAAACCTAGACCATATCTCCAGTCACTTTCCACGAGTGAATGTGATGCAGAAATCAGAACTCCTCCTTCCCCCTCGCCAGAAATTTGTTGTTGGAATGTTGTCCAACGTTCAGTGTAGGAGAAACCAGCTGGCCCATGAGGCGCCGCCCAAGCTTGAGGGCCGCGATGGGCACAAACACACATTGGGACACTCTGCGTGTGCCCTGTCCTCAAGTAAAGCATCTCAGGGTCTAGACCAAGAGCCTGCATATGGGACTTGCCATGCTCAAGTCTCCCAATCTTAATCAGAAGTCGAGATATCTAGTCACACCTACTCAGGGCTCTGCTGTGGAATCCCTCTCTGTTTGTACAGCTAAGGTAAATAAATACAGAAAAAACTCCTCCCATCCACAGAATGACACCAACCACTTGACATCGGGCCAAATCCCCAGAGAGAAAGACTCGTCCATGGTCCATGAGGCCACCCCGACATATCACGGCCACCCTTGACACAAAATCCAGAGACATAAGCCTGAGCAAGCGCCTCACACTCGCCCTTTGTTCATAGCCCGAAAATTTATTCTCACAGTCCGTAGATCGGGCCTGCCATACCTATGTCCACAAACTTAAGGCGAGTTTTTTTTTTCAGACCTCTATACCCACAGTCCTGGCACAAACACCCTCCAGGCTGGAACCCCTGGAGCCACACCTCAGAACTGTGCCTTCCCTCTCAAAGGGAATTCTGCTCATTTCTTTGGACACAACCCTACAGGTTAGGAGAAACCTGCAAAGTCCCCGAGGTTATACCTATAGTGCAGGATGTCCAGGACAAACGGGGGCGATCTGACACAAGCTCAGCCACTACCTCCACTTAGAACTGTAGACAGATATCCATAGAAAAGAAGATTGAACAGGACAAGCACCTAGACCCTAATCGGATCCATGGCTTTTGTTTCCAGGCATCTCTCCTCAGAGCCCTGGATTCCAATACATGCATATGGGGGTTTCAGGAGGTACCAATCAGAACAAATCTCATCTCCACATGGGAAACTTGTGCTATGGATCTGTGTCAAAACCTCCAATTAGGAGAAGCCTTCAGGTCACCGGATCCACTGCCCCATTCCAAGATCTCCATGGACACAATACCACATTATGACCCATCCTCAGGAGAGTCCATTTCAACTCAACCCCCTCGGTTGCTCCCCCAGAGCCAGCAGATCGAAACTGTCTTGTCACTGGAGACAATTGAAATGAGAGGCAGATTTTTTCCAGCATCCATCTTTAGATCCCTGCTCTTGTGTTGTTCCTTAAGGAACACCCTGGAGCCATCCAACAGCTCTTGACTGTCCCACAGAAGGAGTCCTTGTGGATTGGAGCATCTCATAACTCACATTGTGGGAAAACTTCTGTGGGCACTTGATACCCCCAAACTTCATGAAGGCGGATCATGGACAGAAACTCCAACCTGAGCCAATGACTAATCCTCGCTTGACTTCAAATGCATGAGATCTCGATTCAGCTATTCAGAATGTACCTGCCGTGCCCTTGCCCCGAAAACTAAGCGCAGCTTGTGTTCTCAGACTTCCGTCCTCACTCTCCTGGACCACACGCACATCAGTTTGGGAATTCCGGAGCCACAGTTCAACACTCTGCCTGCACTCCAGAAGAAAAACTTTGCCCTATGGGTCTACCCAGAAATGACAAATGAGGATCAACCTGCAAGCCACTCGACTGTATCCCAATTATACAGTCTACCCTGGGCACTAATGCCATGTCTGACACAGCCTGAGCCCGGACCTCCCGACCGTCACCCGGACAGCTGGGTCTACATCTCAGGACTGTGCCTGTGTTCTCTAAGGGAATTCTGCCTATTCCATTGGCCACAACACTACATATTAGGAGAAACCTCCAAAATCCCCGAGACCATCCCAGTAGTGTAGGCCACCCGGGAAAAAACAGGGTCGATCTGACACAAGCTAAGCAACGACCTCCACTCAGAACCATAGACAGATGTGCCCAGAGAAGACTGAAGCAGACAGGCCCTTAGGCGCGAATTGGATCAATTGCTTTGGATTCCAGGCATCTCTCCTCAGATGCCTGGTTTCCAATACCAGCTTATGGGGCTTCCTGAGGCACCAATCAGAACAAATCTAGTATCTTTGGAGCTGTATGAAAACCTCCGGTTAAGAGAATGCTTCAGGGCACTGGAGACACCACCCCATTCCAAGGTATCCATGGACACAATCCCACATTATGGCCGATCCTCAGGAGAGTCCATTTCAACTCAGCCCCCTAGGTTGCTAACCAGAGCCAGCAGATTGAATCGGCCTTGTCTCTAGGAGACAATTGGAATGCGAGTGGGCCGCCCAGGTATCCATCGATAGAACCCTGCTCTGGAGAACTTCTTATGGGATGTCCTGTATTCATCCAACAGGTCTTGACTGTCCCACAGAACGAATCTTGCGGTTTGGAGCATCACATACTCCCACCGTGGGAAAACCTCCATGGCCTCATGATGCCCTCCACCTTCATGATGGGGCCACCAAGGACAAAAACTACAAACTGAGCCAACATCTGATCCTATGTCTCCAAACCTAAGCTGAGATTGTGTTTTCAGACTTCAGTACCAACAGCCCTGACCCACACACCCTCCTAAGTGGGTCCCCTGGAGCCACAACTCAGGACAGTGCCTGCCCTCTCCAAGGCAATTCTGCCCATTCCATTGGCCACTACTGTACAGAGTAGAAGAAGCCTCCAAAGTCTCTGAGGCCATCCCAATAGTGTAGGTCACCCAGGACAAACTGGGGCAATTTGTCACAAGCTGAGCAACTACCTCCCCTTGGATCCATAGACAGATATGCCCAGAGAAGAAGATTGATCTGGAGAGGCACCTAGGCCCTAATTGGATCCATTGCTTTTGTCTCCTAATCGGATCTCTCCACAGAGGCCTGGTTTCCAATACCAGCATAAGGGGGTTTCCTGAGGTACCAAACAGAGGAAATCTTGTCACCACATGGGAAACTTGTCTTTTGGAGCTGTGTAAAACCTCCAGTTCGAACAAATATTCAGGTCACGGGAGCAACCGCCCCATTCCAAGGTCTCCATGGATACAAACCCAAATTATGACCCACTGCAGGAGAGCCCATTTCAAATCAACCCCCTTCTGTTGCTCTCCCAGAGCCAGCAGATGGAACCTGCCTTGTTGCTAGGATACAATTGGAATGTGAGGCGGGCTCTCCAGGGATCCTTCCTTAGAACACTGCTCTGGCGTCATTCTGTATGGGACATCCTAGAGCCATCCAACAGGTCTCGACTGTCCAGCAGAAGGAATCCTTGTGGATTGGAGCATCTCACAACTCCCATCGTGGGAAAACCTCCATGGCCACGTGATGTCCCCTTCCCTTCATGAAAGGACCATCCTGGACAGAAACTACAGCCTGAGCCCACGTCTGATCGACCCCCTGACTTCTGATGCATGAGATCTCATTTCAACTCTGCAGAGTGTGCCTGCCGTGCCCTCGCCCAGAAACCTAAGCCTACTTGTGTTCTCAGACTTCCGTCCACACACTCCTGGCCCACAAACACTCCAGTTTGGGAATTCTGGAGACACAATGCAGTACTCTGTCTGCCCTCCAGAAGAAAAACGTTGCCCTGTAGGGCTAAACAGAAACGCCAAATGAGGAACAACCTGCATGCCACTTGATCATACCCCAATTATGCAGTCTAGCCTGTGCACTAAAGCCCTGTCTGACACAGCCGAAGCCCAGACCTCCCATCCAACATCCGGAAAGCTGGCCATACACTGAGCCCATCACATGCACAATGGCTTTAGGTCATCATCTCTACCCAACCTCGGTTTTCAGGCTTCAGAACATAGACGTTATCTCCACTGACTGCCCAGGATTGAACGTGATGCAGAAATCAGAACTCCTTCCCCATGGCCAGAAACCTTGTGGTTGGCATGTTGTCCAACGTACGTTGTAGGAGAAAGCAGCGTGGCCCATGATGTCCCGCCTATCCCTTAGGGCCGCAATTTGTACAAACGCACATTGTGACCCTCAGAGTGAGTCCAATCCTCACGTAAAAGCCTCTTAGTGACTGGAAAAGAGCCCCCATATGGGGCTTGCCAAGGCCCTGTTCCCCCAATTACAACCATATTTTGAGATGTCTAGTCACCCCTACTCAGGGCTCTGCTATGGAATCCCTCTTTGGTGGGACACCTGAGGTTAAAAAAAATACAGAAAGGACTCCTCCCATTTACAGAATGACCCAAACCACTTGGGTTCGGGCCAAATCCCCAGAGAGAAAGACTTGTCCATGGCCCTTGAGGCCACCCTGACATTCCATGGCCACACTTTACACAAAATCCAGAGACAAAATCCTGAGCAAGCGCCTCACACTCACCCTTTGTTCATAGCCTGAAAAATTCTTCTCATGGTCTGTAGATCAGGCCTTTCATATATATGTCCCCAAACCTAAGCTGAGTTTGTGTTTCCAGAATTCTGTCCCCACAGTCCTGGCCCACACAACCTCCGATCTTGGGCCCATGGAGACACACCTCAGGACTGTGCCTGTCCTCTCCAGGGTAATTCTGCTCATTCCATTGGCCACAACCCTACAGATTAGGAAAAACCTGCAAACATCCCGAGACCATCTCAGTAATGTCGGCCACCCAGGACAAACAGGGGTGATCTGTCGCAAGCTAAGCAACTACCTCCACTCAGACCCAGAGAGAGATATCCCCATAGAAGAAGATTGAACCACACAGGCACCTAGGCCCTAAACGCATCCATTGCTTTTGTTTCCAGGCATCTGTCCTCAGAGGCCTGGTTTCCAATACCAGCATATGGGGGATTACTGAGGTACTCATCAGAAAAACCTCGTCTCCACATAGGAAACATACTCTTTGGAACTCTGTCAAAACCTCCGTTTAGGAGAATATTTAAGGGCCCCGGATCAAGCGCACCATTCCAAGGCCTCCATGGACACAAACCACACATTATGACCCATCCTCAGGAGAGTCCATTTGAACTACCCCCTCCGTTGCTAACCCAGAGCCAGCAGATCAAAACTGCCTTGTTTCAGGGAGAAAATTGGAATACGAGTTGGACTGCTCTGGCATCTATCATTAGAATCCTGCTCTGGAGAAATATTTTATGAGACGTCCTGGATCCATCCAACAGATCTGGACTGTTTCACAGAAGGAATCCTAGTGGTTTGCAGAATCACACACTTGCACAGTTGGCAAACCTCCATGGTCTCGTGATGCTGCAAACTTCATGTAGGGGACATCTTAGACAGAAACACCATCCTGAGCTAATGTCTGATCCTCGCCCTGACTTTAGATTCACGAGATCTCGATTCAGCTCTGCAGAATGTGCCTGCCGTGCCCTCACCCCAAAACCTAAGCCTAGCTTGTCCTCCAGTTTGGGAATTCTGGAGACACAATGCAGCACTCTGCCTGCCCTCCAGAAGGAAAATGTTGCCCTATGGGGCTACCCAGACAAATGAGGATCAACCAGCATGCCTCTAGACTGTACCCCAATTAAACAGTCCAGCCTGGGCAGTAATGCCCTGTGTCACACAGCCTGAGTCCAGACCTTGTGACTGACAACCAGACAGCTGGCCACACACAGAGCGATGGATACGAACACACACTGGGACCCTCAGTGTGAGCTCTATCCTCAAGCAAATCCTCTCAGGGGCTGGACTAAAAGCCTGCATATGGGGCTTGCCATGCCCCTAGTCCCCCAATCTTAGCCAAAGCCTGAGAAGTCCAGTCAACCCAGAGCTCTTTTCTGGAATTCCTCCTTGGTGGTACACATGAGGTAAAAAAAAAAAAAAATAGAGAAAGTCTCCTAACATACAAAGAATGACCCCAACCACTTGGAATTGGGCCAAATCCACAGACAGAAAAACTCGTCCCTGGCCGATGAGGCCAGCCCGACATTCCACAGCCACCATTGACACAAAATAGGAGACAAAAGCCTGAAAAAGCGAGTCACATTCACCCTTCTTTCATACCCCTATAAGTTCTTCTCATGGTCTGTAGATCGGGCCTGCCATACATATGTCCCCAAAACCTAAGAAGAGTTTGTGTTTGCAGGCTTCTGTCTCTACTATCCTGGCCCACACATCCTCAATTCTGGGGCCCCTATAGCCACACCTCAGGACTGCGCCTGGCCTCTCCAAGGGAATTCTGCTCATTCCTTTGGACACAACCCTACAGATTAGGAGAAACCTCCAATGTTCCCAAGGCCATCCCAATAGTGTAGGACTTCCAGGACAAACATGGGCAATCTGACACAAGCTGAGCCACTACCTCCACTCATACCCGTAGACAGATATGCCCAGAGAAAAAGATTGAACGGGACAAGCACCTAGGCCCTAATCGAATGCATTGCTTTTGTTTCCAGGCATCTCTCCTCAGGGGCCTAGATTCCAATACCAGCATATTGGGGTTTCTGGAGGTACCAATCAAAACAAATCTCGTCTCCACATGGCAACTTTGTCTTATCGAGCTGTGTGAAAACCTCCCATTAGGAGAAAACCTCAGGTCACCAGAGCCATCACCCCATTCCAATGTCTCCATGGACACAATCCCTCATTATGACTCATCCTCAGGAGAGTCCATGTTAACTCAACCTCCTCGGTAGCTCCCCCATAGCCAGCAGATCAAACCGGCCTTGTCTCTAGGAGACAAATGAAATGCAAGGCAGGCTCTTCAGGCATCCAGCCTTAGAACCCTGCTCTTTTGTCGTTCCTTATGGGACATACTAGAGCCATCCAACAGGTCTCGACTGTCCCACAGAAGGAATCCTTGTGCATGGAGGATCTAACAACTCCTGGGAAAACTTCCCAGGCCACATGATGCCCCCAATCTTCATGAAGGCGGATCATGGGCAGAATCCCACCTGAGCCAATGGCTAATCCTAGCCTTGACTTCAGAAGCACAAGATCTCGATTCAGCTCTTCAGAGTGTGCCTGCCGTGTCCTTGCACCAAAACCTAAGCCTAGCTTGTGTTCTCAGACTTCCGTTCTCACACTCCTGACCCACAAGCCATCCAGTTTGGGAATTCCGGAGCCATAATGCAGCATTGTGCCTGCCCTCCAGAAGAAATACGTTACCCTATGGGGCTACAAAAAAATCCCAAATGAGGATAACTTGCACGCCTCTCGACTGTTCCCCAATAATACAGTCTACCTTGGGCACTAATGCCCTGTCTGACACAGCCTGAGCCTGGCCGTCCTGACTGACACCTGGAGAGCCCGCCTTGCATTACTATGTTCTTTTAACGATAAGGTAGGTTCAATCTGCCTACTCTGGGGGAGCAACAGATGGGGCTGTGTTTAAATGAACTCTCCTGAGGATGGGTCATAATGTGGGTTTGTGTCCATGGGGACCTTGGAATGGAGTGGTGGTTCCGGGGACCTAACGTTTTCCCATAACTGGAGGTTTTGACACAGCTCCAAAAAGCACATTTCCAATGTGGAGATGAGATTTGTTCTGATTGGTACCTCCGGAAGAAACCATATGCTGGTATTGGAAACCAGGCCTCTGAGGAGAGATGCCTGGAAACAGAAGCAACGGATCCGATTAGGGCCTAGGTGCCTGTCCGGTTCAATCTTCTTCTCTGGGGATATCTGTCTACGGGTCTGAGTTGAGGTAGTTGCCTAGCTTGGGACAGATCACCCCTGTTTGTCCTGGGTGGTTGACAGTATTGGGATGGCCTCGGGGACTTTGGAGGTTTCTCCTAATCTGTAGGGTTGTGGCCAATGGAATGGGCAGAATTCCCTTGGAGAGGGCAGTCACAGTCCTGAGGTTCGGTTCCAGGGTCCCCAGCCTGGAGGGTGTGTGGGCTAGTACTGTGGGGACAGAAGTCCGAAAACCCAAACTCGGCTTAGATTTGGGGACGTATGTATAAAAGGCCTGATCTATAGACTGTGAGAATTTTTCAGGCTTTGAACAAAGGGCAAGTGTGAGGCGCTTTTCTAGGTTTTTGTCTCTGGATTTTGTGTCAACAGTGGCTGTGGAATGTTGGGATGACCTCATGGGCCATGGACGTGTCTTTATTTCTGTGGATTTGGCCAGAGTCCACGTATTTAGTGTCATTCCATGGATGGGAGGAGTCCTTTAGGTATTTTTTTTTTTTTACCTCAGGTGTACCACCATAGAGGTATTCCACAGCAGAGCCCTGAGTAGGGGTGCGTAGACATCTCAACCTCTGGTTAAGATTGGGGGACTAAGGGCATGGCAAGCCCCATATGCATGCTCTTGTTCTTTCCCCTGAGAACCTTTTCTTGAGGACACAGTTCACCCTGAGGTTGCCAATGTGTGTTTGTGCCCATCGCGGCCCTCAAGCATGGGCGGAGCCTCATGGGCCACACTGGATTCTTAACTCTGGACAACATGCCAACCACAAGGTTTCTTGCCTTGGGGAAGGAGGAGTTCTGATTTCTGCATCACATTCACCCCTGGGTAGTGAGTGGAGATAAGTTCTAGGTTCTGAAGCCTGAAAACTGAGGGTGGGAAGAGATCACGAACTAAGGCCATGGCAGGTCCAATATGCTCAGTATACGGCCATCTGTCTGGATGTCGGTCGGGACTTCTGGGATCAGGCTGTGTCAGGCAGGACTTTAGTGCCCAGGTTAGACTGTATAATTGGGGTAAAGTCGAGTGGCATGCAGGTTGATCTTCATTTGGCGTTTCTCGTAGCCTCATAGGGCAACATTTTTCTTCTGGAGGGCAAGCAGAGTGCTGCATTGTGTCTCCAGAATTCCCAACTGGAGGCTTGTGGGCCAGAAGTGTGAGGACGGAAGTCTGAGAACACAAGCTAGGCTTAGGTTTCGGGATGAGGGCATGGCAGGCACACTCTGCAGAGATGAATCGAGATCTTGTGCATCTGAAATCAGGGCGAGGATCAGACGTTGGTACAGGATGGACTTTCTATCCAAGATGGCCTCTTCATGAAGGTGTGGGGAGCATCACGAGGCCATGGAGGTTTTTCCACGTTGGGATTGTGTGATGCTCCAAACCGCAAGGATTCCTTCTGCGGGACAACCGAGACCTGTCGGATGGATCAACGACGCCCCATAAAGAACTTCTCCAGAGCGTGGTTCCAACAATGGATGCCTGGGCAGCACAACTCGCATTCCAAAAGTCTCACAGTGACAAGACAGGTTTGATCTGCTGGCTCTGGGGGAGCAACCGAGGGGGCTGAGTTGAAATGGACTCTTCTGAGGATCGTTTTTTTTTTTTTTTCCCCAATTTATTTATTTTCAGAAAAACAGTATTCATTATTTTTTCACCACACCCAGTGCTCCATGCAAGCTGTGCCCTCTATAATACCCACCACCTGGTACCCCAACCTCCCACCCCCCCACCACTTCAAACCCCTCAGATTGTTTTTCAGAGTCCATAGTCTCTCATAGTTCATCTCCCCTTCCAATTTACCACAAAGCACATACCCTCCCCAATGTACATAACCCTACCCCCCTTCTCCCAACCCCCCTCCCCCCAGCAACCCACAGTTTGTTTCATGAGATTAAGAGTCACTTATGGTTTGTCTCCCTCCCTATCCCATCTTGTTTCATGGATTCTTTTCCTACCCACTTAATCCCCCATGTTGCATCACCACTCCCTCATATTAGGGAGATCATATGATAGTTGTCTTTCTCCGCTTGACTTATTTCGCTAAGCATGATACATTCTAGTTCCATCCATGTTGTCGCAAATAGCAAGATTTCGTTTCTTTTGATGGCTGCATAGTATTCCATTGTGTATATATACCACATCTTCTTGATCCATTCATCTGTTGATGGACATCTAGGTTCATTCCATAGTTTGGCTATTGTGGACATTGCTGCTATAAACATTCGGGTGCACGTGCCCCTTTGGATCACTACGTTTGTCTCTTTAGGGTAAATTCCCAGTAGTGCAATTGCTGGGTCATAGGGCAGTTCTATTTTCAACATTTTGAGGAACCTCCATGCTGTTTTCCAGAGTGGTTGCACCAGCTTGCATTCCCACCAACAGTGTAGGAGGGTTCCCCTTTCTCCGCATCCTCGCCAGCATCTGTCATTTCCTGACTTGTTGATTTTAGCCATTCTGACTGGTGTGAGGTGATATCTCATTGTGGTTTTGATTTGTATTTCCCTGATGCCGAGTGATATGGAGCACTTTTTCATGTGTCTGTTGGCCATCTGGATGTCTTCTTTGCAGAAACGTCTGTTCATGTCCTCTGCCCATTTCTTGATTGGATTATTTGTTCTTTGGGTGTTGAGTTTGTTAAGTTCTTTATAGATTTTGGACACTAGTCCTTTATCTGATATGTCATTTGCAAATATCTTCTCCCATTCTGTCAGTTGTCTTTTGGTTTTGTTAACTGTTTCCTTTGCTGTGCAAAAGCTTTTGATTTTGATGAAATCCCAAAAGTTCATTTTTGCCCTTGCTTCCCTTGCCTTTGGCGAAGTTCCTAGGAAGATGTTGCTGCGGCTGAGGTCGAAGAGGTTGCTGCATGTGTTCTCCTCAAGGATTTTGATGGATTCCTTTCTCACATTGAGGTCCTTAATCCATTTTGAATCTATTTTTGTGTGTGGTGTAAGGAAATGGTCCAATTTCATTTTTCTGCACGTGGCTGTCCAATTTTCCCAACACCATTTATTAGAGAGGCTGTCTTTTTTCCATTGGACATTCTTTCCTGCTTTGTCGAAGATTAGTTGACCATAGAGTAGAGGGTCTATTTCTGGGCTCTCTATTCTGTTCCATTGGTCTATGTGTCTGTTTTTGTGCCAGTACCATGCTGTCTTGATGATGACAGCTTTGTAATAAAGCTTGAAGTCTGGAATTGTGATGCCACCATCTTTGGCTTTCTTTTTCAATATCCCTTTAGCTATTCGAGGTCTTTTCTGGTTCCATATAAATTTTAAAATTATTTGTTCCATTTCTTTGAAAAAGATGGATGGTACTTTGATAGGAATTGCATTAAATGTGTAGATTGCTTTAGGTAGCATAGACATTTTCACAATATTTATTCTTCCAATCCAGGAGCATGGAACATTTTTCCACTTCTTTGTGTCTTCCTCAATTTCTTTCATGAGTACTTTATAGTTTTCTGAGTATAGATTCTGTGCCTCTTTGGTTAGGTTTATTCCTAGGTATCTTATGGTTTGGGGTGCAATTGTAAATGGGATTGACTCCTTAATTTCTCTTTCTTCTGTCTTGTTGTTGGTGTAGAGAAATGCAACTGATTTCTGTGCATTGATCTTATATCCTGACACTTTACTGAATTCCTGTATAAGTTCTAGCAGTTTTGGAGTGGAGTCTTTTGGGTTTTCCACATACAGTATCATATCATCTGCGAAGAGTGATAATTTGACTTCTTCTTTGCCGATTTGGATGCCTTTAATTTCCTTTTCTTGTCTGATTGCTGAGGCTAGGACTTCTAGTACTATGTTGAATAGCAGTGGTGATAATGGACATCCCTGCCGTGTTCCTGACCTTAGTGGAAAAGCTTTCAGTTTTTCTCCATTGAGAATGATATTTGCAGTTGGTTTTTCATAGATGGCTTTGATGATATTGAGGTATGTGCCCTCTATCCCTACACTTTGAAGGGTTTTGATCAGGAAGGGATGCTGTACTTTGTCAAATGCTTTTTCAGCATCTATTGAGAGTATCATATGGTTCTTGTTCTTTCTTTTATTGATGTGTTGTATCACATTGACTGATTTGCGGATGTTGAACCAACCTTGCAGCCCTGGGATAAATCCCACTTGGTCGTGGTGAATAATCCTTTTAATGTACTGTTGAATCCTATTGGCTAGTACTTTGGTGAGAATTTTTGCATCTGTGTTCATCAAGGATATTGGTCTATAGCTCTCTTTTTTGATGGGATCCTTGTCTGGTTTTGGGATCAAGGTGATGCTGGCCTCATAAAATGAGTTTGGGAGTTTTCCTTCAATTTCTATTTTTTGGAACAGTTTCAGCAGAATAGGAATTAGTTCTTCTTTAAATGTTTGGTAGAATTCCCCCGGGAAGCCATCTGGTCCTGGGCTTTTGTTTGTTTGGAGATTTTTAATGACTGTTTCAATCTCCTTACTGGTTATGGGTCTGTTCAGGCTTTCTATTTCTTCCTGGTTCAATTTTGGTAGTTTATATGTTTCTAGGAATGCATCCATTTCTTCCAGATTGTCAAATTTGTTGGCGTAGAGTTGCTCATAGTATGTTCTTATAATAGTTTGTATTTCTTTGGTGTTAGTTGTGATCTTTCCTCTTTCATTCATGATTTTATTTATTTGGGTCCTTTCTCTTTTCTTTTTGATAAGTCTGGCCAAGGGTTTATCAATTTTATTAATTCTTTCAAAGAACCAGCTCCTAGTTTGGTTGATTTGTTCTATTGTTTTTTTGGTTTCTATTTCATTGATTTCTGCTCTGATCTTTATGATTTCTCTTCTCCTGCTGGGCTTAGGGTTTCTTTCTTGTTCTTTCTCCAGCTCCTTTAGGTGTAGGGTTAGGTTGTGTACCTGAGACCTTTCTTGTTTCTTGAGAAAAGCTTGTACCGCTATATATTTTCCTCTCAGGACTGCCTTTGTTGTGTCCCACAGATTTTGAACCGTTGTATTTTCATTATCATTTGTTTCCATGATTTTTTTCAATTCTTCTTTAATTTCCCGGTTGACCCATTCATTCTTTAGAAGGATGCTGTTTAGTCTCCATGTATTTGTGTTCTTTCCAGACTTCCTCTTGTGGTTGAGTTCTAGCTTCAGAGCATTGTGGTCTGAAAATATGCAGGGAATGATCCCAATCTTTTGATACTGGTTGAGTCCTGATTTAGGACCGAGGATGTGATCTATTCTGGAGAATGTTCCATGTGCACTAGGGAAGAATGTGTATTCTGTTGCTTTGGGATGAAATGTTCTGAATATATCTGTGATGTCCATCTCATCCAGTGTATCATTTAAGGCCTTTATTTCCCTGTTGATCTTTTGCTTGGATGATCTGTCCATTTCAGTGAGGGGAGTGTTAAAGTCCCCTACTATTATTGTATTATTGTTGATGTGTTTCTTTGATTTTGTTATTAATTGGTTTATATAGTTGGCTGCTCCCACATTGGGGGCATAGATATTTAAAATTGTTAGATCTTCTTGTTGGACAGACCCTTTGAGTATGATATAGTGTCCTTCCTCATCTCTTATTATAGTCTTTGGCTTAAAATCTAAGTGATCTGATATAAGGATTGCCACTCCTGCTTTTTTCTGATGTCCATTAGCATGGTAAATTCTTTTCCACCCCCTCACTTTAAGTCTGGAGGTGTCTTCGGGTTTAAAATGGGTTTCTTGGAGGCAACATATAGATGGGTTTTGTTTTTTTATCCATTCTGATACCCTGTGTCTTTTGATTGGGGCATTTAGCCCATTAACATTCAGGGTAACTATTGAGAGATATGATTTTAGTGCCATTGTATTGCCTGTAAGGTGACTGTTACTGTATATTGTCTCTGTTCCTTTCTGATCTACCACTTGTAGGCTCTCTGTTTGCTTAGAGGACCCCTTTCAGTATTTCCTCTAGAGCTGGTTTGGTGTTTGCAAATTCTTTCAGTTTTTGTTTGTCCTGGAAGCTTTTAATCTCTCCTTCTATTTTCAATGATAGCCTAGCTGGATATAGTATTCTTGGCTGCATGTTTTTCTCGTTTAGTGCTCTGAAAATGTCATGCCAGCTTTTTCTGGCCTGCCAGGTCTCTGTGGATAAGTCAGCTGCCAATCTAATACTTTTACCATTGTATGTTACAGACTTCTTTTCCCGGGCTGCTTTCAGGATTTTCTCTTTGTCACTAAGGCTTGTAAATTTTACTATTAAGTGACGGGGTGTGGGCCTATTCTTATTGATTTTGAGGGGCGTTCTCTGAACCTCCTGAATTTTGATGCTCGTTCCCTTTGCCATATTGGGGAAATTCTCTCCAATAATTCTCTCCAGTATACCTTCTGCTCCCCTCTCTCTTTCTTCTTCTTCTGGAATCCCAATTATTCTAATGTTGTTTCATCTTATGGTGTCACTTATCTCTCGAATTCTCTCCTCATGGTCCAGTAGCTGTTTGTCCCTCTTTTGCTCAGCTTCTTTATTCTCTGTCATTTGGTCTTCTATATCGCTAATTCTTTCTTCTGCCTCATTTATCCTAGCAGTGAGAGCCTCCATTTTTGATTGAACTTCATTAATAGCTTTTT
Source organism: Neogale vison (assembly GCF_020171115.1). Classification (NCBI taxonomy): domain Eukaryota; kingdom Metazoa; phylum Chordata; class Mammalia; order Carnivora; family Mustelidae; genus Neogale; species Neogale vison. The sequence continues at coordinate 185,583,227 of NC_058093.1, read as the reverse complement.
TGATTTCAACTTGGTTGGATTTTAGTTCTTTTATTTCTCCAGAAAGGGCTTTTATATCTCTGGAGAGGGTTTCTCTAATATTTTCCATGCCTTTTTCAAGCCCGGCTATAACCTTGAGAACTGTCATTTTGAACTCTAGATCTGACATATTACCAATGTCTGTATTGATTAGGTCCCTAGCCTTTGGTACTGCCTCTTGTTCTTTTTTTTGTTGTGAATTTTTCCGCCTTGTCATTTTGTCCAGCTAAGAGTATATGAAGGAGCAAGTAAAATACTAAAAGGGTGGCAACAATCCCAGGAAAATATGCTTTAACCAAATCAGAAGAGATCCCAAATCGTGAGGGGGGATTTCTCCTCCCTCACGATTGGGTGAGGGATCTCCTCTGATTGGGATCTCCTTTTATTGGGATCTCCCAATCTCTTCTGATTGGGATCTCTTCTGATTTGGGGATAAAAAGAGGTTCAAAAAGAAAGAAAGAAAAAAATAAAAAAAGTATTAAAAAAAGAGATTGAATTAAAAATTCAATCAAGAATTTAAAAAAGAATTAAGAAAAAAAAGATTGAAGAGATTAGGATCTCTTCTTTCAGAAAGTGGTTGTTTTTCTGTTTCTAGAATTGCTGTTCTTCTTCTCTTCGATCTGCCACTGAGGATCGGTCTTAATGTTGGTTTGTGTCCATGGAGACCTTGGAATGGGGCAGTGGCGCTGGCACCCTGAAAGAATCTCCTAACCGGAGGCTTTGAGACAGCTCCAAAGAGCATGTTTCCCATGTGGAGTCGGTTTTGTTCTGATTCGTGCCTCAGGAACCACAATAAATTGTTATTTATCTCCTCATCTGAGAAGAGATGCCTGGAACCCAAAGCAATGGATCCGATTATATCCTAGGGGTGTGTCCGGTTGAATCGTCTTCTCTGGGGACATCTGTCTACGGGTCTGAGTGGAGGTAGTTGTGAAGCTGGTGTCATATCGCCCATGTTTGTCCCGGGTGGCCCACAGTATTGGGATGGCCTCGGAGTCTTTGGAGGTTTCTCCTAATCTGTAGTGTTGGGGCCAATGGAATGGGCAGAATTCCCTTGGACAGGGGAACCACAGTCCTGAGGTGTGGCCCCAGCTGTCTTCGTTTCAGTAGGGAGGTCCGTGCTCAGGCTGTGTCAAACAGGTCATTAGTGCCCAGGCTAGACTGTATAATTGGGGTACAGTCCAGTGGCGTGCATGTTGATCCTCATTTGGGGTTTCTGGGTATGTCCATAGGGCAAAGTTTTTCTTCTGGAGGGCAGGCAGAGTGCTGCATTGTTGCTCCAGAATTCCCAAACTGGAGGGCATGTGGCCCAGGAGTGTGAGGACGGAAGTCTGAGAACACAAGCTAGGCCAGATTTTCGGGTCGAGAGCATGGCAGGCAATCTCTGCAGAGCTCTCGTGCATCTGACGTTCAGGGTGAGGATCAGACGTTGGCTCAGGTTGGAGTTTCTGTCCATGATGGCCCCTTCATGAAGGGGGGAGCGTGCATCACGTGGCCATGGAGTTTTTCCTTCGATGGGACTTGTGAGAAGTTCCAAACCGCAAGGATACCTTCTGTGGGACAATTGCGAATTGTTGGATGGTTCAAGGACCTCCTATCCGGAATGACTCCAGAGCAGGGTTCTAAGATTGGATGCCTGGGAAACCTGCCTCACATTCCAATTGTATCCTCTCAACAAGACAGGATCGATCTGTTGGCTCTGGAGGAGCTACCGAGGGGGCTTAGTTGAAATGGGCTCTCCTGAGGATCGGTTATCATGTGGGTTTTTGTTTATGGAGACCTTGGAATGGGACCGTGGCACCGGGATCTTGAAGGATTCTCATAACAGGAGGATTTGACACATCTCCAATGAGCAAGTTTCCCATGTGGTGATGAGATTTGTTATGATTGCTGCCTCAGGAAAACCCCATATGCTGGTATTGGAAACCAGGACTCTGAGGAAAGATGCCTGGAAACAAAAGCAATGGATCTGAATAGGGCCTAGGTCCGTTTCCGATTGAATCTTCTCTGGGGACATCTGTCTATGGGACTGAGTGGAGGTTGTTGCAAAGCTGGTGTCATATCGCCCATATTTGTCCCGTGTGGCCCACAGTATTGGGATGTCCTCAGAATCTTTGGAGGTTTCTCCGAATCTGTAGTGTTGGGGCCAATGAAATGGGCAGAATTCCTGTGGAGAGGGCAGGCACAGTCCTGACGTGTGGCTCCAGGGGCTCCATCCTGTAGGGTGTGTGGACTAGGGCTGTAGGGACAGAAGTCTGAAAACACAAACTCAGCTTAGTTTTGGGGACGTAGGTTCAGCAGGCACGATCTACAGATGGTAGGAGAACTCTTCATGATATGAACAAAGGGCGAATGTGAGGTGCTTCATCAAGCTTTTGTCTCTGGATTTTGTGTCAACAATAGCCATTGAATGTCGAGGCATGGACAAGTATCCCTCTCTGGGGATTTAGACTGATTCCAAGAGTTTGGGGTAATTCTCTGGGATGGGAGATGTCCCTTCTGTTTATTACCTCAAGTGTCCCACCTAAATACGGATTCCAGAGGAGAGCACTGGGGAGGAGCTACTGAACAACCCAACCTCTGGTTTAGAATGGGGGCCTAGGGGCATCACAAGCCCCATATGCTGGCTCCTGGTCCAGCCACTGAGAGGCCTTACTTGAGGCCAGGGCTCACGCTGAGTGTCACAATGCGAGTTTGTGCCCAACCTGGCCCTCAAGCATGGGTGGGACCTCATGGGCCACGCTGGTTTCTCCTACTCTGAATGTTCTACAACATGCCAACCACATGGTTTCTTGCCATGCAGATGGAAAGGTTCTGATTTCTGCATCATTTTCAACCCTGGGCAGTGATTGGAGATAAGGTCTAGGTTCTGAAGCCTTAAAAACAAGGTTGGGAGGAGATGAGGACCTAAGGCCATGGTGGGTCAGGTGTACTCGTTGTGCGGCCAGCTGTCTGGGTGTCGGTCAGGAAATCCGGACTCAGGTTGTGTCAGACAGGACATTAGTGCCCAGGGTAGACTGTATAATTGGGGTACAGTCGAGTGGCACGTAGGTTGATCCTCATTTGGGGTTTCTGGGTAGCCCCATAGGGCAACGTTTTTCTTCTGGAGGGCAGGCAGAGTGCTGCATTGTGCCTCTGGAATTGCCAGTCTGGAGGGCTTGTGACCCAGGAGTGTGAGGACGAAAGTCTGAAAATACAAGCTAGGCTTAGGTTTCAGGGCGAGGGCATGGCAGGCACACTCTGCAGAGCTGAATAGAGTTCTTGTGCATCTGAACACAGGTCGAGCATCTGACTTTGACTCAGGTTGTAGTTTCTGTCCATGATGGCCTCTTCATGAAGGGGGAGTGTCTCAAGAGGCTATGTAGGTATTCCCACGATGGGTGTTGTGAGATGCTCCAAACCACAAGGATTCCTTTTGTCAGATCCTCGAGAACAGCTCTATGGCTTCTGGAGGTCCCTAAGGAATGACTCCACAGCAGGATTCTAAGGATGGATGTGTGGTGTGCTGCCTCATATTCGAATTATTTCCTAGCGACAGGGCAGGTTCAATCTTCTGGCTCTGGGGGAGGATCCGAGGGGGCTGAGGTGAAATGGACTCTCCTGTGGATGGGTCATATTGTGCGTTTGTGTCCATGGAGACCTTGGAATGGGGCGGTGGATCCGGGGCCCTGAAAGATTCTCTTAAACGGAGGTTTTGATAGAGCTCCAAAGATTACGTTTCCAATATGGAGACAAGATTTGTTCTGATGAGTGCCTCAAGAACCCCCATATGCTGGTATTGGAAACCAGGCCTCTGAGGAGAGATGTCTGGAAACCAAAGCAATGGATTCGATTAGGGCCTAGGGGCCTGTAAGGTACAATCTGATTCTCTGGGCACATCAGTCTACTGGTCTTATTGGAGGTAGTTGCTCATCTTGTGTCACATCACCCCTGTTTGTCCTGGACGACCTACACTATTTGGATGTCCTTGGGGTCTTTGGAGGTTTCTCCTAATCTGTATGGTTGTGGACATTGGAATGGGCATAATTCCCTTGGAGAGAGCAGGCACAGTCCTGAGTTGTGTCTCCAGAGGTTACTGCCTGGAGGGTGTGTGGACCTGGGCTGTGGGGACAGAAGTCTGAAAACAGAAACTCGGCTTAGGTTTGGTGACGTAGGTATGGCAGGCGCGGTCTATAGACCTTGAGGAGAACTCTTTGGGAAATGAACAAAGGGCGAATGTAAGGCTCTTGCTCAGGCTTTTGTTACTGGATTTTGTGTCAATGATGGCCATGGAATGTCAGGGTGGCCTCATGAGCCATGGATGAGATTCCCTCTCAGGGATGTGGCCAGATACCAAGACTATGTGTTCATTCTGTGGGATGGGAGGAGTCCTTTCTGTTTGTTTTTTTTTTTTCCTCAGGTGTCCTACCAAAAGAGGGATTCCAGAGCAGAGCCTTGGAGAGGGGAAAGTGGACAACCCGAACTCTGGTTAAGATTCGGGGCTTAGGGGCATGACAATCCCCATATGAGGGCTCTTGTTTCAGCCACTGAGTGGCCTTACCGGAGGACAGGGTAACATTGAGGGTCACAATGTGTGTTTGTGCCCAACGTGGCCCTCAAACATGGGCGGGGCCACCTGGGAACGCTGGTTTCTCCTACACTGAACATTGGACAACATGCCAACCACAAGTTTTCTTTCCACGGGGAAGGAGGAGTTGTGATTTCTGTATCAAGTTCACCCCTGGGCTGTGGAGATTGGTCCACCCCTGGACCAATCAGAGATAAGGTCTAGGTTTTGAAGCCTAAAAATCGAAGTTGGGAAGAGATGATGACTTAAGGCCATGGCAGTTCTGAGTGCTCAGTGTGGGGCCTGCTGTCTGCTTGTTGTTTGGGAGGTCCGGGCTCAGGCTGTGTCAGACAGTTCAGAAGGCCCCTGGGTAGACTGTATAATTGGGGTGCAGTCGAGTTGTGTGCAGGTTGATCCTCTTTTGGGGTTTCTGGTTATCCCCATAGGGCAAAGACTTACATCTGGAGGGCAGGCAGAGTGCTGAATACTGGATCCAGAAATCCCAAACTGGAGGGCATGCTGGCCGGAGTGTGAGCAGTTTGGAGCATCTCACAACTCCCATCCTGAGTAAACCTACATGGCCTTGAGATGCTTCCCCCTTCATGAAGGGGCCATAATGGACAGAAACTCTAACCTGAGCCTAGGTCTGAACCTCGCCCTGACTTCAGATGCATGAAATCCCGAATCAGATCTGCAGAGGGTGCCTGCCGTGCCGTCGCCCCAAAACCTATGCCTAACATGTGTTCTCAGACTTCCGTCCTCATACCCCTCCCCCACAAGACATCCAGTTTGGGAATTACGGAGCCACAATGCAGCACTCTGCCTGCCCTCCAGAAGAAAAATATTGCCCTTGGGGCTACCCAGAAACGCCAAATAAGGATCAACCTGCACACCACTCGACTGTACCCCAATTATACAATCTACCATGGACACTAATGCCCTGTTTGACACAGCCTGAGCCTGAACCTCCTGACCAACACCCAGACAGCTGGCTCCACACTGAAACATATCGGACCCAACATGGCCTTAGGTCGTTATATCTTCCCAACCTCGGTTTTCAGACTTCACAAACTAGACCTTATCTCCCATTACTGCCCAGGGGTGAATGAGATGCAGAATTCAGAACTGCTACTTCCCCATGGCAAGAATACATGTGGTTGGCATGTTGTCCAATGTTCAGTGTAGGAGAAAACAGCATGCACCATGAGTCACAGCCCATGCTTGAGTGCCACGAGGGCACAAACACACATTGACCCTCAGCGTGAGTTCTGACCTCAAGGAAGGCCTCTCAGTGGCTGGATCATTAGAAGGCATATTGGGCTTGCCATGCCCCTAGGCCCCAATTTTTAACCAGATTTCTGGTAGTCTGGCCGTCCCTCCCCAGGGCTCTGCTTTGGAATCCCTCTTTTGGTGGGACCCCTGAGGTAACAAAACTGAAAGGACTCCTCCCATCCCACAGATTGACCCAAAACTTTGGGATCGGGCCAAATTCACAGAGAGGAAGACTCGTCCATGGCCCATGAGGCCTCCCCGACATTCCACGACCATCATTGACCCAAAATCCAGAGATAAAAGCCTGAGCTTGCCCCTCATACTCGCCCTTTCTTCATATCCCAAAGAGTTCTCCTCACTGTCTGTAGATAGGGCCTGCCATACCTACGTCCCCAATCCTAAGCTGAGTTTGTGATTTCAGACATCTGTCCCCACAGTCCTGGCCCACACACCCTTCAGGCTGGGGCATCTGGAGCCACACATCATGTCTGTCCCTGCCCAATCCACGGGAATTCTGCCCCTTCCATTCTCCATAATCGTACAAGTTAGGAGAAACCTGCAAAGTCCCTGAGGCCATGCCAATAGTGTAGGCTGCCCGGCCAAACAGTGACTGTCTGATACCAGCTGGGCAACTACCTCCACTCATACCATAGACTGATGTCGCCAGAGAAGAAGATTAAACCTGACAGGTCCCTAGGCCCTAATCAGATCCATTGCTGTGCTTACCAGGTTTCTCTCCCCAGAGGCCTGGTTTCCAAAAGCAGCATATGGAGGTTTCCTGAGGCACCAATTAGAACAAATCTTATCTCCACATAGGAAACTTGCTCTTTGGAGCTGTCTCAAAGTCTCCAGATAGGAGAATCCTTCAGGGCCCCAGTGCCACCGCCCAATTCCAAGGTCACCTTGGACACAAACCCACATTAGGACATATCCACAGGAGATTCCATTTCAACACAGCCCTCTTGGTTGCTCCCCCAGAGCCAGCAGATCGAATCTGTCTTGTCTCTAGGAGACAATTGGAATGTGAGGCGGGCTGCCCAGGCATCCATTCTTAGAACCCTGCTCTGGTGTCATTCCGTACGGGACGTCCTAGAGCCATCCAACAGGTCTAAAATATCATGCAGAAGGAATTCTTGCATCTTGGAGTATCTCACAACTCCCAAGTAGGTAAACCTCAATGGATTTGTGATTTCCCCCACCCCCTTTATGAAGGGGAAATCGTGGACAGGAACTCCAACCTGAGCCAACGTCTGACCCTTGCCCTGACTTCAGATGCACGAGATCTCGATTCAACTCTGCAAAGTGTGCTTGCCTTGTCCTCACCCTGAAATGTAAGTGTCAGGTTGTGTTCTCATACTTCTGTCCTCACAATCCTGGCCCCCAAGCCCTCAGGTTTGGCAATTCTGGACACAAAATGCAGCACTCTGCCTGCCCTCCAGAAGAAAAATGTTGCCCTATGGAGCTATCCAAACTCCCCAAATGAGGATAGACGTACATGGCACTCTACTGTACCCAAAATATATAGTCTAAATTGGGCACTAATACTGTGTCTGACACAGCCTGAGCCCGGACCTCCTGACCAAAACCCAGACAGCTGACTGCACACTGAGCACATTGAACCCACCATGTCCTTAGCTCGTCATCTCTTCCCAAACTAGCTTTTCAGGCTTCAGAACTTAGACCTTAACTCCATACCCTGCCAAAGTGTGAATGTGATGTAGAAATCAGATCTCCTCCTTACCCATGGCAAGAAACCTCATGGGTTGCATGTTGTCCAACGTTCAGTGTAGGAGAAACCAGCATTCACCGTGAGGGCCTGCCCATGCCTGAGTGTTGTGAGGGCATAAACACGCATTGTGACCCTCAGCATGAGTCCTGTCCTCTCGTAAGTACTCTCAGTGGCTGGACCATTAGATATCCTAATGGGATTGCCATGCCCCTAGGCCCCAATTTTTAACCAGATTTCTGGTTGTCCAGTCAAACCTCCCCAGGGCTCTTCTCTGGAATCCCTCTTTTGGTGGGACACCTGAGGTAAAAAACATAACAGACTCCTCCCATCCCAAAAAATGACCCCAAACTCTTGGGATCAGGACAAATTCCCAGAGAGGAAGACCTATCCATTTCCCATGAGGTAACCCGGACATTCCATGGCCATCGGTGACACAATATCCGGAGACAAAAGCCTGAGCAAGCGCCTCACACTTGCCCTTTGTTTATATCCCGAAGAGTTCTCCTCGTTGTCTGTAGAGCAGTCCTGCCATACCTAAGACCCGAAACCGAAGTCCAGTTTGTGTTTTCAGACATCTGTCCCCACAACCCTGGCCCACACACCCTACAGGCTCAGGCCCCAGAAGCCAAACCTGAGGACTGTACCTTTCCTCTCCAAGGGAATTCTGCCCATTCCATTGGCCAAAATCCTACAAATAGGATAAGCCTCCAAAGTCCCCGAGTCCATCCCAACAGTGTTGGCTGCCCAGGACAAACAGGGGCAATCTGAGCCCATCTGAGCACCTACCTGAACTCAGACAAAGAGAGAGATGTCCCCGGAGGTAAATTGGAATGAACAGGCCCCTAGGCCCTAATCGGATCCATTTCTTTTGTTTCCAGTTATCTCTCTGTAGAGGCTTGGAATCCAATACCAGCATACGGCTGTTTCTTGACGCACCCATCAGAACAAATCTCGTCTCCAAATGGGAAACTTACCTGTTGGAGCTGTGTCAAAGCCTCTGGTTAGAAGAACACTTCAGGGCCCTGCTGCCACCACCTCATTCTACTGTCTCCGTGAACACAAACCCACATTAGGACCCATTCGCAAGAGAGTCCATTTCAACTCAGCCCCCTCGGTTGTTCCCCCATATCCAGCAGATCTACCCTGTCTTGTCGCTAGGAGACAATTAGAATGAGAGGTGGGCTGCCCAGCCATCCATCCTTAGAACGCTGTTCAGAATCGTTCAGTATGGGAAGTCCTGGAGCTCACCCACAGGTCTCAATGGTCCCGCAGAAGAATCTTTGCGGTTTGGAGCATCTCACAACCCCCATCGTGGGAAAACCTCCATGGCCTCAAAATCTCCCCCACCTCTTCATAAGGGGTCATCAGGAACAGAAACTGCAATCTGAGCGATGGTCTTATCCGCGTCCTGACTTTAGATGCATGAGATCTCAATTCAGCTCTGCAGAGTGAGCCTGCTGTGCCCTCGTCCAGAAACCTAAGCCTAGCTTCTGTTCTCAGACTTCCGTCCTCACACTCCTGGCCCACAAGCCCTCCAGTTTGGCATTTCCAGAACTACAATGCAGCACTCTGCCTGCTTTCCAGAAGAAAAACATTGCACTCTGGGGCTACCCAGAAACACCAAATGAGGATCAATATGCACGCCACTTGACTGTACCCCGATTATACAGGCTGCCCTGGGCACTAATGCCTTTTCTGACACAGTCTGAGCCTGGACTTCCCGACCCACACCCAGCCAGCTAGCCGCACATTGAGCACATCAGACCCGCCATGGCCTTAGGTCCTCATCTTTTCCCAACCTCGGTTTTCAGGCTTCAGTACCTAGACCTTATCACCACTCACTGCCTAGGGTTGAACATGAAGCAGAAATCAGAATGCCTTCCCCATGGCAAGAAATCTTGTGGTTCGCATGTTGTCCAACCTTCAGTGTAGTTGAAACCGGTGTGGCCCATGAGGCCTCGCCCATGCTTGAGGGCCACATTGGTTACAAACACGCATTGTGACCCTCAGCATGTGCCCATTCCTCAAAAAGGCCTCTGAGTGGCTGGACCAAGAGACGGCTTATTGGGCTTGCCTTGCCCCTAGGCTCCAATTTTTAACCATATTTCGGGTTGTCCATTCGCCCCTTGCCAGGGGTCTCCTTTGGAATACCTCTTTTGGTGGGACACCTGAGGTAAAAAAACTGAAAGGACTCCTCCCATCCCACAGATTGACCCAAAACAATTGGGATTGGGCCAAATCCACAGAGAGGAAGACTCGTCCATGGCCCATGAGGCCTCCCTGACATTCCACGGCCATTTGACTCAAAATCCAGAGACTAAAGCCTGAATAAGCGCCTCACACTCGCTCTTTCTTCATATCCAGAAGAGTTCTCACGGTCTGTACATTGGGCCTGCCACCTGTGCCCCCAAACCTAGGCCAAGTTTGAGTTTTCAGGCTTTTGGCCCCACAGTCCTGGCTCACACACCCTCCAGGCTGGGGAACCTGGAGCCACACATCAGGACTGTGCCTTCCCACTCCACAGTAGCTGTGCCCATTCCATTGTTCATAATCGTACAAATTAGGAGAAACCTGCAAAGTCCCCGAGGCCATCACAATAGTGTAGGCCGCCCAGTACAAACAGGGGCAATCTGAAACAAGCTGAGCATCCACCTACACTTGTACTGTAGATGGATGTCCCCAAGGAAGAAGATTGAACCGGACAGACCCCTAGGCCCTAATCAGATCCATTGCTTTGGTATCCAGGTATCTCTCCTCAGAGACCTGGTTTCCAATATCAGCCTATGGGGGTGTCCTGAGGCACCAATCAGAACAAATCTCGTCTTCACATGGGTAACTTGTCTTTTGGAAATGTCTCAAAAACTCCAGTTAGGAGAATATTTCAGGGCCCATGTGCCACCGCCCAATTTTAAAGTCTCCATGGACACAAACTCACATTAGAACCCACTACAGGAGAGTCCATTTCAATTCAGCCCACTCGGATGCTCCCCCCGAGAAGCATATCAAACATGTCTATTTGCTAGGAGATAATTGGAATGCGAGGTGGGCTGCACAGTCATCTATCCTTAAATCCCAGCTCTGGCGTCGTTCCATATGAGACGTCCTAGAGCGATCCAACAGGTCTCAATTGTCGATCAGAAGGAATACTTGTGGTTTGGAGCATCTCACAACTCCCATCCTGAGTAAACCTCCATGGCCTCGAGATGCTGCCCCCTTCATGAAGGGGTTATAATGGAGAGAAACTCCAACCTGAGCCTAAGTCTGAACCTCGCCCTGACTTCAGATGCATGAAATCCCGATTCAGATCTGCAGAGGGTGCCTGCCGTGCTCTCGCCCCGAAAACTATGCCTAACATGTGTTCTCAGACTTCCGTCCTCACACTCCTCGCCCACGAGGCATCCAGTATGGGAATTCCGGTGCCACAATGCAGCACTCTGCCTGGCCTCCAGAAGAAGAAGGTTGCCCTTGATGCTACCCAGAAAAACCAAGAGGATCAACCTGCACGCCACTCGACTATATCCCAATTATACAATCTACCATGGACACTAATGCTCTGTATGACACAGCCTGAGCCTGAACCTCCTGACCAACACCCAGACAGCTGGCTCCACACTGAGCACATCGGACTCGACATGGTCTTAGGTCGTCATATCTTTCCAACCTCGGTTTTCAGACTTCACAACCTAGATGTTATCTCCAATCACTGCCCAGGGGTGAATGAGATGCAGAAATCGAACTACTACTTCCCCATAGCAAGGATACATGTGGTTGGCATGTTGTCCAACGTTCAGTGTAGGAAAAACCAGCGTACACCATGAGTCCCCGCCCACGCTTGAGTGCCACGAGGGCATAAACACGCATTGTGACCCTCAGCGTGAGCTCTGTCCTCAAGGTAGGCCTCTCAGTGGCTGGATCATTAGAAGGCATATTGGGCTTTCTAAGCCCCTAGGTCCCAATTTTTTTCCAATTTATTTATTTTCAGAAAAACATTATTCATTATTTTTTCACCACACCCAGTGCTCCATGCAAGCCATGCCCTCTATAATACACACAACCTGGTACCCCTACCTCCCACCCCCCCGCCACTTCAAACCCCTCAGACTGTTTTTCAGAGTCCATAGTCTCTCATGGTTCAACTCCCCTTCCAATTTACCCAAATTCCCTACTCCTCTCTAATGCCCCTTGTCCCCCATGGCATTTGTTATGCTCCACAAATAAGTGAAACCATATGATAATTGACTCTTTCTGCTTGACTTATTTCACTCAGCATAATCTCTTCCAGTCCTGTCCATGTTGCTACAAAAGTTGGGTATTCATCCTTTCTGATGGAGGCATGATACTCCATAGTGCATATGGACCACATCTTCCTTATCCATTCATCCGTTGAAGGGCATCTTGGTTCTTTCCATAGTTTGGCGACTGTGGCCATTGCTGCTATAAACATTGGGGTACAGATGGCCCTTCTTTTCACGACATCTGTGTCTTTGGGGTAAATACCCAGGAGTGCAATTGCAGGGTCATAGGGAAGCTCTATTTTTAATTTCTTGAGGAATCTCCACACTGTTCTCCAAAGAGGCTGCACCAACTTGCATTCCCACCAACAGTGTAAGAGGGTTCCCCTTTCTCCACATCCTCTCCAACACATGTTGTTTTCTGTTTTGTTAATTTTGGCCATTCTAACTGGTGTAAGGTGATATCTCAATGCGGTTTTAATTTGAATCTCCCTGAGGGCTAATGATGATGAGCATTTTTTCATGTGTCTGATAGCCATTTGTATGTCTTGATTGGAGAAGTGTCTGTTCATATCTTCTGCCCATTTTTTGATGTATTTGTCGTGTGGGTTGAGTTTGAGGAGTTCATTATAGATCCTGGATATCAACCTTTTGTCTGTACTGTCATTTACAAATATCTTCTCCCATTCCGTGGGCTGCCTCTTTGTTTTTTTGACTGTTTCCTTTGCTGTGCAGAAGCTTTTGATTTTGATGAAGTCCCAGAAGTTTATTTTCGCTTTTGTTTCCTTTGCCTTTGGAGACGTATCTTGAAAGAAGTTGCTGTGGCTGATATCAAAGAGATTACTGCCTATGTTCTCCTCTAAGATTCTGATGGATTCCTGTCTCACGTTGAGGTCTTTTATCCATTTTGAGTTGATCTTTGTGTACGGTGTAAGAGAATGGTCGAGTTTCATTCTTCTACATATAGCTGTCCAGTTTTCCCAGCACCATTTATTGAAGAGACTGTCTTTTTTCCACTGTATATTTTTTCCTGTTTTGTCAAAGATTAATTGACCATAGAGTTGAGGGTCCATATCTGGGCACTCTACTCTGTTCCACTGGTCTATGTGTCTGTTTTTATGCCAGTACCATGCTATCTTGGTGATCACAGCTTTGTAGTAAAGCTTGAAATCAGGTAAGGTGATGCCGCCAGCTTTATTTTTGTTTTTCAACATTTCCTTAGCGATTCAGGGTCTCTTCTGATTCCATACAAATTTTAGGATTATTTGCTCCAGCTCTTTGAAGAATGCCGGTGGAATTTTGATCGGACTGGCATTAAAAGTATTGATTGCTCTAGGCAGTATAGACATTTTAACAATGTTTATTCTTCCGATCCAGAGCATGGAATGGTCTTCCATCTATTTGTGTCTTCTTCAATTTCTTTCATGAATGTTCTGTAGTTCCTCAAGTACAGATCCTTTACCTCTTTAGTTAGGTTTATTCCAAGGTATCTTATGGCTCTTGGTGCTATAGTAAATGGAATCGATTCTCTAATTTCCCTTTCTGTATTTTCATTGTTAGTCTATAAGAAAGCCACTGATTTCTGCACATTGACTTTGTATCCTGCCACGTTGCTGAATTGCTGTATGAGTTCTAGTAGTTTGGGGGTGGAGTCTTGTGGGTTTTCCATATAAAGAATCATGTCATCTGCGAAGAGAGAGAGTTTGACTTCTTCATTACCAATTTGGATACCTTTTATTTCTCTCTGTTGTCTGATTGCTGTTGCTAGGACTTCTAATACTATGTTGAACAAGAGTGGTGAAAGTCGGCATCCTTGTCTTGTTCCTGATCTCAATGGGAAGGCTGCAAGCTTTTTCCCATTGAGGATGATGTTTGCTGTGGGTCTTTCATAGATAAATTTTATGAAGTTCAGGAATGTTCCCTCTATCCCTATACTTTGAAGCGTTTTAATCAGGAACGGATGTTGGATTTTGTCAAATGCTTTTTCTGCATCAATTGAGAGGACCATGTGGTTCTTCTCTCTTCTCATATTAATTTGTTGTATCACATTGATTGATTTGCGAATGTTGAACCATCCTTGTAGCCCAGGGATGAATCCCACCTCATCATGGTGGATAATCTTTTTAATGTGCTGTTGGATCCTGTTGGCTAGGATCTTGTTGAGAATCTTAGCATCCATATTCATCAGTGATATTGGTCTGAAATTCTCCGTTTTCGTAGGGTCTTTGCCTGGTTTGGGGATCAGGGTAATGCTGGCTTCATAGAAAGAGTCTGGAAGTTTTCTTTCTGCTTCAATTTTTTGAAACAGCTTCAGGAGAATAGGTGTTATTTCTTCTTGGAAGGTTTGGTGGAATTCCCCAGGGAATCCGTCAGGTCCTGGGCTCTTGTTTTTTGGGAGGTTTTTGATCACTGATTCAATCTCGTTATTAGATATTGGTCTATTCAGGTTGTCGATTTCTTCCTGGCTCAATGTTGGTAGTTTATATTTTTCCAGGAATGCATCCATTTCATCTAGGTTGCTAAGCTTATTGACATATAACTGTTCATAATAACTTCTGATGATTGTTTCTACTTCCTTTGTGTTAGTTGTGATCTCTCCCTTTACAATCATAATTTTATTAATTTGGGCTTTATCTCTTTTCTTTTGGATTAGTGTAGGCAGTGGCTTATCAATCTTATTGATTCTTTCAAAAAACCAGCTTCTAGTTTCATTGATACGTTCTACTGTATCTCTGGTCTCTCCCTCATTGATCTCAGCTCTAATCTTGATGATTTTCCTTCTTATGTGTGGAGTTGGTTTGATTTGTTGTTGATCCTCCAGTTCTTTAAGGTGTAGAGACAGCTGGTATGTTCTGGATTTTTCAATTTTTTTTTAGCAAGGCTTGGATAGCTATATATTTTCCCCTTAGGACCGCTTTTGCTGTATCCCATAGGTTTTGGACCGAAGTGTCTTCATTCTCATTGGTTTCCATGAATTGTTTCAGTTCTTCTTTGATCTCCTGGTTGACCCAAGCATTCTTAAGCAAGGTGGTCTTTAGCTTCCAGGTGTTTGAGTTCCTTCTGAACTTTTTCTTGTGATTGAGCTCCAGTTTCAAAGCATTGTGATCTGAGAATATGCAGGGAATAATCTCAGTCTTTTGGTATCGGTTGAGTCCTGATTTGTGATCCAGTATGTGGTCTATTCTGGAGAAGGTTCCGTGTACACTTGAGAAGAATGAGTATTCTATTGTTTTAGGGTGGAATGTTCTGTATATATCTATGAGGTCCATCTGGTCCAATGTGTCATTCAATGCTCTTGTTTCTTTGTTGATTTTCTGCTTCGATGATCTGTCTAATTCTGAAAGAGGTGTGTTAAGATCTCCTACGATTAGTGTATTCATATCAATATGACTCTTTATCTTGATTAACAGTTTTCTTAAGTAATTGGCTGCTCCCATATTGGGAGCATAGATATTTACAATTGTTAGATCATCTTGGTGGATAGTCCCTTTAAGGATTATGTAGTGTCCTTCTGTATCTCTGACTACAGTCTTTAGTTTGAAGTCTAATTTATCTGATATGAGAATTGCTACCCCAGCCTTCTTTTGAGTCCCATTGGCATGAAAGATGCTTCTCCACCCCTTCACTTTCAGTCTGCGTGTATCTTTAGGTTCAAAATGGGTCTCTTGTAGACAGCATATGGATGGATCCTGTCGTTTTATCCAATCTGCAACCCTGTGCCATTTTATGGGTGCATTTAGGCCATTCACATTGAGAGTGATTATTGATAGATACGTTTTTATTGACATCGAGTTACCTTTGAAGTCTTTCTTTCTGTAGACTGTCTCTATATTTCTGTTCAATGCTATTCTTGGGATTTTCCCTCTTTTATAGAACCCCCCTTAATATTTCCTGCAGTGTCAGCTTGGTGGTTGCATAGTCTTTTAAGCCTTGCCGGTCTTGGAAACTCTTTATTTCTCCATCCATTTTGAATGTCAGTCTTGCTGGATAAAGTATTCTTGGCTGCATGTTCTTCTCAATTAGTGCCCTGAATATATCTTGCCAGCCTCTTCTGGCTTGCCAGTTCTCTTTGGACAGGTCTGACGTTATTTTGATGGGCTTCCCTCTGTAAGTAAGGAGCCTCTTTGCCCTGGAGGCTTTCAAGAGATTATACCTACAATTATAATTTCTCAATTTGACTATCAGGTGTCGTGATTTTTTTTGGAGTGTATAATCTTGGGTGGAGACCGTTCAGCCTCTAGTACATGAACGCTGGTTTCATTCGCGAGATTCAGAAAATTTTCATGAAGGACTTGTTCCACGATATCTTCTAGACTTCTTTCTTTCTCCTCCCCTTCAGGAATTCCAATAATTCTGACGTTGGAATGCTTCATGGCATCATTTATTTCCCTGATTCTGCTTTCGTGGGATCTAAGCTGTTTGTTCCAGGCTTCCTCCTGATCTTTTCTCTCTATCTGTTTGTCTTCCAGATCACTAATTCTATCTTCTGTCTCAGTTACCCTAGCTTTGAGAGAGTTTAGATTAGATTGGAACTCATTGAGAGCATTGTGGACCTCCTCCCTGGTAGCTTTAAGCTCTGCCCTAACATTGTGAACATCCTGTCTGGTCGCTTTCAGTTCGGCCCTAATCAATTCTGTTTGGTCATCCATGGCTTTCTCCAACCTAGCTATTGCCTGGATAATTGTTAGCCTGAATTCTCTTTCCGACATATTGTCTATGTTGATAGCCGTTAGCTCTGTTGTAGAAGGTCCATCCTCTGTATTTTTCTTCTGTTGGGCATTCCTCCTCCTTGTCATTTTGGTGGGAGAAGACTGAACAGATGTAGCTGGATGTATCAACTCTGGTGCAGTCAAGGTGCACCCTGGGACACTTCTGAGCAATCAGGATTCCCCACCCAAACGAGAGACAAAAGAAAAGAAAAAGGAAAAGAAGAAAAAGAAAAAGAAAAAGAAAAAAAAAAGAAGAAAAAGAGAGAGAGAGAGAGACAGGAAAGAAAGGGAAGATGAAAGAGAAGGTTCAGCCCAGATGGGCCCCAGGTAAGATTTATGAAGTAGACAAAGAAAAAGAGATAAAAAGACTGATACAATTATATGGCAAGAGAAAGAAAAAAAAATATATATATATATGCAAATAAAGAAAGAAACTCATCAAAAAGGACCACAAGTATAAAATTTATATGCTTTCAGGACAAACTCAAAAAACACCGTAACACTGGTGGAAGAAGATGGGAGAGTTCTTATAAATTCTCAGTGTGTGCGAGGCAGGTTGTTTTGATTCTTCCTGGATGTATCTTGATATCTTTGTTAAAGGACTCAACTTTCCTAAGATAAAGGGGATTAAAAATTGATTTACCTATAGGGGTAGTATTGATTGGGGAAAGGGGATTACTTTGAATTTAACTCTATATGAATATTAGAGGATAAAAATAAACAGAAATATACTAGACTAAACTAAACTAACATTTTTTAAAAAAGGAGTTCAAAAAATAAAAATGCAAAAGAAAACCATAGGTGTATAAATCAAAAAGTTCAGGTTAGAAAGGTATTATGGAATTTGAGGTACTGGACAGCTCGCTGTGATGGTAAATAGGTTAAAAAATTACCTATGTGTAATATATATATATATATATATATATATATATATATATATATACCGGAATAGTGGAAACGAGTGATTAATACAAGTTTTTCTATGAAGTAGTGGTGGTTCTCTTGTAGTCCTTTTTTTTTTTTTTTTGGTTTGTTTTCTGGGGGAGGGGCCTGCCACGTGTGTTGTCAGTCAATTATGTTTCCTGAGTTGAGTCCCCCCGCCCCCCTCAAGGGGGTGGGCTCTGGGGAAACTGGTTTTTTTCAGGCTTTTGTGCTCTGGCGGTTTTTTTGCTTGTTCACTTTTTTCCCTCTCACCTTGACCGCCTTTGATGGTTTTTGTAGTATTAGAAGAAATCAAACCGCACCCTGATCTCCGTCTCAGGGAGAAGCCTCAGTCTGGGTGCAGAAGCTGAATAAATTCCCCCTTGGCCGCTGGCAGCGCAGGTTCCAAGTTGCAGACCCTGGGGGCGCAGGATCTTTTGCTCGTCCCCAAAGCCAAGGCAGTGGAGGCTGTCTGGGAGCTCCCGACGGCCAGAGAGGTTCCAAGCAGCGATCGCACACTGAGATTGTGCTGCCGGACCGCCAGAGAGGTTCCAAGCAGCGATCGCACACTGAGATTGTGCTGCCGGCCCGGGCTGGGAGTGCCCGGATTGCGTGCACCTCTTTTCAGAGGCGGCTGTGGGTCGGGCGCGCGTCTGGGGCACTGAGAACGGGGCGCTGGTCCGTAAGCCACAGGCTTGGCTTTTGCGCGCCTCTGTCCTGGGAAGAGTTTCACGTGCGCGTGTAGGCCCCAGTTTTTAACAAGATTTCTGGTTGTCCATTCGCCCCTCCCCAGGGCTCTACTCTACAATCCCTCTTTTTGTGGGTCACCTGAGGTAACAAAACTGAAAAGACTCCTCCCATCCCACAGATTGCCCCAAAACAATTGGGATCAGGCCAAATCCACAGAGAGGAAGACTCGTCCATGGACCATGAGGCCTCCCCGACATTCCACGGCAATGGTTGACACAAAATCCAGAAACAAAGCCTATATGAGTGCCTTACTCTCGCTCTTTCTTCATATCCCAAAGGGTTCTCCTCACTGTCTGTAAATTGGGCCTGCCATACCTACGTCCCCAAACCTTAGCCGAGTTTGTGTTTTCAAACTTTTGTCAACAGATTCCTGGCCCACACACCCTCCATGCTGGGGGCCCTGGAGCCACTCATCTGATCTGTGCCTGTCCATTCCACGGGAACTCTGCCCTTTCCATTGTACATAATTGTACAAATTAGGAGAACCCTCCAAAGTCCCCGAGGCCATCCCAATAGTGTAGACTGTCTGGCTAAACAGGGGCAGTCTGACACCAGCTGAGCAACTACCTCCACTCATACCTTAGACAGATGTCGCCAGAGAAGAAGATTGAACTCGACAGGTCCCTAGGCCCTAATCAGATTAATTGCTGTGCATTCCAGGTATCTCTCCTCAAAGGCCTGGTTTCCAATACCAGCATATGGGGGTTTCCTGAGGCACCAATTAGAACAAATCTTGTATCCACATAGGAAAATTGCTCTTTGGAGCTGTCTCAAAATCTCCGGTTAGGAGAATCCTTCAGGGCCCCAGAGCCACAGCCCCATTCCAAGGTCTCTATGGACACAGACCCACATTAGGACCTATCCTCAGGAGATTCCATTTCAACACAGCCCTCTTGGTTGCTCCCCCAGAGCCAGCAGATCGGATCTGTCTTGTCTCTAGGAGACAATTGGAATGCTAGGCAGGCTGCCCAGGCATCCATCCTAAGAACCTGCTCTGGCGTCGTTCCATATGGGATGTCCTGGAGCCATCCAACAGGTCTCAAATGTCATGTAGAAGGAATCCTTGCCTTTTGGAGCATCTCTCCACTCCCAATGTGGTTAAATATCGATGGGTTTGTGACATCCCCCCCTTTATGAAGGGGAAATCATGTACAGGAACTCCAACCTGAGCCATTGTCTGATCCTTGCCCTAACTTCAGATTCACCCAATCTCGATTCAGCTCTGCAGAGTGTGCTTGCCTTTCCCTCGCCCTGAAACCTAAGGCTAGCATGTGTTCTCCGACTTCTGTCCTCACACTCCTGGCCCCCAATCCCTCAAGTTTGGCAATTCTGGACACACAATGCAGCACTCTGACAGCCCTCCAGAAGAAAAGTTTTGCCCTATGGAGCTACCCAGACATCTCAATTGAGGATAGACCTACACGGCACTCTACCGTACCCAAATTATATAGTCTAACCTGGGCACTTATACATGATCTGACACAGCCTGAGCCCAGACCTCCTGACCAACACCCAGACAGCGGACCGCACACTGAGCACATCCGACCCACCATGGCCTTAGCCTGTCATCTCTTCCCAAACTAGCTTTTCAGGCTTCAGAACTTAGACCTTCACTCCAAACCCTGCCAAGGGGTGAACGTGATGCAGAAATCAGAACTCCTCCTTACCCATGGCAAGAAACCATGTGGATGGCATGTTGCCCAACGTCCACTGTAGGAGAAACCAGCATTCACCATGAGGCCACACCCATGATTGAGTGCTGTGAGGGCATAAACACGCTTTGTGACCCTCAGCATGAGTCTTGCCCTCTAGTAAGTCCTCTCAGTGGCTGGACCATTAGATGACATAATGGGCTTGCCATGCCCCTAGGCCCCAATTTTTAACCAGATTTCTGGTTGTCCAGTCACCCCTCTCCAGGGCTCTTCTCTGGAATCCCTCTTTTGGTGGGACACTTGAGGTTAAAAAACAAAACAGACTCATCTCATCCCACAGAATGACCCTAAAGTCTTGGGATCAGGACAAATCCTTAGAAAGGAAGACTAGTCCATTGCCCATGAGGTAACCAGACATTCCACAGCCATCGGTGCCACAATATCCAGAGACAAAAGACTTAGCAAGCGCCTCACACTGGCCCTTTGTTCATATCCCGGAGAGTTCTCCTCACAGTCTGTAGAGCAGTCCTGCCATACCTACGACCTAAAACCCAAGCCGAGTTTATGTTTTCAGACAACTGTCCCCACAGCTTTGGCCCACACACCCTACAGGCTCAGGCCCATGGAGCCAAACCTGAGGACTCTACCTGCCCTCTCCAAGGGAATTCTGCCAATATCATTGGTCACAAACCTACGAATAGGATAAACCTCCAGAGTCCCTGATGCCATCCCAATAGTGGTGGCTGCCCAGGAAAACAGGGACAATCTGAGCCCATCTGAGCACCTACCTGCACTCAGACCCGGAGACAGATGTCCCCAGAGGTTAATTGGAACGAACAGGCCCCTAGGCCCTAATCAGATCCATGGCTTCGGTTTCCAGGCATCTCTCCTCAGAGGCCTGAATTCCAAAACCAGCATATGGCTGTTTCTTGAGGCAACCATCAGAACAAATCTCGTCTCCACATGGCAAACTTGCATGTTGCAAACATGCATTAGGGACAGAAACTCCAACCTGAGCATTTGTCTGACCCTCGCCCTGACTTCAGATGCACGAGATCTCAATTCAGCTCTGCAGAGTGTGCCTGCCGTGCCCTCGCCCAGAAACCTAAGCCTAGCTTGTGTTCTCAGACTTCTGTCCTCATAGTCCTGGCCCACAAGCCCTCCAGTCTGGCAGTTCCAGAACTGCAATGCAGCACTCTGCCTGCCCTCCAGAAGAAAAATGTTGCCCTCTGGGGGCTACCCAGAACCCCAAATGAGGATCAACCTGCTCTCCACTTGACTATAACCCAATTATACAGGTTTCCCTGGGCACTAATGACCTTTCTAACACATCCTTAGCCTGACTATCCCACCCACACCCAGCCAGCTGGCTGCACAGTGAGCAAATCAGACCCGCCATGGCCTTAGGTCTTCATCTTATCCCAACCTCGGTTTTCAGGCTTCAGAACCTAGACCTTACCTCCAATCACTTCCCAGGGTTGAACATGATGCAGAAATCAGAACTCCTTCCCCATGGCAAGAAACCTTGTGGTTGGCATGTTGTCCAACCTTCAGTGTAGTTGAAACCAGTGTGGCCCATGAGGCCGCAACCATGCTTGAGGGCCGCGTTGGTCACAAGCATTGTGACTCTCAGTGTGAGCCCAGCCCTCCAGTAAGGCCTCTCAGTGTCTGGAACAAGAGACGGCATATTGGGCTTGCTATGCCGCTAGGCCCCAATTTTAACCATAGTTCGGGTTGTCCATTCGCCACACCCCAGGGCTCTGCTTTAGAATCCCTCTTTTGGTGGGACACCTGAGGTAACAAATCTGAAAGGACTCCTCCCATCCCACAGATTGACCTAAAACAATTGGGATCATGCCTAATCCACAGAAAGGAAGACTCGTCCATGGCCCATGAGGCCTCCCCAACATTCCACTGCCATCGTTGAGACAAAATCCAGAGACAAAAGCCAGAATAAGCACCCCACACTCACTCTTTCTTCAGATCCCGAAGAGTTCTCCCTGTTGATTGGGCCTGTCATGCCTACGTCCCGAAACTTAAGCCGAGTTTGTGTTTTTAGACTTTTGTCCCTACAGTAGTGGTCACACACCCTCTGGTTTGGGGCCCCTGGAGCCAGACATCAGTACTGTGCCTGCCCACACCACGGGAATTCTGCCCCTTCCATTGTCCACAATCGTACAAATTAGGAGAAACCTCCAAAGTCCCCAAGGCCATCCCAATAGTGTAGGCTGCACAGGACAAACAGGGGCAGTCTGACAACAGCTGAGAATCTACTTCTACTCATACCATAGATGGATGTCTCCAAGGAAGAAGATTGAATCGGACAGACCCTTAGGCCCTAATAGGATCCAATGCTTTGGTTTCCAGGT
The DNA here is from genome assembly GCF_020171115.1 of Neogale vison. NCBI lineage: Eukaryota > Metazoa > Chordata > Mammalia > Carnivora > Mustelidae > Neogale > Neogale vison. The sequence continues at coordinate 185,561,029 of NC_058093.1, read as the reverse complement.
ATCTCTCCTCAGAGGCCTGGTTTCCAATATCAGCATATGGGGCTTTCCTGAGGCACCAATCAGAACAAATCTTGTCTCCACATGGGTAACTTGTCCTTTGGTGATGTTTCAAAACCTCCAGTTAGAGGAGCCTTCAGGGCCCGTGTGCCACCACCCCATTCCAAGTTCTCCATGGACACAAATCCACATTAGGACCCATCCGCAAGAGAGTCCATTTCAACTCTGCCCCCTCGGTTGCTCCCCCAGAGCCAGCATACCAAACCTGCCTATTCGCTAGGAGACAATTGGAATGCAAGGCGGGCTGCCCAGGCATCCATCCTTAGAACCCTGCTCAGAATCGTTCCGTATGGGAAGTCCTGGAGCCAACCAACAGGTCTCAATGGTCCCACAGAAGAATCGTTGCAGTTTGGAGCATCTCACAACTCCCATCGTGGGAAAACCTCCATGGCCTCGTGATCCGCCCCCCCCTTAATGAAGGGGCCATCAGGGACAGAAACTCCAACTTTTGCATTCGTCTGATCCTCTCCCTGACTTCAGGTGCATGAGATCTCGATTCAGCTCTGCAGAGTGTGCCTGCCGTGCCCTCGCCCAGAAACCTAAGCCTAGCTTGTGTTCTCAAACATCGGTCCTCACACTCTTGGCCCACAATCCCTCCAGTTGGGCAATTCCAGAACTACAGTGTGCACTCTGCCTGCCCTCCAGAAGAAAAACTTTGCCCTCTGGGGATACCCAGAAACCCCAAATGATGATCAACCTGCTCGCCACTTGACTATACCCCAATTATACAGGCTGTCCTGGGCACTAATTCCCATTCTGACACATCCTTAGCCTGGACCTCCCGACCCACATCCAGCCAGCTGGCTGCACACTGAGCACATCGGACCTGCCATGGCCTTAGGTTGTAATCTCTTCCCAGCCTCGGTTTTCAGGCTTCAGAACCTAGACCTCATCACCACTCACTGCCAAGGGTTGAACATGATGCAGAAATCAGAACTCTTTCCCCATGGCAAGAAACCTTGTGGTTGGCAAGTTGTCCAACCTTCAATGTAGTTGAAACCAGTGTGGCCAATGAGGCCCAGCCCATGCTTGAGGGCTGCGTTGGTCACAAACACGCATTGTGACCCTCAGTGTGAGCCTGGTCCTCCCGTAAGGCCTCTCAGTGTCATGGCCAAGAGATGGCATATTGGGCTTGCCATGGCACTAGGCCCCAATTTTTAGCCATAATTCGGGTTGTCCATTCGCCCCTCCCCAGGGCTCTACTTTGGAATACCTCTTTTGGTGGGACACCTGAGGTAACAAAACTGAAAGGGCTCCTCGCATCCCACAGATTGACCCAAAACAATTGGGATCGGGCCAAATCCACAGAGAGGGAGACTCGTCCATGGCCCATGAGGACTCCCTGACTTTCCATGGCCATGATTGACACTAAATCCAGAGACAAAAGCGTGAGCAAGCACCTCACACTCGTTCTTTTCATATCTTGAAGAGTTCTCCACCCACTCTGTGATCGGGCCTGCCATACCTACATCCCCAAACCTAAGCTGAATTTGTGTTTCCAGACATCTGTCCCCACAGTCATGGCCCACTCACCCTCCAGGCTGGGGTCCCTGGAGCCAAACATCAGGACTGTGCCTACCCACTCCACAGGAATTCTGCCCATTCCAATGTCCACAACCGTAGAATTTAGGAGAAACCTCCAAAGTCCCCAAGGCCATCCCAATATTGTAGGCCACCAGGGACAAACAAGGGCAGACTGACAACAGCTGAGCATCTACCTCCACTCATACCGTAGATGGATGTCCCCAAGGAAGAAGATTGGACTTTACCGACCCTTAGGCCCTAATCGGATCCATTGCTTTGGTTTCCCGATATCTCTCCTCAGAGGGCTGGTTTCCAATATCAGCACATGGGGTTTCCTGAGGCTTGGTTGCTTGTGTGCTGCGAGGGCACAAACACGCATTGGGACGCTCAGCGGGAGGCCTGTCCTCAAGTTAGGCCTTTCAGAGGCTGGACCAAATGATGGCATATTGGGCTTGCCATCCCCCTAGGCCCCAGTATTTAACCAGAGGTCGGGTTGTCCAGTCGTACCTCACCATGGCTCTGCTCTGGAATCCCTCTTTTGGTGGGACACCTGAGGTAACAAAACAGACATGACTCATATCATCCCACAGATTGACCCAAAACTCTTGGGAACGTGCTATATACACAGAGAAGGTCTCGTCCGTGACCATGAGGCCTCCCCGACATTCCACAGCCATTGTTGACACAAAATCTAGAGCCAAAAGCCTGAGCAAGTGCCTAACACTTGCCATTTGTTCATATTCCGAAGAGTTCTCCTCACGGTCTGTAGATTGGGCCTGCCATACCTACGTCCCCAAACCTAAGCCGAGTTTGTGTTTTCATACTTCTGTCCCCACAGCCCTGACCCACACCCCATCCATGACTGGGCCCTTGGAGCCACACCTCAAAACTGTGCCTTCCGTTTCCAAAAGAATTCTGCCCATTCCATTGTCATAACCTTGCAAATTAAGAGAAACCTCCAAAGTCCCCGTGGCAATACCAATAGTGTAGGCCCCCCAGGACAAACAGGGGCGATCGGACAAGAGCTGAGCAATTACCTCCACTCAGACCCGTGACTGATGCTCACACAGAAAACGATTGAACCGGATAGGACCCTAGAGACATCCCACTTCTGTAAGCCACCCTGAACAAATAGGGACATTCTGACACAAGCTGAACAACTACATCCATGCAGACATGCAGACAGATGTCCGCAGAAATGGAAGATTGACCCAGACAGGCCCTTAGGCTTAATATGACCTCTTCCTTTGTTTCCTCGGTGTCACTCCAAAGAGGCCTGGGTTCGAAGAACATCATATGGTACTTTCCTGAGGCACCAAACAGAACCTCTCTCATCTCCACATGGGGAAATTTCTTCTTGGAGCTGTATCAAACCATTCAGGTAGGCAAATTCTGTATGGCCCCTAAAACACCAGCATATTCTAAGGGCTCCATGGACACAAACCCACATTACAACCCATCTTCAGGAGAGTCCATTTCAACTCAGCACCCTGAGTAGCATGCCCCAGAGCCAACAGATCAAACATGTCTTGTTGAAAATAGCCAATGGGAATGCACGGTATGCTGTACAGGCATCCATTCTTCGAACCCTGCACTTCAGTCTTTCTGTATTGGACGTGCTTTTAGCCATCCAAAAGGAATCGACTGTCCTGCAGAAGGAAACATTGTGGTTTGGAGCGACTCACAATTTCAATGTGGGAAAACCGCCTTGGCCTCATGAAGCTTCTGCTTCATGAAGGGGCATCACAGACACAAACTCCAGCATCATTCAACATCTGATCATCACCCTGAATCCAGATGCAGGAGATCCCAATTCAGCCTCTACAGAGTTGGCCTGCCATGCCTTGGCCCGAAACCTCACTGTAGCTTGTGTTTTCAGACTTCCGTCCTCACACTCATGGACCACAAGCCCTCCCGACTGGGAATTCTGGGAAAACAATGAAGCACTCTACTTGCCCCCCAGAAGAAAAACATTGTCTATACCATGGCCCAGAAACCCGAAATGAGGATCAAACTTCTTGGCCCTCGGCAAAACCCCAATTTCATAGATTACCCTAAGCACTAAAGCTCTGTCTTACATATCCTGAGCCCAGACCTTCCAACAGACACTGAGACAGCTGGCTGCACACCCAGCACATTGGACCCTCCACGGCCTTAGGCCATCATCCCTTCCCAACGTGGGTTTTCAGGCATCGGTACCAAGACCTTATCTCCAAACCCTGCACACAGGGTTACCTGACGCACAAGTCAGAACTCCTCCTTCCCCATGGCAAGAAAAATTGCTGTTGAGAGTGAGTCAAACCTTCAGTGTAAGAGAAACCTGCATGGCCCATGAGGCCACACCCATGCTTGAGGGACGCCTTGGGCACAAACACCCATTGTGACCCTCACCATGAGTCCCTTATTCAAGTAACACCTCTCAGTGGCTGGACCAAGAGCCTGCATATGGGGCTTGCCATGCCCATAGGCACCCAGGCCTAACCAGATGGCAGGTATTCCAGTTATCAGTACCCACTGCTCTGCTATAGAATCCCTCTACTGGGGGGACACCTGTGGCAGAAAGCAGTACTCTTCCTTTCCCACAGAATGACCCCAAACTCTTGGGAGCTTGGCCAATCCCTATAAAGGGAAACTATTTCTTAGCCCACGAGGCAACCCCTACATTAAACGGCCATTGTGGACACAACTCCCAGAGACAAAAGCCTGAGCGACTGCCTCCTACTCGCCTTCCTTTCATATCCAGAGGAGCTCCCCTCACAGACTGGAGATCAGGCCTGCCATAACCTTGGCCCCAAACCTGAGCCAAGTTTGTGTTTTCGGACATCTGTCCCCACAGCTCTGGCAAACACAGCCTCCAGGCTAGGTCCTCTGGATCCATACCACAGGACTGTGCCTTCTCTCTCCTAGGACACTGTGCCCATTCCATTGGCCACAACCCTACAGAATAGGAGAAACCTCAAGGTCCCCAAGGACATCCCACTACCATATGCTGCCCTGGACAAACAGGGGCATTGTAATACAAGCTGAGCAACTATCTCCATGCAAGCATGCAGACAGATGTCCACAGAGAAAGGAGATTGAAGAGGACAGGCCACTAGGCCCTAATCTGAACTCTTGTTTTGGTTTCCAGATGTTACTCCTCAGATGCCTGGGTTCGAAACCAGCATATGGGGCTTTCCCGGGGCACCAAACAGAACACCTCTCGTCTCCACATGGGAAGCTTCCTTGTTGGAGCTGTGTAAAACCCTTCGGATTGGAGAGTCCTGCAGAGTCCCTGAATCACCGCCACATTCCAAGGTCTCCATGGCCATCAACACACATTATGACCCATCCTCAGGAGAGTCCATTTCAACTCAGCCCTTTGGGTAGCTCGCCCAAGAGCTCACAGATTGAGCCTGTCTTGCCCCCAACAAACAGTGGGAATGTGAGGTGGCGTTTCCAGGCATCCATGCTTAGACTCCTGCTCTCGAGTCTTTCTGTATGGGGCGTCCTGGAACCATCCAATAGAACTCGACTGTGCTGCAGAAGGAAACCTTCAGGTTTGGAGAAGCTCACAACTCCCATCCTAGGGAAACCTCCCTGGTCTCATGAAGACCCACCCCCTTCAGGATGGGGTCATCAAGGACACAAACTCTAGCCTGAGGCAACATCTGATACTCGCCCTGACCTCAGATGCAGGAGATCTCGATTCAGCCTCTGCAGAGTGGGTCTGCCGTGCCCTTGGCCCCAATACTAATGCTAGTTTCTGTTTTCAGACTTCTTTCCTCACACTCCGGGCAATCAATCCCTCCAGACTTGGAATTATGGAACCACAATGCAGCTGTCTGCCTGCCCACCAGAAGAAAAACTTTGCCCTATGGGGCTCTCCAGAAACCCCAAATGAGGATCAACCTGCTCGGGCCATGACCGCACTCCAATTGGATAGGCTGCCCTGGGCACTAATGCTCTGTCTGACCCTGCCTGAGGCCAGAAGTCTGACAGACAAGGAGACAGCTGGCTGCACACCCAGCACATCAGACACGCCATGGCCTTAGGCCGTCATCTATTCCCAACCTGGGTTTATAGACATTTGAACCTAGACAATATATCAAATCCCCACACAGGTGGGTACCTGAAGCACAAATCAGAACTCCTCCTTCCCGATGGCTGTAAAGTTTGCTGTTGGCATGGAGTCACACCTTCAGTATAGGAGAAACGTTCATGGCCCCTGAGACCACACACAAACTTGAGTGACGCCTTGGGTACAAAATCGCATTGTGATCTTCAGCGTGAGCTCCATGTCAAAGTAAGGCCTCTCAGGGCTGGAACCACTAGCCCGTATATGGGGCTTGCTAAGCCGCTATGCTCCTAATCCTCACCAGTGTTCTAGTTTTCCAGTCGCCTGTACCTGGGGCTCTGCTCTGGAATCCCTCTCTTGGAGAGACACCTGAGCCAGACAACAGGACTCCACCCCTCCCACAAAATGACCCCAAACTCTTGAGAGCTGGGCCAAATCCCCAGAGAGGGAGACTCATCCATAGCCCCTCAGGCCACCCCTATGATCCACGTCTATCCTGAACAAACATCCAGAGACAAAAGCCTGAGGGAATGCCTCCCACTCGCCCTTCTTTCATAAGCTGAGGAGCTCCCCTCTCGGTCTGTAGATCCGGCCTTCCATACCCTCGGCGCCACAGCTAAACTGAATTTGTGTTTTCAGACTTCCCACAGCCTGGACGCACACAACCTCCAGGCTAGGGCCTCTGGAGCCACACGAAAAACTTTGTCTGTCCTCTCCAAGGAAACTGTGACCAATCCATTGACCACAACCCTACAAGTTAGGAAAAACCTCCAAAGCCTCTGAGGACATACCAACTGTGTAGGCTGCCCTGGACTAAGAGGGGCACTCTGACACCAGCTGAGCAACTATCTCCACTTAGACACTCAGACAGTGTCCCCAGAGACAGAAGATTGAAACGGACAAGCCCCTATGCCCTAATCTGAACTCTAGCTTTGGTTTCCTGGTGTCCCTCCTCAGAGGACTGGTTTTGAAGACCAGAATATGGGGCTTTTCTGAGGCACCAAACTGAACCTCTCTCATGTCCACATGGGGAGCTTTCTTATTGGAGCTGTATCAAACCCTTCAGGTAGACGAATTCCGCAGGGCCCCTGAACAACCAGCACATTCCAAGGTCTTCATGGACACAAACCCACATTGTGACGCATCCTCAGGAGAGTCCATTTCAATTCGGGCCCTGGCTAGCTTGCCCCAGAGCCAGCAGATCAAACATGCCTTGTCGCTAATGGACAAGATGGAATGTGAGGCATGCTGTACAGGGATCCATCCTTCGAACCCTGCTCTCCAGTCCTTCCATATGGGATGTCCTGGTGCCATCCAAAAGGACTTGACTGTCCCACAAAAGGAAACTTTATGGTTTGGAGCAACCTCCAAACTCAGCATGGGAAAACTTACTTGGCCTCATGAGGCCCCCGCTTCATGAAGGTGCCATCATGGACACAAAGTCCAGCCTCAGCCAACGTCTGATCCTCACCCTGACTTCAGATGTAGGAGATTTCGTTTCAGCCTCTCCAGAGTGGGACTGCCGTACCCTTGGCTCCAAACCTCACCCTAGCTTGTGTTTTCAGATTACCGTCCTCACACTCCTGGCCCAAAAGCCCTCCCGATTGGGAATTCTGGGGCTAGAACGAAGCACTCTGCCTGCCCCCCCAGAAGAAAAACATTGTCTATGGCATTGCTCAGAAACCCCAAATGAAAATCAACCTGCTGGGCCCTCGCCAACACACCAGTTGCATAGGCTACCCTAAGCACTAAAGCTCTGTCTTACATAGCCTGAGCCCAGACCTTCTGACAGACACCGAGACAGTTGGCCACACACCCAGCACATCGGACCCGCCATGGTCTTACGCCATTCATCCCTTCCCATTGACCTGCATGTATTCCTGGAGGTATGTTCTGAGGCTATGTCACACTGTGCATTTTTTCCAGAGCGGCCTATTAAATTGGGGTAGGCTTAGGGGCCTTGTAGGTTTCTCCTAGTCTGGTGGGTTTGGGAAACTGAGATGGGCTGAGATTCCTCGGGAGAGCAGCTCCAGTGATGTGGTGTGGTCCTGGAGGCCCCATCCTGGAGAGCATATGGGTCAAGACTTTGGGTCCAAAGTCTTCAGACACAAACTCGGGTAAGAGTTAGTGGAAAGATGATGGCAGACCCGATGTGCAGACCCTGAGGGCAGCTCCTCTGGATTTGAAATTCGGATGGCCGGGAGGCAGGAACACAGACTTTTCTGTCTGATTTGTTTGTCTGATTCTGCCACGAAATGGAGGGATGGCCTCATAGGTCCATGTGAGATTCTACATTTCTGAGAATTCTGCCCGGCACCCAAGATTTTGGTATATTTCTGGGGGATGGGAGTAGCGTGGTTTTTGTGTCAGGGGTCCCATCCAAACAGGCATTCCAGAGATGGGTTCTGGGTCTGGGAGACTGGATCACCCCAACAAGGCTTAGGATTTGGGCCTAGGGGCATCACAGGCCCGCTCCATGTTAACCTGGTACAGCTCCTGAGGGGGTTTGTTGCAAATGGGTCTCAGGCTGAGGGTCACAATGCCTGTTTGTGCCCAGATGCCCATGCTGAGTGGGCGTGGTCTCACAGGCCATGCACTTGTCTCCCACTCTGAGGGTTGGACAGCCATCTCAACATTCAGTTTTCCTGCCATGGGGAATGAGGAATACTCTTTTGTGCTTCAGGGTCCCATTTGGGCAGGGATTTTAGCTAATTTCTGGGGCAAGAACCTGAATACCCAGGTTGGTTCGAGATGAGTTCCTCGGGCCAAGGCAGGACCCACCTGCAGGAAATGGGACCCGCTGTCTGGGTGACTGACAGGAGGTCGGGCTCGAGCTGTGTCAGACAGAGAATTCGTGCAGACAGCGGCCTATGATATTGGGGTGCCGTTGAGAGCTGTGCAACTTGATCCTCATGTGGGGTTTCTGTGCAGAACCTTAGAGCATTTCTTCTTTCTGGTGAGCAGGCAGATGGCTGCATTATGGCTCCAGAATACACAATATGGAGGGCTTGCTGGCGAGGAGTGTGAGGACAGAATTCTGAAAACACAAGCTACGGTTAAGCTCAGTGCCGAGCACATGTCCATTCCAATGTACAGCAGTTGTTTCGAGATCTCCAGCACCTGGGCGAGCGTCAGATGTCTGCTCATGCTGGAGTTTATATCCATGATGGCAAATGAATGGTGCGGTGACCTCAAGAATTCTTGGAGGTTTTTCCAAGCTGGAGCTTGCGAGTTGCTCCAAACAGCCAGGTGTCCTACTGCGGGACAGGAGAAGTCCGCTTACAGGGCTCCAGGGTCCCCCATATGGAATATTCGATAGCAGAGCTCTCTGAATGGAGGCCTGGGATGCCCATCTCGCTTTACCATTGCAGCTGAGGAACAGGGCAGGCTTGAACCAATGACACTGACTGCAATTTCCAAGTGATCTGTGTTGATGGAAGTTCTAAGTCTAACAGGTCCCAATGCTGCTTGGTGTCCAGGGAGACCTTAGAATGTTGTGGCAGCTCTCGGGCCATGCAGGATTCTCTATCCTGAGGATTAGACCCAGTACCCAGGAGCCAGGTTTCCTTCTCCAGACAGGAGGTGTTCTCTTGTATGGCTCACGGACCACAGGTTGGATCAATGTTGAATTTCCAGAACAGGCCTCTGGGGAGAGAGACCTCAAAACCTAAGCTAGGGTTCTGATGAGGTTGTAGGGGCATGGCAGGTTCAATCTTCGGACTCAGTGACACTGACATGCATGTCATCCTGGAGGTAGGTGATGAGGCTGTGTCAGGCTGTACATTTTTTTCCAGAGCGGCCTATGAAATTAGGGTGGACTCAAGGGACTTGCAGTTTTATCCTAATCTGGAAGTTTTGGGAAACTGATATGGGCAGAGTTTCTTCGGGAGAAAAGGCCCAGTGATTTACGTGGTTCTTGAGGCCCCATCCTGGAAGGCATGTCAGTCAGGACTTCGGGACAAAAGACTTCAGACACAAATTTGGGTTAGAATTAGGAGTGAGGGGATGGCAGTCCCGATCTGCAGACCCTAATGGAAGCTCCTCGGGATTTGAAATTCAGGTGGCTGGGAGGGAGGAGCAAAGGCTTTTCTGTCTGGTTTGTGTGTCTAGAATGGCCACAAAATGGAGGGGTGACCTCATGTGTGCCTGGGATATTCTTCCACTCTGGTGATTCTGCTTGGCACCCAAGAGTTTGATGTCTTTCTGGGAAAGAGGAAAATGCTGTTTTTCATCTCAGAGGTCATGTCCAAATAGGGATTCCAGAGATGGGTTCTGGGTCCAGGCACCTGGAAAACCCAACCAAGGCTTTGGTTTTGGGCCTAGGGGCATGACAGGCCCTCTCTGTGGGATCCTGGTCCAGCTCCCAAGGGGGCTCTTAGGAAAGGGGTCTCATTCTTAAGGTCACACAATGCCTGTTTGGCCCTAGCTGCCCATGGTGTGGGTGTCATCTCATGGGCCATGCACTTGGCTCCCAGTCTGAGCGTTGGACAGTCATCTCAACATTCAGTTTTCTGTCCATGGGGAAGGAGGATTACTCTTTTGTGCTTCAGTGTCCCCTATGGGCAGGAATTTGAGGTAAGTCTGGGCCAGGTACTTGAATACCCAGGTTGGTTTGATATGATGGCCTTGGGCCAAGGCTGGACCCACCTGCAGAATTTGGGGCCCACTATCTGGGTGGCTGACAGGAGGTCGGGGATTGGGCTGTGTCAGACAGAGCATTTGTGCAGAGGTCGGCCTAATATATTGGGGTGCCATTGAGGGCCGTGCAGGAGGATCCTCATGTGGGTTTCTGCGAAGACCCATAGGGCACTTCTTCTTTCTTGTGGACAAGCAGAAGGCTGCACTGTGGTTCCAGAATTCCCAATATGGAGGGCTTTCAGGTGAGAGGTGTGAGGACAGAAGTCTGAAAACACAAGCCACAAATAAGCTCAGTGCCAAGCACATGACCATTCCAATGTGCAGTGGTTGTTTTGAGATCCCCAGCACCTGAGTATGGGAGAGGGTCAGATGTCTGCTCACACTGGAATTTGTATCGATGATGGTCAATGAATTGTGGGGTGGCCTCAAGAATTTTTGGAGGTTTTCCCAAGCAGGATCTTGTGAGCTGCTCCAAACAGCAATGTTTCCTACTGCGGGACATGGGAAGTCTGCTTAGAGGGCTCCAGGGTTCCCCCATATGTAAAGATTCAATAGCAGAGGTCTCTGAATGGAGACCTGGGAATCCTTCCTTGCATTACCATTGCAGCGGAAAAACATGGCAGGCTTGATCCGCTGGTTCTGGTTCCAATTTCCAAGTGATCTAAGTTGATGGATGTTCTCCGTCTAACGAGTCACAATGCTGCTTGTTGTCCAGGGAGACCTTAGAATGTTTGGGTGGGTCTGCGGCCATGCAGGATTCTACTACCTGAGGGTTAGACCCAGTTCCCAGAAGCCATGTTTCCTTCTCTTGTATGGCTCAGAGACCCCATGTCGAATCATATGTTGAATTTCAAGAACAGGCCTCTGGGCACAGAGGCCTGAATACCTAGGCTAGGGTTCTGATGAGGTTGTAGGGGCATGTCATGTTCAGCCTTCAGACTCAGAGCCTTTGACCTGCGAGTCTTCCTGGAGGTAGGTGCTGAGGTTGTGTCAGACTGTGCATTTTGTCCAGAGCGGCCTATGAAATTGGGGTGGGCTCAGGGACCTTGCCAGTTTCTCCTAATCTGGAGGGTTTGGGCAACTGAGACGGCAGAGTTTCCTCTGGAGCAGAGGCCCAGTGATGTAGTGTGGTTCTGGCGGCCCCATCCTGGAGGGGATGTGGTTAAGGGCTCTGGGACCAAAGTCTTCTGACACAAAATTAGGCTTAGAGTTACAGGCAAGGCGATGGCAGGCCCGATCTGCAGACCCTGAGGGCAGCTCCTCAGGATTTTACATTGGAGAGTGTGAGGAGCTTGCTCAGGTTTTTGTCTAGAATTTGTGTCAGTGATGGCCTTGGAATGTCGGAGTGGCACCAATCAGAACAAATGAGGATCAACTTACATGCCACTCGACTGTACCCCGATTTTGCAGTCTACCCTGGGCACTAATGCCCAGTCTGACACAGCCTGAGCCCGGACATCCTGACTGAATCCCAGACAGCTGGCTGCACATTGAGTACATCGAAACCGCCAAGGCCTTATGTCATCATCTCTTCCCAACCTCAGTTTTCGGGCTTCAGAATCTAGATCTTATCTCTAGTCACTGCCCAGGGGCTAACATGATGCAGATATCAGTACTCTACCTTCCCCATGGCCAGAAACGTTGTGGTTTGCATATTGTCCAATGATCAGTGTAGGAGAAACCAGCATGGCCCATGAGGCCCTGCCCATGCTTGAGTGCCACGTTTGGAACAAACACGAATTGTGACCCTCAGCATGATCCCTTTCCTCGAGTAAGACTTCTCAGTGGCTGGAACAGAAGCCCACATATGGTGTTACCTTTCCCCTAAGTCCCAATCGAAACCAGAGGTCGGGTTGTCCAGTTGAACCTCTCCAGGGCGCTGCTCTGGGATCCCTCTTTTGGTGGGACTCCTGAGGTGAAAAAACAGGAAGGACTCCTCCCATACCACATAATTGCACCAAACTCTTGGATTGGGCCAAATCCCAAGAAAGGCAGACTGATCCATGGCCCATTAGGCGACCTCGACATTGCATGGCCATCGGTGACACAAAATCCAGAGCAAAAGCCTGAGCAAGTGCCTCACAGTTGCCCTTTGTTCATATCCCAAAGAGTTCTCCTCACAGTCTGTAGATCGGGTCTGCCTAACCTAGCTTCCAAACCTAAGCTGAGTTTGTGTTTTCAGACTTCTGTCCCCACAACCCTGGCCCACAAACCCTCCAGGCTGGGGCCCCTGGAGCCACAACTCAGGACTGTGCCTGCCCTCTCCAAGGGAATTCTGCCAATTCCATTGGCCAAACCCTAACGATTAGGAGGAACCTCCAAAGTATCCGAGGCAATCCCAATAGTGTAGGCCGCCCAGGAGAAACAGGGGTGATCTGACACCAGTGGAGCAACTACATCCACTCAGACCAATAGACAGATTTACCCAGAGAAATAGATTGAACTGGACAGGCCCCTAGGCCCTAATCGATTCCATTGCTTTGGTTATCAGGCATCTCTCCTCGGAGGCCTGGTTTTCAATACCAGCATATGGGGGTATTCTGAGGCACCGATCAGAACAAATCTTATCTCCACCTGGGAAACTTACTCGTTGGAGCTGTCTCAAAACCACCGGTTAGGAGAAAACTTCAGTGATCCGGTGCCACTGCCCCATTCCAAGGTCTCCATGAACAAAAACCCACATTATGAGCCATCCACAGGAGAGTCCATTTCATCTCAACCCACTCGTTTCCTCCCCCAGAGCCAACCCATTGAACCTGTCTTGTCGAGAGGATACATTTGGAATGTGAGGCAGGCTGTCCAGGTATCCATCTTTAGAACCCTGATCTGGAGTCATTCCTTATGGGAAGTCCTGGAGCCATTCAACAGGTCTCAATTGTCCCATACAAGGAATCCTTGCGGTTTGGAGATTCTCACAACTCCCATCAAAGGAAAACCTCCATGGCCTCGTGTTGCCCCGGCCCTTCATGAAGGAGCCATCATCGACAGAAACTCCAACCTGAGCCTACGTCTGATCCTCGCCCTGACTTCAGATGCACGAGATCTCGATTCTGCTCTGCAGTGTGTGCCTGCCGTGCCTTCGCCCCGAAACCTAAGCCTAGCTTGTGTTCTCAGACTTCTGTCCTCACACTCCTGGGCCATAATCTCTTTTGTTTGACAATTCCGGAGCCACAATGCAGCACTCTGCCTGCCATCAAGAAGAAAAACGTTGCTCTATGGGGCTACCCAGAAACCACAAATGAGGATCAACCTGCACGCCACTCAACTGTACCCCAATTATATAGTCCACCCTGGGCACTAGTGTCCTGTCTGACACAGCTTGAACCCGGACCTCCCGACCGACACCTAGACAGCTGACCGCACACTGACCACATTAAACTCGCCATGGTCTTAGCTCATCATCTCTTCCCAACCTTGGTTTTCAGGCTTCAAAACCTAGAATTTATCTCCCATCACTGCCCTGGGATGAACATGATGCAGAAATCAGAACTCCTCCTTCTCCATGGCAAGAAACTTTGTGGTTGGTATGTTGTCCAACATTAAGCGTAGGATAAACCAGTGTATTCTATGAGGCCCTGCCCATGCTTGAAGGCCGCGTTTGGCACAAACAAGCATTGTGACCATCAGCGTGAGCTCTGTTTTCAAATAAGGCCTCTCACTGGCTGGACCAAGAACCCGCATATGAAGTTTGCCATGCTCCTCGGCCCCCAATCTTAACCAGAGGTCGGTTTGTCCAGTGACCCCTCCCCAGGGCTCTGTTCTGGAATCCCTCTTTTGGTGGGACACCTGAGGTATAAAAAAAAAAAAAAAAAGAACTTTTCCCATCCCACAGAATGAACACAAGCTCTTGGGATACAGCCAAATTTCTAGAGAGGAAGACACACCCATGGCCCATGAGGCCACACCGACATTCCATGGCACCGATCAGAACAAATGTCATCTCCACAAGTTAAACGTGCTCTTTGGAGCTGTGTCAAAATCTCCAGTCAGGAGAACCCTTCAGGGCCCCAGTGCCACTGCCCAATTCCAAGGTCTCCATGTAAACAAACCCACATTATAACCATCCCTAGGCGAATCCATTTCGACTCAGCCCCCTTGGTGGCTCCACCAGACCCAGCAGATCGAAAATTTCTTTTTGACAGAGCTTGAGCTGAGAACCAGTGTCGGCCACCCAGAGAGAGGGTGCCCCTAATCCCATGTGAGATCAGCCATGGCCCAAGTACGTCCTCTCTACCCATCCTTGGTATTCTGGCACCTTTCCCAGACTTTGCTGGAATCCTTCCAATGGGGGAACCTGAAGCACAACTGAGAGATACTCCTTCCCCTTGGAAGGAAACCTGACTGTTGGGATGGGTGTCCAACCCTCAGAGTGGGAGCCAGGTGCATGGCCAAAGAGACCACGCCCACTCCTTCAGTCCTCCCTGGGCACAAGCAGGCATTGTGACCTTCAGCCTGAGCATGCTTTCAAACAAACCGTCTTAGTTGCACCACCACGATCCCGCATTGCAGGCCTGGTACTACCCTAGGCCAAAATCCTAACCCTTGGTGGGATTTTTCAGGTGCCGAGACCCAGAGCAAGTCTCCGGAATCCCTGTTTTGGGGCACCCCTAAGATGGAAAACAGCACTTTTCCCTTCCATGAAGAAGCCACCAAACCATGAGGAGTCGCCAGGATCCTTAGAGAAGAGAAATCTCCCATTGAGGCAGGAGACCACACCTGCATTCCAAGGCCATCCTGCACACACAATCCAGAAAAAAAGCCTGTGCTACCGCCTTTGAGTCACCATTACATTTCCTGATGAGCTGCCATCCAGGTCTTCGCATTGGCCCAGAGATCACCTCGCCAATAACTTTAACCCGAATTTGTGTTTGCAGACTTCTCTCCCAAAAACATGTGTCACACGTCCTCCAGGATGAGGATTCTGGGGCCAAACCACAGGAATGTGCCTGCCATCCCCAAGGAAAATGTGCCTATCACAGTTGCTCAACCCTTACAGATTAGGAGAAACCTGCCAGGCCCCTGAGCCCACCCCAATAGTGGGGGCTGCTCTGGATGTAAATGTGCATCTGAAAAACCATGATCACCTACATATAGGCAAACAGCCAAGTCAACGGTGCGGAGTCAGAAGACTTAAACTGTTATGCCCATAGGACTTCATTGGAACCCTAGATTAGGTTTTCAGTCATCTATCCTCTGGGGCCTTTTCTGGAATACCAACTTATGATACAACAGGAGGTCCCTGAGCCTCACAAAAGAACATCTCCCATCCCCTGAAGGAAATCGTGCTCTTCGACCTGTGCCAGACCTTTGTGTAGGAGAATCCTGCACGGCACCTTAGCCACCAGCACATTCTAAGATCTCCTTGTTAACAAACCATCATTGTGGCCTATCTGCAAGAGATTCCATGTCAACTCAAAGCCTTGTTCCTTCACCCGAGAGCCACCAGAATGAACCTGCCGTGTTCCTCAGCTGCAATGGAGAATGGAGGTGTGCTTTGCAGGCATCCAGGCCGAAGAGCTCTGCTACCCAAACTTTCCACATGGGGTACCGTGGAGCAAACAAACGGGACTCTATCTGTCCAGTGGAAGTAAACCTTGCTGTTTGGAGCATCTCACAAGCCTTAGTGGGGGAAATCCTCCATGGGCTTTTGATGCCACCCCTGTACTTATTGGTCATCATAGACACAAACTCTAGTGTGAGCAAACATCTGACAACTGCCTTACTCAGGTGCTGGATATCTCAAAAAAGATTCTTCACATTGGAACTGCATTCTGCTGGCACTGAATTTACATTAGCTTTTGTTTACAATTCCATCCTGACCCTACTGGTTCCCAAGGCCTCTTGATATTGAATTTTGGAACCACAGTGTAGCATTCTGCCTCCTCCATAGAAAGAAAAAGTGCCTGCTGAGTCGGTCCAGAATCCCCACATGAGGATTAATCTGCTCAGCTCTCGAGGGAACCCCAATATATGGACTGCCCCGGCCGCTAGTGTTGTGTCTGACAGAGCCTGAACCCCGACCTAGTGTCAGTCACCCAGAGAGTGGGCCCCATATCTAGCATGTGGGACTGGCCATGACCCAAGTCCATCATCTCTACCCATCCTGGTATTCTGGGACCTTTCCCCAGACTTTGCTGGAATCCTTCCAGTGGAGGAACCTGAAGCATAATTGAGTACTACTCCTTCCCCATGGAAGGAAACCTGCCTGTTGGAATGGGTGTCCAGCCCTCAAATTGGGAGCCAGGTGCTTGGCCAATGTGACCACACCAACTACTGAGGGCTTCCCGGAGCACAAACAGGCATTGTGACCCTCACTTGATTATGCTTTCAAACAAACACTCTCAGTTCAACCACAAAGTTCCCACATTGCAGGCCTGGTATGCCCCTAGGCCCAAATACTAACACTTGGTGGGATTTTCCAGGTGCCCAGACCCAGACCCCATTCTGGAATCCCTGTTTTGGGGCACCTCTAAGATGGAGAAGAGCACTCTTATCTTCCCCGAAAAAGTCAGCAAACTATGTGGAGCCGCCAGAATCCTTAGAGCGGAAAAGTCTCCCATGGACCCATGAGACCTCACTTGGATTCAGAGGACATTCTACACACACAATCCAGATAGAAAAGTCTGTGCTACCATATTCCAGTCACCCTAATTACAGTTCCTGTCGAGCTGCCCCCCCCCCCAGCTGCGATCGCCTCTCGACTCACCTGAACTGGAATTTGTGTTTGCAGACTTCTCTCCCAAAACCATGGCTCACATGCCCTCCAGGATAGGGTCACTCAAGGTGCACCAAAAGACTGTGGCTGCTATCTCCATGGAAACCGTGCCCATCACAGTTGCCCAAACTTACAGATTAAGAGCATCCTGCAAGGCCTCTGAGCCCACCCCAATATTTGTGGCCACTTAGGACGCAAAAGCACAGTCTGAAACAACCTGATCCCTCCATCCAGGCAGACAGCCACGTCAATGGCCCTGAGTCAGAAGATTGAACATGACATGCCCTTGGACCTCATTAGAACCCTTGATTAGGTTGTCAGGTATTTGTCCTCAGGGACCTATTCTGGAATACCAACTTATGATACAACATGTGGTCCCTGAGCCACACAACAGAACATCTCCTGTCCCCAGAAGGAAACCGTGGTCTTTGACTTGTGTCAAACACTCAGGATAAGAGAATCCTACACGGCACCTTAGCCACCAGCACATTCAAAGATCTCTCTGGTAACAAACCAGCATTGTGACCCATCTGAAGGAGATTCCATGTTAACTCATCACCCTTGATACTTGATACTTTGCCTGAGAGCAAACAGAATGAACCTGCTATGTTCCTCAGCTGCAATGGTCAGTGGAGGTGTGCTCTCCAGGGATCCATGTCAGAGAGCTCTGCTATCCAGAATTTCAACATGGGGGACCTTGGAGCAAACAAACCAGATTCCACCTGTCCAGCAGAAGGAAATCTTGCTCTTTGGAGCATGTCACAAGTCTCCGCATGGAAAATCCTCCATGTCAATTGACGCCACCCCTCCATTTGTCGGTCATCATAGGCAGAAATTCCAGTGTGAGCAAACATCTGACATCCGCCCTTACTTAAATGCTGGATATCTCGAATAAACCCCTGAACACTGGAACTGCCTTCCACTTGGCACTGAATTTAACCATAGTTTTGTTTACAATTCCATCCTCACCCTAATTGTCCCCAAGACCTCTTGATAGGGCATTCTGGAGCCACTATGTAGCATTTTGCCTACCACATAGAAAGAAGTGCCTGGTGAGTAAGCCGAGATCCACCACATTAGGATCCACCAGGATGGCCCTCAACAATGCCCTAATATCATAGGCCACCATGGGCACTAAAGCTCTGTCTGACATAACCAGATGCACAACCTCCAGTCAGCCACCTAGACATTGGGACCCATATCCTGCAAATGGACACTGGCATGGCCCGAAACTGTCTTCTCTGCTCAACCTGGTAATTCAGGCATAAGTCCCCAGAACTTAGCTCAAATGCCTGCTTATGGGGGAACCTGAAGCACAAGAGTACTCTTCCTTCCCAATGGTGGGAAATCTGGCCTGTGAAATGGGTGTCCAACCCTCAGAGTGGGAAACAGCTACATGGCCCTTGAGACCACAGTCACTCATGGGAGACTCCCTGGGCACAGAAAGGCAATGTGACCCTCAGCGTGAGCCTACTTTCAAAAAATACCCCTCAATAACTTCACCAGGAGTCCACAGAGTCGGCCTACCAGGTTGCTATGGCCAAATCCTCTCCCTCGTTGGTGTTTTCCAGGCACCCAGACCCAGAAACTGTCTCCAGAATCTCTCTTTTCGGGTTCCCCTGAGACTGAAAACAGCAGACTTCTCTTCCTCCGGAGACACCAAACTCTTGGGGGCTGGGCAGAATACCCAGAGATGAATAATCTCCCATGGCCCCATAAAGCCACCCTTATATTTTGAGACAGTCCTAGACACAGAACTCAGACAAAATAGCCTTCAATATTGCCTCCATGACACCTTAATTTCAGTACAATGTGAGCTGCCCTCAGGGCCAGCAAGATCGGGCCTGTGATCACCTCGGGCCTCACCTAAACCCTAGTTCATGTTTGCAGATTTCTGTCCCCAAAGCTCTGGCCCACATGCCCTCTAGGATGGGGGCTCTGGTGCAACACCAGATGATTGTGCCAACCCTCCCAAAGGAGTCTCTACACTTCACTGTTGCCCAAACCCTGAAGATTAAGAGCAAAGTAAAAGCCACTGAGCCAATGTCAATTTCAAAGGACCCTCTGTACCGAAATGCCTATTTTGACACACAATGAGCACCTACCTCCAGGCAGACATCTAAGTAAAAGGCCCTGAGTCAGAAGATTGAACCTGACATGCCCCAAGGACTTCATCGATACCCTGTCATAGATTTTCAGGTGCCAGTCCCCAAAGGCCTGTTCTCCAATACCAATTTATATTCCAACATGTGGTCCCTGAGCCACACTACAGGACCCCTTCTGTCCCCAGAAGGATACCTTGCCCTTGGTATCTTGGTCCAATACTCAGTGTAGGAGAATACTGCATAGCCCCTGAGCACCCCAACATTCTAACATCTGCCTGGATAAAAACCAGCTTTGTGATCCAACAGCATGAAACTCCATGTTAATTCAAGATGGAAGGAACTTTTCCCCAGAGCCAACAGATCGAACCTGCCATGTTCCTCAGCTGTAATTTTCAATGGAGGTGTGCTTTCCAGACACCCATTCAGGAGAGCTCTGCTACCCAAACTTTCCATATGGGGTACAGAGGAGCAAAAAACCAGACTCTCCCTGTCCAGTACAAGGAATCCTTGCTGTTTGGAGCATCTCACAAGCCCCAGAGTGGGAAATTCTCCATGGTCTCGTGACGCCACCCCTCCATTTGGTGGTCATCATAAACACACACTCCAGTATGAGCAAACATCTGACATTTACCCTTACTCAGGTGCTGGATATCTCGAATCAGCCACTACACACTGGAACTGCCTTCTGCTTGGCACTGAATTTAACTGTAGCTTGTGTTGACAATTCCATCCTCACCCTCCTCATCCCCTATCCCTATTGCTAGGGAGTTCTGGAGCCACAACTCAGAATTCTGCATGCCCCACAGAAAGAAGAATTGCGTGGTGAGACAGCCCAGAAACCCCACACGGGGATCCACCTTCAAGGCCCTCGATGGTACCCTGATATCATAGGCTGACAAGAGCACCCAGGCTCTGTCTGACAGAGCCTGAGCCATAACCTATAGTCGGGCAAGCGGGCAGTGGGCCATATAACCTGCTAGTGGTACCTGCCTTGTCCCAAGTCGTTACATATACTCAACCTGGATATGCAGGCATCTCTCACCAGATAGAAGCTCAAATGACTGAGTATGGGGGAACCTGATGCACAAGAGTACTCCTCATTCCAGATGGCAGGAAACCTGGCTGTTGAGATGGGTGTCCAACCCTCAGAACCAGCTGCATGGCCCATGAGAACATGGCCACTCTTGGTAGCCTCCCTGGGCACAAACAGGCATTGTGACCCTCAGTGTGAGCCTGCTGTCAAACAAACCCCCTCTGTAGCTACAGCAGGAGACCGCCGAGCATTCCTGCAATGTCTCTAGAGCCAAATGCTCACCCTCGTTCGTGTTTCATGACTCACAGACCCCGAAACTGTCCGTGGAATCCCAAATTTGGGTATTCCCTGTGACGGAAAACAGCAATCTTCCCTTCCACCAGAGACACCAAACTCTAAGGAGCTGGGCAGAATCCCCATAGACGAAGAATCTCACATGGCCTCATGAAGCCACCAGTACAATTTGCGACCGTCCTGGAAATACAATCCCGACAGAAAAGCCAGCGCTACCGCCTCCAAGACACCATAATTTCAGTACAATATGCACTGTCCTCAGGGCCTGCATATCGGGCCTGTGATCACCTTGGCCCTCATCCTAACCCTAGTTTGCGTATGCAGATTACTGTCCCAAAAGCCCTGGCCCACATGTCCTCCATGATGGGGCCTCTGGAGCCACACCAGATGACTCTGCCTAACCTCCCGAAGGAAACTCTGCCCTTCACTGTTGCCCAGATCCTGAAGATTAGAGCAATGTACAAAGGCCCTGAGCCCACCACCAATGCGAGAAAAACTCTGGACCGAAATACGCATTCTGGCACACCATGAGCACCTGCCTCCAGGCAGACATCCATGTCAAAGGGCCTGAGTCAGAAGATTGACCCTGACATGCCCCTAGGACTTCATCAATATCCTCGTGACTCCACCCCTCCATTTGGTGGTCATCGTAGACACAAAGTCCAGTGTGAGCAAGCATCTGACATCAGCCCTTACTCAGGTGTTGGTATCTCAAATCAGCCTCTGCACACTCGAACTGCCTTCCACTTGGCAACGAATTTAACTGTAGCTTGTGTTTACAATTTTATCCTCACCCTCCTGGTCACCAAGCCCTCTAGACAGGGAATTCTGGAGCCAAAATGCAGCATTCTGCCTACCTGACAACAGAAGACATGCCTGGTGAGTCTGCCCAGAAACCCCACATGAGGATCCACCTGCATGGCACTCGATGGCACCTTAATATCATAAACCATGATGGGAACTCAAGATCTGTCTGACACAGGCTTAGCCTCGACCTCTAGTCATATACACAGACAGTTCACCCCATATCCTGCAGGAGGGACCTGTTGTGGCCCGAAGCCATCACATCTACTCAACCTGGATATTCAGGCATCTCTCCCCAGACCGTAGTTCAAATCCCTGCCTATGGGGGAACCTGAAGCACAGGAGTACTCCTCCTAACCAATGGCAGATATCCTGGCTATTTAGATGGTTGTCCAACCCTCAGAGTGGGTAGCATCTGTCTGGCCCATGAGAACACGGCCACTTATGGGAGTCGCCCTGGGCACAAACAGGCATTGTGACCCTCAGCGTGAGCCTGGTTTCAAACAAACCACCTTGGTACCTGGACCATGAGCACACAGGGAAGGCCTGCCAAGTCCCTAGGTCCAAATCCTCACCCTCGTTCATGTTTACCAGGCGCCCAGACCCATAAACTGTCTCTGGAATCCCTCTTTTGGGGTTCCCCTGAGACGGAAAATGCAGTCTTCCCTTCCCACAGAGACAACAAACTCTAGGGAACTAAGCAGAATCCCCAGAGACGAAGAATCTCCCATGGACCCATGAAGACTCCCCTACATTTTGCGACTGTCCTGGACACACAATCCAGACAAAAATGCCTGTGCTACCGCCTCCATGACACCTTAATTTCAGTACACTATAAGGTGCACTCACGCCCTGCAGATTAGGCCTGTGATCACACCATCCCTCACACTAACAATAGTTTGTGTTTTCAGATTTCTGTCCCCAAAGCCCTGGCCCACATGCCATCCAGGATGGGGTCTCTGGCACCACACCAGACGAGTGTGCCAACCCTCCTGAAGAACACTCTGCCCTTCACAGTTGCCAAAACCATGAATATTAGGAGCAAAGTACAAACCCCTGAGCCCAGCTCAATTTCGAAGAATGCTGTGGGCCCATGTACATATTCTGACACACAATGAGTACCTGCCTCCAGACAGACATTCAAGTAAAAGGCCCTGAGTCAGAAGTTTGAACCTAACATGCCTCTAGGACTTTATCAATACCCTAGCTTAGGTTTTTAGGCTCCTATGCCATAGGCCTGTTACCCTGTACCAACTTATATTCCAACATGTAGTCCTCAGCCACACAACAGAACCCCTCATGTCCCCAGAAACACATTGCTCTTGGTAGCTGTGTCCAAGATTCAGTGGAGGACAATCCTGCATGACCCCATGACCACCCAAACATTCTAACATCTCTCTGGATTACTCTTGGTAGCTATGTCCAAGACTTAGCTGGATTACAATCATCATTGTGACCAAAAAGCATGAAACTCCATGTCTGCTTAGGCCTCTTGGAACTTCGCCTTAGAGGCACCAGATCGAACCTGCCATGTTCCTCAGCTGCAATGGTCAATGGAGTTGTGCTTCCAGGCATCCATGAGGGAGAGCTCTGCTACACAAACATTCCAAGTTGGGACCCTGGAGTAAACAAACCAGACTACACCTGTCCAATAGAAGTAAACATTGCTGTTTGGAGCATCTCACAAGTGACAGAGTGGGAAATCCTCCATGGCCTTGTGATGCCACCATTCCATTTGGCAGTCATCATAGACAAAAACTCCAGTGTGAGCAAATATCTAATATCCACACTTACTCCAGTGCTGGATATCTCGTATCAGATGCTGCTCACTGGAACTGCCTTCCGCTTGTCACTGCGTTTAACCATAGCTTGTGTTGACAATTCCATCCTCACCATCCTGGTTCCCAAGTCCTCTTAATAGGGAATTCTGGAGCCACAACGCAGCATTCTGCATTCCCCATAGAAAGAAGAAGTGCCTGGTGAATCTGCCCATAACCCCTACTTGAGGATCCACCTGCATTGTCCACGACGGCACTCTAATATCATAGGCCGACATGACACTCAGACTCTGTATGACATAGCCTGATCCAAGACCTCCAGTCAGGCACGCAGACAGTGGGCCCCATAACCTGTTGTTGGGATCTGTCTTGGCCCGAAGCAGTCACATCTTCTCATCCTGGATATTCAGGCATCTCTCCCCAGACCGTAGCTCAAATCCCTGAGTATGGGGGAACCTGATGCACTAGAGTACTCCTCCTTCATGAGGGCAGGAAACCTGGCTGTTGAGATGGGTGTCCAATCCTCAGAGTGGGAACCAGCTGCATGGCCCATGAGACCACATCCACTCATGGGAGCCGCCCTGAGCACAAACAGGCATTGTGACCCTCAGCATGATCCTGCTTTCAAACAAAACCACTCAGTATCTGGGCCAGGAGCCTGCAGAGTATGTCTGCGAGGTCCCTAGGGGCAAAACCTCACCCTCATTCTTGTTTGCCAGGTGCCCAGACCTAGAACCTATCTCAGGAATCCCTCTTTTGGGGGTTCCTCTGAGACGGAAAACCGCAGTCTTCCCTTCCCCCAGAGACAACAAACTCTAGGGAGCTGGGCAGAATCCCCAGAGATGAAGAATCTCTCATGGCCCCTTGAAGCCAACCCTGCTTTTTGCGACCATCCTGGACACAGTCCTTTCTGTCTGGACTGTGTCCAGGATGGTCGCAAAAAGCAGGGTGCTAGTGCTAGTGCTTCCATGACACCTTAATTTCAGTACACTATGAACTGCCCTCAGAGCCTGCAGATTGGGCCTGTGATCACCTCGGCCCTCACCCTAATCCTACTTCGTGGTTGCATATTTCTGTCCCCAAAGCCCTGGCCCACATGCCCTCAGGAAGGGGACTCTGGAGCCACACTGGACGACTATGCCTAACTTCCCGAAGGAAACTCTGCCCTTCACTGTTGCCAAAATCCTGAAGATTAGGAGCAATGTACAAAGCCCCTGAGACCACCTCAATTGCAAGGAAAACTCAGGACCGAAATGCACATTCTGGCACACCATGAGCACCTGCCTCCACGCAGACATCCATGTTAAAGGGCCTGAGTCAGAAGATTGACCGTGAAATGCCCCTAGGATTTCATCAATACCCTAGCTTAGATTGTCAGGCGCCTGTTCCCAGAGGCCTTTTCTCCAATACCAAGTTATATTTTAACATGTGGTCTGTAAGCCACACAACATACCCCTTCTGTCCCCAGTAGCATACCTTACTCTTGGTAGCTATGTCCAAGACTTAGTGTAGGAGAATCCTGCATGACCCCTGACCACACCAACATTCTAACGTCTCCCTGGATACAAATCATCATTATGATCCAACAGCATGAAACTCCATGTCAACTCAGGCCACTTGGAACCTCACCCCAGAGCCTCGAGATCGAACCTGCCATGTTCCTCAGCTTCAATGGTCAATGGAGGTGTGCTTTCCACGCATCCATAGGGAGAGCTCTGCTACCCAAACTGTCCATACAGGGACCCTGGAGCCAACAAACCAGACTCACCCTGTCCAGTACAAGGAAAGTTTGCTATTTGGAGCATCTCACAAGCACCAGCATGGGAAATCCTCCATGGCCTCGTGAAACCACCCCTCCATTTGGTGGTCATCATAGACACAAAGTCCATTATGAGCAAGAATCTGACATCCGCCCTCACTCAGGGGTTGGTATCTCGAATCTGCCAGTGCACACTGGCTGCCTTCCGCTTGGCACTGAATTTAACCATAGCTTGTGTTTACAATTGCATCCTCACCTTCCTGGTCACCAAGCACTCTTAACAGGGAATTCTGGACCCAAAACAAAGCATTCTGCCTACCCCAAAGACAGAAGACGTGCCTGGTGAGTCTGTCCATAAACCCCACATGAAGATCCACCTGCATGGCCCTTGACTGCACCCTAATATCATAGGCCACCATGGGCACTCAGGCTCAACCTGAGTCATGACCTCCAGACAGCCATGCAGACAGTGGACCCCATATCCTGCAGGTGGGACCTAATGTGGCCCAAATCCATCAGCTCTACTCAACATGGGTATTCAGGCATCTGCTCCTAGACCAAAGATCAAATCCCTGCTTAAGGGGGAACCTGAAGCACAAGAGTACTCCTCCTTCCCGAAGGCAGGAAACCTGGCTGTTGAAATTTGTGACCAACCCTCAGAGTGGGAACAAGTTGCATTGCCCATGAGACCACTGCCACACATAGGAACTTCCCTGGGTCCAAACAGGCATTGTGATCCTCAGCCTGAACCTCCTTTCAAAAAAAACCCTTGGTAGCTGGACCAGGAGCCCGCCGAGCAGGCCTGCCATGTCCCAAGGACCAAATACTCACCCCTGTTCATGATTTCCTGGCACCAAGACCAAGAACCTGTTTTTGGGTTCCCTCTTTTGGGAGCCCCCTGAGACTGAAAACTGCAGTCTTCCCTTCCCCCAGAGACACCAAACTCTTGGGAGCTGGGCAGTATCCACAGAGACGAAAAATCTCCCATGGATCCAAGAAGACTCCCCTATGATTTGTGGCCATCCTGGACACACATTCAGAAAAAAAAAACAAAAAAAGCCTGTGCTACCGCTTTCATGACATCTTAATTTCAGTACACTATGAGCTGCAATCACGGCCTGCAAATCGAGCCTGTCATCACCTCGGCCCTCACCCTAACCCAGGCTCACGTTTGCAGATTTCTGTCCCCAAAACCCTGGCCAAAATTCCTTCCAGGATTGGGCCCCTGGTACCAGAGTGAAAAGTGAGCCTACCCTCCCGAAGGATACTCTTCCCTTCACTGTTGCCCAAACTGTGAAGATTAGGAGAAAATTGCAAAGCACTTGAGCCGACCTCAATTTCAAAGAATGCCCTGGATCCAAATGAGTGTGCTGACACACAATGAGCACCTGCGTCCAGGCAGACATCTAAGTCAAAGGCCCTGAGTCAGAAGATTGGACCTGACATGCCTCTAGGACATCATCGATACTCTAGTTTATGTTTTCAGGTGCCTGTCCCCAGAAGCTTGTTCTCTAATACAAACTTATATTCCAACAGGTGGTCTCTGACCCACACAATAGAACCAAACCTGTCCCCAGAAGGATACCTTGCTCTTGGTAGCTGTGTTCAAGAAAGAGTGTAGGAGAATCTGGCATGGACCCCTGACTACACCAACATTCTAATGTCTCCATGGATACCAACCAGCATTATGATCCAACATCATGAAACTCCATGTCAATTCAGGTGGCTTGGAACTTCGCTCCAGAGTCACCATATTTAAACTGCCATGTTCCTCACCTGCAATGATCAATGGAGTTGTGCTTTCCAGGCATCGATCGATACGGGAGGGTTCTTCTACCCTAACATTCCATATGAGGGACCCTGGAGCAAACAAACCAGACTCCCCCTGTCCAGTAGAAGGAAACCTTGCTGTTTGGAGCATCTCACAAACCCCAGTGTGGGAAATCCTCTATGGCCTCATGACGCCACCCCTCCATTTGGCGGTCATCAGAGACACAAACTCCAATGTGAGCAAACATCTGACATCCACCCTTGCTCAGGTACAGGATATCCCGAATAAGCCACTCTACACTGGAAATGCCTTCCGCTTGGCACTGAATAACCGTAGCTTGTGTTTACAATTCATCCTCACCCTCCTGGTCACCAAACCTTCTTTATATGGATTTCTGGAGCCATGACACAGAATTTGCCTGTCCAACAGAAAGAAGAAGTGCCTGGTGGGTCTGCCCAGATACCCTATATGAGGATTCACCAGCATGGCCCTCGACAGCACCCTAATATCATAGGCCTCCATGGGCACTCAGGCTCTGTCTGACAAAGCCGGAGCCATGACTTCCAGTCAGCCATGCAGAGAGTGGGCAGCATATCCAGCAGGTGGAACCTGCCATGACCTGAAACCTTCACATCTATTCAACCTGGATATTCAAGTATCTCTTCCCAGAATGTAGTTCAAATCCCTGCCTATGTGGGAACCTGAAGCACAGGAGTATTCCTCCTTCCTGATGACAAGAAAACTGGCTGTTGAGATGGGTATCCAACCCTCAGAGTGGGAACCAGATGCATGGCCCATGAGACTACGGTCACTCATGGGAGCCTCCCTGGGCACGAATAGGTTTGTGACCCTCAGCGTGAGCCTGCTTTCAAACAAACCCCCTTGGTAGCTGGACCAGGAGCCCACAGAATGGGACTGCCATGTCCCTAGGACCATGTCTTCACCTGTGTTCGTGTTTTCCATTCGTCCACACCCAGAACCTGTCTCTGGAATCCCTCTTTTGGGGGTCTCCTGAGATTGAGAATAGCAATCTTCCCTTCCCCCAGAGACATAAACTCTTGGATCTGGGCAAAATCCCCAGAGATGAAAAATCTCCCATGGCACCATGAAGACTACCCTACATTTTGCGACCGTTCTAGACACACAATCCAGACAGAAAAACCTGCCCTACCGCCTGCATGACACGTTAATTTCAGTACTCTATGAGCTGCCCACAGGGCCTGCAGATCAGGCCTGTAATCACCATGGCTCTTACCCTAAATCTAGATTGCTTTTGCAGATTTCAGTACCCAAAGCACTGGCCCACATGCCCTCCAGGATGCACACTCTGGTGCCACACTGGACGGCTGTCCCTAAGTTCCCAAAGGAAATTCTGCCCTTCACAGTTGACCAAACCCTGAAGATTTGGAACAAAGTACAAAGCCCCTGAGCCCAGCTCAAGTTTGAGGAATGCCCTGGCCCTAATGCACTTTCTGACACACAATGAGCACCTGCCTCCAGGCAGACATCCAAGTCAAAGGCCCTGAGTCAGATGATTGAAACTGGCATGCCTCTAGGACTTCATCAATACCCTAGTTGAGATTTTCAGGCGCCTGCCCCCAGAGGCCTTTTCTCCAAAACCAACTTATTGTTCAACATATGGTCCCTATGCCACACAGAACCCCTCCTGTCCCCAGAAGCATTCCTTGCTCTTGGTAGCTGTGTCCAAGACTCAGCGTAGAAGAAACCTGCATGGCCCCCTGACCACCCCAATGTACTAACGTCTCCCTGGATACCAACTAGCATTGTGATCCAAGAGCATGAAACTCCATGTCAACTCAGGCCACTTAGAACTTCGGCCCAGAGGCACCAGATAAACCCTGTCATGTTCCTCAGCTACAATGGTCAATGGAGTTGTGCTTTCCAGGCATCCATGAGGGAGAGCTCTGCTACCTAAAGTTTCCATATGGGGGAACCTGGAGCAAACAAACCACACTCCCCCTGTCCAATAGAAGGAAATCTTGCTGTTTGGAGCATCTCACAAGCCCCAGGGTGGGAAATTCTCCAAGGCCTCAAGACACGCCCCATCCAATTGGCAGTCATCATAGACACAGACTCCAGTGTGAGCAAACTTATGACATCCACGCTTACTCAGGTGCTGGATATCTCAAATCATCTGCTGCACACTGGAACTGCCTTCTGCTTGTCACTGAATTGAACCGTAGCTTGTGTATACTATTCCATCCTCACTCTCCTGGTCACCAAGCACTCTTGATAGGGAATTCTTTAGCCACAACACAGCATTCTGCCTGCCCCACAGAAGAAAAAGTGCCTGGAGAGTCTGCACAGAAAACCCACATGAGGATCCACCTCCATGGCCCTCGAAGGCACCTTAATATCATAGGTCACCATGGGCACTGAGGCTGTCTGACACAGCATGGGCCACGACCCACAGTCACTTAGACAGTGGACCCCATATCCTGCAGGACGGACCTGCCATGGAATGAAGCCGGCACATCTACTCAACCTGGATATTCAGGCATCTCTCCCCAGACCGTAGCTCAAATCCCTGTCTATGGGGGAACCTGAAGCCCAGGGGTAGTCCTCCTTCCCAATGGCAGGATACCTGGCTAATGAGATGGGTGTCCAACCCTCAGAGTGGAACCAGCTGCATGGGCCATAAGACCACGGTCACTCATGAGAGCCGCCCTGGGCACAAACAAGCATTGTGACCTTCAGCATGAGCCTGCTTTCAAAAAAAAACCCCTCAGTAGCTGGGCCAGAAGCCCGCAGAGCAAGCCTCCTAGGTTCCTAGGGCCAAATCCTCACTGTCTTTCATAATTGTCCAGGCTCCCACCCCGAACCTATCTCTGGTATCCCTTTTTTTTTTTAAGATTTTATTTATTTAACAGAGAGAAATCACAAGTAGACGGAGAGGCAAGAAGAGAGAGAGAGAGAGGGAAGCAGGCTCTCCGCTGAGAAGAGAGCCCGATGCGGGACTCGATCCCAGGACCCTGAGATCATGACCTGAGCCGAAGGCAGCGGCTTAACCCACTGAGCCACCCAGGCGCCCAACTGGTATCCCTTTTATGAGGGTCCCCCTAGACCAAAAACAGCAGTCTTCCCTTCCCCCAGAGAAACCAAACTCTGTGATCCAAGCAGAATCCCCAGAAATGAAGAATCTCCCATGGCCCCTGATCCACCCTTACATTTTGCGAATGTCCTGGACATACAATCCAGACAGAAAAGCCTGTGCTACTGCCACCATGACACCTTAATTTCAGTACAATATGAGCTGCACTCAGGTACTGAAGATCAGGCCTGTGATTACCTCGGCCATCACCCTAATCCTAGTTCACGTTTGGAGATTTCTGTCCCCAAAGCTCTGGCCCACATGCCCTCAAGAAGGGGACTCTGGAGCCACACCAGACGACTGTTCCTATCCTCCTGAAGGAAACTCTGCTCTTCACTGTTGCCCAAACCCTGATGATTAGGAGCAAGTACAAAGCCCTGAGCCCACCTCCATTTTGAAGAACGTTCTGGACCCAAATGCGCATTGTGACATACAATGAGCACCTGCCTCCAAGGAGACATTAAAGTCAAAGTTCCTGAGTCAGATTATTGAACCTGACATTCCTCTAGGACTTCATCAATACCCAAGCTTAGGTTTTCAGGTGCCTGTCGACAGGTGCCTCTTCCCCAATACCGACTTATATTCCAACATGTGGTCCCTGAGCTACACTAAAGTACCCCTCCTGTCCCCAGTAGGATACCTTACTCTTGGTAGCTGTGTCCCAGATACAGTGTAGAAGAATCCTGCATGGCCCTCTGACCAATCAACATTCTATTTTCTCCATGGCTACCAATCAGCATTGTGATCGAACAGCATGAAATTCCATGTCAACTCAGGCTGCTCAGAACTTATCCCCAGAGTCACCAGATCAAATCTGCCATGTTACTCAGCTGAAATGGACCATGGAGTTGTGCTTTCCAGTCATCCATCCGGGCGAATTCTCCTACCTAAGTTATCACATGGTGGACCCTGGAGCAAACAAACCAGACTCCACCTGTCCAGTAGAAGGAAACATTGCTGTTTGGAGCATCTCACAAGCCCCAGCCTTGGAAATACTTCATGGCCTCTTGACCCCACCTCTCCATTTGTCAGTCATCATAGACACAGACTCAAGTGTGATCAAATATTTGACATCCTCCCTTACTCAGGTGCTGGATATCTCACAGATTCTGCAGCAGATGGGTACAGGCTTCCACTTGGCACTGAATTTAACCATAGCTTGTGTTTACAATTCCATTCTCACCCTACTGGTCCCCAAGCCCTCTGGATATGGAATTCCAGAGACACAACACAGTATTCTGCCTTCCCCATAGAAAGAAGAAGTTCCTGGTGAGCCTCCTCAGAAAACCCACATGAGGATCAATCTACGAGGCCCTCAGGGGAACCCCGATTTATAGGTGGCCCTGGCCACTCGTACAGTGTCTCTCAGAGCCTGAGCTCTGACCTAGTGTCAGCAACCCAGAGAGCAAGACCGTTTCTAGCATGTGGGACTGAACATGGCCTTACTCCATCATCTCTACTTATAATTGGTATTCAGGCAACTGTCCTCAGACCTTTGCTGGAATCCCTGCCAAACTGAAGCACAACAGAGAACTCCACCTTTTCCATGGCAGGAATCCTAACTGTTGGGATGGGTGTCCAACTCACAGAGTTGGAGCCAGCTGCATGGCCAATGAGACCACAACCACATATGAGGGCCACCTAGGGCCCAAGCAGGCATTGAGACCCTCAACCTAAGCATGCTTTCAAACAAGCCCTCTCAGTTTCACCACCAGGATCCTTCTTTGTAGGCCAGGGACGTCCCTGGGCCCATATAGTAACTCTTGGTGGGATATTCCAAGCATTCAGAGCCAGAGCCCATCTCTGGAATCCCTGTTTGGGGCACTCCTAAGATGGAAAACAGCACTTTTCCCTTCAAAAAGCCCACCAAACTATTAGGAGACGCAAGGATCCTTAGAGAGTAAAACCTCCCATGGACTTATGGGACCACTCTTGCATTTCAAGGCCATCCTGGATTCAGAATCCAGATATAAAAGCCCGTGCTACCACCTTCGCATTGCCCTAATTACAGTTCCTGATGAGCTGCCCTCCAGGTCTACGCATTGGGACTGCAATCACCTTGCCATTATCCCTAACCCGAGTTTGTGTTTGCAGACTTCTCTCCATAACCATGGCTCACATGCCCTCCAGGAAGGGGTCTTGGAATCACACCACAGCACTGTGCGTGCCATCCCCTAGGAAACTACACTTCACAGTTTCCCAAACCTCCAGATTAGGAGAAACCTGCAAATTCCCTGACCACACTGGAAAATTGGAGGCCGCTCTGGACGCAAATGCAGTCTGAAACACTCTGATCACCTACATCTAGGCAGATACCCAAGTCAACTGTCCTGAGTCTAAAGATTGAAACTGACATGCCCCTAGGACTTCATTGGAACCCTAAATTAGGTTTTCAGGCCTCTGTCCTCAGAGGCCTGTTCTGGAATATGAACTTATGATACAACATGTGGGCCCTGAGACACACAACACTACATCTCCAGTCCCCAGAAGGGGACACAGCTCTTCGACATGTGTTAAACCATCTGGGTAGGAGAATCCTGCATGACACCTTAGCTACCAGCACATTCTAAGATCTCCATAGTAACAAACCAGCATTGTGACCCATCTGCAAGAGATTCAATGTCAAATCAAGGCCTTGGTACTTCGCCTCAAAGCCACCAGAAGGAACCTGCCATGTTCCTCAGATGCAATGGTCATTTGGGGTGTGCTTTCCAGGAATCCATGCGGAAGAGCTCTGCTATCCATACTTACCACGTGGGGAACTCTAGAGCAAACAAACCAGACTCCACCTGAGAGTAGAAAAAACAACTTGCTGTTTGGAGCATCTCACAAGCATCAGCGTGGGGAATCCTCCATGGCCTCTTGACGTCATCTCTCCATTTGTCGGTCATCACAGACACAAACTCCAGTGTGAGCAAACATCATTCATCCACCGTTATTCAGTTGCTGGATATCTTGTACGTTGGCCATCATAGATATCAACTCCAGTATGAGCAGACATCTGACCTCACCCGTACTCAGGTGCTAGAGATCTTGAAAAAACTGCTGCACATTGGAATGGCAATGTGCTCAGCACTGAGCTTAAATGTATCTTGTCTATTCAGACTTCTATCCTCACACTTCTGTAAGCCCTCCTGTAAGCCCTCCATATTGGGAATTTGGGAGCCACAATGCAGCCTTTTACCTGCTCACCAGAAAGAAGAAGTGCCCTATGGGTCTGCACAGAAAATCCACATGAGGATCCAGCTTCACGGCCCTCTATGGCACCCCGATATAATAGGCCACCCTATGCACTAATGCTCTGTCTGACACAGAGCGAGCCCTGACCACCTGGCAGCTACACAGATAGTGGGCCCCATATCATACAGGTGTGAGCTGCCTTTACCTGAGTTTTTCATCTCCACTCAACCTGGGTATTCAGGTACCTGTTCCAGAACATAGCTCAAATTCTACCTGGGGGGACCCTGAAGCACAAAAGAGTATTCCTCCTTCCCCATGGCAGGAAATCTAAATGTTGAGATGGTTGTCCAACCCTCAGATTGGGATCCAGGTGCATGGAACAAGAAACAGCGCCCACTCAGGATGGGGAGCTGGGCACAAATAGTCATTGTGAACATCACCGTGAGACCCATTTCCAACAAGCCCCCACGTGAGCTAGACCAGGACCCCACAGAGTGGACCTCTCAGGCTCCTAGGCCCAAATCCTAAGCCATGGTGGGGTTACACAGGCACCAGGACCCAGAACTCATGTGTGGAATTCATGTTTTGACAGGAACCCTGACACGGTAAAACGCTGTCTCCCCTTCCCCAGTAAGACACCAAATTCTTGGGTGCCGGGCAGAATTCCCAGATAGGAACAAATTCCGATGGGCACATGAGGACACCCGTACATTCCGTGGCCATCCTAGACACAATCCAGACAGAAAAGCCTTTGCTCCTCCCTCCCAGCCGTCCGAATTTCAAATCCAAGGAGCTGCCCTTAGGTTCTGCAGATCGGCCCTACCATCACCTTGCCCCTAACTCGTACCCAATTTTGTGTCTGAAGATTTTGGTCCCAGAGCCCTGAACCACATGCCCTCCAGGATGGGGCCTCCAGAACGACAACACATCACTGGGCCTGCTCTCCGGAGGAAACTTTGTCCGTCTCAGTTGCCCCAACCCTCCACATTAGGAGAAACCTCCAAGGCCCCTGAGCTCACCCCAATTTCTTAGGCCGCTCTGGAAAAAATGCACTGTCTGACACAGCCTCAGCACCTACCTCCAGGAAGACATGCAGGTTAATGGGGCTGAGTCTGAAGATTGAATCTGCCATGCCTCTAGGACCTCATCAGAACCCTAGCTTAGGTTTTCAGGCCTCTGTCCATAGAGGCCTGTCCTAGAAAACCAATATATGGTCCAATCTGTGGTCCTTGAGCCATACAAGAGAATCCCTCCTGTCCTGAGAAGGAAAACTTTCTCCTGGGAACTGGGCCTAATCCTTCAGATAGGAGAATCCAGCATGGGCTCAGGGCCTCTGCCACATTCTAAGGTCTCCCTGGACATGAAGCAGCATTGGGACCCGTTAGACTGAGAACTTCCATCAACTCAGATCACTTGGAACTTGGAACCAGAGAGAGCAGATCAAGCCTTCCCTGTTCCTCGGCTGTAATGGTTATGCGAGGTGGGCTTCCCAGGCCTCCATTCAGAGACCTGTGCTATTGAATCTTCCATATGGGGGAACCTGGAGCCCTCTAAGTGGACTTCCCCTGTCCCACAGTAGGATACCTCCCTATTTGGAGCAGCTCAGAAGCTCAGCATGGGAAAACCTCCAAGGCTTCTTGAGAAGCCTTGGCCATCATGGATATAAACTCCAGCATGAGCAGACATCTGACCCTCGACCATACTCAGCTGCTGGAGATCTCGAAACAACCGCTGTACATTGGAACGGCCATGTGCTTGGCACTGAGCTTAAACATAGCTTGTGCTTTCAGGCTTCTGTCCTCACAGTCCTCGCCTGCAAGCCCTCCATATTGGGGAATCTGGAGCCACAACACGGCCTACTCCCTGCCCACCAGAAAGAAGTGTGCCCTATGGGTCCACACAGAAACCCTACATGAGTATCCCGTTGCATAACTCTCAAAGGCACCCCAGTATCATGGGCCTCCTATGCCCTAATGCTCTGTCTGACACAGCTCGAGCACTGATCTCTGGTCAGCCAACCAGACAGCGGGCAGCATATCCAGCAGGTAGGTCCTGCCTTGGCCTGAGGCCATCATCTTGAAGCAACCTGGGGAATCAAGTATATGTCCCAGAACTTAGCTCAAATTTCTGCCCATGGAGGAACCTGAAGCAGAAATGAATACTACTCCTTCCCCATGGCAAGAAAACTGAATGTTGGGATGACAGTCCAACCCTCAGAGTGGGAGCCACATGCATGGCCCATGAGACCAAGCCCTCTCAGGATGAGCAGTTGGGCACAAATAGGCATTGTGACCCTCACCCTAAGACCCTTTCCAACAAACCCCCTCGAGAGCTGGACCAGGAGCCCGCCGAGTGAGCCTGTCATGCTCCTAGGCCCAAATCCTAAGCCTTGGTGGGGTTATCCAGTTGCCCGGACGCAGAACCAATCTCCGGAATTCCTTTTTGGACAGGACCCCTGAAATGGAAAACCGTGCTCTTCCCTTCCCCTAGAAAGACACCAAACTCTGGGGTGCCGGGCGGAATCCCCAGAAGGATAGAATCTCCCTTGGACACACGAGGCCACCCCTCCATTCCATGGCCATCCTAGACACACAATCCACACAGAAAAGCCTGTGCTCCTGCCTCCCAGCAGTCCAAATTTCAAATCCCAAGCAGCTACCCTCAGGGTCTGCAGATCGGCTCTGCCATCACCTCCCCCCTAACTCTTACCCGAATTTGTGTCTGAAGACTTTGGTCCCAAAGTCCTGACCCACATGCACTCCAGGATGTGGCCTCCAGAACTACATCACATCACTGGGCCTGCTCTTCCGAGAAACTCTGCCCGTATCAGTTTCCCAAGCCCTCTAGATTAGCAGAAACCTGTTAGGCCCCTAAGCCCACCCCAATTCCATAGGCCGCTCTGGAACAATGCACAGTCAGACACAGCCTCAGAACATACCTCCAGGAAGCCATGCAGGTCAATGGGGAGCGATGAATGCCCTAAGACCATGGTTGGTCCAAGGTGCTAGGTGTGCAGCCAGCTGTCTCGGTGTCTGTTGGAAGGTCTGGGCTCAGGCTATGTAAGACAGAGCATTAGTGCTTAGGGTAGCCTATGCAATTGGGGTGTGCTGAGGGCCGAGCAGGTTGATCCTCCTTTTTGGGTTTCTGGGCAATGCCACAGACAATGTATTTCTTCCAGTGGGCAGGCATAGTGCTTCATTTTGGCCCCAGTATTCCCAATCAGGAGGGCTTGAGGGCCAGGAGTGTGAGTACAGAAGTCTGAAAACACAACCTAGGGTGAGGTTTGGGGCCAAGGGCGCGACAGGCCCACTCTGCAGAGGCTGAATCGGGATCTCCTGCATCTGAAGTCAGGGTGAGGATCAAACGTTGGCTGAGGCTGGAGTTTGTGTCATGATTCCCCTTCATGAAGCGGGGGTCTCATGAGGCTAAGGAGGTTTTCCCACGCTGAGTTTGTGAGTTGCTCTAAACCACAAGGTTTCCTTCTGCAGGAGAGACGAGTCATGTTGGATGGCTCCAGGACATCCCATACGGAAGTAATGGAGAGCATGGTATAAGGATGGATGCTTGTACAGCATACCTCACATTCCCATAGGCTCTTGGGACAAGACATGTTTGAACTGATGGCTCTGGGGCAAGCTACCCAGGGGGCTGAGTTGAAATGGACTCTCCTGAGGATGGGTCATGATGTGGGTTTGTGTCAATGGAGACCTTGGAATGTGCTGGTGGCTCAGGGTCCCGGAAGATTTGGCCTACCTGAAGGGTTTGATATAGCTCCAATAAGAAAGCTCCCCATGTGAAGACGAGAGAGGTTCTGTTTGGTGCCTCAGAAAAGCCCCAGATACTGGTCTTCAAAACCAGTCCTCTGAGGAGAGACACCTAGAAACCAAAGCTAGGGTTCATATTAGGGCCTAGGGGCCTGTCTCCTTCAATCTTCCGTCTCTGGGGACACTGTCTTAGTGCCTAAGTGGAGATAGTTGCTCAGCTAGTGCCAGAGTGCCCCTCTTACTACAGGGCGGCCCGACACTATCGGAATGGCCTCAGGGGCCTTGGAAGTTTCTCCTTATCTTTAGGGTTGTGGTCAAAGATTGGGCACAGTTAAATTGGATAAGACAGGCACAGTCATTCTGTGTGTCTCCATAGGCCCTAGGCTGTGGGGTTTGTTGGTCTGGGCTGTGGGCACAGAAGTCTGAAAACACTAACTCAGCTTAGGTGTGGTGCCAAGGGTAACGCAGACCATATCTACAGACCATGAGGGGAGTTCCTTGGCTATTGAAAGAAGGGCAAGTGGACGTGGTCCCTCAGGCTTTTGTCTCAGGATGTTGTGTCCAGGATAGCCGTGGATTGTAGGGTGGCCTCAGGGGCTATGGACGAGTCTCCCTCCCTGGGGATTTGGCCCACCTCCCAAGAGTTTGGGGTCATTTTGTGGGAAGGGTGGAGTCCTATTGTCTGGCTCAGGTGTCTTTCCAAGAGAGGGGTTCCAGAGCAGAGCCCCAGGTATGGGCGACTGGAAAACTCGAACTCTGGTGAGGATTGGGAGCATATGGGCTTGGTAAGCCCCATATGTGGACTCTTGGTCTCAGCCCTGAGAGACATTACTTTGACATGGGGCTCACGGTGAGGGTCACCATGCGAGTTTGGGCCCAAGTTGGCACTCAAGTTTGGGCGTGGCCTCAGGGGCCATGAAGGTTTCTCCTACCCTGAAGGTGTGATTCCATGCCAACAGCAAGCTTTACAGTCATGGGGAATGAGGAGTTCTGATTTGTGCTTCAGGTACCCACCTATGAGGGGATTTGATATAATATCTAGGTTCAGATGTCTGAAAAGCCCGGTTGGGAAGGGATAACGGCCTAAGGACATGGTGTGTTCGATGTGTTGGGTGTTAGGCCAGCTCTCTCCTTGTCTGTCAGGACGTCTGGCCTCTGGCTGTGTCAGACAGAGCATTAGAGCCCAGGACAGCCTATCCAGTTAGTGTGCGGTTGAGGCCCGAGCAGATTGATCCCCATTTGGGGTTCCTGGAGAGCCCCATTGGGCAACGTTTTTCTTCTGGTGGGCAGGCAGAGGGCTGTGTTGTGGCTCCAGAATTCCAAGTCTGGAGGGCTTGTTTGCCAGGAGTGTGAGGAAGGAAGTCTGAAAACACAAGCTAGCATGAGGTTTGGGGACAAGGGCACAGCAGGCCCACTCTGCAGAGACTGAATTGAGACCTCCTGCAACTGAGGTCAGGGCGAGCATCAGACCTTGCCTCAGGCTAGAGTTTGTGTACATGATGGCCCCATCCTGAAGGGATTGGGGGTGTCATGAGACCAGGGAAATTTCCCTACGATGGGAGTTGTGAGCTGCTCCAAACCTCAAGTTTTCCTTCTGCAGGACAGTCGAGTCCTATTGGATGGTTCCAGGACACCCCATACGGAAAGACTCAAGAGAAGGTGTCTAAGCATTGATGCCTGGAAAAGCCACCTCACATTCCCATTGACTGGTAGGGATAAGGCAGGCTCAATCTGCGGGATCTTGGGCGAGTTACCCAGAGGGCTGAGTTGTAATGGACTCTCCTAAGGATGGGTCATAATTTGGGTTGGTGGCCATGGAGACCTTGGAATGTGGTGGTGGCTCAGGGTCTTTGAAGGATTCCCCAACCCGAAGGGTTTGATACAGCTCCAAAAAGGAGCTTCTCATGTGGAGATGAGAGGTGTTCTGTTTGGTGCCTCAAGAAAGCCCCATATGCTAGTCTTCGAACCCAGGGTTCTAAGGAGTGACACCTGGAAACCAAAGCAAGTGTTTAGATTAGGTCCTAGGGGCCTGTCCGGTCCAATATTCTGTCTCTGTGGACATCTGTCTGCGTGTCTGCATGGAAGTAGTTGCTCAGCTTGTGTCAGAATGCCCCTTTGTGTCCAGGGAGGCTTACAGTAGTGGGATGTCCTCGGAGACTTTGGGGTTTCTCCTATTCTGTAAGGTTGTGGCCAATGGAATGGGCACAGTTTCCTAGGAGAGAGCAGGCATAGTCCTGTGGTGTGGCTCCAGAGGCCCCAGCCGGGAGTCTGTTGTGCCAGGGCTGTGGGAACAGACGTCCAAAAACACAAACTTGGTCAGCTTTGGGGCCGAGGTTATGGTATGCCTGATCTACAGTCGGTTAGGGTTTATCCTCAGAATATGAAATGAGGGTGAGTGGGAGGCGGTCACTCTGGTTTTTGTCTCTGGATGTTGTGTCCATGATGGCCATTTAATGTAGGGGTGTCCTCATGGGCCGAGGAAGAGTATTCCCTCTCTGGTGATTTGCCCATCTCCCTAGAGTTTTTGGTCATTCTGTGGGAAGGGAGGAGAGCTGTATTCTGCCCCATTTGTCCTTCCAATAGAGGGATTTTATAGCAGAGCAGTGAGTACTGAAAACTCCAATACCTGTCCTCTGGTAAGGCCTGGGAGCCTATGTGCATGGTTAGCCCCATATCCGGGCTCTTGGTCCAGCCACTGAGAGGCGTTACTTGAATACGGGACTCACGCTTAGGTTCACAATCCATGTCTGTGCCCAAGGAGGCCCTCAAGCAATGGCGTGGCATCTCAGACCACGCAGGTTTTCCTACACTGTATGTTGGACAACATACCAACCACACGGTTTCTTGCCATGGAGAAGGTAGAGTTCTGATTTTTGCATCACGTTCACCCCTGGCAGTGATTG
This sequence comes from Neogale vison, assembly GCF_020171115.1. Classification (NCBI taxonomy): domain Eukaryota; kingdom Metazoa; phylum Chordata; class Mammalia; order Carnivora; family Mustelidae; genus Neogale; species Neogale vison. Next base: position 185,521,535 of record NC_058093.1, on the reverse strand, counting down.
GAGACAAGGTCTAGTTTCTGAAGCCTGATAACCGAGGTTGAGAAGAGATGACGACCTAAGGCCATGGTAGGTCTGAGGTGTTCACCTTGGGGCCAGCTGTCTGGGTGTCGTTTTGGATGTCTGTTCTCAGGTTGTGCCATACAGGGCATTAGTACACAGGGTAGACTGTATAATTACTTTACAGTCGAGTGGAGTGCATTAGATCATCATTTGGTGTTTCTTATTAGCAGCATAGGGCAAAGTTTTTCTTCTGGAGGGCAGGCAGAGTGCTACATTGTGGCTCCGGAATTTCCAAACTGGAAGGCTTGTGGGCCAGGAGAGTGAGGACAGAAGTCTGAGAACACAAGCTAGGCTTAGGTTTCAGGGCAAGGGCATGGCAGGCACATTCTGCAGAGCTGAATCGAGATCTCATGCATCTGAAGTCAGGGCTAGGAGCAGACATTGGCTCAGGTTGGAATTTCTGTCCATGTTTGCCCCGTCATGAAGGGGGGGTTGCATTACGAGGCCATGGAGGTTTTCCCAAGATGGGAGATGGGAGATGCTCCAAACCACAAGGATTCCTTCTGCGGGACAATGAAGACCTATTGGATGGCTCAAGGTAGTCCCATAAGGAAGTTCTCCAGAGCAGGGTTCTAAGGATGGATGCCTGGGCAGGCGGCCTCACATTCCAATTGCCTCCTCTCGACAAGACACGTTTGATCTGCTGGCTCTTGGGTAGCAAATGAGGGGGCTGAGTTGAAATGGACTCGCCTGAGGATGGGTCATAATGTGGGTTTGAGTCCATGGAGACCTTGGAATGGGGCAGTGGCACCAGGGTCCTGAAGGTTTCTCCTATCCAGAGGTTTTTACACAGCTCCAACAAGCAAGTTTTCCATTGGGAGACGAGTTTTCTTCTTATTTGTGCCTCAGGACAAATATGCTGGTATTGGCAACCAGGCCTCTGAGGAGAGATTCCTGGAAACCAAAGCAATGGATCCTATTAGGGCCTAGGTGCCTCTCTGGTTCAATTTTCTTATCTGGGTATATCTGGTATATCTGTCTATGGGTCTGAATGGAGGTAGATGCTCAGTTTCTGATAGATCACCCCTGTTTGTCCTGGGAGGCCTACACTATTGGGACGGCGTCAGGTCCTTTGGAGTTTTCTCCTAATATCTAGGGTTGTCTCCAATGGAATGGGCAGGATTTCCTTTGAGAAGTATGCACAGTCCTGAGATGTGGCTCCAGGGGCCCCAGCCTGGAGGGTGTGTGGGCCAAGACTGTCGTACAGAAGTCTGAAATACAAACTCGCCTTATGTTTGTGGACGTAGGTATGGCAGTCCTGATCTACAGACTGTGCAGAGAATTATTCAGGCTATGAACAAAGGGTGAGTGTGAGGCACTTGCTCAGGCTTATGTCTCTGGATTTTGTGTCAACAGTGGCCGTGGAATGTCGAGGTGGCCTCATGGGCCATGGAAAAGTCTTTTTTTCTGGGGATTTGGCCGTATCTAAAGTGGTTTTGGTCATTCTGTTGATGGGAGGAGTTCTTTCTGGATTTATTTACCTCAGGTGTCCCACCAAAGAGGGATTCCAGAGCAGAGCCCTGAGTAGGGGTGACTAGATATCTCGACCTCTGGTTAAGATTGGAAGACCTGGGGCATGGCAAGCCCCATATGCATGCTCCTGGTCCAGCCCCTGAGAGGCTTTACTTGAGGACAGGGCTCATGCAGAGGGTCCCAATGTGTGTTTGTGCCCATCGCGGCCCTCAAGCATGGACAGGGCCTCATAGTCCAGGTGATCTCTCCTACACTGAACGTTGGACAACATTCCAACCACAAGGTTCTGGTGAGGGGAAAGGAGGAGTTCTGATTTTTTCATCACGTTCACCTATGGGATGTGACTGGATATAAGGTATAAGTTTCTGAAACCTGAAAACCGAGGTTATGAAGAGATGATGAACAAAGGCCATTGCGGTTCAGATGTTCTCAGTGTACGGTCAACTGTCTGGGTGTCGGTCGGGAAGTCAGGCCTCAGGCTATGTAAGATAGGGCATTCGTGTCCAGGCTAGATTGTATAATTGGGGTACAGTCGAGTGGCATGCAGGTTGATCCTCTTTTGGGGTTTCTAAGTAGCCCCATAGGGCAACGTTTCTCTTCTGAAGGGCAGGCAGACTGCTGCATTGTGTCTCCAGAATTCCCAAACTGGAGGGCTTGTGGCCCATGGGTGTGATAACGGAAGTCTGAGAACACAAACTAACCTTAGGCTTTGGGGTGAGGGCACGGAAGGAGCACTCTGCAGAGCTGAATCAAGATCTCGTGCATCTGAAGTCACGGGGAAGATCAGATGTTGGCTCAGGTTGGAGTCTCTGTACACGATGTATCCTACATGAAGGTGGGGGCTCACTAAGCCATGGAGGTTTGCTCACGGTGCGAGTGTGTGATGCTGCAAACCACAAGGATTCCTTTTGTGGGAGAGTCGAAACCTGTTGGATGGATCAAGGACGCTCCATAAGGAACTTTTCCAGAGCAGGGTTCTAACGATGGATGCCTGGGCAGCGCACTCGCATTCTAATTGTCTTTTAGCGACAAGACAGGTTTGGTCTGCTGGCACTGGGTGAGCATCTGAGGGGCCTGAGTTGAAATGGACTCTAGTGAGGATGGATCATAATTGGGTTTGTGTCCATGGAGACCTTGGAATGGGGCGGTGGCTACAGGGTCCTGAAGTATTCTCATAACAAGTGGTTTTTACGCAGCTCTAAAGTGCTAGATTCCCATGTTGAGATGATATTTGTTCTGATTGTTGCCTCAGCAACCCCCATACACTGGTATTAGCAACAAGGCATCTGAGAAGAGATGCCTGAAAATCAAAGTATTGATCTGATTCATGCCTAGGGGCCTGTCTGCTTCAATCTACTCTGGGCACATCTATGGTTTTGAGTGGAGGTCGTTGCTCAGCTTGTGACAGACTGACCCTGTTTGTCCCTGGCGGCCTACACTACTGGGATGGTCTCGGTGACTTTGGAGGTTTCTCCTAATCTGTTGCGTTGTGGCCAATGGAATAGGCAGAATTCCCATACAGAGCGCAGGCACAGTCCTGACATGTGGCCCCAGCTGTTCGGGAGACGGTCAGGAGGTCCGGACTCAGGCTGTGTCAGACAGGGCACTAGTGCCTAGGGTAGACTGTATAATTGGGGTACAGTCGAGTGGCGTGCAGGTTGATCCTCATTTGGCATTTCTGGGTAGCCCCATCAGGGCAACATTTTTCTTCTGGAGGGCTGGCAAAGTGCTGCCTTTTGGTTCCAGAATTCCCAAACTGGAGGGTGTGTGTTCCAGGAGTGTGAGGATGGAATTCTGAGAACACAAGCAGTGCTTAGTTTTCGGGGCGAGGGCATGGCAGGTACACTCTGAAGAGCTGAATCGATTTTTTGTGCATCTGAAGTCAATGCAAGGATCAGCCTTTAGCTCAGGTGTCGGGGACCGCCTCCGGCCGGGAAAGTCCCCGCCATTACAAGATGGCGCTTGGCTCACTGCCAGCAAAATATGCTGCAAGTAAACACCGAACTTTCTGGTGAAGCCCACCTGAAGGAGGACATAGTCATTGGCTGTTTCAAATTTAATCAGTATAATAACAGGACTCTCATTGGCTCTCCCCATTGTTTGGCCCCTTATTGGTCACCCTGACACATATAAGCTAAGAAAGTTGTTGAAATAAAGAGACGAAGCATTAACACCATGCCAGGCTGGTTGTCGTTCTTGCGGGCCAAGGGCGACACTCAGGTTGGAGTTTCTGTCCATAATCCGCCTTCATGAAGATTGGGGGCATCATGTGGCTTGGAAGTTTTCCCATGATGGGAGTTGTGAGATGGTCCATACCAAGGACTCCTTCTGCGGGATAGTCAAGAACTGTTGGATGGCTCCAGGACGTCCCATAAGGAATGATGCAAGATCAGGGTTCTAAGGATGGATGCCTGAAGAGCCTGTCTAGCATTTCAACTGTCTCCTAGCAAGAAGTCCGGTTCGATCTGCAGGCTCTGGGAGAGCAACCGAGGGGGTTTAGTTGAAATGGCCTCTCTTAAGGATGGGTCATAATGTGGGATTGTGTCCATGGAGACATTGGAATGGGGTGGTGGCTCCGGTGACCTGAAGTCACTTCCAGTGACCAAAACCAACTGTAGGTTTTGACACAGCTCCATAGAGCAAGATTCCCATCTGGAGACGAGGTTTGTTCTGACTGGTACCTCCGGAAACCCCCATATGCTGGTATTAGAATCCAGGCCTCTCAGGAGAGATGCCTAGAAACAAAAGCAATGGATCCTATTGAGGCCTAGGTGGTTGTCTGGTTCAATCTTGTTCTCTGGGCATATCTGTCTATAGGTCTGAGTGGAAGTTGGCGCAACTTGTGTCAGATCGCCCTTGTTTTTCCTGGATGTCCTACACTATTGGGATGTCTGGGAACATTGGAGGTTTCTACTAATCTGTAGGGTTTTGTCCAAAGGAATGAGTAGACTTCCCTTGGAGAGGGCAGGCACAGTCCTGAGGTGTGGCTCCAGGGGCCCCACCCTTGAAGGTGTGTGGGCCAGGACAATGGAGACAGAATTCTGAAAACACAAACTCGGCTTAGGTTTGGGTACATAGGTATGACAGCCCGGATCTACAGACTGTGAGAATTTTTTGGGCTATGAACAAAGGGCGAGTGTGAGGTGCTTTTTTGGGCTTTTATCTCCAGATTTGTGTCAACGGTGGCCATGTAATGTAGGGCTGGCCTCATCGGCCATGGACGAGTTTTTCTTTCTGTGGGTTTGGCCCAATTCCAAGTGTTTGGGGTCATTCTGGATGGTAGGAGTCCTTTCTCTATTTTTTTTTTTTTTAACCTCATGTGTCCTACCAAAGAGGGATTCCAGAAAAGAGCTCTGAATAGGGTTGACTAGACTTCTCGAGCTCTGGCTAATATTGGGGGACTAGGGATATGGCAAGCCCTATATGCGGGCTTTTGGTCCAGCCCCTGAGAGGCTTTACATGAGGACATGGCTCATGCTGAGGGTCCCAATGTGTTTTTGTATCCATCGCTCAGTTTGCGGCCAGCTGTCTGGTTGTCAGTCACGAGGTCTGGGCTCAGGCTGTGTCAGACAGGGCATTACTGCCCAGGCTGGACTGTTTAATTTGGGTACAGTCTAGAGGCGTGCAAGTTGATCCTCATTTGGGGTTTCTGCGTAGCCCCATAAGGCAACATTTTTCTTCTGGAGGGCAGGCAGAGTGCTGCATTGTGTCTCCAGAATTCCCAAACTGGAGGACCAGTGAGCCAGGAGTGTGAGGACGGAAGTCTGAGAACACAAGCTAGGCTTAGGTTTTGGGGTGAGGGCACGGCAGAGTGAAATAGAGATCTCGTGCATCTGAAGTCAGGGAGAGGATCAGACATTGCCTCAGGTTGTAGTTTCTGTCTATGATGTCCCCTACATGAAGGTTGGGGCATCACAAGGCCATGGAGGTTTTCCCAAGGTGTGAGTCTGTGATGATGTAAACCACAAGGATTCCTTCTGCGGGACAGTCCAGACTTGTTGGATGGATCCAGGAGTCTCATGAAAACTTCCTCCAGAACAGGGTTCTAATGATAGATGCTCAGTCAGCCCAACTCGTATTCCAATTTTCTCCCTACAACAAGTCAGGTTTGATCTGCTGGCTCTGGGTTAGCAACGGAGAGGGTGAGTTGAAATGGACTCTCCTGAGGATGGGTCATAATGTGGTTTTGTGTCCATGGATACCATGGAAGGGGTCGGTTGCTCCGGGGACCTAAAGGTTTCTCCTAACTGGAAGTTTTGACACAACTCCAAAGAGCAAGTTTCCCATGTGGAGACGAGATTTGTTCTGATTGGTACCTCCGGAAAAACCCATATGCTGGTATTGGAAACCAGGCCTCTGAGCAGAAATTCCTGGAAACAAAAGCAATGGATCCGATTAGAGCCTAGGTGCCTGTCCAGGTCAATTTTCTTCTCTGGGGACATCTGTCTACGGTTCTGAGTGGAGGTCATTGCTCAGCTTGTGACAGGTCGCGCCTGTATGTTCTGGGAGGACTACACTACTGGGATGGCCGCAGGGATGTCGGAGGTTTCTCCATTTGTAGAGTTGTAGCCAATGAAATGGGCATAATTCCCTTGGAGAGGGCAGGCACAGTCCTGAGGTTTGGCTCCAGGTGCCTCAGTGTGGAGGCAGTGTGGGCCAGGACTGTGGGGACCGAAGCCTGAAAGTACAAACTAGGCCTAGGTTTGGAGATGTATGTATGACAGACCAAATCTACAGACTGTGAGGAGAATTTTTTGGGCTATGAACAAAGGGCGAGTGAGAGGCACTTGCTCAGGCTTTTGTCTCCAGATTTTGTGCCAACGGTGGCCGTGGAATGTCGGGCTGGCCTCATCGGCCATGGACGAGTAATACTCTCTGGGGATTTGACCCGATTCTAAGTGTTTGGGGTCATTCTTTGGATGGTATGGGTCCTTTCTATATATATATATTTTTTTTTGCCTCATGTTTCGCACCAAAGAGGCATTCCAGAAAAGAGTTCTGAAATGGGGTGACTAGATTTCTCGAGATCTGGTTAAGATTGGGAGACTAGGGGCATGGCAAGCCCCATATGCGGGCTTATGGTCTAGCTTCTAAGAGGCTTTACTTGAGGACAGAGCTCACGCTGAGTGTCCCAATATGTGTTTGTATCCATTGCGGTCTTCAAGCATCGCCAGAGCCTCATGGGCCACACTGGTTTCTCCTACACTGAACGTTGGACAACATGCCAACCACAGGGTTTCTTGCCATGGGGAAGGAGAAGTTCTGATTTCTGTATCACGTACATCGCTTGGCAGTGAGTGGAGATAAGGTCTAGGTTCTGAAGCCTGAAGACCGAGGTTGGGAAGAGAGGAAACCTAAGGCCATAGTGTGTCCGATGTGCTCCATATGCGGCCAGCTGTCTGGGTGTTGGTCATGAGGTCCAGGTTCAGGCTGTGTCAGACAGTTCATTACTGCCAAGGCTGGACTGTATAATTGGGGTACAGTTGAGTGGCGTGCAGTTTGATCCTCATTTGGGGTTTCTAGGTAGCCCCATAGGGCTACATTTTTCTTCCGGAGGGCAGGCAGATTGCTGCATTGTGTCTCCAGAATTCCCAAACTGTGGGGGGGGGCTTGTGAGAGATGAGTGTGAGGACAGAAGTCTGAAAACACAAGCTAGGCTTAGGTTTTGGGGCGAGGGCACGGCAGGCACCCTCTGCAGAGCTGAATCGAGATCTCGTGCATCTGAAGTCAGGGCGAGGATCATATATTGCCTCAGGTTGGAGTTTCTGTCCTTGTTGTCCCCTATATGAATGTGGGGGCATCACGAGGCCATGGATGTTTTCCCACAGTGTGAGTGTGTGATGCTGCAAACCACAAGGATTCCTTCTACGGGACAGTCGAAACCTGCCGGATGGATCAAGGACGTCTTATAAAAAATTTCCCCAGAGCAGGGATCTAACGATGGATGCCTGGGCAGCCCAACTTGTAATCTAATCTTCTCTTAGCGACAATTCAGGTTCGCTCTGCTGGCTCTGGGGGAGCAACGTAGGGGGGTGAGATGAAATGGAGTCTCCTGAAGAAGTGCCATAATGTGGGTTTGTGTCCATGGAGACCTTGGAATGGGGCAGTGGTGCTGGCGCCCTGAAGGATTCTCCTAACCGGAGGTATTGACACAGATCCAAAGAGCAAGTTTCCCATGTGGAGACGCAATTTGTTCTGATTGTTGCCTCAGGAAACCCCATAAACTGGAAACCAGGCCTCTGAGGAGAGATGCCTGGATACCAAAGCAATCGATCCAATTAGGGCCTGTCTGCTTCAATCTTCTTCTCTGGGAACGTCTGTCTAGGGTACTGAGTGGAGGTCGTTGCACAGTTTGCATCTAATCACCACTGTTTCTCCCGGGAGGCCTACACTATTGGGATGGTCTAGGGGTCTTTGGAGGTTTCTCATAATCTGTAGGGTTGTGGCCAATGGAATGGGAAGAATTCCCTTGGAGAGGCAGGCACAGTCCTGAGGTGTGGTCCCAGCTGTCCAAGTATCTGTCGGGAGGTCTGAGCTCAGGCTGTGTCAGACAGTGCAAGAGTGTACAGGGTACACTGTACAATTGTGGTACAGTCGAGTTGGGTACAGGTTGATACTCATTTGGGGTTTCTGGGTAGTCCCATAGGGCAAAGTTTTTCTTCTATAGGTCAGGCAGATTGCTGCATTGTGGCTCCAGAATTCCCAAACTGGAGGGCTTGTGGCCCAGGAGTGTGGGGAAGGAAGTCTGAGAACACAAGCTTGGTGTAGGTTTCGGAGCGAGGGCACAGCAGGCACACTCTGCTGAGCTTAATCGAGATCTCGTGGATATGATATCATGGCGAGGATCAGACTTTGTCTCAGGTTGGAGTTTCTGTCCATTTCCCCCCTTCCCAAGGAGGGGGGCGCCTCATGAGGCCATGGTGGTTTTCCCAAGATGGAAGTAGTGAGATGCTCTAATCCCCAAGAGTTCCTTCTGGGGGACAGTCGAGATTTGTCAGATGGCTCCAGGACGTCCATTACGGAACGATGCCAGAGCAGGGTTCTAAGGATGGAATCCTGTGCAGCTCACCTTGCATTCCAATTATCTACTTGCAATAAAGCAGGTTCGATCGCTAGCTGTGGGGGAGCAACTGAGGGGGCTGAGTTGAAATGGACTCTCCTGAGGAGGGTTCATAATGTGGGTTTGTGTCCATGGAGACCTTGGAAGGGGGCAGTGGCTCCGAGTTCCTGAAGGTTTCTCCTAACTGGAGGTTTTGACACGGCTCCAAAAAGCAAGTTTCCCATGTGGAGACAAGATTTGTTCTGATTGAAACCTCTGGGAACCCACGTATGCCGGTATTGGAAACCAAGCCTCTGAGAAGAGATGCCTGGAATCAAAAGCAATGGATCCGATTAGGGCCTAGGTGCTTGTCTGGTTCAGTCTTCTTCTCTGGGGATATCTGTCTACGGGTCTGAGTGGAGGTAGTTGCGCAGCTTGTGACAGATTACCCCTGTTTCTCCTGGGTGGCTGACAATATTGGGATGGCCTCGGGGACTTTGGAGGTTTCTCCTAATCTGTCATGTTGTGTCCAAAGGAATGAGTACAATCTCCTTGGAGAGAGCAGGCACAGTCCTGAGGTGTGGCTCCAGGGGACCTACCCTAAAGGCTGTGTTGGCCATGACTGTGGGAACAGAAGTCTGAAAACAAACTCGGATTAGGTTTGGGGACATAGGTATTGCAGGCTCGATCTACAGACTAAGGAGAGTTTATTGGGCTCTGATCAATGAGCGAGTGTAAGGCATTTTATCAAGTATTTGTCTCAAGATTTTGCATCAATGGTGGCCATGGAATGTCGGGCTGGCCTCATCGGCAATGGACAAGTTTTTCTTTCTGGAGATTTGGCCCAATTCCAAGTGTTTGGCGTCATTCTTTGGATGGCAAGAGTCCTCTCTCTCTATATATATATATTTTTTTTTTCTTTTTTTTACCTCATGTTTCCCACCAAAGAAGGATTGCAGAGAAGAGCTCTGAGAAGGGATGACCAGACTTCTCTAGCTCTGGTTAAGATTGGGGGACTAGGGGTATGCAAGCCCCATATGCGGGCTCTTGGTCCAGCCCATGAGAGGCTTTATTGAGGACAGGGCTCACGCTGAGGGTCCCAATGTGTGTTTGTGCCCATTGCTGCCCTCATGCATGGCCAGGCCTCATGGGCCACGCTGGTTTCTCCTACACTGAACGTTGTACAAAATGCCAACCACAAGGTTTCTGGTCATGGGGAAGGAGAAGTTCTGATTTCTGCATCACGTATACCGTTTGGCAGTGGGTGGAGATAAGAGCTAGGTTCTGAAGCTTGAAAACCGAGGTTGGGAAGAGATGACGACCTAAGGCCATGGCGTGTCTGATGTGCTCAGTGTGCGGCCAGCTATCAGGGTGTCAGTCACGAGGTCCAGGCACAGTTTGTGTCAGACTGGGCATTACTGCCCAGACTAGACTGTATAATTGGGGTACAATCGAGTGGCATGCAGGTTGATCCTCATTTGGGGATTCTGGTTAGCCCCATAGGGCAATGTTTTTCTTCTGGTGGGCAGGCAGAGTGCTCCACTGTGTCTCTAGAATTCCCAAACTGTAGGGATTGTGAGCTGGGGAGTGAGGACGGAAGTCGGAAAAGACAAGCTAGGCTTAGGTTTTGGGGCGAGGGCACGGCAGGCACACTCTGCAGAGCTCAATCGAGATCTCACGCATCTGAAGTCAGGGCAAGGATCAGACATTGCCTCAGGTTGTAGTTTCTTTTCATGATGTACCCTTACATGAAGGTGAGGGCATCAAGAAGCCATGGAGGTTTGCCCACTGTGCGAGTGGGTGATGCTGCAAACCACAAGGATTCCTTCTGCGGGACCTTCGAGACCTGTCAGATGGATCAAGGACACCCCATAAGGAAATTCCCCACAGTGGGGTTCTAAAGATGGATGCCTGGAAGCCCAACTCGCATTCCAATTGTCTCCAAGCGACAAGGCAGGTTCGATTTGATGGCTCTGGTGAGCAACCGAGGGGGCTGAGTTGAAATGGACTCTCCTGAGAAGTGGTCATAATGTGGTTTTGTGTCCATGGAGAACTTAGAATGGGCCGGGGGCTCCACAGACTTGAAGTTTTCTCCTAACAAGAGGTTTTGAGACAGCTCAAAAGAGCAAGTTTCCCATGTGGAGACAAGATTTGTTCTGATTGGTACCTCCGGAAACCCCCATATGCTGCTATTGTAAACCAGACCTCTGAGGAGAGATGCCTGGAAACAAAAGCAATGGATCCGATTAGGGCCTAGGTGCCTGTCCGGTTCAATCTTCTTCTCTGGGGATATCTGTCTACGGGTCTGAGTGGAGGTCATTGCTCAGCTTCTGACAGATCTCCCCTGTTTGTCCTGGGTGGCCTACACTATTGGGATGGCCTCGGGGACTTTTTAGGTTTCTCCTAATCTGTAGGGTTGTGGCCAATAGAATGGGCAGAATTCGCCTGGAGAGGGCAGGCACAGTTCTGAGGTGTAGCTCCAGGGGCCCCAACCTGGAAGGTGTGTGGGCCAGGACTGTGGGGACAGAATTCTGAAAAGACAAACTCGGCTTAGGTGGGGACGTATGTATGACTGACCCCATCTGCAGACAATGAGGAGAATTTTTTGTGCTATGAACAAATGGCGAGTGTGAGGCACTTGCTCAGGCTTTTGTCTCTGGATTTTGTGTCAACGGTAGCTGTGGAAAGTTGAGGCGGCCTCATGAGCCATGTACAAGTCTTTCTGTCTGTAGATTTGGCTTTCTGTCTGTAGATAGATTTTGCCCTATCCCAAGTGTTTGGAACATTCTGTGTATGGGAGGCATCTTTATCTATCTTTTTACCTCAGTGTCCCACCAAAGAGGGATTCCAGAGCAATCCCTGAATAGGGGTGACTAGACATCTCAATCTCTGGTTAAGATTGGGGGTCTAGAGGCTTAGCAAGCCCCATATACGAGCTCTTGGTCCAGTCACTGAGAGACTTTACTTGAGGATAGGGCTCACGTTGAGAGTCACAATGTGTGCTTGAGCCCATCACGATCATCAAGCATGACTGGGGCCTCATTGGCCATGTTGGTTTCTCCTACACTCAACGTTGGACAACATGCCAACTGCAAAATTTCTGGCCATGGAGGAGGTAAAGTTCTGATTTCTGCAACACGTTCTACTCTGGGCAGTCAGTGGAGATAAGGTCTAGGGTCAGAAGACTGAAAACCGAGGTTGGGAAGAGATGATGACCTAAGGCCATGGCGTGTCCGATGTACTTAGTGTGTGGCCAGCTGTCTGGGAGTCGTTCAGGAGGTCTAGGCTCTGGCTGTATAAGACTATATAATTGGGGTACAGTCGAGTGGCATGCAGGTTGATCCTCATTAGGCATTTCTGCGTAGCCCCATAGGGCAATGTTTTTCTCCTGGAAGGCAGGCAGAGTACTGCATTGTGGCTCCAGAATTCCCAACTTGAGGGCTTGTGGGCCATGAGTTTGAGGACAGAATTCTGAGAACACTAGTTAGGGTTAGGTTTAGGAGCAAGGGCACGGCAGGCTCCACTCTGAAGAGCTGAATCAAGATCTCATCTATCTGACGTGTGTGAGAATCAGACATTGGCTTAGGTTGGATTTTCTGTCCATGATGTCCCCTACATGAAGGTGGAGGGGCATCACGAGCTTATGCAAGTTTTCCCACGGTGGGATTGTCTGATGCTCCAAACCACAAGGTTTCCTTCTTGGGACAGTCAAGACCTGTTGGATGGATCCAGGATGTCCCATAAAGAACTTCTCAAGAGCAGGGTTCTAAGGATGGATGCCTGGGCAGCCCAACTCGCATTCCAATTGTCCCCGAGCAACAAGGCAGGTTCAATCTGCTGGCACTGGGGTAACAATTGAGGGGGCTGAATTGAAATGGACTCTCCCGAGGATCGGTCATAATGTGGGTTTGTGTCCATTGAGACCTTGGAATGGGGCAATGGCTCCAGTGACCTGAAGGTTTCTCCTAACATGAGGTTTTGAGACAGCTCCAAAGTGCAAGTTTCCCATGTGGAGAAGAGATTTGTTCTAATTGGTGCTGCAGGAACCCCCATAAACTGGTATTGGAAACCAGGCATCTGAAGAGAGATTCCTGGAATCCAAACCAATGGATCCAATTAGGGCTTAGGTGCCTGTCTGCTTCAAAATTCTCATCTGACAACATCTGCCTTCGGTTCAGAGTGGAGGTCATTGCTCAGCTTGTGTCAGATTGTCCCTGTTTGTCCCAGGACTTCAACACTATTTGGGTGTTCTTGGAGACTTAGGAGTTTTCTCCTAATCTGTAGGGTTGTGGCAAATGAAATGGGAAGAATTCTCTTGGAGAGGCCAGGTACAGTCCTGAGGTGTGGCCCCAGCTGTCTGGCTGTCTGTTGGGAGGTCCGGGCTCAGGCTGTGTCAGACAGGGCATTAGTGCCCAGGGTAGACTGTATAATTGGAGTACAGTTGAGTAGCGTGCAGGTTGATCCTCATTTGGCGTTTCTGGGTAGCCCCATAGAGCAACGTTTCTCTTCTGGAGGGCAGACATAGTGCTGCATTGTGGCTCTGGAATTCCCAAACTGGAGGGCTTGCAGGCCAGAAGTGTGAGGAAGGAAGTCTGAGAACACAAGCTAGGCTTAGGTTTCGGGGCAAGGGCATGGCAGGCACACTCTGCAGAGCTAAATCGAGATCTCCTACATCCCAAGTCAGGGCGAGGATCAGGCTTTGTCTCAGGGTAAAGTTTCTGTTCAGGAAGGCCCCTTCATGAAAGTGGGGGCATCATGGGGCCATGGATGTTTTCCCATGATGGGAGTTGTGAGATGCTCCAATCGGCAAGTATTCCTTCTGTGGGACAGTTGGGACCTGACAGATGTCTTCAGGACGTCCCAAACAGAACGACGCCAGACAAGGGATTTGAGGATGGATGCTTGGGGATCCTGCCTCACATTCCTATTGTCTCCTTGTGACAAGGTAGGTTCGATCTGCTGGCTCTGGGGGAGCATCCGAGGAGTATGTGTTGAAATGAACTCTTCTGAGGATGGGTCATAATGTGGGTTTGTGTCCATGGAGAACTTGGAATGGGGCGGTGGCACCAGGGACCTGAGGGTTTCTCTTAGCTGGAGGTTTTGACACAGCTCCCAAGTTCAAGTTTCCCATGTGGAGACGAGATTTGTTCTGTTTGGTACCTCTGGAAGAACCTATATGCTGGTATTGGAAACAAGGACTCTGAGGAGAGATGCCTGGAAACCAATGCAATGGATCCTATTTGGGCCTAGGTGCCTGTCCTGTTCAATATTCTTCTCTGGGGATATCTGTCTACAGGTCTGAGTAGATCTAGTTGCTCAACTTCTGATAAATCGTCCCTGTTTGTCATGGGCAGCCTACAGTATTGGGATGGCTATGGGAGTATTTTAGGTTTTTCCTAATCTGTAGGGTTGTGGCTAATGGATTGGGCAGAATTCCCCTGGAGAGGGCAGGCACAGTCCTTAGGTGTGGCTCCAGGGGCGCCAGCCTGGAGGTTGTGTGGGCCAAGATGGTGGGGACAGAAGTTTGAAAACACAACCTCAGCTTAGGATTGGGGAGTATGTATGACAGGCCTGATATACAGCCCGAGAGGAAAATTTTTCAGGCTATGAACAAAGGGCGAGTGTGAGGAGCTTGCTTAGGCTTTTGTCTCTGGATTTTGTGTCAACGGTGGCCGTGGAATGTCGGACTGGCCTCATGGGCCATTGAAGGGTCTTTCTCTTTGGTGATTTGGCCAGATCCCAAGTGTTTGGGGTCAGTCTGTGGATGAGAGGTTTCCTTTCTGTATTTTCTGTTTTTACTTCAGGTGTCCCAAGAAAGAGGGATTCCAGAACAGAGCCCAGAGTAGAGGTGACTAGACATTTCGAGCTCTGGTTAGAGATGGGGGGACTAGGGGCATGGCAAGCCCCATGTCCAAGCTGTTGGTCCAGTAACTAAGAGGCTTTACTTGAGTTTGGGGCTGATGCTGAGCATCAAAATGAGTGTTTATGCCCATGGTGGCCCTCATGCAAGGTCAGGTGCTCATGGGCTACACTCTTTTCTCCTACACTGAACGTTGGACAACATGCCAACCACAAGGTTTTTGGCCATGGGGAACGAGCAGTTCTGATTTCTGCATTGCGTTCAATGCTGGACAGTCATAGGAGATAAGGTCTAGGTTCTGATGCCTGGGAATCGAGATTGGGAACAGATGACGACTTAAGGCCATGGCGGGTCCGATGTGCACAGTGTGTGGCCAGCTATCTGGGGGTTGGTCGTGAATTCCAGGCTTAGGCTGTGTCAGCAGGGCATTAGTACCCAGACTAGACTGTATAATTGGGGTATAGTCATGTGGCATACAGGTTGATACTCATTTGGGGTTTCTGGGTAGACCCATAGGACAACATTTTTCTTCTGGAGGGCAGGCAGAGTGCTGCATTCTGGCTCTGGAATGCCAAACTGGAGGGCTTGTGGGCAAGAAGTGTGAGGACGGAAGTCTGAGAACACAAGCTAGGCTTAGGTTTGATGCGAGGGCACACCAGGCACACTCTGAAGAGCTGAATGGATATCTCATGCATCTGAAGTCAGGGCAGGATCAGACGTTGGCTCAGGTTGGAGTTTCTGTCCATGATGGCCCCTTAATGAAATTGGGGGGGGGCATCACAAGGCAATGGATGTTTTCCCACGGTGGGATTGTCTGATGCTCCAAACCGCAAGGATTCCTTCTGAGCGACAGTCGAAACCTGTTGGATGGGTCCAGGGTGTACCATAAGGAAATTATCAGGAGCAGGGTTCATCTCGCATTCCTATTGTCTCCTAGCAACAAGACAGGTTCGGATTGGCTGGCTCTGGAGGAGCAACCCAGGGACTGAGTTGAAATGGACTCTCCTGAGAATCGGTCTTAATGTGGGTTTGTGTCCATGGAGACCTTGGAATGGGGCAATGACGCCAGCGCCCTGAAGGATTCTCCTAACTGGAGGTATTGACACAGCTCCAAAGAGCAAGTTTCCCATGTGGCGACGAGATTTGCTCTGATGTTGCCTCAGGAAACCCCATAAGCTGGTATTGGAAACCAGGCCTCTGAGGAGAGATGCCTGGTATTGGAGTGAGGGCACGGCAGGCACACACTGCTGAGCTGAATTGACTGAATTGAGATGTGGATATGAATTATTGGCAAGGATCAGACTTTGGCTCAGGTTGGAGTTTCTGTCCATTTCTGTTCAGTTAGTTTACTCCTAACTGGAGTTTTTGACACAACTCCATAGACCAAGATTCCCATGTGAAGACGAGATTTGTTCTGACTGGTACCTCTGGAAACCCCCATTTGCTGGTATTGGAATCCAGGCCTCTGAGGAGAGATGCCTGGAAACAAAAGCAATGGATCCAGTTAGGGCCTAGGTGCTTGCCAGGTTCAATCTTCTTTTCTGGGCATATCTGTCTACGGGTATGAGTGGAGGTAGTGGCTCAGGTTGTGTCAGATTGTCCTTGTTTGTCCTGGATGTCCTACACTATTGGGATGTCCTAGGGGCTTTGGAGGTTTCACCCAATCTGTAGGGATGTGTTAAAAGTAATGAGCAGAATTCCCTTGGAGAGCACAGGCACAGGCACAGTCCAGGGGCCCCAACCTTAAGGGTCTCCAAGACAATGGAGACAGAAGTCTGAAAACACAAACTTGGCTTAGGTATGGGGACATAGGTATGCCAGGCCCAATCTAACATAGTGTGAGAAGAATTTTTCGGGCTATGAACAAAGCGCGAGTGTGAGGTGCTTTTTCAGGCTTTTGTCTCTGGATTTTGTGTCAATGGTGGCTGTGGAATGTCGGGCTGGCCTCATTGGCCCTGGACAAATTTTTCTCTCTGTGGATTTGGCCCGATTCCAAGTGTTTGGGTTCATTCTTTGGATAGTAGGAGTCCTTTCTCAATTTTTTTTACCTCATTTGTCCCACAAAAGAGAGATTCCAGAGAAGAGCTCTGAGTAGGGATGAACAGACTTCTGGAGCTCTGTTTAAGATTGGGGAACTAGGGGCATAGCAAGCCCCATATGCGGGCTCTTGGTCCAGCCCATGAGAGGCTTTACTTGAGGACAGGGCTCACGCTGAGGGTGCCAATGTGTATTTGTGACCATCGTGGCCCTCAAGCATGGCCGGGGCTTCATGAGCCACGTTTGTTTCTCCTACACTGAACATTGGACAACATGCCAACCACAAAATTTCTGGTCATGAGCAAGGAGGAGTTCTGATTTCTTCATCACGTATACCGCTTGGCAGTGATTGGAGATAAGGTCTAGGTTCTGAAGCCTGAAAACCGAGGTTGAGAAAAGATGATGACCTAAGGCCATGGTGTGTCCGATGTGCTCAGTGTGCGGCCAGCTGTCTCGGTGTCAGTCATGAGGTCAGGGTTCAGTGTATGTCAGACTAGGCATTACTGCCCAGGCTAGACTGTATAATTCGGGTACAGTCGAGTGGCCTGCAGGTTGATCCTCATTTGGGGTTTCTGGGTAGCCCCATAGGGCAACGTTTTTCTTCTGAGGGCAGGCAGAGTGCTGCATTGTTTCCAGAATTCCCAAACTGGAGGGCTTGTGGGCCAGGAATGTGAAGACGGAAGTCTGAGAACACAAGCTAGGCTTAGGTTTTGGGTCAAGGGCACGGCAGGCACACTCTGCAGAGCTGAATCAAGATGTCGTGCATCTGATGTCATGGCGAGGTCAAGCATTGCCTCAGGTTGAAGTTTCTGTCCATGATGTCCCCTACATGAAGGTGGTGGCATCACGAAGCCATGGATGTTTTCCCATGGTGCGAGTGTGTGATGCTGCAAACCACAAGGATTCCTTCCGCAGGACAGTTGAGACCTGTCAAAAGGATCAAGGACACCCCATAAGGAACTTCTCCAGAGCGGGGTTGCAACAATGGATGCCCGAGCAGCCCAAATCGCATTCCAATTGTCTCCTAGCAACAAGGCAGGTTAAATCTGCTGGCTCTGGGGGAGCAACCGAGGGGGCTGATTTGAAATGGGCTTTCCTGAGGATGGGCCATAATGTGCATTTGTGTCCATGGAGACCTTGGAATGGGGCAGTGGCTCCAGGTACCTGAAGGTTGATCCTAAATAGTGGTTTGACATAGCTCCAAAGAGCAAGTTTCCCATGTGGAGATGAGATTTTTTCTGTTTGGTACCTCTGGAAACCCCCATATGCTAGTCTTGGAAACCAGGCCTCTGAAGAGAGATGGTTGGAAACAAAAGCAATGGATCTGATTAAGGCCTAAGTACCTATCTGTTTCAATCTTCTTCTCTGGGGATTATCTGTCTACGGGTCTGAGGGGAGGTCATTGCTCAGCTTTTGATAAATCTCCCCTGTTTGTCCTGGGTGGCTACACTATTGGGATGGCCTCAGGGTCATTTTAGGTTTCTCCTAATCTGTAGGGTTGTGGCCAATGGTATGGGCAGAATTCCCCTGGAGAGGGCATGATGGCCCCTTCTTGAAGGTGGGGGTGCATCACGAGGCCATGGAGGATTTCCCATGGTGGGATTACGTGATGCTCCAAACCGCAAGGATTCCTTCTGCCGGACAGTCGAGACCTGTTGGATGGATCCAGGACGTCCCATAAGGACCTGCAGAGCAGGGTTCTAATGATGGATGCCTAGGCAGCCCAACTCTCATTCCAATTGATCCCTAGCGACAAGGCTGATTCAATCTGTTGGTTCTGGGGGAGCAACCGAGGGGCCTGAGTTGAAATGGACTCTCCTGAGGATTGGTCGTAATGTGGGTTTGTGTCCATGGAGACCTTGGAATGGGGCAGTGGCTCCGGGGCCCTGAAGGATTCTGCTAACCAGAGGTTTTGAGACAGCTCCAAAAAGCAAGATTCTCATGTGGATACGAGATTTGTTCTGATTGGTGCCTCAGGAACCACAATAAGGTGGTATTGGAAACCAGGCATCTGAGGAGAGATAGCTGGAAACCAAAGAAATTGATCCAATTAAGGCCTAGGGGTCTGACCATTTCAATCTTCTCTTGGAACATCTGTCTATGGTTCTGAGTGGAGGACGTTGTCAGCTAGTGTCAGATCGCCCCTGTTTCTCCCGGGCAGCCGAAACTATTAGGATGGTCTCGGGGTCTTTGGAGGTTACTCCTAGTCTGCAGTGTTGTGGCCAATGGAATGGTCAGAATTCACATGGAGAGGGCAGTCACAGTCCTGAAGTGTGGCCCCAGCTGTCTGGGTGTTGGTTGGGAGGTCTGCGCTCAGGCTGTGTTAGACAGGTCATTATTACCCAGGCTAGACGGTGTAATTGGAGTACTGTTGAGTGGTGAGCATTTTTATCTTCATTGGGTTTTCTGGGTAGCTCCATAGGGCAACATTTTTCTTCTGAAGGGCAGGCGGAATGCTGCATTGTGGCTCCAGAATTCCCAAACTGGAGGGATGGTGGCCCAGGTCTGTGAGGACAGAAGTCTCAGAACACAAGCTAGGCCAGTGTTTTGGGGCAAGGGCATGGCAGGCACGCTCTGCAGAGCTGAATCGAGATCTCGTGCATCTGAAGTCAGCTCAAGAATCAGATGTTGGCTCAGGTTATTGTTTCTTTCCATGACCCCCTTCATGAATGGGGGTGGCATCATGAGGCCATGGACGTTTTCCCATGATGGTTGTTGTGAGATGCTCTAATTGGCAAGAATTACTTCTGCGGACCAGTCAAGACCTGTCGGATGGCTCCACGTGTGCCATATGGAATGACGCCAGAGCAGTGTTCTAAGGTGGATGCTTGGAGAGCCCGGCTGGCATTCCAATTGTCTCCTGCAACAAGGCTCGTTTAATCTACTGGTTCTGAGGGAGCAACTGAGTGGGTTGAGTTGAAATGGACTCTCCTGAGTATTGGTCATAGTGTGGGTTTGTGTCCATGGAGACCATGGAATGGGGTGGGGGATCTGAGGACCTGAATGATTCTCCTAACTGGAGTTTTTGACACAGCTGCAAAGAGCAAGTTTCCCATGTGGAGACTAGATTTGTTCTGATTGGTACGTCCAGAAACTCCCATATGCTGGTAATGGAAACCAGGCCTCTGAGGAGAGATGCCTGGAAGCAAAAGCAATGGATCCTACTATGGCCTAGGTGCCTGTCCGGTTCAATATTCTTCTCTGGGGATATCTGTCTATGGGTCTGAGTAGAAGTAGTTTCTCAGATTGGGATTGATTGCCCCTGTTTGTCCTGGGGGGCCGACACTATTGGGATGGCCTCGGGGACTTTGGAGATTTCTCCTAATCTGTAGGGTTGTGGCCAATGGGATGGGCAGAATTACCTTGGAGAGGGCATGAACAGTCATGAGTTGTGGCTCCAGGGGCCCAAGCATGGAGGGTGTGTGGGCCAGTGCTTTAGGGACAGAAGTCTGAAAACACAAACTTGGATTAGGTTTGGGGACGTAGGTATGGCAGGAATGATCTACAGACCGTGAGAAGAATTTTTCGGGCTATTAACAAAGGGAGAGGCACTTGCTCAGGCTTTTGTCTCTGTATTTTGTGTCAAAGGTGAGCATGGAATTTTGGGGTGGCCTCATGGGCCTTTGACTAGTCTTTCTCTATGAGGATTTGGCCCGATACCAAGAGTTTGAGGTCATTCTGTGGGATGGGAGGGGTCCTTTCTGTTTTTATACCTCAGTTGTCCCACCAAAAGAGGGATTCCAAAGAAGAGCTTTGCGGAGGGACGATTGGACAACCCGAACTCCGGTTAAGAATGGGGGCCTATGGGCATGAATGCCCCATATGCAGGCTCTTGTTCCAGCCACTGAGAGGCCTTGTTTGAGAACAGGGCACACGCTGAGAGCCACAATGCGTGTTTGTGCCCAACATGGCCCTCAAGCATGGGCGGGACCTCATGGGCAACGCTGTTTTCTCCTACACTGAATGTTGGAGAACATGCCAACCACAAGGTTCTTGGCCATGGGGAAGGAGGACTTCTTATGTCTGCATCACATTCACCAGTTAATGAAGATAAGGACAAGGTTCCGAAGCCAGAAAACCGAGGTTGGGAAGAGATGACGACCTAAGGCCTTGGCGGGTCCGATATGCTCAGTGTGCGGCCAGCTCTCTGGGCTTTGGAGAATTTCACAACTCCTTTCGTGGGAAAATGTCCATGGCCTCGTGATGCACCCCCACCTTCATGAAGGGACCATCATGGACAGAAACTCCAACCTGAGCCAACGTCTGATCTTCACCCTGACTTCAGATGCACAAGATCTCAATTCAGCACTGCAGAGCGTGCCTGCCATGCCCTCGCCCCGAAACCTATGCCTAGCTTGGGTTCTCAGATTTCCGTCCTCACACTCTTGGCCCACAAGCTCTCAGGATGGAAATTCCGGAGCCACAAATCAGCACTCTGCTTGCCGTTCAGAAGATAAAAGTTGCCATATGGGGCTACCCAGAAACCCCAAATGAGGATCAACCTACACGCAACTGTACTGTACCCCAAATTTACAGTCTACCCTGAGCACTAATTCCTGTCTGACAGAGCCTGAGCTTGGACCTCCCGACTGACACCCATACAATTGGCTGCATACTGAGCACATCGGACACGCCATGGCCTTAGGTCGTCATCTCTTCCCAAAACTCATTTTTCAGGCATCAAAACCTAGACCTTAACTCCCATCAAGGCCTAGGAGTGAACGTGATGCAGAAATCAGATCTCCTCCTTCCCCGTGGCAAGAATCCTAGTGGTTGGCATGTTTTCCAACGTTCAGTGTAGGAGAAACCAGCATGGCCCATGAGGCCACATCCATGTGTGAGAGCTGCATTGGACACAAACACGCATTGTGAACCTCAGCGTGAGTCCTGTCCTCAAATAAGGCCTGTCAGTGGTTGGACCGAGAGCCCGCATATGGGACTGGCCATGCCCCTAGGCCCCCATTCTTAATCAGAGGTCGGTTTGTCCATTCGCCCCTCCCCAGGGCTATGCTCTGGAATCCCTCTTTTGGTGGGGCACCTGAGTTAAAAAAAAAAAAAAAAAAGAACGGACTCCTCCCATTCCACAGAATCCCCCCAGACTCCTGGGATTGGACCAAATCCCCAGAGATGGAGACTCATCCATGGCCCATGAGGTCACCTCGACATTCCACACCCATCGGTGACACAAAATCCAGAGACAAAAGCCTGAGCAAGCACCTCACTCTCGCCCTTTGTTCATATCCCAAAGAGTTCTCCTCAGGGTCTGTAGATTCGGCCTGCCATAGCTACATCCTCAAACTTAAGCCAAGTTTGTGTTTTCATACTTCTGTCCCCACAACACTGGCCCACAGACCCTCCAGGCTGGGCTCCCTGGAGTGACACCTCAAGACTCTGCATGCCTTCTCCAAGTGTATTCTGCCCATTCCATTGGCCACAACCATACAAATTAGGAGAAACCTCCAAAGTGCCTGAGGCTATCCCAATAGTGTCGGCCCCCCAGGACAAACAGGGTTGATGTGACACGGGTTAAGCATCTACCTCCATTCAGACCCATAGACAGATATCTCCTGTGAAGAAGATTGAAACAGACAGGCCCTTAGGCCCTAATCGAATCCATTGATTTGGTTTTCAGGTATCTCCACACAGGACTAGTTTCCAATACCAGCATATGGGGGATTCCTGAGGCAACGATCAGAACACATCTCGTCTCCACATTAGAAACTTTCTCGTTGGGGCTGCTTCAAAACCTCCGGGTAGGAGAATCCTTCAGCGCTCCAGTGCAACCACCCCATTCCAAGGTCTCCATGGACACAAGCCCATATTATGACCCATCCTCAGGAGAGTCAATTTCAACACACCCCTTGGTTGCTCCCCCAGAGCCAGCAGATTGAACTTCTCTTGTCCCAAGGAGACAATTGGAATATGAAGAGGGCTACCCAGGCATCAAATTTTAGAACACTGTTCTGGAGTTGTTCCGTATGGGACGTCCTTAAGCCATCCAACATGTCTCAATTTTCCCGCAGAAGGAATTTTAGCAGTTTGGAGCATCTCAAAACTCCCATCGAGGGAAAAAGTCCATGGCCTCCTGTTGCCCCACCCCCTTCCTGAAGGGGCCACCATGGACAGAAACTATGACCTGAGCCAACGTCTGATCCTCGCCTTGTCTTCAGGTGTACAAGATCTCGATTCAGCTCTGTAGAGTGTGCATTCATTGCCCTCGCCTCGAACCTATGCCTAGCTTGTGTTCTCAGATTTCAGTCCTCCCACTCTGGACCCACAAGCCCTCCAGTTTGGCAATTCAGGAGCCATTATGCAGCACTCTGCCTGCCCCTCATAAGAAAAACATTGCCCTCTGGGTCTACCCAGAGAAACCAAATGGGGATCAACCTGCACGCCACTCGTCTATACCCCAATTATATAGTCCACCCTGGGCACTAGTGCCCTGTCTGACACAGCCTGACCCCGGACCTCCCGACCAACACCCAGACAGCTGACCGCACACTGATCACATTGGACCAGCCATGGCCTTAGCTCGTCATCTCTTCTGAACCTAGCTTTTCAGGCTTCAGAACTTAGACCTTAACTCCAAACCTTGCCAAGGGGTGAACGTGATGCAGAAATCAGAACTCCTCCTTCCCCATGGCAAGAAACCTTGTGTTTGTTATGTTCTCCAATGTTCACTGTTGGAGAAACCAGCATGGCCCTTGAGGCTCTGCCCATGCATGAAGGCAGCGTTAGGCACAAACACACATAGTGACACTCAGCGTGAGCCCTGTCCTCAAGTAAGGCACCTCAGTGGCTGGATCAATAGCCCGCATGTGGGGCTTGCCATACCCCTAGGCCCCCAATCTTAACTAGAGGTCAGGTTGTCCAGTCGCCACAATCATGGCTCTTTTCTGGAATTCCTGTTTTGGTGGGACACCTGTGGAAAAAAAAATCCAGAACGGACTTCTCCCAATCCCCCAGAATGACACCAAACTCTTGGTATCGGGGTAAATACCCAGAGAGGGACACACGCCCATGTCACATGAGGCCACTCCGACATTCCACGGCTATCATTGACACAAAATCCAGAGGCAAAAGCCTGAGCAAGCACCTCACATACGCCTTTTGTTCATATCCCAAAGTGTTCTCCTCATGGTCTCCCAATCCCCCAGAATGACACCAAACTCTTGGGATCCAGCTAAATCCCCAGAGAGGGACACACACTCATGTCACATGAGGCCATTCCGACATTCCACGGCTATCATTGACACAAAATCCAGAGACAAAAGCCTGAGCCAGCACCTCACACACGCCCTTTGTTAATATCCCAAAGTGTTCTCCTCATGGTCTGTAGATCAGTTAGGCCATACCTCTGTCCTGAAACCTAAGTGAGGTTTGTGTTTTCAGACTTCTGTCCACACAGCCCTGGCCCACACACCCTATAGGCTGGGACCCCTGGAGCCACACCACAGGACTGTACCTGCCCTCTCCAAGGTAATTCTGCCCATTCCATTGGCCAAAACCATATAAATTGAGAGAAACCTCCAAAGTCCCCAAGGCCAGCCCAATAGTGTAGGCTTCCCAGAACAAACAGGGGCGATCTGACACCAGCTGAGCTACTACCTCCACTCCGACCCATAGACAGATGTCCCCAGAGAAGAAGATTGAACCGGACAGGTCCCTAGGCCTAATCAGATCCATTGCTTTGGTTTCCAGGTATCTCTCCCCAGAGGTCTGGTTTTCAATATCAGCATATGGAGGTTTCCAGAGGGCCCCATCAAAACACATCTCGTCTCCACATGGGAAACTAGCTCGTTGGAACTGTGTCAAAACATCCGATTAGTAGAATCCTTCAGGGCCCCGGTGCCACCTCAAGTTCCAAGGTATTCATGGACACAAACCCACATTATAGCACATCGCAGGATGCTCTTTACTCCCCCAAAGCCAGCCGATCGAACCTGTCTTGTCCCAAAAATACAATCGGAATGTGATGCAGCCTGCCCAGCCATCCATCCTTAGAACCCTGCTCTGGAGTCATTCCATATGAGAGGCCATGGAGCCAACCAACAGGTCTCAATTGTCCCGCAAAAGGAATCCTTGCTGCATGAAGCATCTCAAATCTCCATCGTGGGAAAACCTCCTTTTACCCATGATGCCCCGCCCCCTTCATGAAAGGACCATCATGGATAGAAACTCCAACATGAGCCAAGCTCTAATCTTCGCCCTGCCTTCAGATGCACGAGATCTCGATTCAGCTCTGCAGAGTGTGCCTGCCGTGCTCCCGTCCTGAAAAATAAGCCTAGCTTGTGTTCTCAGACTTCCGTCATCACACTTCTGGCCCACAAGCCCTCCAGTTTGACAATACCGGAGCCACAATGCAGCACTCTGCCAGCCCTCCAGAAGAAAAATGTTGCCCTATTGGGCTATCCAGAAACCCCAAAAGAGGATCAACCTGCATTCAGCTCCACTAGATCCCAATTATACAGTCTACCCTGGGTACTAATGTCCTGTCTGACACAGCCTGAGCCCATACTTCCCGACTGACACCCAGACAGCTGATCACACACTGAGCACATCGGAACCACAATGGCCTTAAG
Organism: Neogale vison; assembly: GCF_020171115.1. NCBI lineage: Eukaryota > Metazoa > Chordata > Mammalia > Carnivora > Mustelidae > Neogale > Neogale vison. The sequence goes on along the minus strand of NC_058093.1, from coordinate 185,496,484 downwards.
TCGTCATCTCTTCCAACATCATTTTTCAGGCTTCAGAACCTAGACCTTATCTGCAATCACTGCCCAGGGGTGAACGTGTTGCATAAATCAGAACTCTTCCTTCCTCGTGGCAAGAAATCGTGTGGTGGGCATGTTGTCCAACATTCAGTGTAGGAGAAACCAGCATACCCCATGAGGCCCCGACAATGCTTGAGGGCTGCATTGGGTACAAAAACGCGTTGCGACCCTCAGCGTGTGTCCTGTCCTCAAGTAAGGCCAGTCAGTGGCTGGAACAAAAGTCCGCATATGGGGCAACCATGACCCTAGCCTCCATTCTTAATTAGAGGTTGGTTGGTCCATTCGCCACTCCCTAGGGCTTTGCTCTGGAATCCCTCTTTTGGTGGGACACCTGAGGTAAAAAAAAAAAAAAAAAAAAAACCAAAATGACCTGCTCCCTTCCCACAGAATGGCCCCAAAATCCTGGAATCGGTCCAAATCCCCAGAGAGGAAGACTCGTCCATTGCCCATGAGGCCACCCATACATTCCACGGCAATTGGTGACACAATATCCAGAGACAAAAGCCTGAGCAAGCGTCTCACATTCACCCTTTGTTTATATCCCAAAGAGTTCTCCTCACAGTCTGTAGATCATTCCTGCCATACCTACGACCCGAAACCTAAACCAAGTTTGTGTTTACAGACACTGTCTCCACAGCCCTGGCCCAGACACCCTACAGGATCAGGCCCCTGGAGCCAAATCTGAGGACTTTACTTGCCCTCTCCAAGGGAATTCTGCCCATTCCATTGCCACAACCCTAAAAATAGGATATACCTCCAACGTCCCCGAGGCCATCCCAATAGTGTTGGCTGCCCCGGACAAACAGGGGCAATCTGAGCCCATCTGAGTACCTACCTGCGCTCAGACCTATAGACATATGTCCCCAGAGGTAAATTGAAAGGAATAGGTCCCTAGGTCCTAATTGGATCCATTGCTTTGTTTTCCAGGCATCTCTCCTCAAGGACTAGATTCCAAAACCAGCATATGGCTGTTTCTTGAGACACCCATCAGAACAAATCTCGTCTCCACATGGGAAACTTGCATGTTGGAGCTGTGTCAAAGCCTCTGGTTAGGAGATCCCTTCAGAGCCCCGGTGCCAGCGCCTCATTCCAAGGTCTCCATGGACACAAACCCACATTAGGACCCATCCGTAGGAGAGTCCATTTCAACTCACCACCTCGGTTGCTCCCCCAGATCCAGCATATCTAACCTGTCTTGTCATTAGAAGACAATTGGAATGAGAGGCGGGCTGTGAAGCCATCCATACTTATCACCCTGCTTGGAATCCTTCCGTATGTGAAGTCCTGGAGCCAACCAACAAGTCTCAATGGTCCCGCAGAAGAATCTTTGCGGTTTGGAGCATCTCACAACTAACATCGTGGGAAAAACTCCATGGCCTTGTGATTCACCCCCCTTCATGAAGGGGCCATCAGGGACAAAAACCCCAACCTTAGTGATCGTCTGATCCTTGCCCTGACTTCAGATTCACGAGATCTCGATTCAGCTCTGCAGAGTGGGCCTGCTGTTCCCTCACCAGTAAACTAAGCCTAGCTTGTGTTCTCAGACTTCCGTCCTCACATTCCTGGCCCACAAGCCCTCCAGTTTGGCAATTCCAGAACTACAATGCAGCACTCTGCCTGCCCTCCAGAAGAAAAACATTGCCCTCTGGGAATACCCTGAAACCACAAATAAGGATCAACATGAACAGCACTTGACTGTACCCCAATTCAACAGGCTTCCCTGGGCACTAATGCACTTTTTGACACAGCCTGAGCCTGGACCTCCCGACCCACACCCAGCCAGCAGGCCGCACACTGAGCACATCGGACCCGCCATGGCCTTAGGTCATCATCTCTTCCTAACCTCGGTTTTCAGTCTTCAGAACCTAGACCTTATGTCAAATCACTGTCCAGAGTTGAACATGAGGCAGAAATCAGAACTCCTTCCCCATGGCAAGAACCCTTGTGGTTGGCATGTTATCCAACGTTCAGTGTAGTTGAAACCAGTCTGGCCCACTAGCCCCCGCCATGACTGAGTGCTGCGTTGGTCACAAACACGCATTGTGGCCCTCAGCGTGAGCCCAATCCTCAAGTAAGGCCTCTCAGTGGCTGGACCAAGAGATGGCATATTGGGCTTGCCATGCCCCTAGGCCCCAATTTTTAACCATAATTAGTGCTGTCCTTTTGCCTCTCCCCAGGGCTCTGCTTTGGAATCCCTCTTTTGATGGTACACCTGAGGTAAGAAAACTGAAAGGACTCCTCCCATCCCACAGATTGACCCAAATCTATTGGTATGGGGCCAAATCCACAGAGAGGAAGACTCGTCCATGGCCCATGAGGCCTCCCCGAAATTCCACGGCCGTTGTTGACACAAAATTCAGAGACAAACCCTGAATAAGCACCTCACCCTCGCTCTTTCTTCATATCCCAAAGAGTTCTCCTCACGGTCTGTAGCTCAGGCATGCCATACCTACGTCCCCAAACCTAAGCAGAGTTTGTTTTTTCAGACTTCTATCCCCACAGTCCTGGCCCACACACCCTCCAGGCTGGGGACCCAGGAGCGACACATCAGGTCTGTGCCTGCCCACTCCACAGGAATTGTGCCTTCTCCATTGTCCACAGTCCTACAAATTAGGAGAAACCTCCAAATCCCCGAGGCCATCCCATTAGTGTGGCCACCCGTGACAAACAAGGGTGGTCTGACACCAGCTGAGCATCTACCTCCACTCATACCTTAGATGGATCTCCCCAAGGAAGATGATTGAACCAGACAGAGCCCTAGGCCCTAATTGGATCCATTGCTTTGGTTTCCCTGTATCTTTCCTCAGAGGCCTGGTTTCCAATATCATCATATGGGGGTTTCCTGAGGAACCAATGAGAACAAATCTCATCTCACATGGGAAACTTGTCCTTTGGAGATGTCTCAAAATCTCTGGTTAGGAGAATCCTCCAGGGCCCTGGTGCCACTGCCCCATACCAAGGTCTCCATGGACACAAACCCACATTAGGACCCATCCGCAGGAGATTCCATTTCAAATCATCCCCCTCGGTTTCCCCCCAGAGCCAGCATATCAAACGTCTATATTTGCTAGGAGACAATTGGAATGTGAGGCGGGTTGCCCAGGCATCCATCCTTAGATCCCTGCTCTGGCGTCGTTCCATATGGGATGTCCTGGAGTGATCCAACAGGTCTCAATTGTTGATCAGAAGGAATCCTTGCAGTTTGGAGCATCTCACAACTCCCATCATGGGTTAACCTCCATGACCTCGAGATGCTGCCCCCTTCATTAAGGGACCGTAATGGACAGAAATTCGAACCTGAACCTAGGTCTGAATCTCGCCATGATTTCAGATGCACGAAATCCCGATTCAGATCTGCAGAGGGTGCCCGCCGTGCCCTCGCCCTGAAAGCTATGTTTAACATGTGTTTGCAGACTTCTGTCCACACACTCCTCGCCCACAAGGCATCCAGTTTGGGTATTCCGGAGGCACAATGCAGCACTCTGCCTGCCCTCCAGAAGAAAAACGTTGCCCTTGGGGCTACCCAGAAACCCCAAATGAGGATCAACCTGCACGGCACTCGACTGTACCCCATTTATAAAATCTACCCTGGGGCACTAATGCCCTGTCTGACACAGCCTGAGCCTGAACCTCACGACCAACACCCAGACAGCTGGCTGCACACTGAGCACATCAGACCCGACATGGCCTTAGGTCTTCATCTCTTCCCAAACTCGGTTTTCAGGCTTCAGAACCTAGACCTTATCTCCAATCACTGCCCAGGGGTGAATGAGATGCAGAAATCAGAACTACTACTTACCCATGGCAAGAATACATGTGGTTAGCATGTTGTTTAATGTTCAGTGTAGGAGAATCCAGCGTGCACCACACCATGAGTCTCCGCCCATGCTTGAGCTCCACGAGGGCATAAACACGCATTGTGACCCTCAGCATGAGTTCTGTCCTCAAGGAAGGCCTCTCAATAGCTGGACCATTAGAAGGCATAATGGGCTTCCCATGCCCCTAGGTCCCAATTTTTAACCAGATTTCTGGTTGTCCATTCCCCCCTCCCCAGGGCTCTGCTCCTGAATCCCTCTATTGGTGGGACACCTTAGGTAACAAATCTGAAAGCACTCCTCTCATCCCACAGATTTACCCAAAACTCTTGGGATCGGGCCAAATCCAAAAGAGGAAGACTCGTCCAAGGCCAATAAGGCCTCCCTGACATTCCATGGCCATCGTTGACACTATGTCCAGAGACAAAAGCCTGAGCAAGCGCCTCACAGTTACTCTTTCTTCATATATAGAAGAGTTCTCATGGTCTGTAGATCGGGCCTGCCATACCTATGTCCCCAAACATAAGCTGAGTTTGTGTTTTCAGACATCTGTCCCCACCATCCTAGACCACACACCCTCCAGGCTGGAGCCCCTGTAGCCACATATCAATCTGTGTCTGCCCACTCCACGGGAATTCTGCCACTTCCATTGTCCATAATCGTACAAATTAAGAGAAATCTCCAAAGTCCCCATGGCCATCACAAAAGGGTAGGCCACCTGGACAAACAGAGGCGGTCTGACACCAGCTGAGCAACTACCTCCACTCATACCATAGACAGATGTCGCCAGAGAAGAAGACTAATCCAGACCGGCTCCTAGGCCCTAATCAGATCCATTGCTATGGTTTCCATGTATCTCTCCTCAGAGGCCTGGTTTCCAATACTAGCATATGGGGGTTTCCTGAGGCACCAATTAGAAAAATCTTGTCTCCAAATGGGAAACTTGCTCTTTGGAGCTGTCTCAAAATCGCCGGTTAGGAGAATTCTTTAGGGCCCCGGTGCCACTGCCCCATTCCAAGGTCTCCATGGACACAAACCCACATTAGGACCCATCCGCAGGAGATTCCACTTCAACTCAGCCCCCCTGGTTGCTCCACCAGAGCCAGCAGATCGAACCTGTCTTATTGCTAGGAGACAATTGGAATGCGAGGCGGGCTGCCCAGGCATCCATCCTTAGAATCCTGCTCTGGCATCATTCTGTATATGATGACGTGGAGCCATCCAACAGGTCTCAAACGTCCTCTAGAAGGAATCCTTGTGTTTTGGAGCATCGCACAATTCCCAATGTGGGAAAACCCCGACGATTTTGAGGTGCCCCCACCTCCCCTTTATGAAGGGGAAATCATGGACAGGAACTCCAACCTGAGCCAATGTCTGATCCTCGCCCTGACTTCAGATGCACGAGATCTCAATTAAGCTCTGCAGAGTGTGCCTGCCTTGCCCTCGCCCTGAAACCTATGTCTAGCTTGTGTTCTCAGACTTCCGTCCTCACACTACTGGTCCCAAAGATTTCAACTTTGGCAATTCTGGACCCAAAATGCAGCACTCTGCCTTCCCTCCAGAAGAAAATTGTTGCCCTATGGAGCTTCCCCGACACCCCAAATGAAGATAGACCTACATGGTACTCTACTGTACCCTAATTATGTAGTCTAACATGGGCACTAATGCACTGTCCAACACAGCCTGAGCCCGGACCTCCTGACCAACACCCAGACAGCTGACCACACACTGAGCACATCGGACCGGCCATGGCCTTAGCTCGTCATCTCTTCTGAACCTAGCTTTTCAGTTTTCAGAACTTAGACTTTAACTCCAAACCCTGCTAAGGGGTGAATGTGATGCAGAAATCAGAACTCCTCCTTACCCATGACAAGAAACCTTGTGGTTGGCATGCTGTCCAACGTTAAGGGTAGGAGAAACCAGCGTTCACCATGAGGTCCCGCCCATGCTTGAGTGCTATGAGGGCATAAACACTCTTTTCGACCCTCAGTGTGAGTCCTGTCCTCTAGTAAGTCCTCTAAGTTGTTGGACCATTAGACGACATAATGAGCTTGCCATGCCCCTAGGCCCCAATTTTTAACCAGATTTCTGGTTTTACAGTTGCCCCTCCCAAGGCTCTGCTCTGGAATCCCTTTTTTGTGGGACACCTGAGGTCAAAAAACTAAACAGACTCCTTCCATTCCACAGAATGACCACAAACTTTTGGGATCGGGCCAAATCCCAGAGAGGAAGACTCGTCCTTTGCCTTTGAGGTTACCCGGACATTCCACGGCCATCGGTGCCACAATATCCAGAGACAAAAGCCTGAGCAAGCATCTCACACTTGCCCTGTGTTCATATCCTGAAGAGTTCTTCTCAGGGTCTGTAGATCAGTCCTGCCATACCTACGACCCAATACCTAAGCCGAGTTTGTGTTTTCAGACAACTGTTCCCACAACCCTGGCATAGACACCCTACAGGCTCAGGCCCCTGGAGACAAATCTGAGGACTGTACCTGCCTCTCCAAGGGAATTCTGCCCATTCCATTGCCACAACCTTAAAAATAGGGTAACCCTCCAACGTCCCTGAGGCCATACCAATAGTCTTGGCTGCCCAGGACAAACAGGGGCAATCTGAGCCCATCTGAGAACCTACCTGCACTCAGACCCGTAGACAGATGTCCCCAGAGGTAAATTGGAATGAATCAGTCCCTAGGTCCTAATCGGATAAATTGCTTTGTCTTCCAGGCATCTCTCCTCAAGGACTGGATTCCAATACCAGCATATGGCTGTTTCTTGAGGCACCCATCAGAACAAATTTCGTCTCCACATGGGAAAGTTGCATGTTGGAGCCGTGTCAAATCCTCTGGTTAGGAGAAGCCTTCAGGGCCCCGGTGCCACAACCTCACACCAAGGTCTCCATGGACTCAAACCCACATTAGGACCCATTCGCAGGAGTGTCCGTTTCATCTCAGCACCCACGGTTTCTCCCCAGATCCAGCATATCTAACCTGTCTTGTCACTAGGAGACAATTGGAATGAGATGCGGGTTGCCCAACCATCCATCCTCAGAACCCTGCTCCAAATCATTTCGTATGGGAAGTCCTGGAGCCAACCAACAGGTCTCAATAATCCCACTGAAGAATATTTGTGCTTTGGAGCATCTCACAGCTTCCATCGTGAGAAAACCTCCATGGTCTCAGGATCCGCCCCCCCCCTTCATGAAGGGGCCATCAGGCACAGAAAGTCCAACCTGAGCGATCGTCTGATCCTCGCCCTGACTTCAGGTGCACAAGATCTCGATTCAGCTCTGCAGAGTTTGCCTATTGTGCAGTCTCCCAGATACGTAAGCCTAGCTTGTGTTCTCTGACTTCCGTCCTCACACTCCTGACCCACAAGTCCTCCAGTTTGGCAATTCCAGAACTAAAATGCAGCATTCTGCCTGCCCTCCAGAAGAAAAACATTGCCCTCTGGGGATACCCTGAAATCACAAATGAGGATCAACGTGAAAACCCCTTGACCGTACCCCAATTCTACAGGCTTACCTGGGCACTAATGCACTTTTTGACACAGCCTGAGCCTGGACCTCCCGACCCACACCCAGCCAGCTGGCCACACATTGAGCACATTGGACCCGCCATGGCCTTAGGTCATCATCTCTTCCTAACCTCTGTTTTCAGGCTTCAGAACCTAGACCTTATCTGCAATGACTGTCCAGAGTTGAACATGATGCAGAAATCAGAACTCCTTCTCCATGGCAATAAAGCTTGTGGTAGGCATGTTGTTCAATGTTCAGTGTAGTTGAAACCAGTGTGGCTCATGAGGCCCCACACATGCTTGATGGCCACGTTGGCCACAAACATGCATTGTGACCCTCAGCGTGAGCCCAATCCTCAAGTAAGTCCTCTCAGTGGCTGAACTAAGAGACGGCATATTGGGCTTGCCATGCCCCTAGGCCCCAATTTTTAACCATAGTTCGGGTTGTCCAATCGGTCCTCCCCAGGGCTCTGCTTTGGATTCCCTCTTTTGGTGGCTCACCTGTGGTAACAAAACTGGAAGGACTCCTCCCATTCCACAGATTGACCCAAAACAATTGGGATCTGGCCAAATCCACAGAGAGGAAGACTCATTCATGGCCCATGAGGCCTCCACGACATTCCACGGCCAACGTGGACACAAAACCCAGAGACAAAAGCCTAAATAAGCGCCTCACACTCCATCTTTCTTCATATCCTGAAGAATTCTCCTCATGTTCTGTAGATCGTGCCTGCCATACCTACATCCCCAAACCTAAGCCGAGTTTGTGTTTTCAGACATCTGTCCCCACAGTCCTGTCCCACAAACCCTCCACTGGGTCCCCTGGAGCCACACATCAGGTCGGTGGCTGCCCATTCCACGGGAATTCTCCCCATCCTATTGTTCTCAATCGTACAAATAGTTGAAACCTCCAAATTGCCAAGGCCATCCCAATAGTGTAGGCTTCCCGTGACAAACAAGGTGGTCTGACAACTTTTGAGTATCTACCTCCACTCATAGAGTCAATGGATGTCCCCAAAGATGAAGATTGAACCGGACAGTCGCCTAGTCCCTAGTCGGATCTATTGCTTTGGCTTGTAGGTAAATCTCCTCAGAGGCCTGGTTTCCAATATCAGCATATGGGGGTTTCCTGAGGCTTGGTTGCTTGAGTACTGCAAGGGCACAAACACTCATTGGGGCCCTCAGCGTGTGGCCTGTGCTCAGGTAAGGCCTTTCAGTGACCAAGAGATGGCATATTGGACTTGCCATTCCTCTAGGCCCCAATCTTTAAACAGAGGCAGTGTTGTCTTCGCCCCTCACCAGGGCTCTGCTTTGGAATCCCTCTCTTTTTCTGACACCTGAGTTAAAGAAACAGAAATGACTCATCCCATCCCATAGATTGACCCAAAACTCTTGGGGAAGGGCCAAATCCAGAGAGGGGGAGACTCGTCCATGGTGCATGTGGCCTCCCCCAACATTTCACGACTATCATTGACACAAAAGCCAGAGACAAAAACCTGAGCAAGCACCTCACACTTGCTCTTTATTCATATACTGAAGAGTTCTCCTCACAGTTTGTAGATCAGGCCTGCCATACCTCCGTTCGCAAACCTAAGCTGAGTTTGTGTTTTCATACTTCTGTCCCCACTGCCCTGACACACACACTCTCCATGCTTGGGACCATGGAGCCACACCTCAAAACTGTGCCTTCCCTTTCCAAAAGAATTTTGCCCATTCCATTAGCCACAACGTTGCAAATTAAGAGAAACCTCCAAAGTCATCAAGGCGAGCCCAATAGTGTAGGACACCCAGGACAAACAGGGGTGATCTGACAATAACAGAGCAACTACCTCCACTCAGACCCATAGACAGATGTCCACATAGAAGAAGACTGAACCAGATAGGCCCATAAGGACATCCAACTACTGTAAGCTGCCCTGGACAAACAGGGACATTCTGACACAAGCTGAGCAACTACATCCATGCAGACACACAGATGTCCGCAGAGACAGAAGATTGAACCGGACAGGCCCCTAGGCTTAATCTGAACTCTTGCTTTGGTTTCCAGGTGTCACTCCTCAGGGCCTGGGTTCGAAGACCATCAAATGGGGCTTTCCTGAGGCACCAAACAGAACCTCTCTCATCTCCACATGGGGAGCTTTCCTTTTGGAGCTGTATCAAACCCTTCAGGTAGGCGAATTCTGTAGGGCCCCTGAAACAGCAGCACATTCTAAGGTCTCCATGCACACAAACCCACATTATGACCCATCCTCAGGTGGGTCCATTTTAACTCAGCACCCTGGGTAGCTTTACCCAGAGCCAGCAGATCAAACACGTCTTGTCACAAATAGTCAATGGGAATGTGAGGTATGCTGTACAGGCATCCATCCTTTGAACGCTGCTCTCCAGTCCTTCTGTATGGGACGTCCTTTTAGCCATCCAAAGGACTCGACTGTCCTGCAGAAGAAAACCTTATGGTTTGGAGCAACTCACAAACTCAGTGTAGAAAAACTGCCTTGGCCTCATGAAGCACCTACTTCATGAGGGGACCATCACGGACACAAACTCCAGCATAATCCAACGTCTGATCATCAACCTTGATCCCGATGTAGGAGATGCTGATTCATCCTCTGCAGAGTGGGCCTGCCGTGCCCTGGGCCCCAAACCTCACCCTAGGTTGTGTTTTCAGACTTCTGTCCTCACACTCCTGGCCCACAAGACCTCCCGATTGGGAATTCTGGGGCCACAATGAATCACTCTGCCAGCCCCCCAGAAGAAAAACATTGTCTATACCGTTGCCCAGAAACCCCAATTGAGGATCAAACTGCTTGGACCTCGGCAGCACCCCAATGCATAGGCTACCCTAAGCACTAATGCTTTGTCTTACATAGCCTGAGCCAAGACCTGCCCACAGACACCTAAATAGCTGGCTGCACACCCAGCACATTGGACCCGCCACAGCCTTAGGCCATCATCCATTCCCAAACTGGGTTTTCAGGCATCTGAACCTAGACCTTATCTCCAATCCCAGCACAGGGGGAAGCTGATGCACAATCTAGAACTTCTCCTTCCCCATGGCAAGAAACCTTGCTGTTGGCAGTGAGTCAAACCTTCAGTGTAGGAGAAACCTGCATGGCCCATGAGGCCATGCCCATGCTTGAGGGCCGCCTTGGGCACAAACACACATTGTGGCCCTCAGCGTGAGTTCCTTATTCCAGTAATGCATCTCAGTGGCTGGAGCAAGAGCCTGCATATGGGGCATGCCATGCCCATAGGCACCCAGGACTAACAAGATGGCGGGTATTCCATTTCTCTGTACCCAGTGCCCTACTCTAGATTCCCCCTACTGGGGGACACCTGTGGCAGAAAACAGTACTCTTCCCTTCCCACAGAATGACCCCAAACACTTGGGAGCTTGGCCAATCCCCAGAGAGGGAGACTCCTCCACAGCTCATGAGGCAACCCCTACATTAAATGGCCATTGTGTACACAACACCAGAGACAAAAGCCTGAGCAACCGCCTCCCACTTGCCCTCCTTTCATATCCAGAGGAGCTCCCCTCACAGACTGGAGATCAGGCCTGCCATAACCTTGGCCTCAAACCTGAGTCAAGTTTTTGTTTTTGGACATCTGTCCCCTCAGCCCTGGCACACACAGCCTCCAGGCTGGGTCCTCTGGAGCCATACCACAGGACTGTGCCTGCTCTCTCCTAGGAAACTGTGCCCATTCCATTGGCCACAACCCCCAGAATAGGGGAAACCTCATGGCCCCCAAGGACATCCCACTACTGTAAGCCACCCTGGACAAAAAGGGGCATTCTGACACAAGCTGGGCAACTAACTCCATGCAGGTATGCAGACAGATGTCCACAGAGACAGAAGATTGAAGTGGACAGGCCCCTAGGTCATAATCTGAACTCTTGCTTTGGTTTTCAAGTGTCACTCCTCAGAGGCCTGGGCTTGAAGACTAGCATATGGGGCTTTCCTGAGGCACCAAACAGAACACTTCTCTTCTCCACATGGGAAGCTTCCTTGTTGGAGCTCTGTCAAACCATTCTGGTTGGAGAATCCTGCAAAGTCCCTGAGCCACTGCCATATTCCAAGGTCTCCATGGCCATCAACACACATTATAACCCATCCTCATGACAGTCCATTTCAACTCAGCCCTTTGGGTGGCTTGCCCAAGAACATGCAGACTGAGTCTGCCTTGTCCGACCAAACAGTGGGAATGTGAGGTGGCGTTTACAGGCATCCATGCTTAGACCACTGCTCTTGAGTCTTTCCGTATGGGGCATCCTGGAACCATCCAATAGGACTTGACTGTCCTGTAGAAGGAAACCTTGAGGTTTGGAGTAGATCACAACACCCAGAATAGGGAAACCTCCCTGGCCTCATGAAGTCCCCACCCCCTTCAGGAAGGGGCCATCATGGACGCAAACTATAGCCTGAGGCAACGTCTCATACTAGCCCTGACCTCAGATGGAGGAGATCTCGATTCAGCCTCTGCAGAGTGGGCTTGCCGTACCCTCGGCCCCAAACCTCATGCTAGCTTGTGTTTTCAGACTTCCTTCCTCACACTCCTGGCAAACAAGATCTCCAGACTTGGAACTACAGAACCACAACACAGCCCTCTGCCTGCCCACCAGAAGACAAACGTTGCCCTATGGGGCTCTCCAGAAACCCCAAATTAGGATCAACCTGCTCGGACCTCGACCACACCCCAATCAGATAGGCTGCACTGGGCACTAATGCACTGTCTGACACAGCCTTAGGCCAGATGTCCCGACAGACAAGGAGACAGCTGGCTGCACACCCAGCACATCGAACAGGCCATGGCCTTAGGCTGTCATCTCTTCCCAACCTGGGTTTTCAGACATCTGAACCTAGACATTATATCAAATCCCATCACGGTGGGTACCTAAAGCACAAATCAGAACTCCTCATTACCCATGGCTGGAAAGCTTGCTGTTTGCATGAAGTCACACCTTCAGAGTAGGAGAAACCTTCATGGCCCCTGAGGCCACACCCAAAATTGAGTGTCCCCTTGGGCATAAACTTGCATTGTGACCCTCAGTGTGAGCCCATGTCGAAGTAAGGCCTCTCAGGGCCTGGGCCAAGAGCCCTCATATGGGGCTTGCCAAGTCCCTATGCTCCCAATCCTCACCAGAGTTCCAGTTTTCCAGTCGCCCGTACCCGGGGCTCTGCTCTGGAATCCATCTCTTAGAGAGAAACCTCAGCCGGAAACAGGACTCCACCCTTCCCACAAAATGACCCCAAACTCTTGGGAGCTGGGCCAAATCCCCAGAGAGGGAGACTCTTCCATAGTCCCTGAGGCCACCCTAAAATCCACGGCTATCCTGGACACAACATCCAGAGACAAAAGCCTGAGGGAACGCCTCCCACTCACCCTTCATTCATAAGCCAAGAGCTCCCCTCTTGTTCTGTAGATTCGGCCTGCCATACCCTCGGCACCACACCTAGGCCAAGTTTGTATTTTCAGACTTCTGTACCCACATACTGGACCCACACAACCTCCAGGATAAGCTCTCTGGAGCCACACTGAAAGACTGTGCCTGCCCTCTCCAAGGAAACTGTGCCCAGTACATTGACCACAGCCCTACAGATTAGGAAAAACCCCAGTGGCACCTGAGGACATCCCAATAGTGTAGGCTGCCCTGAACTAAGAGGGGAACTCTGACACCAGCTGAGCAACTATCGCCATTTAGACACTCAGACAGAAGATTGAAAAAGACATGCCCCTAGGCTCTTATCTGAACCCTAGCTTTCTTTTCCAAGTGTCCCTCCTCAGAGGACGGTTTCTAAGACCAGCACGTGGGGCTTTTCTGAGGCACAGAACCTCTCTAATCTCCACATGGGGAGCTTTCTTATTGGAGTTGTATCAAACCCTTCAGGTAGGGGAATTCCGCAGGGGCCCTGAACCACCAGCAATTTCCAAGGTCTCCATGGACACTAACCCACATTATGACCCATCCTCAGGAGAGTCCATTTCAACTTAGCCCCCTGCGTAGCTTGCCCCATACCCAGCAGATCAAACATGTCTTGTGGCTAATGGACAATGGGAATGCGAGGCATGCTGTATAGGATCCATCCTTTGAACCTTGCTCTCCAGTCCTTCCGAATGGGACGTCCTGAAGCTATCCAACAAAACACGACTGTCCCACAGAAGGAAACCTTGTGGTTTGGAGCAACCTCCATACACAGTGTGGGAAAACTTCCTTGGCCTCATGAGGTTGCCACTTCATGAAGGTGCCTTCATGGACAAAAACTCCAGCCTAAGCCAACATCTGATCCTCACCCTGACTTCAGATGCATTAGATTTCAATTCAGCTTCTACAGAGTGGGCCTGCCGTGCCCTTGGCTCCAAACCTCACTGTAGCTTTTGTTTTCAGACTTCCGTCCTCACCCTCCTTGACGACAAGCCCTCCCGATTGGTTATTCTGGGGCTAGAATGAAGCACTATGCCTGCCCCCCAGAAGAAAAAACATTGTCTATGGCATTGCTCAGAAACCCCAAATGAAAATCAACCTGCTTGGCCCTCGGCAACACCCCAATTGCATAGGCTACCCTAAGCACTAATGCTCTGTCTTACATAGCCTGAGCCCAGACCTTCCGACAGACACCGAGACAGCTGGCCGCACACCCAGCACATCGGACCCGCCATGGTCTTACGCCATTCTTCTCTTCCCATTGACCTGTGTGTCTTCCTGGAGGTATCTTCTGAGGCTATGTCACACTGTGCATTTTTTCCATAGCGGCCTATTAAATTGGGTAGGTTTAGGGGTCTTTCAGGTTTCTCCTACTCTGGTGGGTTTGGGAAACTGAGATGGGATGAGATTCCTCGGGAGAGCAGCTCTAGTGATGTGGTGTGGTCCTGGAGGCCCCATCCTGGAGAGCATATGGGTCAGGAATTTGGGTCCAAAGTCTTCAGACAAAAAGTCAGGTAAGAGTTAGGGGAGAGATGATAGCAGACCCGATGTGCAGATCCTGAGGGCAGCTCCTTGGGATTTGAAATTCGGATGGCCGGGAGGCAGGAACACAGACTTTTCTGTCTGATTTGTTTGTCTGATTCTGCAACGAAATGGAGGGATGGCCTCATAGGTCCATGTGAGATTCTACATTTCTGGGAATTCTGCCCGGCATCCAAGAGTTTGGTGTATTTCTGGGGGATGGGGGGAACGTGCTTTTCGTGTCAGGGGTCCCATCCAAACAGGCATTCCAGAGATGGGTTCTGGGTCTGGGAGACTGCATCACCCCACAAAAGCTTAGGATTTGGGCCTAGGGGCATGAAGGCCCGCTCCATGTTAACCTGGTACAGCTCCCGAGGGGGCTTGTTGGAAATGGGTCTCAGGCTGAGGGTCACAATGCCTGTTTGTGCCCAGATGCCCATGCTGAGTGGGCGTGGTCTCACGGGCCATGCACTTGGCTCCCACTCTGAGGGCTGGAAAGCCATCTCAAAATTCAGTTTTCCTGCCATGGGGAAAGAGGAGTACTCTTTTGAGCTTCAGGGTCCCATATGGGCAGGAATTTTAGCTAAGTTCTGGGACAGAAACCTGAATACCCAGGTTGGTTCGAGATGAGTTCCTCGGGCCAAGGCAGGACCCACCTGCAGGAAATGGGGCCTGCTTTCTGGGTGGCAGACAGGAGGTCGGGCTCGAGCTGTGTCAGACAGAGAATCCGTGCAGAGTGCGGCCTATGATATTGGGGTGCCATTGAGAGCTGTGCAACTTGATCTTCATGTGGGGTTTCTGTGCAGACCCCTAGAGCACTTCTTCTTTCTGGTGATCAGGCAAATGGCTACATTATGGCTCCAGAATACAGAATATGGAGGGCTTGCAGGCGAGGAGTGTGAGGACAGAATTCTGAAAACACAAGCTACGGTTAAGCTCAGTGCCAAGCACATGTCCGTTCCAATGTACAGCAGTTGCTTCGAGATCTCTAACACCTGGAAGAGGGTCCGATGTCTGCTCATGCTGGACTTTGTATCCATGATGGCCAATGAATGGTGCGGTGGCCTCAAGAATTCTTGGAGTTTTTTTCAAGCTGGAGCTTGTGAGCTGCTCCAAAGAGCAAGGTTTCCTACTGCGGGACAGGAGAAGTCCACTTACAAGTCTCCAGGGTCCCCCATATGGAAGATTCGATAGCAGAGCTCTCTGAATGGAGGCCTTGGATGCCCACCTCGCGTTACCATTGCAACTGAGGAACAGGGCAGGCTTGAACCAATGACACTGACTGCAATTTCCAAGTGATCTGTGTTGACGGAAGTTCTCAGTGTAATGGGTCCCAGGGCTGCTTGGTGTCCAGGGAGACCTTAGAATGTAGTGGCAGTTCTCAGGCCATGCAGGATTCTCTATCCTGAGGATTAGACCCAGTACCCAGGAGCCAGGTTTCCTTCTCCAGACAGGAGGTGTTCTCTTGTAAGGCTCACGGACCACAGGTTGGATCATATGTTGAATTTCCAGAACAGGCCTCTGGGGAGAGAGACCTCAAAACCTAAGCTAGGGTTCTGATGAGGTTGTAGGGGCATGGCAGGTTCAATCTTCGGACTCAGTGCAATTGACCTGCATGTCATCCTGGAGGTAGGTGATGAGGCTGTGTCAGGCTGTGCATTTTTTTCCAGAGCGGCCTATGAAATTAGGGTGGACTCAGGGGCCTTGCAGTTTTCTCCTAATCTGGAAGATTTGGGAAACTGAGATGGGCAGAGTTTCCTCGGGAAAACAAGCCCAGTGATGTCGTGTGGTTTTCGAGGCCCCATCCTGGAAGGCATGTCAGTCAGAGCATTGGGACAAAAGACTTCAGACACAAATTTGGGTTAGAATTAGGAGTGAGGGGATGGCAGTCCCGATCTGCAGACCCTGATAGAAGCTCCTCGGGATTTGAAATTCAGGTGGCTGGGAGGGAGGAGCAAAGGCTTTTCTGTCTGGATTGTGTGTCTAGGATGGCCACAAAATGGAGGGGTGTCCTCATGGGTCCATGGGATATTTTTCCACTCTGTGGATTCTGCTTGGCACCCAAGAGTTTGATGTCTTTCTGGGAAAGAGGAAAATGCTGTTTTCCATCTCAGGGGTCCTGTCCAAATAGGGATTCCAGAGATGGGTTCTGGGTCCAGGCACCTGGAAAACCCAACCAAGGCTTTGGTTTTGGGCCTAGGGGCATGACAGGCCCTCTCTGTGGGATCCTGGTCCAGCTCCCAAGGGGGCTCTTTGGAAAGGGTTCTCATTCTTAAGGTCACACAATGCCTGTTTGGCCCTAGCTGCCCATGGTGTGGGTGTCTTCTCATGGGCCATGCACTTGGCTCCCAGACTGAGGGTTGGACAGTCATCTCAACATTCAGTTTTCTGGCCATGGGGAAGGAGGATTACTCTTTTGTGCTTCAGTGTCCCCTATGGGCAGGAATTTGAGCTATGTCTGGGACAGATTCCTGAATACCCAGGTTGGTTCGATATGATGGCCTCAGGCCAAGGCTGGACCCACCTGCAGAATATGGGGTCCACTATCTGTGTGGCTGACAGGAGGTCGGGGATTGGGCTGTGTCAGACAGAGCATTTGTGCAGAGGTCGGCCTAATATATTAGGGTGCCATTGAGGGCCGCGTAGGAGGATCCTCATGTGGGTTTCTGTGAAGACCCATAGGGCACTTCTTCTTTCTGGTGGGCAGGCAGAAGGCTGCGTTGTGGCTCCAGAATTCCCAATATGGAGGGCTTTCAGGTGAGAGGTGTGAGGACATTAGTCTGAAAACACAAGCCACAAATAAGCTCAGTGCCAAGCACATGGCCATTCCAATGTGCAGTGGTTGTTTTGAGATCCCCAGCACCTGAGTATGGGAGAGGGTCAGATGTCTGCTCACACTGGAGTTTGTATCGATGATGGTCAACGAATTGTGGGGTGGCCTCAAGAATTTTTGGATGTTTTCCCAAGCAGGACCTTGTGAGCTGCTCCGAACAGCAAGGTTTCCTACTGCGGGACATGGGAAGTCCGCTTAGAGGGCTCCAGGGTTCCCCCATATGGAAAGATTCGATAGCAGAGGTCTCTGAATGGAGACCTGGGAAGGCTTCTTTGCATTACCATTGCAGCGGAGAAACATGGCAGGCTTGATCCGCTGGTTCTGGTTCCAATTTCCAAGTGATCTAAGTTGACGGATGTTCTCAGTCTAACGAGTCACAATGCTGCTTGTTGTCCAGGGAGACCTTAGAATGTGTTGGTGGTTCTGCGGCCATGCAGAATTCTTCTACCTGAGGGTTAGACCCATTTCCCAGAAGCCATGTTTCCTTCTCAGGACACGAGGGGTTCTCTTGAATGGCTCAGAGACCCCATGTCGGATCATATGTTGAATTTCAAGAACAGGCCTCTGGGCACAGAGGCCTGAATACCTAGGCTAGGGTTCTGATGAGGTTGTAGGGGCATGTCATGTTCAGCCTTCAGACTCAGGGCCTTTGACCTGCGAGTCTTCCTGGAGGTAGGTGCTGAGGCTGTGTCAGACTGTGCATTTTGTCCAGAGCGGCCTATGAAATTGGGGTGGGCTCAGGGACCTTGCCAGTTTCTCCTAATCTGGAGGGTTTGGGCAACTGAGACGGCAGTTTCCTCCGGAGAGGAGGCCCAGTGATGTAGTGTGGTTCTGGCATCCCCATCCTGGAGGGGATGTGGTTAAGGGCTCTGGGACCAAAGTCTTCCGACACAAAATTGGGCTAAGAGTTACGGGCGAGGTTATGGTAGGCCCGATCTGCAGACCCTGAGGGCAACTCCTCAGGATTTTAAATTCCTGCGGCTGGGAGGCAGCAGCAAATGCTTTTCTGTCTGGATTGTGTCTAGGATGGCCTCAGAATGGTGGGGTGTCCTCATGTGTCCATGGGATATTCTACCTCTCTGGGGATTTAGACCAGCACCCAAGAGTCTGCTATCTTACTTGGGGGAGGATAGAGCACGGTTTACCGTGTCAGGGTTCCTGTCAAAACAGGGATTCGAGATAGGTTCTGGGTACTGGTGCCTGGATAACCACGCAAAGGCTTAGGATTTGGGCCTAACAGGCCTGACAAGCACGCTCTGTGGGGCCTTGGTCCAGCTCCCACAGGGACTTTTTGGAAATGGGTCTCAGGTTGATGGTCACAATGCATGTTTGTGCCCAGCTGCCCATTCTGAGTGGGCGTTGTCTCTTGTTCCATGTACCTGGATCCCAATCTGAGGGTTGGACCACCATCTCAACATTTAGTTTTCCGGCCATGGGGAAGGAGAAGTACTCTTTTGTGTTCCCACATGCGCAGGAATTTGAGCTATGTTCTGGGACAGGTACATGTATACCCAGGTTGGTTCGAGATGAAGGACTCAGGTCAAGGCACGTCACACCTGTACGATATGGGGCCTGCTATCTGGGTGGCTTCTAGGAGGACAGGGATCGGGCTGTGTTAGACAGAGCATTAGTGCACAGGGTGGCTTATAATATTGGGTTGCCAAAGAGGGCAGTGCAGGTGGATCCTCATTTGGAGTTTCATGCAGACCCATAGGGCACTTCTTCTTTCTTGTGGGCAAAAAGAAGGTTGCATTGTGGCTCCCGAATTCCCAATATGGAGGGCTTGAAGGCGAGGAGTGTGAGAATAGAAGGCTGAAAACACAAGCTACGGTTATGCTCAGTGCCGAGCACATGGCTGTTCCAATGTGCAGCGGTTGTTAGAGATCTCCAGCACCTAAGTACGGGCGAGGGTCAGATGTCTGCTCACGATGGAGTTTTTATCTATGATGGCCAAAAAACGAAATATCCAGCACTTGAGTATGGGTGGATGTCAGATGTATGCTCACACTGGAGTTTGTGTCTTTGATAACCGAGAAATGGAAGTGTGGCATCAAGAGGCCATGGAAGATTCCCCACGCAGATGCATGTGAGATGCTCCAAACAGCAAGGCTGCTTTTTTCTATTTGACAGGTGGAGTCTAGTTTGTTTGCTCCAGGGTCCCCCATGTGAAAAGAATGGGTAGCAGAGCTCTTCCACATGGATTCCTGGAAAGCACACCTCCATGGACCAATGCAGCTGAGGAACATCATGGATGGTTCTTTAGGGTGGCTCTGGGGTGAAGTACCAAGGCCTTGAGTTGACATGGAATCTCTTGAAGATGAGTCACAATCTGGTTTGTTACCAGGTAGATCTTAAAATGTGTTGGTGGCTAAGTTGCCATGCAGGATTCTCCTACACTGAGGATTTAACACAGGTCGAAGAGCACGGTTTCCTTCTGGGGACAGGAGATGTAGTGTTGTGTGGCTCAGGGGCCACATGTTGTATTATAAGTTCGCATTCAAGAACAGGCCTCTGAAGACAGATGCCGGACAACCTAATCTAGAGTTCCAATGAAGTTCTCGGGGCATGTCAGCTTCAATCTTTAGACTCAGGACAGTTGACTTGGGTGTCTGCCTGTATGTAGGTGATCAGGGTGTTTCAGACTGCATACTTCTGTCCAGAGTAGCCCCCAATATTGGGGTGGCCTCAGGGGCCTTGCATGTTTCCACCTACTCTGGAGGGTTTGGGTAACTGTGCCAGGCACAATTTTCATGGGGATGGCAGGCACAGACATGTTGTGTGGCTCGAGAGACCCCATCCTGGAGGGCATGTGAGCCATGGTTTTGGAGAGAAGTCTGCAAACACAAACCCGGGTTAGGGTTAGTGGCGAGGTTATCACACAGCAATTCGTAGACCTGGCGGGCTACTCGTCAGGAACAGTAATTTGAGTGACTCAAAGGCAGAAACACAGGCTTTTATATCTGGATTGTGTGTACAGGAAGGCTTCGGAATGCAGCTGTGGTCTCATGGGTCCATGAGAGATTTTACCTCTCTAAGGATACTGGTGGCTCCCAATAGTTTGATGGCTTTTCAGGATGGGAAGAGTGCTATTTTCATTCGTAGCAGTGCCCAAAACAGGGATTCCAGGGAAGGACTCTGGGTCTGCACGCCTGGAAAATCACACTAAGGGTTAGGATTTGGGCCTATCGGCATACCAGACCTGCAATGTGGGATCCTGGTGGTGCAACTGAGAGGGCTTGTTTGAAAGCATGCTTAGGCTGAGCGTCACAATGGGTGTTTGTGTCCAGGGCAACCCTCAGGAGTGAGCGTGGTCCCATTGCCCATGTGCTGGCTCCCACCCTGAGAGATGGACACCCATTCCAATGGCCAGCTTTCCAGCCATGGGGAAGTTGAATTCTCTATTGTGCTTTAGGTTCCCCCATTGGCAGGGATTCCAGCAAAGGTCTGGGGAAAGATGCCTGAATACCAAGGATGTGTAGAGATGACAGATTTGGGCCATGGCCATTCTCACATGCTGGATACCGGCCCAGCTCTCTGGGTGGCTGGCACGTGGTCTCGGCTCAGGCTCTCTCAGACACAGCAGTAGTGGCCAGATAATCCTATAAATCGTGGTTCTATCAAAGGCCAAGCAGATTGATCCTCATGTGGGGTTTCTGTGCAGACTCAGGAAGCACTTCTTTCTATGGGGCAGGCAGAAGGCTGTGTTGTGGATCCAGAATTCCCTATCAAGGGGGCTTGGGGACAAGTAGGGTGAGAATGCAATTGTAAACACCAGCTATGATTAAATTGAGTGCCAAGCGGAAGTCAGTTCCAATGTGCAGCAGCTTATAGAGACATCCAACACCTGAGTAAGGGCAGATGTCAGATGTTTGCTCACAATGGAATTTGTGTCTATGATGACCGACA
Organism: Neogale vison; assembly: GCF_020171115.1. Lineage (NCBI taxonomy): Eukaryota > Metazoa > Chordata > Mammalia > Carnivora > Mustelidae > Neogale > Neogale vison. The sequence continues at coordinate 185,475,412 of NC_058093.1, read as the reverse complement.
AATGGAGGGGTGGCTTCAAGAGGCTATGAAGGATTGCCCATGGTTAGGATTGTGAGATGCTTCAAACAACAAGATTTCCTTCTAATGGGAAGGAGGAGTCTGCTTTGTTTCCTCCAGGGTTTCCCATGTGGAAAGTTTGGGTAGCAGAGCCCTCCTGCATGGAGGACTGGAAAGCACACGTCCAATGACCCCAATGACCATTACAGCTGAGGAATATGACAGGTTCATTTTGGTGGTTCTGGGGCCAAATACCAAGGCCCTGAGTTGACTTGGAATCTCTTGCAGAGGTGTCCCAGTACTTCTTTGTTACAAGGGAAGTCTTAGAATGTGCTGGTGACTAAGGGGCCATGAAGGATTCTCCTACCCTGAGGGATTGGCACAGGTCGATGTGCAGTTTCCTTCTTGGGAGAGGAGATGTTCCGTTTTGTGGCTCAGGGTACATATGTTGCATCCTAACTTGGTATTCAAGAACAGGCCGCTGAGGACAAATGCTTGAAACCTAATCTAGGGTTCCAATGATGTCCTAGGTTCACGTTGGGTTCAATTTTCTGACTAAGGACCATTGGCATGGGTGTCTGTCTGTACGTAGGTGATCAGGATGTTTCAGACTGTGCATTTGCATCCAGAGCCACTTCCAATATTGGGGTGAGCTCAGGGGCCTTGCAGGTTTCTCCTAATTTGGAAGTTTTGGGCAACTGTAATGAGCACAGTTTCCTTGGGGATGGAAGGCCCAGTCCTGTGGTAAGGCTCCAGAGACCCCATCCTGGAAGGCATGAGAGCCATGGTTTTGGGAGGGAAGTGTGAAAACACAAATTTGGGATAGGGATAGTGGCAAGGTGATTGCAGGCCCAATGCATAGACCTAGAGAATAGCCCCTCAGGAACTATAATTAGAGTGACTGGAAGCTGGTAGCACAGGATTTTCTATCTGGATTGTGTGTCCAGGATGGGCTCGGGATGTAGGTGTGGTCTCATGGTTCAATGGGAGACTTTTCCTCTCTATGGGTCCTGGTTGCTCTCCATATATTGGTGGCTTTTTTGGAGAAGAAAAGAGTGCTCTTTTCCATATTAGGGGTGCCCCAAAACAGGGAACATATGGTCTCTGAGTCTCACAACAGATTATCTCCTGTCCCCAGATGAAAGCCACGCTTAGGACCTTTGTCAAACCCTCAGGTTATATGAATCCTTCACATCCCCTTAGCCACCAGAACATTTTAAGATCTCCTTGGTAACAAACCAGCATTGTGACACATCCTCATGAGACTCCATGTCAACTCATGGCCTTGGTAATTCGACCTAGAGCCACAAGAACGAAACTGCCATGTTCCTCAGATGCAATGGTCAATGTGGGTGTGCTTTCTAGCCATCCATGTTGAAGAGTTCTGCTATCCAGACTTCCCACATGGGGAAACCTAGAGCAAACAAACCATATTCCATCTGTCCAGTAGAAGTACACCTTACTGTTTGGAGCATCTCAAAAGCCTCATCCGGGGAAATCCTCCATGGCCTCTTGATGTCACCCCTCCATTTGTCGGTCATCATATACACAAACCCCAGCATGAGCAAACATCTGACATCCGCCCTTACTCAGGCACTGATTATTTTGAATAAGGCACTGTGCATTGGAACTGCCTTCAACTTGGCCCTGAATTGAACCATAATTTGTGTTTAAAATGCCATCCTCACCCTACTGGTCCACAAGCCCTCTTGATAGGTAATTCTGGAGCAACAACCCAACATTCTGTCATATGCATAGAAGAAGGGCCCGGTGCATCTGCCCAGAAACTCTGCATGAGGGTAGATCTGCTCAGCCCTCTAGGGAACCCCGATTTATACGCTGCCTTGGTCACTAGTGCTGTGTGACAGAGCCTGAGCCCTCACCTCATGTCAGCTACCCAGGGGACGGGGCCCGTTTCCAGCATTTGAGACCGGCCATTACACATGGCTATCATCCCTACCCATCCTTGGTATTCAGGGATCTGTCCCCAGACATTTCCTGGAATTCCTACCAATGGGGGAAACTAAAGCACAATAGCACATCTCCATGGCGGGATTCCTGGAAGTTGCAATAAGTGTCCAATCCTCAGAGTGGGAGCTAGTTGCGTGTCCAGTGAGACCACACCCACTACGGAGGACTGCCCTGGGCACAAGAAGGCATTGTTACTCTCTGCCTGGGCATGCTTTCAAACAAACGCTCTCAGTTGCACATCCAGGACATGCATTGCAGGCCTGGTAGGCCCCTAGGCCCAAATCTTAAATCTTGGTGGGATTTTCCAGGTGCCCAGACTAAGAACCCGTTTCCAGAATCCCTGTTTTGGGGCAGCCCTATAATGGAAAACAGCACTTTTCCCTTCCTCGGTTAAGGCACCAAACTATTGGGAGCCTCCAGGATCATTACAGAGGAATAATCTCCCATGGACCCATGAGACCACACTTGCATTCCAAGGCCATCCTGGACACATTATACAGACACAAAACCCTGTGCTTCTGCCTTTGAATCATACGATTTACAGTTGCAGACGAACTGCCCTCCAGGTCTTCACAATGGGCCTGCGATCACCTTGCCATTAACCCTAATCGGAATTTATGTTTGAAGACTTCTCTTCCAAAACCATGGCTCACATGCCCTCCAGGATGGGGTCTCTGGAGCCACACCACAGGAGAGAGCCTGCCATTCCCAAGGAAAAGGTGTCCATCACAGATGCCCAATAATCTCCAGATTAGAAGAAACCTGCGAGGCCCCTGAGACCAGCCCAATATTGGAGGCCACTCTGGACACTAATGCACAGTCTGCAACACCCTGACCACCTCCTTGAGGCAGACGCCGAGTCAGTGATCCAGAGTGAGAAGATTGAACCTGACATGCCCCTACGACCTCATTGGAACCCTAGATTAGGTTTTCAGGCATCTGGCCTGAGAGGTTGTTCTGGAATACCAATATGATACAACATATGGTCCCTGAGTCCCACAATAGAACATTTCCTGACCGCAGATGGAATATGTGCTCTTGGACCTGTGTCAAACACTCAAGGTAGATGAATCCTGCACGGCCCCTTATCCACTAGTGTTTTTAAGATCTCCCTGGTAACAAACCAGCATTGTTACCCATGTTCATGAAATTCCATGTCAAAATAAGCCCTTGGTACTTCGTCCCAGAGCCACCAAAATGAACCTGCCATGTTCCTAAGCTGCAATGGTCAGTGGAAGTGTGGTTTCCAGGCATCCATATGGGAGTGGTCTGCTACACTAACTTTCCACATGGGGGATCCAGGAGACAACAAACCAGAATGCCCTTGTCCGGTAGAAGGCAACCTTCTGTTTGGAGCATCTCACAAGCCCCAGCATGGGAAATTCCTAATGGACTCTTGACGCCACCCCTCCATTTGTTGGTCATCATAGACACAAACTCAGGCATGAGCAAACATCTGATATACGCCCTTACTCAGGTGCTGGATTTTCAATTCAATTGCTGCACACTGGAACTGCCATTCACTTGAATGAATTTAATCATAGCTTGGGTTTATAATTCCATACTCAACCTCCTGGTCAGCAAGCCCTCTTGAGAGGGAATTCTGGAGCCAAAAAACAACAGTCTGCCTTCCCCATAGAAAGAAGAAGGGCCTGGTGAGTCTTCCCAGAACCTCCACATGAAGATCAATCTGCTCGGCATTTGAGGGAACCCCGATTTATAGGCTGCCCTGGGCACTAATGCCATGTCTGACAGAGCCTGAGCCAAGAATCTAGTGTCAGCCACCCAGAGATCGGGTCCCATATCCAGCATGTGAGACCGGCTATGGCCCAAGTCCATCATCTCTTCCTATCCTTGGTATTCAAGTATCTGTCCCCAGACGTTTGCTGGAATTCCTGCCAGTGGGGGAACCTGAAGCACAATAGAGAACTCCTCCTTCCCATGGCAGGAATCCTGGCTGTTGGGATGAGTGTTCAACCCTCAGTGTGGGAGCCAGCTCCATGGCCAAGGAGACCACGCCCACTCATGAGGGCTGCCCTGGGTACAAGCAGGCATTGTGACCCTCAGCATGAGCATGCTTTCAAACAAACAATCTCAGTTGCACCACCAGGATCTGCATTGTAGGCCTGGCACACACCTAGGCCCAAATCCTAACACTGTGGGATTTTCCAGGAAACCAGACACAGAGCCCGTCTCCAGAATCCCTATTTTGGGGCACCCTTAAGAAGGAAAAGAGCACTCTTCCCTTCCCCGAGAAAGCCACCAAACTATTGGGAGTCACCAGGATCCTTGAGAGGAAACATCTGCTATGGACCTATGAGACCCCACCTGCATTCCGAGGCCATCCAGTACATACAATCCAGATACAACCTTCTGATCTGGAGTCAGATGCGCTACCATTGCGCCACGAGGTCACTTACAATCCAGATACAAATCATGTGCTCCCACCTTCAAGTCATCCGTTTTACGGTTCCTGACAAGCTGCCTTCCAGGTGTATGCATTGGGCCTGCAATCACCTCGCCATTTTGTTTGCAGACTTTCCTCCTAAAACGATGGCTCACATGACACTCCAGGTTCTGGTATCTGAAGCCACACCACAGGACTGTGCTTGTGAGCCTCATGGAAACTGTGCCCATCACTTTTGCCCAATACCTCTAGATTAGGAGAAACCTACAAGGCCTCTGAGTCCAGCCCAATAATGGAGGCCGCTCTGGATGCAAATGCACAGTCTGAAACACCCTGATCACCTCCTTCCAGGAAGACACCCATGTCAATTGTCCTGAGTCATAAGATTGAACCTGACATGCCCCAAGGACTTCATTGGCACACTAGATTAGGTTTTCAGGTATCTTTCCTCAGAGGCCTGTTCTGGACAACCAACTTAGGACACAACATATGGTTCCTGAGCCACAGAACGAACATCTCCTCCCCGAGAAGGAAGCCATGCTCCTGGACCTGTGCCAAACCCTCAGGGTAGTTGAACTCTGCATGGCCCCTTAGCAACCAGCATATTCTATGATCTCCCTGGTAACAAACCAGCATTGTGACCCATCTTCATGAGACTCCATGTCAACTCAAGGCCTCGATACAATGCCCCAGAGGCACCGGAACGAACCTGCAATGTTCTTCAGCTGCAATGGTCAATGGAGGGGTGCTTTCCAGGCACCCATGTGGGGTGCTCTGTTACACAAACTTTCCACATGGAGAAACCGGAGAAAACAAACCAGACTCCCCCTGTCCGGTAGAAAGAAACGTTGCTATTTGGAACATCTCACAATCCCCAGTGTGGGAAATCCTCCATGGTCTCTTGACGCCACCCCTCCATTTGTGGGTAATCATAGACACAAGCTCCAGCGTGAGCAAACATCTGACATTCACCCTTATTCAGGTGATGGGTATTCAAAACAGCAGCTACACACAGGAACTGCCTTTCGCTTCGCACTAAATTTAACAATAGCTTTGTGTTACTATTCCATCCTCACCCTACTCGTCTGCAGTATCTCTTGATAGGGAATTCTGGAGCTGCAATGCAGTATTCTACCTTCCACATATGAAAGAAGAAAGAACTGTTGAGTCTTCCCAGAAACTGCACATGAGGATCAATCTACTTGGCCCATGAGGCAACACCAATTAATAGTTTTCCCTGGCCACTAGTGCTATGTCTGACAGACCCTGAGACTCGACCTCTTGTCAGCCACCCAGAGGTCAGGGCCCATATTTAGCATGAGAGATCAGCCATGGCCCTGGGCCGTTAACTCTACCCATCCTTGGTATCCAGGCATCTGTCCCCCGACCTTGGCTGGAATCCCTACCAATGAACCTGAAGCACAATAGAGAACTCCTCCTTCCCCATGGCAGGAATCATGGATGTTGGGATGGTTGTCCAACCCAGCTTGGGAGCCAGCTGCATGGCCAATGAGACTACACCCACTCCTGAGGGCCGACCTGGGCACAAGCAGGCATGGTGATCCTCAGCCTGAGCATGCTTTCAAACAAACGCTCTCAGTTGCTTTTCCAGTACCTGCATTGCAGACCTGGTATGCCCCAGGTCCAAATCCTAACCCTTGGTGGGATTTTCCAGGTGCCCAGACCCAGAGCCCATCTAAGAATCTCTGTTTGGGACACCCGTAAGATGGACAAAAGCACTGTTCCCTTCCCCGAGAAAGGCACCAAACTATTGGGAGCCGCCAGGATCCTTAGAGAGGAAAAATCTCCCATGGACCTATAAGAACAAACCTGCATTCTGAGGCCATCCTGGACACACAATCCAGATACAAAAGCCTGTGCTACCACCTTCGAGTCACCCTATTTACAGTTCCTGACGAGCTGCCCTCCATGTCTATGCATTGGGCCTGCGATCATCTCACCACTAACCCTAACCCCAGTTTGTGTTTGCAGACTTCTCTCCCAAAACCATGGCTCACATACCCACCAGGATGTGATCTCTGCAGCCACACCACAGGAAAGTGCCTGCCATCCCTAAGAAAACTGTGCCCATCATAGTTGCCCAAACCCTCCAGATTAGGAGAAACCTGCCAGGCCCCTAATCCCACCCCAATATTGGAGGCCACTCTGGAAGTTAACATATAGTCTGAAAAACCCTGAGCACCTCCATCCAGGCAGACAGCAAGTCAATGGTTCTGAGTCAGATGATTGAAACTAACATGCCCCTAGGACTTCACTGGAACCCTGGATTAGGTCTTCAGACATCTGTTCTCAGAGTCCTGTTCTGGAATACCAAGTTATGATACATCATGTGGTTCCTGATCCCCATAACAGAAAATCTCCTGTCTCCAGAAGGAAACGGTGCTCTAGGGCCTGTGTCCAACTTTCAGGGTTGATGAATCCTGCAAGGCCCATTAAACCCAGCACATTCTATTATCTCCCTGGTAACAAACCAGCATTGTGACCCATCTTCATGAGATTCCATGTCAACTCAAGGTGTTGGTACTTTGCCCAAGAGCCGCAAAACGAACCTGCCATATTCCTAAGCTACAATGGTCAATGGATGTGTTATTTCCAGGCATCCATGAGGTAGTTCTCTGCTACCCAAAAATTCCACATGGGGCACCCTAGAGCAAACAAACCAGATTGCCCCTCTCAGGTAGAAGGAAATCTATCTGTTTGCAGCATCACACAAGCCCCAGCGTGGGAAGTCCTCCATATTCTCTTGACGCCACCCCTCCATTGGCCGGTCATCATAGACACAAATTCCAGCATGAGCAAACATCTGACGTCTGCCCTTATTCAGGTGCTGGATAATGGAATCAGTCAATGCACACTGGAAATGCCTTTCACTTGACAATGTATTCATGCATAGTTTGGGTTTACAATTTCATCCTCACGCTACTGGTCCGCAAGCCCTCTTGAGAGGGAATTCGGGAGACAAAACACAACATTCTGCCTTCCCCATAGAAAGAAGAAGGGTATGGTGAGTCTGCCCAGAAACTCCCCATGAAGATCAATCTACTCGGCCCTCGAGGGAAACCCGATTTATACTTTGCCCTGGCCACTACCGCTGTGTCTGACTTAGCCCAAACCCGGACCTCATGTCAGCCACCCAGAGTGTGGGGCCCTTTTCCAGCATGTGAAACCGGCCATGGCACATGTCCTTCACCTCTACCCATCCTTGGTATTCAGGCAAATATCTCAGACCTTTGCTGGTATCCCTACCAATGGGGGAACTTGAAGCAAAATTGAGAACTCCTCCTTCCCCATGGCAGGAAGCCTGGCTGTTGCGATGGGTGCCCAACCCTCTGAATGGGAACTAGCTGCATGGCCAGTGAGACAACGCCCACTCCTGAGGGCCACCCTTGACAAAAGAAGGCATTGTGTCCCTCAGCTTTAGCATGCTTTCAAACAAATGCTCTCTGTTGCATCTCCAGGATCCCGCCTTGCGGGCCTGGTACGCCCTTAGGACCAAATCCTAACACTTGGTGGGATTTTGCTTGCCACCATACCCAGAGCCGGTCTCTGGAATCTCTGTTTTGGAGCACCCCTATGATGGAAAACAGCACTCTTCCCTTATCCGAGAAAGGTTCCAAACTATTCGGAGCCGCCAGGATGCTTAGAGAGGAAAAATCTCCCATGGACCCATGAGACCACACCTGCATTCCGAGGCCATGCTGGACACACAATCCAGAGAGAAAAGCTTGTGCTCCTGCCTTTGAGTCACCTGATTTACAATTTCAGATGAGCTGCCCTGCAGACCTACGCATTTGGACTGTGATCACCTCGCCATTAACCCTAACCCAGGTTTGTGATTGAAAACTTCTCTTCCAAAACCATGGCTCACATGCCCTCCAGGATAGGGTCTCTGGAGCCACACCACAGGAAATTTCCTGCCATCCCCAAGGAAATTGTGTCCATCACAGTTGCTCAAACCCTACAGATTAGGAAAAACCTGCAAGTACCCTGAGCCCAGTCCAATATTGGAGGCCGCTCTGGATGCAAATGTGAAGACTGAAACACCCTGATCACCTCCATCCAGGAAGACACCCATGTCAATGGTCCTGAGTCAGATGATTGAACCTGACATGTCCCTAAGATCTCATTGGAAGCCTAGATTAGCATTTCAGGCATTTCACATCTGAGGCCTATTCTGTAATACCAATATGATATAACATATGGTCCCTGAGCCCCACAGTAGAATATCTCCTGTCCCCAGACGGAATCCGTGCTCTTTGACTTGTGTCACCCCTCAGGGTATATGAATTCTGCACAGCCCCTTAGCCACCAGCAAATTCTAAGATCTTCCTGGTAACAAACCAGCATTGGGACACATTTTCATGAGATCCCATGTCACATCAAGTCTTTGGTAATTCGCCCCAGAACCATCTGAATGAACCTACCATGTTCCTAAGCTGTAATGGTCAGTGGAGGTGTGCTTTAGAGGCATCCATGTGGGAGTGCTCTGTTACCCAGTCTTTCCACATGTGGGACCGTGGAGCAAACATACCAGACAGCCACTGATCGGTAGAAGGCAACCTTCTGTTTGGAGCATCTCAGAAGCACCAGCGTGAGAAATCCTCCATGGCCTCTTGACACAACCCCTCCATTTGTCAGTTATCATAGACACAAACTCCCACATGAGCAAATACCTGACATCTGCCCTTATTTAGGTTCTGGATTTTTGTTTCACCACTGCACACTGGAACTGCGTTTCACTTGACAATGAATTTAACCATAGCTTGTGTTTAGAATTCCATCCTCAGCCTCCTGGTCCACAGCCCTCTTGTGAGGGAATTCGGGAGCCACAAAGCAACATTCTGCATTCCCAATAGAAAGAAATAGGGCCTGGTGAATCTGCCCAGAAACTCCAAATGAGGATCAATCTGCTTGGTGCTTGAGGGAATCTTGATTTATAGGCTGTCCTGGGCACTAGTTCTGTGTCTGACGGAGCCTGAGCCAAGACCTAGTTTCAGCTACCCAGAGATCTGATCCCATTTCCAGCATGTGAGATCGGCCAGGGTCCATGTCCGTCACCTCTACCCATCTTTGGTATTCAGGCATCTGTCCCCAGACTTTTGCTGGAATCCCTGCCAATGGGGGAACATGAAGCAAAATAGAGAACTCCTACTTCCCCATGGCAGGAATCCTGGCTGTTGATATGGGAGTCCAAACCTTAATGTGGAAGCCAACTGCATGGCTGAGGAGACAACGCCCACTCATGAGGGCTGCCCTGGGCACAAGCAGCCATTGTGATCCTCAGCTTGAGCATGACTTCAAAGAATAGCTCTCAGTTGAACCTCCAGGATCCAGCATTGCAGGCCTGGTACGCCCCTAGGACCAAATCCTAACCCTTGGTGGGATTTTCCTTGTGCCCATATCCAGAGCCCCTCCCTGGAATCCCTGTTTTGGGACACTCCTAAGATGGAAAACAGCACTCTTCGCTTCCCTGAGAAAGCCACCAAACTATTGGGAGCCTCCAGGATCCTTGTGAAGAAAAATCTCCCATGGTCCTATGAGCCAACATCTGCATTCCGAGGCCATCGTGGATACACAATCCAGGTACAAGAGACTGTGCTACTGCCTTCGAGTCACCTGATTTACAGTTCCTGACATGCTGCCCTCCAGGTCTATGGATTGGGTCTGTGAACACCACGCCACTAACCCTATCCCGAGTTTGTGTTTGCAGATCTCTCTCCCAAAACCATGGCTCACATGCCCTCCAGGATGGGGTCCCTAGAGTCACATCACAAGACTGTGCCTGCCGTACCCTACGAAAAGTGGGTCCATCACAGTTGGCCAAACCCTCCTGATTAGGAGATACCTACAAGGCTCCTGAGTCCACCCCAATATTGTAGGCCACTCTAGATGCAAATGCGCAGTCTGAAACACCCTGATCACCTCCATCCAGGCAGACACCCACGTCAATGCTACTGAGTCAGATAATTGAGCCTGACATGGCCCTAGGACCTCATTGGAAGCCTAGAATAGCTTTTCAGGCATCTGTCCTCAGATTCATCTTCTGGAATACCAACTTATGATACAACATATGGTCCCTGAGCCCCACAACAGAAAATCTCCTGTCCCCAGATGGAAGCCCTGCTCTTGGACCTTTGTCCAACCCTCAGGGTATGAATTCTGCACAGCCCCTTAGCCACCAGAACATTCTAAGATCTCCCTGGTAACAAACCTGCATTGTAACCCATGTTCATGAGGATCCATATCAACTCAAGGCCTTGGTACTTCACCCCAGAGCCACCAGAATGAACCTGCCATGTTCCTCAGCTGCAATAGTCAATGAAGCTGTGCTTTCCAGGCCTCCATATGGGAGTCCTCTGCTACACAAATTTTTCACATAAGAAACTGGAGCAAACAAACCAGACTCCCCCTGTACAGTAGAAAGAAACTTTGATGTTTGGAGTATCTCACAAGCCCCAGGTGGGAAATCCTCCATGGCTTCTTGACGCCACCCCTCCATTTGTCAGTCTTCATAGACACAAACTCCAGCCTGAGCAAATATCTGACATCCGCCCATACTCAGATGCTGATATTGGAATCAGCTGCTGCACACTGGAACTACCTTTCTCTTGGCACTGAATTTAACCCTAGCTTCAGATTACAATTTCATCCTCACCCTACTTGTCCGCCATATCTCTTGATAGGGAACTCTGGAGCCAAAATGCAACATTCTTCCTTCTGCATAGAAAGAAGGACCTGGTGAGTCTGCCCAGTAACTGCGCATGATGATTCATATACTCAGCCCAGGAGGGAACCCCTATTTATAGTTTTCCCTGGCCACTAGTGCTGTGTCTGACAGAGTCTGAGCCCTGACCTCGTGTCAGCCACCCAGGTGGTGGGGCCCATATCGAGCAGGTGAGACCGGCCATGGCCCAGGGCCGTCATCACTACCCACCCTTGGTATTCAGGCATCTGTCCTAGACCTTAGCTGGAATCCCTACCAATGGGGGAACCTGAAGCACAATCAAGAACTCCTCCTTCTCCATGGCAGGAATCCTGGCTTTCAGATGGGTGTCCAACCCTCAGAATGGGAACCAGCTGCATGGCCAAGTAGACAATGCTCACTCCTGATGACGTCCCGGGCACAAGCAGGCATTGCGACCCTCAGCTTGAGCATGCTTTCAAACAAACGCTCTCGGTTGCACCTCCAGCATCCCGCATTGCAGGCTTGGTATGGCCCTAGGCCCAAATCCTAAACCTTGATGGGATTTTCCAAATGCTCCGACCCAGAGCCCCTCTCTGGATTCCCTGTTTTGGACCACGCATGAGCTGAAAATCAGCACTCATTCCTTCCCGGAGAAATCCACCAAACTATTGGGAACGGCCAGGATCCTTGAGAGAAAATATCTCCTATGGACCCATGGGACTACACCTGCATTAAAGGCCATCCTGGAAATTAAATCCAGATACAATACCATGTGTTACCACCTTCGAATCACCTGTTTTGCAGTTCCAGACTTGCTGCCCTCCAAGTCTATGGATTGAGACTACGATCACCTCGCCGCTAACCCTAACCCGAGTTTGGGTCTGCAGACTTCTCTCTCAAAACCATGGCGCACATGCCCTCCAGGATGGGGTCTCTGTAGTCACATCACAGGACTGTGTCTGCCATCCCCAAAGAAATTGCCCGTCACAGTTTTCCAACCCTCCAGATAAGGAGAAACCTGCAAGGACCCTGAACCCACCCTAGTACTGGACACCGCTCTGGATGCAAATGTGTAGTCTGAAACACCCTGATCACCTGAACCCAGGCAGACACCAGAGTCAATGGTCCTGAGTCAGAAGATTGAACCTGACATTCCCCTAGGACCTCATTCAAACTTTAGATTAGGTTTTCAGGCTTCTGTCCTCAGAAGCCTATTCTGGAATACGAACTTATGATACTAAATATGATCGCTGAGCCCCAAAACAGAACATCTCCTTTCTCCAGATGGAAGCTGTGCTCTTGGACCTGTGTTAAACCCTCAGGATAGATGAATCCTACTTGGCCCATAGCCACCAGCAGATTCTAAGATCTCACTGGTAGTAAGCCAGCATTGTGACCCATCTTCATGAGATTCCATGTCAACTCAAGGCCTTGGTACTTCGCCCCAGAGCCTCCAGAACTAACCTGCCATGTTCTTCAGTTGCAATGGTCAATGGAGGTGTGCTTTTCAGGTATCGATATGGGAGTGCTCTGCTACCCAAACTTTCCACATGGGGGACGCTAGAGCAAACAAATCAGACTTCCCCTGTCAGGTAGAAGGAAACCTTGCTGTTTGGAGAATCTCACAGGCCCAAGCATGGGAAATCCTCCATGGCTTATTGTCACCTCCCCTCCATTTGTCGGTTATCATAGACATAAACTCCAGCATGATCAAACATCTGACGTCTGCCCTTACTCCAGTGCTGGATATTCGAATCAGCCGTTGCACACTGTAAATGCCTTCTGCTTGGCACTGAATTGAAACGTAGCTTGGGTTTACAATTCCATCCTCACCCTACTGGTCTGCAAGCCCTCATGATAGGTAATTCTGGAGCCACAACGGAGCATTCTGCCTTCCCCATAGAAAGAAGAATGGCCTGTTGAGTCTTCCCAGAAACTCCACATGAGGATCAAACTACTTGGCCCTCGAGGGACCCCGATTTATAGACAGATCTGGCCACTAGTGCTGTATCTGACAGCATGAGCCCGGACTTCGTGTCAGTCACCCAGAGGGCGAGGCCCATATCCAGCATGTGAGACAGGCCAAGGACGAGGGCCGTCATCTCTACCCATCCTTGGTATTCAGGCATCTGTCCCCAGACCTTTCCTGGAATCCATACCAATGGGGGAACCTGAATCACAAGAGAGAAATCCTCCCTCCCCATGGCAGGATTCCTGGAATGTGGGAAGGGTGTCCAACACTCAGAGTGGTACCCTACTGCATGGCCATTGAGACCACGCCCACTCCTGAGGGCCACCCTGAGCAAAAGCTGGCATAGTGACCCTCAGCCTGAGCATGCTTTCAATAAAACGTTCTCAATTGTACCTTCAGGACTTGCATTGGAGGCCTGGTAAGCCCCTAGGCCCAAATCATAACCCTTGGGGTGTATTTCCAGGTGCTCAGAGACAGAGCACGTCTCTGCAATCCCTGTTATGGGACACCCTTAATATGGAAAAGAGAACACTTCCCTCTATGAGAAAGCGACCAAACTATAGGGATCCACCAGGATACTTGAGAGGAAAAATCACCCATGGACCCCTGAGACCACACCTGCATTCCTAGTCCATAGTGGATACACAATCCAGATAAAAAAGCCTGTGCTACCTCCTTCGAGGCACACGATTTACAGTTCCCGATGAGCTCCCTCCAGGTCTACACATTGGGCCTATGAACACCTCGCCACTAAACCTAACCCATGTTTTTGTTTGCAGACTTCCCTCCCAAAACCATGGCTCACATACACTCCAGGATGGGGTGTCTGGAGCCACACCAGAAAAATGTGCCCATCATTGCCAAGGAAACTGTGCCCGTCAAAGTTGTTGAATCCTTCCAGATTAGGAGAAACCTGCAAGTCCCCAAAGCACACCTCAATACTGTTGCCATTCTGTACACAAATGCACAGTCTGGAACACCCTGATCGCCTACATCCTGGCAAACATCGAAGTCAATTGTCCTGAGTCAGAGGATTGAACCTGACATTCCCCTAGGATTTTATTGGAACCCTAGATTAAATTTTCAGGCATCTGTCCACAGAGGCCTGTTCTGGAATTACAACTTATGATACAACATTAGGTCCATGAGCCCCACAACAGAACATCTCTGGTCCCAGAAGCAAACCGTGCTCTTCAACTGGTGTCAAAGCCTCAGGGTAGATGAATCCTACATGGTCCCTTAGCCACCAGCATATTTTAAGTTCTCCCTGGTAACAAACCTGCATTGGGACCTATCTTCATGAGACTCCATGTCAAATCCAGGTCTTGATACTTCGCCCCAGAGAAACCAGAATGAACTGGCCATGTTCCTCAGCTGCAAATGTCAACAGAGGCGTGCATTTCAGGTATCCATGCGGAAGTGCTCTGGTACGCAAACTTTCCACATGGGGGACCCTGGAGTAAACAAACCAGACTCCCCCTCTCTGGTAGAAGGAAACCTTGCTGTTTGGAGCATCTCACAAGCCCCAGCGTGTGAAATCCTCCATGGCCTCTTGACTCCATTCCTCCATTTCTCAGTCAACATAGACAAAAACTCCAGTGTGAGCAAATATCTGATATCCGCCCTAACTCAGGTGCTGAATATCTTGAATAAGCCGCTGCACGTAGGAACTGCCTTCCGCTTAGCACTCAGTTGAACTGTAGCTTGTGTTTACAATTCCATCCTCATCCAACTGGTCCCCAGGCCCTCTTTATAGGGAATTCTGGAGCCACAAGGCAGCATTCTGCCTTTCCTATAGAAAGAAGTGCCTGGGGAGTCTGACCAGAAACCCCACATGAGGATCAATCTGCTCGGCCCTCGAGGGAACCCCGATTTATAGGTTGCCATGGACATTAGTGCTGTGTCTGAAAGAGCCTAAGTCCTGACCTAGTATCCATCACAAGAGAGTAGTCCCCAATCTAGCATTCGGGATTGCCATGGCCCACGTACATCATCTCTACCCATCCTTGGTATTAAGGCACCTGTCCTCAGACCTTTGCTGGAATCCCTGCCAATTGGGGAACCTGAAGCACAATAGAGAAGTCCTCCTTCCTCATGCTAGGAAAGTTGGCTGTTGGGATAGTTGTCCAACCACAAAGGGGAACCATTTACGAGACAAATGAGACGACGCCCGCTCCTGAGGGCCGCCCTGGGAACAAACAGGCATTGTGTCCCGTAGCCTGAGTATGGTTTCCAACAATCCCTCTCAGTCGCACCAACATGTTCCCGCATTGCAGGCCTCGTACGCCCCTAGGCCCAAATACTAACCGTTGGTGGGATGTCCCAGATGCCCAGAACCAGAGCCCATATCTGGAATCCCTGTTTTGGGGCACCCCTAAGATGGAAAGCAGCACCCTTCTATTCCCCAAAAAAGGCACCAAACTATGGAGAGCTGCCAGGATCCATAGAGAGGAAATGTCTTCCATGGACCCATGAGACCACACCTGCGTTCCGAGGCCATCCTGGATACACAATCCAGAGGGAAAAGCGTGTGCTACTGCTTCCAGTCACCCTAAATATAGTTCCTGACGAGCTGCCCCCAGGTCTATGCATTGGGCCTGTGATCACATCGCCAGAAAGTCGCTAACCCGAATTTGTGTTTCCAGACTTCTCTCCCAAGACCATGGCTCACATGCCCACTGGAATGGGATCTCTGGAGTCACACCACTGAACGCTGGCTGCCATCCTCAAGGATGCTGTGCATATCAGAGTTGCCCAAAACCTCCAGATCAGGAGAAACCTGGAAGGCACCTGAGCCCACCCCAATATTGCCGGCCACTCTGATGCAAATGTACAGTGTGAAACACCCTGATCATCTACATCCAGGAAGACAGTCAAGTCAATGATCGTGAGTTAGAAGATTGAACCTGAAATGCCCCTAGGCCCTCAAAGGAACCCCATTAGGTTTTCAGGCATCTGTTCTCAGGGACCTGTTCTGGATTACCAATTTATGACACATCATGTTGTCCCTGAGCCACACAACAGAACATCTCCTGTCCCTAGAAGGAAACCGTGCCCTTTCATCTGTGCCGAAGTCCAGGTTGGTAGAATCATGCACAGCACCGTAGTGAGAAGCACATTCTAAGATCTCCCTGGTAACAACCCAGCATTGTGGCCCATCTTCAAGAGATTCCATCTCAACTCAAGGACTTGGTTCTTTGCTCCAGAGACACCAGAACAAACCTGGCATGTTCCTCAGTTATAATGGTCAATGGAGTTGAGCTTTCCAGGTATCCATGCAGTCGAGCTCTGCTACCCAATCTTTCCACATGGGGGACCCTGGAAAAAATAAACCAGACTCCACCTGTCCAGTAGAATGAAGCCTTGCTATTTGGAGCAGCTCAGAAGCCTCAATGTGAAAACCTCTCCATGGCCTCTTGATGCCACCCCTCCATTTGTCACGCATCCTAGACACAAACTCCAGTGTGAGCAAATATCTGACATCCGCCCTTATTCAAGTGCTGGATATCTCAAATAAGCTGCTGCACATAGGAACTGCCTTCCGCTTGGCACTGAATTGAACCGTAGCTTGTTTTTACAATTCCATCCTCACCCGACTGGTCCCCAAGCCCTCTTGATAGGGAAATCTGGAGCCACAAGGCAGCATTCTGCTTTTCCTATAGAAAGAAGTGCCTGGGGAGTCTGGCCAGAAACCCCACATGAGGATCAATCTGCTAGGCCCTTGAGTCAACTCCAATTTATTGGCTGCCACAGCCACTAGTGTTGTGTCTGACAGAGCCTGAGCCCCAATTGAGTCAGCAACCAGAGAGCAGGCTCCATATCTAGCATTTGGGATAGCCATGTCCCAAGTACGTCATCTCTACCCATCCTTGGTATTCAGGCACCTTTCCCCAGACATTTGCTGGAATCCATGCCAATGGGGGAACCTGAAGCACAATAGACAACTCCTCTTTCCCCATGGCAATAAATCTGGCTGTTGGGATGGGTGTCCAACCCTAAAAGGGGGAGCCAGTTACAAGACCAATGAGACCACGACCACTCCTGAGGGACGACCTGGACACAAACAAGCTTGTGACCCTCAGCCTGAGCATGCTTTCAAGCAACCCCTCTCAGTTGCACCACCACGATTCCGCATTTCAGGCCTGGTATGCCCCTAGGCAGAAATCCTAAAACTTGGTGGTATTTCCCATGTGCCCAGACCCAGAGCCTATCTCTGGAATCCCTGTTTTGGGGCACCCTTAAGATGGAAAATAGCACTCTTCCCTTGCCCAAAATAGCCACCAAACTATGGGGAGCCACCAAGATCTATTGAGAGGAAATGTCTCCCATGGAACGATGAGAACCCACCTGCATTCTGAGGCCATCCTGGACACACAATCCAGAGAGAAAAGCCTCTGCTACCGCCTTCCAATCACACTAATTACACTTCCAGACGAGCTACCCTCCAGGCATATGCACTGGACCTGCGATCACCTCGCCACTCACCCTAATCCGAATTTGTGTTTGCAGACTTCTCTACCAAAACTATGGCACACATGCCCTCCAGGATGGGTTTTCAGGATCCACACCACAGACCTGTCCCTGACATCTCCAAGGAAACTGTGCCCATCACAGTTGCCCAAACCTTCTAGATTAGGAGAAACCAGCAAGGCCCCTGAGCCTACCCCAATACAGGAGGCTGCTCTGAACACAAAGGCACAGTCTGAAACACCCTTATCACCTACATCCAGGCAGATAGCCTAATCAATGGTCCTTAATCAGAATAGTAAACCTAGCATGCCCCTAGGACGTTATTGGAGCCCTAAATTTGGTTTTCAGTCATCTGTTCTGAGGGGCCTGTCCTGCAATCCCCATTTATGATACATCATGTGTTCCCTGTGCCACGCAACAGAACATCTCCTGTCCCCAGAAGGATACCGTGCTCTTCGACCTGTGCCAGACCCTCAGGGTAGGAGAATCCTGCTTGGCACCTTAGCCACCAGAACATTTAAAGATCTCCTTGGTAACAAACCAGCATTGTGGCCCATCTGCAAGAGATTCCATGTCAAATCAAGGCCTTGGTACTTCGCCCCAGTGCCACCAGAATAAACTTCACATGTTCCTAAGCTGTAATGGTCCATGGAGGTGTGCTTTCCAGGCATCCATGTCAGAGAGCTCTGCTTCATAAAGTTTCCAAATGGCAGAACCTAGAGCAAACAAACCAGACTTCACCTGCCCAGTAGAAGGAAACCTTTCTGTTTACGGCATCTCACAGGCCTCATTGTGTGAACTCCTCCATGGCCTCTTGACACCACCCCTCCATTTGTCAGTCATCATAGACACAAACTCTAGTGTGAGCAAACATCTGACATCGCCCTTATTTTGGTGGTGGATGTCTCGAATGACCCGCTGCACATAGGAACTACCTTTTGCTTGGCACTGAATGGAATCATAGCTTGTGTTTACAATTCCATCCTCACCCGACTGGTCCCCAGGCTCTCTTGATAGGGAATTCTGGAGTCACAATGCAGCATTCTGCCTTCCCTATAGAAATAAGTGCCTGGGAGTCTGGCCAGGAACCCCAAAAGAAGTTCAATCTGCTCGGCCCTCGAGGGAACCCCTATTTATAGGTTGCCCTGGCCACTAGTGCTGTGTCTGAGAGAGCCTGAGCCCTGACCTAGTGTCAGTCACCAGAGAGCGGGCCCCACATCTAGCATTTGGAATGGTCATGGCACAAGTACATCATCTCTACCCATCCTTTGTATTCAGGCACTTGTCTACAGACCTTTGCTGGAATCCCTGCCAATGGGGGAACATGAAGCACAATAGAGAACTACTCCTTCCCCATTGTCAGGAGAACTAGTTGTTGGGATGTGTGTCCAACCCCCAAAATGGCAGCCAGCTACATGGCCAAGGAGACCACGGCCACTCCTGAGGGCCACTCTGTGCACAAACAGGCATTGACCCTCATTCTGAGTATGCTTTCAAACAAGCCCTCTCATTTGCACCACCATGATTCCATTGCAGGCCTGGTACGCCCTTAAGCCCAAATCCTAAAGCTTGGTGGGATTTTCCAGCCACCCAGATCCAAAGCTCGTCTCAGGAATCCCTGTTTCGGGCACCCATAAAATGGAAAACAGCACTCTTCCCTTCCCCGAAAAAGTCACCAAACTTTGGAGAGCCACCAGGATCCTAAGTGACGTAATGTCTCCCAAGGACCCATCTGTCCTCAGGGTCCTGTTCTGTAATACCAACTTAGGATACAGCATGTGGTCTCTGAGCCACACAACTGAACATCTCCTGTCCCCAGAGGAAACCGTGCCCTTCGATCTGTGCCAAACCCTCAGGGTTGGAGAATCGTGCACATCACCTTAGACACCAGCACATACACTAGATTGTGTGTTGCTCCAAACCACAAGGTTTCCATCTGCAGAAGAGTCGAGTCTTGTTGAATGGCTCCAGGACATCGCACATGGAAGGACTGGAGAGCAGGGTTCAATGGACGGATGCCTGTACACCATACCTCGCATTCTCATTGGCTATTAGTGACCAGACATCTTTGAACTGCTTGCTCTGGGCAAGTTACTCGGGGGCTGAGTTGAAATGAAGTCTCCTGAGGATGGGACATAATGTGGGTCTGTGTCCAAGGAGACCTTGGAATGTGCTGGTGGCTCAGGGGCCTTGAAGAATTCGCCTAACCGAAAGGTTTGATATGGCTCCCCGTATAAAAGCCTTTTGATAAAAAAGATCCCCAAGTGGACATAAGAGAGGTTCTCTTTGGTGCCTCAGAAAAGCCCCAGATGCTGGTCTTCAAACCTGTTCTCTGAGGAGAGACACTTGGAAACCAAAACTACTGTCTGTTTCAATCTTCTGTCTCCGGGGGCACTGTCTGAGTGTCTAAGTGGACATAGTTGCTCAGCTGGCGTCAGAGTGCCCCTCTTAGTCCAGGGCAGCCTACACTATTGGCATAGCCTCAGATACCTTGGAGGTTTCTCTTAATCTATAGGGTTGTGGTCAATGCATTGGGCACATTTTTCTTGGAGAGGACAGGCACAGTCCTTCAGTGTGTCTCCCTAGGCCCTAGCCTGGAGAGTGTGTGGGTCTGGGCTGTGGGCACAGAAGTCTGAAAACACAAACTCGGATTAGGTGTGACACCGAGGTTATGGGAGGCCGGATCCACAGACGGTGTGGGGAGCTCCTTGGCTTATGAAAGAAGGGTGAATGGGAGGCTGTCGCACAAGCTTTTGTCTCTGGATGTTGTGTCCCCCATAGCTGTGGAATGTAGGGGTGGCCTCTGGGGCTATGGAAGAGTCTCCCTCTCTGAGGAGTTGGGCCAGCTACCAAGATTTTGGGGTCAATTTGTGGGAAGGGTGGAGTCCTGTTATCTGGCTCAGGTGTTTCTCCAGGAGAGGGACTCCAGATCACAGCCCTGGATATGAGCGACTAGAAAACTCGAATTCTGGTGAGGATTGGGAGCATAGGGGATTGTCAAGCCCCATATACGGACTGTTAGTCTAGGCTCTGAGAGGTCTTACTTCGACATGGGGCTCATGCTGAGGGTCACATTGCTAGTTTGGGCCCAAAGCGGCACTCAAGTTTGGGCTTGCCCTCAGGGGCCATAAAGGATTGTCCTACCCTGAAGGTGTGACTCCATGCCAACAGCAAGCTTTATAGCCATGGGGAAGGAGGAGTTCTGATTTGTGCTTCAGGTACCCACCTGTGCAGGGATTTGATATAATATCTAGGTTCAGATGTCTGAAAATTTAGGTTGGGAAGAGATGGCGGCGTAAGGCCATGGAGTGTCCGATGTGCTGGTTGTGAAGCCAGCTGTCTCCTTGTCTGTCAGGACATCTGGCCTCAGGCTGTGTCAGACAGAGCATTAGTGCCCAGGGTAGACTATCCAAGTGGGGTGCGGTCGAGGTCCGAGCAGGTTGATCCTCATTTGGGGTTTCTGGAGAGCCCCATAGGGCAACGTTTTTATTCTGGTGGGCAAGCAAAGGGCTGTGTTGTGGTTCCAGAATTCCAAGTCTGGAGGGTTTGTCTGCCAGGAGTGTGAGGAAGGAAGTCTGAAAACAGAAGCTAGTGTTAGATTTGGGGCCGAGGGCACGGCAGGCCCACTTTGCAGAGGCTGAATCGAGATCTCCTGCATCTGAGGTCAGGACGAGTATCAGACGTTGCCTCAGGCTGGAGTTTGTGTCCATGATGGCCCCTTCCTGAAGGGGGTGGGGCTGTCATGAGGACAGGGAGGTTTCCCTACACTGGGAGATGTGAGTTACTCCAAACCTCAAGCTTTCCTTCTGCAGGACAGTTGAGTCGTATTGGATGGTTCCAGGACGCCCCATTTTGAAAGTTTCGAGAGCAGGGGTCTAAGCATGGATGCCTGGAAACGCCACCTCACATTCCCACTGGCTGCTTGGGGCAAAGCATGCTCAATCTGTAGGCTCTTAGGTGAGTAACCCAGAGGGCTGAGTTGAAATGGACTGTCCTGAGGATGAGTCATAATGTGGGTTGGTGGCCATGGAGACCTTGGAATGTGGCAGTGGCTCAGGGATTCTGCAGGACTCTCCAACCCAAAGGGTTTGACATAGCTCCAAGGAATCTTCCCATGTGGAGACGAGAGGTGTTCTGTTAGGTGCCTCAGGAATGCCCCATATGCTGGTCTTCAAACCCAGGCCTCTGAGGAGTGACACCTGGAAACCAAAGCAAGAGTTCAGATTAGGGCCTAGGGTTCTGTCTGGTTCAATCTTCTGTCTCTGCAGACATCTGTCTGTGTGTCTGTGTGGAGGTAGTTGCTCAGCTTCTGTCAGGATGCCCCTGTGTTTTCCAGGGCGGCTGACAGTAGTGGGATGTCCTCGGGGGCCTTGAGGCTTCTCCTATTCTGTGGGGTTGTGGGCAATGGAATGGGCACAGTCTCCTAGGAGAGAGCAGGGCAGTTATGTGTTGTGGCTCCAGAGGCTCCGGCCTAGAGGCTGTGTGGGCCAGGGTTGTGGAGACAGACATCCAAAAACACAAATTGCTGAAGTTTGAGGCCAAGGTTATGGCAGGAGTGATCTACAGTCCACGAGGGGAGCTCCTCGCAATTAGAAAGAAGGGTGAATGGGAGGCAGTTGTTCAGGTTTATGTCTCTGGATGTTCTATTCACGATGGTCGTTTAATCTAGGGATGGCCTCATGGGCCATGGAAGAGTCTCCCTCTCTGGTTATTTGCCCATCTCCCAAGAGTTTGGGGTCATTCTGTGGGAAGGAAGGAGTCCTGTTTTCTTCCTCATGTGTCCCCCCAATAGAGTGATTCTAGAGCAGAGCACTGGGTATAGACAACTGGAATACCCACCCTCTGGTTAGGCCTGGGGGCCTATGGGCATGGCAAGTCCCATATGCGGGCTCTTTGTACAGCCTCTGAGATGCGTTACTTGAATAAGGGACTCACGCTGAGGGTCATAATGCATGTTTGTGTCCAAGGCAGCCCTCAATCATGGGTGGGGCCTCATTGAGCATGCAGGTTTCTCCTACACTGAACCTTGGATATGCCAACCTCAAGGTATCTTGCCGTGGGGACGGAGGAGTTCTGATTTCTCCATCACGTTCACCTCTGGGCAGTGATTAGAGATAAGGTCTAGGTTCTGAATCCTGAAAACCGAGGGTGGGAAGAGATGATGACCTAAGGCCATGGCGGTCTGATGTGTTCAGTTTGGGGCCAGCTTTCTAGGTGTCGTTCAGGAGGTCTGTGCTCAGGCTGGGCCAGACAGGGTATTAGTGCCTGTACAGATAGGCTGTATAATTGGGGTACAGTCGAGTGCCATGCAGAAGATAATCATTTGAGCTTTCTCGGTAGCCCCATAGGGCAAAGTTTTTCTTCTGGAGGGCAGGCAGAGTGCTGCATTCTGTCTCTGGAATTGCCAAACTGGAGGACTTTTGGGCCAGGAGTGTGAGGATGGAAGTCTGAGAACACAAGCTTGGCTTGGCTTTGGTTTCAGGGCGAGGGCACGGCAGGCACACTCTGCAGAGCTGAATCAAGATTTCGTGAATCTGAAGTCAGGGCTAGGTTCAGACTTCAGCTCAGGTTGGAGTTTCTGCCCATGATGGCCCCTTCATGAAGGGGTGTCATCATGATGCCATGGTGGTTTTCCCATTAAGGGAGTAGTGTGAAGCTCCAAACCACAAGGATTTTTTGCAGGTCAATTGAAACCTTTTGGATGGCTCCAGGACATGCCATATGGAATGACTCCAGATCAGTGTTCTAAGGATGGATGCCTGGGCAGCCAGCTTCTCTCCAATTGTCTCCTAGCAACAGGACATGTTTTAATTGCTGGCTTTGGCATAGCAATCGATGGGGCTGAGTTGTAATTAATTCTCCTGAGGATGGGTCATAATGTGGGTATGTGTCCATGGAGACCCTGGAATGGGGTGGTGGCACCAGGGCCCTGAAGGATTCTCCTAACTGGAGGTTTTGAAACAGCTCCAACGATCAAGTTTCCCATGGGGAGACAAGATTTGTTCTCATTGGTTCTTCAGTGACCCCCATATGCTGGTATTGGAAACCAGAACTCTGAGGAGAGATGCCTGGAAACCAAAGCAATGGATCTGCTTAGGGCCTAGGGTCCTGTCCAGTTTAATCATCTTCTCTCGGGTAATTTGTCTATGGGTCTGAGTGGAGGTAGTTCCTCAGCTGGTGTCAGATCGCCCCTGTTCGTCCCGGGCCATATACACTATTGGGATGGCCTCAGTGAATTTGGAGGTTTCTCCTAATTTGAAAGCTTGTGGCAAATGAAATGGGCAGAATTCCTTTGGGGAGGGAAGGCACAGTCCTGAGGTGTGGCTCCAAGGGCCCAAGCATGGAGGGTGTGTGGGCCAGAGCTGTGGGAACAGAAGTCTGGAAACAGAAACTCAGCTTAGGTTTGGGGACGTAGGTATGGGAGGCCAGATCTACAGACCTGGAAGATATCTTCTGGATATGAACAAAGGGCTAGTGTGAGGCGCTTGCTCAGGGTTTTGTCTCTGGATTTTGTGTCACCGATGGCCGTGGAATGTTAGGGTGGCCTCATGGGCCATGGACGAGACTCTATCTCTGGGGATTTGGCCCGATCCCAAGATTTTGGGGTCATTCTGAGGGATGGGAGGAGTCCGTTCTAATTTTTTTTTTTTTTTTTACCTCAGATGTGCCACTAAAAGAGGGATTCCAGAGTAGCGCCCTGTGGAGGTGCAACTGGACAACCCAAACTCTGGTTAAGATTGGGGCCCTAGGGGCATGCCAAGCCCCATATGCGGGAACTTGGTCCAGCCACTGAGAGGTCTTACTTGAGGAGAGGGCTCACACTGAGGGTCACAATGCATGTTTGTGCCAAACGCCATCCCTCAAGCATAGAGGGCACTCATGGGCCACACTGGTTTCTCCTTCACTGAAATTTAGACAACATGCCAACCACAAGGATTCTTGCCATGGGGAAGGAGGAATTCTGATTTCTGCATCACGTTCACCCCTGGGCAATGTTTGGAGATAAGATCTAAGTTCTGAAGACTGAAAACCGAGGTTGGGAAGAGACGATGACCTAAGGCCATGGCGGGGACCAATGTGCTCAGTGTGCGGTCAGCTGTCTGGGTGTTGGTCAGGAGTTCTGGACTCAGGCTGTGTCAGACAGTGCATTATTGCCCAGGTTAGACTATATAATTTGGGTACAATCAAGGGCTGTGTAGGTTTATCCTCATTTAAGGTGACTGGGATGCTCATTGGGGCAACATTTTTCTTCTGGAGGGCAGGCAGAGTGCTGCATTGTGGGTCTGGAATTGCCAAACTTAAGGGCTTGTGGGCCAGGAGTGTGAGGACGGAAGTCTGAGAACACAAGCTAGACTTAGGTTTCAGGGCGAGGGCACGGCAGGTAACCTCTGCAGATCTGAATAGAGATCTCGTGCATCTGAAGTCAGGGAGAGGTTCAAACATTGGCTCAGGTTGGAGTTTCTGTCCATGACAGCCCCTTCATGAAGGGGGCGGAATCTCGAGGCCATGGAGGTTTTCCCACGTTGGGAGATGTGGGATGCTCCAAACTGCAAGGATTCCTTCTGCGGGACAGTTGAGTCCTGTTGGATGGCTTCAGGACGTCCCATATGGAATGACTCCAGAGCACCGTTCTAAGGATAGATGCCTGGGCAGCCTGTCTCACATTCCAATTGTCTCCTAGCAACAAGACAGGTTCGATCTAATGGCTCTGTGGGAGCAGCCTGGGGGGTGGGGCTGAGTTGAAATGGACTCTCCTGAGGATGGGTCCTAATGTGTGTTTGTGTCCATGAGGACCTTGTAATGGGCGGTGGTACCTGTGGTACCACCCGGTGGTACCGGGTCCCTGAAGGATTCTCCTAAGCCTTTGACACAACTCCAGTGCACAAGTTTCCATGTGTAGACGAGATTTATTCTGATTGTGCCTCAGGAAACCCCCCTATGCTGGTATTGGAAATCAGGTCTCTGAGGAGCCATGCCTGGAAACCAAAGCAATGGATCTGATTATAGCATAGGGTCCTGTCTGGTTGAATCTTCTTCTCTGGGGCCATCAGGCTATGGGTCTGATGGAAGTAGTTGCTCAGCTGGTGTCAGATCGCCCCTGTTTGTCCTTGGCAGCATACACTATTAGAATGGCCTCGGGGACTTTGGAGGTTTCTCCTATTTGTACGGTTGTGGCCAATGGAATGGGCAGAATTCCCTTCGAGAGGGCATGCACAGTCGTGAAGTGTGGCTCCAGGGGCCCCAGTCTATAGGGTGTTAGGGCAATGCTATGAGGAAAGTTGTCTGAAAACAAAAACTTGGCTTAGGTTTCAAACATAGGTATGGCAGACCTGATCTACAGGCCATAAGGAAAACTCTTCAGGATATAAACAAAGGGCCAGTGTGAGGCACATGCTTAGGTTTTGTTTCTGGATTTTGTGTCACCGATGGCCATGAATGTCCGGGTGGCCTCAGGTACTATGGACGAGTCTCCCTCTCTGGGGATTTGGCCCCATCCCAAGAATCTGGGGTCTATTTGTGGGATGGGAGAAAACACTTCTGTTTTTATACCTCGGGTATGCCACCAAAAGAGGGATTCCAGAGCAGAGCCCTGGGGAGGAACAACTAGAACTGTGGTTAAGATTGGGGGCCTAGGGACATGGCAAGCCCCATATGCAGGCTCTTGGTCCAGCCACTGAGAGGCCTTACTTAATGACAGGGCTCACACTGAGGGTCACAATGCGTGTTTGTGCCCAACACAGCCCTCAAGCATGGGCGGGGCTTCATGGGCCACACTTCTTTCTCCTACAATGATGTTGGACAATATGCCAACCATAATATTTCTTGACGTGTGGAAGGGGGTTCCTGATTACTGCATCACGTTCATCCCTGGGCAGTGATTGGAGATAAGGTCTAAGTTCTGAAGCCTGAAAACTGAGGTTGGGAAGAGATGATGACCTAAGGCCATGGCGGGTCCAAAGTGCTCAGTGTGCGGTCAGCTGTCTGGGTGCTGGTCAGGAGGTCCGGACTCAGGCTGTGTCACACAGTGCATTACTGCCCAGGTTAGACTATATAATTTGGGTACAGTCGAGTGCCGTGTAGGTTTATCCTCATTTAAGGTGTCTGGGAGGCTCCATATGGCAACATTTTTCTTCTGGAAGCCAGGCAGGGTGCTGCATTGTGGCTCGGAATTGCCAAACATGAGAGCTTGAGGAACAGGAGTGTGAGGATGGAAGTCTGAGGACACAAGCTAGACTTAGGTTTCAGGGCAAGGGCAAGACAGGCAAACTCTGCAGAGCTGAATCGAGATCTCGTGCATCCGGAGTCTGGGCGAGGATCAGACGTAAGCTCCGGTTGGAGTTTCTGTCCATGATGGCCCCTTCATGAAGCAGGAGGTGAGGTGTGAGGGCGTCACAAAGCAATGGAGATTTACCCACATTGGGGCTTGTGAGATGCTCCAAAACGTAGGGATTCCTTCTACGTTCCCTTGTTGAAACGTAGGGATTCAACAAGCCCCACGTTGGGACTTGTGAGATGCTCCAAAACGTAGGGATTCCTTCTGCAGGTCATCAAATTGACCTGTTGGATGGCTCTAGGACGTCCGATACAGAACAAGGCCAGAGCAGGGTTCTAAGTATGGATGCCTGGGCAGCCAGCTTCACATTCCAATTGTCTCCTAGGGACAAGACAGGTTCAATCTGCTGGCGCTGGGGGAGCAACCAAGGCAGCTGAGTTGAAATGGAATCTCCTGCGGATGGGTCCTAATGCGAGTTTGTGTTCATGGAGACCTTGGAATGAGGCGGTGGCACCGGAGCCCTGAAAGATTCTCCTATCTGGCAGTTTTAAGACAGCTCCAAAGAGCAAGGTTCCCATATGGAGATGAGATTTGTTCTGACTGGTGTCTCAGGAATCCCCCATATGCTGATATTGGAAACCAGGCCTCTGAGGAGAGATACCTGGTAACCAAAGCAATGGATCTGATTAGGGCCTAGGGGCTTGTCAGTTCAATCTTCTTCTCTGGCGACATCTGTCTATGGTATGAGTGGAGGTAGTTTCTCAGCTGGTGTCAGACTGCCCCTGTTTGTCCGGGCCGCCTACACTATTGGGATGGCCTTGGGGACTTTGGAGGTTTTTCCTAATTTGTACGATTATGGAAAATGGAATGGGCAGAATTCCCGTGGAGTGGGCAGGCCCAGACCGGATGTGTGGCTCCAGGGGCCGCAGCCTGGAGGGTGTGTGGGCCAGGACTGTGGCAACAGATCTCTGAAAACACAAAACCCGCTTAGGTTTGTGGACGTAGGTATGGCAGGCCCGATCTACAGACCGTGAGGAGAATTTTTTGGGATATGAAGAGCGAGCGAGTGTGAGGCACTTATTCAGGATTTTGTCTCTGAACTTAGTGTCAACGATGGCCGTGGAATGTCAGGAAGACCTCATGGGTCATGGACGAGTCTTCCTCTCTCTGGATTTGGCCCGATCCCAAGAGTTTTGGGTCAATCTGTGTGATGGGAGGAGTCCTTTCTGTTTTGTTACCTCAGGTGTCCCAAAAAAAAGAGGGATTCCTGAGCATAGCCCTGGGGAGGGCCGACTGGACAACCAGAAATCTGGTTAAAAGTTGGGGCCTAGGGACATGGCAAGCCCATTATGATGTCTAATGGTCTAGCCACTGAGAGGACTTACCAGAGGACAGGACTCATGCTGAGGGTCACAATGCGTGTTTATGCCCTCGCAGCACTCATGCATGGGCGGGGCCTCATGGTGAACGCTGGTTTCTCCTACCCTGAACGTTGGACAACATGCCAACCACAAGGTTTCTTGCCATGGGTAAGGAGGAGTTCTGATTTCTGCATCACGTTCACCCCTTTGGCAGGGTTTGGAGTTAAGGTCTATGTTCTGAAGCCTGAAAAGCTAGGTTGGGAAGAGATGATGAGCGGAGGCCATGGCGGGTCCGATGTGCTCAGTGTGAGGTCAGCTGTCTGGGTTTTGGTCAGGAGGCCCAGACTCAGGCTGTGTCAGACAGTGCATTAGTGCTCAGGTTAGACTATATAATTTGAGTACAGTAGAGTGCCTTGTAGTTCAATCCTCATTTGGGGTGTTTGGGAAGCTCCATAAGGCAACATTTTTCTTCTGGAGGGCAAGAAGAGTGCTGCTTTGTGGGTTCCTGGGTCCTGGTTTCCAATACCAGCATATGGGGGTTTCCTGAGGCACCGATCATAACAAATCTCATCACCACACGGGAAACTTGCTCGATGGAGATGTGTCAAAACCTACGGCTGGAGAATCCTTCAGGGCACCAGTGCTACCACCCCATTCCAAGGTCTCCATGAACAAAAACCCACATTTTGACTGTTCCTCAGGGGAGTCCATTTCACCTCAGCCCCCTCGTTTGCTCCCCCAGAGCCAGCAGATTGAACCTGTCTTGTCGAGAGAATACAATTGGAATGTGAGGTGAGCTGCCCAGGCATCCATCCTTAGATCCCTGCTCTGGGTCTTTCCTTATGGGACAACCTGGGGCCATCTAACAGGTCTCGACTGTCCCACAGAAGGACTCCTTGTGCATGGAGCATCTCACAACTCCCATCATGGGAAAACTTCCCAGGCCACATGATTCCCCCATTCTTCATGAAGGCGGATCATGGGCAGAAACTCCAACCTGAGCTAACGGCTGACCCTCGCCTTGACTTTAGAAGCACGAGATCTCGAATCAGCTCTTCAGAGTGTGCCTGACATGTCCTCACACCAAAACCTAAGCCTAGCTTGTGTTCTCAGACTTCTGTCCTCACACTCCTGGCCCACAAGCCCTCCAGTTTGGGAATTCTGGAGCCACAATGCAGCATTGTGCCTGCCCTCCAGAAGAAAAACGTTACCCTATGGGGCTACACAGAAATCCCAAATGAGGATCAACCTGCATGCCACTCGACTGTTCCCCAATAATACAGCCTACTTTGGGCACTAATGCCCTGTCTGACACAGCCTGAGCCCGGATGTCCCGACTGACAACCCAGACAGCTGGCCATACAATGAGCACATCGGAACTGACAGGAACTTAAGTCAACATCTCTTCCCAACCTCGGTTTTTGGACTTCAGAACCTAGACCTTATCTCCAATCACTTCCTAGTGGTGAACATGATGCAGAAATCAGAATTCCACCTTCCCCATGCCCAGAAACCAATGGTTCGCATGTTGTCCAACGTTCAGTGTAGGAGATACTAGCGTGGCCCATGAGGCCCCGGCCATGTTGAGGGCCGCTTTGGATATAAACACATTTTGCGACATTCAGTGATTTGACACAAGCTGAGCAACTACCTCCACTTAGACGATAGACAGATGTCCCCAGAGAAGCAGATTGAACCAGACAGGACCGTAGGCCTTAGGCTGTCATCTCTTCCCAACCTGGGTTTTCAGACACCTGAACCTAGACATTATATCAAATCAATGCAAAGGTAGGTACCTGAAGCACAAATCAGAACTCCTCCTTCCCCATGGCTGGAAAGCTTGCTGTTGGCATGGAGTCACACCTTCAGTGTAGGAGAAACCTTCATGTCCCCTGAGGCCACGCCCAAACTTGAGTGCCGACTTGGGCATAAAGTCGAATTGTGACCCTCTGCATGAGCCTCATGTCGAAGTAAGGCCTCTCAGGGCTTGGACCAAGAGCCCACATATGGGGCTTGCCAAGCCCCTATGCTCCCAATCCTCACCAGAGTTCCAGTTTTCCAGTCGCCCGTACCTGGGGCTCTGCTCTGGAATCTCTCTCTTGGAGAGACTCCTGAGCCAGAAAACAGGACTCTACCCTTCCCACAAAATGACCCCAAACTCTTGGGAGTTGGGCCAAATCCCCAGAGAGGGAGACTCGTTCATAGCCCCTGAGGCCACCCTAAAAATCCACGGCTATCCTGGACACAACATCCAGAGACAAAAGCCTGAGGGACCGCCTCCCACTTGCCCATCTTTCAATAGCCAAGAAGCTCCCCTAAAGGTCTTTAGGATCGGCCTGCCATACCCTCAGTGCCACACCTAAGCCGAGTTTTCAGTCCTTTGTGCACACAGCCAAGACCAACACACCCTCTAGGCTAAGGCCTATGGAGCCACAACTCAGGACTGTGCCTGTCCTCTCAAAGGAAATTCTGCTCATTCCTTTTGACACAACCCTACAGATTAGGAGAAACCTCTAAAGTCCCCGAGGTCATCCCAATAGTGTAGGACTTCCAGGACAAACAGGGGCGATCTGACAAAAACTAAGCCACTACCTCCACTTAGACCCGTAGACAGATATCCATAGAAAAGAAGATTTAACAGGACAATCACCTAGACCCTAATTGGATCCATGGCTTTTGTTTCCAGGCATCTCTGCTCAGAGGCCTTTATTCCAATACCTGCATATGGGGGTTTCCGGAGGTACCAATCAGAACAAATCTCATCTCCACATGGGAAACTTGTGCTATGGAGCTGTGACAAAACCTCTAGTTAGGAGAAACCTTCAGGTCACAGGAGCCACTGCCCTGTTCCAAGGTCTCCATGGACACAATCCCACATTATGACCCATCCTTAGGAGAGTCCATTTCAACTAAACCCCCTCGGTTGCTCCGCCAGAGCCAGCAGTTCGAACCTGCCTTGTTGCTAGGATACAATTGAAATGAGAGGCGGGCTCTTCAGGCATCCATCCTTAGAACCCTGCTCTTGTGTCATTCCTTATGGGACATCCTGGAGCCATCCAAAATGTTTCGACTGTCCCGCAGAAGGAGTCCTTTCGGATTACAGCATCTCACAACTCACATCATGGGAAAACTTCTATGGGCACTTGATGCCCCCAATCTTCATGAATGTGGATCATGGACAGAAAATCCACCCTGAGCTAATGGCTGATCTTCGCCTTGACTTCAGATGCAGGAGATCTTGATTCAGCTCTTCAGAGTGTGCCTGCCGTGTCCTTTCCATGAAACCTAAGCGTAGCTTCTGTTCTCAGACTTCTGTCCTCACTCTCCTGACCAGACTCACTCCAGTTTGGGAATTCTGGAGTCACAATGCAGCACTCTACCTGCACCCCAGAAGAAAAATGTTACCCTATGGGTCTACCCAGAAATGACAAATGAGGACCAACCTGCATGCCTCTTGACTGTATCCCAATTATACAGTCTACCCTGGGCACTAATGCCCTGTCTGACACAGCCTGAGCCCGGACCTCCTGACCGTCACCCGGACAGCTGGGGCCACATCTCAGGACTGTGACTGCACTCTCTAAGGGAATTCTGACTATTCCATTGGCCACAACCCCACCGATTAGGAGAAACCTCCAAAGTCCCTGACATCATCCCACTTGTGTAGGCCACCTGGGACAAACAGGGTCAATCTGACACAAGCTGAGCAACGACCTCCACTCAGAACCTTACACAGATATGCCCAGAGAAGATTGAATTGGACAAGCCCCTAGGCGTGAATGGGATCAATTGCTTTGGATTCCAGGCATCACTCCTCAGATGCCCGGTTTCCAATACCAGCTTATGGGGGCTCCTGAGGGACCAATCAGAACAAATCTCTTCTCCACATGGAATCTTGCTCTTTGGAGCTGTGTCGAAACCTCAAGTTATGAGATTGCTTCAGGGCGCCAGAATCGCTGCCCCATTCCAAGGTATCCATGGACACAAACCCAAATTATGACCGATCCTCAGGGAAGTCCATTTCAACTCAGCCCCCTTGGTTGCTACCCAGAGCCAGCAGATCGAACCTACCTTATCACTAGGAGACAATTGGAACGCTAGTTGGGCCGCGCAGGCATCCATCATTAGAACCCTGCTCTGGAGAACTTCCTTATGGGATATCCTGGATCCATCCAACAGGTCTCAACTGTCCCAAAGAATGAATCCTTGCAGTCTGAAGAAACACATACTCCCACCGTGGGAAAACCTCCATGTCCTCATGATGCCCAACCACGTTCATGATGGGACCATCACGGACAAAAACTACAAACTGAGCCAACATCTGATGCTATGTCCCCAAACCTAAGCTGAGATAGTGTTTTCAGACTTCAGTCCCAACAGCCCTGGCCCACACACCCTCCCACGTGGGTCCCCTGGAGCCACAACTCAGGACAGTGCCTGCCCTATCCAAGGGAATTTTGCCCAGTCCATTGGTCACTACTGTACAGATTAGGAGAAACCTTCAAAGTCGCTGAGACCATCCCAAAAGTGTAGGTCACCCAGGACAAACAGGGGCGATCTGTCACAAGTTGAGCAACTACCTCCCCTCAGACCCATAGACAGAAGTGCCCAGAGAAGAAGATTGAACTGGACAGGCACTTAGGCCCTAACTGGATCCATTGCTTTTGTCTCCAGTCATCTCTCCACAGAGGCCTGGTTTCCAATACCAGCATAAGGGGGTTTCCTGAGGTACCAATCAGAGGAAATCTCATCTCTACTTGGGAAACTTGTCCTTTGGAGCTGTGTCAAAACCTCCAGTTCGTACAAATATTCAGGTTGCCTGAGCAACCGCCCCATTCCAAGGTCTCCATGGATACAAACCCACATTATGACTGATCAGCAGGAGAGTGCATTTCAAATCAGTCCCCTCCGTTGCTCTCCCAGAGCCAGCAGATGGAACCTGCCTTGTTGCTAGGATACAATTAGAATGTGTGGCGGGCTCTCCAGGGATCCTTCCTTAAAACCCTGCTCTGGCATCGTTCCATATGGGATGTCCTAGAGCCATCCAACAGGTCTTGACTGTCCAGCAGAAGGAATCCTTGTGGATTGGAGCATCTCACAATTCCCATCGTGGGAAATCCTCCAAGGCCTCATGATGCCCCCTTCCCTTCATGAAAGGGCCATCCTGGACAGAAACTCAAACCTGAGCCAACATCTGATCCATGCCGTGACTTCCGATGCACGAGATCTAGTTTCAACTCTGCAGAGTGTACCTGCCGTGCCCTCGTCCCGAAACCTAAGCTGAGCTTGTGTTCTCAGACTTCCGTCCACACACTCCTGGCCCACAAGCCCTCCAGTTTGGGAATTCTGGACCCACAGTGTAGCACTGCGCCTGCCCTCCAGAAGAAAAACTTTGCCCTATGCGGCTACCCAGAAATGCAAAATGAGGAACAACTTGCAAGCCACTCAACTGTACCCAAATTATACAGTCTAGCCTGAGCATTTAAGCCCTGTCTGACACATCCTGAGCCCAGACCTCCTGGCCGACTCGAAGACAACTAGCCAGACACAGAGTACATCGAACCCTCCATGCCCTTAAGTAATCATCTCTTCCCATCCTCGGTCTTCAGGCTTCAGAAACCTAGACTGTATCTTAACTCATTTCCCAGGGGTGAACGTGATGAAGAAATCAGAACTCCTTCTTCCCCTGGCCAGAACATTGTGGTTGGCATGTTGTCCAATGTTCATTGTAGGAGAAACTAGCTGGCCCATGAGTCCCCGCCCATGCTTGAGGGCCACGATAGGCACAAACATACATTGTGACCCTCAGCGTGACCCCTGTCTTCAAGTAAAGCCTCTCAGTGGCTCAAACAAAAGCCCACATATGGGGCTTTCCATGGCCCAAGTCTCCCAATCTTAACCAGTGGTCGAGACATCTAGTCACTCCAACTCAGGGATCTGCTCTGGAATCCCTTTTTGGTGGGACACCTGATGAAAATAAATACAGAAAGGACTCCTCCCATCCACAGAATGACCCCAACAACTTGGGATTGGGACAAATCCCCAGAGAAAAAGACTCTTCCATTGGCCATGAGGCCACCCTGACATTCCAAGGCCAGCGTTGACACAAAATCCAGAGACATAAGCCTGAGCAAGCGCCTCACACTCACCCTTTGTTCATAGCCTGAATAATTCCCCGCACAGTCTGTAGATCAGGCCTGCCATAGCTACGTCCACAAACATAAGGCGAGTTTGTGTTTCAGACTTCTGTCTGACAGTCTTGGCTCACACACCATCCAGGATGGGGCCCCTGGAGCCACATCTCAGGACTGTTCCTGCTTCTCCAAGGGAATACTGCCTATTCCATTGGAGAAAAACCTAGATATTAGGAGAAAACTCCAAACTACCCAATGCCGTTCCAATAGTGTAGGCCTCCCAGGACAATCAGGGGCAATCTGTCCCAGGCTAAGCAACTACCTTAACTCAGACCTGTACAAAGATATCCCAAGAGAAGATTTAAACGGACAGGCACCTAGACCCTAATTGGATCCATTGCTTTTGTATCCAGGCATCTCTCCTCAGAGGCCTGGTTTCCAATACTAGCTTTTGGGGGTTTCCAGAGGTATGAATCAGAACAAATCTCATCTCCACATGGGACTCTTCCTCTTTGGAGATTTGTGAAAAGCTCCAGTTAGGAGAAACCTTCAGGTCCCTGGAGGCACTGCCCCATTCCAAGGTCTCAATGGACACAAACCCACATTTTGACCTATCCTCAGGTGAGTCCATTTCAACTCAACCCCCTCGGTTGCTCCCCCAGAGCCAGGAGATCGAACCTGCCTTTTTGTTAGGAGACAAATGGAATGTGAGGTGGGCTGCCCAGGCATCCATCCTTAGAACCCTGCTCTGGAGAACTTCTTTATGGGACGTCCTGGATCCATCCAACAGGTCTCGACTGTCCCGCAGAATGAATCCTTGCGGTTTGGAGCATCACACACTCCCATTATGTGAAAACCGCCATGGCCTCGTGATGTCCCCTTACCTTCATGAAGGGGCCATCATGGATAGAAACTTCAACCTGAGCCAATGTCTACCCTTGCCCTGACTTCAGGTGCACGAGATCTCGATTCAGCTCTGCAGAGTGTGCCTGCCCTGCCCTTGCCCCGAAACCTAAGCCTAGTTGTGTTCTCAGACTTCTGTCCTCAAATTCCTGGCACACAAGACCTCCAGTTTGGCAATTCTGGAGCCACAATGCAGCACTCTGCCTGCGTTCCAGAAGAAAAAGTTTGCCTCAATGAGGCTACATGGAAACCATAAATGAGGATCAACCTGCACACCACTCGACTGTACCCCTATTACACAGTCCAGCTTAGGCAGTAATGCACTGTATGATACAGCCTGAGTCCGGACTTCGTGACTGACACCCAGACAGCTAAATGCACACTGAGCACATTGGACCCACCGTGGCCTTAGGTCATCATCTCTTCCCAACCTCGTTTTTCAGGCATCAGAACCTAGACCTTATATCCACTCACTGCCCAGCAGTGAACGAGATGCAGAAATCAGAAATTCTCCTTCCCCGTGGCAAGAAACATTGTTTTTGGCATGTTGTCCAACATTCAGTGTAGGAGAAACCAGCGTGTCCCATGAGGCCCTGGTCATGTTTGAGTGCCGCGACGGGCACAAACACATGTTGGGACCCTCAGCATGAGCCCTGTCCTCAAGTAAGGCCTCTCAGTGGCTGGAAAAAGAGCCCGCATATGGGGCATGCCATGCTCCTAGTCGCCCAATCTTAACCAGAGTTCGAGATGTCTTGTCACCCCTACTCAGGACTCGGCTCAGAATCCCTCTTTGGTGTGACACCTGAGGTAAAAAAATACAGAAAGGACTACTCCCATCCAAAGAAGGAAACCAACCACTTGGGATTGGTGCAAATCTCCAGAAAGAAAGACTCATCCATGGTCCATGAGGCCAGCCCAACATTCCACGGCTACCATTGACACAAAATCCAGTGACAAAAGCCTGAGTAATCACCTCAAACTCACCCTTTGTTCAAAGCCCGAAAAATTCTCTCACAGTCTGTAGATCGGGCCTGCCATTCCCACATCCTCAAACCTACGCTAAGTTAGTGTTTTCAGACTTTTGTCCCCACTGTCCTGGCCCACACACCATCCAGGCTGGGGCCCCTGGAGCCACACCTCAGGACTGTGCCTTCCATCTCCAAGGAAATTCTGCCCATTCCATTGGACACAACCTGACAGATTAAGAGAAACCTCCAAAGTCCCCGAGACCATCCCAATAGTGTAGGACGCCCAGGACAAAGAGGGGCGATCTGTCACAAGCTGAGCAATGACCTCAACTCAGACCCACAGAAAGATATCCCCAGAAAAGAAGATTGAACCAGACAGGACCCTAGACTATAATTGGTTCCATTTCTTTTATTTCTAGGCATCTCTCCTCAAAGGCCTGGTTTCCAATGCCAGCATATGGGGGTTTCCAGAGGTACCAATTAGAACAAATCTTGTCTCCATGTGAGAAACTTCTCCTTCAGAGCTGTATAAAAACCTCCAGTTATAAGAAACCTTCAGGTACCCGGAGCCACCGCCCTATTCCAAGGTCTCCATGGAAACAAACCCACATTGTGACCACTTCGCAGGAGAGTACTTTTCATCTCAGCCCCCTCGATTGCTCCCCCAGAGCCAGAATAACAAACCTGCCTTGTTGCTAGGAGACAACTGGAATGTGAGGTGGGCTTTCCAGACATCCATCCTTAGAACCCTGCTCTGGCGTCGTTCTGTATGGGAAATCGTGGAGCCTTCCAACAGGTCTTGACTGTCCCGCAGAAGGAGTCCTTGCAGATTGGAGCATCTCACAACTCCCATTGTGGGAAAACCTCCATGGCTTCAAGATGCCCCCCTACCTTCATAAAGGGGCCATCATGGACAGAAACTCCAGCCTGGACCAACGTCTGATCCTCGCCCTGACTTCAGATACACTAGATATCCATTCAGCTCTGCAGAGTGTGCCTGCCGTGTCCTCGACCTGAAACCTAAGCGTAGCTTGTGTTCTCAGACTTCCGTCATCACACTTCTGGCCCACAAGCCCTCCAGTTTGGCAATGCTGGAGCCACATTGCAACACTCTGCCTGCCCTCCAGAAGAAAAATGTTGCCCTATGGGGCTACCCAGAAATGGCAAATGAGGATCAACCTGCGCGCCTCTCGACTGTACCCCAAATATACAGTCTAGTCTAGGCACTAATGCTCTGTCTGACACAGCCTGAGCCCGGACCTCCCGACCGACACCCAGACAGGTAGGGCCACACATAAGGACTGTGACTGCCCTCTCCATGTGAATTCTGCCTATTCCAATGGAAACAACCCCACAGATTAGGAGAAACCTACAAAGTTCCTGAGACCATCCCAGTAGTGTAGGCCGCCCGGGACAAACAGGGACTATCTGACACAAGCTGAGCAATGCCCTCCACTGAGAACCATATACAGATATGCCAGAGAAGATTGAAGCAGAGAGGCCCCTAGGTGCAAATTGGATCTATTGCTTGGGATTCCTGGCAACTCTCCTCGATGCCTGGTTGCCAAAACCAGCTTATAGGGGTTCCTGAGGGACCAATCAGAACAAATCTCGTCTCCACATGGGAATCTCGCTCTTTGGAGCTGTGTGAAAAACTCCGGTTAGGAGAATCTTTCAGGGCACCGGCACCACGACCCCATTCCAAGGTCTCCATGGACACAAACCCACATTATAACTGACCCTCAAGAAAGTCCATTTCAACTCAGCCCCCTCAGTTGCTCCCCCAGAGCCAGCAGATCAAATCTGCCTGGTCGATAGGAGACAATTAGAATGTGAGGTGGGCCACCCAGGCTTCCATCCTTAGAGCCCTGCTCTGAAGAACTTCCTTATGGGACATCCTGGATCCATCCAACAGGTCTCTATTGTCCCCCAGAATGAATCCTTGTGGTTTGGAGCATCACACAATCCCAACGTGGAAAATCCTTACCCCGAAACCTAAGCCTAGCTTGTGTTCTCAGACTTCCGTCCCCACAATCCTGGCCACAAGCCCTCCAGTTTGCAATTCTGGAGACACAATGCAGTACTCTGCCTGCCCTCCAGAAGAAAAACGTTGCCCTATAGAGCTAACCAGAAACGCCAAACGAGGAACAAACTGCATACCACTCGACCGTACCCCAATTATACAGTCTAGCCTGTGCACTAAAGCCCTGTCTGACACAGCCTGAGCCCAGACCTCCCGTCTGACACCCAGACAGCTCGCCGTACACTGAGCCCATCGCACGCATAATGGCTTTAGTTAATCATCTCTACCGAACCTCGGTTTTCAGGCTTCAGAACCTAGACGTTATCTCCACTGACTGCCCAGGAGTGAACGTATGCAAAAATCAGAACTCCTCCTTCCCCACGGCCAGAAACCTTGTGTTTGACATGTGGTCCAATGTACATTGTAGGAGAAAGCAGCATGACCCATGAGGTCCCACCTATCCCTGAGGGCCACAATAGGCACAAACACACATTGTGACCCTCAGAGTGAGCCCTATCCTCAAGTAAAGCCTCTCAGTGACTGGAAAAAGAGCCCGCATATGGGGCTTGCCAAGCCCCTATTCCCCCAATCTCAACCAGATTTTGAGATGTCTAGTCACCTCTACTCAGGGCTCTGCTCTGGAATCCCTCTTTGGTGGGATACCTGAGGTTAAAAAAAATACAGAAAAGACTCCTCCCATCTACAGAATAACCCCAACCACTTGGGATCGGGTCAAATCCCCAGAAAGAAAGACTTGTCCATGGCCCTTGAGGCCACCCCGGCATTCCATGGCCAATCTTGACACAAAATCCAGAGACAAAAGCCTGAGCAAGTGCCTCACACACACCCTTTGTTCATAGCCTGAAAAATTCTCCTCAAAGTCTGTAGATAGGGCCTTTCATACATACATCCCCAAACCTAAACTGAGTTTGTGTTTTCAGACTTCTGTCCCCACAGTCCTGGCCCATATACCCTCCAAACTTGGGCCCCTGGAGCCACACCTCAGGACTGTGCCTGCCCTCTCCAGGGGAATTCTGCCCATTCCATTGGCCACAATCGTACAAATTTAGAGAAACCTCCAAACTCCCCGAGGCCATCCCAGTAGTGTCAGTCGCCCAGGACAAACAGGGGTGATCTGTCACAGGCTAAGCAACTACCTCCACTCAGTCCCAGAGAAAGATATCCCCTAGAAGAAGATTGATCCAGACAGGCACCTGGGGCCTAAATGGATCCATTTCTTTTGTTTCTAGGCATCTGTCCTCAGAGGCCTGGTTTCCAATATCAGCATATGGGGGATTACTGAGGCACTCATCAGAAAAAAATCTCATCTCCACATAGAAAATGTACTCTTTGGAGCTCTGTCAAAACCTCAGGTTAGGAGACTATTTCAGGGCCCCGGATCAAGCGTACCATTCCAAGGTCTCCATGGACTTAAACCCACATTATGACCCATCCTCAGGAGAGTCCATTTCAAATCAACCCCCTTGGTTTCTCCCCCAGAGCCAGCAGATCGAACCTGCCTTATTTCTAGGAGACAACTGGAATGGGAGGCAGGCTGCCCAGGCATCCATCCTTAGAACCCTGCTCTGGAGTCGTTCCATATGGGACATCCTGGATCCATCCAACAGGTCTCGAGTGTCCCACAGAAGGAATTATTGCAGATTGTAGCATGTCATAACTCCCATCATGGGAAAACCTCCATGGCCTCATGAGACCCTCCCCTTCATGAATCGGCCTTCATGGACAGAAACTCTAACCTGAGCCAACATCTGATCCTAGCTCTGTCTTCAGGTGAACGTGATC
Organism: Neogale vison; assembly: GCF_020171115.1. Taxonomy (NCBI): domain Eukaryota; kingdom Metazoa; phylum Chordata; class Mammalia; order Carnivora; family Mustelidae; genus Neogale; species Neogale vison. The sequence continues at coordinate 185,435,423 of NC_058093.1, read as the reverse complement.
TCGAATCATCTCTGCAGAGGGTGCCTGCCGTGCCCTCACCCTCGCCTGTGTTCTCAGAATTTGGTCCTCCCACTCCTAGCCCACAAGCCCTCCAGTTTGGGAATTCCAGAGCCACAATGCAGCACTGTGCCAGCTCTCCAGAAGAAAAATGTTGCCCTCTGGGGCTACCCGGTAACCACAAATGAGTATCAAACTGCACGAAACTCGACTTCATCCCAATGATACAGTCTAGCATGGTCACTAATTCCCTGTCTGCCACAGCCTGAGTGCACAACTCCTGACCCACACTCAACAGCTGGCTGAACACTGAGTACATCGTACACGCCATGGCCTTAGGTCTTCATCTCTTCCCAACCTCGGTTTTCAGGCTTCAGAACCTAGACCTTAACTCCAATCACTGTCCAGGGTTGAACGTGTTGCAGAAATCAGAACTCTTCCTTCCCCATCGCCGGAAAACTTGTGGCTAGCCTGTTCTGCAACGTTCAGTGTAGAAGAAACCAGCATGGTACATTAGGCCCCGCCCGGGCTTGAGGGGCTCGTTGGGCACAACTACGCATTGTGAACCTCAGCGTGAGCCCTATCTTCAAGGAAGACCTCTCAGTGTCTGGTCCAAGAGCCCGCATATGGGTCTTGCCATATCCCTAGGTCCCCAATGTTATCCAGAGGTCGGGTTTTCCAGTCGCCCCTCCCCAGGTCTCTGCTCTGGAATCCCTCTTTTGGTGGTATACCTGAGGTAAAAAACAGAAAGGCCTCCTCGCTTCCCACAGAATGACCCAAACTCTTTGGATCCTGCCAAATCCCCAGAGAGGGAGAATCGTCCATGTCCCATGAGGCCACCTGGACATTCCACAGCCATCGGTGACACAAAATCCAGAGACAAAAGCCTGAGCAAGTGCCTCACACTCGCTGATTGTTCATATCCTAAAGAGATCTCCACACGGTCTATAGATTGGGTCTGCCAAACCTACGTCCCCAAACCTAAGCGGAGTTTGTGTTTTCAGGCTTCTGTCTCAAAAGCCCTGGCACACACACCCTCCATGCTTGGGTTCCTGGAGTCACACCTCAGGACTGAGCATTCCCTCTCCAAGGGAACTCTTCCCAATCCATTGGCCACAACCTTGCAAATTAGGATAAACCTCCAAAGTCACCGAGGCCATCCCAATAGTGTAGGCCACCCAGGACAAAAAGGGGTGATCTGACACAAGCTGAGCAGCTTCGTCCACTCATACCATAGACAGATGTCTGCAGAGAAGAAGATTGAACCGGACAGGCCCCTAGGCACTAATCAGATCCATTGCTTTGGTTTCCAGGCATCTCTCCTCAGAGGCTTGGTTTTCAATACCAGCATACGGTGGTTTCCTGAGGCACAAATAAGAACAAATCTCATCTCCCCATGGAAAACTTGCTTGTTGGAGTTGTGTCAAAACGTCTGGTTAGGTGAATCCTTCAGGGTCCTGGTGCACTGCCCCATTCCAAGATCTCCATGACACAAACTCACATTATGACCCATCCTCAGGAGAGTCCATTTCAACTCAACCCCCTCATTTGCTACCCCAGAGCCAGCAGATCAAATGTGTCTTGTTGCTAGGAGAGAATTGGAATGTGAGGCCGGCTGCCCAGGCATCAATCCTTAGAACACTGGTCTGGATAACTTCCTTAAGGGAAGTCCTTGAGCCATCCAACAGGTTTTAATTGTCACACAGTAGGAATTGCGGTTTGGAGCATCTCACAACTCCTATTGTGGGAAAACCTCCATGGCCTCGTAATGTGCGCCCCCCCCTTCATGAAGGGGCCATCATGGACAGAAACTTCAAACTGAGCCAACGTCTGATCTTCGCCCTGACTTCAGATGCATGAGATCTCGATTCAGCTCTGCAGAGTGTGCCTGCTGTGCCCTTGCACCAAAACCTAAGCCTAGCTTGTGTTCTCAGACTTCCGTCCTCACTCTCCTGGCCCACAAGCCCTCCGGTTTGGGAAATCCAGAGCCACAATGCAGCACTCTGCCTGCCCTCCAGAAGAAAAACTTTGCCCTATGCTGCTAATAAGAAACCCCACATGATTATCTAATACACGCTACTCTACTGTACTGCAATTATACAGCCTACCCTGTGTACTAATGCCCTGTCTGGCACAGCCTGAGACCAGACATCCCAAATGACGCCCAGATAGCTGGCCTCAAATTGAACACATTGGACCCATCATGGCCTTAGGTTGTCATCTCTTCCTAACTTCGGTTTTCAGGCTTCAGAACCTACACCTTATCTCCAATCACTGCCCAGGGGTGAACGTGATGCAAAAATCAGAATTCCTTTTTCTCCATGGCAAAAAACCTTGTGGTTGGCATGTTCTCCAACGTTCAGGGTAGGAAAACCTGCATAGTCCGAGAGGCCACGCCAGTGACTGAGGGCTGCCTTGGGCACAGAAATGCATTGTGACCCTCAGCATACATCCCGTATTCAAGTAATGCCGCTCAGTGGCTGGACCAAGAGCCCAGATATGGGGCTTGCCATGCACATAGGTCCCCAGGCCTTACCAGAGGGCAGTATTGCAGTTGTCAGTACTCACTACTCCACTCTAAAATTCCTCTATTGGGACACCTGAGACAGAATACAAGACTCCTCCCGTCCCACAGAATGACCCCAAAATCTAGGGAGCTGGGCATATCACCAGAGAGGGAATACTCTTCCTCGGCCCATGAGGCCACCCCTATATTAAACTACCATCATGGACAAGCATCCAGAGACAAAAGCCTGAGCGGCGGCCTCCCACTCGCCCTCATTTCATATGCCGAGGATATCCTCTAACGGACTGGAAATCAGGCCTACCATAACCTCGGCCCCAAACCTGAGCCGAGTTTGTGTTTTTGGACGTCTGTCCCCACAGCCCTGGCCCACACAGCCTCCAGTCTGGGGCCTCTGGAGCCACAACACAGGACTGTGCATGCTCTCTGCTAGGAAACTTTGCCCATTCCATTGGCCACAACCCTACAGAATAGGAGAAACCTCAAGGTCCCTCAGGACATCCCACTACTGTAAGCCACCCTGGACACAAAGGGGCATTTTGATACAAGCTAAGCAACTACCTCCACGAAGACACACAGACAGATATTCACAGAGAAAGAAGATTGAACTGGACAGACCCCTAGGTCCTAATCTGAACTCTTGCTTTGGTTTCCAGGTGTCACTCCTCAGAGGCCTGGGTTCGAAGACCAGCATAAGGGGCTTTCTTGAGGCACCAAAGAGAATACCTCTAGTCTCCACATGGGGAGCTTCCTTGTTGGAGCTGTGTCAAACCCTTCAGGTTTGAGAATCTTGCAAAGACCCTGAGCCACCACCATTTCCAAGGTCTCCATGAACACCAACCCACATTATGACCCATTCTTAGGAGAGTCCATTACATCTCAGCCCTCTGGGTAGCTCGCCCAAGATCCTACAGATTGAGCCTGCCTTATCCTGACCAGTCAACGGGAATATGAGTTGGCGTTTCCAGGCATCCATGGTTAGACACCAGCTCTCGAGTCTTTCTGTAGTTGTGTCCTGGAACTATCCAATAGGACTCGACTGTCGTGCAGAAGGAAACCTTGAGGTTTGGAGCAGCTCACATCTCCCCTCATAGGGAAACGTCTCTGGCCTAATGACAGCCCCACCCGCTTTAGGAAGGGGCCATCAAGGACCCAAACTCTAGCCTGAGGCAACGTCTGATACTCGCCCTGACCTCAGATGCAGGAGATCTCGATTCAGCCTCTGCAGAGGGGGCCTGCCGTGCCCTCGGCACCAAACCTCACACTAGACTGTGTTTTCAGACTTCCTTCCTCACACTCCTGGCCAACAAGCCCTCCAGACGGGGAATTCCGGAACCACAACGCAGCCCTCTGCCTGCCCACCAGAAGAAAATAGTTGCCCTATGGGGCTCTCCAGAAACCCCAAATGAGGGTCAACCTGCTCGGACCTTGACTGCACCCCAATTGGATAGGCTGCCCTGGGCACTATTAATCTGTCTGACACAGCCTGAGGCCTGATGTCCCGACAGACAAGGATACAGCTGGCCTCACATTCAGCACATCAGACATGCCATGGCCTTAGACCGTCATCTCTTCCCAACCTGGGTTTTCAGACATCTGAACCTAGACATTATATCAAATCCCCACACAGGAGGGTACCTGAAGCACAAATCAGAACCCCTCCTTCCCCATGGCTGTAAAGCTTGTTGTTGGTATGGAGTAACAACTTCAGGGTAGGAGAAATTTCATAGCCCTTGAGTCCACACCCAAACATGAGTGCCGACTTGGGCACAAACTCGCATTGTGACCCTCAGCGTGAGCCTCATTTTGAAGTAAGGCCTCTCAGAGCCTAGACCAAGAGCCAGCTTCTGGGGCTTGCCAAGCCACTATGTTCCCAATCCTCACCAGAGTTCGAGTTTTCAAGTCCCTATACCTGGGGCTCTGCTCTGGAATCTCTTTCTTGGAGAAACACCTGAGCCAGACAACAGGTCTTCACCCTTCCCACAAAATGACCCCAAACTCGTGGGTGGTGGACCAAATCCCCAAAAAGGGGCAGTCATCCATAGCACCTGAGGCCACCCTACAATCCACAGCTATCTTGGAAAAAACATCCAGAGAAAATAGCCTGAGGGATCACCTCCCACTCGCCCTTCTTTCAATAGAGGAGGAGCTCCCCTCACAGCCTGTAGATCCGGCCTGCTATAGCACTGGTGCCACACCAAACCTGAGTTACTGTTTTCAGACTTCTATGCTCAGAGGACGGACCCACACACCTTCCAGGCTAGGGCCTATGGAACCACACCGAAGGACTGCGCCTGTCCTCTGCAAGGCCAGTGTGCCCAATCCATTGGCCACAACTCTACAGATTAGGAGAAATCTCCAAGGCCCCTGAGGCCATCCCGATAGTGTAGGCTGCACTGGACCAAGAGGGGCACTCTGACACCAGCTGAGCAACTATCTCCATTTAGACACTCACACAGTATCCCCAGAGGCAGAAGATTGAAAAAGTGAGGCCTGTATGCCCTAATCTGAACCCTAGCTTTGGTTTCCACGTGTCTCTTCTCAGAGAACTGGTTTCAAAGACTAGCATCTGGGGCTTTTCTGAAGCACCAAACAGAACCTCTCTGGTCTCCACATGGGGAGCTTTCTTACTGGAGCTGTATCAAACCCTTCTGGTAGGTGAATTCTGCAGGGCCCCTGAGCCACCAGTAGATTCCAAGGTCTCCATGGACACAAAACCACATCATGACCCATCCTCAGGAGAGTCCATTTCAACTCAGCCCCCTGGGTAGCTTGCCCCAGAGCCAGCAGTTCAAGCATGTCTTGTCGCAAAGAGCCAATGGGAATGCTAGGTATGCTGTACAGGCATCCATCCTTCGAACCCTGCTCTCCACTCCTTCTGTATGGGATGTCCTGGAGCCATTCAAAATGACTCGACTGTCCTGCAGAAGGAAACCTTGTGGTTTGGAGCAACTCACAAACTCAGCGTGGGAAAACCTCCTTAGCCTCATGAGGCCCCTGCTTCATGAAAGGGCATCTTGGCACAAACTCCAGATCAGCCAACGATTGATCCTCACCCTGACTTCAGATGCAGGAGATCCTGATTCAGCCTCTGCAGAGTGGGCCTGTTGCGCTCTTGGCCCCAAACCTCACCCTAACTTCAGTTTTCAGACTTCAGTCCTCACACTCCTGGCACACAAGCCCTCCTTACTGGGAATACTGGGGCCTAAACGAAGCACTCTGCCTGCCCATTGGAAGAAACACATTGTCTATGGCATTGTCCAGAAACCCAAAAGGAGGATGAACCTTCTCGGCCCTCAGCAACACCCCAATTGTGTAGGCTACCCTAAGCACTAATGCTCTGTCTTACATAGCCTGAGCCCAGATCTTCCAACAGACTCCAAGACAGCTGGCCGCACACCCAGCACATCGGACCTGCCATGGTCTTAGAGCATTCATCCCTTCCCATTGACCTGCATGTCTTCCTGGAGGTATGTTCTGAGGCATGTCAGACTGCATTTTTCCAGAGCGGCCTATGGAATTGGGGTGGGTTTAGGGGCCTTGCAGGTTTCTGCTAATCTGGAGGGCTTGGGAAACTGAGGCGGAGAGAATTTCCTCAGAAGAGCAGGCCCAGTGATGTGATGTGGTTCTGGAGGCCCCATCCTGGGGTCCATGTGGGTCAGTACTTTGGGACCAAAGTCTTCAGACACAAACTCGGGTAAGAGTTAGGGGGGAGGTGATGGCAGGCCGATCTACGGACCCTGAGGGCAGCTGCCCGGGATTTGAAATTCATACAGCTGGGAGGCAGGAGCACAGGCTTTTCTGTCTGGATTGTGTGTCTAGGATGGCCATGGAATGGAGGGGTGGCCCCGTGGGTTCATGGGAGATTCTACCTCTCTGGGGATTCTGCCCGGCACCCCAGAATTTGGTGTCTTTCTGGGGGAAGGGGAGAGCATGATTTTCCATCTCAAGGGTCCCATCCAAACAGGCATTCCAGAGATTGGTTCTGCATTCGGGCACCTGGATAACCCCACCAAGGCTTAGGATTTGAACCTAGGACCATGACAGGCCCACTCTTTGGGCTCCTGGTCCAGCTCGTGAGTGAGCTTGTTGGAAAGGGTCTTAGGGTGAGGGTCACAATGACTGTTTATGCCCAGATATCCATCCTGAGTCGGCATGGTCTCTAGGGCCATGCACCTGGCTCCCACTCTGAGGGTTGGACTGCCATCTCATCATTCAGTGTTCCTGCCATGGGGAAGGAGGAGTACTCATTTGTGCTTCAGGGTCCCCCATGGGGAAGAATTTGAGATAAGTTTTGGGAAAGTTACCTGATTACCCAGGTTGCTTCAAGATGACAGTCTCGGGCCAAGGCAGGACCCATCTGCCGGATATGGGACCAGCTGTCTGGTTGGCTGACCAGAGGTCGGGGCTCGAGCTGTGTCAGACAGAACTTTCATGCAGAGGGTGGCCTATGATATTGGGGTTCCATTGAGAGCTGTGCAACTGGATCCTCATGTGGGGTTTCTGTGCAGACCTATAGGGCACTTCTTTTTTCTCGTGGGCTAGGCAGTAGGCTGCATTGTGGCTCCAGAATTCCCAATATGGAGGGCTTACAGGCGAGGAATGTGAGGACAGAAGCCTGAAAACACAAGCTATGGTTAAGTTCAGTGCCGAGCACATGGCCGTTCCAATGTACAGCGGTTGTTTCGAGATCTCCAGCACCTGAGTATGGGCGAAGTCAGATGTCTGCTCATGCTGGAGTTTGTATCTATGATGGCCAACAAATGAGATATCCAGCACCTGAATAAGGGTGGATGAATGTTTGCTCACACTGGAGTTTGTGTCTATGATGACCGACAAATGGAGAGGTGACATCAAGAGGATATGGAGGATTTCCTACACTGATGCTTGTGAGATGCTCCAAACAGCAAGGTTGTTTTTTCTACTGACAGGTAGAGCCTGGTTTTTTGCTTCAGAGTCCCCCACGTGGAAAGTATGGATAGCAGAGCTCTTCCGCACGCATGCCTGGAAAGCACACCTCAAATGACCATTGCAGCTGAGGAACATGGCAGGTTCCTTCTAGTGGCTCTGGGGCGAAGTACCAAGGCCTTGAGTTGACATTGAATCTCTTGAAGGTGGTTCACAGTGCTTGTTTTTCACCAGGTGATCTTAGAATGTGCTGGTAGCTACGGTGCCATGCAGGATTCTCCTACCCCTACGGTTTAACACAGGTGGAAGAGCACGGTTTCCTTCTGGGGACAGGAGATGTAGTGTTGTGTGACTCAGGGACCACATGTTGTATCATAAGTTCATATTCCAGAACAGATGACAGATGTCTGAAAACCTATCTAGGGTTCCAATGAAGTCCTAGGGGCATGTCAGGCTCAATTTTCAGACTCAGGACAGTTGACTTGGGTGTATGCCTTGATGTAGGTGATCAGAGTGTTTCAGATTGTGCATTTGCATCCAGTGCGGCCTCCAATATTGGGGTGTGCTCAGGGGATTTGCAGGTTTCTCCTAATCTGGAGGGTTGGGAAACTGTGATGTGTATAGTTTCCTAGGGGATGGCACGCAGAGTACGCTGTAGTGTGATTCCACGACCCCTTCCTGGAGGGCATGTGAGCCATGGCTATGGAGAGAAGTCTGCAAACACAAAATTGGGTTAGGGATAATGGCGAGTCCCAATGTGTAGATCTGGATGGCAGCTCATCAGGAACTGTAATTAGGGCAACGAGAAGGTGGTAGCACAGGCTTTTATATCTGGATTCTGTAGCCAGGATGGCCTCGGATGCAAGTGTTGTCCCATGAGTCCATGGGAGATTTTACTCTCTAAGGATCCTGGTGTCTCCCAATAGTTTTGTGGGTATTTCAGGGAAGGGAACAGTGCTGTTTCCATCTTAGGGGTGCCCCAAAACAGGGATACAAAAGATGGGCTCTGTGTCTGAATGCTTGGAATATCCCACCAAGGGTCAGGATATGGGCCTCGGGGCGTCCCTGGCTTAGAAAGGGGGTACTGGTGGTGCAACGGAGAGAACTTGTTTGAAGGCATGCTCAGGCTGAGGGTCACAATGCCTGCTTGGGCCCTAGGCTGCCCTCATGTGTGGTTGTGTTCTCATTGGCCATGAAACTGGCTCCAACTCTGGGAGTTGGACACCCATCCCAACAGTTAGGAATCCTGCCGTGGAAAAGGTGGAGTTCTCTGTTGTGCTTCAGGTTCCCCCATTGGCAGGGATTCCAGCAAAGGTTTGGGCACATATGTCTGAAAACCAAGGATGAGTAGAGATGATGGAGTAAGGCCATGTTCAGTCCCACATGCTAGACACGGGTCCCGCTCTCTGGGTTGCTGACACTAAGTCGGGACTCAGGCTCTGACACACACTGTATGAGAGATTAAGCAGCCTATAAGTCGGGTTCCCTCAAGCGCCTCGCAGGTTGATCCTCATGTGGGTTTTCTGGGCAGACTCACCAGACACTTCTTTTTTTTTTTTTTTTAAAGATTTTATCTATTTATTTGACAGAGAGAGATCACAAGTAGGCAGAGAGGCAGGCAGAGAGAGAGAGGAGGAAGCAGGCTCCCTGCTGAGCAGAGAGCCCGATGCGGGACTCGATCCCAGGACCCTGAGATCATGACCTGAGCCGAAGGCAGCGGCCTAACCCACTGAGCCACCCAGGCTCCCGGCACTTCTTCTTTCTATGGGGAAGGAAGAATACTGTGTTGTGACTCTGGAATTCTGTATCCAGAGTGCTTGGGGTCCAGTAGGATGAGAATGAAATTTTAAACAAAAGCTATGGTTAAATTTAGTGCCAAGTGGAAGACTGTCCCCATCTGCAGCGGATTCTGTGAGATATCCAGCATCTGAGTAAGGAAGGATATCAGATGTTTGCTCACAATTGAGTCTGTGTCTATGATGACCGACAAATGGAGAGGCAGCGTCAAGAGGGCAAGGAGGATTTCCAATGCTGGGGCTTGTGAGATGCTCCAAACAGCAAGGTTTCCTTCTACTGTACAGGGCGAGTCTGGTTTGTTTGCTCCAGGGCCCCCCATGTGATAAGTTAGGCAGTAAAATTCGCCCAGATAGATGCCTGGAAAGCACACCTCAATGGTCCATTTCAGCTGAGTAACATGGCAGGTTTGATCTGTTGGCTCTGGGGAAAAGTTCCTTCCAGCTTGAATTGACATGGATTTTTATGCTGTTGGAACACAATGTTGGTTGGTATCCTTGGAGAAATTAGAATGTTGCTTGGTCAGAGGGCCATGCAGGATTCTCCTACACTGTATCTGGGACACAGCTACCAAGAGCAAGGTATCCTACTTTGGACAGGAGGGGTTCTTTGGTGTGGCTCAGGGACGACATGTTGGAATATAAGTTGTTATTGGGGAACAGGCACCTGTGGACATGCACCCGTAACTGGTGTTTACAATTCCATCCTCACCCTACTCGTCCCCATGCCCTCTTGAAAGGGAATTCTGGAGCCACACCGTGGCATTCTGCCTTCCCCATAGAAAGAAGGGGTTCCTGGTGAGACTGCCCCAAAACCCCATATGAGGATAATCTGCTCGTCCCTCGAGGATCCCCATTTCATAGGCAGCCCTGGCCACTAGTGCTGTGTCTGACAGAGCCTGACACCCAACCTCGTGTCAGCCACCCAGAAAGCGGGGCCCATATATAGCATGTGAGACTTGTCATGACCCAATCTTTCCTCTCTCTGCATCCTTGATATTCGGGCATCTGTCTTCAGACCTTCGCTAGAATCCCTTCCAATGGGAAAACCTGAAGTCCAATAGAGAACTCCTCCTTCCCCATGGCAGGAAACCTAGCTGTCGGGATGGTTGTCCCACCCTCATAGAGGGATCCAGTTGCATGGGCAATGAGACCATGCCCATTCCTGAGGGGCACCCTCAGAACAAACAGGCATTGTGACTCTCAGCCTGAGCATGCTTTCAAACAAGCCCTCTATATTGCACCACCAGGATCCCACATTGCAGGCCTGGTATGTCCCTAGGCCCAAATCTTAAACCTTGGTGGGAATTTCTTAGTGCCTAAACTAAGAATCCGTCTCTGGAATTCCTGTTTTGGGGCACCGCAAGATGAAAAACTGCACTCTTCCCTTCCCCAAAAAGCCACCAAACAATTAGGAGCCACCAGGATCCGTAGAGATGAAAAATCTCCCATGGACCCATGAGACCACACTTCCATTCCGAGGTCATCCTGGACACACAATGCCAATAAAAAAGGCTGTGCTACCATCACCGAGTCACCCTAGTTACAGTTCCTGAAGAACTGACCTCCAGGTCGACGCATTGGCATGTGATCACCGTGCCACTAAGCCTAAACCTAGTTTTTGTTTTCAGACTTCTCTCCCAAAACCATGCCTCACATGTCCTCCAGGATGGGGTCTCTGGAGCCACACCACAGGACTGTGCCTGCCGTCCTCAAGGAAGCTTTGCCCATCACATTTGCCCAAACCCTGCAGATTAGGAGAAACCTCCAAGGCCCCTGATCCCACCACAATATTGGAAGCGGCTCTGGATGCAAATGCACAGTCTGAACACCCTGATCACCTACATCCAGGCAGACACCAAGCTCAATGATCCTGAGTCAGAACATTGAACCTGACATGCCCCTAGGACATCACTGGAGCCCAAGAATAGGTTTTCAGGCATCTGTCATCAGATGGCTGTTCTCTAAAGCCAACTTATGATACAACATCTGTTCCCTGAGTCACACAACAGAACACCTCCTGTCCCTATAATGAAATTCTCCCCATTCCAATGTCTCCGTGGACCCAAACCCACATTAGGACCCATCTGCAGGAGAGTCCATTTCAACTCAGCCCCCTCGGTTGCTCCCCCTGAGCCAGCAGATCATAACCGTCTTGTCACTAGGAGACAGCTGGAATGCAAGGCGTGCTGCCCAGACATCTATCCTTAGAACCGTGCTCTGGAGTCCTTCCATATGGGACGTTCCTGGAGCATTCCAACAGGTCTCAATTGTCCCGCAGAAGGAATCCTTGCAGTTTGGAGCATCTCACAGGTCCCATCGTGGGAAAAATTCCGTGGCCTCGTGATGCTCCCTCCCCCTTCATGAAGGGGCCATCATGGACAGAAACACCAAACTGAGCCAACGTCTGACCTCGCCCTAACTTCAGATGCATGAGATCTCGATTCATCTCTGCAGAGAGTGCCTTCCGTGCCCCGAAACCTAAGCCTAACTTGTGTTCTCAGACTTCTGTCCTCACACTCCTGGCCCAGAAGTGCTCCAGTTTGGCAGTCCTGGAGCCACAATGCAGCGCTCTGCCTGCCCTACAGAAGAAAAATGTTACCCTCTAGGGCTACCCAGAAATGCCAAGTGACTATCAACCTGAATGCCACTAGACTCTACCCCAATTATACAGTCTATCCCTGGGCACTAATGCCCTGTCCGACACAGCCTGAGCCCAGAACTCCTGACCAACACCCAGATAGCTGGCCGCACACTGAGCATATTAGACCCACCACGGCCTTAGGTCCTTATCTCTTCCTAACCTCGTTTTTCAGGCTTCGGAACATAGACCTTATCTCCAATCATTGTCCAGGGGTGAATGTGATGCAGAAATCAGAACTCATCCTTCCCCATGGCAAGAAATATTATGGATGTCATGTTGTCCAACATTCATTTTAGGAGAAACCTTGTGGCCCATGAGGCCCCGTCCATGCTTGAGGGCAGCGTTCGGCACAAAAACGCATTGTGACCCTCAGCGTGAGCCCCCTTCTCAACAAAGGCCTCTCAGTGGCTGGACCAAGAGCCCGCTTATGGGGCTTGCCGTGCCCCTAGGCTCCATCCTTAACCTCTCAGAGGGGCTTGCTGTGCCCCTAGGCCCCATCCTTAACCTCGGGCTATCAATTCGCCCATTCCCAGTGCTCTGTTCTAGAATCCCACTTTGGTGAGACTACAAAGGTTAAAAAACAAAACAAAACAAAAACAACAACAACAAAAAAAAAACATCCCACAAAATGCGCCCAAACTCTTGGGATTGGGTCAATTCCAACAGAGGGACACTCGTCCATGGCCCTTGAGGCCACCCCGACATTCCACGGCCATCGTTGACACAAAATCCAGAGGCAAAAGTCTGAACAAGCGCCTCACACTTGCCATTTGTTCATATCCCAAATAGTTCTCCTCACGGTCTGTAGATCGGGCCTGCCATACCTATGTCCCCAAACCTAAGCCAAGTTTGTGTTTTCAGACTTCTGTCCCAACAGCCCTGACCAAACACCCTCCATGCTGGGGCCCCTGTTGCCCCAACACAGGACTGTGCCTGTCCTCTCCAAGGGAATTCTGTCCATTCCATTGGCAACAACCGTACATATTAGGAGAAAACTCCAAAGCTCCCAAGGCCATCCCAATAGTGTAGGCCACCCAAGACAAATAGGGGCGATCTGACACCAGCTGAGCAACAGCCTCCACTCAGAACCATAGACAGATGTCCACAGAGAAGAAAATTGTACCAGATGGGACCATAGGCCCTAATCAGATGCATTTCTTTGGTTTCCAGGCATCTCTCCTCAGAGGCCTGTTTTCCAATACCAGCATATGGGGGTTTCCTGAGGCATCTATCTGAACATATCTCGTCTCCACATGGGACACTTGCTCTTTGGAGCTGTGTCAAACCCTCCGGTTAGGAGAATCCTTCAGGGCCCCATTGCCACCACCCCATTCCAAAGTCTCCATGAACACAAACCCACATTAGGGCCCATATGCAGGGGAGTCCATGTCAACTCAGTCCCCTTGGTTGCTCCCTCAGAGCCAGCAGATCTTACTGGTCTTGTCACTAGCAGATAATTGGAACGTGAGGCGGGCAGCCCAGGCATCCATCCTTAGAACCCTGCTCTGGAGTCGTTCCATACAGGACGTCCTGGAGCCATCCAACGGGTCCTGACTGTCCGGCAGAAGGAATCATTGTGGTTAGGAGCATCTCAGAACTTCCACCATGCAAAAACCTCCATGGCCTTGTGATGCCCGACGCCTTCATGAAGGGGCCATCATGGACAAGAACACTAACCTGAGCCTACATCTGAACCTCGCCCTGACTTCAGATACATGGGATCTCGATTCAGCTCTGCAGAGGGTGCTTTCTGTGCCCTCGCCCTGACACCTTAGCCTAACTTGTGTTCTCAGACTTCCATCCTCACACTCCTGGCCCACAAGTGCTCCAGTTTGGCAATACTGGAGCCTCAATGCAACACTCTGCCTGCCCTCCAGAAGAAAAACGTTGCCCTATGGGGCTACCCAGAAACCCCAAATGGGGATCAACCTGCACGACACTCGACTGTACCATAATTATATAGTCTACCCTGGGCATTAAAGCACTGTTTGACACAGTCTGAGCCTGGAACTCCCTACCGACACCCAGACAGCTGGCTGCACACTGAGCACATCGGACCCGCCATGGCCTTAGGTCGTCATCTCGTCCCAACCTCGTTTTTCAGGCTTCAGAAACTAGACCTTATCTCCAATCACTGCCAAGGGTTTAATGTGATGCAGAAATCAGAACTCATCCTTCCCCATGGCAAGAAATATTGTGGTTGGCATGTTTTCCAACATTCAGTGTAGGAGAAATGTTGTGGCCCATGATGCCCCGCCCATGCTTGAGGGCAGCGTTGGGCACAGTCGTGAATTGTGACACTCAGTGCGAGCCCCATCCTCAAGTAAGGCCTCTCAGTGACTGGAGCAAGTGCCCGCATATGGGACTGGCAACACTCCTAGGCCCCCAATATTAACCAAAGGTTTGGATGTGCAGTCGCCTCTCCCCAGGGCTCTGCTCAAAAATCCCTATACCTTATCTCCAATCACTGCCAAGGGTTGAACATAAGGCAGAAATCAGAACTCCTTCCCCATGGAAAGAAACCTTGTGGTTGGCATGTTGTCCAACGTTCAGTGTCGTTGAAACCAGTGTGGTCCATGTGGCCCCGCCCATGCTTGAGGGCCGCGTTGGTCACAAACACGCATTGTGACCCTCAGTGTGAGCCCAGTCCTCACGAAGGCCTCTCAGTGCCTGGAGCAAGAGACGGCATATTGGGGTTGCCATGCCCCTAGGCCCTAATTTTTAACCATAGTTCGAGTTGTCCAGTCGCCCCTCCCCAGGGCTCTGCTCTGGAATCCCTCTTCTGGTGGGACAGCTGAGGTAACAGAACTGAAAAGACTCCTCCCATTCCACAGATTGACCCAAAACAATGAGATGGGGCCAAATCCACAGAGAAGAAGACTCGTCCACGGCCCCTGAGGCCGCCAAGACATTCCACGGCCATCGTTGACACAGAATCCAGAGACAAAAGCCTAAATAAGCGCCTCACACTCACCCTTTCTTTATATCCTGAAGAGTTCTCCTCACGGTCTGTAAATCGGGTCACCATAACTACGTCCCCAAACCTAAGACGAGTTTCTGTTTTCAGACATCTGTCCCCACAGTCCTCGAACATACACCCTCCAGGCTGGGCCCCTGGAGACACACATCAGGTCTGTGGCTGCCCAATCCACGGGAATTCTGCCCATTCCATTGTCCACAATCGTACAAATTAGGAGAAACCTCCAATGACCCCGAGGCCATCCCAATAGTGTATGCGCCCAGACAAACAGGGGTGATCTGACATCAGCTGAGCAACTACCTCCACTCATACCATAGACAGATATCAACAGAGAAACAGCTTTAACCGGACAGACCCTAGGCCCTATTCGGATCCATTGCTTTGGTTTCCAGGTATCTCTCTAGAGGCCTGGTTTCCAATACCAGCATATGGGGGTTTCCTGAGGCACTAATTAGAACAAATCTTGCCTCCACATGGGAAACTTGCTCTTTGGAGATGTCTCAAAATCTCCGTTTAGGAGAATCTTTCAGGGCCCCGGTGCCAACTCCCCATTCCAAGGTCTCCATGGACACAAACCCACATTAGGACCCATCTGCAGGAGATTCCATTTCAACTCAGCCCACGTGGTTGCTTCCCCAGAGCCAGCATATTGAACCTGTCTTATCGCTAGGAGACAATTGGAATGCGAGGCGGGCTGCACAGGCATCCATCCTTAGAACCCTGTTGCGGCGTCTTCCCTATTTGACATCCTGGAGCCATCCAACAGTTCTTAATTGTCCTCCAGAAGGAATCCTTGTGTTTCAGAGCATCTAACAACTCCCAATGTGGGAAAACCTCGATAGCTTTGTGATGCCCCCCCCACTTGTTTATGAAGGGGAAATCATGGACAGGAACTCCAACATGAGCCAACGTCTGATCATCGTCCTGACTTCAGATGCAGGGGATCTCGATTCAGCTCTGCAGAGTATGCGGCCTTGTGCTCGCCTTGAAACCTCTGTCTAGCTTGTGTTCTCAGACTTCTGTGCTCACACTCCTGGCCCACAAGCCCTCAAGTTTGGCAATTCCGGACCTACAATCCAGCACTCTGCCAGCCCTCCAAAAGAAAATTGTTGCCTTATGGAAACTCCCACTAACCCCAAATGAGGATAGACCTACACGGCACTCTACTGTACCCAAATTATGTAGTCTAACATGGGCACTAACGCACTGTACAACACAGCCTGAGCCCGGACCTCCTGACCAACACCCAGACAGCTGACCACACACTGAACACAGCGGAAGGGCCATGGCCTTAGCTCGTCATCTCTTCCCAACCTAGCTTTTCAGTTTTCAGAACTTAGACTTTAACTCCAAACCCTGCCAAGGGGTGAACGTGATGCAGAAATCAGAACTCCTCCTTACCCATGGCAAGAAACCTTGTGGTTGGCATGCTGTCCAACGTTAAGGGTAGGAGAAACCAGCCTTCACCATGAGGCCCCGCCCATGCTTGAGTGCTGCGAGGGCATAAACACGCTTTGTGACCCTCAGTGTGAGTCCTGTCCTCTAATAAGTCCTCTAAGTGCCTGGACCATTAGACGACACAATGGGCTTGCCATGCCCCTAGGCCCCAATTTTTAACCAGACTTCTTCTTGTCCAGTCGCCCCTCCCCTGGGCTCTGCTCTGGAGTCCCTCTTTTGGTGAGACACATGAGGTAAAAAAACAAAAAACAAAAAACAAAAAACAAAAAACAAAAAAACAAAAAAACCAAACAAAACAAAACAAAACAAAACAAAAAAAAAAAAAAAAACAAAAAACGGACTCCTCCGACAAACAGAATGACCCCAGACTCCTGGGATCAGGCCAAATCCCCAGAGAGGAATACTCGTCCATTGCCCATGAGGCCACCCGGAAAGTCCATAGCCATAGGTGACACAATACTCAGAGACAAATGCCTGAACAATCACCTCACACTTGACCTTTGTTCATATCCCGAAGAGTTCTCTTCACGATCTGTAGATCAGTCCTGCCATACCTATGACCCGAAACCTAAGCCGAGTTTGTGTTTTCAGACAACTGTCCCCACAGCCCTGGTCCACACACCCTACAGGCTCGGGCCCCTGGAGCCAAACCTGAGGACTGTATCTGCACTCTCCAAGGGAATTCTGCCAATTCCGTTGGCCACAAACCTAAAAATAGGATAATCCTCCAAAGTTCCTGAGGCCATCCCAATAGTGTTGGCTGCCCAGGACAAACAGGGTAAATCTGAACCCATCTGAGCACCTACCTGCACTCAGACCCCTAGACAGATGTCCCAAGAGGTAAATTGGAACAAACAAGCCCCTAGGCAATAATCAGATCCATTGCTTTGGTTTCCAGGCATCACTCCTCAGAGGCCTGGATTCCAATACCATATGGCTGTTTCTTGAGGCACCGATCAGAACAAATCTTGTCTCCACATGGAAAACTTGCACGTTGGAGCTATGTCAAAGCCTCTGGTTAGGAGGACCCTTCAGGGCCCTGGTGCATCCTCCTCATTCCAAGGTCTCCATGGACACAAACCCACATTAGGATGCATCCACAGGAGAGTCCATTTCAACTCAGCCCCCTCGGTTGCTCCCCCAGATCCAGCATATATAGCCTGTCTTGTCACTAGGAGAGGCGGGCTTCCCAGCCAGTCATCCTTAGAACCCTGCTTGGAATCATCCCACATGGGAATTCTTGAAGCCAAGCAACAGGTCTCAAAGGTCCTGTAGAAGAATCTTTGTGGTTTGGAACATCTCAAAACTCCCATCGTAGGAAAACCTCCATGGCCTTGTGATCCCCACTGACTTCATGAAGGGGCCATCAGGGACAGAAACTCCAACCTGAGTGATCGTGTGATCCTCACCCTGACTTCAGATGCACGAGATCTCTATTCAACTCTGCAGAGTGTGCCTGCAGTGCAGATGCCCAGAAACCTAAGCCTAGCTTGGGTTCTCAGACTACGGTCCTCACACTCCTGGCCCACAAGCCCTCTAGTCTGCAATTCCAGAACTACAAAGCAGCACTCTGCTGCCCTCCAGAAAAAAAATTGCCCTTTGGGGCTACCCAGAAACCCCAAATGAGGATCAACCTGCAAGCCCCTTAACTGTACCCCAATTATATAGTCTTCCCTGGGCACTAATGCCCTTTCAGACAAAGCCTGAGCCTGGACCTCCGGACCCACACCTAGCCAGCTTGCTGCACACTGAGCACATCAGACCTGCCATGGCCTTACATCGTCCTGTCTTCCCAACCTCGGTTTTCAGGCTTCAGAACCTATACCTTATCTCTAATCACTGCCCAGGGTTGAACATGAGGCAAAAGTCAGAACTCCTTCCCATGGCAAGAAACCTTGTGGTTGGCATGTTGTCCAACGTTCAGTGAAGTTGAAACCAGTGTGGCCTATGAGGCCCCAACCATGCTTGAGGGCCGCGTTGGCCACAAACACGCATTGTTACCCTCAGTGTGAGCCCAGTCCTCACGTAAGACCTTTCAGTGCCTGGAGCAAGAGATGGCATATTGGGCTTGCCATGCCCCTAGGCCCCAATTTTTAACCAGAGTTCGGGTTATCCAGTCGCCCCTCCCCAGGGCTCTGCTTTGGAATTCTTCTTTTGGTGGGACACCTGAGGAAACAAAACTGAAAGGAGTACTCCCATCCCACAGATTAACCCAAAACAATTGGGATCGGGCCAAATCCACAGAGAAGACGACTCGTCCATGGCCCCTGACGCCTCACTGACATTCCACAGCCAAGGTTGACACAAAATCCAGAGATAAAAGCCAGAATAAGCACCTCACACTCGCCTTCTTCATATCCCGAAGAGTTCTTCTCACGGTCTATAGATCAGACCTGCCATACTTACGTCAGCTAAACCTAAGACGAGTTTGTGTTTTCAGACTTCTGTCCCCACAGTCCTGGTGCACACACCCTCCAGGCTGGGGTCCCTGGAGCCAAACATCAGGACTGTGCCTGCACACTCCACGAAAATTCTGCCCTTTCCATTGTCCACAATCGTACAAATTAGGAGAAAACTCCAAAGTCCCTGAGGCCATCCCAATAGTGTAGACCGCCGGGGACAAACAGGGGCGGTCTGACACCAGCTGAGCATCTACATCCATTCATACTGTAGAGGGATGTACCCAGAAGAGAAAACTGAACAGGACAGGCAAGTAGGCCATAATCGGATCCATTGCTTTGGTTTCCAGGTTTCTCTCCTCAGAGGCCTGGTTTCTAATATCAGCATATGGGTATTTCCTGAGGCACCAATCAGAACAAATCTGTTCTCCTCATGGGAAACTTGTCCTTTGGAGATGTCTCAAAACCTCCGTTTAGGAGAATTTTTCAGGGCTGGTGTGCCACTGCCCCATTCCAAGGTCTCCATGGACACAAACGCACATTAGGATCCATCTGCAGGAGAGTCCATTTCAACTCAGCCCCCTGGGTTGTTCCACCAGAGTCAGTATATCAAACCTGTCTATTTAATAGGAGACAATTGGAATGCGAGGCGGGCTGCCCAGGCATCCATCCATATATCCATGCTATGGAGTAGTTCCATATGAAAAGTCCTGGAGCAATCCAATAGGTCTCAATTGTCGATCAGAAGGAATTCTTCCGGTTTGGAGCATCTCACAAGACCCATCGTGGGTAAACCTCCATGGCCTCAAGATGCTGTCCCCTTCATTAGGGGGCCAAAATGGACAGAAACTCCAACCTAAGCCTAGGTCTGAACCTCGCCCTGACTTCAGATGCATGAAATCCTGATTCAGATCTGCAGCAGGTGCCCGCCGTGCCCTCGCCCAGATACCTATGCCTAACAACTGTTCTCAGACTTCCTCCTCACACACCTGGCCCATAAGGCATCCAGTTTGGGAATTCCGGAGGCACAATGCAACACTCTGCCTGCTCTCCAGAAGAAAAACATTGCCCTTGGGGCTACCCAGAAACACCAAATGAGGATCAACCTGCACGGCACTTGACTGTACCCCATTTATAAAATCTACCCTGGGCACTAATGCCCTGTCTGACACAGTCTGAGCCTGAACTTCCCGACCAACACACAGACAGCTGGCT
Source organism: Neogale vison (assembly GCF_020171115.1). Lineage (NCBI taxonomy): Eukaryota > Metazoa > Chordata > Mammalia > Carnivora > Mustelidae > Neogale > Neogale vison. The sequence continues at coordinate 185,415,505 of NC_058093.1, read as the reverse complement.
CCACACTGAGCACATTGGACCCGACATGGCTTTAGGTCATCATCTCTTCCCAACCTCGATTTTCAGACTTCACAACCTAGACCTTATCTCCAGTCACTGCACAGGGGTGAATGAGATGCAGAAATCAGAACTACTCCTTCCCCATGGCCAGAATACATGTGGTTGGCATGTTGTTCAACATTCAGTGTAGGAGAAACCAGCATGCACCATGAGTTCCCGCCCATGCTTGAGCGCCACGAGGGCATAAATATGCATTGTGACCCTCAGCGTGAGTTCTGTCCTCAAGGAAGGCCTCTCAGTGGCTGGACCATTAGAAGGCATATTGGGCTTGCCATGCCCCTAGGCCCCAATTTTTAACCAGATTTCTGGTTGTCCAGTCGCCCCTCCCCAGGGCTCTGCTATGGAATCCCTCTTTTGGTGGGACACCTGAGGTAACAAATCTGAAAGGACTCCTCGCTTCCCACAGATTGACCCAAAACAATGGGATTGTGCCAAATCCACAGAGAGGGAGACTCGTCCATATTCCATGAGGCCTCTCTGACTTTGCACGGCCTTCGCTGACACAAAATCCAGAGACAAAAGCCTGAATAAGCGCCTCACACTTGCCCTTTCTTCATATCGCAAAGAGTTCTCCTCACGGTCTGTAGATCGGGCCTGCCATACCTACATCCCCAAACCTAAGCTGAATTTGTGTTTTCAGACATCAGTTCCCACAGTCCTCGCACACACACCCTCTAGACGAGGCCCCTGGAGCCACACATCAGGTCTGTGCCTGCTCACTCCATTGGAATTCTGCCCATTACATTGTCCACAGTCGTACAAATTAGGAGAAACCTCCAAAGTCCCTGAGGCCATCCCAATAGTCTATGCCGCCAGGACAAACAGGGGCGGTTTGACACCAGCTGAGCAACTACCTCCATTCATACCATAGAAAGATGTCGCCAGAGAAGAATGTTGAACCGGACAGTCACCTAGGCCCTAATGGGATCCATTGCTGTGCTTTCAAGGTATCTCTCCTAAGAGGTCTGGTTTTCAATACCAGCATATGGGGGTTTCCTGAGGCAACAATTAGAACACAACTTGTATCTATTTGGGAAACTTGCTCTTTGGAGCTCTCTCAAAAATCTCCGGTTAGGAGAATCCTTCAGGGCCCCGGTGCCACCACCCCATTCCAAAATCTCCATGGACACAAACCCACATTAGGCCCCATCTGCAGGAGATTCCATTTCAAATCAGCCCCATTGGTTGCTCCCCCAGAACCAGTAGATCGAACCTGTCTTGTCATTAGGAGACAATTGGAATGCGAGGCGGGTTGCCCCAACATCCATCCTAAAAACAGTGCTCTTTCGTCATTCTGTATGGGATATCCTGGAGCCATCCAACATGTCTCAAATATCTTGGAGAAAGAATACTAGAGTTTTGGAGCATCTCACACCTCCCGACATGCAAAAAACTCGGTGGTTTTGTGATGCCCCCCCACCTTATGAAGTGGAAATCATGAAAACGAACTCCAACCTGAGCCAACGTCTGATCCTCGCCCTGATTTGAGATGCACGAGATCTCAATTCAGCTCTGCAGAGTGTGCCTGCCCTGCTTTCGTTCAGGAAACTAAGTCTAGCTTCTGTTCTCAGACTTCCGTCCTCACACTACAGGCCTGCAAGACCTCAAGTTTGGCAATTCCAGACTCACAGTGCAGCACTCTGTCTGCCCTCCAGAAGAAAAATAATGCCCTATGGAGCTTCCCAGACACCCCAAATTAGGATAGACCTACACGGTACTCTACTGTACCCAAATTATATGGTCTAACCTGGGCACTAATACACTGTCTGACACAGCCTGAGCTCGGAATTCCTGACCAACGCCCAGACACATCGGACCCGCCATGGCCTTAGCTCGTCATCTGTTCCCAACCTAGCTTTTCAGGCTTCACAAATTAGACTTAACTCCAAACCCTGCCAAGGGGTGAACGTGATGCAGAAATTAGAACTCCTCATTACCCATGGCAAGAAACCTTGTGGTTGGCATGTTGTCCAACGTTCAGTGTAGGAGAAACCAGCGTTCATCCTGAGGGCCCGCCCATGCTTGAGTGCTACGAGGGTGTAAACACGCATTGTGACCCTCAGCGTGAGTCCTATCCTCTAGTAAGTCCTCTCAGTGGCTGGACCATTAGACGTCATAATGGGCTTGCCATCCCCCATGCCCCAATTTTTAACCAGATTTCTGGTGGCCCAGTCTCCCCTACCCAGGGCTCTGCTCTGGAATCCCTCTTTTGGTGGGACACCTGAGGTAAAAAAAAAAAAAAAAAAAAAAAAAAAAAAACAAAAAAAAAAAAACGGACTCCTTCCGTCCCACCGAATGGCCCCAAATTCTTGGGATCGGGCTAAATCCCAGAGAGGAAGACTCATCCATTGTCCAAGAGGTCACCCGGATATGGCATGGCCTTCGGTGACACAATTTCCAGAGACAAAAGCCTGAGCAAGCTCCTCAACTCGCCCTTTGTTCATAATCGAAAGAGTTCAACTCACGGTCTGTAGGTTAGTCCTGCTGTACCTGCCCTCTCCAAGGGAATTCTGCCTATTCCATTGGGCACAACCCTACCAATAGGATAAACTTCCAATGTCCTCCAGGACATCCCAATAGTGTTGGCTGCCCAGGAAAAACAGGGGAAATCTGAGCCCATCTGAGCACCTATCTGCACTCAAACCCTTACACAGATGTCCCCAGAGGTAAATTGGAATGAACAGGCCCCTAGGCCCTAATCAGATCCATTTCTTTGGTTCCAGACATCTCTCCTCAGAGGCCTGGATTCGAATACCAGCATATGGCTGTTTCTTGAGGCACCCATCAGAACAAATCTCGTCTCCACATGGGAAAATTGCACGTTGGAGCTGTGTCAAAGCCTCTGGTTAAGAGAACCCTTCAGGGTCCCAGTGCCACTGCCTCATTCCAAGGTCTCCAAGGACTCAACCCACATTAAGACCCATCCTCAGGAGAGTCCATTTCAACTCAGCACCCTCGGTTGCTCCCCCAGATCCAGCAGATCTAAACTGTCTTGTCGCTAGGACACAATTGGAATGAGAGGCAGGCTGCCTATCCATCCATCCATAGACCCCTGCTCAGAATCGTTCCTTATGGGAAGTGCTGGAGCCAACCAACAGGTCTCAATTGTACCTTAGAAGAATCTTTGTGGTTTAAAGCATCTCACATCTCCCATCTTGGGAAAACCTCCATGGCCTCGTGATTCCCCCCCCCCCCGCTTGATGAAGGAGCCATCAGGGACAGAACCTCCAACCTGAGTGATCGTCTGATTCTCGCCCTGACTTCAGATTCACGAGATCTCGATTCAGCTCTGCAGAGTGTGCCTGCTGTGCCCTCGCCCAGAAACCTAAGCCTAGCTTGTTTTCTCAGATCCGTCCTCACTATCCTGGCCCACAAGCCCTCTAGTCTGGCAAGTCACGAACTACAATGCAGCACTCTGCCTGCCCTCCAGAAGAAAAACATTGCCTTCTGGGGCTACCCAGAAAACCCAAATGAGACTCTATCTGCACGCCACTTGACTGTACCACAATTATACAGGCTTCCCTGGGCACTAATGCCCTTTCAGACAAAGCCTGAGCCTGGACCTCCCAACCCACACCCAGCCAGCTGGCCGCACACTGAGCACATCAGACCCGCCATAGCCTTAGGTCGTCATCTCTCCCCAACCTCGGTTTTCAGGCTCAGAGCCTAGACCTTATCTCCAATCACTGCCCAGGGTTGAACATGATGCAGAGATCATATCTCCTTCCCCATGGCAAGAACCCTTGTAGTTGGCATGTTGTCCAACGTTCAGTGTAGTTGAAACCTGTGTGGACCATGAGGTCCCGACCATGCTTGAGGGCTGCCTTGGGCACAAACATGCATTGTAACCCTCAGCCTGAGTCCCTTATTCAAGTAACACCTCTCAGTGGCTGAACCACGAGCCCGCATATGGGGCTTGCCATGCCCATAGGAACCAAGACCTAACTAGATGGCTGGTATTCCAATTGTCAGTACTCACTGCTCTGCTCTAGAATTCCTCTACTAGGGGGACACCTGTGTCAGAAAACAGTACTCTTCCCTACCCACAGAATGACCCCAAACACTTGGGAGCTTGGCCAATCCCCAGAGAGTGAGACTCTTCCATGGCACATGAGTCAACCCCTACATTAAACGGCCATTATTCACACAACACCCAGAGACAAAACCCTGAGCGACGGCCTCCCACTCACCCTCCTTTCATATTCAGAGGAGCTCCCCTCACTGACTGGAGATCAGGCCAGCCATAATTTTGGCCCCAAACCTAAGTCAAGTTTGTGTTTTCGGACATCTGTCCCCACAGCCCTGGCAAACACAGCCTAAAGGCTGGGTCTTCTGGAGCCATACCACAGGACTGTGCCTGCTCTCTCCTAGAAAACTGTGCCCATTCCATTGGCCACAAATGGAATTGGCCACAAGAATAGGAATTGGCCACAAGAATAGGAATTGGCCACAAATGGAATAGTAGAAACTTCAAATCCCTCGAGGACATCCCACTACTGTAAGCTGCCCTGGACAAACAGGGGCATTCTGACACAAGCTGAGCAACTATCTCCATGCAGGCATGCAGACAGATGTCCACAGAGACAGAAAATTGAAACGGACAGGCCCCTAAGCCCTAATCTGAATTCTTGCCTTAGTTTCCAGGTGTCACTCCTCAGAGGCCTGGGTGTGAAGACGAGCTGTCTCCTTGTCTGTCAGGACGTCTGGTCTCAGGCTGTGTCAGACAGAGAATTAGTGCCCAGGGCAGCCTATCCAATTTGGGTGTGGTCGAGGCCGAGCATGTTCTGTTCGAGCACCGAACAGAACATCTCTCGTCTCCACATGGGAAGCTTCCTTTTTGGAGCTGTGTCAAACCCTTCAGGATGGAGAGTCCTGCAGATTCCCTGAGCCACCGCCAATTTCCAATGTCTCCATGACCATCAACCCACATTATGACCCATCCTCAGGAGAGTCCATTTCAAATCACCCCTTTGTGTAGCTCGCCCAAGAGCCCGCAGATTGAGCCTGCCTTGTCCTGACCAAACAGTGGGGATGTGAGGTGGCATTTCCAGGCATCCATGCTTAGACCCCTGCTCTCGAGTCTTTCCGTATGGGGCATCGTGGAACCATCCAATAGGACTCGACTGTCCTGCAGAAGGAAACCTTAAGGTTTGGAGTAGCTCACAACTCCCATCATAGGGAAACATCCCTGGCCTCATGAAGCCCCTACCCCCTTCAGGAAGGAGCTTTCATGTACATGTACTCTAGCCTGAGGCAACGTCTCATACTCCCCCTGACCTCAGATGCAGGAGATCTCGATTTAGCCTCTGCAGAGTGGGCCTGCTGTGCCCTCGGCCCCAAACCTAATGCTAACTTGTGTTTTCAGACTTCCTTCCTCACACTCCTGGCAAACAAACCCTCCAGACTGGAAATTCCAGAACCACAACACAGCCCGCTGCCTCCCCATCAGAAGAAAAACTTTGCCCTATGGGACTCTCCAGAAACCCCAAATGAGGATCAACATGCTCGGCCTCGACCACACCCAAATTGGATAGGCTGCCCTGGGCACTAATTCTCTGTCTGACACAGCCTGAGACCAGACGTCCTGACAGACAAGGAGACAGCTCGCCACACACCCAGCACATCAGACAAGCCATGGCCTTAGGCCATCATCTATTCCCAACCTCGGTTTTCAGACATCTGAACCTAGACATTATATCAAATCCCCACACAGCTGGGCACCTGAAGCACAAATCAGAACTCCTCTTTCCCCATGGCTCTAAAGCTTGCTGTTGGCATGGAGTCACACCTTCAGGGTATGAGAAACCTTCATGACCTGGAGGCCACGCCCAAACTTGAGTGCCTCCTTGGACACAAACTTGCATTGTGACCCTCAGCATGAGCCCCATGTCGAAGAAAGGCCTCTCAGGGCCTGGACCAAGAGCCCACATATGGTGCTGGCCAAGTCCCTATGCTCCCAATCCTCACCAGAGTTTGAGTTTTCCAGTCTCCCGTACTTGGGGCTCTACTCTGCAATCCCTCTCTTGGAGAAACAACTGAGCCAGACAACAGGACTCCACCCTTCCCACAAAAGGACCCCAAACTCTTTGGATCTGGGCCAAATCCCCAGAGAGGGAAAATCGTCCATAGTCCCTGAGGCCATCACTACAATCCATGGCTATCCTGGACACAACATCCAGAGACAAAGCCTGAGAGAATGCCTCCCACTCGCCCTTCTTTAATAAGCTAAGGAGCTCCCCTCTCGGTCTTTAGATCCGGCCTGCCATACCCTCAGCACCAAACCTAAGCTGAGTTTGTGTTTTCAGACTTCTGTGCTCACAGGCTGGACCCACACAACGTCCAGGCTAGGGCCTCTGGAGCCACACCGAAAGACTGTGCCTGTTCTCTCCAAGGAAACTGTGCCCAATCCATTGACCACAACCCTACAGGTTAGGGAAAACCTCCAAGGCCCATGAGGCCGTCTCGATAGTGTACTCTGCCCTAGACTAAGAGGGGCACTCTGTCACCAACTGAGCAACTATCTCCACTTAGAAACTCAGACAGTGTCCCCAGAGACAGAAGATTGAAACGGACAGGTCCCTAGACCCTAATCTGAACTCTAGCTTTGGTTTCCAGGTGTCTCTTCTCAGAGGACTGGTTTCAAAGACCAGCATGTGGGGCTTTTCTGAGGCACAAAACCGAACCTCTCTTGTCTCCACATGGGGAGCTTTCTTTTTTTTTTTTTTTTAAAGATTTTATTTATTTATTTGACAGAGAGAGATTACAAGTAGGCAGAGAGGCAGGCAGAGAGAGAGAGGAGGAAGCAGGCTCCCTGCCTAGCAGAGAGCCCGATGTGGGACTCGATCCCAGGACCCTGAGATCATGACCTGAGCCGAAGGCAGCGGCTTAACCCACTGAGCCACCCAGGAGCCCCCATGGGGAGCTTTCTTATTGGAGCTGTATCAAACCCTTCAGGTAGGAGAATTCTGCAGGGCCCCTGAACCACCAGCACATTCCAAGGTCTCAATGGACACAAACCCACATTATGACACATCCTCAGGAGAGTCCATTACAACTCAGCCCCCTGGGTATCTTGCCCCAGAGCCAGCAGATCAAACATGTCTTGTCGCTAATGGACGATGGGAATGCGAAGCATTCTGCACTGTGATCCATCCTTCGAACCCTGCTCTCCAGTCCTTCCGTATGGGATGTCCTGGACCCATCCAACAGGACTCGACTGTCTCGCAGAAGTAAACCTTGTGGTTTGGAGAAACATCCAAACTCAGCGTGGGAAAACTTCCTTGGCTTCATGAGGCTCCCGCTTCATGAAGGTGCCATCATGGACACAAACTCCAGCCTCAGCCAACGTGTGATCCTCACCCTGACTTCAGATGCAGGAGATTTTGATTTAGCCTCTGCAGAGTGGGCCTACCGTGCCCTTGGCTCCAGACCTCACCCTATCTTGTGTTTTCAGACTTCTGTCCTCACACGCCTGGCCCACAAGCCCTCCCGATTGGGAATTCTGGGGCCACAATGAAGCACTCTGCCTGCCCCCCAGAAGAGAAACATTTCTTCTTTCTGGTGAGCAGGCAGATGGCTGCATTATGGCTCCAAAATACCCAAGTTGGAGGTCTTGAAGGCAAGGAGTGTGAGGACAGAATTCTGAAAACACAAGCTATGGTTATGCTCAGTGCCGAACATATGTCCGTTCCGATATACAACAGTTGTTTCGAGATCTCCAGCACCTGGGTGAGGGTCAGATGTCTGCTCACCCTGGAGTTTGTATCCATGATGGTCAGCGAATGGTGGGTTGGCCTCAAGAATTCTTGGAGGTTTTTCCAAGCTGGAGCTTGTGAGTTGCTCAAAACATCAAGGTGTCCTACTGCGGGACAGGAGAAGTCTGCTTGCAGTGCTCCAGGGTCCCCCATATGGAAGATTCGATAGCAGAGCTCTCTGAATGGAGGTCTGGGAAACCCATCTCGCCTTACCATTGCAGCTGAGGAACAGGGCAGGCTTGAACCAATGACACTGATTCCATGTTCCAAGTGATCTGCGTTGATGAAATTTCTCAGTATAATGGGTCCCAATGCTGCTTGGTGTCCAGGGAGACCTTAGAATGTGTTGGCGGCTCTTAGGCCATGCAGGATTCTCTATCCTGAGGATTAGACCCAGTACCCAGAAGCCAGGTTTCCTTCTGGGACAGGAGGTGTTCTCTTATACGGCTCACGGACCACAGGTTGGACCATATGTTGAATTTCCAGAACAGGCCTCTGGGGAGACAAGCCTCCAAACCTAAGCTAGGGTTCTGATGATGTTGCAGGGGCATGGCAGGTTCAATCTTCAGACTCCGTGCCATTGACCAGTGTGTCGTCTTGGAGGTAGGTGATGAGTCTGTGTCAGGCTGTGCATTTTTTCCAGAGCGGCCTATGAAATTGGTGTGGTTTCAGGGGCCTTGCAGTTTTCTCCTAATCTGGATATTCTGGGAAACTGAGATGGGCAGAGTTTCCTCAGGAGAGCAGGCCCAATGATGTCGTGTGGTTCTCAAGGCCCCTTCCTGGAGGGCATGTGGGTCAGGACTTTGGGACCAAAATATTCAGACACAAACTCGGGTAAGAGTTAGGAGCGAGGTGATGGCAGTCCAGATCTTCAGACCCTGAGGGAATCTCCTCGGGATTTGAAATTCCGGTGGCTGGGAGGGAGGAGCAAAGGCTTTTCTGTCTGGATTGTGTGTCTAGGATGGCCACAAAATGGAGGGGTGACCTCTTGGGTCCATGGGATATTCTTCCACTCTGGGGATTCTGTTTGGCACCCAAGAGTTTGATGTCTTTCTGGGGAAGAGGAAAACACTGTTTTCCATCTCAGGGCTCATGTCCAAACAGGGATTCCAGAGATGGGTTCTGGGTACAGGCACCTGGAAAACCCAAACAAGGCTTCGGTTTTGGGCCTAGGGTCATGAAAGGTCTGCTCTATGGGATCCTGGTCCAGCTCCCAAGGGGGCTCTTTGGAAAGGGGTCTCATTCTGAGGGTCACAATGCCTGTTTGTGCCCAGCTGATCATCCTGTGTGGGTGTGTTCTCATGGCCCATGCACTTGGCTCCCACTCTGAGGGTTGGACAGTCATCTCAGCATTCAGTTTTCTGGCTATGAGGAAAGAGGAGTACTCTTTTGTGCTTCAGGGTTTTCTATGGGCAGGAATTTGAGGTAAGTCTGGGACAGGTACCTGAATACCCAGGTTGGTTCGATATGATGGCCTCGGGCCAAGGCTGGACCCACCTGCAGCATATGGGGCCTACTATCTGGGTGGCTGACATGAGTTCGGGGATTGGGCTGTGTCAGGGCATTTGTGCAGAGGTCGGCCTATTATATTGGGGTGTCATTGATGGCCGTACATGAGGATCCTCATGTGGGTTTCTGCAAAGACCCATAGAGCACTTCTTCTTTCTTGTGGGCAGGCAGAAGGCTGCGTTGTGGCTCCAGAATTCCCAATATGGAGGGCTTGCAGGCAAGGAGTGTGAGGACAGAAGTCTGAAAACACAAGCCACGGATAAGCTCGGTGCCAAGCACATGGTCATTCCAATGTGCAGTGGTTGTTTCGAGATCCCCAGCACCTGAGTATGGGCGAGGTTCAGATGTCTGCTCACACTGGAGTTTGTATCCATGATGGTCAATGAATTGTGGTGTGGCCTCAAGAATTCTTGGAGGTTTTACCATGCAGGACCTTGTGAGCTGCTCCAAACAGCAAGGTGTCCTACTGCGGGCCATAGGAAGTCCGCTTAGAGGGCTGCAGTGTCTCCAATATGGAAAGATTCGATAGGAGAGCTCTCTGAATGGAAGCCTGGGAAGACTTCCTTGCTTTTCCATTGTAGCTGAGGAACATGGCAGGCTTGTTCTGCTGGTTCTGGTTTCAATTTCCAAGTGATCTAAGTTCACGGATGTTCTCAGTCTAACGAGTCACAATGCTGTCTGGTGTCCATGGAGAGACATTAGAATGTTGTGGTGCATCTGTGGCCATGCAGGATTCTCCTACCTGAGGGTTAGAACCAGTTCCCAGGAGCCAGGTTTCCTTCTTGGGACAGGAGGGGTTCTTTTGTATGTCTCAGAGACCACATATCGGATCATATGTTGGATTTCAAGAACAGGCCTCTGGGCACAGAGGCCTGAATATCTAGGCTAGGGTTCTGATGAGGTTGTTGGTGGCTTGTCATGTTCAACCTTCAGACTCAGAGCCTTTGACCTGCATGTCTTCCTGGAGATAGGTGGTGAGGCTCTGTCAGATTGTGCATTTTTTCCAGAGTGGCCTATGAAATTGGGGTGGGCTCAGGGGCCTTGCAGGTTTCTCCTAATCTGGAGAGTTTGAGCAACTGAGATGACAGAGTTTCCTCTGGAGAGCAGGCCCAGTGATGTAGTGTGGTTCTGGTGGCGCCATCCTGGAGGGCATGTGGTTAAGGCTCTGGGACCAAAGTCTTCAGACATAAAATTGAGTAAGAGTTAGGGGCGAGTTGATGGCAGGCCCAATCTTCAGACACTGAGTGCAGCTCCTCGGGATTTGAAATTCGTATACCTGGGAGGCAGGAGCAAAGACTTTTCTGTTTGCATTTTCTCTAGGATGGCCTTGAAAAGGTGGGCTGTCCTCATGTGTCCATGGGATATTCTACTTCGCTGGGGATTCAGCCCGGCACCCAAGAGTTTGGTTTCTTACTGGGGGAAGGGGAGAGCACGGTTTACTGTCAGGGTTCTGTCAAAACTGGTATTCCAGACATGGGTTCTGGGTCCTTGTGCCTGGATAACCCTACAAAGGCTTAGGACTTGGGCCTAGTGGCATGACAGGCCCACTCTGTGGGGCCGTGGTCCAGCTCACATGGGGACTTGTTGGAAATGGGACTCAGGGTGAGGGTCACAATGCCTATTTGTGCCCAGCTGCCCATCCTGAGTGGGCCTTGTCTCTTGTTCCATGCACCTGGATCCCAATCTAAGGGTTCTACCACCATCTCAACATTTAGTTTTCTTGCCATGGGGAAGGAGGAGTACTCTTTTATGCTTCAGAATCCCCCATGTGCACGATTTTGAGCTATATTCTGGAATAGGTCGTGAATACCCAGGTTGGTTCGAGATGAAGGACTCAGGTCAAGGCAGGTCACACCTCCCGGATATGGGGGCCCGTTTTCTGGGTGGCTGCCAGGAGGTCAGGGCTCGGGCTGTGTCAGACAGCATTAGTGCACAGGCTGGCCTATGATATTGGGGTGCCATAGAGGGCTGTGCAGTTGGATCCTCATGTGGGGTTTCATGCAGACCCATAGGGCACTTTTTTCTGGTGAACAGGCAGAAGGCTGCATTGTGGCTCCCAGCTTCCCAATATTGAGGGTGTGATGGCAAGGAGTGTGAGAACAGGAGGCTGAAAATACAAGCTATGGTTAAGCTCAGTGCAGAGCACATGGCCGTTCCAATGTTCAGCAGTTGTTTCGAGATCTCTAGCACCTAAGTATGGGCGAGGGTCAGATGTATGCTCACGATGGAGTTTGTATCTATCATGGCCAACAAATGAAATATTCAGAACCTGAGTAAGGGTGGATGTAGATGTTTGCTCACACTGGAGTTTGTGTCTATAATTACCGAGAAATGGAGGATTAGCATCAAGAGGCCACGGAGGATTCCCCACGCTGATGCATGTGAGATGCTACAAACAGCAAGGTTGCTTTTTCTACTGGACACGTGGAGTCTGGTTTATTTGCTCCACGGTCCCCCATGTGGAAAGTATGGGTAGCAGAGCTCTTCCGCATGGATTCCGGGAAAGCACACCTCCACTGACCAATGCAGCTGAGGAACATGGTAGGTTCCTTAGGGTGGCTCTGGGGCAAAGTACCAAGGACTTGAGTTGACATGGAATCTCTTGAAAATGGGTCACAATGATTGTTTGTTATCAGGTATATTTTAGAATGTGCTGGTGGCTAAGATGCCATGCAGGATTCTTCTACCCTGAGGGTTTAACACAGGTCGAAGGGCACGGTTTCCTTCTGGGGACAGGAGATGTAGTGTTGTGTGGCTCAGGGACCACATGTTGTATCATAAGTTCGTATTCAAGAACAGGCCTCTGAAAATAGATGCCTGATAACCTAATCTAGGGTTCCAGTGAGGTCACAGAGGCATGAGAGGTTCAATCTTCAGACTCAGGACAGTTGACTTGGGTGTCTGCCTGGATGTAGGTGATCAGGGTGTTTCAGACTGTGCACTTGTGTCCACAGTAGCCTCCAATATTGGGGTGGCCACAGGGGCCTTGCATTTTTCCACCAACTCTGGATGGTTTTGGTAACTGTGACAGGCACAATTTCAATAGGGATGGCAGCCACAGTCCTGTGGTGTGACTCCAGAGACCCCATCCTGGAGGGCATGTGAGCCATGGTTTTTGGAGAGAAGTCTGTAAACACAAACTCGGGTTAGGGTTAGTGGCATGGTTATCACAGGGCAATGCATAGACATGGAGGGCTACTCGTCAGGAAGAGTAATTTGAGTGACTGGAAGGCAGTAGCCCAGGATTTTATATCTGGATTGTGTGTCCAGAATGGCCTCGGAATGCAGCTGTGGTCTCATGGGACCATGGGAGATTTTTCTACCCTAAGGATCCTGGCAGCTACCAATAGTTTGATGGCTTTTCGGGATGGGAAGAGTGCTGTTTTTGATCTTACGGGTGCCCCAAAACAGGGATTCCAGAGATGGGGTCTGGGTCTAGGTGCCTGGAAAATCCCACCAAGTATTATGATTTGGGCCTAGGGGCGTTACAGGCCTGCAATGCAGGATCCTAGTGGTGTAACTGAGAGGTCTTGTTTGAAAGCATGCTCAGGCTGAGGGACACCATGCCTGTTTGTGCCCAGAGGGGCCCTCAGGAGAGGGCGTGGTCTCATTGGCCATACAGCTGGCTTCCACTTTGAGGATTGGACACCCATTGTAACAGCCAGGTTTCCTGCCATGGAAAGAGGAGTTCTCCATTGTGCTTCAGATACCCCCATTGGCAGGGTTTCCAGCAAAGGTCTGGGGAAAGTTTCCTGAATACCAAGGATGTGTAAAGATGATGGACTTGGGCCATGGCCAGTCTCACATGCTGGTAATGGGGCCTGCTCTCTTGGTGGCTGACACTATGTCGGGGTCATGCTCTGTTAGACACAGCACTAGTGGCCAGGGCAGTCTATGAATCGGGGTTCTGTTGAGGGCCGAGCATATTTATCCGCATGTGGGGTTTCTGGGCAGACTCACCACGCACCTCTTCTTTCTATGGGTATGTCAGAATGCTGCATTGTGGATCCAGAATACCCTATCATGAGGGCTTGGGAATAGTATGTTGACGATGGATTTATAAACACAAGCTGTGGTTCAATTCAGTCCCAAGTAGAAAGCATTTCCAATGTGCAGCAGCTTATTCGAGATATCTAGCAGCCGAGTAAAGGCAGATGTCAGATATTTGCTCACACTGAATTTGTGTCTATTTTGACCGACCAGTTGAGGGTGGCAACAAGAGGCCATGGATGATTTCCCACGCCAAACTTGGGAGATGCTCCGAACAGCAAGGATTCCTTCTTCAGGACAGTTGGAGTCTGGTTTGTTTGCTCCAGAGTCCCCCGTGTGGAAAGTATGGGTAGCAAAGCCCTCCCACTTGGATGCCTGGAAAGCACAACTCCATTGACATTTGCAGCTTAGGAACATGACAAGTTCGTCCTGCTGGCTCTGGGACGAAGTACCCAGGCCTTGAGTTGACAGGAATCTCTTGCAGTTTGGTCACAATGCTGATTTATTATGAGGGATATCTTAGAATGTGCTGGGGCTAATGTGCCGTGCAGGATTCTCATAAATGGAGGGTTTGGCACAGGTCAAAGAGCACAGTTTCCTTCCTGGGACAGGAGATGTTCTGTTGTGTGGCCCAGGGACAACGTGATGTATCCTAACATGGTATTCCAGAACAATCCCCTGAGCACAGATGCCTAAAATCCTAATCCAGGGTTCCAATGCAGTCCTAGGGCCATGTCAGATTCAATCTTCTGACTCAGGACCATTGACTTGGCTGTCTGCCTGGATGTAGGTGATCAGGTTGTTTCAGACAGTGCATTTGTGTCCAGAGTGGGTGCCAATATTGGGGTTGGTTCAGGGGCCTTGCAGGTTTCTCCTAATCTTGATGGTTTGGGCAACTGTGATGGGCACAGTTTCCTTGGTGATAGAAGCACAGTGCTGTAGTGTGGCTCCAGAGACCCCATTCTGCTGGGCATGTGATCCATGGTTTTTGAAGAGAAATCTGCAAAGGCAAATTCAGGTTAGGGTTATTGGCATGGTGGTCACAGGCCTAATGCATAGACCTGGAAGGCAGCTCATCAGGAACTGTAATTGACGTGAAGGGAAGGCGGTAGCAAAGACTTTTCTATCAGGATTGTGTGTTCAGGATGGCCTCGGAATGCAGGTGTGTTCTCATGGGTCCATGGAACACTTTTCCTCTCTAAGGATCCTGGCGGCCCTCCATAGTTTGATGGCATTTTGGGGAAGGGAAGAATGCACTTTTCCATTTTAGGGGTGCCCCAAAACAGGGATTCCAGAGTTGGGCTTTGTGTCTGGGTGCCTTGAAACTCCCACCAAGTGTTAGGATTTGGGCCTAGGGGTGTAACGGAACTGCAATGCAGGATCCTCGTGGTATAACTGAGAGGGCTTGTTTGAAATCGTGAGGAAGGGCCTGGTGATTCTGCCCAGAAACTCCCCATGAAGATCAATCTACTTGGCCCTCGAGGGAACACAGATTTATACTTTGCCCTGGCTATCAATGCTGTTTCTGAGAGTGCCTGAGCCCTGACTTTGTGTCAGGACCCAGAGTGCGGGGTCCAAATCCAGCATGTGATACCAGCCATGGCCCAGGGCTGTCATCTCTATCCATCCTTGCTATTCATGCAACTGCCCCACACCTTTGCTGAAATCCCTACCAATGGGGGAACCTGAAGCACAATAGAGAACTCCTCGTTCCATATGGCAGGAGTCCTGACTGTTGGGATAGGTGTCAAACCCTCAGAATGGGAACCAGCTGCATGGCCAAGAAGAGCATGCCCATTCCTGAGGGCCGCCCTGAACACAAGCAGGCATTGTGACCCTCAGTCTGAGCATGCTTTCAAACAAACGCTCTCAGTTGCAACTCCAGGATCTGGCAATGCATGACTGGTACACACCTAGGCCCAAATCCTAACTCTTGATGGGATTTTCCACGTGCCCATTCCCAGAGCCAGTCACTGGAATCCCTGTTTTGGGGCACCCCTATGATGAAAAACAGCACTCTTTGCTTCTCTTGGAAAGCAACCAAACTATTGGGAGCCACCAAGATCCTTCAGAGAAAAAATCTCCCATGGACCCATGAGGCAACACCTGCATTCCGAGACCATTGTGGATACAAAATCCAGATACAATAGCCTGTGCTACTGCCTTCGAGTCACCTGATTTACTGTTCCTGACGTGCTGCCCTCCAGGTCTATGCATTGGGCCTGCGATCACCTCACCACTAACCCTACCCTGAGTTTGTTTGCAGACTTCTCTCCCAAAACCATGGCTCACATGCCCTCCAGGATGGGGTCTATGGAGTCACACCACAGGGCTGTGCCTTCCATCCCCAAGGACACTGTGTCCATCACAGTTTCTCAATTCCTCCAGATTAGGATTAACCTGCAAGGCCCTTGAGTCCACCCCAATATTGGAGGCCACTCTGGAAGCAAATGCACAGTCTAAAACATCCTGATCACCTCCATCCAGGCAGACACCCAAGTCAATGGTCCTGAGTCTGATGCTTGTACCTGACATGCACCTAGGACCTCATTGGAAGCCTAGATTAGTTTTTCAGGCATCTGTCCACAGAGGCCTCTTCTGGAATACCAACTTCGGATACAACATATGGTCCCTGAGCCCCACAATAGAACATGTCCTGGCCCCATAGGGAATACTTGTGCTGGGACTTGTGTCAAACCCTCAAGGTAGATGAATCCTGCATGGCCCCTTAGCCACTGGCGTTTCTAAGATCTCGCTGGGAGCAAACCAGCATTGTTACCCATGTGCATGAGATTCCTGTCAAAATAAGTCCTTGGTACTTCGCCCCAGATACACAAGAATGAACCTGCCATGTTCCTAAGCTATAATGGTCAGTGGAGGTGTGCTTTCTAGGCATCCATACGGGAGTGCTCTGCTACACAAACTTTCCACATGGGGTACACTGGAGACAACTAACCAGAATGCCCCTGTCTGTTTGAAGGAAACGTTCTGTTTGGACCTTCTCCCAAGCCCCAGCGTGGGAAATCCTCCATGGCCTCTTGATGCCACCCTTCCTTTTGTTGGTCATCATAGACACAAACTCCGACATGAGCAAATATCTGACATCCGCCCTTACTCAGGTGCTGGACTTTCAATTCAATCACTGCACACTGGAACTGCCTTTTGCGTGATTGAATGTAACCATAGCTTGGGTTTACAATTTCATCCTCACCCTACTGGTCCGCAATATCTCTTGAGCGGGAATTCTTGAGCCACTACGCAACATTCTGCCTTCCACATAGAAAGAAGAAGGATCTATTGAGTCTGCCCAGAAACTGCACATGATGATCAATCTACTCGGCCCATGAGGCAACCCTGATTAATAGTTTTCCCTGGCCACTAGTGCTGAGTCTGACAGAGCCTGATCCCCGACCTCGTGTCAGCCACCCAGAGGTCGGGGCCCATATTCAGCATGAGAGATTGGCCCTGGCCCTGAGACGTCATCTCTACCTATCCTTGTTATCCAAGCAACTGTCCCCGACCTTTCCTGGAATCCCTACCAATGGGAGAACCTGAAGAACAATAGAGAACTCCTCCTTCCCCATGGCAGGAATCCTGGCTGTTGGGATAGTTGTCCAACCCTCAGCATGGGAGCCAGCCACATGGCCAATGAGACTATTTCCACTCCTGCGGGCCGACCTGGGCACAAGGAGGAATGGTGATCCTCAGCCTGATCACGCTTTCAAACAAACTCTCTCAGTTGCTTCTCCAGTACTCGCACTGCAGACCTGGTATGCCGCTAGGCCCAAATTCTAACCCTTGGTGGGATTTTCCAGGTGCCCAGACCCAGAGCCCTTCTCGGAATCCCTGTTTGGGGAACACATAAGATGAAAAACAGCACTCTTCCCGTCCCCGAGAAAGGCACCAAACTATTGGGAGCCGCCAAGATCCTTAGAGTGGATAAATCTCCCATGGACCCATGAGAACAAACCTGCATTCCGAGGCCATCCTGAACACACAATCCAGATAGTTTTAAAAGCCTGTGCTACTGCCTTCGAGTCACCCTATTTACAGTTCCAAACGAGCTGCCCTACAGACCTATGCCTTGGGCCTGTTATCACCTCGCCATTAACCCTAACCCCAGTTTGTGTTTGAAGACTTCTCTCCCAAAACCATGGCTCAAATACCCACCAGGATGTGGTCAGTGGAGCCACACCACAGGAAAGTTCCTGCCATCCCCAAGGAAACTGTCAGAGTTGCCCAAACCCTACAGATTAGGAGAAACCTGCAAGGACACTGAGCCCTGTACAATATTGGAGGCCACTCTGGATGCAAATGTGCAGTCTGAAACACCCTGATCACCTCCATCCAGGCAGACACCAATGTCAATGGTCCTGATTCAGATGACTGAACTTGACATGCCCCTAGGACCTCATTGGAAGCCTAGATTAACTTTCCAGGCATTTCGTCTCAGAGGCCTATTCTGTAATACCAACATGATACAACATATGGTCCCTGAGCCCCACAACAGAAAATCTCCTGTCCCCAGATGGAATCCGTGCTCTTAGACTTCTGTCAACCCTCAGGGTATATGAATTCTGCACAGCCCCTTAGCCAAAAGCACATTCTAAGTTCTCCCTTGTAACAAACCAGCATTGTGACCCATCTTTATGAGATTCCATGTCACATCAAGTCCTTGGTAATTTGCCTCAGAGCCCCCAGAATGTACCTGCCATGTTCCTAAGCTGCAATGGTCAGTGGAGGTGTGCTTTCCAGGCATCCATGTTGGAGTACTCTGCTACCCAGTCTTTCCACATGTGGGACCCTGGAGCAAACAAACCAGACTGCCTCTGACCGGTAGAAGGGAAACTTCTGTTTGGAGCATCTCAGAAGTACCAGCGTGAAAAATCCTCCATGGCCTCTTGACACAACCCCTCCATTTGTCGGTCATCATAGACCAAAACTCCAGCATGAGTAAATATCTGACATCCCCCCTTATTTAGGTTCTGGATTTTCATTTCCAGCACTACACACTGGAACTTCGTTTTGCATGACACTGAATTTAACCACAGCTTGGGTTTAGAATTCCATCCCCAGCCTCCTGGTCGGCAAACCCTCTTGAGAGGGAATTCAAGAGCCACAAAACAACATTCTGAATTCCCAATAGAAAGAAATAGGGTGTGGTGAATCTGCCCAGAAACTCCACATGGGGATCAATCTGCTTGGTGCTCGAGGGAACCTTGATTTATAGGCTGTCCTGGGCACTAGTTATGTGTCTGACAGATCCTGAGCCAAGATCTAGTGTCAGCCACCCAGAGATCTGAACCCATATCCAGCATGTATGATCGGCCAGGGCCCAAGTCCGTCACCTCTACCCATCCTTGGTATTCAAGCATCTGTCCCCAGACCTTTGCTGGAATCCCTGCCAATGGGGGAACCTGAAGCACAATAGAGAACTCCTCTTTCCCCATGGCAGGAATCCTGGCTGTTGATATGGGTGTCCAAACCTCAAAGTGGGAGCCAGCTGCATGGCCAAGGAGACAACGCCCACTCATGAGGGCTGCCCTGGGTACAAGCAGCCATTGTGACCCTCAGCTTGAGCACGCTTTCAAACAAACGCTCTCAGTTGCATTCCAGGATCATGCACTGCAGGCATGGTATGCACCTAGGACAAAATCCTAACACTTGGTGGGATTTTCCTTGTTCACATACCCAGAGCCCATCATTGGAATCGCTGTTTTTTGGCACCTTTAAGATGGAAAACAGCACTCTTCACTTCCCTGAGAAAGCCACCAAACTATTGGGAGCCCCTAGGTTCCTTGAGAAGAAATATCTCCCATGGTCAAATGAGTCCACACGTGCATTCTGAGGCCATCGTGGATACACAATCCAGATACAATAGCCTGTGCTACTGCCTTCGAGTGACCTGATTTACAGTTCCTGACGTGCTTCCATCCAGGTCTATGCATGGGGACTGTGATCACCTCGCCACTAAACCTATCCCGAGTTTGTGTGTGCAGATCTCTCTCCAAAAACCATGGCTCACATGCCCTCCATGATGGGGCCCCTAGAGTCACACCACAAGACTGTGCCTGCAATCCCCAAGGAAACTGGGCCTATTACAGTTGCCCAAAGCCTACAGATTAGGAGAAACCTGCAAGGCTCCTGAGCCCACCCCAATATTGGAGGCCGCTCTAGATGCAAATGCGCAGTCTGAAACACCCTGATCACCTCCATCCAGGCAGACACCCAAGTCAATGGTCCTGAGTCAGATAATTGAAACTGACATGGCCCTAGGACCTCATTGGAAGCCTAAATTATCTGTTCAGGCACCTGTCCTCAGAGGTATCTGCTGGAATACCCACTTATGATACAACATATGGTCCCTGAACCCCACAACAGAAAACCTCCTGTCCTCAGAAGGAAGCCGTGCTCTTGGACCTGTGTCCAACCCTCAGGGTATATGAATTCTGCACATCCCCTTAGCCACCAGAACATTCTAAGATCTCCCTGGTAACAAACCTGCATTGTGACCCATCTTCATGAGGCTCCATGTCAACTCAAGGCCGTGGTACTTCGCCCAGAGTAACCATAATGATCCTGCCAGGTTCCTTAGCTGCAATGGTCAATGGAGATGTGCTTTCCAGACCTCCTTACAGGAGTGCTCTGCTACACAAATTTTCCACATGAGAAACTGGAGCAAACAAACCAGACTCCCCTGTCAGATAGAAACTTTGATGTTTGGAGCATCTCACAAGACCAGGGTGGGATATCCTCCATGGCCTCTTGACGCCACCCCTCCATTTGCTGGTCATCATAGACACAAACTCCAGCCTGAGCAAACATCTGAAATCTGCACATACTCAGGTTGCTGATATTGCAATCAGCTGCTGCACACTGGAACTGCCTCTTGCTTGGCACTGAATTTAACCCTAGATTTGAATTACAATTTCATCCTCACCCTACTGGTCCGCCATATCTCTATAAAGGGAATTCTAGAGCCACAACACAACACTTGCCTTCCTCATAGAAAGAAGGACCTGGTGAGTCTGCCCAGAAACTGCGCATGAGGATCAATATACCCAACCCAGTAGGGAACCCCTATTTAGAGTTTGCCCTGGCCACTAGTGCTGTATCTGACAGAGCCTGAGCCCCGACCTCGTGTCAGCCACCAGAGGGTGGGGCCCATATCGAGCATGTGAGACTGGCCATGGCCTAGGGCCATCATCACTACCCATCCTTGGTATTCATGCATCTGTCCCCTAGACCTTACCTGGAATCCCTACCAATGGGGAAACCTGAAGGACAATAGAGAAGTCCTCCTTCCCCATGGCAGGAATCCTGGCTTTCAGATGGATGTCCAACACTCAGAATGGGAACCAGCTGCATGGCCAAGTAGACAACGCCCACTCCTCATGGCCTCCTGGACACAAGCAGGAATTGTGACCTTCAGCTTGAGCATGTTTTCAAACAAATGTGCTCAGTTACACCCCCAGGATCCCGCACTGCAGGCCTGGTATGCCCCTAGTCCCAAATCCTAACCCTTGGTGGGATTTTCCAAGAGCTTAGACCCAGAGCCCATCTCTGGAATCCTTGTTTTGGGGCACGTCTAACCTGGAAACCAGCACTCATCCCTTCCCTGAGAAATCCACCAAACTATTGGGAATCTCCAGGATCCTTGAGAGGAAAAATCTCCCATGCACCCATGAGAGCACACCTGCATTAAAGGCCATCCTGGAAATTAAATCCAGATACAATTGCCTGTGCTACCACCTTCGAGTCACCTGGTTTACAGTTCCAGACTTACTGCCCTCCAGATCTATGGACGATCACCTCGCCACTAACCCAAAGCCGAGTTTGTGTTTGCAGACTTCTCTCTCAAAACCATGGAGCACCTGCCTTCCAGGATGGGGTCTCTGGAGTCACACCACAAGACTGTGCCTGCAATCCCCAAGGAAACTGCCCATCACAGTTGTCCAAACCCTCCAGATAAGGAGAAACCTGCAAGGACCCTGAGCCCACCCTAGTACTGGACGCCACTCTGGATGCAAATGCACAGTCTGAAAGACCCTGATCACCTCCTTTCAGGCAGACACCAGAGTTAATGGTCCTGAGTCAGAAGATTGAACCTGACATTTCCCTAGGACCTCATTCGAACCCTAGATTAGGTTTTCAGTCATCTGTCCTCAGAGGCCTGTTCTGGAATACCAACTTATGATACAACATATGGTCACTGAGCCGCACAACAGAACATCTCCTATCCCCAGACAGAATCCGGGCTCTTGGACCTATGTTAAATCCTCAGGCTAGATGATTCCTGCACGGCCCTTTAACCACCAGCATATTCTAAGATCTCCCTGGTAACAAATAAGCATTGACACCCATATTCATGAGGATCCATGTCCAATCCAGTCCTTGGATATTCGCCTCAGAGCCACCAGAATGAACCTGCCATGTTCCTCCACTGCAATGTTCAGTAGAGGTGTGCCTTCTAGGCATCCATGCGGGAGAGCTATGCTATCCAATTTTTCCACAAGGTGAACCCTGGATCAAACATATCTGACTGCCCCTGTCCGGTAGAAGGAAACCTTCCTGTTTGGATCATCTCACAAGCCCCAGCCTGGGAAATCCTCCGTGGCCTCTTGACGCCACCCTCCATTTGTTGGTCATCATAGACACAAACTCCAGCATGTGCAAATATCAGACATCCGCCCTTACTAAAGTGCTGGATATTCAATTCAACCACTGCACACTGGATGTGTCTTTCGCTTGACATTGAATTTAACCATAGCTTGTGTTTACAATTCCATTCTCAGCCTCCTGGTCCACAAGTCCTATTGATATGGAATTCTAGAGCCACAACACAACATTCTGCTTTCCCAATAGAAAGAAAATGGGCCTGGTGAGTCTGTCCAGAAACTCCACATGATGATCAATCTTCTCCGTGCTCAAGGGAACCCCGATTTATAGGCCTGCCCTGGGCCTAGTGTTGTGTCTGACAGAGTCTGAGAAAAGACCTTGTGTCAATCACCAAGAGATTGGTGCCCATATCCAGCATGTGAGACTGGGAATGGCCCAAGTCTGTCACCTCTACCCATCATTGGTATCTGTCCTAGATAGGCATCTGTCCTTAAAACTTTGCTGTAATTCCTTCCAATGGGGGAACCTGAAGCACAATAGAGTACTCCTCCTTCCCTATGGCAGGAATCCTGGCTGTTGGGATGGGTGTCCAACCACAAAGTGGGCCCTGGCTGCATGGCCAAGGAGATTACACCCACTCATGAGGGCCACCCTGGGCACAAGCAGGCAATGTGAACCCCAGCCTGAGAATGCTTTCAAACAAGCCCTCTCACTTGACCCAAAAGCTTCCCGCATTGCAGGCCAGGTATGCCCCGTGGCCCAAATCCTAACACTTAGTGGGATTATCCAGGGGTCCAGACACAGAGCCAGTCTCTGGAATTCCCTAATTTGGGGAACCACCAAGATGGAAAACAGCACTCTTCCCTTCCCCGAGAAAGCCACCAAACTATTGGGAGCCACCAGGTAGCTTAGAGAGGAAAACCTCCATGGATCCATTAGACCACACCTGCATTCCACGGCCATCCTGGACACACAATGCAGATACAAAAGCCTGTGCAACCCCCTTCGAGTCATCTAATTTACAATTCCTGATGAGTTGACTTCCAAGTCTATGCATTGGACCTGCAATCAACTCGCCACTAACCCTAACCCAAGTTTGTGTTTGCAGACTTCACTCCCAAAACCATGGCTCACATGCCCTCCAGATTGTGGTATCTGAAGCCACACCTAAGGACTATGCCTGCCTTCCTCAAGGAAACTGTGCCCATCACTGTTGTCCCAAATCTCTAGATTAGGAGAAACCTGCAAGGCCCCTGAGACCACCTCAATATTGGCGGTCACTCTGGACTCAAATTGGCAGTCTGAAAAACCCTGATCACCTCCATCCAGGCAGACACCCAAGTCAATGATCCTGAGTCAGAAGATTAAACCTGACATGCCCTGAGGACTTCATTGGAACACTAGATTAGGTTTTCAGGTATCTGTCCTCAGAGGCCTGTTCGGGAATACCAACTTATGATACAATATGTGGTCTCTGAGGCACAGAACAGAAGATCTCCTGGACCCAGAAGTAAGCCCTGCTTGTGGACCTATGTCAAACCCTCAGGGTAGATGAATCCTACACGACCCCTTAGCAACCAGCACATTCTATGATCTCCCTGGTAACAAACCAGCATGGTGACCCATCTTCATGAGACTCCATGTCAACTCAAGGCCTTGACACTACACCCCAGAGCCACCAGAACAAACCTGCTATGTTCCTAAGCTGCAATGGTCAATGGAGGTGTGCTTTCTAGGCATCCATACGGGACTGCTATGCTACACAAACTTTCCACATGAGAAACCTGAGCAAACAAACCAGACTCCTCCTGTCAGGTAGAAAGAAACATTGATGTTTGTAGCATCTCACAAGCCCCAGAGTGGGAAATCCTCCATGGCCTCTTGACGTCACCCCTCCATTTGTCAGTATTCATAGACACAAACTCCAGCCTGAGCAAACATCTGACATCTGCCCATACTCAGGTGCTGATATTGGAGTCAGCTGCTGCACACTGGAACTGCCTTTCACTTGGCACTGAATATAACCCTACCTTCGGATTACAAATCCATCCTCAACTTACTGGTCTGCAAGCCCTCTTGATAGAGAATTCTGGAGTCACAATGAAGCATTCTGCCTTCCCCATAGAAAGAAGGACTTGGTGAGTCTGCCCAGAAACTGCACATGAGGATCAATCCACTCAGTCCACGAGGGAACCCTGATTTGTAGTTTGCCCTGGTCACTAGTGCTTTGGCTGACAGAGCCTGAGCCTCAACCTCCTGTCAGCCACCCAGAGGGTGGAGCCCATATCCAGCATGTGAGAACGGCGATGGCCCAGGTCCGTCATCTCTACCCATCCATGATATTCAGGCATCTGACCCCTAGGCCTTTGCTGGAATCCCTACCAATGGGGGAACCTGAAGCACAATAGAGAACTCCTCCTTCCCCATGACAGGAATCCTCGCTTTGGAATGGGTGTCCAACATTCAGAATGGCATCCGTCTACATGGGCAATGAGACCACACACAATCCTGAGGGCTGACTGTGCACAAGCAGGCATTGTGACCCTCCACTTGATCATGATTTCAAACAAATGTTCTCAGTTGCAACTCCAGACCCGCATTGCAGGCCTTGTACACCCCTAGGTCCAAATCCTAACACTTGGTGGGATTTTCCATGCGCCCTGACCCAAAGCCTGTCTCGTAGTTCCCTGTCCTGGGGCACCCCTAAGATGGAAAACAACACTCTTCCTTTCCCTGAGAAAGCCACCAAACTATTGGGACCCGCCAGAATCCTTGAGAGGAAAAATCTACCATGGACCCATGAGACCACACCTGCATTCCAAGGCCATCCTGGAAATTCAATACAGATACAATAGCCTGTGCTACTGCCTTTGAGTCACCTGATTTAAAGTTCCTGACTTGCTGCCCTCCAGGTCTATTAATTGGGCCTGCGATCACCTCACCACTAACCCTACCCCGAGTTTGTGTTTGCAGACTTCTCTCCCAAATCCATGGCTAACATGCCCTCCAGAATGGGGTCTCTGGAGCCACACTAAAGGACTGTGCCTGCCATCCCCAAGGAAAATGTGCCCGTCACAGTTGTCAAAACCCCCCAGATAAGGAGAAAACTGCAAGGACCATGAGCACACCCCAATATTGGAGGCCACTCTGGACGCAAATGTGCAGTCTGAAATCCCATGATCACGTTCATCCAGGTAGACACCAGAGTCAATGGTCCTGAGTTAGAAGATTGAACCTGACATGACCCTAGGACTTCATTGGAACCCTAGATTAGGTTTTCAGGCATCTGTCCTCATAGGCCTGTTCTTAAAAACCAACATATGATAAAACATATGGTCCCTGAGCCACAAAACAAAACATCTCCTGTCCCCAGACAGAATCCGTGCTCTTGGACCTGTGTCAAATCCTCAGGGTAGATGAGTCCTGCATGACCCCTTACACACCAGCACATTCTTAGATCTCCCTGGTAACAAACCAGCATTGAAACCTATCTTCATGAGATTCCTTCTCCAATCCAGTCCTTGGTACATTGCCTCAGGGCCACCAGAGTGAATCTGCCATGATCCTCAGAAGCAATGGTTAGTGGAGGTGTGCTTTCCAGGCATCCATGCAGGAGAGCTATGCTACCCATTCTTTCCATATGTGGGACCCTGGAGCAAACAAGCCAGACTGCCCCTGTCCAGTAGAAGGAAACCTTGCTGTTTGGAGCATCTCACAAGCCCCAGTCTGGGAAATCCTCCATGGCCTTTTGACACCACCCCTCCATTTGTCGGTTATCATAGACAAAAACTCTAGTGTGAGCAAACATCTGACATCCACCCTTATTCCAGTGCTAGATGTCTTGAATAAACTGCTGCACACTGGTACTTCCTTCCGCTTGGCGCTGAATTGAACCTTAGCTTCTGTTTACAATTCCATCCTCACCAAACAGGTCACAAGTCCCTCTTGGTAGGGAAAGCTGGTGCCAGAATCCAGCATTCTGCCTTCCACATCGAATGAAGAAGTGCCTGGTGAGTCTGCCCAGAATCCCCCACATGAGGATCAATGTGCTTGGCCCTCAAGTCAACCCTGATTTATAGGCTGCCATGGCCACTAGTGTTGTGTCTGACAGAGCCTGAGGCCCAACAGTGTTTCATCCACTAGAGAGTGGCCCCATATCTAGCATTTGGTATGATCATGGCACAAGTACATGATATCTATCCATTCTTGGTATTCAGGAACCTGTGCCCAGACCATGGCTGGAATCCCTGCCAATGGGGTAACGGGAAGCTCAATAGAGAACTCCTCTTTCCCCATGGCAATAACCGTGGCTGTTGGAATGGGTGTCCAAACCTCAAAGGGGGAGCCAGTTACAAGACCAATGAGACTGCGCCCACTCCTGAGGACTGCCCTGGGCGGAAACAGACATTGTGACCCTCAGCCTGAACATGCTTTCAAACAATTCCTCTCAGTTGCACCACCATGATCCCGCATTGCAGGCCTGGTACACATCTAGGTACAAATCCTAAAATTTGGTGGGATTTTCCAGGTGCCCAGACCCTGATCCCGTCTCTGGAATCCCTGTTTTGGGGCACCCATCAGATGGAAAACAGCACTCTTCCCTTCCCCAAAAAAGCCACCAAACTGTAGGGAGTCAGGAGGATCCATAGAGAGGAAAAGTCTCCCATGGACCCATGAGAACACCCTGCATTCCAAGGCCATCCTGGACACACAACCCAGAGAGAAAAGCCTGTTCTACCGCCTTCCAGTCACCATAATTACAGTTCCAGATGAGCTGTCCTCCAGGTCTATGCATTGGACCTGCGATCACCTCGCCACTCACCCTAATCTGAATTTCTCTACCTAAAACATGGCACACATGCCTTCCAGGATGGGGTCTCTGGATCCACACCACAGGACTGTCCTTGCCATACCCAAAGAAACTGGGGCCATCACAGTTGCCCAACAATTCTAGATTAGGAGAAACCTGCAAGGCATCTGTGCCTACCCCAATATTGGCGGCCCCTCTGAACGCAAATGCGCAGTCTGAAATACCCTGAACCCCTACATCCAGGCAGACAGTTAAATCAATGGTCCTGAGTCAGAATAGTCAACCTAGTGTGCTCCTAGGACATTCTTGAAACCCAAGATTTGGTTTTCAGACATCTGTCCTCAGAGGCCTGTTCTGGAATGCGAACTAAAGATACAACAGGTGGTCCCTGAGCCACAAAACAGAACATCTCCTGTCCCCAGAAGGGAACCATGCCCTTCCGTCTGTGCCAAAGCCCA
This sequence comes from Neogale vison, assembly GCF_020171115.1. Taxonomy (NCBI): domain Eukaryota; kingdom Metazoa; phylum Chordata; class Mammalia; order Carnivora; family Mustelidae; genus Neogale; species Neogale vison. The sequence continues at coordinate 185,388,305 of NC_058093.1, read as the reverse complement.
GGGTAGTAGAATCCTGCACAGCACCTAAGTTACCAGAACAATCTAAGATCTCCCTGGTAACAAACCAGCATTGTGGCTCATCTGCAAGAGATCCCATGTCAACTCAAGGACTTGGTACTTTGCTCCAGAGACACCAGAACGAACCTGCCATGTTCCTCAGCTGCAATGGTCAATGCAGTTGAGCTTGCCAGGCATCCATGAGATAGAACTCTGCTACCCAAACTTGCCACATGGGGAACCCTGGAGCAAATAAAACAGCCTCCACCAGTCCAGAAGAATGAAACCTTGCTGTTTATAGCAGTTCATAAGCCTCAATGTGAAAATCCCTCCATGGACTCTTGACGCCACCCTTCCATTTCCAGTCATCATGGACACAAACTCCAGGGTGAGCAAATATCTGGCATCCGCCCTTACTCAGGTGCTGGATATCTCGAATAAGCAGCTGCACATAGGAACTGTCTTCCGGTTGGCACTGAATTGAACCATAGCTTGTGTATGCAATTTTTTCCTCACCGAACTGGTCCCCAAGCCCGCTTGATAGGTAATCTGGAGCCACAACGGAGCATTCTGCCTTCCCTATAGAAAGAAGTGCCTGATGAGTCTGGCCAGAAATCCCACATGAGGATATATCTGCTCGGCCTTCGAGGGAGCCCCGATTTATAGATTGCCCTGGCCACTAGTACTGTGTCTGACAGAGCCAGAGCACCGATCTCTTGTCAGTCACCAGAGAGTGGGCCCCACATCTAGCATTTGAGATTACCATGGCCCAGGAAATTCATCTATACCCATCATTTGTATTCAGACACCAGTCCCCAGACATTTGCTGGAATCCCTGCCAATGGGGGAACCTGAAGCATAATAGAGAACTCCTCCTTCCTCATGGCAGGAAACATGGCTGTTGGGATGGGTGTCCAACCCTCGAAGGGGGAGCCAGTTAACAAGACAAATGAGAAAACGCCCACTCCTGAGGATCACCCTGGGTGGAAACAGGCATTGTGACCCTAGCCTGAGCATGCTTTCAAACAATCCCTCTCAGTTGCACCAACATGATCCCGCATTGCAGGCCTCATACGCCCCTAGGCCCAAATCAAACAATCCCTCTCAGTTGCACCAACATGATCCCGCATTGCAGGACTCATACGACCCTAGGCCATAGGTATCTAGTGGGATGTCCCAGATACCCAGAACCAGAGCCCGTCCCTGGAATCCCTGTTTTGGGGCACCCCTAAAATGGAAAACGGCACTCTTCCCTTCCCCGAAAATGCCACCAAATTATGGAAAGCTGTCAGGATCCATAGAGATTAAAAGTCTCCCATGTGTATCAGAATGGATAAAAAAACAAAACCCATCTATATGTTGCCTCCAAGAAACTCATTTTAAAACCGAAGACACTTCCAGACTTAAAGTGAGTGGGTGGAAAAGAATTTACCATGCTAATGGACATCAGAAAAAAGCAGGAGTGGCAATCCTTATTTCAGATCAATTAGACGTTAAGACAAAGACTATAATAAGAGATGAGGAAGGACACTATATCATACCCAAAGGGTCTGTCCAACAAGAAGATCTAACATTTTAGATATCTATGCCCCCAACGTGGGAGCAGCCAACTATATAAACCAATTAATAACAAAATCAAAGAAACACATCAACAATAATACAATAATAGTAGGGGACTTTAACACTCCCCTCACTGAAATGGACAGATCATCCAAGCAAAAGATCAACAGGGAAATAAAGGCCTTAAATGATACACTGGATGAGATGGACATCACAGATATATTCAGAACATTTCATCCCAAAGCAACAGAATACACATTCTTCTCTAGTGCACATGGAGCATTCTCCAGAATAGATCACATCCTCGGTCCTAAATCAGGACTCAATCAGTATCAAAAGATTGGGATTATTCCCTGCATATTTTTAGACCACAATGCTCTGAAGCTAGAACTCAACCACAAGAGGAAGTTTGGAAAGAACCCAAATACATGGAGACTAAACAGCATCCTTCTAAAGAATGAATGGGTCAACCGGGAAATTAAAGAAGAATTGAAAAAAAAATTCATGGAAACAAATGATAATGAAAATACAACGGTTCAAAATCTGTGGGACACAACAAAGGCAGTCCTGAGAGGAAAATATATAGCGGTACAAGCTTTTCTCAAGAAACAAGAAAGGTCTCAGGTACAAAACCTAACCCTACACCTAAAGGAGCTGGAGAAAGAATAAGAAAGAAACCCTAAGCCCAACAGGAGAAGAGAAATCATAAAGATCAGAGCAGAAATCAATGAAATAGACCAAAAAAAACAATAGAACAAATCAATGAAACTAGGAGCTGGTTCTTTGAAAGAATTAATAAAATTGATAAACCCCTGGCCAGACTTATCAAAAAGAAAAGAGAAAGGACCCAAATAAATAAAATCATGAATGAAAGAGGAGAGATCACAACTAACACCAAAGAAATACAAACTATTATAAGAACATACTATGAGCAACTCTACGCCAACAAATTTGACAATCTGGAAGAAATGGATGCATTCCTAGAAACATATTAACTACCAAAATTGAACCAGGAAGAAATAGAAAGCCTGAACAGACCCATAACCAGTAAGGAGATTGAAAAAGTCATTAAAAATCTCCAAACAAATAAAAGCCCAGGGCCAGACGGCTTCCCGGGGGAATTCTACCAAACATTTAAAGAAGAACTAATTCCTATTCTCCTGAAACTGTTCCAAAAAATAGAAATGGAAGGAAAACTCCCAAACTCATTTCATGAGGCCAGCATCACCTTGATCCCAAATCCAGACAAGGATCCCATCAAAAAGAGAGCTATAGACCAATATCCTTGATGAACACAGACGCATGACTCACCAAAATACTAGCCAATAGGATTCAACAGTACATTAAAAGGATTATTCACCACGACCAAGTGGGATTTATCCCAGGGCTGCAAGGTTGGTTAAACATCCGCAAATCAGTTAATGTGATACAACACATCAATAAAAGAAAGAACAAGAACCATATGATACTCTCAATAGATGCTGAAAAAGCATTTGACAAAGTACAGAATCCCTTCCTGATCAAAACCCTTCAAAGTGTAGGGATAGAGGGCACGTACCTCAATATCATCAAAGCCATCTATGAAAAACCCACTGCAAATATCATTCTCAATGGAGAAAAACTGAAAGCTTTTCACTAAGGTCAGGAACACGGCAGGGATGTCCATTATCACCACTGCTATTCAACATAGTACTAGAAGTCCTAGCCTCAGCAATCAGACAACAAAAGGAAATTAAAGGCATCCAAATCGGCAAAGAAGAAGTCAAATTTTCACTCTTCGCAGATCATATGATACTCTATGTGGAAAACTCAAAAGACTCCACTCCAAAACTGCTAGAACTTGTACAGGAATTCAGTAAAGTGTCAGGATATAAGATCAATGCACAGAAATCAGTTGCATTTCTCTACACCAACAACAAGACAGAAGAAAGAGAAATTAAGGAGTCAATCCCATTTACAATTGCACCCCAAACCATAAGATACCTAGGAATAAACCTAACCAAAGAGGCTAAGAATCTATAGTCAGAAAACTATAAAGTACTCATGAAAGAAATTGAGGAAGACACAAAGAAATGGAGAAATGTTCCATGCTCCTGGATTGGAAGAATAAATATTGTGAAAATGTCTATGCTACCTAAAGCAATCTACACATTTAATGCAATTCCTATCAAAGTACCATCCATATTTTTCAAAGAAATGGAACAAATAATTTTAAAATTTATATGGAACCAGAAAAGACCTCGAATAGCCAAAGGGATATTGAAAAAGAAAGCCAAAGTTGGTGGCATCACAATTCCGGACTTCAAGCTCTATTATAAAGCTGTCATCATCAAGGCAGCATGTCACTGGCACAAAACAGACACATAGATCAATGGAACAGAAGATAGAGCCCAGAAATAGACCCTCAACTCTATGGTCAACTAATCTTTGACAAAGCAGAAAAAGAATGTCCAATGGAAAAAAGACAGCCTCTCTAATAAATGGTGTTGGGAAAATTGGACAGCCACGTGCAGAAAAATGAAATTGGACCATTTGCTTACACCACGCACAAAAATAGATTCAAAATGGATTAAGGACCTCAATGTGAGAAAGGAATCCATCAAAATCCTTGAGGAGAACACAGGCAGCAACCTCTTTGACCTCAGCCACAGCAACATCTTCCTAGGAACATCGACAAAGGCAAGGGAAGCAAAGGCAAAAATGAACTATTGGGATTTCATCAAGATCAAAAGCTTTTGCACAGCAAAGGTAACAGTTAACAAAACCAAAAGACAACTGACAGAATGGGAGAAGATATTTGCAAACGACATATCAGATAAAGGACTAGTGTCCAAAATCTATAAAGAACTTAACAAACTCAACACCCAAAGAACAAATAATCCAATCAAGAAATGGGCAGAGGACATGAACAGATGTTTCTGCAAAGAAGACATCCAGATGGCCAACAGACACATGAAAAAGTGCTCCATATCACTCGGCATCAGGGAAATACAAATCAAAACCACAATGAGATATCACCTCACACCAGTCAGAATGGCTAAAATCAACAAGTCAGGAAATGACAGATGCTGGCGAGGATGCGGAGAAAGGGGAACCCTCCTACACTGTTGGTGGGAATGCAAGCTGGTGCAACCACTCTGGAAAACAGCATGGAGATTCCTCAAAATGTTGAAAATAGAACTGCCCTATGACCCAGCAATTGCACTACTGGGAATTTACCCTAAAGATACAAACGTAGTGATCCAAAGGGGCACATGCACCTGAATGTTTATAGCAGCAATGTCCACAATAGCCAAACTATGGAAAGAACCTAGATGTCCATCAACAGATGAATGGATCAAGAAGATGTGGTATATATACACAATGGAATACTATGCAGCCATCAAAAGAAATGAAATCTTGCCATTTGCGACAACATGGATGGAACTAGAGCGTACCATGCTTAGCGAAATAAGTCAAGCGGAGAAAGACAACTATCATATGATCTCCCTGATATGAGCAAGTGGTAATGCAACATGGAGGCTTAAGTGGGTAGGAGAAGAATCCATTAAACAAGATGGGATAGGGAGGGAGACAAACCATAAGTGACTCTTAATCTCACGAAACAAACTGTGGGTTGCTGGGGGGAGGGGCTTTGGGAGAAGGGGGGTAGGGTTATGGACATTGAGGAGGGTATGTGCTTTTGGGTAAATTGGAAGGGGAGGTGAACCATGAGAGACTATGGACTCTGAAAAACAATCTGAGGGATTTGAAGTGGCTGGGGGGTGGGAGGTTGGGGTACCAGGTGGTGGGTATTATAGAGGGCACAGCTTGCATGGAGCACTGGGTGTGGTGAAAAAATAATGAATACTGTTTTTCTGAAAATAAATAAATTGGGGAAAAAAAAGTCTCCCATGGACCCGTGAGACTACACCTGCATTCCGAGGCCATCCTCTACACACAATCCAGAGAGAAAAGCCTACTGCCTTCCAGGCCTCTAATTAAAGTTCCTTACGAGCTGCCCTCGTGTTCTATGGTGTTGGGCTTGTGATCACATTGCCATTTTTCGCTAACCTGATTTTTGTGTTTCCAGACTTCTCTCCTAAAACCATGGCTCACATGCCCACCAGAATATGATCTATGGAGCCACACCACAAAACTCTTGCTTCCATCCCCAAGAAAATTTTGCATATCAGAGTTGCCCAAACCTTCCAGATTAGGAGAAACCTGTAAGGCCCCTTATCCCAACCCAATATTGCCGGCCACTCTGGATGCAAATGTGCAGTCTGAAATACCCTAATCCCCTACATCCAGGGAGAAAGCCAAGTCAATGATCAAGAGTTATAAGATTGAACTTGAAATGCCACTAGTCCTTCAATGGAACCCATTAGGTTTTCAGGCATCTGTCCTCAGGGTCCTGTTTTGGAATACCATTTTTTGACAAATCCTGTGGTCCCTGAGCCACACGACAGAACATGTCCTGTCCCCAGAATGATAACTTGCTCTTTGACCAGTGCCAAACCCTCAGGGTAGGAGAATTCTGCATGGCAACTTAGCAACCAGTAAAGTCTAAGATCTCCTTTGTAACAAACCAGCATTGTGGCCCATCTGCAAAGGATTCCATGTCAACTCAAGACATTAGTACTTCTCCACATAGCCACCAGAACGAACCTGCCATGTTCCTCAGCTGCAGTGGTCAATGGCGGAGTGCTTTTCAGGCATCCATGCCAGAGAGTTCTGCTTCGCAAACTTTCCACATAGGGGAACCGAGAGCAAACAAACCAGACTTCATCTGCCCAGTAGAAGGAAAACTTATGTTTGGAGCAACTCACAGGCCTCAGCGTGTGAACTCCTCCATGGCCTCTTGACGTCAACCCTCCATTGGTCGGTTATCATAGACACAAACTCCTGTGTGAGCAAACATCTGACATGCACCCTTATCCCGGTGCTGGATGTCTCGAATAAATCACTGCACATTGTAACTGCCTTCTGCTTGGCACTGAATTGAACCATAGCTTGTGTTTACAATTCCATCTTCACCCGACTGGTCCCCAAGCCATCTTGATAGGGAAATCTGGAGCCACAATGCAACATTCTGCCTTCCCCATCAAATGAAGAAGTGCCTGGTGAGTCTGCCCAGAAACCCCACATGAGGATCAATCTGTTCGGTCATCGAGTCAACCCCATTTATAGGCTGCCATGGCCACTAGTGCTGTGTCTGACAGAGCCTGAGCCCCCACCAAGTTTCAGCCACCAGAGAGGGGGCCCCATATCTAGCATTTGGGATGGTCATGGCCCAATTATGTCATCTCTACCCATACTTGATATTCAGGCACCTGTCCCCAGACCTTGGCTGGAATACCTGCCAATGAGGGAACCTGAAGCACAATAGAGAAATCCTATTTCCCCATGGCAAAAATCCTGGCTGTTGGGATGGTTATCCAAACCTCAAAGTGGAAGCAAGTTACAACATCAGTGAGACCACACCCATTCCTGAGGGCCACCATGGGCACAAACAGGCATTTTGACCCTCAGCCTGAGCATGCTTTCAAACAGTCCCTCAGTTGCACCATCATGATCCCGAATTGCAGGCCTCATATGCCCCTAGGCCCAAATACTAACACTTGGTGGGATGTCCCAGATTCCAAGAATGAGAGCCCGTCTCTAAAATCCCTGTTTCGGGGCACCCCTAAGATGGAAAACAGCACTCTTCCCTTCCCCGAAAGAGCCACCAAACTATGGAGAGCTACCAGGATCCATAGAGAGGAAAAGACTTCCATGGACCCATGAGACCACACCTGCATTCCGAGGCCATTCTGGACACACAATTCAGAGAGAAATCCTGTGTTACTGCCTTCCTGTCACCCTAAATAAAGATCCTGATGAGCTCCTCTCAAGGTTTACACATTGGGCCTGCGATCACATCGCCACAAGGTCATTAACCCTAATTTTTGTTTCTGAACTTCTCTCCCAAAACAATGGCTCACATGCCCACCAGAATGGGATCTCTGGAGCAATACCACAGAACTTTGGCTGCCATTCCCATGGACACTGTGCATATCAGAGTTGCCCAAACCTTCCAGATTAGGAGAAACCTGTAATGCCCCTGAGTCCACCCCAATATTGCCGGCCACTCTGGACGCAAATGTGCAGTCTGAAACACTCTGATCACCTACATCCAGGGAGACAGCCAAGTCAATGATAGGGAGTTTGAAGATTGAACCTGAAAAGCTCCTAGGCCTTCAATGGAACCCCATTAGGTTTTCAGGCATCTGTCCTCAAGGGCCTGTTCTGGAATACCATTTTATGACTCATCCTGTGGTCCCTGAGCCACACGACAGAACCTGTCCTGTCCCCAGATGGATAATGTGCTCTTCGACCATTGCCAAACCCTCAGGGTAGGAGAATCCTGCATGGCACCTTAGCAACCAGCACATTCTAAGTTCTCCATGGTAACAAACCAGCATTTTGGCCCATCTGCAAGAGATTCCATGTCAACTCAAGGCCTTGGTACTTTGCCACAGAGCCACCAGAACAAACATGACATATTCCTCAATTGCAGTGGTCAAAGAGGTATGCTTTCCACACATCCATGCTGGAGAGCTCTGCTTGACAAAGTTTCCACATGGGGGCACCTATAGCAAACTAGCCAGACTTCACCTGCCCAGTAGAAAGAAACTTTAATGTTTGGAGCAGGTCACAGGCTTTAGCGTGAGAACTCCTCCATGTCCTCATGACGCCACCCCTCCATTGGACGGTCACCATAGACACAAACTCCAGTGTGAGCAAACATCTGACAGGCACCCTTATCCCGGTGCTGGATGTCTCGAATAAACCACTGCACATTGGAAATGCCTTCCACTTGGCACTGAATTGAACTGTAGCTTGCGTTTAATATTCCATCTTCACCCTACTCGTCCCCAAGACCTCTTGATAGGGAAAACTGGAGCAACGACGCAGCATTCTGCCTTCCCCATCAAATGAAGAAGTGCCTGGTGAGTATGCCCTGAAACCCCACATGAGGATCAATCTGCTCGGCCCTCGAGTGAACCCCATTTATAGGCTGCCATGGCCACTAGTGCTGTGTCTGACAGAGCCTGAGCCCCGACTGAGTTTCAGCCACAAGAGAGTGGGCCCCATATCTAGCTTTTGGTATAGTCATGGCCCAAGTACCTCCTCTCTACATATTCTTGTTATTCAGGAAACTGTCCCCAGACCTGGGCCGGAATCCCTGCCAATGGGGGAACCTGAAGCACAATATAGATCTCCTCTTTCCCCATGGCAATAAACCTGGCTGTTGGGATGGGTGTCCAACCCTCAAAGGGGGAGCCAGCTACAGGACCAATCAGACCTCGCCCACTCCGAGGGCCACCCTGGGCACAAACAGGTATTGTGACCCTCAGCCTGAGTATGCATTCAAACAATCGCTCTCAGTTGCACCACCATGATCTCACACTTCTGGCCTGGTTTGCCTCTAGGCACATATTCTAAAACTTGTTTGGATTTTCCAAGTGCCCAAACCTTGAGCCTGTCTCTGGAATCCCTGTTTGGGACACCCCTAAGTTGGAAAACAGCACTCTTCCCGTCCCTGAAAAAGCCAACAAACTGTGGGGAGCCACCAGGATCCATAGAGAGGAAAAGGCTCCCATGGACACATGAGAACACACCTGCATTCTGACACCAACCTGGACACACAATCCAGAGAGAAAAGTCTCTGCTACCACCTTCCAGCCACCCTAATTACAATTCCAGACGAGCTGCCCTCCAGGTCTATGCATTGGGCCTGCGATCCCCTTGCGACTCACCCTAATCTGAAATTGTGTTTACAGACTTCTCTACCAATACCATGGCACACATGCCCTGCAGGATGGGGTCTCTGGATCCACACCACAGGACTGTCCTTGCCATACCCAAAGAAACTGGGGTCATCACAGTTGCCCAACAGTTCTAGATTAGGAGAAACTGCAAGGCCCCTGGGCCTACCCCAATATTGGCGGCCGCTCTGAAGGCACATGTACAGTCTGAAAACCCTTGATCACCTACATCATGGTAGACAGCCAATTCAATGGTCCTGAGTAAGATTAGTGAATCTATCATACCCCTAGGACGTTCTTGGAACCCTAGATTCGGTTTTCAGATATCTGTCCTCCGAAGCCTGTTCTGTAATGCGAAATTGTGATACAACATCTAGTCCCTGGACCACACAACAAAACATCTCCTGTGCCCAGAAGGAAACCGTGCCCTTCCTACTGTGCCAAAGCCCAGGGTAGTAGAATCCTTCACAGAAACTTAGCTACCAGAACAATCTAAGATCTCCCTGGAAACAAACCAGAACTGTGGCCCATCTTCAAGAGATTCCATGTCAACTGAAGGACTTGATATTCCACTCCAGAGACAGCAGAACGAACCTGCCTTGTTCCTCAGCTGCAATGGTTAAATAGACTTGAGCTTTCCAGGCATCCATGCGGTGGAGCTTGCTACCCAAACGTTCCACATGGGGGACCCTGGAGCAAATAAGTCAGATTCCACGTATCCAGTAGAACGAAACCTTGCTGTTTGGAGCAGCTCATAAGCCTCAACGTGAAAACCCATCCATGGCCTCTTCAAGCCACCCCTCCATTTGTCAGTCATCAAAGACAAAAACTCCAGTGTGAGCCAATACCCGACATCCGCCCTTACTTAGGTGCTGGATATCTCAAATAGGTCTCCATGGACACAAACCCACATTATGACCCATCCTCAGGAAAATCCATTTGAACTCAGCCCCATCGGTTGCTACGCCAGAGCCAGCAGATCAAACATGTCCTGTCGCTAGAAGACAATTGGAATGCAAGGCGGGCTGCCCAGATATCCATCCTTAGAACCCTTCTCTGGAGTCATTCCATATGGGATGTCCTGGAGCCATCCAACAGGTTTCAATTGACCCACAGAAAATCCTTGTGGTTTGGAGTATCGCACTACTCCCATAATGGGAAAACCCCCGTGGCGTCGTGATAACCCCCTTCATGAAGAAGCCATGATGGACAAAAACTCCAACATGAGCCAACGTCTGAACCTTGCCCTGACTACAGATGCACGAAATCTCGATTCAGCTCTCCAGAATGTACCTGCCGTGTCCTTGCCCCGAAACCAAAGCAAAGCTTGTGTTCTCAGCCCTCCAGAAAAACAACTTTGCCATATTTGGCTACTGAAAAACCCCAAATGATTATTTTCTGCACGCCACTTGACTGTACCCCAATTATACAGCCTATCTGGGCATGAATGCCCTGTCTGGCACAGCCTGAGCACAGACCTCCTGAACGACACCTAGAAAACTGACCCCAAACTGAACACATTGGACCCGCCATGGCCTAGTGTCGTCATCACTTCCCAACCTCGGTTTTCAGAATTCAGAACCTAGACCTTATCTCCAATCACTGCCCAGAGGTGAACGTGATGTAGAAATAAGAACTCCCCCTTCCCCGTGGCAAGAAACCTTTAGGTTGGCATGTCCAAGGTTCAGTGTAGGAGAAATCTGCATGCTCAGTGAGGCCCCACCCAAGATTGAGGGCCACCTTGGGCACAAACACACATTGAGACCCTCAGCATAAGTCCACTATTCAAGTAACACCTCTCAGTGGCTGGACCAAGAGCCTGCATATGGGGCTTGCCATGCCCATAGGCCCCCAGGCCTAACCAGAGGGTGGGTATTCCAGTTGTCTGTACCCAGTGTTCTGCTCTAGAATCTCTCTATTGGGGAGACACATTAGGCAGAAAACAGGACTCCTCCATTCCCACAGAACGATCCCAAACTCTTGGGAGCTTGACAAATCACCAGAGAGGGACACTCTTCCACGGTTCATGAGGCCTCCCCTACATTAAACGACCATTGTGAATACAACATCCAGAGACAAAAACCTAAATTACCACCTCTCCCTCGCCCTCCTTTCTAATCATGAAGAGCTGCCCTCGCAGACTATAGATCACTCCTGCCATTACCTGGGCCCCAAACCTCAGCCGAGTTTGTGTTTTTGGATGTCTGTCCCCACAGCCCTGGCTCACACAGCCTCCAGTCTGGGGCATCTGGAGCCACACCACAGCACTTTCCAGCTCTCTCCTAGGAGACTGTGCCCATTCCATTGCCCACAACCCCACAGAATCGGAGAACTATCAAGGCCTCCGAGGACATCCCTACTGTAAGCCACCCTGGACAAACAGGGGAATTCTGACACAAGATGAGCAACTACCTCCACACAGACATTCACAATGATGTCCACAGAGACAGAAGATTAAACTGGACAGGCCCCTAGGCCCTAATCTAAACTCTTGCTTTGTTGTCCAGCTGTCACTCCTCAGAGGCCTTGGTTTGAAGACCAGCGTATGGGGCTTTCCTTAGGGACCAAACAGAACATCTCTCATCTCCACATTGGAAGCTTTCTTGTTGGAGCTGTGTCAAACCCTTGGGTTGGAGAATCCTGCAGAGTCCCCAAGCCACTGCCAAATTCTAAGATAGCCATGGCCACCAACCCACATTGTGACTCATCCTCAGGAGCGTCCATTTCAACTCAGCCATCTGGGTAGCTAGCCAAAGAGCCCACAGATTGAGCCTGCCTTGCCCTGATCAGCCAGTGTGTATATGAGGTGGCGTTTCCAGGCATCCAAGCTTAGACCCCTGCTCTCGAGTCTCTCCGTATGAGGCATCTTGGAACCATCTAATAGGACCCAACTGTCCTGCAAAAGGAAACTCTGAGGTTTGGAGCAGCTCACAACTCCCAATGTAGGAAAACTTCCCTGGCCTCATGAAGCCCCCACCCCCTACAGGAAGGGGCCATCATGGACACAAACTCCAGGCTGAGGCAACGTCTGATACTCACCCTGACCTCAGATTCAGGAGATCTTGATTCAGCCTCTACAGAGTGGGCCTGCCGTGCCCTCGGCCCCAAACCTAATGCTAGCTTGTGTTTTCAGACTTCCTTCTTCACACTCCTGGAAAACAAGCCTTCCAGACTGGGAATTCCGGAACCACAACACAGTCCTCTGCCTGCCCACCAGAATAAAAACTTTGCCCTCTGGGGCTCTCCAGAAACCCCAAATGAGGATAAACCTGCTCGGGCCTCTACTGCACCCCAATTGGATAGGCTGCCCTGGGCACTAATGCTCTGTCTGAAACAGCCTGAGGCCAGACGTCCCGACAGACAAGGAGACACCTGACCTCACACCCAGCACATCGGACACGCCATGGCCTTATGTTGTCATCTCTTCCCAACCTGAGTTTTCAGACATCTGAACTTAGACATTATATCAAATCCAGGCACACGTTGTACCTGAAGCACAAATCAGAACTCCTCCTTCCCCATGGCTGTAAAGCTTGCTATTGGCATGGAGTCACACCTTCAGAGTAGGAGAAACCTTCATGGACCCTAAGGCCAAGCACATACTTGAGCGCCTCCTTGGGCACAAACTCGCATTGTGACCATCAGCGTGAGCCCCATGTCAAAGTAAGGCCTGTCATGGCCTGGACCAAGAGACCGCACATGGGGCTTGCCAAGCCCCAATGCTCCCATTCCTCACCAGAGTTCAAGTTTTCAAGTTGCTCGTACCCAGGCCTGTGATCTGGAGTCCCTCTCCTGGAGGAACACCTGAAGCAGACAACAGGACTCCACCCTTTCCCCAAAATGACCACAAAATCTTGGGAGATGGCCCAACTCATCAGAGAAGGAGACTCTCCCATAGCCCCTGAGGCCACTCCTACATTCCAAGGCTATCCTGGACACAACATCCAGAGACAAAAGCCTACGTGACTGCCTCCCAGTCGCCCTTCTTTCATAAGCCGAGGAGCTCCCCTCATGGTCTGTGGATCTGGCCTGCCATACCCTCGGTGCCACACCTAATCCGAGTTAGTGTTTTCAGACTTTTGTGCCCACAGCCCGGACCTACACACCCTCCAGGCTAGGGCCTATGGAGACACACTAAAGGACTGTGCCTGTTCTCTCCAAGGAAACTGTGCCCGATCCATTGGCCAGAACCCTACAGATTATGAGAAACCTCCAAGGCCTCCGAGGCCATGCCAATAGTGTAGGCTGCCCTGGACTAAGAGAGACACTCTGACACCATCTGAGCAACTATCTCCACTTAGACACTCAGACAGTGTCCCCAGAGACAGAAGATTGAAACGGACAGGCACCTAGGCCCTAATCTGAGCCCTAGTTTTGGTTTCCAGGTTTCTCTCCTCAGAGAACTGGTTTGAAGACCAGAATCTGGGGCTATTCTGAGGCACCAAACAGAACCTCTCTCATCTAAACATGGGGACATTTTTTTATTGGAGCCGTATCAAACCCTTTGGTTAGGCGAATTCTGCAAGGCCCCTGAACCACAAGAACATTCCAAGGTCTCCATGGACACAAACCCACATTACAACCCATCCTCAGGAGAGTCCGTTTCAATTCAGCCCCCTGGGTAGCTCACCCCAGAGCCATTAGTTCAAATATGTCTTGACACAAAGAGCCAGTGGGTATGGGAGGTATGCGGTACAGGCATCCATCCTTTGAACCCTGCTCTCCAGTCCTTCTGTATGGGACGACCTAGAGCCATTTAACAGGACTCGACTGTCCTGCAGATGGAAACCTTGTGATTTGGAGCAACTCACAAACTAGCATATGTGCTGGTGTCTAAGGTACTCTGCAGGATTCTCCAAACCTGAGGGTTTGGCATAGGTAGAAGGACACGTTTTCCTTCTGGGGACAAAAGATATTCTGTTGTGTGGCTCAGGGACCACATGTTGTATCCTAAGTTGGTACTCTAGAACAGGACCCAAAGACAGATGCCTGAAAACCTAATCTAGGTTTCCAATGAGGTCCTACGGGCATGTCATGTTCAATCTTCTGACCCAGGAACATTGACTTGGCTGTCTGCTTGGATGTAGGTGATCAAGGTGTTTCAGACTGGCATTTGCATCCAGCGCTGCTGACAATATTGGGGTGGGCTCGGGACCTTGCATGTTTCTCCTAAACTGGAAGGTTTGGGCAGCTTTGACAGGCACAGTTTCCTTGGGGATGGCAGGCACAGTCATGTGGTGTGGATCCAGAGACTCTATCCTGGAGGGCTATGAGCCATGGTTTTGGGAGTGAAGTCTACAGACACAAATGTGGGTTAGTGTTAGTGGAAAGGTGATCGCAGGCCCAATGCATAGACCTGGAGTGCAGCTCATCAGGAACTGAAATTAGGGTGACTGGAAGGCAATAACACAGGCTTTTCTATCTGGACTGTGTGTCCAGGATGGACTCTGAATTCAGGTGTGATCTCTTGCGTCCATGGGAGACATTACCTCACTTAGGATCCTGGTGGCTCTCCATAGTTTGGTGGCTTTTTTGGGGAAGGGAAGAGTGCTGATTTCCATCTTAGAGGTGCCCCAATACAGGGATTCCTGAGATTAGATCTGGATCTGGGTCCCTGGAAAATACCACCAAGTTTTAGGATTTGGGCTTAAGGGTTTACTAGGCCTACAATGCGGAATCATGTTGGTGAAACTGAGAGGGCTTGTTTGAAAGCATGCTCAGGCTGAGGGTCACAATGCCTGTTTGTGCCCAGGGTGGCCCACAGGAGTGGCCGTTGTCTCATTGGCCATGTAGCTGGATCCCACTTTGTGGGTTGGACACCCATCCCAACAACCAGGTCTCCTGTCATGGGGAAGGAGGATTTCTCTATTGTGCTTCAGGTTCCCCCATTGGCAGGGATTCCAGCAAAGGTCTGGAGACAGGTGCCTGAATACAAAGAATAGGTAGAGATGACATACTTGAGCCACGGAAATCCCAAATGCTAGATGTGCGGCTTGCTCCCTGGTGACTGACAATAGGTCGGGGATAAAGCTCTTTCAGACACAGCACTAGTGGCCAGGGCAACCTATAAATTGGGGTTCCCTCAAGCGCCAAGCAAATTGATCCTCATTTGGGGTTTCTGGCCAGACTCACCAGGCACTTCTTTCTATAGGTAAGGCAGAATGCTGCATTGTGACTCTACAATCACCTATCAAAAGGGTCTGGGGACCAGTCGCGAGAGTATGGGATTGTAAACACAAGCTACAGTTCAATTCAGTGACAAGCTGAAGGCAGTTCTAATGTGCAGGAGTTTATACGAGACATCCAGCATTAGAATAAGGGTGCATGTCAGATGTTTGCTCACACTAAAGTTTGTGTCTATGATGACCGAAAAATGGAGTGGTGTCGCCAAGAGGCCATGCAGAGTTCACACTCTGAGGCCTGTGAACTGATGCAAACAGTAACGTTTCCTTGTACTAGACAGGTGAAGTCTGGTTTGTTTGCTCTAGGTTCTCCCATGTGGAAAGTTTGTGAAGCAGAGCTCTCTGGTATAGATGCCTGGAAGGCACACCTCCATTGACCATTGCAGCTGAGGAATACGGCAGGTTCATTCTGGGGATCTGGGGAGAAGTACCAAGGCCTTGAGTTGACATGGGTTCTCTTGCAGATGGGTCACAATGCTGGTTTGTTACCAGGTAGATCTTAAATGCTGGTTGCTCTGTTGCAATGCAGGATTCTCCTACCCTGAGGGTTTGGCACAGGTTGAAGAGCACGGTATCCTTCTGGGGATAGGTGATGTTCTGTCATGTGGCTCAGGGACCACATGATGTGTCATTATTTGGTATTCCAGAACAGGCCCCTGAGGACAGATGCCTGAAAACTCAATGGGATTCCATTGAGGGCCTAGGGGCATTTCAGGTTCAATCTTCTAACTCACGATCATTAACTTGGCTGTCTCCCTGGATGTAGGTGATCAGGGTTTTTCAGACTGCACATTTGTGTCCAGATTGGCTGGCAATATTGGGGTGGGCTCAGGGTCTTTGCAGGTTTCTTCTAATCTGGAAGGTTTGGGCAACTTTGAAATGCACAATGTCCTTGCAGTTGGGGGCCAGAGTTCTCTGGTTTGACTGCAGAGATCCCATTATGGTGGGCCTGTGAGCCATGGTTTTCAGAGTGAAGTTGGGAAACAAAAATTCAGGTTAGCGAATTTGTGGTGAGGTGATCGCAGGCCCAATGCGTAGACCTGGAGGGCAGATCACCAGGAACTTTAATTACGGTGACTGGAAGGTAGTAGCACAGGCAGTTCTCTCTGAATTGTGTGTCCAGGATTGCCTCGGAATGCAGGTGTGGTCTCATGGGTCCATGGGAGACTTTTCCTTTCAATGGGTCCTGGCGGATCTCCATAGTTTGATGTCTTTTTCGGGGTAGGGAAGAGTGTTGTTTTCTATCTTAGGGGTGCCCCAAAACAGGGATTCCAGAGACGGGCTCTAGTTCAAGGCATTTGGGACATCCCACCAAGGGTTAGGATTTGGGCCTAGGGGCATATGAGGCCTGCAATGCGGGATCTTGGTGGTGCAGTTGAGAGGGATTCTTTGAAAGCACGCTCAGTCTGAGTGTCACATGCCTGTTTGCACCCAGGGAAGCCCTCAAGAGTGTGCGTAGTCTAATTGGTCTTGTAACTTGCTCGCACTTTGAGGTTTGGACACCCATCCCAACATCCAAATGTCCTGCCATTAGGAAGGATGAGTTCTCTATTGTGCTTCAGGATCTCCCATTAGCAGGGATTCCAGCAAGGATCTGGGGACAGGTGCCTGAATACCAAGGATGGGTAGAGATGACGTACTTGGGCCCTGGCAATCCCAAATGCTAGATGTGGGGCCCACTCTCTGGTGACTGACATTAGGACGGGGCTCAGGCTCTGTCAGACACAGCACTAGTAGCCAGGGCAACCTTTAATTCGGTGTTCCCTCGAGGACCGAGCATATTGATCCTCAGGTGGGTTTTCTGGCCAGACTCACCAGGCACTTCTTTCTATAGGGAAGGCAGAATGCTGTGTTGTGGGTCCAGAATTCCTTATCAAGAGGACTTTTGGATGAGTTGGGTGAGGATGGAAATGTAAACACAAGCTACGGTTCAATTCAGTGCCAAGCAGAAGGCAGTTCCTATGTGCAGAGGCTTATTCGAGATATCCATTACCTGAGTAAGGTCGGATGTCAGATATTTGCTCACACTGGAGTTTGTGTCTATGATGAGTGATAAATGGAGGGGTGGCATCCAGAATCCACGGAGGGGTTTTCACGTTGAGGCTTATGAGCTGCCCTAAAGAGCAAGGTTTCATTCTACTGGACAAGTGGAGTCTGGTTTATTTTCTCCAGGGTCCCCATGTGGAAAGTTTAAGTGCAGAGCTCTACCATATGGATGCCTGGAAAGTTCCACTCCATTGACCATTGCAACTGAGGAACATGGAAGGTTCGTTCTGCTGTCTCTGTTGTGAAGTACCATGTCTTTGAGTTGACATGGAATCTCTTGCAGATGGGCCACAATGCTGGTTTGTTACCAGGGAGATCTTAGAATGTGCTGGTGGCTAAGGTGCTGTGCAAGATTCTACTACCCTGGGCTTTGGCACAGATGGAATGGCACGGTTTCCTTCTGGCGACAGGAGATGTTCTGCTGTGTGGCCCAGGGTCATGTTGTATCATAAGTTCGCATTCCAGAGCAGACCTCCGAGGGCAGATGTCTGAAAACAGAATCTAGGGTTCCAATGAAGTCCTAGGGCATGTTACATTCACTGTTCTGACTCGGGACCATTGATTTGGCTATCTGACTGTATGTAGGTGATCTGGGTGCTTCAGACTGCGCATTTGCATTCAGAGTGGCCACCAATATTGGGGTAGACTCAGAGACCTTCAGATTTCTCCTAATCTAGAAGGTTTGGGCAACTGAACAGGAACAGTTTCCATCGGGATGGAAGGGACAGTGCTCTCATGTGGATCCAGAGACCCCATCCTGGAAGGCATGTGTGCCATGGTTCTGGTAGAGAAGTCTGCAAACACAAATTTGGATTAGAGTGAACGACAATGGGATTGCAGGCCCAATGCATAGACCTGGAGGGCAGTTCGTCTGTAACTGTAATTAGGGTGACTGGAAGGAGATAGCACAGGCTTTTCTCTCTGGTTTGTGTGTCCAGGATTGCCTCGAAATGTAGGTGTGCTCTTATGCATCCATGAGAGACTTTTCCTCTCTATGGATCCTGGCAGTTCCCCATAGTTTGTTGGCTTTTTCAGGGAAGGGAAGAGTGCTCTTTTGCATCTTAGGGGTACCCCAAAACAGGGATTCCAGAGATGGACTCTGGGTCTGGGCACCTGGAAAATCCCACCAAGTTTTAGGATTTGTGCCTAGAGGCATACAGGCCTTCATGTGGGATCATGGTGGTGCAACTGAGAGGGATTATTTGAATGCATGCTCAGACTGAGGGTCACAATGCCTGTTTGTACCCAGGATGGCCCTCAGGAGTGGGCGACGTCTCACTGGTCTTGTAATTGGCTCCCCTTTGAGGGTTGGGCATCCATCCCAATAGCCCGGTTTATTGCTGTGGGGAAAGAGGAGATCTCTATTGTGCTTCAGGTTCCCCCATTATCAGGGATTCCAGCCAAGGTCTGGGGACAGGTCCCTGAATACCAAAGATGGGTAGAGGTGACTGGTGGCTGAAACTCGGTTGGGGCTCAGTCTCTGTCAGACACAGTTCTAGTGGCCAGGGCAACCTTTAATTCGGTGTTGACTCCAGGGCCGAGCAGATTGATCCTCATATGGGGTTTCTGGGCACACTCACCAGGCACTTCTTCCTTTGATGGGGAAGGCATAATGCTGCGTTGTGGCTCCAGATTTCCCTATCAAGAGGGCTTGGGGACCAGTCGGGTGATGATGGAATTGTAAACACAAGCTACGGTTCAATTCAGTGCCAAGTGGAAGGCAGTTCCAATGTGCAGTGGTTTATTCGAGACATCCAGCACCAGAATAAGGGTGCATATCAGATATTTGCTCACCCTGGAGTTTGTCTCTATGATGACCGACAAATGGAGGGTGACGTCGAGAGTCCATGGAGGAGTTCACACGCTGAGGCCTATGAGCTGCTTCGAACAGTAAGGTTTCCTTCTACTGGGCAGGTGAAGTCTGGTTTGTTTGCTCTAGATTCCCCCATGTGGAAAGTTTGTGAAGCAGAGCTCTTTGGCCTGGATGCCTGGAAAGCACACCTCCATTGACCATTGCAGCTGAGGAACATGGCAGGTTCGATCTGTTGGCTCTGGGGACAAGTACCAAGGCCTTGAGTTGAAGTACCAAGGCTTTGGAATCTCTTGCAGTTGGGCCACAATGCGGGTTTGTTACCAAGGAGCTCTTAGAATGTGCTTGTTGCCAAGGTGCCATGAAGGATTCTCCTACCCTGAGCGTTTAGCGCAGGTTGAAGAGCACAGTATCCTGCTGCGGAAAGGAGATGTACTGTCATGTGGCTCAGGGACCACATGATGTGTCATAAATTTGTATTCCAAAAAGGCCCCTGAGGACAGATGTCTGAAAACCTAATGGGGTTCCATTGAGGGCCTAGGGGCATTTCAGGTTCAATCTTCTAACTCACGATCATTGACATGGCTGTCTCCCTGGATGTAGGTGATCAGGGTATTTCAGACTGCTAATCTGCGTCCAGAGTGGCCGGCAATATTGGGGTGGGCTCAGGGGCCTTCCAGTCTCTGACACAGCACGAGTGGCCAGGCAACCTATAAATTTGGGTTCCCTCGAGGGCCAAGCAGATTAATCCTCATGTGGTGTTTCTGGCCAGACTCACCAGGCACTTCTTTCTATAGGGAAGGCAGAATGCTGCATTGTGGCTCCAGAAATCCCTATCAAGAGGGACTTGGGACAGCTCGGGTGAGGATGTAATTGTAAACACAAGGTACGGTTCAATTCAGTGCCAAGCGGAAGGCAGTTCCTATGTGCAGCGGCTTATTCGAGATATCCAGCACCTGAGTAAGGGCGGATGTCAGATATTTGCTCACCCTGGAATTTGTGTCTTTGATGTATGACAAGTGGAGAGGCGGCGTCCAGAGGGCACAGAGGGGTTTTCACGCTGAGGCTTATGAGCTGCTCCACACAGCAATGTTTCGTTCTACTGGACAGTTGGAATCTGGTTCACTTGCTCCAGGTTCTCCCATGTGGAAAGTCTGGGTAGCAGAGCTCTTTCGTATGGATGCCTGGAAAGCTCAACTCCATTGACCATTGCAGTTGAGGAACATGGCAGGTTCGTTCTGCTGTCTCTGGAGCAAAGTAGCAAGTAGCAAGTCCTTGAGTTGACATGGAATCTCTTGCAGGTGGGACACAATGCTGGTTTGTTACCAGGGAGATCTTAGAATGTGCTGGTGGCTAGGTGCTGTGCAGGATTCTACTACCCTGGGCTTTGGCACATGTGGAAGGGCACGGTTTCCTTCTGGAGACAGGAAATGTTCTGTTGCGTGGCCCAAGGACCACATGTTGTATCATAAGTTCACATTCCAGAACAGGCCTCTGAGTACAGAGGTCTGAAAACCGAATCTAGGGTTACAATGACGTCCAAGGGGCAGGTTAGCTTCACTATTCTGACTCAGGACCATTGATTTGGCTGTCTGCCTGGATGTAGGTGATCAGGTGTTTCAGACTTCACATTTGTGTTCAGAGCATCTGCCAATATTGGGGTAGGCTCAGGGGCCTTGCATGTTTCTCCTAATCTAGAAGGTTTGGGCAACTGGGATGGGCAGTTTCATTGGGGATGGCAGGGACAGTCCTGTAGTGTGGATCCAGAGAACCCATCCTGGAGGGCACGTGTGCCATGGTTTTGGTAGAGAAGTCTGCAAACACAAATTTGGATTAGGGTATGTAATGAGGTGATCACAGGCATAATGCATAGACCTGGAGGGCAGCTTGTCTGGAATTGTAATTAGGGTGACTGGAAGGTGAAGCAGAGGCTTTTCTCTCTGGATAGTGTGTCCAGAATGGTCTCGGAATGCAGGGTGTTCTCATGGGTCCATGGGAGACTTTTCCTGTCTATGGATCCTGGTGGCTCCCCATAGTTTTGTGTCTTTTTCGAGGAAGGGAAGAGTGCTGTTTTCCATCTTAGGGGTACGCCAAAACGGGGTTTCCAGAGATGTGCTCTGGGTCTGTGCACCTGGAAAAACCCACCAAGTTTTAGGATTTGTGCCTAGAGTCGTACCAGGCCTGCACTGCGGCATCATGGTGGTGCAGCTAAGAGGGATTGTCTGAAAGCATGCACAGGGTGAGGGTCACAATGCCTGTTAATGCCCAGGGCGGCCCTCAGGAGTGGGCGACGTCTCACAGGTCTTGTAACTGGCACCCCTTTGAGGGTTGGACACCCATCACAACAGCCAGGTATATTGGCATGGGGAAAGAGGAGATCTCTATTGTTCTTCAGGTTCCCGCATTGGCATGGATTCCAGCCAAGGTCTGGGGACAGGTGCCTGAAGACCAAGGATGGGGAGAGATGACATACCTGGGCCATGACCATGCAAAATGTTACATATGGGGCCCGCTCTCTGGTGGCTGAAATTCGGTCGGGGTTCAGTCTCTGTCAGACACAGCACTAGTGGCCATGGCAGCTCATAAATCAGGGTTGATTGGAGGACCGAGCATATTGATCCTCATGTGGGATTTCTGGGCACCCTCACCAGGCAATTCTTCATTCGATGCGGAAGGCAGAATGCTGAGTTGTGGCTCCAGATTTCCCTATCAACAGGGCTTGTGGACCAGTCGGGTAATGATGGAATTGTAAACACAAGCTATGGTTCAATTCAGTGCCAAGTGGAAGGCAGTTCCAATGTGCAGCGGTTTATTTGAGACATCCAGCACCAGAATAAGGGTGCATGTCCGGTGTTCGCTCACTCTGGAGTTTTTGTCTATGATGACCGACCAGTAGAGGGGTGGTGTCAAGATGCCATGGAGGAGTTCACACACTGAGGCCTGTGAGCTGCTCCAAACATAAGGTTTCCTTCTACTGGGCAGGTGAAGTCTGGTTTGTTTGTTCTAGATTCCCCCACGTGGAAAGTTTGTGAAGCAGAGCTCTCTGGCTTGGATGCCTGGAAAGCACACCTCATTTGACCATTGCAGCTGAGGAACATGACAGGTTCATTCTGGTGGCTCTGGGGAGAAGTACCAAGGTCTTGAGTTGACATGGAATCTCTTGCAGATGGGCCACAATGCTGGTTTGTTACCAAGGAGATCTTCGAATTTCTTGGTTGCTAAGGTGCCATGCAGGATTCTTCTACCCTGAGCGTTTGGCACAGGTCGAAGAGCACAGTATCCTGCTGCAGACAGGAGATGTACTGTCGTGTGGCTCAGGGACCACATGTTGTATCTTATTCTGGTATTCCAGAACATGCCCCTAAGGACAGATGCCTGAAAACCTAATGGGGTTCTATTGAAGGCCCACGTGTATTTCAGGTTCAATCTTATAACTCTTGATCAATGACTTGTCTCTCTCCCTGGAGGTAGGTGATCAGGTTGTTTCAGACAGCGCATTTGCATTCAGAGCTGCTGCCATTATTGAAGTAGGCTCAGGGGCCTTGCAGGCTTCTCCTAATCTAGAAGGCTTGGGCAACTGTGATGGGCACAGTTTCCTTGGGGATGGGATTGACAGTCCTGTGGTGTGGATCCAGAGACCCCATCCTAGAGGGAATGTGTGCCCTGGTTTAGGTAGAGATGTCTGCAAACACAAATTCGGGTTTGGGTGAGTGGAGAGGACATCACAGGCCCAATGCATAGACCTGGAGGGCAGCTCATCTGGAACTGTAATAAGTGAGATCTAAGAATCTGCTGGTGGCTTCGGGCCAAGTAGGATTCATCTACCCTGAGAGTTTGACACAGGTCCAAGAGCATGGCTTCCATCTGGGGATAGGAGATGTTCTGTTGTTGAGCTCGGGTTCCATATGTTGTATTAAAAGTTGGTACTCCAGAACAGTTCTCTGAGGACAGATGCCTGAAAACCTAATCTAGGATTCCAATGAGGTCGTAGGGGCATGTCAGGTTCAATCTTCTGACTCAGGACCATTGATTTGGGTGTCCTCCTGGATTCAGGTGATCAGGGTGTTTCAGACTGCACAGTTGTGTCCAGAGCGGCCTCCAATATTGGGGTGGGCTTAGGGGTCTTGCAGATTTCTCCTTATCCCGAGAGTTTTGGAAACTCTGACGGACTCATTTTCCTTGGGGATGGCAGGCACAGTCTTGTGGTTTGGCTCCAGAGACCCCATCCTGGAGAACATATGAGCCATGGTTTTGGGAGAGAAATCTGCAAACACAAACTCAGGGTATGGTGAGAGGCAAGGTGATCGCAGCCCCAATGCATAGACCTGGAGGGCAGCACGTCAGGAACTGTAAATCAGGTCCCTCGAAGGTGGTAGCACAGGCTTTTGTATCTGGCTTGTGTGTCCAGGATGGCCTCGGAATGCCGGTGTGGTCTCATGGGTCCATGGGAGATTTTTCCTCTCTAAGGATCCTGGCGGCTCGCAATAGTTGATGGCTTTATCGGGGAAGGGAAGAGTGCTGTTTTCCATGATAGGGGTGCCCCAAAATAGGAATTCCAGAGATGGGCTCTGGGTTGGTGCCCTGGAAAATCCCACCAAGTGTTAGGATTTGGACCTAGTGGCTTACCAGGCCTGCATTCGGGATCCTGGAGGTTGAACTGAGAGGGTTTGTTTGAAATCATGCTCAGGCTGAGGGTCACAATGCTTACTTGTGCACAAGGTGGCCCTCATGAGTGGGCGTGGTATCCTTGGTCATGCAACTGGATCCCACTGTGAGGGTTGGGCACCCATCCCAACAGCCAGGATTCCTGCCATGGGGAAAGAGGAGTTCTCTATTGTGCTTCAGGTTCCCCCATAGCCAGGGATTCCAGCAAAGGTCTGGGGACAGATGCCTGAATACCAAGGATGGGTAGAGGTGACGGACATGGGCCATGGCCAGTCTCAAATCGTGGATATGGACCCCGATCTCTGGGTGGCTGACACTATGTCTTGGCTCAGGATCTGTCAGACACAGGACTAGTGCTCAGGGCAGCCTATAAATTGGGGTTCCCTCGAGGACCGAGCAGATTGATCCTCATGTAGGGTTTCTGGGCAGACTAACCAGGCCCTTTTTGTTTCTATGGGGTAGGCAGAATTCTGCATTGTGGCTCTAGAATTCCCTATCAAGAGGGATTGTGGAGCAGGAGACTGAGGATGGAATTATAAACCCAAGCTAGGGTTACATTCTGTATCAAGCGAAAGGCACTTCCAGTGTGCAGCGGTTGAATCGAGTATTCAGCACCTGAGTAAGGGTGGATGTCAGATATTTGCACATGCTAGAGTTTGTGTCTATTATGACCCACAAATGGAGGGGTGGCGTCAAGATGCCATGGAGGATTTCCCAGGCTGGGGCTTGTGAGATGCTCCAAACAGCAATGTTTCCTTCTACTGGACAGGGGCAGTCTGGTTTCTTTCCTCCAGGGTCCCACATGTGAAAAGAATGGGTA
Organism: Neogale vison; assembly: GCF_020171115.1. Lineage (NCBI taxonomy): Eukaryota > Metazoa > Chordata > Mammalia > Carnivora > Mustelidae > Neogale > Neogale vison. Next base: position 185,363,432 of record NC_058093.1, on the reverse strand, counting down.
GAATAGCTCTCCAGCATGGATGCCTGGAAAGCACACCTGCATTGACCATTGCAGCGGAGGAACATTGCAGGTTCATTCTGGTGGCTTTGAGGCGAAGTACCAAGGACTGGATTAGATATGGAATCTCATGAAGATAGGTCACAATGCTGGTTTGTTACCTGGGAGATCTAAGAATGTACTGGTGGCTAAGGGGCTGTGCAGGATTCATCTACTCCGAGGATTTGACACAGGTCCAAGAGCCCAGATTCCATCTGGCGACAGGAGATGTTCTGTTGTGTGGCTCAGGACCATATGTTGTATCATAAATTGGTATTCCAGAACAGGCCTCTGTGGACAGATGCCTGAAAACCTAATCTAGGGTTCCAATGAATTCCTAGGGGCATGTCAGGTTCAATCTTCTGACTCAGGACCATTGACTCTGGTGTCTGCCTGGATGCAGGTGATCAGGGTATTTCAGACTGCGCATTTGCATCCAGAGTGGCATCCGATATTGTGGTGAGATCATGGTCCTTGCAGTTTTCTCCTTATCTGGAGGGTTTTTGCAACTTTGACAGGCACAGTTTCCATGGGAATGGCAGGCCCAGTCCTTTGGTGTGGCTCCAGAGAACCCATCCTGGAGAGCATGTGAGCTAAGGTTTTGGGAGAAAAGTCTGCAAACACAAACTCAGGTTAGGGTTAGCAGCATGGTGATCGCAGGCCCAATGCATAGACCTGGAAGGCAGCAAGTCTGGAACTGTAAATCAGGTGAATCGAAGGCAGTAGCACAGGCAATTGTATCTGGATTTAATTTCCAGGATGGCCTTGGAATGCAGGTGTGGTCTCATGGGTGCATGGTAGATTTTTCCTCTCAAGGATCCTGCCGGGTCCCAATAGTTTGGTGGCTTTCTCAGGGAAAGAAATAGTGTTGATTTCCATCTTAGGGGTGCCCTAGGACACCAGAGATAGAGACAGGATTCTCTGCTAGGATTCCAGAGACAGGCTTTGGGTCTGGGTGTATGGAAAATTCCACCAAGGGTTAGGATTTGGACCTAGTGCTACAAGGCCTGCAATGCGGGTCCTGGAGGTGCAACTGAGAGCATTTGTTTGAAAGCATGCCCAAGTTGAGGGTCACAATTCCTGCTTGTGCCCAGGCAGCCCTCAGTAGTGGGTGTGGTCTCATTGCCAATGCAGCTGGATCTCATTCTGAGGGTTAGACACCCATTCCAAAGCCAGGATTCCTGTCGTGGGGAAGGAGAAGTTCTCTATTGTGCTTCAGGTTCCCCCATTGGTAGGGATTCCAGCAAAGTTTTAGGGGACAGATGCCTGAATACCATGGATGGGTAGAGATGATGTACATGGGGTATCACCGGACTCACATGCTGCATATGGGTTCCGCCCTCTTGTTGGCTGACACAAGGTCGAGGCTCAGGCTCTGTCAGCCACAGCACTAGTGACCAGGGCAAACTATAAATCAGGGTTCCCTCGTGGGCCGAGTGGATTGATCCTCATGTGCATTTTCTAGGCAGACTCATCAGGTCCTTCTTCTTTCTATGGGGAAGGCAGAATGCTGTGTTGTGGCTCCAGAATTCCCTATCAAGAGGGCTTGCAGACCAGTCACGTGAGGAAGGATTTGTAATCCGAAGCTAGGGGTATATTCAGTGCCAATCTAAAGGCAGTTTCAGTGTGCAGCGGCTGATTCCAATATCAGCACCTGAGTATGGGCAGATATCAGATGTTTGCTCATGCTGGAGTTTTTGTCTATGATGACTGACAAATGGAGGGGTACCGTCAAGAGGCCATGGAGGATTTCCCAGGCTGGGGCTTGTGAGATGCTCCAAACATCAAAGTTTATTTCTACTGGACAGGAGGAGTCTGGTTTGTTTGCTCAGGTTTCTCCATGTGGAAAGTTTGTGTAGCAGAGCACTCCCGCATGGATGCCTAGAAAGCACACGTCCATTGACCAATGCAGCAGAGGAACATGGCAGGTTCGTTCTGGTGGCTCTGAGAAGAAGTATCAAGGCCTTGAGTTAACATGGAGTCTCATGAAGATGGGTCACAATGCTGGTTTGTTACTAGGGAGATCATAGAATGTGCTGGGTGCTAAGGAGCTGTGTAGGATTTATCTACCCAGATGGTATGACACAGGTCCACAAGCACGGAATCCTTTGGGTCTAGGAGATGTTCTGTTCTGTGGCTCAGGGACCACATGTTGTATCATAAGTTGGTATTCCAGAAAAGGCCTCTGAAGACAGATACCTGAAAATCTAATCTAGTGTGCCAATGAAGTCCTCGGGGCATTTCAGGTTCAATATTCTTACTCAGGATTATTAACTTGGGTGTCTGTCTTGTTGGAGGTGATCAGGGTTTTCAGACTGCGAATTTGAGTCCAGAGTGGCCTCCAATATTGAGGGGGTGCTCAGGGGCCTTGCAGGTTTCTCCTAATCTAGAGATTTTGGGCAACAGTGACGGGCATAGTTTCCTTGAGGAAGGCAGGCATACTCCTTAGATGTGGCTCCAGATACCAACCTGGAGGGCATGTGAGCCATGGTTTTGGGAGGGAAATCTGCAAACACAAACTCGGGTTAGGGTTAGTGGCGAGGTGATCCCAGGCCCAATGCATAGACATGGAAATCAACTCGTCAGGAATTGTAAATTGGATGACTCGAAAGGGGTAGCACAGGCTTTTGTATCTGCATTGTGTGTCCAGGATGGCCATGGAATGCAGGTGTGGTCTAATGGGTCCATGGAAGTTTTTCCTCTCTAAGTTACTTGGTGGCTCCCAATAGTTTGGTGGCTTTCTCAGGGAAGGGAAGAGTGCTGTTTTCCATCTTGGAGGTCCCCCAAAATAGGGAATTCCAGAGACTGGTTCTGGGTCTGGGCCTCTGGTTAATCCCACTAAGTGCTAGGATTTGGGTCAAGAGGCATACCTGGCCTGCAATGCGGGATACTTTTGGGTCAACTGAGAGGGCTTGTTTGAAAGCATGCTTAGGCTGAGGTTCACATTGCCTGCTTGTGACCAAGGTGGCCCACATGAGTGGGAGTAATCTCCTTGGCCATGCAGCCAGCGTCCACTTTGAGATTGGACACCCATCCCAACAGCCAGGATTCCTGCCATGGGGAAGGAGTTCTCTATTTTGCTTCAGGTTCCCCCATTGGAAAGGATTACAGCAAATTTCTAGGGACAGATGCCTGAATACCAAGGATGGGTAGAGGTGAAAGACTTGGGCCATGGCCGGTCTCACATGCTGGATATGGCCACCGATCTCTGGGTGGTTGACACAAGCTCTTTGCTCAGGCTCTCTCAGACACAACACTAGTACACAAGGAAGCCTGTAAATTGGTGTCCCCTTGAGCACAGAGCAAATTGATCGTCATGTGGAGTTTCTGGACAGACTCACCAGGCCCTTTTTCTTTCTATTGTGAATACAGAATGCTGCGTTGTGACTCCAGAATTCCCTATCAATAGGGCTTGAGGACCAGGAGACTGAGGATGGAATTGTAAACCCAAGCTATAGTTAAATTCAATGTCAAGTGAAAGGCACTTCCAGTGTGCAGTGGTTGAATCAAATATCCAGCACTTGAGTAAGGGCGGATGTCAGGTGTTTGTTCATGCTGGAGTTTTTGTCTATGATGAGCAATAAATGGAGGGGTTGTGTCAAGAGACCATGGAGGATTTCCCAGGCTGGAGTTTGTGAGATGCTCTAAACAGCAAGGTTTCCTTCTACTGGACAGGGGCAGTCTGGTTTGTTTTCTCCAGGTTTCCCCATATGGAAAGATTGGATAGCATAGCTCTCCCCCATCGATGCCTGGAAAGCACACCTCCTTAAACTATTGTAGCAGAGGAACATGGCAAGTTCATTCTGGTGACTCTGAGGCTAAGAACCAAGGACTGGATTGGACATGGAACCCCATGAAGATGGGTCAAAATATTGGTTTGTTACCAGGGAGATCTTAGAATCTTCTGGTGGTTAAGGGGCCATGAAGGATTCATCTAGCCTGAGGATTTGACACAGGTCCAAGAGCCCGGATTCCGTTTGAGGACAGGAGATGTTCTGTTGTGAGGCTCAGCCACCATATGCTGTATCATAAGTTGGTATTCCAGAACAGGCCTCTGAGGACAGAAGCCTGAAAACCTAATCTAAGGTTCGAATGAGGTCCTAGGGGAATGTCAGGTTCAATCTTCTGACTCAGGACCACTGACTCTGTTGCCTGACTGGATGCAGGTGATCAGGGTGTTTCAGACTGCACATTTGCATCCAGAGTGGCGTTCATTACTAGGGTGAGCTCAGGGTCCTTGCAGGTTTCTACTTATCTGGAGGGTTTGGACAACTGTGATGTGCAGATTCCTTGGGGATTGCAGGCACAGTCCTGTGGTGTGACTCCAGAGACCCCATCCTGGAGGGCATGTACACCATGGTTTTGAGAGAGGGTTAGGGTTAGCAGCGAGGTGATCCTTGTCCCAATCCATAGGCCTGGAGGGCTGCAAGTCTGGAACTGTACATCAGGTGACTCGAACGTGGTAGCACAGGCTATTGTATCTGGATTTAATTTCCACGGTGGCCTTGGAATGCAGGTGAGGTTTCATGGGTCCATGGGAGATTTCTCCTCTCAAGGATCCTGGCGGTTCCCAATAGTTTGGTGGATTTCTCGGGGAAGGGATGAGTGCTGTTTTCTAGCTTAGGCGTGCCCCCAAACAGGGATTTCAGAGATGGGCTCTGGGTCTAAGCACTTGGAAAATCCCACCAAGGGTTAGGATTTGGGTCTAGGGCCATACCAGTCGGGATCCTTGAGGTGCGTTTGTTTGAAAGCATGCTCAAGCTGAGGGTCAAAATGACTGCTTGTGCCCAGAAGGCCATCAGGAGTGGGTGTTGCCTACTTGGCCATGCAGTCAGTTCCCATTCTGAAGGTTGAACACCCACCTGAAAGCCAGGATTCCTGCCATGGGGAAGGAGGAGATCTCTATTGTGCTTCAGGATCCCCCATTGGTAGGAATTCCAGCTAAGGTCTAGGGGACAGATGCCTGAATACCAAGGGTAGGTAGTGATGATAGCCCTGGACCATGGCCGGTCTCACATGCTCGATATAGGCCCCACCCTCTGGGCAGTCTCACTAGGTCCTTCTTTCGATGCGGAAAGCAGAATGTTGTGCTGTGGCTCCAGAATTCTTTATCAAGAGATATGGCGGACCAGTAGGGTGAGGATGAAATTATAATCCGAAGCCGGGGTTAAATTTGTGCCAAGCGAAAGGCAGTTCTAGTGTGCAGCAGCTGATTCCAATATCAGCACCTGAGTATGGACGGTTGTCAGTTGTTTGCTCAGGCTGGAGTTTGTGTCTATGATGACCAACAAATTGAGGGGTGGTGTCAAGAGGCCATGGAGGATTTTCCACCCTGGGGCTTGTGAGATGCTCCAAACATCAATATTTCTTTCTACTGGACAGGGGCTGTCTGGTTTGTTTGCTCTAGTTTCTCATGTGGAAAATTTGTGTAGCAGAGCACTGCCATATGGAGTCCAGGAAAGCACACATCCATTGACCATTGCAGCTGAGGAACATGGAAGGTTTGTTCTGGCGGCTCTGAGGCGAAGTACCAGAGACTTGAGTTGACATGGAGCCTCATGAAGATGGGTCACAATACAGGTTTGTTACCAGGGAGGTCTTAGAATGTTCTGGTGGCTAAGGGGCTGTGCAGAATTCATATATCCTGAGGTTTAGACACAGGTCCAAGAGCACGGCTTCAGTCTGGGGACAGGAGATTTTTTGTTGTGGGGCTCAGGTACCATATGCTGTATCATAAGTTGGTATGCCAGAAGAGGCCTCTGAGGACAGATGCCTGAAAAGCTAATCTAGGCTTCCAATGAGGTCCTAGGGCCATGTCAGGTTCAATTATATGACTCAGGACCATTGACTTGGGTGTCTGCCAGGATGGAGGTGATGAGGGTGTTTCAGACTGTGCATTTCCATCCAGAGCAGTCTCCAATATTGGGTGGGCTCAGGAGCCTTGCAGGTTTCTCCTAATCAGTAGGCTTTGGGCAACTCTGATGGGCCCAGTTTCCTTGGGGATGGCAGGCACAGTCCTCTGGTGTGACTCCAGGGGCCCCATCATGGAAGGCATGTGAGCCATGGCTTTGGAAAGAAATCTGCAAACACAAACTCGGGATAGGGTTAGTGACGAGGTGTTTGCAGACCCAATGCATAGACCTGGAGGACAGGATGTCAGGAATTGTAAATCAGGTGACTTGAATACAGTAGCAGAGTCTCTTGTATCTGGATTGTGTATCCATGATGGCCTCGGAATGCAGGTGTGGACTCATGGGACCATGGGAGATTTTTCTTCTCAAGTTTCCTGCGTGCTCCCAATAGTCTGGTGGCTTTCTCAGGGAAGCGAAGAGTGCTGTTTTCCATCCTAGGGGTTACCCAAAACAGGGATTCCAGTGACAGGCTCTGGGTATGGGCACATGGAAAATCCCACCAAGGTAGGATTTGGTCCTAGGGGCATACCAGGCCTGCAATGCGGGATCCTGGAGGTGCAACTGAGAGGGTTTGTTTGAAGGCATGCTCAAGTGAGGGTCACAATGGCTGCTTGTGCCCAGGGCAGCCATCATGAGTGAAAGTTGTCTTCTTGGCCATGCAACTTTGAGGTTTGGACAACCATATCAACAGCCAGGAATCCTGCCAAGGGGAAGGAGCAGTTCTCTATTGTGCTTCAGGTTCCCCCATTGGCAGGGATTCCAGCAAAGGTCTTGGGACAGATACCTGAATACCAAGGGTGGATAGAGGTGACGGGCATGGGCCCTAGTCCATCTCACATGCTGTATATGGGCTCAGATCTCTGGGTGGCTGAAACTAGGTCTTGGCTCAGGCTCTGTCAGACACAGAACTAGTGCCCAGGACAGTCTAAAAATCATGATTCCCTCGAGCGCAAAGCAGATTGATCCCCATGTGGAGTTTCTGGGCAGATTCACCAGGCCCTATTTCTTTATATTGGGAATGTGAATGTTGCTATGTGGTTCCTGAATTCCCTCTCAAGAGAGCTTGTGGACCAGGAGGCTGAGGATGGAATTGCAAACCCAAGCTATGGTTAAATTCATTGTCAAGCAAAACACAATTCCCATGTGCAGCGGTGGAAACGAAAATCCAGAACCTAAATAAGGGTGGATGTCATATGTTTGCTCACGCTGGAGTTTGTGTTTATGATGAACAACAAATGGAGGGGTTGTGTCAAGAGGCCATGGAGGATTTCTCACGCTGGTGCCTCTGAGATGTTCCAAACAGAAGTTTCCCTTCTACCAGTTAATGGCAGTCTGGTTTGCCCGCTCCAAAGTCCCACATGTGGAAATACTGGGTAGCAGAGCACTCCCACATGGATGCCTGGAAAGCACACCTCCACTGACCATTGCAGCTTAGGAACATGGCAGGTTCATTTTGGTGGCTCTGGTGCGAATTATCAAGGACTTGATGTGACATGGAGTCTCATGATGATGGGTCACAATGCTGGTTTGTTACGAGGGTGATCTTAGAATGTGCTGGTGGCTAAGGGGCCATACAGGATTCATCTACCCTGAGGGTTTGACATAGGTCCAAGAGCATGGTTTCATTCTGGGGACAGGATATATTCTGTTGTATGGCTCAGGGACCACATGTTGAATCACAAGTTGGTATTCCAGAACAGGCCTCTGAGGACAGGGGCCTGAAAACCTAATCTAGGCTTCCAATGAAGTACTAGGGGCATGTCAGTTTCAAACATATGACTCAGGCCTATTGACTTGGGTGTCTGCCTAGATGTAGGTGATCAGGGTCTTTCAGACTGCACATTTGAGTCCAGAGTGGCCTCCAAAATTGGGGTGGGCTCAAGGGCCTTGCAGATTTCTCCCATCTGGTGGGTTTGGGCAACTTTGACGGGACAATTTCCTTGGGGATAGAAGGCACAATCCTGTGGTGTGGCTACAGAGATCCCATCCTGGAGGGTATGTAAGTCATGGTTTTGGGGGAGAAGTCTGCAAACACAAATTCGGCTTAGGGTTAGTGGTGAAGTGATCACAGGCCCAATGCATAGACCTGGAGGGCAGCTCATCAGGAACCGTAAATCGGGTGACTCGAATGTGGTAGCACAGGCTTTTGTATCTGGATTGTGTGTCCAGGATGGCCTCGGAATCCAGGTGTGGACTCATGGATCCATGCGAGATTTTTCCGCTCTAAAGGTCCTGGCGGCTCCCATTGTTTGGTGGCTTTCTCGGGGAAGGGAAGAGTGCTGTTTTCCATCTTATGTGTGCCCCAAAACAAGGATTCAAGAGATAGGCTGTAAGTCATGGTGCTTGGAAAATCCTGCCAAGGCTTAGGATTTGGGCCAAGGGGCATACCAGACCTGCAATGTGGGAAACTGCTGGCACAACTGAGAGGGCTTGTTTGAAAACATGCTCAGGCTGAGGGTCACAATGCCTGTTTCTGCCCAGGGTGGCCCTCAGGAGTGGGTGTGGTATCATTGGCCATGCAGCTGGCTCCCTCTTTGAGGGTTGGATCCCATCGCAATAGCCTGGTTACCTGCCATGGGAAGGAAGAGTTCTCTATTGTGCTTCACGATCCCCCATTGGCAGGGATTCCAGCAAGTCTGGGGACAGGTGCCTGAACACCAAGGATCGCTAGAGATGACAGAGATTTTTTTCTCTGAAGGATCTTGGCGGCTCCCCATAGTTTGATGGCATTTTTGGGGAGGGGAAGAATGCACTTTTCCATCTTAGGGGTGCCCCAAAACAGGGATTCTAGAGATGGGCTATGGGTCTGTGTGTCTGGAAAAGCCCACCTAGTGTTAGGATTTGGGCCTAGGGGTGTAACGGAACTGCAATGCAGGATCCTGGTGGTGTAATTGAGAGGACTTGTTTGAAAGCATGAAGAACAGGCTGGTGAGTCTTCCCAGAAACTCCCCATGAAGACCAATCTACTCGGCCCTCGAGTGAACCAAGATTTATACTTTGCCTGGCTACTAGTGATGTGTCTGACAGTGCCTGAGCCCTTATGTCATGTCAGCGAACCACAGTGCGGGGTTCATATCCATCATGTGAGACCAGCCATGGCCCAGGGCCGTCATCTCTACCCATCCTTGTTATTCATGCAACTGCCCCAGTCCTTTGCTGAAATCCCTACCAATGTGGGAACCTGAAGCACAATAGAGAACTCCTCATTCCAAATGGCAGGAATCCTTACTGTTGGGATAGGTGTCAAACCCTCAGAATGGGACCAGCTACATGGCCAAGGAGACCACGCCCACTCCTGAGGGCTCCCCCTGAACACAAGCAGGCACTGTGACCCTCAGTCTGAGCATGCTTTCAAACAAACACTCTCAGTTGCAACACCAAGATCTGGCATTGCATGACTGGTACACACCTAGGCCCAAATCCTAACACCTGGTGGGATTTTCCATGCACCCATTCCCAGAGTCCGTCACGGGAATCCCTGTTTTGGGGCACCCCTAAGATGGAAAACAGCACTCTTCACTTCCCTTAGAAAGCAACCATACTATTGGGAGCCGCCGGGATCCTTCAGAGAAAAAAATCTCCCATGGGCCCATGAGACAACACCTGCATTCCGAGACCATTGTGGATACAAAATCCAGATACAATAGCCTGTGCTACTGCCTTCGAGTCACCTGATTTACTGTTCCTGACGTGCTGCCTTCCAGGTCTATGCATTGGGCCTGCGATCACCTCACCACTAACCCTACCCTGAGTTTTTGTTTGCAGACTTCTCTCCCAAAACCATGGCTCACATGCCCTCCAGGATGGGATCTCTGGAGTCACACCACAGGACTGTGCCTGCCATCCCCAATGAAACTGTGCCCGTCACAGTTGCCCAAACCCTCCAGATTAGGATAAAATGACAAGGCCCCTGAGCCCACCCCAATATTAGAAGCCGCTCTGGACGCAAATGTGCAGTCTGAAACATCCTGATCACCTCCACCCAGGCAGACACCCAAGTCAATATTGTAACTGACATGCACCTAGGACCTCATTGGAAGCCTAGATTGGCTTTTCAGGCATCTGTCCACAGAGGCCTCTTCTGGAATACCAACTTATGATAAAACGTATGGTCTCTGAGCCCCACAACAGAACATCTCCTGTCCCCAGATAAATGCCGCGCTCAGGACTTTTGTCAAATCCTCAGGGTATATGAATCCTGCACAGCCCCTTAGCCACCAGAACATTCTAAGTTCTCCCTGGTAACAAACCAGAATTGTGACCCATTTTCATGAGACTCCATGTCAATTCATGGCCTTGGTACTTCGACCCAGAGCCACAAGAACGAACCTGCCATGTTCCTCAAATGCAATGGTCAATGCAGGTGTGCTTTCCAGGCATCAGTGCCGAAGAGTTCTGCTATCCAGACTTTCCACATGGGGGAACCTCGAGCAAACAAACCAGACTCCACTTGTCCAGTAGAAGGACACTTTGCTGTTTGGAGCATCTCATGAGCCTCATCAGGGGAAGTCCTCCATGGCCTCTTGACGCCACCCCTCCATTTGTCAGTCATCATAGACACAAATCCCAGCATGAGCAAACATCTGACATCTGCCCTTACTCAGGTGCTGGATATCTCGAATAAGGCGCTGCACATTGTAACTGCCTTCCACTTTGCCCTGAATTGAACCGTAGCTTGTGTTTAAAATGCCATCCGAACGATACTGGTCCACAAGCCCTCTTGATAGGGAATACTGGAGCCACAACGCAGCATTCTGCCTTACACATAGAAAGAAGTAGGGCCTGGTGCGTCTGGCCCAGAATCTCTACTTGAGGATAGATCTGCTCAGCCCTTGAGGGAACCCCGATTTATACGCTGCCTTGGTCACTAGTGCTGTGTGACAGAGCCTGAGACCTGACCTCGTGTCAGCGACCAAGGATGCGGGGCCCATATCCAGCCTGTGAGACCGGCCATGGATCAGGGCCATCATCTCTACCAATCCTTGGTATTCAGTCATATGTCCCCAGACCTTTCATTGAATCCCTGCCAAGGGGGGGAATCCTAAAGCACAATAGATAACTCCTTCCCCATTGCAGATTTCCTGGAAGTTGGGATGTTTATCTAACCTTCATAGTGGGAGTCAGCTGCATGTCCAATGAGACCACGCCCACTCCGGAGGGCTGCCCTGGGCACAAGAAGGTATTGTGACTCTCCGCCTGAGCATGCTTTCAAACAAACACTCTCAGTTGCACCTCCAGGACCCGCACTGCAGGCCTGGTAGGCCCCTAGGCTCAAATCTTAAATCTTGTTGGGAATTTCCAGGTGCCAAGACCAAAAACTTATCTCCGGAATCCCTGTTTTGGGGCACCCCTATGATTGAAAACAGCACTCTTCCCTTCCTCGGTTAAGGCACCACACTATTGGGAGCCTCCAGGATCATTAGAGAGGAATAATCTCCCATGGACCCATTAGACCACACTTGCATTCCGAGGCCATCCTGGACACAATATACAGACACAATAGCCAGTGCTTCTGCCTTCGAATCATCCGATTTGCTGTTCCAGACAAACTGCCCTCTAGGTCTGCCTGCAATCACCTTGCCATTAACCCGAACCCGAATTTGAGTTTGAAGACTTCTCTCCCAAAACCATGGCTCATATGCCCTCCAGGATGGGGTCTCTGAAGCCACACCACAGGACTGTGCCTGCCATTCCCAAGGAAAAAGTGTCCATCACAGTTGCACAATAATCTCCAGATTAGGAGAAACCTGCAAGGCCCCTGAGCCCAACCCAATATTGGAGGCCGCTCTGGACGCAAATGCACAGTCTAAAACACCCTAATCACCTTCATCCATGAAGACACTGAGTGAAAGGTCCTGAGTCAGAAGATTGAAACTGACATGCCCCTACGACCTCATTGGAACCCTAGATTAGGTTTACAGGCATCTAGCCTGAGAGGCCTGTTCTGGAATATCAATATGATACAACATATGGTCCCTGAGTCCCACAATAGAACATCTCCTGACCCCAGATGGAATATGTGCTCTTGGACCTGTGTCAAACCCTCAAGGTAGATGAATCCTGCACGGCCCCTTAGCCACCGGCATTTCTAAGATCTCCCTTGTAACAAACCAGCATCGTTACCCATGTTCATGAGATTCCATGTCAAAATATGTCCTTGGTACTTCACCCCAGATCCAAAGAATGAACCTGCCATGTTCCTAAGCTGCAACGGTCAGTAGAGGTGTGGTTTCCAGGCATCCATACGGGAGTGTTCTGCTACACAAACTTTCCACATGGGGGACCCTTGAGACAACAAACCAGAATGCACCTGTCAGGTAGAAAGAAATCTTGCTTTTTGGAGCATCTCACAAGCCCCAGCGTGGGAAATCCTCCATGACCTCTTGACGCCACTCCTCCATTTGTCAGTCATCATAGACATAAACCCCAGCATGAGCAAACATCTGACATCCGCCCTTACTCAGGTGCTGGATTTTTGATTCAATCGCTGCACACTGGAACTGCCTTTCGCTTGACTGAATTTAACCATAGCTTGGGTTTAAAATTCCATCCTCAACCTCCTAGTCAGCAAGCCCTCTTGAGAGGGAATTCTGGAGCCACAACCCAACATTCTGCCTTCCCCATAAAGAAGAAGTGCCAGGTGAGTCTTCCCAGAAATTCCACATGAGGATGGATCAGCTCGGCGCTCCATGGAACCCCGATTTATAGGCGGCTCTGGGCACTAGTGCTGTGTCTGACACAGCCTGAGCCAAGACCTAGTGCCAGCCACCCAGAGATCGGGGCTCATATCCAGCATGTGTGACCGGCTATGGCCCAAGTCCGTCATCTCTTCCTATCCTTGGTATCCATGCATCTGTCCCTATAGCTTTGCTGGAATCCCTGCCAATGGGGGAACCTGAAGTACAATAGAGAACTCCACCTTTCCCATGGCAGGAATCCTGGATGTTGGGATGGGTGTTCAAACCTCAATGTGGGAGCCAGCTGCATGGCCAAGGAGACCAAGCCCACTCATGAGGGTCACCCCGGCACAAGCAGGCATTGTGACCCTCAGCCTGAGCATGCTTTCAAACAAATGTTCTCAGTTGCACCACCAGGATCCCGCATTGCAGGTCTGGTACACACCTAATCCCAAATCCTAAACCTTGGTGCGATTTTCCAATAGCCCAGACACAGAGCCCATCTCTGGAATCCCTATTTTGGGGCACACTTAAGATGGAAAACTTCACTTTTCCCTTCCCTGTGAAAGCCACCAAACTATTGTTAGCCACCACGGTCCTTGAGAGGAAAAATCTGCCATGGACCCATGAGACCACACCTGCATTCCGAGACCATCCTGGACATACAATCCAGATACAAATCATGTGCTACCACCTTCGAGTCATCTGATTTACAGTTCCTGACGAGCTGCCTTCCAGGTCTATGCATTGGGCCTGCCATCACCTCGCCATTAACCCTAACCCGAGTTTGTGTTTGCAGACTTCTCTCCTAAAACCATGGCTCACGTGACCTCCAGGTTCTGGTATCTGAAGCCACACCACAGGACTGTGCCTGCAATCCTCAAGGAAACTGTGCCCATCACTTTTGCCCAATACCTCTAGATTAGGAGAAACCTGAAAGGCCCCTGAGACCAGCCCAATAATGGAGGCCACTCTGGATGCAAATACACAGTCTGAAACACCCTGATCACCTCCATTCAGGCAGACACCCAAGCCAATGGTCCTGAGTCAGAAGATTGAAACTGACATGGTCCTAGGACCTCATTGGAAGCCTAGATTAGCTTTTCAGGTATCTGTACTCAGAGGCATGTTCTGGAATACCAACTTATGATACAACATATAGTCCCTGATCCCCACAACAGAAAATCTCCTGTCCCCAGAAGGAAACGGTGCTCTTGGACCTGTGTCCAACTTTCAGGTTAGATGAATCCTGCATAGCCCATTAGACCCAGCACATTCTATGATCTCCCTGGTAGCAAACCAGCATTGTGACCCATATTTATGAGACTCCATATCAACTCAAGGTGTTGGTACTTTGCAAAGAGCCACGAAACGAACCTGCCATATTCCTCAGCTAAAATGATCAATGAATGTGTGCTTTCCAGGCATCCATGAGGTAGTTCTCTGCTGCCCAAAAATTCCACATGGGGCACCCTAGAGCAAACAAACCAGACTGCCCCTATCAGGTAGAAGGAAACCTTGCTGTTTGGAGCATCTCACAAGCCCCAGCGTTGGAAGTCCACCATATTCTCTTGACACCACCCCTCCATTTGGCGGTCATCATAGACACAAATTCCAGCAAAGCAAACATCTGACGTCTGCCCTTACTCAGGTGCTGGATATTCGAATCAGTCGCTGCACACTGGAAATGCCTTTCACTTGACACTGTATTCATGCATAGATTGGGTTTACAATTCCCTCCTCACCCTACTGGTCCACAAGCCTCTTTATAGGGAATTCTGGAGCCAAAATGAAACATTCTGCCTTCCCCATAGAAAGAAGAAGGTCCTTGTGAGTCTGCCCAGAAACTCCCCATGAAGATCAATCTACTCGGCCCTCAAGGGAACCCCGATTTATACCTTGCCCTGGCCACTAACGCTGTGTCTGACAGAGCCTGAGCCACGACTTCGTGTCAGCCACCCAGAGTGTGGGGCCCTCATTCAGCATGTGAGACCGGCCATGGCACATATCCTTCTTCTCTACCCATACTTGGTATTCAGGCAATTATCCCAGACCTTTGTTGGTATCCCTACCAGTGGAGGAACCTGAGGCACAATTGAGAATTCCTCCTATACCATGGCAGGAAGCCTGGCTGTTGTGCTCGGTGCCCAACCCTCAGAATGGGAACAAGCTGCATGGCCAATGAGACAATGCCCACTCCTGAGGGCCACACTGGGCAAAAGCAGGCATTGTGTCCTTCAACTTTAGCATGCTTTCAAACAAACGCTCTCAGTTGCATCTCTGGGATCCCACATTACAGGCCTGGTATGCCCCTAGGACCATTCCTAACACTTGGTGGGATTTTGCATGCCATCATACCCAGAGCCCGTCTCTGGAATCTCTGTTTTGGAGCACCCCTATGATGGAAAACAGCACTCTTCCCTTCCCTGAGAAAGGTTCCAAACTATTGGGAGCCAACAGGATGCTTAGAGAGGAAAAATCTCTCATGGACCCATGAGACCACACCTGCATTCCGAGGCCATCCTCGACACACAATCCAGATACAAAAGCCGGTGCTACAGCCTTCACATCACCTGATTTACAGTTCCAGACAAGCTGCCCTACAGACCTATGCATTGGGCCTGTGATCACCTCGCCATTATCCCTAACCCCAGTTTATGTTTGAAGACTTCTCTCCCAAAACCATGGCTCACATGCCTTCCAGTTTGGAGTCTCTGGAGCACACCACAGGAAAGTTCCTGCCATCCCCAAGGAAACTGTGTCTGTCAAAGTTGCCCAAACCCTACAGATTAGGAGAAACCTGCAATTCCCCTGAGCCCAGTCCAATATTGGAGGCTGCTCTGGATGCAAATGCGCAGTCTGAAACACCCTGATTACCTCCATCCAGGCAGACACCAATATCAATGGTCCTGAGTCAGATGACTGAAACTGACATGCCCGTAGGACTTCATTGGAAGCCTATATTAGCTTTTCAGGCATTTCGCCTCAGAGGTCTATTCTGTAATACCAATATGATACAACATATGGTCCTGAGCCCCACAATAGAATATCTCCTGTCCCCATATGGAATCCGTGTTCTTTGACTCGTGTCAACCCTCAGGGTATATGAATTCTGCACAACCCCTTAGCCACCAGAACATTCTAGGATCTCCCTGGTAACAAACCAGCATTGTGACCCATCTTCATGAGATTCCATGTCAAATCAAGGCCTTGGTACTTCGCATTATTGCCAATAGAACGAACCTGCCATGTTCCTCTGCTGCAATGGTCAATGGAGGTGTGCTTTCCAGGCATCCATATGGGAGTGCTCTGCTACACAAACTTTCCTCATGGGAAAACCTGGAGAAAAGAAACCAGAATCCCCCTGTCTGGTTGAAGGAAACCTTGCTGTTTGGAGCATCTCATAAGCCCCAGCGTGGGAAATCCTCCATGAACTCTTGATGCCACTCTCCATTTGTTGGTCATCATAGACACAAACTCTTGTGTGAGTGAACAGCTGACATCCGCACTTACTCAGGTGTTGGATATATCCAATCAGCCGCTGCACACTGGAACTGCCTTTGGCTTGGTAATGACTTTAACAGTTGTGTATGTTTACCATTCTATCTTCACCCTACTGGTCCACAAGCCCTCTTGATAGGGAATTCTGGATCAACAACGCAGCATTCTGCCTGCTCCAAGAAAGAAGAACTGCCTGGTGAGTCTGCCCAGAACCCCCACATGAGGATCCACCTGCAGGGCCCTCGACGACACCCTAATATCTTAGGCCACCATGGGAACTAAGGCTCTCTCTGACAAAGCCTGAGCCAGGAACTCCACTCAGCCACTCAGACAGTGGTCCCCATTTCCTGTAGGTGGGAGTTGTTGTGGCCCAAAGCTGTCATCTCTACTCAACGTGGATAATCAAGATTCTGTGCCTTGTCCGTATCTCAGATCCCTGGCTATGGGGTACCTGAAGCACAAGTGTACTCCTCTTTTCTTATGGCAGGAAATCTGGCTGTTAGGATGGGTGTCCAACCTTCAGAGTGAAAACTAGTTGCATGGACATGAGACCAAGGCCACACATGGGAGCCGCCCTGGGCACAAACAGGCATTGAGACTGACAGCGTGAACCTGATTCCAAACAAACCCCCACAGTAGCTGGACCAGGAGCCCTCAGAGTGGGACATCCAGACCCCTAGGGGCAAATCCTCACCCTCGTTGGTGTTTTTCAGTAGCCTAGAGCCAGAAACTGTCCCTGGAATCCCTCTAGGGGTCCATTGAGACGGAAAACAGCAGTCTTACCTTCCCGCAGAGACAGAAAATTCTTGGGAGATGGACAAAATCTCCAGAGATGAAGAATGTTCTATGGCCCCATGAAGCCACCCCTAAATTTTGCGACCATTCTGGACACACAATACAGACAGAAAAGTCTGCCCAACTGCCTCCATGACACCTTAATTTCACTACACAATAAGAAGCCCTCAGAGCCTGCAGATCAGGGATGTGATCACCTCGTGCCTCACCCTAATCCTAGTTCAGGTTTGCAGATTTCGGTCTCCAAAACCCTGTCGCACAAGCCCTCTATGATGGGGCCTCTGGAACCACACCAGACGACTGTGCCTACCCGCCCAAAGGAAACTCTTCCCTTCACTGTTGTCCAAACCCTGAAGCTTAGGAGCAAATGGCCAAGCCCCTGATCCCACCTCAATTTCCAAGAAGGGTCTGGACCCAAGTGTACATTGTGACACACAGTGAACACCTGCCTCAAAACAAACATCTAAGTCAAAGGCCCTGAGTCAGAAGATGGAACATGACATGCCCCTAGGACTTCACTGATGCTATAGCTTATGTTTTCAGGCACCTGTCCCGAGAGGACTGTTCCCCCATACTATCTTATATTCCAACATGTCCTGAGCCACACAGCAGACCCCTCCTGTCCCAGAAGGGTACCTTGCTCTTGGTAGTTGTGTCCAAGACTCAGTGTATTCGAATCCTGCATTGCCCCTGACCATCCCAACATTCCAGTGTCTCCCTGGATACAAACCAGCATCGTGATCGAATAGCATCAAACTCCATGTCAACTCAGCCCCCTTGGAACTTCGCCCCAGAGCCACCAGATTAAACCTTCCATGTTCCTGAGCTGCAATGGTCAATGGAGTAGTGGTTTCCAGGCTTCCATGAGGGAGAGCTCTTACCAAGCTTTCCATACGGGAGACCCTGGAGCAAACAAACCAGACTCCCCCTGTCCAGTAGAATGAAACCTTACTGTTTAGAGCATCTCACAAGCAGCAGAGTGGGAAATCCTCCATGGCTTCTTGACGCAAACCCACCATTTGTCTGTCATCCTAGACACAAACACCAGTGTGAGCAAATATCCGACATCCGCCCTTATTCAGGGACTGGATGTCTCGAATCAGCTGCTGCACACTGGAAGTGCCTTCCACTTGTCACTGAATTGAATCGTAGCTTGTATTTTTAATTCCATCCTCACCTTCCTGATCCCCAAGCCCTCTTTATAGGGAATTTTGTAGCCACAACGCAGCATTCTGCCTTCCCCATAGAAAGAAGAAGTGCCTGGTGAGTCAGCCCAGAAACCCCACATTAAGATCCACCTGCATGGCCCTCGATGGCACCCTATTATCTTAGGCCACCATGGGCTCTCAGGTTCTGTCTGACAGAGCCAGAGACACGACCTCCAGGCAACCACGTACAGTGGGTCCCATATCCTGCAGGTGGGACCTGCCGTGGCCGTAAGCCATCATCTCTATTCAACCTAGGTATTCAGTCAGCTTTCCCAAACTGTAGCTCAAATCCCTGCCTATGGGGGAACCTGAAGCACAGGAGTATCCTTATTCCCGATGGCAGGAAACCTGGTTGTTGAGATGGTCACTAAGACTCTGTCTGACACAGCCTGAGGCACGACCTAGAATCAGCCATGCAGATAGTGGGCCCCATATCCTGCAGTTTGGACTTGTTGTGGCCCAAAGCCGTCATCTCTACTCAACCTGGATATTCAAACATCTTTCCCGGATTGTATCTCAAATCCCTGACTACTGAGGAACATGAAGCACAAGAGTACTTCTCCTTCCCGAAGGCAGGAAGCCTGGCTTTTGAGATAGGTGTCCAACCCACAGAGTGGGAACCAGCTGCATGGCCCATAGGAACACAGCCACTCTGGGAACAAACTTGCATTGTTACCCTCAGCATGAGTCTGCTTTCAAACAAAACTCTTTGGTAGCTGGACCAGGAGCCCCCAGAGCGCACCTACCACCCTAGGTCCAAACACTCACCCTCATAGGTGTTTTCCAGGCGCACACCCATAAACTGTCTCTGGAATCCCTCTTTTGGGGGTTCCCTGAGACAGAAAACAGTAGTGTTCTCTTCTCCCAAAGACAAAAGAACTCTTGGGAACTGAGCAAAATACCCAGAGCCAAAGTATCTCCCATGGCCCCATGAAGCCACTGGTACATTTTGCAAAAGTCCGGGACAAAGAAAGCAGACAGAAAAGCCTGCACTACTGCCTCCATGATACCTTAACTTCACTACACTATGAGCCTCCCACAGGGCCTACAGATCTGGCCTGTGATCACCTCAACTCTCAACCTAACCTTAGATTGTGTTTGCATATTTCTGTCCCAAAGCACTGGCCCACATGTCCATCAGGATGGGGCTTCTGGAGCCACACCAGATGACTGTGCCTACGCACCCGAAGGAAAATCTGCCCTTCACTGTTGACCAAACCCTGGAAATTAGGAGCAAAGTACAAAGCCCGTGAGCCCACCTCAATTCCGATGAAAACTTTGGGCCCAAAGGTGCATTCTGACACACAATGAGCCCCTGCCTCCAGGCAGACATCCAAGTCAAAGGTCCTGAGTCAGGAGATTGAACCTGACATGCCTCTAGGACTTTATCAATACCGTAGCTTATATTTTCTAGTGCCTGTCCCCAGAGGCCTTTTCTTCAATAGCAACTTTTATTCCAACATGTGGTCCCTGAGCCACACAACAGAACCCCTTCTGTCCCCAGAAGGATACATTGCTCTTGGTAGCTGTGTCCAAGACTCAGTGTAAGAGAATCCTGCATGACCCCTGACCACCCCAACATTCTAACGTCTCCCTGGATACAAACCAGCATTGTGAACCAACAGCATGAAACTCCATGTCAACACCGGCGACTTTGATCTTCTCCCCAGCATCACCTGTGCAAAACTGCCGTTTCCTCATCTGTAATGAACACTGTAGGTGGGATTTCCAGGCATCCATACAGGAGTGCTCTGCTCCTCAAACTTTCCACATGGGGGACCCTGGAGCATATAAACGAGACTCCACCAGTCCATTAGAAGAAAACCTTGCTGTTTGGAGCAGCTCACAAGCCCCAGGGTGGAAAATCCTCCATGGCTTCATGATTCCTCCCCTCCATTTGTCGGTCATCATAGACACAAACTCCAGTGTGAGCAAACATCTGACATCCGCCTTTTCTCAGGTGCTGGATGTCTCGAATCAGACGCTGCACACTGGAAGTGCCTTCCACTTGGCACTCAATTTAACCACAGCTTGTGTTAACAATTCCATCCTCACCCTCCTGGTCCCCCAGACCTCTTGATAGGGAATTCTGGAGAAACAATGCAACATTCTGCCTCCCCCATAGAAAGAAGAAGTGCCTGTTGAGTCTGTCCAGAAACCCCACATGAGGAACCACCTGCATGGCCCTCGACAACACCTTAATATCATAGGCCACCATGGACATTAAGACTCTGTCTCACACAGTTGGATTCACGACCTCCAGGCAGCCACGCAGAAAGTGAGCCCCATATCCTTCAGGTGGACCTGCCATGGCCCGAAGCCATCATCTCTACACAACCTGGATATTCAGACATCTGTCCCCAGACCGTAGCTCAAATCCCTGCCTATGGGGGAACATGAAACACAGGATTATTCCTCCTTTCCGATGGCAGGAAACCTGGCTGTTTAGATGGCTGTCTTACCCTCTGAGTGGGAACCAGCTGCATGGCCCATGAGACCAGGGTCACTCACGGGAGACACCCTGGGCACAAACAGGCATTGTGACCCTCAGCGTGATCCTCCTTTTGAACAAACACCATTGGTAGCTAAACCAGGAATCCACCCAGTGGGCTGGCCATGTCCCTAGGGCCAAATCCACACCCTTGTTTGTGCTTTCCAGGCGCCCAGACCCAGAACCTGTCTCTCAAATCCCTCTTTCGGGGGTCCCTTGAGACGGAAAACAGCAGCCTTCCCTTCTCCAAGAGACACCAAACACTGGGAGCTGGGCCGAATCCCCAAAGATGAAGAATCTCCCATGGCCTCATGAAACCACCCCTACCTTTTGCAACCATCCTGGACACACAATCCCGACAGAAAAGCCTGCGCTACTGCCTCCCTGACACCTTAATTTCAGTACACTATGAGCTGCACTCAGGGCCTGCTGATTTTTCTTGTGAACACCTCGGCCCTCACTCTAATGCTAGTTTGCCTTTGCAATTTCTGTTCCCAAAGTCCTGACCCACATGCCCTCCAGAATGGGGCCTCTGGTCCCACACCAGACGAGTGTGCCTACACTCCTGAAGGAAACTGCCTTTCACTGTTGCCCAAACCCTGAAGATTAGGAGCAAAGTACAGAGCCTCTGAGCCCACCTCATTTTTGAAGAATGATCTGGGCCTAAATATGCATTCTGACACACAATGAGCTCCTGCCTCCAGGCAGACATCTAAATCCAAGGCCCTGAGTCAGAAGTTTGATCCTGCCATGACTATAGGCCTTCATCAATACCCTAGTTTAGATTAGTTTAGATGTTTAGGCGCCTGTCCTCAGAGGCTTGTTATCCAATACCAACTTATATTCCAAGATGTGGTCCTTGAGCCACACAACAGAACCCCTGCTGTGCCCAGAAAGATACCTTTCTTTTGGTAGCTGTGTCCAGGTCTCAGTGTCGGAGAATCCTGCACGGACTCTGACCACCTCAACATTCTAACGTCTCCCTGGATACAAACCAGCATTGTGATCGAACAGCATGAATCTCCATGTCAACTCAGCCCCCTTAGAACGTCATCCCAGAGCCACCAGATAGAACCTGCCATGTTACTCAGCTGAAATGGTCAATGGAGGTGTGCTTTCCAGGCATCCATGCGGGACAGCACTGCTACCTAAACTTTCCATATGGGGGACACTGGAGCAAACAAACCAGACTCCCCTTGTCCAGTAGAAGGAAACCTTGCTGTTTGGAGCATTTCACAAGCCACAGCATGGGAAATCCTCCATGACAGCTTGACGCCACCCCACCATTGTCTGTTATCATGGACACAAACTCCAATGTGAGCAAACACCTGACATCCACCCTTACTCGGTTGCTGGATGTCTCAAATCAGTCGCTGTACACAGGAACAGCCTTCCGCTTGGCACTGAATTTAACCTTAGCTTATGTTTACAATTCCATCCTCACCCTCCTGGTCCCCAAGCCCTCTTGATAGGGAATTCAGGAGCACCAACGCAGCATTCTGCCTGCCCCATAGAAAGAAAAAGTGCCTGATGAGTCTTCCCAGAATGCACACATGAGGATCCACCTGCATGGCCCTCGACCACATCCTAATATCATAGGCCGCTATAGGCACTAAGGCTCTGTCTGACACAGCATGAGCCACGACCCCCAGTCAGCCACACAGACAGTGGGTCCCATATCCTGCAGATGGGACCTGCCATGGCCTGAAATCAACATCTCTGCTCTACCTGGTTATTCAGGCATCTGATTCCAGACTGTAGCTCAAATCCCTGACTATGGGGGTACTTAAAGCACAAGAGTTCTCCTCCTACCCGGTGGCAGGAAATATGGCCTCTGAGATGCTTGTCCAACCCTCAGAGTGGGAACCAGCTACATGGGCCTTGAGATCACGGTGAGACATGGGAGTCACCCTGGGCACAAACAGGCATTTTGACCCTCAGCATGAGCCTGCTTTCAAACAAGCGCCCTTGGTAGCTGGACCAGGAGTCTGCAGAGCAGGCCAGCCAGATGGCTATGGTCAAATCATCTCCTTTGTTGGTGTTTTCCAGGCGCCCAGACACAGAAACTCTCTCTGGAATATTTCTTTTGTGGTTAACCTGAGACTGAAAACAGCAGGCTTTCCTTCCCCAGGAGACACCAAGCTCTTGGGAGCTGGGCAAAATACCCAGAGACAAAAAATCTCCCATGGTCCGATGAAGCCACCCCTACCTTTTGCAACCATCCTGGACACAGAATCCAGACAATATAGCATGAGCTACTTCCTCCATGACACCTTAATTTCAGTACATTATGAGCTGCCCTCAGGGCCTGCAGATCTGGCCTGTGATCAACTCGGCCCTCACCAAACCCTATTTCGCGTTTGCAGATTCTGTCTCCAAAATCCTGGCCCTCATGCCCTCCAGGATAGGGCCTCTGGAGCCACAGTGGAATATTGTGCTTACCTTAATAAAGGAAACTCTGCCCTTCACTGTTGCCAAAACCCTGGTGGCTCAGTTGATTGGGCAGCTGCCTTCGGCTTGGGTCATGATTCCAGCATCCTGGGATCGAGTCCCACATTGGGCTCCTTGCTCGGCGGGGAGCCTGCTTCTCCCTCTGCCTCTGCCTGCCATTCTGTCTGCCTGTGCTCGCTCTCTCATAAATGGATGAAATCTTTAAAAAATAAATAAAAAAGAGCAAAGTACAAACTCCCTGAGCCCACCTCAATTTCCCAGTATGCTCCAGACACAAATGTACATTCTGACACATAATGAGCACCTGTCTCCAGGTAGACATCCAAGTCAAAGGCACTGAATCAGAAGTTTGAACCTGCCATGACTACAGAACTTCATCGATACCCTAGTTTAGATGTTTAGGTGCCAGTCCCCAGAGGGCTGTTCTCCAATACCAGCTTATATTCCAACATGTGGTCCCTGAGCCACACAACAGAACCCCTGTTGTCCCCAGAAGGATACCTTGCTCTTGGTATCTGTGTCCATGTCTCAGTGTAGGAGAATCCTGCATGGTTCCTGACCACCCCAACATTCTAACATCTCCCTGCATACAAACCAGCATTGTGATCCAACAGCATGAAACTCCATGTCAATTTGTTAGGGTCCGTGATCAAAGGAACGAGACTGATACAAAGCGAAAGTCAAGCAAAACTTTATTTCGCGCCAAGCATCAGGAATCAAACTACCGGTCAGAGCTACCTCTTACGAAAAGGCGGGGTGACGATGAACCCAACAAGGTCACTTCCAAGAAGGCCACTCTGGACGAGGCTGCTCTAGATGACGTTGCTGCTCCACAGATGAGGCCGCTCCATGATTGGAGCCGTTCCCAAGAAGAGGCCACTCCCAAGACAAGGCCACTGCTCAATGAAGTTTCTCCCCGGACAAGGCCGCTCCCAAGAAGAGGCTGTTCTGGACAAGACCATTTCCTGGATGAGGCCACTCCCAATGACGAAGAAGCAACAATGACAAGGAGGACAACCCAGATGACACAGACTCTGCTCCCCACGATGCTACTCTGACCAGGCTTCCACCCGGAGGAAGCCACCACTGCGGACAAGGCCACTTGTGGTTCGGGGTGGTGAGGCATTTTGCAGGGAGGCTGCTGGTGTCTAGGGGCCGTTGGCATCTCAGGGCTGCTTATGCCTCCAGACTGCTGGCATCTAGGGGCTGCAGGTGTCAGGACCGACTGCTGGCCTCTAGGGTCTGTAGGCATCAGGACCGCAGGCGTCGAGGGACCGCTGGCAATTGGACCGCAGATGTCTCAGGACCGCAGGCGTCGAGGGAACACTGACAACTGGACCGCAGATGTCTCAGGACCGCAGGCGTCGAGGGACCGCAGATGTCTCAGGACCGCAGGCGTCGAGGGAACGCTGACAACTGGACCGCAGATGTCTCAGGACCGCTGGCGTCGAGGGACCGCATATGTCTCAGGACCGCAGGCGTCGAGGGAACGCGGACAACTGGACCGCAGATGTCTCAGGACCGCAGGCGTCGAGGGAACGCTGACAACTGGACCGCAGATGTCTCAGGACCGCTGGGCCCCCGGAGGCTGGAAGCTGCAGGCGATGGCTCGGGGCCGCCGCCGGAGGGTGCAGGCGGCGGCGCTCGGGGCCGCCGCCGGAGGGTGCAGGCGGCGGCGCTCGGGGCCGCCGCCGGAGGGTGCAGGCGGCGGCGCTCGGGGCCGCCGCCGGAGGCTGCAGGCGGCGGCGCTCGGGGCCGCCGCCGGAGGCTGCAGGCGGCGGCGCTCGGGGCCGCCGCCGGAGGCTGCAGGCGGCGGCGCTCGGGGCCGCCGCCGGAGGGTGCAGGCGGCGGCGCTCGGGGCCGCCGCCGGAGGGTGCAGGCGGCGGCGCTCGGGGCCGCCGCCGGAGGGTGCAGGCGGCGGCGCTCGGGGCCGCCGCCGGAGGGTGCAGGCGGCGGCGCTCGGGGCCGCCGCCGGAGGGTGCAGGCGGCGGCGCTCGGGGCCGCCGCCGGAGGGTGCAGGCGGCGGCGCTCGGGGCCGCCGCCGGAGGGTGCAGGCGGCGGCGCTCGGGGCCGGAGGCTGGAAGCTGCAGGCGATGGCTCGGGGCCGCCGGCTGGAAGCTGCAGGCGGCGGCGCTCGGGGCCGGAGGCTGCAGGCTGGACCGCCAAACGCGGTTATAGCTCTTACAAGAGCTGTTACAGCTCTTCTATACACCGTTGACTCCCCTGCTCTTCTGCGACTTCCACCGCTCTCCGCTCCACTTCACCGCTCTCCGCCGACTTCACCGCTCTCCGCGGACTTCACCGCTCTCCGCCGACTTCACCGCTCTCCGCCGACTTCACCGCTCTCCGCCGACTTCATCCCTCCTGTAGCAGCCGCTGCTCTCCTGCAGCAGCCCCCGGCCCTCCTGCAGGAGCCCCGGCTCTCCTGCAGGAGCCCGCGGCTCTCCTGCAGGAGCCCCCCTTGGCAGCCTGGCAGAGCAACCTTTATGGGGGTGGTTGAGCCCCGCCCCTACACAGGTGGCCAATTGAATTTCAACCTTCCCAGTGGATATACATACGGCTTACTGATTGGATGTCTCCACGCAGTCTGCCCCACCCTTACATTCAGGGTCCACAAGCAAGTTCCTCTGGGAGGGGCAGACCCTTACAAATTCAGGCCACTTGGAACTTCACCCCAGAGACACCAGATCGAACCTGCCATGTTCCTTGGCTGCAGTGGTCAATGGAGTTTTACTTTTCAGGCATCCATGTGGGAGAGCTCTGCACCCAAACTTTCCATATGGGGGACACTGGAGCAAACAAACTAGACTCCCCCTGTCCAGTATAAGGAAACCTTGCTATTCAGAGCATCTCACAAGCCCCAGGGTGAGAAATCCTCCATGGCATCATGACGCCACCCCTCCATTCAGCAGTCATTATAGACACATACTCCAGCGTGTGGATGCATTTGACATCCGCCCTTACTCAGGTGCTGGATAACCTGAATCAGCCACTGCACCCTGGAACTGCCTTCCGCCTGGTACTGAATTGAACCGTAGATAGAACACTATCTATCTATACAATTCCATCTTCACCCTCCTTGTCCCCAAACCCTCTTTATAGGGAACTTTGGAGCCACAATGCAGCATTCAGCCTGCCACAAAGAAAGAAGACGTGACTGTTGAGTCTACTTGAAATCCCACATGAGGATCCACCTGCCTTGCCCTTGACAGCATCATAATATCATAGGCCTCTATGGGCACTAGGCTCTGTCTGACACAGCCTGAGTCATGACCTCCAGACAGCCATGCAGACAGTGGGCCCCACATCCTGCAGGTGGTACCTGCCATACCCCAAAACCATCATCTCTACCCAACATGGTTATTCAGGCATCTTTCCCAGACTGAAGCTCAAATCCCTACCTATGGGGGAGTCTGAAGCACACGAGAACTCCTCATTCCTGAGGTCAGCAAACCTGGATGTTGAGATGGGTGTCCAACCCTCTGAGTGGGAACAAGCTGCATGGACCATGAGACCATAGTCACTCAGGGGAGCCACCCTGGGCACAATCAGGCATTGTCCCCCTAAGCCTGAGCATGCATTCAAACAAGCCCTCTCAGTTGCACCACCAGGATACCACATTGCAGGGCTGGTACTCCCCGACCTAAATACTAACACTTGGTGGGATACTCCAGACACACAGATCCAGAGCCCATCTCTGGAATCCCTGTTTTGAGACACCCTAATATGGAAAAAGCCCTCTTCCCTTCCCTGAAAAGGACACCAAATTATTGGGAGCCACTAGAAACCTTAGAGAGGAAAAATATCCCATGTATCCATGAGACAACATCTGCATTCCGAGGCCATCTGGGATACACAATCCAGTTATAATAGACTGTGCTAACACATTTGTGTCATCCCCTTTACAGTTCCTGACGAGCTGCTCTCCAGGTCTATGCATTGGGCCTGCGATCGCCTCGACACAAACTCTAACCCAAGTTTTTCTTTGCAGACGTCTCTCCCAAACCATGTTTCACATGCCCTCCAGCATCTCTTCTTTGGAGACACACCACAGGACTGTGCCTGCCATTCCCAAGGAAAATTTGCCCATCACAGTTGCCCAAAAGCTCTAGATTAAGAGAAACCTGCAAGGTCCCTGAGCCCACCCAAATATTGGAGGACACTCTGCATGCAAATGCACACTCTGAAACTCCCTGATTCCCTATGTCCAGGCAGACAAGCAAGTCAATGGTCCTGAGTCAGAATATTGAACCAGACACGCCCCTAGGACCTCATTGGATCCTTCCATTAGTTTTTCAGGCATCTTTCCTCAGAGGCCTATTCTGGAATAACAACTTATGATACAACATGTAGTCCCTGAGCCACACAACAGAACAACTCCTGTCCCCAGAAAGACACCGTGCTCTTGGACCTGTGTCAAACGCTCAGGGTAGGTGAATCCTGCAAGTCCCCTTTGCCAACAGTGCATTCTAAGATCTCTCTGGTAACAAACCAGCATTGTGACCCATGTGCAAGACATTCCATGTCAACTCAGTGCCTTGTTACTTTGCCCCAGAGTCACCAGAATGAACCTTCCATGTTCCTCACCTGCAATGGTAAATGGAGGTGTGCTTTCCAGGCATCCATGCCAAAGAGCTCTGCTACCCAAACTTTCCACATGGGGTACCGTGGAGCAAACAAACCAGACTCCACCTGTCCAGTAGAAGGAAACCTTGCTGTTTGGAGCATCTCACAAGCCTCAGCATGGGAAATCCTCTATGGGCTCTTGATGCCACTCCTCCATTTGTTGGTCATCATAGACACAAACTCTAGTGTGAACAAACATCTTAAATTCACCCTTACTCAGGTGCCGGATATATAGAAAAATACACTTCACATTGGACCTGCGTTCTGCTTGGCACTGAATTGTATAGTAGCTTGTGTTTACAATTCCATCATCATTCTATTGCTCTTCAAAGCCTCTTGATATTGAATTCTGGAGCCACAATGCAGCATTCTGCCTCCCCCATAGAAAGAAGAAGTGCCTGCTGAGTCTGTCCAGAATCCCCACATTAGAATCAATCTTCTTGGCCCCGGACGGAACCCCGATTTATAGACTGCCCAGGCCACTAGTGTTGTGTCTGACAGAGCCTGAACCCCAACCTAGTGTCAGTCACCAAGAGGGCTGGACCCATATCTAGCATGTGGGACTGGCCATAGCCCAAGTCCGTCATCTCTACCCATACTTGGTATTCTGGCACCTTTCCCCATACTTTGCTGAAATCCTTCCAGTGGTGGAACCTGAAACACTATAGAGTACTACTCCTTCCCCATGGAAGGAAACCTGTCTGTTGGGATGGGTCTCGTCTTCAATGTGGGAGCAAGGTACAAGGCCAATGTGACCACGTCAACTCCTGAGGGCTGCCAGGAGTACAAACAGGCATTGGGACCCTCACCTGAATATGTTTTCAAACAAACCCTCTCAGTTCCACCACAAGGTTCCCGCATTGCAGGCCTGGTATGCCCCTAGTCCCAAATCCTAACCCTTGGTGGGATTTTCCAGGATCCCAGACCCAGAGCCTGTCTCTGGAATCTCTGTTTTGGGCCACCTCTAAGATGGAAAACAGCACTCATATCTTCTGAGAAAAAGCCACCAAACTAAGGGGAGCCGCCAGGATCCTTAGAGAGGAAAAGTCTCCCATGGACCCATGAGACCTCACCTACATTCCGAGGTCATTCTGGACAGATAATCCAGATAGAAACGTCTATGATACCATCTTCCAGTCACACTAATTACAGTTCCTGATGAGCTGATACCCAGGTCTATGCATTTGGCCTGTGATCGCCTTGCGACTAAACTGAACCTATATTTGTTTGCAGACTTCTCTCCCAAAACCATGGCTCACATCCCCTCCAGAATGTGGTCACTCAAGGTGAACCATAGGACTTTGGCTGAGGTCCCCAAGGAAACTGTGCCTATCACAGTTGTCCAAACCCTACAGATTAAGAGAAACCTGCAAGGCCCCTGAGCCCACCACAATTTTGGCGGCTGCTCTGGAAGCAAATGCACAGTCTGAAACACCCTGATCAGCTACATTCAGCTAGACAGACACGTTAATGGTCCTGAGTCAGAAGATTGAACCTGACATACCCTTGGAACTCACTGGAGCCCTTGATTAGGTTTTCAGGCATCTTTCCTCAGGGACCAGTTCTGGAAAGCCAACTTAGGATACAACATGTGGTCCCTGAGCCACACAACAGCACATTTCCTGTCCCCAGAAGGAAACTGTGCTCTTCGACCTGTGCCAAACCCTCAGAAGAGGAGAATCCTGTACCGCACCTTAGCCACTAGCACATTCTAAGTTCTCCCTGGTAACAAACCAGCAGTGTGACCCATCTGAAAGAGATTCCACCTTAACTCATCGCCCTTGGTACTTCACATCAGAGCCACCAAAATAAACCTGCCATGTTACTCAGCTGTAATGGAGACTGGAGGTGTGCTTTCTAGGTATCCATGTCGGAGAGCTTTGCTACCCAGAATTTCCACATGGGGGACCCTGGAGCAAACAAATCAGATTCCTCCTGTCCAGCAGAAGGAAACCTTGCTCTTTGGAGCATCTCACGAGCCTCAGAGTGGGATATCCTCCATGGCCTCTTGGAGCCACCCCTCCATTTGTCGATCATCATAGACACAATCTCCAGTGTGAACAAATATTGGACAACTGCCCTGTCTCATTTGCTGGATCTCTCGAATCAGCGGCTGCATATTGGTACTGCCTTATGCTTGGCACTGAATTTAACCTTAGCTTGTGTTTACAATTCCATCGTCACCCTATTTGTCCCAAAGCCCTATTAATAGGGAATTCTGGGGGCACAATGCAGCATTTTGCCTGCCCCAAAGAAAGAAGTAGTACCTGGTGAGTCTGCCCAAATCCCCCACATTAGGATCCACCTGCATGGCCCTCGACAACACCCTAATATCATAGGCCACCATGGGCACTAAAGCTCTGTCTAACATAGCCTGATCCATGACCTCCAGGCAGCCACCTGGACATTGGGCCCCATATCCTGCAGGTGGGACCTTCCGTGGCCTGAAACCATCATCTCTGCTCAACCTGGTTATTCAGGCATCTGTCCCCAGAACATAGCTCAAATCCCTTCCTATGGGAGAACTTGAGGCACAAACGTTCTCCTCCTTCCCGATGGCAGGAAATCTGGCCTGTGAAATGGGTGTCCAACTCTCAGAGTGGGAATCAGCTGCATGGGCCTTGAGACCACGGTCACTCATGGGAGACGCCCTGGGCACAAACAGGCACAGTGACCCTCAGCATGATCCTGCTTTCAAAAAAACCCACTCAGTAGCTGCACCAGGAGTTGGCAGAGCAGGCCTAACAGGATGCTACGGCCAAATCCTCTCCCTCGTTGGTGTTTTTCAGGCACCCAGACCCAGAAACTGTCTCTGGAATCTATCTTTTCCGGTTCCCCTGAGACTGAAAACAGCAGTCTCCCCTTCCCCCAGAGATACCAAGCTCTTGGTAGTTGGGTGGAATACTCAGAGACAAAGAATCTCCTGTGGCCCCATGAAGCCACCCCTATATTTTGCGACCGTCCTGGACACAGAATCCACACAAAATATCCTGCACTACCGCCTCCATGACACCTTAATTTCATTACACTATGATCTGCCTTCAGGGCCTGCAGGTCAGGCCTGTGATCACCCCGACCCTAACCCTAACCCTAGTTCGTGTTTGCAAATCTGTCCCCAAATCCCTGTTCCACATGCCCTCTAGGATGGGGACTCTGGTGCAACACCAGATGATTGTGCCAACCTTCCCGAAGGAGACTCTACTCTTCACTGTTGCCCAAACCCTGAAGATTAAGAGCAAAGTAAATGCCCCTGAGCCCACGTCAATTTCGAAGGAGGCACTGGACCGAAATGCACATTCTGACACACAATGAGTGCCTGCCTCCAGGCAGACATCCAAGTCAGCGGCCCTGAGTCAGAAGATTTGACCTGACATGCCCTTAGGACTTCATAGATACCCTAAATTAGATTTTCAGGTGCCAGCCCCAGAGGTCTGTTCTTCAATACCAACTTATATACCAACATGTGGTCCCTGAGCTACACTACAGAACCCCTCCTGTCCCCAGAAGGATACCTTGCTCTTGGTAGCTTTGTTCAAAACTCATGTAGGAGAATCCTGCATGGGCCCCTGACCACCCCAACATTCTAACATCTCCCGGGACACAAACCAGCATTGTGATCCAACAGCATGAAACTCCATGTCAACTCAGGCCAGAAGGAACTTTAACCCAGAGCCACCAGATCAAACTTGCCATGATCCTCGTCTTCAGTGGTCAATGGAGTTGTGCTTTCCAGGCATCCATACAGGAAAGCTCTACTACCCTAACTTTCCATATGGGGGACCCTGGAGCAAACAAACCAAAATCCCCATGTCCAGTAAAAGGAAACCTTGCTGTTTGGAGCATCTCACAAGTCACAGCATGGGAAATCCTTCATGGCCTCTTGTGCCACCCCTTCATTTGTCGGTCATCATTGACACAAACTATAGTGTGAGCAAACATCTGACATCCGCCCTTACTCAGGGGCTGGATAGCTCAAATCAGCCTTCTGATTGGCACTGGATTGTACTGTATTTTGTGTTTATCATTCCATCCTCACCCTCCTGGTCCCTAAGGCCTCTTGATAGGGAATTCTGGAGCCATGATGCAGCATTCTGCCTGTCCCACAGAAAGAAGAGCTTGTGATTTTACAAGAAAACCCACATGAGGATGCCCCTGCATGACCCTTGACGGAACCTTATTATCATAGGCCTCTGTGGGCACTTAGGATCTGTCTCACACAGCCTGAGCCACAACCTCCATTCAGCCACGCAGACAGTGGGCCCCATATTCTGCAGGTGGGACCTGTTGTGGCATGAAGCTGTCACATCTACTCAACATGGATATTCAGGCATCTCTCCCTAGACCATAGCTCAAATCCCTGCCTATGGGGGAAACTGAAGCTCAGGAGTACTCCTTCCGGATGGCAAGAAACCTTGTTGTTGGCATGGATGTTCACTGTCCAAGTGTGAACAAGCTGCGTGGCCCATGAGGCCACGGTCACTCATGGGAGCTGCCCTGGGCACGAACAAGCATTGTGACCCTCAGCCTGAGCATGTTTTCAAACAAGACCTCTCAGTTGCACCACCAGGATCCCGCATTGAAGGCCTGGTATGCCCGTAATCACAAATACTAACCCTTGTTGGGATATTCCAGGGACCCAGACCCAGAGCATGTTTCTGGAATCCATGTTTTGGTTCACCCCTAAATGGAAAACAGCACTCTTCATTTCCCCAAAAAATCCACCAAATTATTGGGAGCTGCTAGTATCCTAAGAGAGTAAAAATCTCCCATATACCCATGAGACAATATCTGTATTCTGAGGCCATCGGGACAAGAGTCCAAATATAAAAACTTGCGCTACTGCCTCGCATCACCTTAATCACAGCTCCTGATGAACTGTCCTCCAGGTCTATGCACTGGGCCTGTGATCACATCGCCACTAACCCTAACCCTAGTTTGTGCTTGCAGACTTCTCTCTCAAACCATGGATCACAGTCCCTCCAGGATGGTGTCTCTGGAGCCACACCACAGGACTTTCCCTGCCATACTCAAGGAAACTTTGCCCAAACCCTCCAGATTAGAAAAACCTGCAAGGCCCCTGAGCCCACCCCAATATCGGAGGCTGCTCTAGACGCAAATGCATAGTCTGCAACACCCTTAGTCCCTATATCTAGCAGACAATCAAGTCAATGGTCCGGAGTCTGAAGATTGAAACACACATGCCCCTAGGACCTCATTGGAACCCAATTAGGTTTTCATGCATCTGTCCTCAGAGGCCTGTTCTGGAATACCAACTTATGATACAACATGTGGTCCCTAAGCTACACAGCGCAAAAACTCCTGTCCCCAGAAGGAAAATGTGCTCTTGGACTTGTGTCAAACCCTGAAGTTAGGAGACTCCTGAATGGCACTTTAGCCACCAGCACAGTCTAAGATCTCCCTGGTAACAAACCTGTGCAAGACATTCCATGTCAATTCAAGGCCTTGGCACTTCACCCCAAAGCCACCAGAACGAAAGTGCCATGTTCCTCAGCTGGGTGGTCCATTGAGATACGCTTGCCGAGCATCCATGCAGAAGAGCTCTGTTACCCAAAATTTCCATATGGGGGACCCTGGAGCTAACACACCAAACGCCAACTTTCCATTAGAAAGAAACCTTGCTGTTTGGAGCATCTCACACGCCTCAGCACGGGAAATCCTCCATGGCCTCTGGATGCCAACCTTCCATTTGTCGGTTATCATAGACACAAACTCAAGTGTGAGCCAACATATGACATCCACCCTTACTCACATGCTGGATATCTCACATAAGAAGCAGCCCATTGGAACTGCCTTCTGCAAGGCACTGAATTTAACTGTAGCTTGTGTTTACAATTCCATCCTCACCCTTCTGGTCCCCAAGTCCACTTGATAGGGAATTCTGGAGCCACAACACAGCATTCCACCTTCCCCATAAAAAGAAGAAGTGCCTGGTGAGTCTTCCCAGGAATCCCACATGAGGCTCAATCTACTCCTGCTTTGAGGGAACCCTGATTTATAGACTACACTGGCCACTAGTGCTGTGTCTGACAGAGCCTGAGCCCCGACCTCATGTCAGCCTTCCAGAGAGTGGGGCCCAAATCCAGCATGTAAGACCGTCAATGGCCCAAGGTAATCATCTCTACACATCCTTGTTTTTCAGGCATTTGTCCCCAGACCTTTGCTGGAATCCCTGCCAATAGGGGAACCTGAAGGACAAGGAGAACTCCTCCTTCCCCATGGCAGGAAACCTGGCTGTTGGGATGAGTTTCCAACCCTCAAAGTGGGAGCCATCTGCATGGCCAATGAGACCACGCACACTCCTGAGAGCCGCCCTGGGCACAAACCGGCATTGTGACCCTAAAACTGAGCATGCTTTCAAGCAAGCCCTCTCAGTTACACCACCAGGATACCGCATTGCAGGCCTTGGAGGCCCCTAGGACCAAATCCTAAACCTTGGTTGGATTACCCAGGTGCACAGACACAGAGCCCCTCTCTGGAATCCCTGTTTTGGGACACCCCTAAGATGGAAATCAGCACGCTTCCCTTTCCGGAAAAAGCCACCAAACTATCGGGAACTGCCAGGATCCTTTGAGAGGAAATATCTCTCATGGATTCATGAGACAACACCTGCATTCCGAGGCCTTTGAGGACACACCATCCAGATATAAAAGCCTGAGCTACTGCCTAGAGTCACCCCAATTACAATTCCTGACAATCTGTCCTCCAGGTCTACGCACTGGGCTTGTGATCAAATAGCCTCTAACCCTAACCCAATTTTGTGTTGGCAGACTTCTCACTCAAAACCATGGCTCACGGGGGGACAAGATGGCGGGGTACTAGGAAGAGGCGTCTTTTCAGCTGGTACCCCAAAGTGAGCTGATTACCTACCAAAGAACTCCATTCACCCATGAAATCAGTCTGAGATCAGAATTATACACGTCTGGATCTCTACAGGGGCAGAAGACCCCAGTGAGCAGGTAAAGCAGAATGGGAATGGCGGACTGATATCAGAAGATAAACAAAAGGGGGAAGGAGCCACCAGAGGCGACCGGTGGGAAAGTAATACCCCAATACGAGCGAGAGTGCCCTGCGTCTGGGGACCAGCATTAACTTGGAGACTGGTTGAAAGCACTCCAAAAGAGCAAAGGATTGCAGGGGGAAATTGTGGGAATCGGGGTGGCTAGGGACAGGGGCTTAAGTTCCCGGTCCCAGACGGCCTCCCTGGCGCGGAGGCAGAGAGAGTGCGGCGGAGAAACCAGCTCCTGGTCCCTAAGCTGCCAGCGCGCCCCAGAGCGCGTGGGTTCTGGCTCCTGTGAGGGGATGGGAGCTGTGCAGGTCTGCAGAACGCGCGCTAGCCCTACCACAAAGCTTGAGATGTGCGCGCACGTCCATCGAGCTCTCCTGGGTTACTAAGGCCTGGGGGCGCTTCTTGACCTTCGCCATTTTTTCAAAGTCTAAGCCGCGCGCGCGCGAAACTCTTCCCTGGACAGAGGCGCGCAAAAGCCCAGCCTGCGGCTTACGGACCAGCGCCCCGTTCTCAGTGCCCCAGATGCGCGCCCGACCCACAGCCGCCTCTGAAAAGAGGTGCGCGCAAGCCGGGCACTCCCAGCCCGGGCCGGCGGCAAAATCTCAGTTTGCGATCGCTGCTTGGAACCTCTCTGGCGGTCAGGAGCTCCCAGACAGCCGCCACTGCCTTGGCTTTGGGGACGAGCAAAAGATCCTGCGCCCCCAGGGTCTTTAACTTGGAACCTGCACTGCCAGCGTCCAAGGGGGAATTTATTCAGCTTCTGCACCCAGACTGAGGCTTCTCTCTGAGACGGAGATCAGGAAGTGTTCCAGGGTGCACCTTGACTGCACCAGAGTTGATACATCCAGCTACATCTGTTCAGTCTTCTCCCACCAAAATGACTAGGAGGAGGAATGCCCAACAGAAGAAAAATACAGAGGATGGACCTTCTGCAACAGAGCTAACGGCTATCAACATAGACAATATGTCGGAAAGAGAATTCAGGCTAACTATTATCCAGGCAATAGCTAGGTTGGAGAAAGCCATGGATGACCAAATAGAATTGATTAGGGCCGAACTGAAAGCGACCAGACAGGATGTTCACAATGTTAGGGCGGAGCTTAAAGCTACCAGGGAGGAGGTCCACAATGCTCTCAATGAGTTCCAATCTAATCTAAACTCTCTCAAAGCTAGGGTAACTGAGACAGAAGATAGAATAAGTGATCTGGAAGACAAACAGATAGAGAGAAAGGATCAGGAGAAAGCCTGGAACAAACAGCTTAGATCCCACGAAAGCAGAATCAGGGAAATAAATGATGCCATGAAGCATTCCAACGTTCAGAATTATTGGAATTCCTGAAGGGGAGGAGAAAGAAAGAAGTCTAGAAGATATCATGGAACAAGTCCTTCATGAAAATTTTCCGAATCTCGCGAATGAAACCAGCGTTCATGTACTAGAGGCTGAACGGTCTCCACCCAAGATTATACACACTAAAAAAACATCACGACACCTGATAGTCAAATTGAGGAATTATAATTGTAGGTATAATCTCTTGAAAGCCGCCAGGGCAAAGAGGCTCCTTACTTACAGCGGGAAATCCATCAGAATAACGTCAGACCTGTCCACAGAGACCTGGCAAGCCAGAAGAGGCTGGCAAGATATATTCAGGGCACTAAATGAGAAGAACATGCAGCCAAGAATACTTTATCCAGCAAGACTGACATTCAAAATGGATGGAGAGATAAAGAGTTTCCAAGACTGGCAAGGCTTAAAAGACTATGCAACCACCAAGCCGACACTGCAGGAAATATTAAGGGGGGGTTCTATAAAAGAGGAAAAATCCCAAGAATAGCATTGAACAGAAATATAGAGAGAGTCTACAGAAAGAAAGACTTCAAAGGTAACTCGATGTCAATAAAAACGTATCTATCAATAATCACTCTCAATGTGAATGGCCTAAATGCACCCATAAAACGGCACAGGGTTGCAGATTGGATAAAACGACAGGATCCATCCATATGCTGTCTACAAGAGACCCATTTTGAACCTAAAGATACACGCAGACTGAAAGTGAAGGGGTGGAGAAGCATCTTTCATGCCAATGGGACTCAAAAGAAGGCTGGGGTAGCGATTCTCATATCAGATAAATTAGACTTCAAACTAAAGACTGTAGTCAGAGATACAGAAGGACACTATATAATCCTTAAAGGGACTATCCACCAAGATGATCTAACAATTGTAAATATCTATGCTCCCAATATCGGAGTAGCCAATTACTTAAGAAAACTGTTAATCAAGATAAAGAGTCATATTGATATGAATACAATAATCGTAGGAGATCTTAACACGCCTCTTTCAGAATTAGACAGATCATCGAAGCAGAAAATCAATAAAGAAACAAGAGCATTGAATGACACATTGGACCAGATGGACCTCATAGATATATACAGAACATTCCACCCTAAAACAGCAGAATACTCATTCTTCTCAAGTGCACACGACACCTTCTCCAGAATAGACCACATACTGTGTCACAAATCAGGACTCAACCGATACCAAAAGACTGAGATTATTCCCAGTAACAAGGAAAAGTCCCGAAGGATCTCAAACACCTGGAAGCTAAGGACCACCTTGCTTAAGAATGCTTGGATCAACCAGGAGAGCAAAGAAGAACTGAAAAAATTCATGGAAACCAATGAGAATGAAGACACTTCGTTCCAAAACCTATGGGATACAGCAAAGGCGGTCCTAAGGGGAAAATATATAGCTATCCAAGCCTTGCTAAAAAAAAATTGAAAAATCCAGAACATACCAGCTGTCTCTACACCTTAAAGAACTGGAGGATCAACAGCAAATCAAACCAACTCCACACATAAGAAGGGAAATCATCAAGATTAGAGCTGAGATCAATGAGGGAGAAACCAGAGATACAGTAGAACGTATCAATGAAACTAGAAGCTGGTTTTTTGAAAGAATCAATAATATCGATAAGCCTCTGGCTACACTAATCCGAAAGAAAAGAGAGAAATCCCAAATTCATAAAATTATGAATGAAAAGGGAGAGATCACAACTAATGCCAAGGAAGTAGAAACAATCATCAGAAGTTATTACTAACAGTTATATGCCAATAAGCTTAGCAACCTAGATGAAATGGATGCATTCCTGGAAAAATATAAACTACCAAAATTGAACCAGGAAGAAATCGACAACCTGAATAGACCGATATCTAAAAACGAGATTGAATCAGTGATCAAAAACCTCCCAAAAAACAAGAGCCCAGGACCTGATGGATTCCCTGGGGAATTCTACCAAACCTTCAAAGAAGAAATAACACCTATTATCCTGAAGCTGTTTCAAAAATTGAAACAGAAGGAAAACTTCCAGACTCTTTCTATGAAGCCAGCATTACCCTGATCCCCAAACCAGGCAAGGACCTTACCAAAACGGAGAATTTCAGACCAATATCACTGATCAATATGGATGCTAAGATTCTCAACAAGATCCTAGCCAAGAGGATCCAACAGCACATTAAAAAGATTATCCACCATGATCAGCTGGGATTCATCCCTGGGCTACAAGGATGGTTCAACATTCACAAATCATCAATGTGATACAACAAATTAATATGAGAAGAGAGAAGAACCACATGGTCCTCTCAATTGATGCAGAAAAAGCATTTGACAAAATCCAACATCCGTTCCTGATTAAAACGCTTCAAAGTATAGGGATAGAGGGAACATTCCTGAACCTCATCAAACCTATCTATTAAAGACCCACAGCAAATATCATCCTCAATGGGAAAAAGCTTGCAGCCTTCCCATTGAGATCAGGAACAAGACAAGGATGCCGACTTTCACCACTCTTGTTCAACATAGTATTAGAAGTCCTAGCAACAGCAATCAGACAACAGAGAGAAATAAAACGTATCCAAATTGGTAATGAAGAAGTCAAACTCTCTCTCTTCGCAGATGACATGATTCTTTATATGGAAAACCCAAAAGACTCCACCCCCAAACTACTAGAACTCATACAGCAATTCAGCAACGTGGCAGGATACAAAGTAATGTGCAGAAATCAGTGGCTTTCTTATACACTAACAATGAAAATACAGAAAGGGAAATTAGAGAATCGATTCCATTTGCTATAACACCAAGAACCATAAGATACCTGGGAATAAACCTAACTAAAGAGGTAAAGGATCTGTACTTGAGGAACTATAGAACACTCATGAAAGAAATTGAAGAAGACACAAATAGATGGAAGACCATTCCATGCTCTTGGATCGGAAGAATAAACATTGTTAAAATGTCTATACTGCCTAGAGCAATCTATACTTTTAATGCCATTCCGATCAAA
Organism: Neogale vison; assembly: GCF_020171115.1. Taxonomy (NCBI): domain Eukaryota; kingdom Metazoa; phylum Chordata; class Mammalia; order Carnivora; family Mustelidae; genus Neogale; species Neogale vison. The sequence goes on along the minus strand of NC_058093.1, from coordinate 185,324,371 downwards.
ATTCCACCGGCATTCTTCAAAGAGCTGGAGCAAATAATCCTAAAATTTGTATGGAATCAGAAGAGACCCCGAATCGCTAAGGAAATGTTGAAAAACAAAAATAAAGCTGGCGGCATCACCTTACCTGATTTCAAGCTTTATTGCAAAGCTGTGATCACCAAGACAGCATGGTACTGGCATAAAAACAGACACATAGACCAGTGGAACAGAGTAGAGAGCCCTGATATGGACCCTCACCTCTATGGTCAATTAATCTTTGACAAAACAGGAAAAAATATACAGTGGAAAAAAGACAGTCTCTTCAATAAATGGTGCTGGGAAAACTGGACAGCTATATGTAGAAGAATGAAACTCGACCATTCTCTTACACCATACACAAAGATCAACTCAAAATGGATAAAAGACCTCAACGTGCAACAGGAATCCATCAGAATCTTAGAGGAGAACATAGGCAGTAATCTCTTTGATATCAGCCACAGCAACTTCTTTCAAGATACGTCTCCAAAGGCAAAGGAAACAAAAGTGAAAATAAACTTCTGGGACTTCATCAAAATCAAAAGCTTCTGCACAGCAAAGGAAACAGTCAAAAAAACAAAGAGACAACCCACGGAATGGGACAAGATAATTGCAAATGACAGTACAGACAAAAGGTTGATATCCAGGATCTATAATGAACTCCTCAAACTCAACCCACACGAAACAGACAAACACATCAAAAAATGGGCAGAAGATATGAACAGACACTTCTCCAATCAAGACATACAAATGGCTATCAGACACATGAAAAAATGCTCATCATCATTAGCCCTCAGGGAGATTCAAATTAAAACCACATTGAGATATCACCTTAAACCAGTTAGAATGGCCAAAATTAACAAAACGGGAAACAACATGTGTTGGAGAGGATGTGGAGAAAAGGGAACCCTCTTACACTGTTGGTGGGAATGCAAGTTGGTGCTGCCTCTTTGGAGAACAGTGTGGAGATTCCTCAAGAAATTAAAAGTAGAGCTTCCCTACGACCCTGCAATTGCACTCCTGGGTATTTACCACAAAGATACAGATGTCATGAAAAGAAGGGCCATCTGTACCCCAATGTTTATAGCAGCAATGGCCACAATTGCCAAACTATGGAAAGAACCAAGATGCCCTTCAACGGATGAATGGATAAGGAAGATATGGTCCATATACACTATGGAGTATTATGCCTCCATCAGAAAGGATGAATACCCAACTTTTGTAGCAACATGGACGGGACTGGAAGAGATTATGCTGAGTGAAATAAGTCAAGCAGAGAGAGTCAATTATCATATGGTTTCACTTATTTGTAGAGCATAACCAATAGCATGGAGGACAAGGGGCCTTAGAGAGGAGTAGGAAATTTGGGTAGATTGGAAGGGGAGGTGAACCATGAGAGACTATGGACTCTGAAAAACAGTCTGAGGGGTTAGAAGTGGCGGGGGGTGGGAGGTTGGGGTACCAGGTGGTGGGTATTATAGAGGGCACAGCTTGCATGGAGCACTGGGTGTGGTGAAAAAATAATGAATACTGTTTTTCTGAAAATAAATAAATTGGAAAAAAAAGGATCATAACCTGAGCTGAAGGAAGTTGCTTAACCACCTGAGACACCCAGGCACCAGACCACCTTTTTAATTAAGATTCTAACATACAATCTCATGCAGCTGAACCCTGAAGAACACAGATTGGGGCACCAACACCCTCTACATCATGTGGTCAAAAATCCACATATGGTTGCACCTGGGTGGCTCAGTCGTTAGGTGTCTGCCTTCACCTCAGGTCATGATCCCAGGATCCTAGGATTGGGCCTCATGTCGGGCTCCCTTCTCAGTGGGGGAGTCTGCTTCTCCCTCTTCCTCTGCTTGTGTACTCTCAAAAATAAATAAAATCTTTAAAACAAACAAACAAACAAACAAAAAAACCATGGCTCACATGCCCTCCAGGATTTGGTCTCTGGAGCCACACACAGGACTGTGTCTCTATCCCCAAGGAAATTTTGGCCATCACAATTGCCCAAACCCTCCAGATTAGGAGAAACCTGCAAAGCCCCTGAGCCCACCCCAATATTGGAGGCTGCTCTGGACACAAATGCGCAGTCTGAAATACCCTGATTTCCTACTTCCAGACAGACATCCAAGCCAATGTTTCTGAGTCTGAAGATTGAACCTGACACACCCCTAGTAACTCATTGGAACTCCAATTAGGTTTTCAGGCATCTGTCCTCAGAGGCCTGTTCTGGAATAAAAACTTATAATACAATATGTGGTCCCTGAGCTACACAACATAAAAACTCATGCCCCTAAAAGGAAACCGTGCTCTTGGACCTGTGTCAAAGCCTCAGGGTAGGAGAATCCTGCATGGCACCTTAGCCACCAACACATTCTAAGATCTCCCTTGTAACAAACCAGCATGGTGATCCCTTTGTTAGAGATTCCATGTCAACTCAAGTCCTTGGTACTTCGTCCCAGAGCCACCAGAATAAACTTGATATGCTCCTAAGCTGCATGGTCCATGGAGATGTGCTTTCCAGGCATCCATGTGGCAGAGCTCTGCTGCCCAAAATTTTCACATAGGGGACACTGGAGAAATCAAATCAGACTCCACCTGTCCAGTAGATGGAAACCTTGATGTTTGGAGCATCTCAAAAGCCTCAGTTTGGGAAATCCTCCAGGGCCTCTTTACACCTTTCCATTTGTTGCTCATGATAGAGACAAATTCCAGTGCAAGCAAACATGTGACATCCGCCCTTTCTCACATGCTGGATATCTCAAATAAGACGATGCACATTAGAACTGTCTTCGGCCTGGCACTGAATTTAACCGTGTCTTCCGTTTACAATTCCATTCTCACCCTACTCTTCACCATGCCCTCTTGATAGGGAATTCTGGAGCCAACATGCAGCATTCGGAATTCCCCATAGAAAGAAGAAGTGCCTGAGAGACTGCCAGGAAATCCCACATGAAGATCTGTCTGCGTGACCCTTGAGGGAACCCTGATTTATAGGTTCACTGGCCACTAGTGCTGTGTCTGAGAGACCCTGAGCCCCGACCTCGTTTCAGCCACCCAGAGAGTTGGGCCCATATCCAGCATGTAAGACCTGCCATGGCCAATGTCTGTCCTCCCTACCCATCCTTGTATTCAGGCATCTGTACCCAGACCTGTGCTGGGATCCCTGCCAATACGGGAACCTTGGGCACAATAGAGAACTCCTATTTCCCCAAGGCAGGAAACATGGCTTTTGGGATGGGTTTCCAACCCTCAGAGTAGGAGCCAGCTGCATGGCCAATGAGACCATGCCCACTCTTGGGGGGCCCCCTGGGCACAAACAGGCATGTAGACCCTCAGCCTGAGCATGCTTTCAAGCCAGCCCTCTTAGTTGCACCACCATGATTTAGTTTTGAAGGACTGGTACGCCCCTAGGCCCGAATCCTAACACTTCGTGGGATTTTGCATATGCTAACCCAGAGTCCATCTCTGGAATCCCTGTTTTGGGACACCCCTAAGATGGAAAGCAGCACTCTTCCTTTCCCTGAAAAAGCCAACAAAGTTTTGGGAACCGCTGGGATCCTTAAAGAGGAAAAATCTCCCATGGATACAAGAGACCACACCTGCATTCCGAACCATCCTGGGCCCACAATCCAGATAGAAAAGCCTGTGCTACCGCCTTCGAGTCACTGTAATTACAGTTCCTGACGAGCTGTCCTCCAGGTTCATGCTTGGGCATGCGATCACCTCACCACTAACCATAACCTGAGTTTCTGTTTGCAGAATTATCTACCAAAACCAGGCCTTACATGCCCTCTAGGATTGGGTCTCTGGATCCATACCACAGGTCTCTGCCTGCCATTCCCAAGGAAAATTTTCCTGTCACAGTTGCCCAAACCCTCCAGATCAGGAGAAACCTGCAAGGCCACTAAGCCCACCCCAATACTGGAGACCGCTCAGGATGCAAATGCACAGTCTGAAACACCCTGATCACCTCCATCCAGGCAGACACCAGAGTCAATGGTCCTGAGTAAGAAGATTGAACCTGGCATGCTCCAAGGACCTCATTGGAACCCTAGATTAGGTTTTCAGGCATCAGTCCTCAGATGTCCGTTCTAGAATACCAATGTATCATACAACATGTGATCCCTGAGCCACACAACACAACATCTCCTATCCCCATAAGGAAACCATGCTCTTAGACCTGTGTAAAACTCTCTAGGTGGGAGAATCCTGCACGGCCCCTTAGCCACCAGCACATTCTAAGAACTCCCTGGTAACAAAACAGCATTTTTTTTTAAATTTATTTATTTTTTTTTCCCAATTTATTTATTTTCAGAAAAACAGTATTCATTATTTTTTCACCACACCCAGTGCTCCATGCAAGCTGTGCCCTCTATAATACCCACCACCTGGTACCCCAACCTCCCACCCCCCCGCCACTTCAAACCCCTCAGACTGTTTTTCAGAGTCCATAGTCTCTCATGGTTCACCTCCCCTTCCAATTTACCCAAATTCCCTACTACTCTCTAACGCCCCTTGTCCTCCATGCTATTGGTTATGCTCCACAAATGAGTGAAACCATATGATAATTGACTCTCTCTGCTTGACTGATTTCACTCAGCATAATCTCTTTGACCCATCTGCAAGCGATTACCTCTCAACTCAAGGCCTTGGTACTCGCCCTAGAGCCATAAGAATGAACCTGCCATGTTCCTCTGCTGCAATGGTCAATGGAGGTATGCATTAAAGGCATCCATGTGGTAGAGCTCTGCTACCCAAACTTTCCACATGGAGGACCGTGAAGCAAACAAGCCAGTCTCCACCTGTCCAGTAGAAGGAAATGTTGCTCTTTGGAGCATCTCAGAAGTCTCAGGTTTGGAAATCCTCCATAGCCATTTGACGCCACCCCTCCATTTGTTGGTCATCATAGACATAAACTTCAGTGTGAGCAAACATCTTACATCTGCCCTTACTCAGGTGCTGTATATCTCAGATCAGCTGCTGCACATTGGAACTGCCTTTTTTGGCACTGAATTAACCGTAGGGTATGTTTAAAATTCAACCCTCACCCTACTGGTCGCCAAGCCCTCTTGATAGGGAATTCTGGAGCTACAATGCAGCATACTACCTTCCCCATATAAAGAAGTAGTGCCTGGTGAGATTGCCGGGAAATACCACATGAGGTTCAATCTGCTCAGCCCTCAAGGGATTTATAAGCTGCCTCGATGTATAGGCTACCCTGACCATTAGTTCTGTGTCTGACAGAGCCTGAGCCATGACATCCTGTCAGTCACTCAGAGAACCGGACCCATATCCAGCATGTTAGACAGTCCATGTCCCAGGTCCGTCATCTCTACCCATCCTTAGTATTCAGGCATCTGTCCCGAGACCTTTGCTGAAATCCCTGCCAATGGGGGAACCTGAAGCACAATAGAGAACTCCTATTTCCCCAAGTCAGGAAACGTGGCTTTTGGGATGGGTTTCCAACCCTCAGAGGGGGAGCCACCTGCATGGCCAATGAGACCACGCCCACTATGAGGGCCGCCATGGGCACAAACAGGCATTTTGACACTCATCTTGAGCATGCTTTCCAGCCAACCTTCTCAGTTCCAGCACCAGGATCGGGCATTGAAGGCCTGGTACACCCCTAGGACCAAATACTAACCCTTGGTGGGATTTTCCAAGCACCCAGACCCAGAGTCCCTCTTTGGAATCCCTATTTTGGTGCACCCATAAGTTGGAAACCATTACTCTTCCCTTCCACGAAAAAGCCACCAAAGTATTGGGAGCAACTGGGATCCTTAGAGAGGAAAAATCTTTCATGGACCCATGAGACCACACCTGCATTCCGAGGCCATCCTGGACACACAATCCAAATATTAAAGCCTGTACTACCACTTTCGAGTCACCCTAATTACAGTTCCTGATATGTTGTCCTCCAGTTCTATGCATTGGGCCTGCAATCACCTCGCCACTAACCCTAACCTGAGTTCATATTTGCAGACTTCTCTCCCTAAACCATGGCTTACATGCCCTCCAGGATGGGGTCTCTTCAGCCACACCAGAGGGCTGTGCCGTCCAACCCCAAGGAAACTGTTGGCATCTCATATGCCCAAACCCTCCAGTTGAGGAGAAACCTGCAAGGCCCCTGAGCCCATCCCAATATTGTAGGCCGGTCTGGATGCAAATGCATGTCTAAAACACCCTGATCACCTCCATCAAGGCAGAAACCCAAGTCAATGGTCCTGAGTCAGAAGATTGAAACTGACATGCCCCTAGGACCTCATTGGAACCCTAGATTAGGTTTTAAGGCATCTGTCCTCAGAGGCCTGTTCTGGAATACCAACTTAGGATACAACATGTGTTCCCTGAGCCACACAACAGAATATCTCCTGTCCCTAGAAGGAAACTGTGCCCTTCGACCTGTGTCAATCCCTCAAGGTGCGAGAATCCTGCATGGCCCCTTAGCCACCAGCACATTCTAAGATCTCCCTGGTAACAAACTAGCATTGAGACCCATCAGCAAGAAATTCCATGTGAAGTCAAGTGAATTCTCCAGCCACATCACAGCATTCTGCCATCCCCATAGAAAGAAGAAGTGTCTGGTGAGTCTATCCCGAAACCCCACTTGAGGATCAAACTGCTTGGCCCTCGAGGGAACCCCAATTTATAGGCTGCTTTGGCCACTAGTTCTTTGTCTGTCAGAGGCTGAGCCCCGACTTAGTGCCCTACTCCCAGAGTGGGACCCATACCCAGCATGTGAGACAGGTAATGGCTCAAGTCCATCATCTCTACCCATCCTTGTTATTCAGGCATCTCTCCCCAGTCCCTTCCTGGAAAACCTGCAAATTGGGGTGTTAGGGTCCATAATCAAAGAAGCAGGACTGATACAAAGCGAAGGTCAAGCAAAGCTTTATTTCGTGCCAAGCATCAAGAATCAAAATGACCGGTCAGGGCTGTCTCTTGGCCCCTTTATGAAGGTAGAGGGAAATCACGAGGCCATGCAGGTTTTCCCATGGTGCAAGTGTGTGATGCTCCAAATCGCAGGGATTCCATTTTCAGAACAGTCGAGACCTGTTGGATGGATCCATGACGTCCCATAAGGAACTTCTACAGAGCAGGGTTCTAATGATGGGTGCCTGGGCAGCCCACCTCGCATTCCAAATTTCTCCTAGCTACAAGGCAGGATCGATCTGCAATTTGGGGGGAGCAACCGAGGTTGCTGAGTTGAAATAGACTCTCCTGAGGATGGGTCATAATGTGGGTCTGTGTCCATGGAGACCTTCGAATGGTGCAGGGGCTCCGGGACCCTGAAGGATTCTTCTAACTGGAGGTTTTGACACAATTCCCAAGAGCAAGATTCCCATTTGCAGATGAGATTTGTTCTGACTGGTGCCTCAGGAACCCCCATAAGCTGGTATTAGAAACCAGGCATCTGAGGAGAGATACCTGGAATCCAAAGCAACATATCCGATTCGTGCCTAGGGACCTGTACGCTTCAGTCTTCTTTGGGTGCATCTGTGCATGGTTCTGAGTGGAGGTCGTTGCTCAGCTTGTGTCAGATCGCCCCTATTAGTCCTGGGCAGCCTACACTACTGGGATGGTCTCGGGGACTTTGGAGGTTTCTCCTAGTCTGTAGGGTTGTGGCCATTGGAATAGGCAGAATTCCCTTGTAGAGGGCAGGCACAGTCCTGAGGTGTGGTCCCAGCTGTCTGGGAGTGGTCTAGAGGTCCAGGCTCAGGTTGTGCCAGACAGGGCATTAGGGCCCAGGGTAGACTGTATAATTGGGGTACAGTCGAGTTTCATGCAGGTGGATCCTCATTTGGCATTTATGGGTAGCCCCAGAAGTGTATGTTTATCTTCCGGAGGACAGGCAGAGTGCCACATTGTGGCTCCGGAATTCCCAAACTAGAGGGTGTGTGGTCCAGGAGAGTGAGGACGGAAGTCTGAGAACAGAAGCTAGGCTTATGTGTTGGGGCGAAGGCACAGCAGACACACTCTGAAGAGCTGAATTGAGATCTCGTGCATTTGAAGTCAAGGTGAAGGGATCAGATGTTGGCTCATGTTGGAGTTTCTGTCCGTGATCCACCTTCATGAAGATGGGGGGCATTATGTGGCCATGGAAGTTTTCCCATGATGGGAGTTGTGAGATGATTCAATCCACAAGGACTCCTTCTGCGGGACAGTTGAGACCTGTTGGGTGGCTCCAGGACGTCTCATACAGAACGATGCCAGAGCAGGGGTCTAAGGATGATACCTGAATAACCTGCCTCCCATTCCAATTGTCTCCTACAGACAAGCAGGTTCGATCTGCTGGCTTTGGGGGAGTAGCCGAGGGGGTTGAGTTGAAATGGACTCTCCTGAGGATGGGTCATAATGTGGGATTGTCTCCATGAACTTGGAATGGGGCAGTGGCTCCAGGGACCTGAATATTTGTCCTAACTGGAGGTTTTGACACAGCTCCAAAGGACAAGTTTCCCATGTGGAGACGAGATTTGTTCTGATTGGTACCTCAGGAATGCCCTATATGCTCGTATTGGAAACCAGGTCTCTGAGGACAGATGTCTGGAAAGAAAAGCAATGGATCTGATTAGGGCCTTGGTGCCTGTCCGGTTCAATCTTCTTTGGGGATATCTGTCTATGGGTCTGAGTGGAGGTAGTTGTTCAGCTTGTCACATCGTCTCTGTTTGTCCTGCGTGGTCTACACTATTGGGATGGCCTCAGGGATTTTGGAGGTTTCTCCTAATCTGTAGGGTTGTGGTCAATGCAATTGGCAGGATTCCCTTGGAGAGGGCAGGCACAGTCCTGAGGTGTGGCTCCAGGGGCTCCTGGTGTGGCTCCACACACCCAGCCTGGAAAGTGTGTGGGACAGGGCTGTTGGGACAGAAGTCTGAAAACACAAACTTGGCTTAGTTTTGGGGATGTAGGTATGGCAGGCCCAATCTACAGACCATGAGAATTTTTCAGGCTACAAACAAAGGGCGAGTGTGAGACGCTTGATCAGGCTTTTGTCTCTGAACTTTGTGTCAATGGTGGCCTTGGAATATCGGGGTGGCCTCATGGGCCACGTATGAGTCTTTCTTTCTGCAGATTTGGACCAATCCCAAGTGGTTGGGGTATTCTGTGGATGGGAGGAGTCCTTTCCGTTTTGTTTTGTTTCGTTTTTTTTTAACCTCAGGTGCCCCCAAAGATGGGTAACAGAGCAGAGCCCTGAGTAGGGGTGACTAGACATCTCGAACTCTGGTTAGGATTAGGGGACTAGGGTCATTGCAAGCCCCATACGCGTGCTCTTGGCCAAGCCACTGAGAGGCTTTACTTGAGGACAGGGCTCACACTGAGGGTCCCAATGTGTGTTTGTGCCCATCACGGTCCTCAAGTATGGGCAGGGCCTCATTGGCCACGCTGGTTTCTCCTACACTGAACATTGGACAACGTGCCAACCACAAGGTTTCTTGCCATGGGGAAGGAAGAGTTCTGACTTTTGCATCACGTTCACCCCTGGGCAGTGAGTGGAGATAAGGTCTAGATTCTGAATCCTGAAAACCAAGGAGGGGAAGAGATGACGACCCAGGCCATGGCCGGTCCGATGTCCTCAGTGTGCAGCCAGCTGTCTGGGTGTCTGTCCCCAGATCCGGGCTCAGGCTTTTCAGACAGGGCATTAGTGGCCAGGGTAGACTGTATAATTGGGGTACATTCAAGTTTTGTGCATGTTGATCCTCATTTGGGGTTTCTGAGTAGCCCCATAAGGCAACGTTTTACTTCGGGAGGGCAGGCAGAGTGCTACACTGTGTCTCCAGAATTGCCAAAATGGAGAGCTTGTGGGCCATGAGTGTGAGGACGGAAGTCTGAGAACACAAGCTAAGCTTATGTTTCGGGCAAGGGCACGGCAGGCTCACTCTGCAGAGCTGAATCGAGATCTCGTGCATCTAACGTCAGGGCAAGGATCAGATGTTGGCTCAGTTTGGAGTTTCTGCCCATGTTGGTCCTTCATGAAGGTGTGTGGGGAGGCATCACGAGGCCCTGGAGGTTTTCCCAGGGTAGTAATGTGTGATGCTACAAACCACAAGGATTCCTTCTGCGGGATAGTTGAGACCTGTTTGATGGATCCAGGAAGTCCATAAGGAACTTCTACAGAGCAGGGTTCTAAGGATGGATCACTGGAGAGCACGCCTCGCATTTCAACTGACTCCTAATGACAAGGCAGGTTCGATATGCAGGCTCTGGGGGAGCAACCGGGCCCTTAGTTGAAATGTACTCTCTTGCAGAATGGTCATAATGTGGGTTTATGTCCATGGAGACCTTGGAATGGGGCGGCACCATGGCCCTGAAGGATTCTCCTAGCTAGAGGTTTTGACACAGCTCCAAAGACCAAGTTTCCCATGTGGAGACGAGATTTGCTCTGATTGGTGCCTCAGGAAACCCCCGTATACTAGTATTGGAAACCAGGCCTCTGAAGAGAGATGCCTAGAAACCAAAGCAATGGATCCGATTAGGGCCTAGGGTCCTGTCCGGTTCAATCTTCTCTGGAAACATCTGTCTATGGTATGAGTGGATGTAATTGCTCAGCTGGTGACAGACTGCCCCAGTGTGTCCAGGCGGCATACACTATTGGGATGGCCTCGGGGACTTTGGAGGTTTCTCCTAATTTGTAGGATTGTGGACAATGGAATGGCCAGAATTCCCGTGGTGTGGGCAGTCACAGTCCTGATGTGTGGCTGCAGGGGCCCCAGCCTGGAGACTGTGTGTTCACGAACTGTGGGGACAGAAGTCTGAAAACCCAAACTCAGCTTAGGTTTGGGGACATAGGTATGGCAGGCCCGATCTACAGACCGTGGTTAGAACTCTTTGGGATATGAAGAAAGGGTGAGTGTGAGGCAATTGCACAGGCTTTTGTCTCTGGATTTTGTGTCGCCGATGGCCGTGGAATGTTGGAGAAGCCTCATTATCCATGGTCCAGTTTTCATCTCTGTGGATTTGGCCTGATCCCAAGAGTTTTGGGTTAATCTGTTGGATGGAAGAGTCCTTTCTGTTTTGTTATCTCAGGTGTCCCTCCAAAAGAGGGATTCCAGAGAAGATACCTGGGGAAGGGCGACAGTGCAACCAGAAATCTGGTTAAAAATTAGGCCCTAGGGGCATGGCAAGCCCATTATGACGTCTATGGTCCTGCCACAGAGAGGACTGACTAGGGGACAGGACTCAGGCTGAGGGTCACAATGCGTGTTTATGCCCTTGCAGCATTCAAGCATGGGTGGGGCCTCATGGTGAATGCTCATTTTTACTACACTGAATATTAGACAACATGCCAACCGCAAGGTTTCTTGCCATGGGGACAGAGGAGTTCTGATTTCTGCATCATGTTCCACCCTGGCAGTGAGTGGAGATAAGGTCTACGTTCTGAAGCCTGAAAACCGAGGTTGGGAAGAGATGAGGACAAAAGGCCATGGTGGGTACGATGTGCTCAGTGTGCTGCTAACTCTCTGGGAGTCAGTCGGGAAGTCCAGGCTCAGGCTGTCAGACAGCGTATTCATGCACAGGCTGGACTGTATAATAGGGGTACAGTCTAGAGGCATGCAGGTTGATCCTCATTTGAGGTTTCTGGGTAGACCCATAGGGCAACGTTTCCATCATGGAGAGACACATCAACCTGAGCCTACATCTGATCATCACTCTGACTCCAGATGCACGAGATCTCGATTCAGCTTTGCAGGGTGTGCCTGCCGTGCTCTTGCCCTGAAACCTAAGTCTACCTCGTGTACTCAGACTTCTGTCCTCACACTCGTGTCCTCCAAGCCCTCAAGTTTGGCAACTCCGGACCCACAATGCAGCACTCAGTCTTCCCTCCAGAAGAAAAATGTTGCCTTATGGAGCTTCCCAGACATCCCAAATGAGAATAGACCTACATGGCACATGACTGTACCCAAATTATATAGTCTAACCTGGGCACTAATGCACTGTCAGACACAGCCTGAGCCCGGACCTCCTGATCAACACCCAGACAGCTGACCGCACACTGAGCACATCGGACCCGCCATGGCCTTAGCTCGTCATCTCTTCCCAACCTAGCTTTTCAGGCTTCAGAACATAGACCTTAACTCCAAACCCTGCCAAGGGGTGGACATGGTGCACAAACTGGGCTGGTCTGTCACCAGCTGAGCATTACATCCACTCATACCATAGACAGATGTTTCCAGAGAAGATTGAACCAGACAGGACCCTAGGCCCTAATCCAATCCATTGCTTTGGTTTCCAGGCATCTCTCCTCAGAGACCTGGTTTCCAATACCAGCATGTGGGGGTTTACAGAGGTACCAATCAGAACAAATCTTGTCTCCACATGGGAAACTTGGTCTTTGCAGCTGTGTCAATACCTCTAGTTAGGATAAACTTTCAGGTCCCTGGAGCCACCACCCCATTCCAAGTTCTCCATGGTCACAAAATCACATTATGACCCCTCCTCAGGAGAGTCCATTTCTACTCAGCCCCCTCGGTTTCTCCCCCAGATCCAGCAGATCGAATCTGCCATGTCGCTAGGATACAATTGGAATGCGAGTTGGGCTGCCCAGGCATCCATAGTGGGAACCCCGCACTGGAGAAGTTCCTTATGGGGTGACTTTGATCCATCCGACAGGTCTCTACTGCCCCGCAGAAGGAATCCTTGTGCTTTGCATCATCACACACTCACAACGTGGGAAAACCTCCATGGCCTCATGATGCCCCCACCTTCAGGTAGGGAACATCATGGACAGAAACTCCAAACTGAGGCAACGTCTATTCCTCGCCCTGACTTCAGATGCACAAGATCTCGATTCAGCTCTACAGAGTGTGCCTGCAGTGCACACGCCACGAAACCTAAGCCTAGCTTGTGTTCTCAGACTTCTGTCCTCACTCTCCTGGACCAAAATCACTCCATCTTGGGAATTCTGGGCACACAATGCAGCACTCTGCCTGCCCTCCAGAAGAAAAACGTTGCCCTATGGGGCTACGCAGAAACCCCAAATGAGGATCAACCTGCACGCCACTCGACTGTACCCCAATTACACAGTCTAGCCTGGGCACTACTGCCCCAATTATACAGCTTGAACCTGGACCTCCCGACTGACAGCCAGACCGCTGGCCGCACACTGAACACATCGGAGATGCCATGTCCTTAGGTCGTCATCTCTTCCCAACCTGGGTTTCCAGGCTTCAGAACTTAGACCTTATCTCCACTCACTGCCAAGCGGTGTACGTGATGCAGAAATCCGAACTCCTCCTTCCCCATGACCAGAAACCCTGTGGTTGGCATGTTGGCCAATGTTCAGTGTAGGAGAAACCAGCGTGGCCCATGAGGCCATGGTCATGCTTGAGGGCCGCGATGGGCACAAACACACATTGGGACCCTCATCTTGAGCCCTATCCTCAAGTAACGCCTCTCAGGAGCTGGACCAAGAGCCCGCATATGGGGCTTGCCATGCCCCTAGTCCCCCAATCTTAATCAGAGCTTGAGTAGTCTAGTCACCCCTACTCAGAGCTCTTCTCAAGAATCCCTCTTTGGTGGGAGACATGAGGTAAAAAATAATAATAATAATAATAATAAAGAAAGGACTCCTACCATCCAAAGAATGACCCCAAACACTTGGAATTGGACCAAATCCCCATAGTAAAGAACTCGTCCATGGCCGATGAGGTCAGCCCAATGTTCCACGGCTACCGTTGATACAAAATCTGGAGACAAAATCCTGAAAAAGCGCCTCACATTCGCCCATTGATCATAGCCTGAAAAATTCTCCTCAATGTCTGTAAATCAGTCCCCAAACCTAAGTCGAGTTTGTGTTTTCAGACTTCTGTCCACACAGTCCTGTCCCACAAACCCTCCAGTCTGGGGCCCCTGGAGCCACACTTCAGGACTGAGCCTGCCCTCTCCAAGGGAAATCTGCTCATTCCTTTGGACACAACCTGACAGATTAGGAGAAACCCCCAAAGTCCCCAAGGCCATCCCAGTACTGTTGACCGCCCAGGACAAGTGATCTGTCACAAGCTGCGCAACTACCTCCACTCAGACCCATAGACAGATATCCCCAAGAAGAAGATTGAAACGGACAGGCACCTAGGCACTAATCAGATCCATTGCTTTTGTTTCCAGGAATCTCTCCTCAGAGGCCTGGTTTTCAATACCAGCATATGTGGGTTCCTGGGGGTATCAATCAAAACAAATCTGGTCTCCACACGGGAAACTTACCCTTTGGAGCTGTGTCAAAACCTCCATTTAGAAGAAACCTTCAGGTACACGGAGCCACTGCCCCATTCCAAGGTCTCCATGGACACACACTCACATTATGACCCATCATCAGGAAAGCCCATTTCAACTCAGCCCCCTCATTTGCTCCCCCAGAGCCAGTGGTCAAACCTGCCTTATCGTAAGTAGATAATTGGAATGCGAAGCAGGCTGCCCAGGATTTCATCCTTAGAACCCTGCTCTGGTGGTGTTCTGTAATGGACATCCCAGAGCCATCCAAAAGGTCTCGACTCTCCCACAGAAGGGATCCTTGGGATTGGAGCATCTCACTATTCCCATCTTGGTAAAACCACCATGGCCTCATGATGTGGCCACCCCTTCATGAAGGGGAGAAAAAGATAGAAACCCCAACCTGAGCAAAAGTCTGATCCTTGCACCTACCTCATATCCACGAGATCTCGATTCAGCTCAGCAGAGTGTGCCTGACATTCCCTCGCTCCGAAACCTACACCTAGCTTGTGTTCTCAGACTTCCATCCTCACACTCTGGGGCCGCAAGCCCTCCAGTTTGGGAATTCTGGGGCCACAGTGCAGCACTCTGCCTGCCCTCCAGAAGAGAAACGTTTCCCTATGGGTCTACCCAGAAACCCCAAATGAGGATTAATCTGCCTGCAACTCGATTGAACCCCAATTGTATAATCTACCCTGGCCACTCATATGCTGTCTGACACAGCCTGAGCTCAGACCTCCCCACCAACACCCAGACAGCTGGGACCACACCTCAGGACTGTGCCTGCCCTCTCCAAGGGAATTCTGCCCATTCCATTGGTCACAACCTTACAGATTATGAGAAACCTCCAAAGATCCCAAGACAATCCCAATAGTGTAGGCCTCCCAGGAGAAACAGGGGCGATCTGATGCAAGCTGAGCAACGACCTCCACTCAGAACCATAGACAGATGTTCCCAGAGAAGAAGATTTAAGGGTATAGGCCCCTAGCCCCTAATCAGATCTATTACTTTGGTTTCAGGCATCTCTCCTCAGAGGCCCAGTTTCCAATACCAGCTTATGAGGGTTCCTGAGGCACCAATCAGAACAAACCTCGTCTCCACATGGGAAACTTGCTCTTTGGAGCTGTGTCAATACTTCCAGATAGGCATATCCTTCAGGGCGCCGGTGCCACTGCCCCATTCCAAGGTCTTTATGGACACAAACGCACATTATGACATATCTTCAGGAGAGTACATTTCAATTATCCCCCTCGGTTGCAACCCCAGAGCTAGCAGACCAATCATGCCTTGTCACTAGGAGACAGTTGGAATGCGAGTTGGGCCAGCCAGGCATCCATCGTTAGAACCCTGCTCTTGAGAAGTTCCTAAAGGGACGTCCTGAATCTGTCCAACAGGTCTCGACTGTCCCATAGAAGGAATCCTTGCGGTTTGGAGCATCAGACAATCCCACCATGGGAAAACCTCCATTGCCTCATGATTTAGCCCCACTTTCATTAGGGGCAATCATGGAAAGAAACTCCAACCTGAGCCATCGTCTGATCCTCGCCCTGACTTCAGATGCACGAGAGCTCGATTCAGCTCTGCCGAGCGTGTCTGCCGTGCCCTCGCCCTGAAACCTAAGCCTAGCATGTGTTCTCAGACATCTTTCCTCACAGTTCAATCCCTCCAGTTTGCGAATTCCAGAGCCGCAATGCAGCACTCTGCCTGCCTTCCAGAAGAAAAACGTTGCCCAATGGGGCTACCAAGAAACCACATATGAGGATCAATCTGCACACCACTCGACTGTACCCCAATTATACAGCCCAGCATAGGCAGTAATGCACTGACTGACACAGCCTGAACAAGGACCTCGTGACCGACACCCAGACAGCTGACCGCACACTGAGCACATTGGACCTGCCATGGCCTTAGGTCGTCATCTCTTCCCAACCTCGATTTTCAGGCATCAGAACTTGGACCTTATCTTCACTCACTGCCCAGTGGTGAACATGATACAGAAATCAGAACTTCTCCTTCCCCATGGCCAGAAGCCTTGTGGTTGGCATGTTGTCCAACGTCAGTGTAGGAGAAACCAGAGTGGCCCAAGAGGTCCCGCTCATGCTTGAGTGTCGCGATGGGCACAAACACATACTGGGACCCTCAGCCTGAGCCCTGTCCTCAAGTAATGTCTCTCAGTGACTGGACCAACAGCCCACATATGGGGCTTTCCATGCTCCTAGTCACCCAATCTTAACCAGATGTCAAGATGTTTTGTCACCCCTACTCAGGGCTTGGCTCAGAATCCCTCTATGGTGGGACACCTGAGGTGGGACTCCTCCCAAACACAGAATGACCCCAACCACTTGGGATCAGTCCAAATCTCCAGAGAGAAAGACTCGTCCATGGCCCATGAGGCCAGCCCGATATTCCATGGCTACTGCTGACACAAAGTCCAGAAACAAAATCCTGAGTAATCGCCTCAAACTTGCCCTTTGTTCAGGGCCCGAAAAGTTCTCCTCACGGTCTGTGGATCCGGTCTGACATACTTACGTCCCCAAACCTAAGCCGAGCTTGTGCTTTCAGACATTTGTCCCCACATTCCTGGCCCACACACCCTCCAGACTGGGGTCCCTGGTGCCACACCTCAGAACTGTGCCTTCCCTCTCCAAGGAAATTCTGCCCATTCCATTGCACACAATCTGACAGATTAGGAGAAACCTCCAAAGTCCCCGAGGTCATCCCAATAGTGTAGGACGCCCAGGACAAGGAGGGGCAATCTGTCACAAGCTGAGCAACGACCTCAACTCAGACCCGTAGACAGATACCCTGGAGAAGAAGATTGAACCGGACAAGCCCCTAGACCATAATCGGTTCCATTGTTTTTGTTTCTAGGCATCTCTCCTCAGAGGCCTGGTTTCCAATACCAGCCTATGGGGGTTTCCAGAGGTACCAGTCAGAACAAATCTCGTCTCCACATGGGAAAATTATCCTTCAGAGTTGTGTAAAAACCTCCAGTTAGGAGAAACCTTCAGGTACCCATAGGCACAGCCTTATTCCAAGGTCTCCATGGACACAAACCCGTTATGACTATTCTGTAGGAGAGTACATTTCAACTCATCCTCCTCGATTGCTCCCCCAGAGCCAGCATATCAAACCTGCCTTGTTGCTAGGAGATAACTGGAATGTGAGGCAGGCTCTTCAGGCATCCATCCTTAGACCCCCTGCTCTGGTGTCGTTCCATATGGGACGTCCTGGAGCCTTCCAACAGGTCTTGACTGTCCTGCAGAAGGAATCCTTGTGGGTTGGAGCATCTCACAACTCCCATCACGGGGAAACATCCATGGCTTCAATATGCCCCCTACCTTCATTAAGGGGCCAGAAACTCCAACCTGAGCCAACGTCTGATGCTCACCCTGACTTCAGATGCACGGGATCTCGATTCAGCTCTGCAGAGTGTGCCTGCTGTAACCTCACCCTGAAACCTAAGCCTAGCTTGTGTTCTCAGACTTCTGTCCTCACTCTCCTGGACCAAAAGCACCCCAGCTTGGGAATCCTGGAGCCACAATGCAGCACTCTGCCTGCCCTCCAGAAGAAAAACGTTGCCCTATGGGGCTACCCAGAAACTCCAAATGAGGATCAATCTGCATGCCACTTGACTGCACCCCAATTAGACAGTCTACCTTGGGAAAAAATGCCCTCTTTGACACAGTCTGAGCCTGGACTTCCCGACTGACAAAAAGACAGCTGGGACCACACCTAAGGACTGTGCCTGCCCTCTCCAAGGGAATTCTGCCTATTCCATTGGCTAAAACCTACAGATTAGGAGAATCTCCAAAGTCCCCGACCATCCCAATAGTGTAGGCCTCCCGGGACAAACAGGGGCAATCTGACACAAGCTGAGCAACGAACTCCACTCAGAAACCTAGACAGATGTTCTCAGAGAAGAAGATTGAAGCGGACAGGCACCTAGGCCCTAATCGGATCCATTGCTTTGGGTTCCAGGCACCTCTCCTCAGATGCCTGGTTTCCAATACTATCTTTTGAGGGCTCCTAAGGCAACAATCAGAACAAATCTCATCTCCACATGGGAAACTTGCTCTTTGGAGCTGTGGAAATATCCCTGGTTAGAAGAATCTTTCAGACACATAGACCAGTGGAACAGAGTAGAGAGCCCTGATGTGGACCCTCAACTCTATGGTCAATTAATCTTCGACAAAACAGGAAAAAATATACAGTGGAAAAAAGACAGTCTCTTCAATAAATGGTGCTGGGAAAACTGGACAGCTATATGTAGAAGAATGAAACTCGACCATTCTCTTACACCGTACACAAAGATCAACTCAAAATGGATAAAAGACCTCAACGTGAGACAGGAATCTATCAGAATCTTAGAGGAGAACATAGGCAGTAATCTCTTCGATATCAGCCACAGCAACTTCTTTCAAGATACGTCTCCAAAGGCAAAGGAAACAAAAGCGAAAATAGACTTCTGGGACTTCATCAAAATCAAAAGCTTCTGCACAGCAAAGGAAACAGTCAAAAAAACAAAGAGGCAACCCACGGAATGGGAGAAGATATTTGCAAATGACAGTACAGACAAAAGGTTGATATCCAGGATCTATAATGAACTCCTCAAACTCAACCCACACGAAACAGACAAACACATCAAAAAATGGGCAGAAGATATGAACAGACACTTCTCCAATCAAGAAATACAAATGGCTATCAGACACATGAAAAAATGCTCATCATCATTAGCCCTCAGGGAGATTCAAATTAAAACCACATTGAGATATCACCTTACACCAGTTAGAATGGCCAAAATTAACAAAACAGGAAACAACATGTGTTGGAGAGGATGTGGAGAAAGGGGAACCCTCTTACACTGTTGGTGGGAATGCAAGTTGGTGCAGCCTCTTTGGAGAACAGTGTGGAGATTCCTCAAGAAATTAAAAATAGAGCTTCCCTACGACCCTGCAATTGCACTCCTGGGTATTTACCCCAAAGATACAGATGTCGTGAAAAGAAGGGCCATCTGTACCCCAATGTTTATAGCAGCAATGGCCACAGTCGCCAAACTATGGAAAGAACCAAGATGCCCTTCAACGGATGAATGGATAAGGAAGATGTGGTCCATATACACTATGGAGTATTATGCCTCCATCAGAAAGGACGAATATCCAACTTTTGTAGCAACATGGACGGGACTGGAAGAGATTATGCTGAGTGAAATCAGTCAAGCAGAGAGAGTCAATTATCATATGGTTTCACTCATTTGTGGAGCATAACCAATAGCATGGAGGACAAGGGGCGTTAGAGGGTAGTAGGGAATTTGGGTAAATTGGAAGGGGAGGTGAACCATGAGAGACTATGGACTCTGAAAAACAGTCTGAGGGGTTTGAAGTGGCGGGGGGGTGGGAGGTTGGGGTACCAGGTGGTGGGTATTATAGAGGGCACAGCTTGCATGGAGCACTGGGTGTGGTGAAAAAATAATGAATACTGTTTTTCTGAAAATAAATAAATTGGGAAAAAAAAAAAAAAAAAAAAAAAAAAAAAAAAAAAAAAAAAAGAATCTTTCAGGGCGCTGGCACCACGGCCTCATTCCAAGGTCTCCATGGTCACAATCCCACATTATGACTGATCCTCAGGAGAGTCTATTTCAACTCAGCCCCCTCGGTTGCTCCCCAGAGCCAGCAGATTGAACCTGCATTGTCATTAAGAGACAGTTGGAATGCGAGTTGGGCTGCCCGGGCAACCAGCGTTAGAACCCTGCTCTAGGGAATTTCGTTATGGGATGCCCTGGATCCATCCAACAGCCCTTGATTGTCCCACAGAAGAAATCCTTGCAGTTTGGAGCATCACACAATCCCACGGTGGCAAAACCTGCATTGCCTCATGATGCCCCCCCACCTTCATGAATGGGCCATCATGGACAGAAACTCCATCCTGATCCAAAGTCTGATCCTCACCCTGACTTCATAAGCACGGGATCCCGATTCAGCTCTGCAGAGTGTGCCTGCCGTGTCCTCACCCCGAAACCTAAGCCTAGCTTGTGTTCTCAGACTTCCGTCTCCACAATCCTGGCCACAAGTCCTCCAGTTTGTCAATTCTGGAGACACAATGCAGTACTCTGCATGCCCTCCAGAACAAAAAACATTGACCTATAGGGCTAAGCAGAAACACCAAATGAGGAACAACCTGCATGCCCCCCGACCGTACCCCAATGATACAGTCTAGGCTGTGCACTAAAGCCCTGTCTGACACAGCCTGAGCCCAGACCTCCTGTCCGACACACAGACAGCTGGCCGTACACTGAGCACATTGCACCCACAATGGCCTTAGGTCTTCATCTCTACCCAACCTCGGTTTTCAGGCTTCAGAACCTTGATCTTATCTCCATTCACTGCCCAGTGGTGAACGTGATGCAGAAATCAGAACTCCTCCTTCCCTATGACCAGAAACCTTGTGGTTGGCATGTTGTTCAATGTTCATTGTAGGAGAAAGCAGCATGGCTCATGAGGCCGCACCTATGCCTGAGGGCCTCAATTTGTACAAACACACATTGTGACCCTTAGGGTGAGCACTATCCTCAAGTAAACCCTCTCAGGGACTGGAATAAGAGCCCACATATGGGGCTTGCCAAGCCCCTAGTCCCCCAATCTCAACCAGAGTTAGAGAAGTCTAGTCACCCCTTACTCAGGGCTCTGCTCTGCAATCCCACTTTGGTGGGACACATGAGGTAAAAAAAAATACAGAAAGGACTCCTCCCATCCACAGAATGACCCAAACACATGGGATCGGGCCAAATACCCAGAGAGAAAGTCTTGTCCATGTTCCTTCAGGCCACCCTGACATTCCACGGCCACAGTTGACACAAAATCCAGAGACAAAAGCCTGAGAAAGTGCCTCATATTCGCCCTTTGCTCATATCCTGAAGAGTTCTCCTCACGGTCTGTACATCAGTCCTCCCATACCTACATCCCCAAACCTAAGCAGAGTTTGTGTTTTCAGAATTGGGTCCCCATAGCCCTGGTCCACACACCCTCCAGGCTGGGGCCCCTGGAGCCACAACTCAGGACTGGACCTGCCCTCTCCAAGGGAATTCAGCCCATTCCATTGGCCTCGACCGTATAGATTTGGAGAAACCTCCAAAGTCGATGAGGCCATCCCAATAGTGTAGACCACCCGGCACTTACAGGTGCGATCTGACACAAGCTGAGCAACTACCTACACTCAGACCCATAGAGAGACGTTCTCAGAGAAGCATATTGGAACGGATAGGCCCCTAGGCCCTAATCAGAACCATTGCTTTGACATCCAGCCATCTCTCCTAAGAGGCCTGGTTTCTAATACCTGCATACGGGCATTTCCTGAGGCACCAGTCAGAAAAAAAGTCATCTCCACATGGCAAACTTGCTCATCGAAGCTGTGTCAATACCTCCCGTTAGGAGAATCCTTCACGGCACCATAGCCACCACCCCTTTCCTAGGTCTCCATGGACTCAAACCCACAGTATGACCCATTCTCAGGAGAGTCCATTTCGACTCAGCCCCCTTGGTTGCTCCCCAGAACCAGCAGATTGAACCTGCATTGTCGCTAGGAGACAATTGGAATGGCAGGCAGACTGCCCAGGTATCCATCCTAAGATACCTGCTCTGGAGTCGTTCCATATGGGACTTTCTGGAGCCATCCAATAGGACTCAACTGTCACGCTGAAGGAATCCTTGCGGTTTGGAGCATCTCACAACTCCCATCATGGGAAATGCTCCATGGCCTCGTGAGACCATCCCCCTTCATCAAGGGGCCGTCATGGACAGAAGCTCCAACCAGACCAATGCCTGATCCTTGCCCTGACTTCAGATGCACAAGATCTCGATTCAACTCAGAGAGTATGCCTGGCGTGCCCTCGCCTCAAAACCTAAGCCTAGCTTTTGTTCTCAGACTTCCGTCCTCACGCTCCTGGCCCACAAGTCCTTCAGTTTGGGAATTCCGGAGACACAATGCAGCGTTGTGCCTGCCCTGCAGAAGAAAAACGTTGCCTTATGGGACTATATAGAAATCCCAAATGAGGATCAACCTGCACGCCACTCATCTGTTCCCCAATAATAGTGTCTACCTTGGACACTAATGCCCTGTCTGACACAGCCTGAACCCAGACGTCCTGACTGACACCCAGACAGCTGGCCACACAATGAGCACATCGGAACCGCAAGGGCCTTAAGGCATTTTTCTTCCCAACCTCGGTTTTCGGGCTTCAGAACCTAGACCTTATCTCCAATCACTGCCCAGGGGTGAACGTGGTGCAGAAATCAGAATTCCTCCTTCCCCATGCCCAGAGACCTTGTGGTTCACATGTTGTCCAACGTTCAGTGTAGGAGAAACCAGTGTGGCCCATGAGGCCCTGCCGATGTTGAGGGCCACTTTGGGCACAAACACACTTTGTGACCCTCAGTGATTTGACACAAGCTGAGCAAATACCTCCACTCAGACCGATAGACAGATGTCCCCAGAGAAGTAGATTGAACCAGACAGGATACTAGGCCCTAATCGGATCCATTGCTTTGGTTTCCAGGCATCACTCCCCAGAGGCCTGGTTTCCAATACCACCATATGGGGGTTTCGTGAGGCACCAATCAGAACAAATGTGGTCCCCACATGGGAAACTTGCTCTTCGGAGCTGTGTCAAAACTTCTATTTAGGAGAAACCTTCAGAGCCACATAGCTACCGCCCATTCCATGGTCTCCATGGACTCAAACCCACATTATGACCATTTCTCAGGAGAGTCCATTTCAACTCAGAACCCACGGTTGCTCCCACAGAGCCAGCAGATCTAGCCTGCCTTGTCGCTAGGAGACAACCTGAATGGGAGACGGGCTGCCCATGCATCCATTCTTAGAACAGTGCTCTGGAATCATTCCATATGGGATGTCCTGGATCCATCCAACAGGTCTCGACTGTCCTGCAGAAGGAATTCTTGTGGTCTGAAAAATCTCACAACTCCTATCGTGGGTAAACCTCCATGGCCTTGAGAGACCCTCTCCCTTCATCAAGGGGCCATCCTGGACAGAAACTCCAACCAGCCCAATATATGATACTCGCCTTGACTTCAGAAGCATGAGATAGCAATTCAGCTCTGCAGAGTGTACCTGCCATGCCCTCGCTCCAAAACCTAAGCCTAGCTTGAGTTCTTAGACTTCCATCCTCACACTTCTGGCCCACAAGCCCTCCAGTTTGGGAATTCTGGAGCGACAATGCAGCACTCTGCCTGCCCTCTAGAAGTAAAACGTTGCCCTATGGGGCTACACAGAAACCCCAAATGAGGATCAACCTGCACGCCACTCACTGTACCCCAATAGTACAGTCTAACCTGGACACTAATGCCCTGCTGAAACAGCCAGAACCTGCACCTCCCAACTGACAGCCAGACAGATGGCTGCACACTGAGCACCTCGGACCCCCCAGGGCCTTAGTTCGTCATCTCTTCCCAACCTCGGTTTTCAGCCTTCAGGACCTAGACCTTATCTCCAATCACTGTCCAGGGGTGAATGTGTTGCAGAAATCATAACTCCTACTTCCCCATGCCCAGATAGATTGTGGTTCGTATGTTGTCCAATGTTCAGTGTAGGAGAAACCAGCGTTGCCCATGAGGTCCCAGCAATGTTGAGGGCTGCTTTGGGCACAAACATGCTTTGTGACCCTCAGCGTAAGCCCTTTCCTCAATGAAGGCCTCTCAGTGGCTGGACCAATTGCCTGGATATGGGGCTTGACCTCCCCCTAGGTCCCCAGTGTTAACCAAATGTCAGGTTTCCAGTCGCCTCTCCCCAGGACTCTGCTCTGGAATCCCTCTTTTAGTGGTACACCTGAGGTAAAAAACAGAAAGGCATCCTCGCTTCCCACAGAATGACCCCAAACTCTTGGGATTGATCCAAATCACCAGAGAATGAGACTCGTCCATGACCCATGAGGCTACCCTGACAATCCACGGCCACTGGTGACACAAAATCCAGAGACAAAAGCCTGAGCAAGCACCTCACACTCGCCCATTGTTCATATCCCGAAGAGTTCTCCTCATGGTCTATAGATAGGGCCTGCAATACCTACGTTTCCAAACCTAAGATGAGATTGTGTTCTCAGACTTCTGTCCAGAAAGCCCTGGCCCACACACCCTCAACAATTGGGTTCCTTGAGCCACACCTCAGGACTGTGCCTTCCCTCTCCAATGGATTCCATTGGCCACAAACTTGCAAATTAGGAGAAACCTCCAAGTCACTGAGGCCATCCCAATAGTGTAGGCCGCCTAGGACAAACAGGAGTGATCTGACACCAGCTGAGCAGCTACCCCCACTCAGGCCCGTCGACAGATGTCCCCAGAGAAGAAGATTGAGCCGGACAGGCCCCTCGGACCTAATCAAATCCATTGCTTTGATTTCCAGGCATCTCTCCTCAGAGGCCTGGTTTCCAATACCACCATACAGTGGTTTTCTGAGGCACCAATAAGAACAAATCTCATCTCCCCATAGAAAACTTGCTCATTGGTGCTGTGTCAAAACCTCTGGTTAGGAGAATCATTCAGGGTCCTGGTGCCATTGCCCCATTACAAGGTCTCCATGGACCCAAACCCACATTATGACCCATCCTCAGGAGAGTCCATTTCAATTCAGCCCCCTCAGTTGCTACCCCAAAGCCAGCAGATCAAACTTGTCTTGTCACTAGGAGACAATTGGAATGTGAGGCCGGCTGCCCAGGCATCCATCCTTAGAACCCTGCTTTGGAGAAGAACCACATGGGACGTCCTGGAGCCATCTAACAGGTCTTAATTGTCCCGCAGAAGGAATCCTTTCAGTTTGGAGCGTCTCACAACTTCTTCTTTGGGACTATTGAGACCATTTGGATGGCTCCAGAATATCCAATAGGGACAACTTCACAGCAGGGTTCTAAGGATGGGTGCCTGGGCTGCTCTCCTCGAATTCCAATTGTCTCCATGTGGTAAGACAGGTTTGATCTGCTCTCTCTAGGGGAGCAACCGCGGGTGCTGAGTTGCAAGGGACTCTCCTGAGAATGGGTCATAATGTGGGTTTGTATCCATGGGGACCTTGGAATGGGGTGGTTGCACCACAGTCCTGAAGGTTTCTACGAACCAGAGTTTTGACACAGTTCCCATGTGCAAGTTTCCCATATGGAGACGAGATTTGTTCTGTTGGGTGTCTCAGGAAAGCCCCACATGCTGCTATTGGAAACCAGGCCTCTGAGGAGAGATGGCTGGAAACCAAAACAATGGACCTCATGAGGTCCTAGGGGCCTGTCCGGTTCAATCTTCTTCTCTGGGGACATCTCTCTCCAGGTCAGAATGGAGGTAGCAGCTCAGCTGGTGGCAGATATCCCCTGTTTGTCCCGGGCAGCCTACACACTTAGGATAGCCTTGGGGACATTGGAACTTTCTCCCAATTTGTTCTGATTGGTGCCATCCCGACATTCCACGGCCATCGTTGAAACAAAATCAGACAAAAGCCTGAGCAAGTGCCTCACACTTGCCCTTTGTTAATATCCGGAAGAGTTCTCCTCATGATCTGTAGATCAGGTCTGCCATACCCATGTCCCCGAACATAAGCTGAGTTGCTCTTTTCAGACTTCTGTCCCCACAGACCTGGCCCATACACCCTCCAGGCTGGGATGCCTATAGCCACACCTCAGGACTGTGCCTGCACTCTCAAAGGGAATTCTTCCCATTCCATTGGCATAAAACCTTACAAATTAGGAGAAATCTCCAAAGTCCCCGGGGCCATCCCATTATTGTAGGCTGCCCGGGACAAACAGGGACCATCTGTCACCAGCTGAGCAACTAGCTCCACACAGACCTGGAGACAGATGTGCCCAGAGAAGAAGATTGAACCGGACAGGCCCCTAGTCCCTAATCAGATTCATTGCTTTGAATTCCAGGCATTTCTACTCAGAGGCCTGGTTTCCAATACCAGCCTATGGGAGTTTCCAGAGGCCCCCCTCAGAGCAAATCTCGTCTCCACATCGGAAACTTGCTCGTTGGAGCTGTGTCAGAACCTCAGAGACCTGGTTACCAATACCAGCATATGGGGGTTTCTTGAGGCATCGATCAGAACAAATCTCTTCTCCACATGGGAAACTTGCTCTTTGGAGCTGTCTCAAAACTTCCAGTAAGGCGAATCCTTCAGGGCCCCAGTGCCACCGCCTCATTCCAAGGTCTCCATGGACACAAACCGACATTAAGACCCTTCCTCAGGAGAATGTATTTCAACTCAGCGCCCTCGGGTGCTCCCCTAGAGCCAGCAGATCTAACCTGTCTTGTTGCTAGGGGACTATTGGAATTCGAGGCAGGCTGCACAGGCATCCATCTGTAGAACCCTACTCTGGAGTAATTCAGTATGGGAAGTCCTGGAGCCATCCAACAGGTCACAGCTGTCCCTAAGAAGAAATCCTTGCGTTTGGGAGTATCTCAAAACTCTCATCGTGGGAAAACCTCCATGGCCTCATGATGCCCCCCCACCTTCATGAATGGGCCATCATGGAAAGAAACTCCAACCTGAGACAACATCTGATCCTTGCCCGGACTTCAGATGCATGAGATCTCAATTCAGATCTGAAGAGTG
The DNA here is from genome assembly GCF_020171115.1 of Neogale vison. Taxonomy (NCBI): domain Eukaryota; kingdom Metazoa; phylum Chordata; class Mammalia; order Carnivora; family Mustelidae; genus Neogale; species Neogale vison. Next base: position 185,297,545 of record NC_058093.1, on the reverse strand, counting down.
TGCCTGCCATGTCCTTGCCCTGAAACCTAAGCTAGCTTGTGTTCTCAGACTTCCGTTCTCACACTCCTGGCCCACAAGCCCTCCATTTTGGCAATTCCAGAACAAAAGTGCAGCACTCTGCCTGCCCTCCAGAAGAAAAACGTTGCCCTATGAGGCTACCCAGAACCCCAAATGAGGATCAACCTGCACGCAACTTGGCTGCACCCCAAATATACAGTCTACACTGGGCACTAATGCCCTGTCTGACACAGCCTGAGCCCGACCTTCCAACAGGCACCCAGAGCTGGCCTCACAATGAACATATGGGACCACAATGTCCTTAGTTCTTCATCTCTTTCTAACGTCTGTTTTCAGGCTTCAGAACCTACATCTTATCTCCAATCATTGCCCAGGGGTGAACTTGATGCCGAAATCAGAACTCCTCCTTCCCCATGGAAAGAAACCTTGCGGTTGGCATGTTCTCCAATGTCCAGTGTAGGTGATACCACCGTGCTCACTTGGCCCCGCCCATGCTTGAGGACCACGTTGGGCACAAACATGCATTGTGACCCTCAGCGTGAGCCCTGTCCTCAAGTAAGACCTCTCAGTGGCTGGAACAAGAGCCAGCATATGGGGCATTGCAAGCTTCTAGGCCCCAATTCTTAACCAGAGGTCGGGTTGTCCAGTTGCCCCTCTCCAGGGCTCTGCTCTGGAATCCCTCTTTTGGTGGAACACCTGAGGTAAAACAAACAAACGAACAAACAAACAAACAAACAAAAAACAAGAAATTACTCCTCCCATCCCACAGAATGAACGCAAACTCTTGGGGTGGGCCAAATCCCTAATAGGGAAACTTGTCCATGGCCATGAGGCCACTCCGACATTACACAGCCATGGTTGACACAAAATCCAGTGACAAAAGTTTGAGCAAGCGCCTCACACTCGCCCTTTGTTCATATCCCCAAGAGTTCTCCTCAAGGTTTATAGAGGCCTGCCATACCTAAGTCCCCAAACCTAAGCCAAATTTGTGTTCTCAGACTTCTGTCTTCACATCCCTGGCCAATACACCCTCTAGGCTGGGGCCCCTGGAGCCCCACCTCAGGACTGTGCCTGCCCTCTCCAAGGGAATTCTCCCCATTCCATTGGCCACAACGATACAGATTAGGAGAAACCTCCAAAGACCCTGAGACCTTCCCAATAGTGTAGGCAGCCCGGGACAAACAAGGGCGACCTGACAAAAAGGGGCCATGTGACACACGCTGAGCAACTACCTCCAATATGACTTGTAGACTGATGGCCCCAGATAATCAGATTGAACCGGACAGACCCCTAGGCCCTAATCAGATCCATTGCTTTGGTTTCCAGACATCACTCCTCAGAGGCCTGGTTTCCAATACCAGCATATGGGGGATTCCTGAGGCACTCATCAGAACAAATCTCGTCTCCACATTGGAAACGTAATCTTTGGAGCTCTGTCAAAACCCCCGGTTGGGAAAATCCTTCAGGGCCCTGGATCCACCGCCCCATTCCAAGGTCTCCATGGACACAAACACGCAATATAACCCATCCTCAGGAGAGTCCCCTTCAACTTAGCCCCCTCAGATGCTCCCACAAAGCCAGCAGATCAAACCTGCCTTGTCACTACGTAATAATTGGAATGTGAGGCAGGCACACCACACATCCATCCTTAGAATCCTGCTCTGGAGTCCTTCCATATGGGACCTCCAGCATCCATCCAACAGTTCTTGAGGGTCCTCTAGAAGGAATCCTTACGGTCTGGAGCATCTCACAAATCCCATCGTGGGAATACATACATGGCCTCTTGAGAACCTCCCCCTTCATGAAGAGGCCATCATGGACAGAAACTCCAACATGAGCCAAAGACTGATCCACGCCCTGAGTTCAGATGCACGAGACCTCGATTCAGCTCTGCAGAATGTGCCTGCCTTGCCTTCGCCCCGAAACCTAAGCCTAACTTGTGTTCTCAGACTTCTGTCCTCACACTCCTGGCCCACAAGCCCTCCAGTTTGGGAATTCCGGAGGCACAATGCAGCATTCTGCCTGCCCCCAAGAAGAAAAACATTGCCCTATGGGACTACCCAGAAACTGCAAATGAGGATCAACATACACGCCACTCGACTATACCCCAATTATACAGTCTACGCTTGGCACTAATGACCTATCTGACACAAACTGAGTCCGGACCTCCGGACCGACTCCCAGAGAGCTGGCCGCACATTGAGCACATCGGACCTGACCATAGCCTTAAGTCGTCATCTCTTCCCAACCTCGATTTTCAGCCTTCAGAACCTAGACCTTATCTCCAATCACTGCCCAGGTTTGAACATGATGCAGAAATCAGAACTCCTCCTTCCACATGGCAAGAAACCATGTTGTTGGCATGTTGTTGAATGTTCAAAGTAGGAGAAACCAGCGTGGCCCATGAGGCCTCATCCATGCTTGAGGACCAGGTTGGGCACAAACTCGCATTGTGACTCTCAGCGTGAGCCCTGTCCTCAAGTAAGGTCTCTCAGGGGCTGAACCAAAAGCCAGCATATAGGGCTTGCCATGCCCCTAGGCCCCCATTCTAAACCTTAGGTCGGGTTGTTGAGTCGCCTCTGCCCTGGGCTCTCTGGAATCTGTCTTTTGGTGGGACACTTCAGGTAAAACAAACAAACAAACAAAAACAGAAAGGCTCCTCCCTTCCTAAAGAATGACCCTAACTTGGGATTGGGCCAAACCACCAGAGAGGGATACATGTCCATGGCCAATTAAGGCACCATGACATTCAACGGATATGGTTGATCCAAAATCCAGACAAAAGCCTCAGCAAGCGCCTCACACTCGCTCTTTGTTCATATCCCGAAGTGTTCTCCTCAAGGTCTGTAGATCGGGCCTGCCATACCTCTGTCTCCAGACCTAATCTGAGTTTGTGTTTTCAGGCTTCTTCTGTCACCACAACCCTGGCCTACACACCCTCCAGGCTGGGGTCTCTGAAGCCACAACTCAGGACCGTGCCTGCCTGCTCCAAAGGAATTCTGCCCATTCTATTGAACACAACTGTATAAATTAGAGGAACCTCCAAAATCCTCAAAGTTATCCCAATGGTGCAGGTTGCCTGGGAAAAACAGGGGTGATCTGCCACCAGCTGAACAACTACATCCACTCAGATTCGTAGGCAGATATCCCCAGAGAAAATCATTGATCCCGACATGCCCTAGACCCTAATCAGATCCATTGCTTTGGTTTCCAGTCATCTCTCTCCAGAGGCCTGGTTTCCAATACCAGCATTTGGGGTTTCCTGAGGCACTGATCAGAACAAATGTCGTCTCCACAAGTTAAACGTGCTCTTTGGAGCTGTGTCAAAACCTCCAGTTAGGAGAATCCTTCAGGGCCCCGGTGCCATTGCCCAATTTCAAGGTCTCCTTGGACACAAACCCACATTAGGACCTATCCGCAGGAGATTCCATTTTGACTCAGCCCCCTCAGTTGCTCCCCCAGACCCAGCAGATCGAAAATATCTTTTTTCTAGGAGACAATTGGAATGTGAGGCGTTCTGCCCAGGCATCCATCCTTAGAACACTGCCATGGAGACGTTTCCTATGGGACACCCTGGAGCCATCCAACAGTTCTCAATTGTACCACAGAAGAAATCTTTGCGGTTTGGAGCATCTCACAATACCCATCATGGGAAAACCTCAATGGCCTCCTGATGCCCCCACCCCCGCTCCATGAAGGGGCCATCATGGACAGAAACTCCAACGTGAGCCAATGTCTGATCCTCACCCTGACTTCAGATGCACGAGGTCTCAATTCTGCTCTTCAGAGTGTGCCTGCTGTGCCCTCGCCTCGAAACCTAAGCCTAGCTTGTGTTCTCAGACTTACTTTCTCACACTCCTGGCCCACAGGCCCTCCAGTTTGGCATTCCAGAGCCACAATGCAGCACTCTGCCTGCCCTCCAGAAGAAAAATGTTGTCCTATGGGGCTAACCAGAAACCCCAAATGAGGATCAACCTGCATGCCACTCGACTATACCCCAATTATACAGTCTAGTCTGGGTACTAATGTCCTGTCTGACACAGCCTGAGCCTGTAATTCGCGACCTACACTCAGACAGCTGGCCGCACACTATGCACATCGGACCCACCATGGCCATAAATCGTCATCTATTCCCAAATTCGGTTCCCAGGCATCAGAACCTAGAACTTTTCTCCAATCACGCCCTGCATTGAACGTGATGCAGAAATCCGAACTCCTCGTTCCCCACAGCCAGAAACTGTGTGGTTGGCATGATGTCCAACATTCAGTGTAGGAGAAAACAGCGTGGCCCATGAGCACCCGCCCATGCTTGAGGGCTGCCATGGGCACAAACACACATTTTGACCCTCAGCGTCAGCCCTAACCTCAAGTAAAGCCTCTCAGTGACTGGACCAAGAGCTCGGATATGGGGCTTGCCATGCCCCTAGTCCCCCCATCTTAACCAGAGCTCAAAATGCCTAGTCACCCCTACTAAGTGCTCTGCTCTGGAATCCCTCTTTGGTGGGACACCTGAGGTTAAAAAAAAAAAAAAGAAAAAAGAAAAAAGAAAGGACTCCTTCCCTCCACAGACTGACCCCAAACACTTGGGATCAGGCCAAAATCCCAGAGAGAAAGACTCTCCCATCGCCCATGAGGCCAGCCCGACATTCCACGGCCACCATTAACACAAAACCCAGAGACAAAATCCTGAGCAAGCCCCTCACACTAGCCCTTTGTTCATAGCCCAAAAAATTCTCCTCTTGGGCTATAGATCAGGCCTGTCATACATAGTCCCCAGTCCTAAGCCGAGGTTGTGTTTTCAAACTTCTGTCCCCACCATCTTGGCCCACACAACCTCCAGGATGGTGGCCTGGAGACACACCTCAGGACTGTGCCTTCCCTCTCCAGGGGAATTCTGCTCATTCCATTGGCCACAACCCTACAGATTAGGAGAAACCTAAAACGTCCCCGAAGCCATCCCAATAGTGTAGGCCGCCCATAACAAACAGGGATGATCTGTCAGAATCTGAACAACTACATCCATTCAGACCTGTAGACAGATATCCCCAGAGAAGAAGATTGAACCGGACAGGCACCTAGGCCCTAATCAGATCCATTGCTTTTGTTTCCAGGCATCTCTCCTCAGAGACCTGGTTTCCAATAGCAGCATATGGGGGTTTCCAGAGGTTCCAATCAGAACAAATCTGGTCTCCACATGGGAAATTTTCTTTGGAGCTGACTCAAAACCTCTAGTTAAAATCTACTTCAGTTCCCTGGAACCACCGCCCCATTCCAAGGTCTCCATGAACACAAACCCACTTTATGACCCCTCCTCAGGAAAGCCCATTTCGACTTAGTAACCTCGGTTGTTCCCCCAGAGCCAGCAGATCGAACCTTCCTTGTCACTAGGAGACAATTGAAATGTGAGGTGGGATCTCCAAGCATCCATCCTTAAAACCCTGCTCTGGTGTCGTTCCATATGGGACTTCCTGGAATCATCTGACAGGTCTCGGCTGTCCCACAGAAGGAATACTTGCCGATTGGAGCATCTCACAAATCCCATCGTGGGAAAACCTCCATGGCCCCATGATGCCCCCCACCTTCATGAAGGGGCCATCCTGAACAGAAACTTTACCCTGAGTCAAAGCCTGATCCTCGCCCTGACTTCGGATGCACAAGATCTGGATTTAGCTCTGCAGAGTGTGCCTGCCTTGCCTTCGCCCAGAATCTAAGCCTAACTTGTGTTTTCAGATTTCCTTCCTCACACTTCTGGCCCACAAGCCCTCCAGTTTGGAAATTCCGGAGCCACAATGCAGAACTCTGCCTGCCCTCCAGAAGAGAAACGTTGCCCTATGGGGCTACCCAGAAACTCCAAATGAGGTTCACCGTGCATGCCACTCAACTGTACTCCAATTATACAGTCTACTGTATATATACAGGGCACTAATGCCCTGTCTGACACAGCCTGAGCCCGGACCTCCCAACCGACAGCCTGACAGCTGGGGCCACACCTGAGGAGTGTGCCTGCCCTCTCCAAGGGAATTCTTCCCATTTCATTTGTCACAACCCTACAGATTTGGAGAAACCTCCAAAATCCCGGAGACCAGCCAAATAATGTTGGCCTCCTGGGACAAACAGGGGCGATATGACAGAAGCTGAGCAATGACCTCTACTCTGAACTGAGACAGATGTTCTCAGAGGAGTGTATCGAAGCAGACAGGACCCTACGCCATAACTGGATCCATTGGTTTGGATTCCAGGCATCTCTCCTCAGATGCCTGGTTTCCAATACCAGTTTATGGGGGTTCCTGTGGCACCAATCAGAACAAATCTCATCTCCACATGGGAAACTTACTCTTTGGAGCTGGCTCAAAACCTCACGTTAGGAGAATCCTTCAGGGCACCGGAGCCACTGTCCCATTCCAAGGTCTCCATGGACACAAACCTACATTATGATCGATCCTCAGCAGAGTCCATTTCCATTCAGCCCCCTCAGTTGTTCCCCCAGTGCCAGCAGATTGAACCTGCCTTGTCACTCGGAGACAATTGGAATGCGAGTTGGGCTGCCCAGGGATCCATCGTTAGAACCCTGCTCTTAAGAAGTTCCTTATGGGACGTCCTGGATCCATCCAACAGGTCTTGACTGTCCCAAGAAGGAAACCTTGCGGTTTGGAGCATCAGACAACCCCACCGTGGGAAAACCTGCATGGGCTCATGATGCCCCCCCACCTTCATGTAGGGGACATCATGGATAAAAACTCCAACCTAAGCCAACGTCTGCTCCTCAACTTGACTTCAGATAGACGAGATCTCGATTCAGATATGCAGAGTGAGCTTGCCGTGCCCTCGCTCTGAAACCTAAGCCTAACATGTGCTCTCAGAATTCCGTCCTCAAACTCCTGGCCTACAAGCCCTCAAGTTTCGAATTCTGAAGCCATAATGCAGCACTCTGCTTGCCCTCCAGAAGAAAAGCTTGCCCTATGGGGCTACACAGAAATGCCAAATGAGGATCAACCTGCATGCCACTAGACTTTACCCCAATTATATAGTCTAGCCTGGGTACTAATGCCCTGTCTGAAACAGCCTGAGCCCGGACCTCCCGACCGACACCCAGACAGCTGGCCGCACACTGAGCATGTCGGACACACCATGGCCTTAGGTCGTCATCGCTTCCCAACCTAGGTTTTCAGGCTTCAGAACCTAGACCTTATCTCCACTGACTGCCCAGGGGTGAACGTGATGCAGAAATCAGAACTTTGGCCAGAAGTTTTGTGGTTGGCATGTTGTCCAACGTTCATTGTAGGAGAAACCAGCATGGCCCATGAGGCCCCGGTCATGCTTGATGATTCCGATGGGCTCAAACACACATTGTGACTCTCAGCATGAGCCCTATCCTCAAGTTAAGTCTCTCAGTGACTGGACCAAGAGCTTGTACATGGGGCTTGCCAAGCCTCTAGACCCCCAATATTAACCAGAGGTTGAGATGTCTAGTCACCCCTACTCAGGAACTGCTCTGGAATCCCTCTTTGGTGGGACACCTGAGGTAAAACACAGAAACATTACTCCCATACACAGAATGTACCAAATACTTGGGATTGGGCCAAATCTACAGACAGAAAGACTTGTAAGTGGCCCATGAGGCATCCTCAACTTTCCACAGCCACCGTTGACACAAAATCCAGAGACAAAACCTTAGCAGGCACCTCATACCCGCCCTTTGTTCATAGCCTGACAAATTCTCCTCATTGTCTGCATATGGGATCTGTAATAATACGTCCCCACCTAAGCCAAGTTTGTCTTTTCAGACTTCTGTCCCCACAGTCCTGGCCCACACATCCTCTAGGCTGGGGTCCCTGGAGTCACACCTCAGGACTGTGCCTGCCCTCTCCAGGGGAATTCTGCCCAATCCATTGGCCACAACCCTATAGATTAGGAGAAACCTAAAAAGTCTCTGAGGCCATCCCAATAGTGTGGGCCACCCAGGACAAACCGGGGGGATCTGTCACAAGCTGAGCAACGACCTCCACCTAGACCCATAAACAGATATCCCCAGAGAAGAACATTCATTATGACAGGCACCTAGGCCCTAATCAGATCCATTGCTTTTGTTTCCAGGCGTCTCTCCTCAGCAGTCTGGTTTCCAATAGCAGCACATGGAGTTTCCTGGAAGTACCAATCAGAACAAATCTCGTCTCCACATGGGAAACTTGCTCTTTGGAGCTGTCTCAAAACCTCTAGTTAGGAGAAACCTTCAGGTCCCTTGAGCCACCGCCCCATTCAAAGGTATCCATGGACACAAAACCACATTATGAGCACTCTTCAGGAGAGTTCATTTCAACTCAGCCCCCTCGGTTGCTCCCAGAGCCATCAGATCGAACTGGCCTTGTCACTAGGAGACAGTTGGAATGCGAGATGGGCTTTCCAGGCATCCATCTTTAGAAACCTGCTCTGGAGAAGTTCCTTATGGTATGTTCTTGATCCATTTGAAGGTCTCGAAGGTTCTGCAGAAGGAATCCTAGTGGTTTGCAGCATCAAACACTCGCACTGTGAGAAAACCTCCATGGCCTCGTGATGCCCCTACCTTCATGTAGGGGAAATCATGGACAGAAACTCCAACCTGAGGAAATGTCTGATCCTTGCCCTGACTTCAGATGTGTGAGATCTTGATTCAGCTCTGCAGAGTGTGCCTGCCATGCCTTCACCCCGAAACCTAAGCCTAGCTTGTGTTTTCCGACTTCCGTCCTCACACTCCTGGCTCACAATCCCTCCAGTTTGGGAATTTTGGAGACACGATGCAGCAATCTGCCTGCCCTCCAGAAGAAAAACATACCCCTATGGGGCTACCCAGACACCACAAATGGGCATCAATCTGCATGCCACTCGACTGTACCCTAATTATACAATCTAGCCTGGGCAGTAATGCCCAGTCTGACACCGACTGAGCCCGGACCTCATGACGACACCCAGACAACTGGCCGCACACTGAGCACATCGGACACACCATGGTCTTAGGTCGTCATTTCTTCCAAACCTCGGTTTTCAGGCTTCAGGACCTAGACCTTATCTCCACCCACTGCCAAGCAGTGTACGTGATGCAGAAATCAGAACTCCTCCTTTCCCATGGCAAGAAACCTTGTGGTTGGCATGTTGTCCAACATTCATTGTAGGAGAAACCAACATGGCCCATGAGGCCCCGGCCATGCTTGAGGGCTGCGATGGGCACAAATACACATTGGGACTCTCAGCTTGAGCCCTGTCCTCAAGTAAAGACTCTCAGTGACTGGACTAAGAGCCCGCATACGGGGCTTGCCATGTTCCTAGTCCCCCCTCATCTTTACCAGTGCTCAAAATGTCTAGTCACCCCTACTCAGGGCTCTGGTCCATTATCCCTCTTTGGTGGGACACCAGAGGTAAACAAAACAAAGCAAGACAAACAAAGGCAGAAAGTACTCTTTTCATCCACAGAATGACCCCCAACACTTGGCATCTGGCCAAATCCCCAGAGAGAAAGATTCATCCATGTCCCATGAGGCCACCCCGACATTCCACGGCCACTGTTGACACAAAATCCAGAGAAAACATCTGAGCAAGCGCCTTATACTCGCCATTTGTTCATAGCCTGAAAAATTCTCCTCACAGTCTGTAGATTGGGCCTGTCTTACCTATATCACCAAACCTAAGCCGAGTTTGTGTTTTCAGACTTCTGTCCCAACAGATCTGGCCCACACATTCTCCAGGCTGGGTCCCCTGGAGCCAAAACTCAGGACTGTGCCTTCCCTCTTTAAAAGAATTCTGCCCATTTCATTGGCCACTACCATACAGATTAGGAGAAACCTCCAATGTCCCTGAGGCCATCCCAATAGTGTAGGTCTCCCAGGACATACAGGAGCGATCTGTCACAAGCTGAGCAAAGACCTCCACTCATACCCGTAGACAGATAGCCCCAGAGAAGAAGATAGAACCGTATAGACACGTACACCCTAATTGGATCTATTGTGCTTGTTTCCAGGCATCTCTCCTCAGAGGCCTGGTTTCCAATACCATGATATGGGGGTTTCCTGAGTTACCAATCAAACAAATCTCATGTCCACATAAGCAACTTTTCTTTGGAGATGTGTCAAAACCTCTAGTTGGGAGAAACCTTCAGGTCTCTGGAGATACTGCCCCATTCCCAGGTCTCCACGGACACAGACCCACTTTATGACCCATCCTCAGGAGAGTCCATTTCAACATAGCCCCTTCGGTTGCTCACCCAGAGCCAGCACATCGAGCCTGTCTTGTTGCTAGGAGATAATTAGAATGTGTGGACGGATCTCCATGCCTCCACCCTTAGAACCCTGCTCTGGTGTCTTTCCATATGGTACATCCTGGAGCCATCTGACAGGTTTCAAATGCCCTGGAGAATAAATCCTTGCAGATTGGAGAATCTCTCAACTTCCATCCAGGGAAAACCTCCATGGCCTTATGATGTCCTTCCCCCTTCATGAAGGGGGATCATGGACAGAAATGCTAACCTGAGCCAACGTCTGATCCTCACCCTGACTTCAGATGCACGAGATCTTGATTTAGCTCTGCAGAGTGTGCCTGCCGTGCCCTCGACCTGAAACCTAAGCTTAGCTTGTGTTCTCAGAAGACTTTCCTCACTCTCCTGGCCAACAAGCCTTCCAGTTTGGGAATTCCAGAGCCACAATGCAGCACTATGCCTGCCCTACAGAAAAAAAAAAAAAATCATTGCCCCTGAGGCTACGCCTCAGAAACGCCAAATGAGGTCAACCTACATGCCACTCAACTGTAACCCAATTATAGAGTCTACCCTGTGCACTAATGCCCTGTCTAACACAGTCTGAGTCAGGACCTGTTGACCGACACCCAGTCAGCTGGGGCCACACCAAAGACTGTCCTGTCCTCTGCAAGGGAATTCTGCCCATTCCATTGGCCACAACCCTACAGATTAGGAGAAACCTCCAAAGCCCTCGAGACCATGCCAATAGTGTAGCCCTCCTGGGACAAACAGGGGCGAACTGACACATGCTGAGCAACGACTACCACACAAAACCATAGACTGATGTTCTCAGAGAAAAAAGATTGAAGTGGACAGGCCCCTAGTCCTTAACGGATACATTGCTTTTGATTCCAGACATCTCTCCCCAAATGTCTGGTTTCCAATACCAGCTCATGGGGGTTCCTGAGGCAACAATCAGAACAGATCTTGTCTTCACATGGGAATCTTGCTCTTTGGAGCTGTCTCAAAACCTCCAGTTAGGAAAATCCTTCAGGGAGCTGGAGCCACTGCCCCAAACAAGGACACCATGGACACAAAGCCACATTATGACCCATCCTCAGGAGAGTCCATTTCAACTCAGCGCCCTCAGTTGCTCCCCCAGAGCCAGCAGATCGGACCTGTTATGTCGCTTTGAGACAATTGGAGTATGAGTTGGGCTTCCCAGGCACCCATCGTTAGAACCCCACTCTGGAGAAGTTCCTTATGGGATGACCTTGATCCATCCCACAGGTCTTGACTGTCCCTCAGAAGGAAACCTTGTGGTTTGCAGCTTCACATACTCGCACCATGGGAAAACCTCCATGGCATCATGATGCCCCCACCATGTAGGGGACATCATGGACAGAAACTCCAACCTGAGAAAATGTCTGATCCTTGCCCTGACTTCAGATGCATGAGATCTTGATTCAGCTCTGCAGAGTGTGCCTGCAGTGCCCACGCCCTGAAAGCTAAGTCTAACTTGTGTTTTCAGACTTTTGTCCTCACACTCCAGGCCCACAAACCCTCCAGTTTGGGAATTCTAGAGAAACAATGCAACAATCTGCCTGCCCTCCAGAAGAAAAAGGTTGCCCTATGGGGCTACCCAGAAACCACAAATGAGGATCCACCTGCACGCCACTCAACTGTACTCCAATTATACAGCCCAGCCTGGGCAGTAATGCACTGTCTGACACAGCCTGAGCCCAGACATCGTGACCGATACCCAGACATCTGGCGGCACATTGAGCACATCGTACATGCCATGGCCTTAGGTCGTCATCTCTTTCCAACCTCGGTCTTCAGGCTTTAGAACCTAGAACTTATCTCCATTCACTGACAAGCGATGTACATGATGCAGAAATCAGAAATTCTCCTTCCCCATGGCAAGAAACCCTGTGGTTGGCATGTCGTCCAACGTTCAGTGTAGGAGAAACCAGCGTGGCCCATGAGGCCCCAGCCATGCTTGAAGGCTGAGATGGATACAAACCTATATTGGGACCCTCATCGTGGTCCCTGACCTCAAGCAAAGCCTCTCAGGGGCTAGACCAAAAGCCCGCATACGGGTCTTGCCATACCCCTAGTCCCCCAATCTTAACCAGAGCTTGAGAAGTCTAGTCACCCCTATTCAGAGCTCTTCTCTGAATTGCATCTTTGGTGTGAAATATGAGGCAAAAAAAAAAAATAGAGAAAGGACTTCTACCATCCAAAGGATGACCCCAAACACTTGGAATTGGGCCAAATCCCCAGAGAGAAAAACTCGTCCATGGCCCATGAGGCCAGCCCGATATTCAGACCTGTTTTGTCACTATGAGACAATTGGAATGCGAGTTGGGCTGCCCAGGCATCCATCGTTAGAACCCCGTTCTCGAGAAATTCCTTATGGGATGACCTTGATCCATCCTACAGGTCTCGGCTGTCCCGCAGAAGGAAACCTTCCACGGCTGCCATTGACACAAAATCCGGAGACAAAAGCCTGAGCAAACGCCTCACACTCGCCCTTTGTTCATACCCCCAAAAATTCCCCTCATGATCTGTAAATCAGGTCTGTCATACATATGTCCCCAAATCTAGGCCGAGTTTGTGCTTTCAGGTTTCAGTCCCCACAGTCCTGGCCCACACACCCTCCAGGCTGAGGCCCCTGGAGCCAAACCTCAGGACTGTGTATGCCCTCCTGTGTATGTGTTCTGCCCATTTCATTCACTACAACTCTACAAAAGGAGAAACCTCCGAAGTCCCCGTGGCCATCCGAATAGTGTAGTCCGCCCAGAACAAACAGGGGTGAACTGTCACAAGCTGAGCAATGACCTCCACTCAGACCCATGGACAGATGTCCCCAGAGAAGAAGATTGACCTGGACAGGCACCTAGGCCCTAATTGGATCCATTGCTTTTGTTTCCAGGCAACTCTCCTTAGAGGCCTGGTTTCCAATACCAGCATATGGGTTTTTCTGGAGGTACCAAACAGAAGAAATCTCATCTCCACATGGGAAACTTCCTCTTTGGAGCTATGTCAAAACTTCCAGTTAGGAGAAAACTTCAGGTCCCTGGAGCCACTGCCCCCTTTCAAGGTATCCATGAGCACAAAACCATATTATAACCCATCCTCAGGAGAGTCCATTTCAACTCACCCCCTCCATTGCTAACCCAGAGTCAGCAGATCAAACCTGCCTTGTTTCAGGGACAAAATTGGAAAAGGACTTGGGCTTCCTAGGCATCCATTGTTAGAACCCTGCTCTGGAGAAATTTTTTTATGAGACATCCTGGATCCAGCCAACATGTCTGGACTTTCCCACAGAAGGAATCCTTGTGGTTAGCAGCATCACACACTCGCACCTTGGGAAAACCTCCATGGCCTCGTGATGCCACAATCTTCATGTAGGGGATATCATAGACACAAACTCCAACCTGAGGCAATATCTGATCCTTGCCCTGACTTCAGATGCATGAGATCTCGATTCAGCTCCGCAGAGTGTGCCTGCTGTGCCCTCGCCCATAAACCTAAGCCTAGCTTGTGTTCTCAGACTTCCGTCCTCAAATTCCTGGCTCGCAAGTCCTCCAGTTTGGGAATTATGGAAACACAATGCAGCACTCTGCCTGCCCTCCAGAAGAAACACGTTGTCCTATGGGGCTACCCAGAAAACCCAAATGAGGATCAACCTGCACGCTTCTAGACTGTACCCCAAATAAACAGTCCAGCCTGGAGAGTAATGCCCAGTCTGACACAGCCTGAGCCCAGGCCTCGTGACCGACAACCAGACAGCTGGCCGCACACTGAGTGATGGATACAAACACACATTGGGTCCCTCAGCATGAGCCCTCTCCTCAAGTAAAGCCTCTCAGGGGCTGGACCAAAAGCCCGCATATGGGGCTTGCCATACCCCTAGTCCCCCAATCTTAGCCAGAGCTCGAGAAGTCTAGTCAACCCTATTCAGAGCTCTTTTCTGGAATCCCTCTTTGGTGGGGCACATGAGGTTAAAAAAAAATAGAGAAAGGACTCCTACCATCCAAATGATGACCCCAACCACTTGGAATTGGGCCAAATCCACAGAGAGAAAAACTCGTCCATGGCCGATGAGGCCAGCCCGACATTCCACGTCCACCATTGACACAAAATCTGGAGATAAAAGCCTGAAAAAGCACCTCACACTCGCCCTTTGTTCATAGCCCAAAAATTTCTCCTCACAGTCTGTAGATCGGGCCTGTCATACCTATGTACCCAAACCTAAGCCGAGTTTGTGATTTCAGACTTCTGGCTCCATTGTCCTGCCCACACACGCTCAAGGGTGGGGCCCCTGGAGCCACACCTAAGAACTATGTTTGCCCTCTCCAACGGAATTCTGGTCATTCCTTTGGACACAACTCTACAGATTAGGAGAAACCTCCAATGTTCCCGAGGACATCCCAATAGTGTAAGACGTCTAGGACAAACAAAGGCGATCTTGGCACAAGATGAGCCACTACCTCCACTCAGACCCGTAGACAGATACGCCCAGAGAAGAAGATCAAACCAGACAAGGACCTAGGCCCTAATCAGATCCATTGCTTTTGTTTCCAGGCATCTCTCCTGAGAGGCCTGGATTCCAATACAAGCATATGGGGTTTTCTGGAGGTACCAGTAAGAACAAATCTCTTCTCCACATGGGAATCTTGCTCTATGGAGCTGTGACAAAACCTCCAATTAGGAGGTTTTGTTCACCAGAGGTGACTTCAGGTCACCGGAGGCACCACCCCATTCCAATGTCTCCATGGACACAATCCCACATTATGACCCATCCTTAGGAGAAACCATTTCAAATAAACCCCCTCAGTTGCTTCCTCAGTGCCAGCAGATCGAACCGGCCTTGTCGCTGGGAGAAAATTGAAATGTGAGGTGGGCTCTTCAGGCATCCATCCTTAGAACCCTGCTTTTGTGTCGTTCCTTATGGGATATCCTGGAGCCATCCAACAGGTCTTGACTGTCCTGCAGAAGGAATCCTTGCACATGGACCATTTCACAATTCCCATCATGGTAAAACTTCCAAGATGTTTTGATGCTGCAATGATGCCCCAATGTTCATGAAGGCGGATCATGGACAGAAACTCCAACCTGAGCTAACATCTGATTCTCGCCTTGACTTCAGATGCATGAGATATCGATTCAGCTCTTCAGAGTGTGCCTGCCGTGCCCTCGCCCTGAAAACTAAACATAGCTTGTGTTCTCAGACTTCTGTCCTCACTCTCCTGGAACACACACCCTCCAGTTTGGGAATTCCGTAGCCACAAGGCAGCACTCTGCCTGCCCTCTGGAAGAAAAACGTTGCCCTAATGGGGCTACCCAGAAATGCCAAATGAGGATCAACCTGCACGCCACTCGACTGTACCCCAATTATACAGTCTACCCTGGGCACTAATGCACTGTCTGACACAGCCTGAGCCTGGACCTCCCGACCGTCATCAGGACAGCTGGGGCCACATCTCAGGACTCTGCCTGTGCTCTCTAAGCAATTCTATCTATTCCATTGGCCACAACCCAACAGATTAGGAGAAACCTCCAAAGTACCCAGACCATCCCAGTAGTTTAGGCCGCCAGGGACAAACAGGGTTAAGTCTGTCACAAGCTGAGCAACGACCTCCATTCAGAACCATAGACAGATGTGCCCAGAGTAGATTGAAGCAGACAGGCCCCTAGGCATGAATCAGATTAATACTTTGGATTTTAGGCACCTCTCCTCAAATGCCTGGTTGCTAATACCAGCTTAAGGGGGTTCCTGAGGCACGAATCAGAACAAATCTCGTATCCACATGGGAATCTGGTACTTTGGAGCTGTGCCAAACCTCTGGTTAGGAGAATCCTTCAGGAACCCGGAGTCACCGCCCCATTCTAAGCTCTCCATGGACACAAACCCAAATATGACCTATCCTCATGAGAGTCCATTTCAATTCAGTCCCCTCAGTTGCTCACCCAGTGCCATCAGACCGAACCTGCCTTGTCATTAGGAGACAATTGGAATGCGAGTTCGCTTCCCAGGCATCCATCATTAGAACCCTGCTCTGGAAAATGTCCTTATGGGGCATCCTTGATCCTTCCAACAGGTCTCGATTTTCCCGCAGAAGGAATCCTTGTGGTTTGCAGCATCACACACTTGCACCGTGGGCAAACCTCCATGGCCTAGTGAGCCCCCACCTTAATGTAGGAATCATCGTGGACAGAAACTCCAACCTGAGCTAACATCTGATCCTCGCCCTGATTTCAGATGCACGAGATCTCTATTCAGCTCTGTAGAATGTGCCTGCCATGCCCTTGCCCCAAAACCTAACCCTAGCTTGTGTTCTCAGACTTCCATCCTCACACTCTTAAACCACAAGCCCTCCAGTTTGGGAATTCTAGAGACACAATGCAGCACTCTGCTTGCCCTCCAGAAGAGAAACGTTGCCTTATGGGGCTACCAGAAACCCCAAAAGAGGATCAACCTGAATGCCACTCAACTGTATCCCAATTATACAGTCTAGCCTGGGCACTAATGCCCTATCTGACACAGCCTGAGGCCTGACTTCCTGACCGACATCCAGACAGCTGGCCGTACACTGAGAACATCTGAACCGCCCTGGCCTTATGTCGTGATCTCTTGCCACCATCGGTTTTCAGGCTTCAGAAACGTAGGCCTTATCTCCAGTCACTTCCCAGGGGTGACCGTGATGCAGAAATCAGAACTTCTCCTTCCCCCTCACCAGAACATTGTGGTTGGCATGTTGTCCATCACTCAGTGTGGGAGAACCCAGCATGGCAAATGAAGCCCGCCCATGCTTCAGGGCTGCAATGGGCACAAACACACATTGGGACCCTCAGCGTGGGCCCTGTCCTCAAGTAAAGCCTCTCAGGGCTGGAATAATAACCCGTATATGGGGCTTGCCATGCCCCTAGTCCCCCAATCTTAACCAGAGGTCGAGATATCTAGTCACCCCTACTCAGGGTTCTACTCTGGAATCCCTCTTTGATGGGACACCTGAGGTAAATAAATACAAAAAGGACTCCTTCCATCCACAGAATGACCCCAACCACTTGGGATAGGGCCAAATCCCCAGAGAGAAAGACTCTTCCATGGGCCATGAGGCCACCCCATCATTCCACAGCCACTGTTGACACAAAATCCAGAGACAAAAGACTGAGCAAGCGCCTCACACTCGCCCTTTGTTCATAGCCTGAAAAATTCTCCTCATGGTCCGTAGATTGGGCCTGCCATACCTATGTCCACAAAGATAAGGCGAGGTTTTTTTTTTTTTTCAGAATTCTATACCCACAGTCCCAGCCCACACACCCTCCAGGCTGGGGCCCCTGGAGCCACATCTCAGGACTGTGCCTGTCTTCTCCAAGGGAATTCTGCTCATTCTTTTGGACACAACCACACAGATTAGGAGAAACCTCCAAAGTCCTCGAGCCTATCCCAATAGTGTAGGACGTCCAGGACAAACAGGGGAGATTTGACACAAGCTGAGCCGCTACCTCCACTTCAGATATCCATAGAAAAGAAGATTAAACAGGACAAGGACCTAGGCCCTAATCGGATCCATTGCTTTTGTTTCCAGGCATCTCTCCTCAGAGGCCTGGATTCCAATACCTGCATATGGAATTTTCCGGGGGTAACAATCAAAACAAATCTCATCTCCACATGGGGAACTTGCGCTATGGAGCTGTGTCAAAACCTCCAGTTAGGAGAAACCTTCAGGTCACCGGAGCCACTGCCCCATTCCAAGGTCTCCATGGACACATTCCGACATTATGACCACATTATCATCCTCTGGAGAGTCCATTTCAACTCAACTCCCTCGGTTGCTCTCCCAGAGCCAGCAGATAGAACCTGCCTTGTCACTAGGAGACAATTGAAATGAGAGGCGAGCTCTTCAGGCATCCATCCTTAGAATCTTGCTCTTGCGTCATTCCTTATGGGACATCCTGGAGCCATTCAACAGCTCCCAACTGTCCCACAGAAGGAGTCCTTGTGGATTGGAGCATCTCACAACTCACATCGTGGGAAAACTTCTATGGGCACTTGATGCCCCCAATCTTCATGAAGGTGGATCATGGACAGAAACTCCAAACTGAGCCAATGTCTGATCCTCGCCTTGACTTCAAATGCACGAGATCTCGATTCAGCTCTTCAGAGTGTGTCTGCTGTGACCTTGCCACACGAAACTTAAGCATAGCTTGTTTTCTCAGATTTCTGTCCTCACTCTCCTGGACCACACGCCCTCCAGTTTGGGAATTCCGAAGCCACAATACAGCACTCTGCCTGCCCTCCAAAAGAAAAACGTTGCCCTATGGCTCTACCCAGAAATGACAAATGAGGATTGACCTGCACGCCACTCGACTGTATCCCAATTATACAGTCTACCCTGGGCACTAATGCCCTGTGTGACACAGCCTGAGCCCGGACCTCCCGACCTTCACCAGGACAGCTGGGGCCATATCTCAGCACTGTGCCTGCGCTCTCTCAGGGAATTCTGCCTATTCCATTGGCCAGAACCCTACAGATTAGGAGAAACCTCCAACATTCCCGAGACCATCCCAGTAGGGTAGGCCGCCAGGGACAAACAGGGTCACTCTGTCACAAGCTGAGCAACGATCTTCACTCAAAACCTTAGACAGATGTGCCCAGAGAAGATTGAAGTGGACAGGCCCCTAGGCGTGAATCAGATCAATTGCTTTGGATTCCAGGCATCTCTCCTCAGAGGCCTGGTTTCCAATACCAGCTTATGGGGCTTCCTGAGGCACCAATCAGAACAAATCTCTTCTCCACATGGGAATCTTGCTATTTGGAGCTGTGTGAAAAATCCGGTTAAGAGAATGCTTCAGGGCCCTGGAGTCACCGCCCCATTCCAAGGTATCCATGGACAAAGTCCCACATTATGACCGATCCTCAGGAGAGTCCATTTCAACCCAGCCCCCTCAGACTTTGGAGGTTTCTCCTAATGTGTACAGTAGTGGCCAATGGAATGGGCAGAATTCCCTTGGAGAGGGCAGGCACTGTCCTGAGTTGTGACTCCAGGGGACCCAGCCGGGAGGGTGTGTGGGACAGAGTTATTGGGACTGAAATCTGAAAACACAATCTAGGCTTAGGTTTGGGGATGTAGGATCAGATGTTGGCTCAGTTTGTAGTTTTTGTCCATGATGGCCACATCATAAAGTTGGGAGACATCACTAAGCCTTGTGGATTGGAGCAGCTCACAACTCCCATCACGGGAAAACCTTCATGGCTTCGTGATGCCCCCTTCTCTTCATGAAAGGGCCTTACAGGACAGAAAATCCAACCTGAACCAATGTCTGAACCACGCTCTGACTTCTGATGCACGAGATCTCATTTCAGCTCTGCAGAGTGTGCCTGCTGTACCCTCGCCCCGAATCCTAAGCCTACTTGTGTTCTCAGACTTACATCCACATACTCCTGTCCCACAAGCCCTCCAGTTTGGGAATTCTGGAGCCACAATCTAGCACTCCGCCTGCCCTCCAGAAGAAAAGCATTGCCCTATGGGGCAACCCAGAAATGTCAAATGAGGAACAACTTGCAAGCCACTCGACTGTACCCCAATTATGCAGTCTAGCCTGAGCCCTAAAGCCCTGTATGACACAGCCTGAGCCCAGACCTCCCAACAGACTCGCAGACAACTAGCCGTACACTGAGCACATCAGAACCTCCATGGCCTAAGGTCGTCATCTCTTCCCAACCTCGGTCTTCAGGCTTCAGAAACCTAGACTGTATCTCCACTCACTTCTCAGGGGTGAACGTGATGCAGAAATCAGAACTCCTCCTTTCCCCTCGCCAGAACATTGTGGTTGGCATGTTGCCCAACGTTCATTGTAGGAGAAACCAGTGTGGCCCATTAGTCCCCGCCCATGCTTGAGGGCCGTGATAGGCACAAACGCACATTGTGACCCTCAGCGTGACCCCTGTCCTCAAGTAAAGTCTCTCAGTGGCTGGAACAATAGCCCAGCTATGGGGCTTGCCATGCTCCAAGTCTCCCAATCTTAACCAGACGTCGAGATATCTAGTCACCCCTACTCAGCACTCTGCTCTGGAATCCCTCTTTGGTGGGACACCTGAGGTAAATAAATACAGAAAGGACTCTTCACATCCACAGAATGACCCCAACCACTTGGGATCGAGCCAAATCCCCAGAAAGAAAGAATCGTCCATGGCCCATGAGGCCTCCCCGACATTCCATGGCCACTGTTGACACAAAATCCAGAGACATAAGCCTGAGCAAGTGCCTCACACTCACCCTTTGTTCATAGTCCGAATAATTCTCTGCACAGTCTGTAGATCAGGCCTGCCATACCTACGTCCACAAACATAAGGTGAATTTGTATTTCAGACTTCTGTACGACAGTCTTGGCCCACACACCCTCCAGGCTGGGCCCCTGGAGACACATCTCAGGACTGTGCCTGCTTCTCAAAGGAAATCCTGCCCATTCCATTGGAGACAACCCTAGATATTAGGAGAAAACTCCAATTTACCCGGCGCCATCCTAATAGTGTAGGCCTCCCAGGACAAGCAGGGGCGATCTGTCCCAAGCGGTGCAACTACCTCAACTCAGACCCGTACACAGATATCCTTAGAGAAGAAGATTGAAATGGACAGGCACCTAGGCCCTAATCAGATAGATTGCTTTTGTTTCCAGGCATCTCTCCACAGAGGCCTGGTTTCCAATACCAGCATATGGGGGATTACTGAGGCACTACTCAGAAAAATCTCGTCTCCACATAGGAAACATACTCTTTGGAGCTCTGTCAAAACCTCCGGTTAGGAGAATATTTAAGGCCCCCCGATCAAGGGCACCATTCCAAGGTCTCCATGGACACAAACCCACATTATGACCCATCCTCAGGAGAGTCCATTTCAACTCAACCCCCTGGTTAGCTCACCCCAGACCCAGTAGTTCAAACATGTCTTGTTGCAAAGAGCCAATGGGAATGCGAGGTATGCTGTACAAGCATCCAACCTTCGAACCCTGCTTTCCCGTCCTTCTGTATGGGATGTCCTGGAGCCATTCAAGAGGACTCAACTGTCCTGCAGATGGAAACCTTGTGGTTTGGAGCAACACACAAACTAGTGTTGTGCTGGTGTCTAAGGTGCTGTGCAGGATTCTCCAACCCTGAGGGTTTGGCACAAGTCGAAGGGCACGATTTCCTTCTGGGGACAGGAGATGTTCTGTTGTGTGGCTCAGGGACCACATGTTGTATCCTAAGTTGGTGTTCCAGAACGGGACCCTGAGAACAGATGCCTGGAAACCTAATCTAGCGTTCCAATGAGGTCCTAGGGGCGTGTCAGTTTCAATGATCTGACCCAGGAACTTTGACTTGGCTGTCTGCTGGGATGTAGGTGATCAGGGTGTTTCAGACTGGCATTTGTGTCCAGCGCTGCCAACAATATTGGGGTGGGCTCAGGGGTCTTGCATGTTTTTACTAAAATGGAAGGTTTGGGCAGCTATGACGGGCATAGTTTTCTTGGGGATGGCAGGCACAGTCCTGTGGAGTGGATCCAGATCCAGATCCTGGAGGGCATATGAGCCATGGTTTTGGGAGAGAAGTCTGCAAACAGAAATGTGGTTTAGGGTAGTGGAAACGTGATCACAGGCCCAATGCTTAGACCTGGAGTACAGCTCATCAGGAACTGTAATTCGGGTGACTGGAAGGTGATAACACAGGCTTTTCTATCTGGACTGTGGTCCAAGTTGGACTCTGAATGCATGTGTGGTCTCTATTGTCCATGGGAGACATTACCTCACTTAGGAACCTGGTGGCTCTCCATAGTTTGGTGGCTTTTTTAGGGAAGTGAAGAGTTCTGTTTTCCATCATAGGGGTGCCCCAAAACAGGGTTTCCTAAGACACGATCTGGATCTGGGTCCCTGAAAAATTCCACCAAGGAATAAGATTTGGGCTTAAGGGCATACCAGGCCTGCAATGCGAAGTCATGTTGGTGCAATTGAGAGGGCTTGTTTGAAAGCATGCTCAGGCCGAGGGTGACAATGCCTGTTTGTGCACAGGGCGGCCCTCAGGAATGGCCGTGGTCTCATTGGTCATGTAACTGGCTCCCTCTTTGGGGTTGGACACCCATCTCAACAACCATGTCTCCTTCCATGGGGAA
Source organism: Neogale vison (assembly GCF_020171115.1). NCBI lineage: Eukaryota > Metazoa > Chordata > Mammalia > Carnivora > Mustelidae > Neogale > Neogale vison. The sequence continues at coordinate 185,275,168 of NC_058093.1, read as the reverse complement.
GGAGGAGTTCCCTATTGTGCTTCAGGTTCCCATTGTCACGGATTCCAGCAACGGTCTGGAGACAGGTGCCTGAATACCATGGATGGGTAGAGATGAAGTACTTGGGCCATGGAAATTCCAAATGCTAGATGTGGGGTCCACTCTCTGGTGACTGACAGTAGGTTGGTGCTCAGGCTCTGTCAGACACAGTACTAGTGGCCAGGGCAACATAGAAATCAGGGCTCCCACAAGGGACAAGCATATTGATCCTCATGTGGTGTTTCTGGACAGAATCACCAGGAACTTCTTTCTTTAGGGAAGGCAGAATGTTGTGTTGTGGTTCCAGAACTCCCTATCAAGTGGGCTTTGGGACAGGTTGGGTGAGGATGGAGTTGTAAACACAAGATGTGGTTCAATTCAGTGCCAGTCAGAAGGCAGTTCCTATGTGCAGCATCTTATTCGAGATATCCAGCACCTGAGTAAGGGTGGATGTCAGATATTTGCTCACCCTGTAGTTTGTGTCTATGATGAGTGACAAATGGAGGGGTTGCATCAAGAGGCCATGGAGGGGTTTTCACGTTGAGGCTTCTGAGCTGCTACAAACAGCAAGTTTTCATTCTACAGGACAGATGTTGTCTGGTTTATTCGCTCCAGGGCCCCCTATGTGGAATGTTTGGATAACAGAGCTCTACAGCATGGATGCCTGCAAAGATCAACTCCTTAGACCATTGCAGCTGAGGAACATGGCAGGTTTTTTCTTGTGTGTCTGGAGCAAAGTACCAAGTCCTTGAGTTGACATGGAATCTCTTTCAGATGAGTCACAATGTTAATTTGTTACCAGGAAGATCTTAGAATGTGCTGGTGGCTAAGGTTCTGTGCAGGATTCTACTACCCTGGGCACTGGCACAGATGGAAGGGCACTGATTCCTTCTGAGGACAGGAGATGTTCCATTGTGTGGCCCAGGGACCACATGTTGTATCATAAGTTTGCATTCCAGAAGAGGCCTCTGAGGACAGATGTCTGAAAACTGAATCTAGGGTTCCAAGGAGGTCCTAGAGGCACGTTAGGTTCACTATTCTGACTCAGTAACATTGATTTCGCTGTCTGCCTAGATGTAGGGGATCAGGATATTTCATACTGCGCATTTGTGTTGAGAGCGGCCGCCAATATTGTGTTAGGCTTAGGGGCCTTGCAGGTTTCTCCTAATCTAGAATTTTGGGGCAAATGTGACGGGCACAGTTTCCATGAGGATGGCAGGGATAGTCCTGTGGCGTGGATCCAGGGCCCCCATATTGGAAGGCATGTGTGCATGGTTTAGGTAAAGAAGTCTGCAAGCACAAATTCGGATTAGAGTGAATGGCGAGGTGATCGCAGGCCCAGTGCATAGACCTGGAAGGGAGCTCATCTGGAACTGTAATTAGGGTGACCAGAAGGCATCAGCACAGGCTTTTCTCTTTGGATTGTGTGACCAGGTTGGCCTCGGAATGCAGGTGTGTTCTCATGGGTCCATGGGAAACTTCTCCTCTCTATGCATCCCATACTTTGGTAGCTTTTTCAGGGAAAGGAAGAGTGCTGTTTTCCATCTAAGGGGTGCCCCAAAACAGGGATTCCAGAGATGGGCTCTGGGCCCGGGCAGCTGTAAAATCCCACCAAGTTTTAGGATTTGTGCCTAGAGGCATACTAGGCCTGCAATGCGGGATCAGGGTGGTGCAACTGAGAGGGATTTTTTGAAAGAATGCTCAGGCTGAGCATCACAATGCCTGTTTGTGCCCAGGGCGGCCCTCAGGAGTGGGCCTGGTCTCATTGGTGTTGTAACTGGCTCTCCCTTTGAAGGTTGGACACCCATCCCAACAGCAGGATTCCTGCCATGAGGAAGGAGGAGTTCTCTATTGTGCTTCAGGTTCCCCCATTGGCATGGATTCCAGCAAAGGTCTGGAGACAGGTGCCCGAATACCAAGGATGTTTATGGATGATGTACTTGGGCCATGGCAATGCCAAATGCTAGATGTGGGGCCCACTCTCTGGTGACTGACACTAGGTCGGGACTAAGACTCTGTCAGACACAGGAATAGTGGCCAGGCAAACCTATAAATTGGGGTTCCCATGAGGGCTGAGCATATTGATCCTCATGTGGGGTTTATAGCCAGACTCATCAGGCACTTCTTTCTATAGGGAATGCAGAGTGCTGCTTTGTGGATCCAGAATTTTCTATCAAGAGGGCTTAGGGACCAGTCGGGTGAGGATGGAGTTGTAAACACAAGGTACGGTTCGATTCAGTGCCAAACGGAAGGCAGTTCTGATGTGCAGTGGTATATTCGAGATATTCAGGACCTGAGTAAGGGCAGATATCAGATATTTGTCCACACTGAAGCTTGTGTCTATGATGACTGACTAATGGAGGGTGGTCTCAAGAGGCCATGGAGGGGTTTTCACGTTGAGGCTCATGAGCTGCTCCAAACAGCAAGGTTTTGTACTACTGGACAGATGGAGTCTGGTTTATTTGCTCCAGGGCCCCCATGTGGAATGTTTGGATAGCAGAGCTCTACCACATGGATGACTGCAAAGCTCAACTCCATTAACCATTGCAGTTGAGTAACATGGCAGGCTCCTTTTGGTGTTTCTTGAACGAAGTACCAAGTCATTGAGTTGACATGGAATCTCTTGCAGATGGGCCACAATGCTGGTTTGTTACCAGAGAGATCTTAGAGCCTGCTGGTGGCTAAGATGCTGTGCAGGATTCTACTACCCTGGGCTTTGGCACAGATGGAAAGACACGGATTCCTTCTGGGGACAGGAGATGTTCTGTTGTGTGGCCCAGGAACCACATGTTGTATCATCAGTTCGCATTCCAGAACAGGCTTCTGAGGACACATGTCTGGAAACTGAATCTAGGGTTCCAAGGAGGCCCTAGGGGCATTTTAGTTTCACTATTCTGACTCAGGACCATTGATTTGGCTATCTGCCTGAATGTAGGTGATCAAGGTATTTCAGACTGTGCATTTGCATTCAGAGTGGCCGCCAATTAGGGTAGCATCAGGGGCCTTGCAGGTTTCTCCTTATCTAGAATTTTTGGGCAACTGGGATGGGCACAGTTTCCTTGGTGATGGTAGGAACAGTCCTGTGGTGTGGATCCAGAGACAACATCCTGGAGGGCTTGTGTGCCATGGTTTTGATAGACAAGTGTACAAACACAAATTCGGATTAGGGTGAGTGGCGAGGTGATCACAGGCCCAATGCACAGACCTGGAGGGCAGCTCGTCTGTAACTGTAATTAGAGTGAATGGAAGGTGGTAGCACAGCCTTTACTCTCTGGATTGTGTGTCCTCGGAATGCAGGTGTGTTCTCATGGGTCCATGGGAGATTTTTCCTCTCTATGGATCCTGGTGGCTCCCCATACTTTGGTGGCTTTTTCGGGGAAGGGAAGTGTGCAGTTTTCCATATGAGGGGTGCCCCAAAACAGGGATTCCAGATACGGGCTCAGGGTCTGGGCACCTGGAAAATCCCACCATGTTTTAGGATTTGTGCCTTGAGGCATACCAGGCCTGCAATGCGAGATCATGGTGGTGCAACTGAGAGGGATTTTTCAAAAGCATTCTCCGGGTAAGGATCACAATGCCTGTTTGTGCCCAGGGCGGCCCTCAGGAGTGGGCGTGGTCTCATTGGTCTTGTAACTGACTCCCACTTTCAGGGATGGACACCCATCCCAACAGCCGGGTTTATTGCCATGGGGACAGAGGAGTTCTCTATTGTGCTTCAGGTTCCCCCATTAGCATGGATTCTATCAAAGGTCTGGAGAAAGGTGCCTGAATACCAAGGATGGGTAGAGATAAAGTACTTGGTCCATGGAAATACCAAATGCTAGATATGAGGACCGCTCTCTGGTGGCTGAAACTCGGTCAGGGCTCAGGCTCTGTCAGACACAGCAATAGTGACCATGGCAACCTATAAATCGGTGTTGACTGGAGAGCCGTGCAGATTGATCCTCATGTGGGGATACTGGGCAGACTCACCAGGCACTTCTTCATTCAATGGGGAAGGCAGTATGCTGCGTTGTGGCCCCAGATTTCCCTATCAAGAGGGCTTGGGGACCAGTCAGGTTAGGATGGAACTATAAACACAAGCTACAGTTCAAGTCAGTGCCAAGCTGAAGGCACTTCCAGTGTGCAGCGGTTTATTCGAAACATCCAGCACCAGAATAAGGGTGGATGTCAGATGTTTGATCACAGTAGAGTTTGTTTCTATGATGATCGACCAATGGAGATGTGGCGTCAAGAGGCCATGGAGGAGTTCACATGCTGAGGCCTGTGAGCTGCTCCAAACAATAAGGTTTCCTTCTACTGGGCAGGTGAAGGCTGGTTTGTTTACTCTATGTTCCCCCATGTGGAAAATTGTGAAGCAGAGCTCTCCGGCATGGGTGCCTGGAAGGCACATCTCCATTGACCATTGCAGCTGAGGATAATGACAGGTTCATTCTGGTGTCTCTGGGGCGAAGTACCAAGGCCTTGTGTTGACATGGAATCTCTTGCAGATGGGTCAAAATGCTGGTTTGTTACCAAGGAGATCTTCGAACGTGCTGGTTGTAAAGGTGCCATGCAGGATTCTCCTAACTTGATGGTTTGGCACAGGTCAAAGAGCACGGTACCCTTCTGTGGACAGGAGATGTTCTTTCGTGTGCTCAGGTACCACATGATCTGCCATAAATTGGTATTCCAGAACAGGCCCCTGAGGACAGATGCCTGAAAATCTAATAGGGTTCCATTGAGGGCCTAGGGGCATTTCAGATTCAATCTTATAACTCTTGATCATTGACTTGGCTGTCTCCATGGATGTAGGTGATCATGGTGTTTCAGACTGTGCATTTGCATTCAGAGTGGCCGGCAATATTGGGGTGGGCTCAGGGGCCTTACAGGTTTCTCCTAATCTGGAAGGTTTGGGCAAATCTGATATGCAAAGTGTCCGTGGGGATGGCAGCCAGAGTTCTGTGGTGTGGCTCCAGAGATCCCATTCTGGTGGGCTTGTAAGCCATGGTTTAGGGTGAGAAGTCTCAAAACACAAATTCGGGTTAGCAAATTTGTGGCGATATGATCACAGGCCCAATGCGTAGACCTGGAGGGCAACTCCTCAGGAACTTTAATTAGGGTGACTGAAAGGCAGAAGCACAGATTTTTCCTTCTGGACTGTGTGTCCAGAATGGCCTCGGAATGCATGTGTGGTCTCATGGGTCCATGGGGGACTTTTCCTCTCTATGGATCTGGAGGCTTTCCATAGTTTGGTGACTTTTTCAGGGAAAAGAAGAGTGCTGTTTTCCATCTTAGGGGTGCCACGAAACATGGATTCCAGAGACGGCCCCTTGGTCTGGGCATCTGGGACATCCCACCAAGGGTTAGGATTTGGGCCTAGGGGCGTAGGTGGCCTGCAATGCGGGATCATGGTAGTGCAACTGAGAGGGATTGTTTGAAAGCATGTCATGCTGAGGGGCACAATGCCTATTTGTGCCCAGGGCTGCCCTAAGGAGTGGGCGTGGTCTCCTTCGTCTTGTAACTGGCTCCCCCTTTTACGGATGGGCACCCATTCCAAAAGCCAATTTCCCTGCCATGAGGAAGGAGGAGTTCTCTATTGTGCTTCAGGTTCCAGTATTAGCAAAAATTCCAGCCAAGGTCTGGGGACAGGTGCCTGAAAACCACGGATGGGTAGAGATGACGTACTTAGGCCACAGAAATCCCAAATGCTAGATCTGGGGCCCACTCTCTGGTGACTAACACTAGGTCAGGTCTCAGGCTCTGTCAGACATAGCACTAGTGGCAATGGCAGACTATAAATTGGGGTTGACTCGAGGGTCTAGCATATTGACCTTCATGTGGGCTTTCTGGGCAGACTCACCAGGCTCTTCTTCATTCAATGGGGAAGGCAGAATGCTGCATTGTGGCTCCAGATTTCCCTATCAAGAGGGCTTCGGGACCAGTCGAGTGAGGATGGAATTGTAAACACAAGCTACGGTTCAATTCAGTACCAAGCAGAAGGCAGTTTCTATGTTCAGCGGCTTATTCGAGATATCCAGCACCTGCATAAGGGCGGATGTCAGATATTTGCTCACACTGGAGTTTGTGTCTATGATGAGTGACAAACGGAGGGGTCGTGTCAAGAGGCCATGGAGGGGTTTTCAATTTGAGGCTTATGAGCTGCTACATACAACAAATATTCATTCTCCTGGACAGGTGGAGTCTGGTTTATTTGTTTAAGGGACCCCATGTGGAAACATTTGGTAGCAGAGCTCTACCACATGGATGCCTGCAAAGCTCAACTCCATTGACCATTGCAGCTGAGGATAATGACAGGTCCCTTCTGGTGTCTCTGGAGCGAAGTACCAAGTCTTTGAGTTGACATGGAATCTCTTGCAGATGGGCCACAATAGTGGTTTGTTACCAGGCAGATCATAGAATGTGCTGGTGGCTAAGGTTCTGTGCAGGATTCTACTACCCTGGGCTTTGGCACATATGGAAGGGCACGGATTCCTTCTGGGGACAGGAGATATTCTGTTGTGTAGCCCAGGGACCACATGTTGTATCATAAGTTCGCATTCCTGAACAGGCCTCTGAGAACACATTTTTGAAAACCGAATCTAGGGTTCCAATGATGTCGTAGGCGCATGTTAGTTTCACTATTCTGACTCTGGACCATTGATTTGGCTGTCTGCCTGGATATAGAGGATCAGGGTATTTCAGACTGTGCATTTACATTCAGAGCAGCCGCCAATATTTGGGTAGGCACAGGGGCCTTGCAGGTTGCTCCTAATCTAGAATTTTTGGGCAACTGTGACGGTCACAGTTTCCTTTGTGATGGCAGGGACAGTCCTATGGTGTGGATCCAGAGACTTCATCCTGGAGGGCATGTGTGCCATGGTTTTGGTAGAGTAGTCTGCAAAAACAACTTCGGATTAGGGTGAGTGGCGAGGTGATCGCAGGCCCAATGCATAGACCTCGAGGGCAGCTCATCTGTAACTGTAATTAGAGTGACTGGAAGGCGGTAGCACAGGCTTTTCTCTCTGGATTGTGTGTCTAGGATGTCCTCAGAATGCAGGTGTTTTCTCATGGGTCCATGGGACACTTTCCATCTCTATGGATCCTGGTGGCTCCCCATAGTTTCGTGGTTTGTTCAGGGAAGGGAAGAATGCTGTTATCCATATCAGGAGTGCCCCAAAACAAGGATTCCAGAGACGAGCTCTGAGTCTGTGTACCCGGAATATCCCACCAAGTTTTAGGATTTATTCCTAGAGGCATACCAGGCCTGCAATGCGGGATCATGGTGGTGCATGTGAGATGGATTTTTTGAAAGCATGCTCAGGCTGAGCGTCACAATGTCTGTTTGTGCCCAGGGCTGCCCTCAGGAGTGGGTGTGGTCTCATTGATGTTGTAACTGGCTCCCCCTTTGAGGGTTGCACAACCATCCCAACAGCTAGGTTTTGTCATGAGTAAGGAGGAGCTCTCTATTGTGCTTCAGGTTCCCCCATTGGCATGGATTCCAGCAAAGGTCTGGAGACAGGTGCTTGAATACCAAGGATGGGTAGAGATGAAGTACTTGGTCCATGGAAATACCAAATGCTAGATGTGGGTCCCTCTCTCTGGTGACTGACACTACGTTGGTGCTCAGGCTCTGACAGACACTGCTCTAGTGGCCAGGGCAACCTATAAATCAGGCCCAAGCATATTGATCCTCATGTGGTGTTTCTGGCCAGAATCACCAGGCACTTCTTTCTATATGGAAGGCAGAATGCTGCGTTGTGGTTCCAGAATTCCCTATCCAGAGGACTTGGGGACCAGTCGGGTGAGGATGGAGTTGTAAACACAAGCAACGGTTCATAAAGTGCCAAGTGAAAGGCATTTCTTATGTACAGCGGCTTATTCGAGATATCCAGCATCTGATTAAGGGCGGATGTCAGATATTTGATCACACTGGAGCTTGTGTCTATGATGAGTGACAAATGGAAGGGTTGCATCAAGAGGCCATGGAGGGGTTTTCACGTTGAGGCTTACGAGCTGTTCCAAACAGCAAGGTTTCATTCTACTGGACAGGTGGAGACTGGTTTATTTGCTTCAGGGCCCCCCATGTGCAATGTTAGGATAACAGAGCTCTACCACATGGATGCCTGCAAAGCTCAACTCCTTAGACCATTGCAAGTGAGGAAATGGCAGGTTTGTTCTGGTGTCTTTGTAGCGAAGTACCAAGTCCTTTAGTTAATATGGAATCTCTTTCAGATGAGTCACAATGCTAGTTTGTTACCAGGGAGATATTAGAATGTGCTGGTGGCTAAGGTGCTGTGCAGGATTCTACTACCCTGGGCTTTGGCACAGATGGTAGGGCACGGATTCCTTATGGGGATAGGTGATGTTCTGTTGTGTGGCCCAGGCACCACGTGTTGTATCATCAGTTCGCATTCCGGAACAGGCCTTTGAGGACACATGTCTGAAAACCGAATCTAAAGTTCCAAGGACGTCCTACAGGCATTTTAGTTTCACTATTCTGACTCAGGATCATTGATTTGTCTATCTGCCTGGATGTAGGGGATCAGGGTATTTCAAACTGTGCATTTGCGTTCAGAACGGCCACCAATATTGGGTTAGGCTCAGGGGCCTTGCAGGTTTCTCTTAATCAAGAATTTTTGGGCAACTGTGACAGGCACAGCTTCCTTGGTGAGGACAGGGAGAGTCCTGTGGTGCAGATCTCGAGACTCCATCCTGGAGAATATGTGTGCCATGGTTTAGGTAGAGAAGTCTGCAAACACAAATTCGGATTAGGGTGAGTGGTGAGATGATTGCAGGCCCAACAAATAGACCTGGAGGGCAGCTCATATGAAACTGTAATTAGGGTGAATGGAAGGCGGTAGCACAGGCTTTTCTCTAGGGATTGTGTGTCGTCAGAATGCAGGTGTGTTCTCATGAGTCCATGGGAGACTTTTCCTCTCTATGGATCCTGGTGGATCCCCATATTTTGCTGGCTTTTTCGGGGAAGGGGAGAGTTCTGTTTTTCATATGAGGGGTGTCCCAAAACAGGGATTCCATAGACGGGCCCAGGGTGTGGGCACCTGGAACATCCCACCAAGTTTAAGGATTTGTGCCTAGAGGCATACCAGGCCTGCAGTGCGGGATCAGGGTGGTGCATGTGAGATGGAGTTTTTGAAAGCATGCTCAGGCTGAGCATCACAATGCCTGTTTGTGCCCAGGGCGGCCCTCAGGAGTGGGCCTGGTCTCATTGATGTTGTATCGGGCTCCCCCTTTGAGGGTTGGACACCCTGCCATGAGGAAGGAAGAGTTCTCTATTGTGATTCAGGGTCCCCCATTGGCACATATTCCAGCAAAGGTCTGGAGACAGGTACCTGAATACCAAGTATGGGTAGAGATGACGTACTTGGGCCATGGCAATCCCAAATGCTAGATGTGGGGCCCACTCTCTGGTGACTGACACTAGGTCGGGGCTAAGACTCTGTCAGACACAGCAATAGTGGCCAGGTCAACCTATAAAAACGGTTTCCCTTGAGGGCCGAGCATATTGATCCTCATGTGGGGTTTCTGGCCAGAATCACCAGTACTTCTTTCTATACGGATGGCAGAATGCTGCGTTGTGGATCCAGAATTTCCTATCAAGAGGGCTTAGGGACCAGTCAGGTGAGGATAGAGTTGTAAACACAAGCTACGGTTCAATTCAGTGCCAAGCGGAAGGCAGTTCCTATGTGCAGCGGCTTATTCAATATATCCAGCACTTGAGTAAGGGCGGATGTCAGATATTTGCTCACACTGGAGTTTGTTTCTATGATGACTGACTAATGGAGGGGTGGCCTGAAGAGGCCATGGAGGGGTTTTCATGGAGGCTTATGAGCTGCTCCAAACAGCAAGGTTTTGTACTACTGGATAGGTAGAGACTGGTTTATTTGCTCCAGGGTCCCCCATGTGGAAAGTTTGTGTAGCAGAGCTCTACTGCATGGATACCTGAAAAGCTCATCTCCATTTGCCATTGCAGCTCTGAAATATGGCAGGTTCGTTCTGGTGTCTGGAGCGAAGTATCAAGTCCTTGAGTTGACATGGAATCTCTTACACATGGGCCTCAATGCTGGTTTGTTATCAGGGAGATCTTAAAATGTGCTGGTGGGTAAGGTGCTATGTAGGATTCTACTACCCTGGGCTTTGGCAAAGATGGAAGGGCAAGATATCCATCTGGGGACAGGAGATGATCTCTTGTGTGGCCCAGGAAACACATTCTGTATCATGAGTTAGCAGTCCATAACACTGTTCTGAGGACAAATGTCAGAAAACCAAATCTAGGGTTCCAAGGACATCCTAGGGGCATGTTAGGTTCACTATTCTGACTCAGGACCATTGATTTGGATTTCTGCCTGGATGTAGGGGATCATCATGTATCAGACATCACATTTGCGTTCAGGGAGGCCACCAATATTGGGGTAGGCTCAGTGGCCTTGAAGGTTTCTCCTAATCTAGAAGGTTTGGGCAAAAGTGCCGGGCACAGTTTCCTTTGGGATGGCAGGGACAATCCTGTGGTGTGGATCCAGAGACCACATCCTGGAGGGCATGTGTGCCATGGTTTTTGTAGAGAAGTCTGCAAACACAAATTTGGATTAAGGTGAGCTGCGAGGTGATCACGGGTCTAATAAATAGACCTGGAGGGCAGCTCGTCTGGAACTGCAATGAGGGTGAATGGAAGGCGGTAGCACAGGCTTTTCTCTCTGGATTGTGTGTCCAGGATGGCCTCAGAATGCAGGTGCGCTCTCATGGGTCCATGGGAGTCTTTTCCTCTGTATGGATTCTGGCAGGTCTCTATAGTTTGGTGGCTATTTCGGAGAAGGGAAGAGTGCCGTTTTCCATTTTAGGGGTGCCCCAAAACAGGGAGTCCAGAGATGGGCTCTGGGTCTGGGCATCTGGGACATCCCACCAAGGTTTAGGATTTGGGCCTTGGGTTGTATGAGGCCTGCAAAGTGGGATCATGTTGGTGCAGCTGAGAGGGCTTGTTTGAAAGCATGTTTATGCTGAGGGTCAAAATGCCTGTTTGCACTCAGGTTGGCCTTCAGGTGTGGGCGTGGTCTCCTTGGTCTTATAACTGGCTTCCCCTTTGAGGGTTCAATATCCATCTCAACAGCCAGGTTTATTGCCATGTGGAAGGAGGAGTTCTCTATTGTGCTTCAGGTTTCACCATTGGCAGGGATTTCAGCAAAGGTCTGGGGACAGATGCCTGAATATCAAGGATGGGTCAAGATGATGTACGTGGGCCATGACCATCCGAAATGCTAGATATTGGGCCCGCTCTCTGGTGGCTGAAACATGTTCGGGGCTCAGGCTCTGTCATACACAGCACTAGTGGCAATGGCAGACCATAAATCGGAGTTGACACGAGTGCCGAGCATATTCATCCTCATTTGGGCTTTCTGGGCAGACTCATCACGCTCTTCTTCATTCAATGGGGAAGGAAGAATGCTGCTCTGTGGCTCCAGATTTCCCCATCAAGAGGACTTGGGGACCAGTCGAGTGAGGATGGAGTTTTAAATACAAGCTATGGTTCAATTCAAATTGAATTGAAGGCAGTTCCTATGTGCAGTGGGTTATTCGAGATATCCAGCACCTGATTAAGGGCGGATGTCAGATATTTGCTCACATTGGAGGTTGTGTCTATGATGACTGACAAACGGAGGGGTGACCTCAATAGGCCATGGAGCGGTTTTCACGTTGAAGCTTATGGGCTGCTCCAAACAGCAAGGTTTCATTCTCCTGGACAGGTGGAGTCTGGTTTATTTTCTCAAGGGTCCTCCATGTGGAAAGTTGGGGTAGCAGAGCTCTACTGCATGGATGACTGCAAAACTCAACTCCATTGGTCATTGCAGCTGAGGAAAATGGCAGATTCCTTCTGGTGTCTCTGGAGCGAAGTACCAAGTCTTTGAGTTGACATGGAATCTCTTGCACATGGGCCACAATGCTGGTTTGTTATCAGGGAGATCTTAGAATGTGCTGGTGGCTAAGGTGCTGTGCAGGATTCTTCTAACCTGGGGTTGTGCTCGTGGCAAAGGTGCTGTGCAGGACTCTAAAACCTGGGCTTTGGCACTGATGGAAGGGCACGGTTTCATTCTGGGGACAGGAGATGTTCTGTTGTGTGGCCCAGGGACCACATGTTGTATTATATGTTTGCATTCCAGAACAGGCCTCTGAGGACAGATGTCTGAAAACCGAATCTAGGGTTCCAATGACGTCCTTAGGACATGTTAGGTTCACTATTCTGACTCTGGACCAGTGATTTGGCTGTCTGCCTGGATCTAGATGAACACGGTGTTTCAGACTGCGCATTTGCATTCAGAGCAGCCTCCAGTATTTGAGTAGGCTCAGGGGCATTGCAGGTTTCTCTTAATCTAGAATTTTTGGGCAACTTGCGAGGCACTGTTTCCTTGGGGATGGCAGGGACAGTCCTGTGGTGTGGGTCCAGAGATCCCATCCTGGAGGTCATGTGTGCCATGGTTTTGGTAGAGTAGTCTGCAAACACAACTTCGGAATAGGGCGAGTGGCGAGGTGATCGCAGGCCCAATGCATAGACCTGGAGGGCAGCTCATCTGAAACTGTCTGAAACTGTAATTAGGGTGACTGGAAGTCGGTAGCATAGGCTTTTCTCTCTGGACTGTGTGTCCAGGATGGCCTCGGAATGCAAGTGTGTTCTCATGGGTCCATGGAGGACTTTTCCTCTCTATGGATCCTGGTGGCTCCCCATAGTTTGGTTGCTTTTTCGGGGAAGGGAAGAGTGCTGTTTTCCATCTGAGGGGTGCCCCAAAAGAGGGATGCCAGAGGCGGCCTCTGGGTCTGGGCTCCAGGAAAATCCCACCATGTTTTAGGATTTGTGCCTAGAGGCGTACAAGGCCTGCAATGTGGGATCATGTTGGTGCAACAGATGGATTTTTTGAAAGCATTCTCAGGTTGAGGGTCACAATGACTGTTTGTGCCCAGGGTGGGCCTCAGGAGTGGGCGTGGTCTCTTTGGTCTTATAACTGGCTCCCCTTTGAGGGTTGGACACCCATCCTAACAGCTAGGTTTATTGCCATGGGGAAGGAGGAGTTCTCTATTGTGCTTCAGGTTCCCCCATTGGCAGGGATTCCAGCAAAGGTCTGGGGACAGTGGCCTGAATATCAATGATGGGTAGAGATGACCATCCCATCCTGGATATGATTCCTGCTCTCTGGTGGCTGAATCTTAGTCGGGGAACAGGCTCTGTCAGACACAGCACTAGTGGCCATGGTAGCCTATAAATCGGGGTTGATTTGAGTGCCGAGCAAATTGATCCTCATGTGGGGTTTCTGGGCAGACTCACCAGGCACTTCTTCATTCGATGGGGAAGGCAGAATGCTGCATTGTGGCTCCAGATTTCCTTATCAAGTGGGCTTGAGGACCAGTCAGGTGAGGATTGTATTGTAAACAAGCTATGGTTCAATTTAGTGCCAAGAAGTGCCAGTGTGTAGCGGTTTGTTTGAGACATCCAGCACCAGAATAAGGGTGGATATCAGATGTTTGCTCACACTAGAGTTTGGGTCTATGATAACCGACAAAAGGAGGAGTGGTTTCAAGAGGTCATGGAGGATTTCACACGCTGGGGCTTGTGAGATGCTCCAAACAACAAGGTTTCCTTTTACTGGAGAGGGGAAGTCTGGTTTGTTAATGCCCGGTTCCCCCATGTGAAAAGTTTGGGTAGCATAGCACTCCCACGTGGATGTCTGAAATGCAGACTGCCATTGACCATTGCAGCTGAGGAACATGGCAGGTTCGTTCTGGTTGCTCTCGGTGAAGAACAAAGGCCTGGAGTTGACATGGAGTCTCATGAAGGTGGGCCACAATGCCGATTTGTTACCAGGGATATCTTACTGTGTGCTGGTGGCTAAGGGGCCATGTAGGATCATCTATCCTGAGAGTTTCACACCGGTAGAAGAACATGGTTTCTTTCTGGGGATCAGAGACATTCTGTTGTGGGGCTCATGGACCAAATGTTGTATCATAAGTTGGTATTCCAGAACAGGCCTCTGAGGTCAGTTGCCTGAAAATCTCATCTAGGCTTCCAATGAAGTCCTAGGGGAATGTCAGTTTCAATCATCTGATTCAGGACCATTGACTTTGGTGTCTGCCCAGATTTAGGCAGTCAGAGTGTTTCCGACTGTGCATTTGTGTACAGAGCGACCTCCAATAATGTGGTGGGCTCAGGGACCTTGCATGTTTCTCCTAATCTGGAAGGATTGGGCAACTTTGACTGGCACAGTTTCGTTGCGGATGGCGGGCACAGTCCTGTGGTGTGGCTCCAGAGACCTCATCCTGGAGGGCATGTGAGCCATGGTTTTGGGAGGGAAGTCTGCAAACACAAACTCAGGTTAGGATTAGTGGCAAGGTAATCGTAGGCCCAATTCATAGACCTGGAGGGCAGATCATCAGGAATTGTAAATCAGGTGGCTCGAAGGCGGTAGCACTGGCTTTTGTATCTGTATTGTGTGTCCATAATGGCCTCGGAATGTAGGTATGGTCTAATGGGTCCATGGGAGACATTTCTTCTCTAAGGATCCTAGCAGCTCCAAATAGTATGGTGGCTTTCTCGTTGAAGAGAAGAGTGCTGTTTTCCACCTCAGAGGTTCTCCAAACATGGATTCCAAAGACGGGCTGTGGGTCTGGGTGCTTGGAAATTCCCACTAAGGTTATCATTTGGGCCTATGGGAGTACCAGGCCTGCAATGCACGACCTGGAGGTGCAACTGAGAGCGTTTTTTTGAATGCATGCTAATCTGAGTGTCACAATGCCTGATATGCCTAGGGCGGCCCTCATGAATGGGCCTTGTCTCCTTGGCCATGCAGCTGGCTCCCACTTTAAGGTTGGACACCCATCCCAACTACCAGGATTCCTGCAATGGGGAAGGAATTGTGCTTCAGGTTCCCCCATTGTTAGGGTTTCTAGCAAATGTCTGGGGACAGATGCCTGAATCCCAAGGATGGGTAGAAATGAGGGACCTGAGACATGGCCGGTCTCACATGTTGGATATGGGCCCGACTCTCTGAGTGGATGACATGAGTTGAGTGCTCAGGTTCTGTCAGACACAGAACTAGTGGCCAGGGCTGACTATAAATTGGGGATCTCTCGAGGGCCCAGCAGATTGATCCTCATGTAGAGAATCACCAGGCCCTTCTTCTTTCTAAGGGGAAGGCAAAAAGCTGCGTTGTGGCTCCAGAATTCCCTATCAAGAGGGCGTGGTGACCAGTAGGGTGAGGATGGAATTGTAAACCCAAGCTATGGTTCAATTCAGTGCCAAGAGAAATGCAGTTCCAGTGTGCAGGGTCTGATTCCAGATATCCAGCACCAGAGTAAAGGTGGATGTCAGATGTTTGCTCATGCTGGAGTTATTGTCTATGATGACCGACAAATTGAGGGGTGGCATCAAAAGGCCATGGAGGATTTCACACGTTTCACACATTTCACACGCTGGGGCGTGTGAGATGCTCCAAACAGCAAGATTTCATTCTACCAGTCAGGGGGAGTCTGGCTTATTTGCTCCAGGGTCCCCCATGTGGAAAATTTGAGTAGTAGAGCATTCCCGCATGGATGCCTGAAAAGCCAACCTCCATTGACAATTACAGCTGAGGAACATGGCCGGTTGGTTTTTGTGGCTCTGGAACGAAGTACCAAGGCCTGGAGTTGGCATGGAGTCTCATGAAAATGGGTAACAATGCAGGTTTGTTACCAGGTAGATCTTACAATATGCTGGTGGCTAAGGGACCATGTAGGATTCATCTATCTTTAGGGCTTGAAACCGGTCGAAGAGCATGGTTTCCTTCTGGAACTGGAGATGTACTGTTATGGGGCTCACGGACCATATGTTGTATCATAAGTTGGTATTCCAGAACAGTCCTCTGACGACAGATGACTGAAAATTTAATCTAGTGTTCCAATAAAATCCTAGGGGAATGTCAGGTTCAATCCTCTGACTCAGGAACATTGACTTAAATGTCTACCTAGATGTAGATGATCAAGGTGTTCCAGACTGTGAATTTGTGTACAGACAGGCAACCAGTATTGTGGTGTGCTCTGGGGCCTTGCAGGTTTCTCCGAATCTGGAAGTTTTGGGCATCTTTGACGGGAAGTTTCCTTGCCAATGGTGGGTACAGTCCTGTGGTGTGGCTCCAGAGACCCCATTCTGGAGGGCATGTGAGCCATGGTTTTGGGAGAGAAGTCTGCAAACACAAACATGGGTTAGGTTTAGTGGCGAGGTGATCATAGGCTGAATGCATAGACCTGGAGGGCAGCTCATCAGCAACGGTAAATCACATGCCTCGAAGGTGGTAGCACAGGCTTTTGAATCTGGATTGTGTATCCACGATGGACTAGGAATGCAGGTGTGGTCTTAGGGTTCCATGGGTGATTTTTCCTCTCAGGTATCCTGGCGGCTCCCTATAGTTTGTTGGCTTTCTCAGAGAGGGAAGAGTTCTGTTTTCCATATTAAGGGAGTCCCATAACAGGGATTTCAGAGAAGTTCTCTGGCTCTGGGCACCTGGAAATACCCACCAAGGGTTATGATTTGGGCCTAGGGGCTTACCAGGCCTCCAGTGCAAATCCTGGAGTAAAAACTGATAGCATTTGTTTGAAGGCATGCTCAGGCTGAGGGCCACTATGCCAGCTTTTTCCCAGGATGGCCCTCAGGAATTGGTGTGGTCTCAATGGCCATGCCAGTAGGCTACCACTCTGAGTGTTGGACACCCTTCCCAACTTCCAGGAATCCTGCCATGAGGAAAGAGGATTTCTCTATTGTGATTCTGGTTCCCCCATTGGTAGGGATTTCAGGAAAGGTCTGGGGACAGATGCCTGAATACCAAGGATGGGTAGAGATGACGGTCCTGGTCCTTGGCCTGTCTCACATGTTGGATATGGGGCCCGCACTCTGGGTGGCCGACATGAGATCAGGTGGCTGACATGACGTCAGGCTCTGTCAGACACAGCACTAGGGGCCAGGTCTAAAATTCAGGGTTCCCTCGAGGGCCGAGTAGATTGACCCTCATCTGAGTTTCTGGGCAGACTCACTAGGCCCTTCTTCTTTCTATGGGGAAGGCAGAATGCTGCGTTTTGGCTGCAGAATTCCCTATCATAAGGGCTTGCAGACCAGTAGGGTGAGGATGGAATTGTAAACCCAAGCTACGGATAAATTCAGTGACAAGCGAATGGCATTTCTAGTGTGCAGTAGCTGATTCGAATATCCAGCACCAGAGTAAGGGCAAAAGTCAGATGTTTGCTCATGCTGGAGTTTGTGTCTATGATGACCGACAAATGGAGGGGAGGTGACAAGAAGCATAGAGGATTTCCCACACTTGGGCTTGTGAGATGCTCCAAAACAGGAAGGTTTCCTTCTACCGGACAGGAGCAGTCTGGTTTGTTTCCTCGAGAGTCCCACATGTGGAAAGTTTGGGTGGCAGAGCACTCCCACATGGATGCCTGGAAAGCATACCTCCATTGAACATTGCAGTTGAGGAACATGGCAGGTTCAATCTGGAAGCTCTGGGCGAAGTACCAAGGCCTTGAGTTGACATGAAATCTAATGAATATGGCTCACAATGCTGGCTTTTTACCAGTGCGACCTAAGAATCTGCTGGTGGCTATGGGCCGAGTAGGATTCATCTACTCTGAGGGTTTGACACAGGTCCAAGAGCACGGCTTCCATCTGGGAAAGGAGATGTTCTGTTGTGGGGCTCCCCTGATACAACCGTATGTTGTATCATAAGGTGGTACTCCAGAACAGGTCTCTGATTACAGATGCCTGAAAACCTAATCTAGGGTTACAATGAGGTCATAGGGGTATGTCATGTTTAATCTTCTGACTCGGGACCATTGACTCTGGTGTCTGCCTGGATTCAGGTGATCAGCGTGTTTCAGACTGCACATTTGTATCCAGAACAGCCTCCAATATTGGGGTGGGCACAGGGGCCTTGCAGGTTTCTCCTTATCTCGAGAGTTTGGGCAACTGTAATGGACAAATTTTCCTTGAGGATGGAAGGCACAGTCCTGTGGTGTGGCACCAGAGACCCAAAACTAGAGGACATATGAGCCATGGTTTTGGGAGAGAAGTCTGCAAACACAAACTCGGGTTAAGGTTAGCGGTGAGGTGATCACAGGCCCAATGCATAGACCTGGAGGGCAGCTCATCAGGAAATGTAAATCAGGTGCCTTGAAGGCAGTAGCACAGGCTTTTGTATCTGGCTTATGTGTCCAGGATGGCCTCAGAATGCAGGTGTGGTCTCATGGACCCATGGGAGATTTTTCCTCTCAACGATCCTGGAAGCTCCCTATACTATGGTGGCTTTCTCGGCGAAGGGTAGAGTGCTATTTTCCATCTTAGGGATGCCCCAAAAGAGGGATTCCAGAGATGGCCTGTGGTTCTGGGTGCCTGAAAAATCCCTCCATGGGTTAGGAATTAGGCTTAGTGACATACCAGATCTGCAGTGCAGGATCCTGGAGATGTAACTGAGAGTGTTTGATTGAAAGCATGCTCAGGTTGGGGGTCACAATGCCTGCTTGTTTCCAGGGTGGCCCTCATGAGTGGGCAGGGTCTCCTTGGCCATTCAGCTGTTTAACACTCTGAGGTTTGGACACCCATCCCAACAGCCATGATTCCTGTCATGGGGAAGGAGGATTTCTCTATTGTGCTTCAGGTTCCCCCATTGGCAGGGATTCCAGCAAAGGTCTGGGGACAGATGCCTGAACCAAGAATGGGTAGAGATGACAGACCTGTGCAATGGCCAGTCTCACATTCTGGAGATGGGCCCCACCATATGCATCCTGACACGAGGTCAGAGATGAGGTTCTGTCAGACACAGCAATATTGGCCAGGGCAACCTATAAATTGGGGTTCCCTCGAGGGTCGAGTAGATTTATCCTCATGTAGTGTTTCTAGGCAGACTCACCAGGCCCTTCTACTTTCTATGGAGAAGGCAGAATGCTGCGTTGTGGCTGAAGAATTCCCTATCATAAGGGCTTGCAGACCAGGAATTGTAAACCCAAGCAACTTTTTTTTTCCAATTTATTTATTTTCAGGAAAACAGTATTCATTATTTTTTCACCACACCCAGTGCTCCATGCAAGCTGTGCCCTCTATAATACCCACCACCTGGTACCCCAAACTCCCAAACCCCCCTCCACTTTAAACCCCTCAGATTGTTTTTCAAAGTCCATAGTCTCTCATGGTTCACCTCCCTTTCCAATTTACCAAAAAGCACATACCCTCCCCAATGTCCATAAC
The DNA here is from genome assembly GCF_020171115.1 of Neogale vison. NCBI lineage: Eukaryota > Metazoa > Chordata > Mammalia > Carnivora > Mustelidae > Neogale > Neogale vison. Next base: position 185,255,898 of record NC_058093.1, on the reverse strand, counting down.
CCTACCCCCCTTCTCCCAACACCCCTCCCCCCAGCAACCCACAGTTTGTTTCATGAGATTAAGAGTCACTTATGGTTTGTCTCCCTCCCTATCCCATCTTGTTTCATGGATTCTTCTCCTACCCACTTAAGCCCCCATGTTGCATCACCACTTCCTCATATCAGGGAGATCATATGATAGTTGTCTTTCTCTGCTTCACTTATTTCGCTAAGCATGATACACTCTAGTTCCATCCATGTTGTCGCAAATGGCAAGATTTCGTTTCTTTTGATGGCTGCATAGTATTCCATTGTGTATATATACCACATCTTCTTTATCCATTCATCTGTTGATGGACATCTAGGTTCTTTCCATAGTTTGGCTATTGTGGACATTGCTGCTATAAACATTCGGGTGCACGTGCCCCTTTGGATCACTACGTTTGTATCTTTAGGGTAAATTCCCAGTAGTGCAATTGCTGGGTCATAGGGCAGTTCTATTTTCAACATTTTGAGGAACCTCCATGCTGTTTTCCAGAGTGGTTGCACCAGCTTGCATTCCCACCAACAGTGTAGGAGGGTTCCCCTTTCTCCACATCCTCGCCAGCATCTGTCGTTTCCTGACTTGTTGATTTTAGCCATTCTGACTGGTGTGAGATGATATCTCATTGTGGTTTTGATTTGTATTTCCCTGATGCCGAGTGATATGGAGCACTTTTTCATATGTCTGTTGGCCATCTGGATGTCTTCTTTGCAGAAACATCTGTTCATGTCTTCTGCCCATTTCTTGATTGGATTATTTGTTCTTTGGGTGTTGAGTTTGTTAAGTTCTTTATAGATTTTGGACACTAGTCCTTTATCTGATATGTCGTTTGCAAATATCTTCTCCCATTCTGTCAGTTGTCTTTTGGTTTTGTTAACTGTTTCCTTTGCTGTGCAAAAGCTTTTGATCTTGATGAAATCCCAATAGTTCATTTTTGCCTTTGCTTCCCTTGCCTTTGGCGATGTTCCTAGGAAGATGTTGCTGCGGCTGAGGTCAAAGAGGTTGCTGCCTGTGTTCTCCTCAAGGATTTTGATGGATTCCTTTCTCACATTGAGGTCCTTAATCCACTTTGAATCTATTTTTGTGCGTGGTGTAAGCAAATGGTCCAATTTCATTTCTCTGCACGTGGCTGTCCAATTTTCCCTACACCATTTATTAGAGAGGCTGTCTTTTTTCCATTGGACATTCTTTCCTGCTTTGTCAAAGATTAGTTGACCATAGAGTTGAGGGTCTATTTCTGGGCTCTATCTTCTGTTCCATTGATCTATGTGTCTGTTTTGTGCCAGTGCCATGCTGTCTTGATGAAGACAGCTTTGTAATAGAGCTTGAAGTCCGGAATTGTGATGCCACCAACTTTGGCTTTCTTTTTCAATATCCCTTTGGCTATTCGAGGTCTTTTCTGGTTCCATATAAATTTTAAAATTATTTGTTCCATTTCTTTGAAAAAGATGGATGGTACTTTGATAGGAATTGATTTAAATGTGTAGATTGCTTTTGGTAGCATAGACATTTTCACAGTATTTGTTCTTCTAATCCAGGAGCATGGAACATTTTTCCATTTCTTTGTGTCTTCCTCAATTTCTTTCATGAGTACTTTATAGTTTTCTGAGTATAGGTTCTTAGCCTCTTTGGTTAGGTTTATTCCTAGGTATCTTTTGGTTTGGGGTGCAATTGTAAATGGGATAGACTCCTTGATTTCTCTTTCTTCTGTCTTGTTGTTGGTGTAGATAAATGCACTGATTTCTGTGTCTTGATCTTATATCCTGACACTTTACTGAATTCCTGTACAAGTTCTAGCAGTTTTGGAGTGGAGTCTTTTGGGGTTTCCACATAGAGTATCATATCATCTGCGAAAGTGATCGTTTGACTTCTTCTTTGCCAATTTGGATGTCTTTAATTTACTTTAGTTATCTGATTGCTGAGGCTAGAACTTCTAGTACTATGTTGAATAGCAGTGGTGATAATGGACATCCCTGCCGTGTTCCTGACCTTAGTGGAAAAGCTTTCAGTTTTTCTCCATTGAGAATGATGTTTATGGTGGGCTTTTCATAGATGGCTTTGATGATATTGAAGTATGTGCCCTCTATCCCTACACTTTGAAGAGTTTTGATCAGGAAGGGATGCTGTACTTTGTCAAATGCATTTTCAGCATCTATTGAGAGTATCATATGGTTCTTGTTCTTTCTTTTATTGATGTGTTGTATCACACTGATTGATTTGCGGGTGTTGAACCGACCTTGCAGCCCTGGGATAAATCCCACTTGGTCGTGGTGAATAATCCTTTTAATGTACTGTTGAATCCTATTGGCTAGTATTTTGGTGAGAATTTTCGCATCTGTGTTCAACAAGGATATTGGTCGATAGCTCTCTTTTATGATGGGATCCTTGTCTGGTTTTGGGATCAAAGTGATGCTGGCCTCATAAAATGAGTTTGGAAGTTTTCCTTCCATTTCTATTTTTTGGAGCAGTTTCAGGAGAATAGGAATTAGTTCTTCTTTAAATGTTTGGTAGAATTCCCCGGGAAGCCGTCTGGCCCTGGGCTTTTGTTTGTTTGGAGATTTTTTAATGACTGTTTCAATCTCCTTACTGGTTATGGGTCTGTTCAGGCTTTCTATTTCTTCCTGGTTCAATTTTGGTAGTTTATATGTTTCTAGGAATGCATCCATTTCTTCCAGATTGTCAAATTTGTTGGCGTAGAGTTGCTCATAGTATGTTCTTATAATAGTTTGTATTTCTTTGGTGTTAGTTGTGATCTCTCCTCTTTCATTCATGATTTTATTTATTTGGGTCCTTTCTCTTTTCTTTTTGATAAGTCTGGCCAAGGGTTTATCAATTTTATTAATTCTTTCAAAAAACCAGCTCCTAGTTTCGTTTATTTGTTCTATTGTTTTTTGGTTTCTATTTCATTGATTTCTTCTCTGATCTTTATGATTTCTCTTCTCCTGCTGGGCTTAGGGTTTCTTTCTTGTTCTTTCTCCAGCTCCTTTACGTGTAGGGTTAGGTTGTGTACCTGAGACCTTTCTTGTTTCTTGAGAAAAGCTTGTACTGCTATATATTTTCCTCTCAGGACTGCCTTTGTTGTGTCCCACAGATTTTGAACCGTTGTATTTTCATTATCATTTGTTTCCATGATTTTTTTCAATTCTTCTTTAATTTCCCGGTTGACCCATTCATTCTTTAGAAGGATGCTGTTTAGTCTCCATGTATTTGTGTTCTTTCCAAACTTCCTCTTGTGGTTGAGTTCCAGCTTCAGAGCATTGTGGTCTAAAAATATGCAGGGAATGATCCCAATCTTTTGATACTGGTTGAGTCCTGATTTAGGACCGAGGATGTGATCTATTCTGGAGAATGTTCCATGTGCACTAGAGAAGAATGTGTATTCTGTTGCTTTGGGATGAAATGTTCTAAATATATCTGTGATGTCCATCTCATCCAGTGTATCATTTAAGGCCTTTATTTCCCTGTTGATCTTTTGCTTGGATGATCTGTCCATTTCAGTGAGGGGAGTGTTATAGTCCCCTACTATTATGTATTATTGTTGATGTGTTTCTGTGATTTTGTTATTAATTGGTTTATATAGTTGGCTGCTCCCACATTGGGGGCATAGATATTTAAAATTGTTAGATCTTCTTGTTGGACAGACCATTTGAGTATGATATAGTGTCCTTCCTCATCTCTTATTATAGTATTTGGCTTAAAATCTAATTGATCTGATATAAGGATTGCCACTCCCGCTTTCATTGGCCTCACGAGGCTCCCGCTTCATGAAGGTGCCATCATGGACATAAACTCCAGCCTCAGCCAACGTCTGCTCCTCACTCTTTCTTCAGATGCAGGAGATTTCGATTTAGCCTCTGCAGAGTGGGCCTGCCGTGCCCTTTGCTCCAAACCTCACCCTAGCTTGTGTTTTCAGACTTCCGTCCTCACACTCCTGGCCCACAAGCCCTCCCGATTGGGAATTCTGGGGACACAACAAAGCACTCTGCCTGCCTCCCCAGAAGAAAAACATTTACTATGGGATTGCTCAGAAACCCCAAATGTAAATCAACCTGGTTGGCCCTAGGCAACACCCCAATAGCATAAGCTACCCTAAGCACTAATGCTCTGTCTTACATAGCCTGAGCCCAGACTTTCTGACACACCGAGACAGCTGGCTGTACACCCAGCACATTGGGCCCGCCATGGTCTTAGGCCATTCATCCCATCCCATTGACCTGTGTGTCTTCCTGTAGGTATGTTCTGAGGCTATGTCAGACTGTGCATTTTTCCACAGCGGCCTATGAAATTGAGGTGGGCTTAGGTGCCTAGTAGGTTTCTCCTAATCTGGTGGGTTTGGGAAACTGAGATAAGCTGAGATTCCTCAGGAGAGCAGGCACAGTGATGTTGTGTGGTCCTGGAGGCCCCATCCTGGAGGGCATATGGGTCAGGACTTTGGGTCCAAAGTCTTCAGACACAAACTCAGGTAAGAGTTGGGGTGAGGTGATGGCAGACCCGATCTGCAGACCCTGAGGGCAGCTCCTCAGGATTTGAAATTCAGGTGGCTGAGAGGGAAGAAAATAGGCTTTTCTGTCTGACCTGTTTTCTAAGAGGGCCACGAAATGTAGGGGTGGCCTCATGGGTTCATGTGAGATTCTAACTCTCTGGGAATTCTGCCTGGCACCCAAGAGTTTGGTGTCTTTCTGGGGGATGGGGGGAGGGCGGTTTTCCTTGTCAGGGGTCCCGTCCAAACAGGCATTCAGAGATGGGTTCTGGGTCTGGGAGACTGGATCACCCCAACAAGGCTTAGGATTTGGGCCTAGGGGCATGACAGGCCCGCTCTATGTTCTCCTGGTACAGCTCCTGTGGGGGCTTGTTGGAAATGGGTCCCAGGTTGAGGGTCACATGCCTGTTTGTGCCCAGATGCCAATGCTGAGTAAAAGTGGTTTCACAGGCCATGCACTTGGCTCCCACTCTGAGGGTTGGACAGCCATCTCAACATTCAGTTTTCCTGCCATGGGAAAGAGTTGTACTTTTTTGTGCCTCAGGGTCCCCCATGGGCAGGAATTTGAGCTAAGTTCTGGGACAGGTACCTGAATACCCAGGTTGCTTCAAGATGAGGTCCTCAGGCCAAGGCAGGACTCACTGCAGGAAATGGGACCCACTGTCTGGGTGGCTGACAGGAGGTCGGGCTCGAGCTGTGTCAGACAGAGAATTTATGCAGAGGGTGGCATATGATATTGGGGTGCTGTTGAGAGCTGTTCAACTGGATCCTCATGTGGGGTTTCTGTGCAGACCCTTAAGGCACTTCTTCATTTTGGTGAGGAAGCAAATGGCTGCATTATGGCTCCAGAATACCCAAGTTGGAGGTCTTGTAGGCAAGGAGTGTGAGGACAGAATTCTGAAAACACAAATTACGGTTAAGTTCAGTGCTGAGCACATGTCCATTCCAATGTACAGCATTTGTTTTGAGATCTCCAGCACCTGGGCGAGGATCAGATGTCTGCTCACGCTGGAGTTTGTATCCATGATGTCCAAGGAATGGTGGGGAGTCCTCAACAATTCTTGGAGGTTTTTCCAAGCTTGAGCTTATGAGCTACTCCAAACATCAAGGTGTCCTACTGCGGGACAGGAGAAGTCCACTTACAGGGCTCCAGGTCCCCCATATGGAAGATTCGATAGCAGAGCTCTCTGAATGGAGGACTTGGAAGCCCATCTCGCGTTACCATTGCAGCTGAGGAGTAGGGCAGGCTTGATCCAATGACACTGATTCCAAGTTCTTAATGATGTGCGTTGAGGAAAGTTCTCAGTCTAACGGGTCACAATGCTGCTTGGTGTCCAAGGAGACCTTAGAATGTAGTGGCAGCTCTCGGGCCATGCAGGATTCTCTATCCTGAGGATTAGACCCAGTACCAAGGAGCCAGGTTTCCTTCTCGGGACAGTAGGTGTTCTCTTGTATGGCTCACAGACCACAGGTTGGACCATATGTTGAATTTCCAGAATAGGCCTCTGGGGAGAGAGACCTCAAAACCTAAGCTAGGGTTCTGATGAGGTTGTAGAGACATGGTAGATTCAATCTTTGGACTCAGTGACATTGACCTGTGTATCATCCTGGAGGTAGGTGCTGAGGCTGTGTCAGGCTGTGCATTTTTTCCAGAGTGGCCTATGAAATTGGGATGCACTCAGGGGCCTTGCAGTTTTCTCTTAATATGGACATTTTGGGAAACTGAGACGGCCAGAGTTTCCTTGGGAGAGCAGGCCCAGTGATGTGTGGTTCTTGAGGCCCCATCCTGGAAGGCATGTGGGTCAAGACTTTGGGAAAAAAGACTTCAGACACAAACTTGGGTAAGAGTTAGGAGCGAGGTGATGGCAGTCCAGAATTGCAGACCCTGACGGAAGCTCCTCGGGATTTGAAATTCAGGTGGCTGGGGGGGAGAAGCACAGGCTTTTCTGTCTGGATTGTGTGTGTAGGATGGCCACAAAATGGAGGGGTGACCTCATGGGTCCCTGGGATATTCTTCCACTCTGGGGATTCTGCTTGGCACCCAAGAGTATGATGTCTTTCTGGGGAAGAGGAAAACGCTGTTTTCCATCTTAGGGGTCCTGTCCAAACAGGGATTCCAGAGATGGGTTCTGGGTACAGGTACCTGGAAAACCCAACCACGGCTTCCGTTTTGGGCCTAGGGGCATGACAGACCCTCTCTGTGGGATCCTGGTCCAGCTCCCAAGGCACTTCTTTAGACAGGGGTCTCATTCTGAGGGTCACAATTTCTGTTTGTGCCTAGCTGCCCATCCTGTGTGGGTGTGGTCTCATGGACCATGCACTTGGCTCCCACTCTGATGGTTGGACAGCCATCTCAACATTCAGTTTTCTGGCCATGGGGAAGGAGGATTACTCTTTTGTGCTTCAGGTTCCCCTATGGACAGGAATTTGAGCTAAGTCTGGGACAGATACCTGAATACCCAAGTTGGTTCAAGGTGATGGCCTCAGGCAAAAGCTGGACCCTCCTGCAGGATATGGGGTCCACTATCTGGGTGGTTGACAGGAGGTCGGGAATTGGGCTGTGTCAGACAGAGCATTTGTGCAGAGGTTAGCCTATTATATTGGGGTGCCCTTGAGAGCCGTGCAGGAGAATCCTCATGTGGGTTTCGGCGAAGACCCATAGGGAAATTCTTCTTTCTGGTGGGCAGGCAGAAGGCTGAGTTGTGGCTCCAGAATTCCCAATATGGAGGGCTTTCATGCGAGGAGTGTGAGCACAGAAGTCTGAAAACAGAAGCCACGGATAATCTCTGTGCCGAACACATGGCCATTCCAAAGTACAGTGGTTTTGAGATATCCAGAACCTGAGTATGGGCGAGGGTCAAATGTCTGCTCATGCTTGAGTTTTTATCCATGATGGTCAACGAATTGTGGGGTGGCCTCAAGAATTCTTGGAGGTTTTCCCAACAGGACCTTGTGAGCTTCTTCAAACAGCAAGATGTCCTACTGCGGGACAGGGGAAGTTTGCTTAGAGGGCTCCAAGGGTCCCCCATATGGAAAGATTCGATAGCAGAGGTCTCTGAATGGAAGCCTGGGAAGCCTTCCTTGCAATACTATAGCAGCCGAAGAACATGGCAGGCTTGATCCGCTGGTTCTGGTTCCAATTTCCAAATGATCTGAGTTGACGGATGTTCTCAGTCCAATGAGTTACAATGCTGCTTGGTGTCCAGGGAGACCTTAGAATGTGGCGGTGGGTCTGCGGCCCTGCAGGATTCTCCTACCTAAGGGTTAGACCCAGTTCCCAGCAGCCAGGTTCCCTTCTCGGGACAGGAGGAGTTCTCTTGTATGGCTCGGAGACCACATGTTGGACCATATGTAGGATTTCAAGAACAGGCCTCTGGGCACTGAGGCTTGAATACCTAGCCTAGGGTTCTGATGAGTTGTGGGGGCATGTCATATTCAACCTTCGGACTCAGGGCCTTCAACCTTCGTGTCTTCTTTGAGGTAGGTGCTGAGGCTGTGTCAGACTGTGCATTTTTTCCAGAGCGGCCTATGAAATTGGGGTGGGCTCAGGGGCCTTGCAGGTTTCTCCTAATCTGGACGGTATGGGCAACTGAGATGGCAGAGTTTCCTTCAGAGAACAGGCCCAGTGATATAGTGTGGTTCTGGTGGTCCCATCATGGAGGCCATGTGGTTAAGGGCTCTGGGACCAAAGTCTTCATACACAAAATTGGGTAAGATTTAGGGGCCAGGTGATGGCAGGCCCGATGTGCATACCCTAGGGCAGCTTCTCGGAATTTGAAATTTGTGAGGCTGGGAGGCAGGAGTAAAGGCTTTTCTGTCTGGTTTGTGTCTAGGATGGCCTCGGAATGGTGGGGTGTCCTCATGTGTCCATGGGATATTCTACCTCTCTGGTGATTCTGCCTAGCACCCAAGAGTTTGGTGTCTTACTGGGGGAAGGAGAGATCGCAGTTCACCTTGTCAGGGTTCCTGTCAAAACAGGGATTCCAGAGATGGGTTCTGGGTCATTGTGCCTGGATAACCCCACAAAGGCTTAGGATTTGGGCCTAGGGGCATGACAGTCCCTCTCTGTGGGCCCCTGGTCCAGCTCCCATGGGGACTTGTAAATGGGTCTCAGGGTGGGGGTCACAATGCCTGTTTGTGCCCAGCTGCCCATCCTGAGTGGGAGTTGTCTCTTGTTCTATGCACCTGGTTCCCAATCTGTGGGTTGGATAACCATCTCAACATTTAGTTTTCCTGCCATGGGGAAGGAGGAGTACTCTTTTGTGCTTCAGGTTCCCCCCATGGACAGGAATTTGAGCTATGTTCTGGGACAGGTACGTGAATACTCAGGTTGGTTCGAGATGAAGGACTCAGGTCAAGGCAGGTCACACCTCCCAGATCCCGCTATCTGGGTGGCTGCCAGGATGTCAGGGCTCGGGCTGTGTCAGACAGAGCATTAGTGCACAAGGTGGCCTATGATATTGGGGTGCCATAGAGGGCGGTGCAGGTGAATCCTCATGTGGGGTTTCATGCATACCCATAGGGCACTTCTTTCTGGTGTGCAGGCCGAAGTCTGCACTTTGGCTCCCAAATTCCCAATATGGAGGGCTTGAGGGCAAGGTGTGAGAACAGAAGGCTGAAAACACAAGATATGGTTTAGCTCAGTGCCGAGTACATGGCCATTCCAATGTGCAGTGGTTGTTTCGAGATCTCCAACACCTAAGTACGGGAGGGAGTCAGATGTCTGCTCACGATGGAGTTTGTATCTATGATGGCCAACCAACAAAACATCCAGAACCTGAGTCAGTGCGGATGTCAGATGTTTGCTCACACTGGAGATGTGTCTATGATGACCGAGAAATGGAGGAGTGGCATCAAGAGGCCATGGAGGATTCCCCACGCTGATGAATGTGAGATGCTCCAAACAGCAAGATTTCTTTTTCTACTGGACAGGTGGAGCCTGGTTTGTTTGATCCAGAGTCCCCATGTGAAAAGTATGGGTAGCAGTGCTCTTCCACATGGATGCTTGGAAAGCACACCTCCATTGACCAATGCAGCTGTGGAACATGGCAGGTTCTTTAGGGTGGCTCTGGGGCAAAGTACCAAGGCCTTGAGTTGACAAGGAATCTCTTGTAGATGGGACACAATGCTGGTTTATTATCAGGTAGATCTTAGAATGTGTTGGTGGCTAAGGTGCCATGCATGATTCTCCTACCCTGAGGGTTTAACACAGGTAGAAGTGCAAGGTTTCCTTCTGGGGACAGGAGATGTAGTGTTGTGTGGCTCAGGGACAACATGTTGTATCATAAGTTCGTATTCCAGAACAGGCCTCTGAATAGAGATGCCTGACAACATAATCTAGGGTTCCAATGAGTTCCCAGGAGCATGAGAGTTTCAATCTTCAGACTCAGGACAGTTGACTTGGGTATCTGCCTGGATGTAGGTGATCAGAGTGTTTCAGACTGCACACTTGTGTCTAGAGTAGCCTCCAATATTGGTGTGGCCTCAGAGGACTTGCATGTTTCAACCTACTCTGGAGGGTTTGGGTAACTGTGATAGATGCAATTTCCATGGGGATGGCATGCACAGTCCTGTTTTGTGGCTCCAGAGACCCCATCCTAGAGGGCATGTGTGCCATGGTTTTGGGAGAGAAGTCTCCAAACACAAACTCGGTTTAGGGTTAATGGCGAGGTTATCGCACGGCAATATGTAGACCTGGAGGGCTATGCGTCAGGAATAGTAACTCGAGTGACTCAAAGGTGGAAGTACAGGCTTTTATATCTGGATTCTGTTTCCAGGATGGCCTCAGAATGCAGCTGTGTTCTCATGGGTCCATGCGGCATTTTTCCTCTCTAAGGATACTGGCGGCTCCCAATATTTTGATGGCTTTTTTGGGATGGGAAGAGTGCTATTTTCAATCTTAGGGGTGCCCCAAAACAGGGATTCCAGAGACAGGCTCTGGGTCTGGGTGCCTGGAAAATCCCACCAAGTGTTAGGATTTGGGTCTACAGGCATATCAGGCCTGCAGTGCGGGATCCTGGTAGTGTAACTGAGAGGGCTTGTTTGAAAGCATGCTCAGGCTGAGCATCACAATGCATGATTGTAACCAGGGTGGCCCTCATGAATAGGCAAGGTCCCATTGCCCATGTGCTGGCTCCCACCCTGAGGGATGGACACCCATTCCAATGGCCAGTTTTCCAGCCATGGGGAAGGAGGAGTTATATACTTTGCTACAGTTTCCCCCATTGGCAGGGATTCCAGCCAATGTCTGGTGACATATGACTGAATACCAAGGATGCGTAGAGATGACATATTTGGGCCATGGCCATTCTCACATGCTGGATACGGGCCCCACTCTCTGGCTGGCAGACATGAAGTCTTTTCTCAGGCTCTGTCAGACACAGCACTAGTGGCCAGAGAAGGCTATAAATAGGGATTCCCTCGAGGGCCGAGCAGAATGATCCTCATGTGGGGTGTCTGTGCAGATTCACAAAGCTCTTCTTCTTTCTATGGGGAAGGCAAAATGCTGTATGGTGGCTCCAGAATTCCCTATCAAGATGGCTTGGGGACAAGTAGGGTCATAATGCCATTGCAAACACCAGCTATGAATAAATTTAGTGCCAAGCGGAACTCAGTTCCAGTGTGCAGCAGCTTATATGAGATATCCAGCACCTGAGCAAGGGCAGATGTCAAATGTTTGCTCACACTGGAGTTTGTGTCTATGTTGGCCAACAAATGGAGGGGTAGCTTCAAGAGGCCATGGAGGATTACCCACGCTTAGTATTTTGAGCTGCTCCAAACAATGAAGTTCCCTTCTAATGGAAATGAGGAGTCTGGTTTGTTTCCACCAGGGTTCCCCATGTGGAAAGTTTGGGTAGCAGAGCCCTCCCTCATGGATGACTGGAAAGCACATGTCCAATGATCATTGCAGCTGAGGAACATGACAGGTTCGTTTTGGTGGATCTTGGGCCAAGGACCAAGGCCTTGCCTTGAGTTGACTTGGAATCTCTTGCAGAGGTGTCCCCATACTGTTTTTTTACAAGGGAGGCCTTAAAATGTGATGGTTGCTAAGGGGCCATGAAGGATTCTCCTACCCTGAGGGTTTGGCACAGGACGATGTGCATAGTTCCCTTCTTGGGAGAGGAGATGTTCTGTTTTTGGCTCAGGGTACATATGTTGTATCCTAACTTAGTATTCAAGAACAGGCCTCTGAGGAGAGATTCTTGAAACCTAATCTAGGGTTCCAATAATGTTCTAGGTGCATGTCAGGTTCAATTTTCTGACTAGGGAACATCGACTTGGATGTCAGCCTGGATGTAGGTGATCAGGATATTTCAGACTATGCATTTGCATCCAGAGCCACTTCCAATATTGGGGTGGGCTCAGGGACCTTACAGGTTTCTCCTAACTTGGAGGCTTTGGGGAACTGTGATGGGCACAGTTTCCTTGGGGATGGCAGGCCCAGGCCTGTGGTAAGTCTCCAGAGACCCAATCCTGGAAGGCATGAGAGCCATGGTTTTTGGAGGAAAGTCTGCAAACACAAATGTGCATTAGGGATAGTGCCGAGGTGATCGCAGGTCCAATGCATAGACCTAGAGGGCAGCACTTCAGGAACTGTAATTAAGGTGACTGGAAGCTGGTAGCACAGGCTTTTCTATATGGATTGTGTGTCCAGGATGGGCTCGTAATGTAGGTGTGGTCTCATGGTTCAATGGGAGACTTTTCCTCTCTAAGGATCTTGGTGGCTCTCCTTAGATTAGTGGCTTTTTTGGAGAAGAAAAGAGTGCTCTTTTCCATCTTAGGGGTGCCCCAAAACAGGGAAGTGTGCTGGTTTACAACTTAGGGGTACCCCAAAACAAGGATTCCAGAGACGGGCTCTGCATCTGGGCACCTGGAAAATCCCACCAAGTGTTAGGATTTGGGCCTACGGGTGTTCCAGGCCTGCAATGCAGGATCCTAGTGGTGTAACTGAGAGGGCTTGTTTGAAAGTATGCGCGGGCTGAGGGTCACCATGCCTGTTTGTGCCCAGGGGGGCCCTCAGGAGAAGGCGTGGTCTCATTGGCCTTACAGTTGGCTCCCACTTTGAGGGTTGGACACCCATAGCAACAGCCAGGCTTCCTGCCATGGAAAAAGGAGTTCTCTATTGTGCTTCAGGTATCCTCATTGGCGGGTTTTCCAGCAAAGGTCTGGGGAAAGGTGTCTGAATACCAAGGATATGTAGAGATGACGTACTTGGGCCATGGCTGGTCTCACATGCTGGTAATGGTGCCCACTCTCTTGGTGGCTGACACTGTTGATACTCATGCTCTGTCAGACACAGCCTAGTGACTAGGGCAGTCTATAAATCGGGGTTCCCTTGAGGGCCGAGCATATTTATCCTCATGTGCGGTTTCTCGGCAGACTCACCAGGCACCTCTTCTTTCTATGGGTAAGTCAGAATGCTGCATTGTGGCTCCAGTATTCCCTATCTGAGGACTTGGGGACTAGTAGGGTGACGATGGATTTGTAAACACAAGCTATGTTTCAATTCAGTCCCAAGTAGAAAGCAGTTCCAATGTGCAGCGGCTTATTCGAGATATCCAGCAGCTGAGTAAGGGCAGATGTCAGATATTTGCTCACACTGAATCTGTGTCTATTTTGACCGACCAGTTGAGGGTGGCAACAAGAGGCCATGGAGGATTTCCCACGCCAAACTTGGGAGATGCTCCGACAGCAAGGTTTCCTTCTACAGGACAGTTGGAGTTTGGTTTGTTTGCTGCAGGATCCCCCATGTGGAAAGTATGGGTAGAAGAGCCCTTCAACTGGGATGCCTGGAATGCACAACTCCATTGACATTTGCAGCTTAGGAAACATGAGAGGTTCGTTCTGGTGGCTCTGGGACGAAGTACCCAGGCCTTGATTTGACAGGAATCACTTGCAGTTTGGTCACAATGCTGGTTTGTTATGAGGGAAATCTTAGAATGTGCTGGAGGCTAATGTGCCATGCAGGATTCTCGTACACGGAGATTTGGCACAGGTCAAAAACACGATTTCCTTCCTGGGACAGGCAATGTTCTGTTGTGTAGCTCAGGGACAACGTGATGTATCCTAACTTAGTATTCCAGAACAGGCCTCTTAGCACAGATGCCTATAATCCTAATCTAGGGTTCCAATACAGTCCTAGGGGCATGTCAGGTTCGTTCTTCTAACTCAGGAACATTGACTTGGCTGTCTTCCTGGATGTAGGTGATGAGGTTGTTTCAGACTGTGCATTTGCGTCCAGTGTGGGCGCCAATATTAGGGTTGGCTCAGGGGCCTAGCAGATTTCTCCTAATCTGAAATTTTAGGAAACTGTGACAGGCCCAGCTCTTGGTGATAGCAGCACAGTCCTCTAGTGTGGTTCCAGAGACCCCATCCTGTTTGGCATGTGATCCATGTTTTTTGGAGAGAAATCTGCAAACACAAATTCAGGTTAGGGTTAGTGGCGTGGTGGTCTCAAGCCTAATGTGTAGACCTGGAGGGCAGCTCATCAGAAACTGTAATTGGGGTGACGGGAAGGCGGTATCACAGACTTTTCTATCAGGATTTTATGTCCAGGATAGCCTTGTAATGCAGGTGTTTTCTCATGGGTCCATGGGACACTTTTCCTCTCTAAGGATTCTGGAGGCTCCCCATAGTTTGATGGCATTTTCGGGGAGGGGGAAATGCACTTTTCCATCTTAAGGGTATCCCAAAACAGGGATTCCAGAGATGGGCTATGAGTCTGGGAACCTGGAAATGTTCACCAAGTGTTAGGATTTGGGCCTAGGGGTATAACGGAACTGCAATGCAGGATCCTGGTGGTGTAACTGAGAGGGCTTGTTTGAAAGCATGAAGAAGGGCCTGGTGAGTCTGCCCAGAAACTCCCCATGAAGATCAATGTACTTGGCCCTCAAGGGAACCCGGATATATACTCTACCCTGGCCACTAGTGCTGTGTCTGACAGTGCCTGATCCCTGACTTCGTGTCAGCGACCCAGAGTGCAGAGTCCATATCCAGCATGTGAGACCAGCCATGGCCCAGGGCCACCATCTCTACCCATCCTTGGTATTCATGCAACTGTCCCAGACCTGTGCTGAAATCCCTACCAACGTGCGAACCTGAAGCACAATAGAAAACTCCCCGTTCCATATGGCAGGAATCCTGACTGTTGGAATAGATGTCAAACCCTCTGAATGGGAACCAGCTGCATGGTCAAGGAGACCACGCCCACTCCTGAGGGCCGCCCTGAACACAAGCAGGCATTGTGGCCCTCAGTCGGAGAATGCTTTCAAAGAAACACTCTCAGTTGCAACTCCAGGATCTGGCATTGCATGACTGGTATGCACCTAGACCCGAATCCTAACTCTTGGTGGGATTTTCCATGCGCCCATTCCCAGAGTCCGTCACTGGAATCTCTGTTTTGGGGCACCACTAAGATGGAAAACAGCACTCTTTGCTTCCCTTAGAAAGCAATCAAACTTTTGGGAGCTGCCGGGATCCTTCAGAGAAAAAAAATTCTCCCATGCACCCATGAGACAACACCTGCATTCCGAAGCCATCGTGGATACAAAATCCAGATATAAAATCTGTGCTATTGCCTTCAAATCACCTGATTTACAGTTCCTGACGTCCTGCCTACCAGGTCTATGCATTGGGGCTGTGATCATCTAACCACTAATCCTAATCCGAGTTTGTGTTTGCAGATCTCCCTCCCAAAACAATGGCTCACATGCCCTTCAGGATGGGGTCTCTGGAGCCACACCAAAGGACTGTGCCTTCCATGTCCAAGGAAACTGTGCCCATCACAGTTGCCCAAAACCTCGTGATTAGGAGAAACCTGCAAGCCACCTAAGCCCACTGCAATATTGGAGGCTGTTCTGGATGCAAATGCGCAATTTGAAACACCCTGATCACCTCCATCCAGGCAGACACCCAAGTCAATGGTCCTGAGTCAGATAATTGAATATGACATGGCACTAGGAGCTCATTGGAAGAGGGTTTAGCTTTTCAGGCATCTGTCCTCAGAGGCCTCTCCTGGACTACCAACTTATGATACAACATATGGTCCCTGAGCCCCACAACAGAAAATCTCCTGTCCCCAGATGGAAGCCGTGCTCTTGGACCTCTGTCCAACTCTCAGGGTATATGTTTCTGCACAGACCCTTAGCCACCAGAGCATTCTAAGATCGCCCTGGTAACAAACCTGCATTGTAACCCATCTTCATGAGGCTCCATGTCAACTCAAGGCCCTGGTACTTCGCCACAGAGCCACCAGAACGAACATGCCATATTCCTCAGCTGCAATGGTCAAGGGATATTTGCTTTCCACGCCTCCATATAGGATTGCTCTGCTACAGAAAATTTTCCACATGAGATACTGGAGCAAATAAAAGCAGACTCCTCCTGTCCGGTAGAAAGAAACTTTGATGTTTGGAGCATCTCACAAGCCCAGGGTGTGAAAACCCCCATGGCCTCTTGACGCCACCCCTCCATTTGTCGGTCATCATAGACACAAACTCCAGCCTGAGCAAACATCTGACATCCGCCCATATTCAGGTGCTGATATTGGAATCAGTCACTGCACACTGGAATTGCCTTTCGCTTGGCACTGAATTTAACCCTAGCTTCAGATTACAATTTCATCCTCACCCTACTGGTCTGGCATAACTCTTGATAGGGAATTCTGGAGCCACAACGCTCCATTCTGCTTTCTGCATAGAAAGAAGGACCAGGTGAGTCTGCCCAAAAACTGTGCATGAGGATCAATATACTCAGTCCAGGAGGGAACCCCTATTCATAGTTTACCCTGGCCACAAGTGCTGTTTCTGACAGAGCCTGAGCCCCTCGTGTCAGCCACCCAGATGGTGGGGCCCATATCGAGTATGTGAGACCGGCCATGGCCCAGGGCCAGCATTACTAACCATCATTGGTATTCAGGAATCTGTCCCCTCTACCTTAGCTGGAATCCCTACCAATGGGGGAACCTGAAGCACAATAGAGAACTCCTCCTCCCCCATGACAGGAATCCTGGCTTTTGGATGGGTGTCCAAACCTCAGAATGGGAACTGGCTGCATGGCCAAGTAGAAAACACCCACTCCCGATGGCCTCCTGGGCAAAGCAGGCATTGTGACCCTCAACTTGAGCATGTGTTCAAATAAACTCTCTCAGTTGCATCTCCAGGATCCCGCATTGCAGGCCTTGTATGGCCCTGGGCCCAAATCCTAATCCTTGGTGGGATTTTCCAAGCACTTAGAACCAGAGCCCATCTCTGGATTCCCTGTTTTGGGGCACGCCTAAGCTGGAAAATAGCACTCATCCCTTCCCCAAGAAATCCACCAAACTATGGGGAACCGCTGGGATCCTTGAGAGGAAAAATCTCCCATGGACCCATGAGACCACACCTGCATTAAAGTCCATCCTGGAAATTAAATCCAGATAGAATTGCCTGTGCTGATTTGCAGTTCCAGACTTGCTGTCCTCCAGGTTATGCATTGGGCCTGCGATCACCTCGCCACTAACCCTAACCCAAGTTTGTATTTGCAGACTTCTCTCCCAAAACCATGGCTCACATGCCCTCCAGGATGGGGTCTCTGGAGCAACACCAAAGGATTGTGCCTGCCTTCCCAAAGGAAACTGTACCCGTCACAGTTGCCAAAACCCTCCAGATAAGGAAATAACTGCAAGGGCTATGAGCCCACCACAATTTTTGATGCCGCTCTGGAAGCAAATGTGCAGTCTGAAATACCCTGATCACCTCCCTCCAGGCAGACACCAGAGTCAATGGTCCTGAGTAAGAAGATTGAAAGTGACATGCCCCTAGGACTTCCTTGGAACCCTAGATTATGTTGTCAGGCATCTGTCATCAGAGGCCTGTTCTGGAATACCAACTTATGATACAACATATGGTCCCTGAGCCACACAACAGAACATCTGCTGTCCCCAGACGGAATCTGGGCTCTTGGCCCTGTGTCAAATCCTCAGGGCAGATGAATCATGCACTGCCCCTTAGCCACCAGCACATTTTTAGATATCCCTGGTAATAAACCAGCACTTTGACCTATCTTCATGAGATTCCATGTCTAATCCAGTCCTTGGTACTTCGCCTCAGAACCACCAGAATGAACCTGCCATGTTCCTCAGCAACACTGGTCAATGGAGGTGTGCTTTCCAGACATCAATGCTGGAGAGCTATGCTACCCATTCTTTCCATATGTGGTAACCCAGAGCAAAGAAACCAGACTACCCCTGTTCGGTAGAAGGAAACCTTGCTGTTTGGAGTATCTCACAAGTCCCAGCCTGGGAAGACCTCCATGTCCTCTTGACACTACCCCTCCATTTGTGGGTCATCATAGACACAAACTCCAGCATGAGCAAATATCTGACATCCACCCTTACTCAGGTGCTGGATATTCAATTCAACCTCTGCACACTGGAAGTGCCTTTCACTTGATACAGAATGTAAACATAGCTTGGGTTTACAATTTCATCTGCAGTCTCCTGGTCCACAAGCCCTCTTGAGAGGGAATTCTGGAGCCACAGTGTAGCATTTTGCCTTACCCATAGAAACAAGAAGGGCCTGGTGAGACTGCCGAGAAACCCTACATGAGCATCAATCTGCTCGGAACACAAGGGAACCCCGATTTATAGGCTGCCCTGGGCACTACTGCTATGTCTGACAGATCCTGAGCCAAGACCTAGTGTCAGCCATCCAGGGATCGGGGCCCATATCCATGATTTGAGACTGGCCATGGCCCATATCCATCATCTCTACCCATCCTTGGTATTCAGGCATCTTTCCCCAGACCTTTGCTGGAATCTCTACTAATGGGGGAACCTAGAGCACTATGGAGAACTCCTCTTTCCCCATGGAAGGATTCTTGCTGTTGGGATGGGTGTACAACCCTCAAAGTGGGAGCCATCTGCATGGATAAGGAGACCACGCCTACTCATGAGGGCCACCCTGGGTACAAGCAGGCATTTTGACCCTCATCCTGAGCATCATTTCAAACAAGCCCTCTCAGTTGAACCTCCAGGATCTCGCATGCAGGCCTGGTAAGCCACTAGGCCCAAATCCTAACAATTGGTGGGATTTTCCAGGGGAACAGACCCAGAGCCCGTGTCTCGAATCCCTATTTTGGGACACCTCTATCATGGAAAACAGCAATCTTCCCTTCCACGAGAAAGCCACCAACTATTGGGAGCCGCCAGGATCCTTAGAGAGGAAAAATCTCCCATGGACCCATGAGGCCATACCTGCATTCCAAGGCCATTTTGGACACACAATCCAGAGAGAAAAGCCTATGCTACCGCCTTTGAGCCACCTGATTAACAGTTCCTGATGAGCTGCCATCCATGTCTATGCATTGGGCCTGTGATCACCTTGACACTAACCCTAACCGAGTTTGTGTTTGCAGACTTCCCTCCCAAAACCATGGCTCACATGCCCTCCAGGTTGTGGTATCTGGAGCCACACCATGGGAGTGTACCTGTCTTCCCCAAGGAAACTGTGCCTGTCACTATTGAACAAACCCTCTAGATTAGGAGAAACCTGCAAGGCCCCTGAGCCCACCCCAATATTGGAGGCCACTCTGGATGGAAATGCGCAGTCTAACACACCCTATCACCTACATCCAGGCTGACAGCCAAGTCAATGTTCCTGAGACAGAAGATAGAATCTGACATGCCCCTAGGATTCATTGGAACCCTAGATTAGGTTTTCAGGTATCTGTACCCAAAGGGTTGTTCTGAATATCAACTTATGATACAACATGGTTTCTGAGCCACACAACAGAACATCTCCTGTCCCCAGAAGGAAGCCGTGCTCTTGGACCTGAATCAAGCACTCTGTGTAGATGAATCCTGCAAGGCCCCCTGGCAAGCAGCACATTCTATGATCTCCCTGACAACAAACCAGCATTGTGACCCATCTTCATGAGAGTCCTTGACAACTCAAGGCTTGGTACTTCAACCCAGAACCACCAGAAAGAAACTGCCATGTTCCTCAGCCTCCATGGTCAATGTAGGTGTACTTTACAGAGCAGGAGTGCTCTCATAACAACTTTCCACATGGGGAACCCTGGAAAAAACAAACCAGACTCCCCTGTATGATAAAAAGAAACCTTGCTGTATGGAGCATCTCACAAGCATGAGCATGGGTAATCCTCCATGGCCTCTTGAGGCCACCCATCCATTTGTTGGTCATCATAGATACAAACTCCAGCATGAGCAATCAACTGACATTGGCACTTACTCAAGTGATGGATATTTCAATCAGCTGCTACACACTGGAATTGCCTTTTTTTGGCACTGAATTCAAAAGTAGCTTGGGTTGGGGAGGAGTCAAGATGGCAGAGAAGTAGCAGGCTGAGACTACTTCAGCTAGCAGGAGATCAGCTAGAGAGCTTATCTAAAGATTGCAAACACCTGCAAATCCATCGGCAGATCGAAGAGAAGAAGAACAGCAATTCTAGAAACAGAAAAGCAACCACTTTCTGAAAGGTAGGACTGGCGGAGAAGTGAATCCAAAGCGATGGGAAGATAGACCCCGGGGGGAGGGGCCGGATCCCGGCAAGCGGCGGAGCAACAGAGCACAAAATCAGGACTTTTAAAAGTCTGTTCTGCTGAGGGACATCGCTCCAGAGGCTAAACCGGGATGAAGCACATGCGGGGTTGGTGTGGCCTCAGGTCTTGCAGGGTCACAGAAGGATCGGGGGTGTCTGATTGTTGCAGAGCTTGTGTATATTGGAACAGGAAAGCCAGCTACAGAGAGAGAGCTGACAGTAAGCTCACAGTTCAGTGTTGCCTTGAACCGGTCGCAGGCTCGGTGAGCTCGGAGCGCGGCCAGAGGTTAGGAAGACGGGAGTTACTAGGATCTGTTCGCTGAGGGTGCACTGGGGAGCGGGGCCCCGGGATCTCGGCTCCTCTTGGCCAGAGACCAGGAGGCCGCCATTTGTATTCCCATCCTCCAGAACTCTATGGAAAGCGCTCAGGGAACAAAAGCTCCTGAAAGCAAAGCCAAGCGGATCACTCAGCCCGGCCCCTAGTAAGGGTGGTGCAATTCTACCTGGGGCAAAGACACTTGAGAATCACTACAACAGGCCCCTCCCCCAGAAGACCAAGAAGAAATCCAGGCAAGACCAAGTTCACCTACCAAGGAGTGCAGTTTCAATATCAAGGAGAGCAGCGGAATTCCGGAGGAGGAGAAAACAAACCTCGGAACTCATGGCTTTCTCCCTGTGATTTTTTAGTCTTGCAGTTAATTTAATTTTTTTCTTTTTCATTTTTTTCTCTTCTTCCGCTAATTTTTTTTCTTTTTTAACGTTTTTTAACTAGTTTATCTAATATATATATATTTCTTTTTTATACTTTTCTTTATTCGTTTTCTTTTTTTAATTCTTTTTTTCTCTTTTTGTTCTTTCTTTATTTTTGAACCTCTTTTTATCCCCAAATCGGAAGAGATCCCAATCTCTTCAATTTCTTTTTTTTCATTCTTTTTCTAATTCTTGATTGAATTCTTAATTCAATCACTTTTTTTAATTCTTTTTTTCTTTTTTTTTCTTCCTTTCTTTTTGAACCTCTTTTTTTTTTTTTTAAGATTTCATTTTTTCATTTATTTGCCAGAGACAGAGGGAGAGAGAGCAAGCGAGCACAGGCAGACAAAGAGGCAGGCAGAGGCAGAGGGAGAAGCAGGCTCCTCACCGAGCAAGGAGCCCAATGTGGGACTCGATCCCAGGACCCTGGGATCATGACCCGAGCCGAAGGCAGCCGCTTAACCAACTGAGCCACCCAGGCATCCCTTGAACCTCTTTTTATCCCCAAATCAGAAGAGATCCCAATCTCTTCAATCTCTTCTTTTAATTCTTTTAAATTCTTGATTAAATTATTAATTCAATCTCTTTTTTTAATTCTTTTTTTTCTTTCTTTCTTTTTGAACTTCTTTTTTATCCTCAAATCAGAAGAGATCCCAATCAAAAGAGATTGGGAGATCCCAATCAGAGGAGATCCCTCACCCGATCGTGAGGGGGGAGAAACCCCCCTCATGATTTGGGATCTCTTCTGACTTGGTTAAAGCATGTTTTCCTGGGATTGTTGCCACCCTTTTAGTATTTTAATTGCTCCTTCATATACTCTTAGCTGGACAAAATGACAAGGTGGAAAAATTCACAACAACAACAAAAAAAGAAAAAGAGGCAGTACCTAAGGCTCAGGACCTAATCAATACAGACATTGCTAATATGTCAGATCTAGAGTTCAAAATGACAATTCTCAAGGTTCTAGCCAGGATTGAAAAGGCATGGAAGATATTAGAGAAACCCTCTCCAGAGATATAAAAGCCATTTCTGGAGAAATAAAAGAACTAAAATCTAACCAAATTGAAATAAAAAAAGCTATTAATGTGGTGCAATAAAAAATGGAGGCTCTCACTGCTAGGATAAATGGGGAAGAAGAAAGAATTAGTGATATAGAAGACCAAATAACAGAGAATAAAGAAGCTGAGCAAAAGAAGGACAAACAGCTACTGGACTATGAGGGGAGAATTCGAGAGATAAGTGACACCATAAGACGAAACAACATTTAAATAATTGGAATTCCAGAAGAAGAAGAAAGAGAGAGGGGAGCAGAAGGTATATTGGAGAGAATTATCGGGGAGAATTTCCCCAATATGGCAAAGGGAACGAGCATCAAAATTCAGGAGGTTCAGAGAACGCCCCTCAAAATCAATAAGAATAGGCCCACACCCCGTCACCTAATAGTAAAATTTACAAGCCTTAGTGACAAAGAGAAAATCCTGAAAGCAGCCCGGGAAAAGAAGTCTGTAACATACAATGGTAAAAGTATTAGATTGGAAGCTGACTTATCCACAGAGACTTGGCAGGCCAGAAAGAGCTTGCATGATATTTTCAGAGCACTAAACGAGAAAAACATGCAGACAAGAATACTATATCCAGCTAGGCTATCATTGAAAATAGAAGGAGAGATTAAAAGCTTCCAGGACAAACAAAAACTGAAAGAATTTGCAAACACCAAACCAGCTTTACTGGAAATACTGAAAGGGGTCCTCTAAGCAAAGAGAGAGCCTACAAGTGGTAGATCAGAAAGGAACAGAACAATATACAGTAACAGTCACCTTACAGGCAATACAATGGCACTAAATCATATCTCTCAATAGTTACCCTGAATGTTAATGGGCTAAATGCCCCAATGAAAAGACACAGGTTATCAGAATGGATAAAAAAACAAAACCCATCTATATGTTGCCTCCAAGAAACTATATTAATCCCGAAGACAACTCCAGATTTAAAGTGAGGGAATGGAAAAGAATTTACCATGCTAATGGACATCAGAAAAAAGCAGGAGTGGCAATCCTTATATTAGATCAATTATATTTTAAGCCAAACACTATAATAAGAGATGAGGAAGGACACTATATCATACTCAAAGGGTCTGTCCAACAAGAAGATCTAACAATTTTAAATATCTATGCCCCCAATGTGGGAGCAGCCAACTATATAAACCAATTAATAACAAAATCAAAGAAACACATCAACAATAATACAATAATAGTGGGTGACTTTAACACTCCCCTCACTGAAATGGACAGATCATCCAAGCAAAAGATCAACAGGGAAATAAAGGCCTTAAATGATACACTGGATGAGATGGACATCACAGATATATTCAGAACATTTCATCCCAAAGCAACAGAATACACATTCTTCTCTAGTGCACATGGAACATTCTCCAGAATAGATCACATCCTCGGTCCTAAATCAGGACTCAACCAGTATCAAAAGATTGGGATCATTCCCTGCATATATTCAGACGACAATGTTCTGAAGCTGGAACTCAACCACAAGAGGAAGTTTGAAAGAACCCAAATACATGGAGACTAAACAGCATCCTTCTAAAGAATGAATGGGTCAACCGGGAAATTAAAGAAGAATTGAAAAAAAAATTCATGGAAACAAATGATAATGAAAACACAATGGTTCAAAATCTGTGGGACACAACAAAGGCAGTCCTGAGAGGAAAATATATAGCAGTACAAGCTTTTCTCAAGAAACAAGAAAGGTCTCAGGTACACAACCTAACCCTACACCTAAAGGAGCTGGAGAAAGAACAAGAAAGAAACCCTAAGCCCAGCAGGAGAAGAGAAATCATAAAGATCAGAAAAGAAATCAATGAAATAGAAACCAAAAAACAATAGAACAAATAAACGAAACTAGGAGCTGGTTTTTTGAAAGAATTAATAAAATTGATAAACCCTTGGCCAGACTTATCAAAAAGAAAAGAGAAAGGACCCAAATACATAAAATCATGAATGAAAGAGGAGAGATCACAACTAACACCAAAGAAATACAAACTATTATATGAACATACTATGAGCAACTCTACGCCAACAAATTTGACAATCTGGAAGAAATGGATGCATTCCTAGAAACATATAAACTACCAATATTGAAACACGAAGAAATAGAAAGCCTGAATAGACCCATAACCAGTAAGGAGATTGAAACAGTCATTAAAAATCTCCAAACAAACAAAAGCCCAGGGCCAGACGGCTTCCCGGGGGAATTCTACCAAACACTTAAAGAAGAACTAATTCCTTTTCTCCTGAAACTGTTCCGAAAAATAGATATGGAAGGAAAACTTCCAAACTCATTTTATGAGGCCAGCATCACCTTGATCCCAAAACCAGACAAGGATCCCATCAAAAAAGAGAGCTATCGACCAATATCCTTGTTGAACAAAGATGTGAAATTCTCAACAAAATACTAGCCAATAGGATTCAACATTACATTAAAAGGATTATTCACCACGACCAAGTTGGATTTATTCCAGGGCTGCAAGGTTGGTTCAACATCTGCAAATCAGTCAATGTGATACAACACATCAATAAAAGAAAGAAAAAGAACCATATGACATTCTCAATAGATGCTGAAAAAAGTATTTGACAAAGTACAGCTTTCGTTCCAGATCAAAACTCTTCAAAGTGTAAGGATAGAGGGCACATACCTCAATATCATCAAAGCGACCTATGAAAAGGCCACTGCAAATATCATTCTCCATGGAGAAAAACTGAAAGCTTTTCCACTAAGGTCAGGAACACGGCAGGGATGTCCATTATCACCACTGCTATTCAACATAGTACTAGAAGTCCTAGCCTCAGCAATCAGACAACAAAAGGAAATTAAAGGCATCCAAATCGGCAAAGAAGAAGTCAAATTTTCACTCTTCGCAGATCATATGATACTCTATGTGGAAACCCCAAAAGACTCCACTCCAAAACTGCTAGAACTTGTACAGGAATTCAGTAAAGTGTCAGGATATAAGATCAATGCACAGAAATCAGTTGCATTTATCTACATCAACAACAAGACAGAAGAAAGAGAAATTAAGGAGTCAATCCCATTTACAATTGCACCCCAAACCACAAGATACCTAGGAATAAACCTAACCAAAGAGGCTAAGAATCTATACTCAGAAAACTATAAAGTACTCATGAAAGAAATTGAGGAAGACACAAAGAAATGGAAAAATGTTCCATGCTCCTGGATTGGAAGAATAAATATTGTGAAAATCTCTATGCTACCTAAAGCAATCTACTCATTTAATGCAATTCCTATCAAAGTACCATCCATCTTTTTCAAAGAAATGGAACAAATAATTTTAAAATTTATATGGAACCAGAAAAGACCTCGAATAGCCAAAGGGATATTGAAAAAGAAAGCCAAAGTTGGTGGCATCACAATTCCGGACTTCAAGCTCTATTACAAAGCTGTCATCATCAAGACAGCATGGCACTGGCACAAAACAGACACACAGATCAATGGAACAGAATATAGAGCCCAGAAATAGACCCTCAACTCTATGGTCAACTAATCTTTGACAAAGCAGGAAAGAATGTCCAATGGAAAAAAGACAGCCTCTCTAATAAATGGTGTTGGGAAAATTGGACAGCCACGTGCAGAGAAATGAAATTGGACCATTTGCTTACACCACGCACAAAAATAGATTCAAAATAGATTAAGGACCTCAATGTGAGAAAGGAATCCATCAAAATCCTTGAGGAGAACACAGGCAGCAACCTCTTTGACCTCAGCCACAGCAACATCTTCCTAGGAACATCGCCAAAGGCAAGGGAAGCAAAGGCAAAAATGAACTATTGGGATTTCATCAAGATCAAAAGCTTTTGCACAGCAAAGGAAACAGTTAACAAAACCAAAAGACAACTGACAGAATGGGAGAAGATATTTGCAGACGACATATCAGATAATGGACTAGTGTCCAAAATCTATAAAGAACTTAACAAACTCAACACCCAAAGAACAAATAATCCAATCAAGAAATGGGCAGAGGACATGAACAGATGTTTCTGCAAAGAAGACATCCAGATGGCCAACAGACACATGAAAAAGTGCTCCATATCACTCGGCATCAGGGAAATACAAATCCAAACCGCAATGAGATATCACCTCACATCAGTCAGAATGGCTATAATCAACAAGTCAGGAAATGACAGATGCTGTCGAGGATGCGGAGAAAGGGGAACCCTCCTACACTGTTGGTGGAAATGCAAGCTGGTGCAACCACTCTGGAAAACAGCATGGAGGTTTCTCAAAATGTTGAAAATAGAACTGCTCTATGACCCAGCAATTGCACTACTGGGTATTTACCCTAAAGATACAAACGTAGTGATCCAAAGGGGCACGTGCACCCGAATGTTTATAGCAGCAATGTCCACAATAGCCAAACTATGGAAAGAACCTAGATGTCCATCAACAGATGAATGGATCAAGAAGATGTGGTATATATACACAATGGAATAGTATGCAGCCATCAAAAGAAATGAAATCTTACTATTTGCGACAACATGGATGGAACTAGAGCATATCATGCTTAGCGAAATAAGTCACGCGGAGAAAGTCAACTATCATATGATCTCCCTGATATGAGGAAGTGGTGATGCAACATGGGGGCTTAAGTGGGTAGGAGAAGAATCCATGAAACAAGATGGGATAGGGAGGGAGACAAACCATAAGTGACTCTTAATCTCATGAAACAAACTGTGCTTTGCTGGGGGGAGGTGGGTTGGGAGAAGGGGGGTAGGGTTATGGATACTGGGGAGGGTATGTGCTTTTGGGTAAATTGGAAGGGGAGGTGAACCATGAGAGACTATGGACTCTGAAAAACAATCTGAGGGGTTTGAAGTGGCGGGGGGTTGGGAGGTTAGGCTACCAGGTGGTGGGTATTATAGAGGGCATGGCTTGCATGGAGCACTGGGTGTGGTGAAAAAATAATGAATACTGTTTTTCTGAAAATAAATAAATTGAAAAAAAAAAGAAAAAAAAAAACTCTTCATCCACATAAAGTTAAATACATTTTTGGCGGGCTGATGTTTTGAGAACAGAAGAATAAAGACTATACATAAAAAGTAAAAAAAAAAAAAAAAAAAAAAAAAAAAAAAAAAAAAAAAAGAAAGTTCCCCATATGGAGACTAGAGAGGTTCTTTTTGGTGCCTCAGAAAAGCTACATATGCTGGTCTACGAAACCAGTCCTCTGAGGAGGGACATATGAAAGCAAATCTAGGGTTCAGATTAGGGTCTAGAAGCCTGTCCGTTTCAATCTTCTGTCTCTGGGGACACTGTGGAGTGTCTAAGTGGAGATAGTTGCTCAGCTTGTGTCAGAGTGCACCTCAGAGTCCAGGGCAGCCTACACTATTGGATTGGCCTCATGGGCCTTGGAGGTTTTTCCTAACCTGTAGGGTTATGGTCAATGGATTGGGCACAGCTTCCATGGAGAGGACAGGCACAGTCATTTGGTGTGTCTCCATAGGCCTTATCCTGAAGGGTGTGTGGGACCGGGCTGTGGGCACAGAACTCTGAAAACACAAACTCGGCTTAGGTGTGGCGTGAGGTGATGGTAGGCCAGATCTACAGACCACGAGGGAAGCTCCTCGGCCTATGAAAGAAGGGTGAGTGGGAGGCGTTCTCTAAGGCTTTTGTCTGTGGCTGTTCTGTCCAGGATAGCCATGGATTATAGGGGTGGCCTCAGGGACTATGGACGAGTAACCCTCTCGGGAATTTGGCCCAGCTCCCAAGAGTTTGGGATCATTTTGTGGCAAGGGTGGAGTCCTGTTGTTTGGCTCAGGTGTCTCTACAATAGAGGGATTCCAGGGCAGAGCCCCCGGTACCGGCGACTGGAAAACTCAAACTCCGGTGAGGATTGGGAGCATAGGGACTTGGCAAGTCCCATATGCGGGCTCTTGGTCCAGGTCCCGAGAGGCCTTACTTCGACATGGGGCTCACGCTGAGGGTCATAATGCGAGTTTGTGCCCAAGGCGGCACTCAAGGTTGGACGTGGCCTCAGGTGCCATGAAGGTTTCTCCTACACTGAAGGTGTGAATCCATGCCAACAGAAAGCTTTAGAGCCATGGGGAAGGCAGAGTTCTGATTTGTGCTTCAGGTACCCAACTGTGTAGGGATTTGATATAATGTCTAGGTTCAGATGTCTGAAAACCCAGGTTGGGAATAGATGAATGCCTAAGGCCATGGTATGTCCATTATGCTAAGTGTGCACCCAGCTGTCTCCTTGTCTGTCTAGACGTCAGGCCTCAGGCTGTGCCAGACAGAGCATTAGTGCCCAGGTCAGCCTATCCAACTGGGGTGCAGTCGAGGCCTGAACAGGTTGATCCTCATTTGGGGTTTCTGGAGAGCCCCATAGGGCTATGTTATTCTTCTGGTGAGTAGGCAGAGGGCTGCATTATTGCTCCAGAATCCCCAGTCTGGAGGGATTGTTTGCCAGTAATGTGAGGAAGGAAGTCTGAAAACACAAGCTAGCATTAGGTTTGGGGCCGAGGGCAGGGCAGGCCCACTCGGCAAAGGCTGAATCGAGATCTCCTGCATCTGAGGACATGGCAAATATGAGAGGTCGCCTCAGGCTAGAGTTTGTGTCCATCAAGTCCCCTTCCTGAAGGGGGTGGGGACTTCATGAGGCCAGGGAGGTTTCCCTACGATGGGAGTTATGAGCTACTCCAAGCCTCAAGGTTTTCTTATGCAGGACAGTCGAGTACTATTGCACGGTTCCAGGACGCCCCTTACGGAAAGACTCGAGAACACGGGTCTAAGCATGGATGCCTGAAAACGCCACCTCACATTCCCACTGTTCATTCGGGACAAGGCAGGCTCAATCTGTGTGCTCTTGGGCGAGCTACCCAAAGGGCTGAGTTGAAATGGACTCTCCTGGGGATAGGTTATAATGTGTGTTGATGGCCATGGAACCCTTTGAATGTGGCAGTGGCTCAGGGACTATGCAGGATTCTCCATCCTGAAGGGTTTGACACAGCTCCAACAAGTAAGCTCCCCATGTGGAGACGAGAGGTGTTCTGTTCGGTGCCTCAGGAAAGTCCCATATGCTTGACTTTGAACCCAGGCTTCTGAGGAGTTACAACTGGAAACCAAAGCAAGAGTTCAGATTAGGTCCTAGGGGCCTGTCTGGTTCAATCTTCTGTCCCTGAGGACATTTGTCTGCATGCCTGCATGGAGGTAGTTGCTTAGCTTGTGTCAGAATGCCCCTGTTTGTCCAGGGCAGCATACAGTAGTGGGATGTTCTCAGGGGCCTTGAGATTTCTCCTCTTCTGAAGGGTTGTGGCCAATGGAATGGGCACAGTTTCTTAGGAGAGAGCAGTCACAGTTCTGTGGTATGGCTCCAGAGGACCTAACCTGGAAGCTGTGCTTGTCAGGGCTGTGGGGATAGATGTCCGAAAACACAAACTTGGCTCAGGTTTGGGGCCAAGGTTATGCCAGGCCTGATCTTCAGTCCGTGAGGGGAGCTCCTCTGGATATGAAAGGAGGGCGATTGAGAGGCGTTCACTCAGGCTTTTGTCTCGGTGTTGTGTCCACAATGGCCGTTTAATGTAGGGTTTGCCTCATGGGCCGAGGAAGAGTCTCCCTTTCTGGGGATTGGACAAGCTCCCCAGTGTTTGGGGTCATTCTGTAGGAAGGGAAGAGTACTGTTTTCTTCCACAGGTGTCCCCTAAGTAGAGGGATTCTAGAGCAGAGCAATGGGTACTGACAACTGGAATACCAGCCATCTGGTTAGGCCTGGGTGCCTATGGGCATGGCAAGCCCCATATGAGGGCTCTTGCTCCAGCCACTGAGATGCATTGCTTGATTAAGGGACTGACGCTGAGGGTCACAATGCGTGTTTGTGCCCAAGGCTGCCCTCGAGCATGGGCGTGGACGAGCCATGCAGTTTTCTCCTACACTGAAGGTTTGACTCACTGCCAACAGCAAGGTTTCTTGTCATGGGGAAGGAAGAGTTCTGACTTGTGTGTCAAGTTCCCCCCTGTGCAGGGACTGGAGATAAGGTCTATGTTCCGATGCCTGAAAACCCAGTTGGGCAGGGATGATGGCTTAAGGGCTTGGCGGGTCCAATGTGCTTGGTTTGCAGCCAGCTGTCTCGGTGTCTGTTGGAAGGTCTGGGCTTGTGCTATGTAAGACAGAGCATTAATGGTTAGGGTAGTCTATGCAATTAGGGTGTTGCCGAGGTCCTAGCAGTTTGATCCTCATTTGGGGTTTCTGGGCAACAGTATAGACAATGTTTTTCTTCTGGGGAGCAGGTAGAGTGCTTCATTGTGACCCCAGAATTCCCATTCGCGAGGGCTTATTGGCCAGGAGTGTGAGGACGGAAGTCTGAAAAAACACGCTTGGCTGAGGTTTGGGGCAAAGGGAACAGCAGGCCCACTCTGCAGAGGCTAAATCGGGATCTCCTGCATCTGGATTCAGGGTGATGATCAACGTTGGATGATACTGGAGTTTGTGTCCGTGATGGTCCCTTCATGAAGCGGGGGCTTCATGGGGCCAAGGCGGCTTTCCCACACTGAGTTTGTGAGTTGCTCCAAACCACAATATTTCCTTCTGCAGGACAGTCGAGTCCTTTTGGATGGCTAAAAGGACGTCCCATACATAAGGACTGGAGAACAGGGCTTGAAGGATTGATGCCTGTATAGCATACCTCGCATTCCCATTGACTATTTGCGACAAGACATGTTTGATTTGCTGGCTCTGGGGCAAGCTACCCAGGGTGCTGAGTTGAAATGGACTCTACTGAGGATGGGTCATAATGTGGGTTTGTGTGCATGGAGACCTTAGAATGTGCTGGTGTTTCAGGGGCCCTTCAGAATTTGCCTACCTGAAGGGTTTGATACATCTCCAATAAGAAAGCACCCCATGTGGAGATGAGAGAGGTTCTGTTTGGTGCCTCGAGAAAGCCCATTATGCTGTTCTTCGAACCCAGGCCTCTGAGGAATGACACCTGGAAACCAAAGGAAGAGTTCAGATTAAGCCTCGGGACCTGACTGGTTCAGTCTTCTGCCTCTGCAGACATCTGTCTGCTTGTCTGCATGGATATAGTTGATCAGCTTTTGTCAGAATGTCCCTGTTTGTCCACTGTGGCTTAGAGTAGTGGGATGTCCCTAGTGGCCTATACAGTTCAATCATTTTTTTTTTATGTGGACATCTGTTTATGGGTCTGAGTGGAGGTAGTTGTTCAGCTGTTGTCAGATCGGCCCGTTTGTCCTAGGCGGCCTACATTACTGGAATCGCCTCGGTGACTTTGGAGGTTTCTCTTAATTTGCAAGGTTGTTTCCAATGGAATGGGCAGAATTCCTTTGGAAAGGGAAGGCACAGTTTTGATGTGTGGCTCCAAGGGCCTAAGCGTGGAGGGTGTGTGGGTAATAGCTGTGGGGACAGAAGTCTGAAAACACAAGCTCGGCTTAGGTTTGGGGACATAGGTATGGCAGGCATGATCTACAGACCGTGAGGAGAACTCTTCAGGATATGAACAAATGGCGAGTGTGAGGCGCTTGCTCAGGCTTTTGTCTCTGGATCTTGTGTCAACAATGGCCGTGGAATGTCGGGGTGGCCTCATGGGCCATGGACCAGTCTCCCTCTCTGTGGATTTGGCCTGATACCACGTGTTTTGGGTAAATCTGTGGGATGGGATGAGTCATTCCTGTTTTGTTACCTCAGGTTTCCCACCAAAAGAAGGAATCCAGAACAGAACCCTGGTGAGGGGGGACTGGAAAACCCGACCTCTGGTTAAATATTGGGGCATAGGGTGATGGCAAGTCCAATATACCGTCTCTTGTTCTAGACTCTGAAAGGCCTTACTTGAGCACAGGCCTCACGCTGAGAATCCCAATGTGTGTTTCTGCCCTCGCAGCACTCAAGCAACCAAGCCTCAGGAAACACCCATATGCTGATATTGGAAACCAGGCCTCTGAGGAGAGATACATGGAAACCAAAGCAATGGATCCGATTAGGGCCTAGGGGTATGTCCGGTTCAATCTTCTTCTCTGGGGACATCCATCTATGGTATGAGCGGAGATAGATGCTCAGCTGTTGTCAGACTGCCCATGTTTGTACCGGACAGCCTACACTCTTAGGATGGCCTTGGGGACTTTGGAGGTTTCCCCTAATTTGTACGATTGTAGACAATGGAATGGGCAGAATTCCCATGGAGTGGGCAGGCACAGTCTTGATATGTGGCTCCAGGGGCTCCACCCTGTAGGTTGTGTGGGCCAGGGCTGTGGGGACAGAAGTCTGAAAACACAAACTCAGCTTAGGTTTGGAGACATAGGTATGGCAGGCCCAATCTACAGACTGTGAGGAGAACTCTTCAGGATATGAAGAAAGAGGGAGGGTGAGGCACTTATTCAGGCTTTTGTCTCTGGATTTTGTGTCAGCAATGGCCGTGGAATGTCGGGGAGGCCTCATGGGCCATGGACGAGTCTTCCTCTGTGTGGATTTGGCACAATCCCAATTGTTTAGGGTCAATCTGTTGGATGGGAGGAGTCCTTTCAGTTTTGTTAACTCAGGTGTCCCACCAAAAGAGGGATTTCAGAGCAGAGCCCTGGGTAGGGGCGAATGGACCACCTGAATTATGGTTAACAATTGGGGTCTAGTGGCATGGCAAGCCCAATAGGCCGTCTCTTGGTCCAGCCACTTAGAGGCCTTACTTGAGGACTGGGCTCATGCTGAGGGTCACAATGTAAACAAGGAGGTCCTCAATCATGGGCGAGGCCTCATGGGCCACACTGGTTTCAACTACACTGAAAGTTGGACAACATGCCAAACACAGGGTTTCTTGCCATGGGGAAGGAGTTCTGATTTCTGCATCATGTCCAAACAAGGGCAGTGATTGGTGATAAGATCTAGGTTCTAAAGTCTGAAACCCAAGTTTTGAAGAGATGACGACCTAAAGCCATGACAGGTCCATTGAGTTCAGTGTGCTGCCAGCTGGCTGGGTGTGGGCCGGGAGTTCCAGGCTCAGGCTGTATCAAAAAGGGCATTAGTTCCCATGGCACCCATTATAATTGGGATAAAGTCTAGTGGTATGCAGGTTGATCCTCATTTGGGGTTTCTGGGTAGCCACAAGGGCAATGTTTTTCTTCTGGAGGGCAGGCAGAGTGCAGCATTATAGTTCTGGAATTGCCAAACTGGAGGGCTTGTGGGCTAGGTGTGTGAGGACGGAAGTCTGAGAACACAAGCTAGGCATAGATTTCTGGGCGAGGGCACGGCAGGCTCACTCTGCAGAGCTGAATCTAGATCTCATGCATCTAAAGTCAAGGGTGAGGATCAGACGATGGTTCATCTTGTAGTTTCTGTCCCTCATGGCCCCTTCATGAAGGGGGTGGTGGATTACGAGTCCATGGAGGTTTTCCCATGATGGAAGTTGTGAGATGCTCCAAACCACCAAGATTCTTCTGCGGGACCATTGAGACTTGTTGTTTGGCTCCAGGAATTTCCATATGGAACGATTCCCAGGTGGGTTCTAAGGATGGATAGCTGGGCAGCCTGCCTCTCATTCCAATTGTCTCCTAGTGACAAGACATGTTAGATCTGCTGGATCTGGGGGAGCAACCGAGGGGGATGAGTTGAAATGGACTCTCTTGCGGATGGGTCCTAATGTGGGTTTGTGTCCATGGATACCTTGGAATGAGATGGTGGCCCAGAGCCCTGAAGGGTTCTCCTAACCAGAGGCTTTGACACAGCTCCAATGTGCAAGTTCCCATGTGGAGACGAGATTTGCTCCGATGGGTGCCTCAAGAAACACCATATGCTGGTATTGGAATCCAGGCCACTGAGGAGAGATACCTGGAAACCAAAGCAATGGATCCGAATAGGGCCTAGGGGCCTGTCCGTTCCAATTACTTCTGGATACATCTGTCTACGAATCTGATTGCAGGTAGGTGCTCAGATGGGCTCAGATTGCCCCTGTTTGTCCTGGGCAGCCAACACTATTGGGATGGCCTCAGGGACTTCGGAGGTTTATCCTGTTTGTAGGGTTGTGGCCAATGGAATGGGCAGAATTCCCTTAGAGAGGGAAAGTACATTCCTCAGGTTTGGCTCCAGGGGCCTGAGCTTATAGGGTGTGTGTGCCAGGGCTGTGGGGACAGTTGTCTGAAAACACAACCTTGGTTTAGGTTTCAGGTCGTAGGTTTGGCAGGACTGAACTACAGACTGTGAGGAGATACTTTTGGGATATGAACAAAGGGCAAATGTGAGGTACTTGCTCAGACTTTTGTCTCTAGATATTGTGTCACCGATGGCTGTGGAATGTCCGGGTGCCCTCATGGGAAATGGACCAGTCTTCCTGTCTGAAGATTTGGCCCGAACCCAAGAGTTTGGGGTCATTCTGTGGGGTGGGAGGAATCCATTTTTTTTTTTTTTACCTTCGGTGTCCCACTGAGAGAGGGATTCCACAGCAGAGCCCTGGGGAGGGGCGACTGGACAACCAGAAATCTGGTTAAAATTTGGGGCATAGGGGCATGGCAAGCCCACTATGACGTCTAATGATCCATCCACTAAGAGGACTTCCTTGAGGACAGGACTTACGCTGAGGGTCACAATGTTTGTTTATGCCCTCGCCGCACTCAATCATGGGCGAGCCCTCATGGTGAATGCTGGTTTCTCCCACACAGAACGTTGTACCACCACAAGGTTTCTTGCCATGAGTAAGGAGAAATTCTGATTTCTGCATCACGTTCACCCCTTGGCAGGGTTTGGAGTGCAGGTCTAAGTTCTGAAGCCTGAAAAGCTAGGTTGGGAAGAGATGACGAGCTAAGGCCATGGTGGGTCCAATGTGCTCAGTGTGCGGTCAGCTGTCCGGGTGCTGGTCAGGAGGTCCAGGCTCAGGTTGTGTCAGACAGTGTATTAGTGCCCAGGTTAGACTACATAATTTGGGTACAGTAGAGTGCTGTGTATGTCTATCCTCATTTGGGGTGTCTGGGAAGCTCCATAGGGCAATATTTTATTCTGGAGGGCAGGCAGAGTGCTGCATTGTGGGTCCGGAAATGCCAAACATGAGGGCTTGGTGGCCAGGAGTGTGAGGACAGAAGTCTGAGAACACAAGCTAGACTTAGGTTTCAGGGCGAGAGCAAGACAGACACACTCTGCAGATCTGAATCAAGATCTCGTCCATCTGAAGTCAGCGCGAGGATCAGACGTTGGCTCAGGTTGGAGTTCCTGTCCATGATTTCCCCTTCAAAAAGTGGGGGGGATCACAAAGCCATCGAGGTTTTCCCAAGTTGGGAGTTGTGAGATGCTCCAAAATGCAAGGATTCCTTCTGCAGGACATTTGAGACCTGTTGGATGGCTCCAGGACATCCCATACAGAACGCCAGAGCAGAGTTCTAAGGATGGATGCCTGGCCAGCACGCCTTGGATTCCAATTTTCTCCTAGCAACAAGACAGGTTTGATCTGCTGGCTCTTGGGGAGCATCCAAGTGGACTCAGTTGAAATGGAATCTTTTGCAGATGGGTCCTAATGTGGGTTTGTGTCCATGGAGACCTTGGAATGGGTCGGTGGCACAGGAGCCCTGAATTTTCTTCTAACCAGAAGTTTTGAGACAGCTCCAAAGAGCACGTTTCCCATGTGGAGACAAGATTTGTTCTAATTGGTGACTCAGGAAACCCCCATATGCTGGTATAGGAAAGAAGGCCTCTGAGGAGAGATAACTGGAAACCACAGCAATGGATCTGATTAAGTCCTAGGGGCCTGTCCAGTTCAATCTTCTTCTCTGGTGACATCTGTCTATGGTATGAGTGGAGGTAGTTGCTCAGCTGGTGTCAGACCGCCCCTGTTTTTCCGGGTAACCAACACTATTGGGATGGCCTTGGATACTTGGAGGTTTCTCCTAATTTGTACGATTATGGACAATGGAATGGGCAGAATTCCCATGGAGTGGGAAGGCAAAGAACTTATGTGTGGCTCCAGGAGCCCCAGCCTGGAGGGTGTGTGGTCCAGGACTCTGGGGACAGATTTCTGAAAACACAAACTCAGCTTAGGTTTGGGGACGTAGGTAAGGCAGGCCCGATCTACAGACCGTAAGGAGAACTCTTCGAGATATGAAGAAAGGGCGAGTGTGAGGCGTTTTCTCAGGCTTTGTCTCTGGATTTTGTGTCAACGATGGCCGTGGAATGTCGGGGAGGCGACATGGGACATGGGCAAGTATCCCTCTCTGTGGATTTGGCCCAATCCCAATTGTTTTTGGTCAATCTGTGGGAGGGGAGGAGTCCTTTCAGTTTTGTTACCTCAGGTTTCCCACCAAAAGATGGATTCCAGAGCAGAGTCCTGGGGAGGGGTGACTGGACAACCAGAAATCTAGTTATAAATTGGGGATTAGGGGCTTGGCAAGCCCAATATGCATTCTAATGGTCCAGCCACTGAGAGGCCTTCCTTGAGGACAGAACTCACACTGAGGGTCACAATGCATGTTTATGCCTTCGTTGCACTCAAGAATGGGCGGGGACTTGTGGTGCCCGCTGGTTTCTCCTATACTGAACGTGGGACAACATGCCTACCACAAGTATTCTTGCCATGGGGAAGTAGTAGTTCTGATTTATGCATCTCATTCACCCCTGGGTTGTGATTGGAGATAAGGTCTAGGTTTTGATGTCTGAAAACCGAGGTTGGGAAGAGAAAATGACCTAAGGCCATGTTGGGTCCGATGTGTTCAGTGTGGAGCCAGCTGTCTGGGTGATGATCGAGAGCTTCATGCTCAGGGTGCGTCAGACAGGGCTTTAGTGCCCCGGGTAGATTGTATTATTGGGGTAAAGTCATGTGGCGTGCAGTTTGATCCTCATTAGGCCATTCTGGGTAGCCCCAAGGGCAAAGTTTTTCTTCTGGAGGGCAGGCAGAGTGCTGCATTTTGGATCCGACATTCCCAAACTGGATGCCTCGAGGGCGAGGAGTGTGAGGACGCAAGTCTGAACACATGTTAGGCCTAGGTTTCAGGGCAAAGGCATGGCAGGCTCCCTCTGTAGATCTGAATCGGGATTTCGTGCATCTGAAGTCAGGGCGAGGTTCAGACCTAGGTCAGGTTGGAGTTTCTGTCCATTATGGCCCCTTCATGAAGGGGTCAGCATCTCGAGTCCATGGAGGTTTACCCACGATGGGAGTTGGTAGATGCTCCAAACCGCAAGGATTCCTTCTGATCGACAATGAAGACCTGTTGGATCGTTCAGGACATCCCATACAGAACGACACAAGAATAGGGATCTAAGGATGGATGCCTGGGCAGCCCGCCTCGCATTCCAATTGTCTCCTAGCGAATAGACAGGTTTGATATTCTGGCTCTAGGAGAGCAACCGAGGGAGCTGAGTTGAAATGGACTCCCCTGTGGATGAGTCCTAATGTGGGTTTGTGTCCATGGAGACCTTGGAAGGGGAAGTGGCACCGGAACTCTGAAGGGTTCTCCTAAACAGAGGCTTTGACACACCTCCAACATGCAAGTTTCCCATGTGAAGATGAGATTTGTTCTGATGGGTGTCTCAGTAAACCCCCATATGCTGATATTGGAATCCAGGCCTCTGAGGAGAGATTCCTGGAAACCAAAACAAAGGATCCAATTAGGGCTTAGGGGCCTGTTCATTCCTATTTACTTCTGGGGACATCTTTCTATGGGTCAGAGTGCGGGTAGGTGCTCAGATGGGCTCAGATTGCGCCTGTTTGTCCTGGGCAGCCAACACTATTGGGATGGCCTCGGGGAATTTGGAGATTTATCTTATTTGTAGGGTTGTGGCCAATGGAATGGGCAGAATTCCCTTGAAGGGGCAGGTACAGTCCTCAGGTTTGGCTCCAGGGACCTGAGCCTGTAGGGTATGGGGGCCAGCGCTGTGGGGAGAGTACCTGAAAACACAAACTCGGCTTAGGTTTTGGCTCGTAGGTATGGCAGTATGGCAGGACTAATCTACAGTCCGTGAGCAGAACTCTTCGGAATATGAAGAAAGGGCAAGGGTGAGGTGCTTGCTCAGGCTTTTATCTCGATTCTGTGTCAACGGTGGCCGTGGAATGTCGTATAGGTCTCATGGGCCATGGACGAGTCTTCCTTTCTGTGGATTTGGTCTGATCCCAAAAGTTTGGGGTCATTCTGTGTGATGGAAGTAGTTCGTTTTGTTTTTTATATTGCTTCAGGTGTCCCACCAAAAGAGGGATTCCACAGCAGAGCTTTGGGGAGGGGCTACTGGACAACCAGAAATATTGTTAAAAATTGGGACCTAGGGGCATGGCAAGCCCATTATGACGTCTAATGGTCCAGCCACTGAGAGGACCTACTATAGGACAGGATTCACGCTGAGGGTCACAATGCATGTTTATGCCCTGGCATAAACCAAGCATGGGGCGGTGTCATGGAGAACGCTAGAATCTCCTAAACTGAACTTTGGAAGACAAGCCTACCTCAAGGTTTCTTGCCATGGGTAAGAAGGAGTACTGATTTTTGCATCACGTTGCCCCCGTGGCAGGGTTTGCAGTTAAGGTCTAAGTCCTGAAGCCTGAAAAGCTAGGTTGGGAAGAGATGACGAGCTAAGGCCATGGCGGGTCCGATGTGCTCAGTTTGCGGTCAGCTGTCTGGGTGTTGCTTAGGAGGCCCGGGCTCAGGTTGTGTCAGACAGTGTATTAGTGCCCAGGTTAGACTACATAATTTGGGTACAGTAGAGTGCTGTGTATGTCTATCCTCATTTGGGGTGTCTGGGAAGCTCCATAGGGCAATATTTTATTCTGGAGGGCAGGCAGAGTGCTGCATTGTGGGTCCGGAAATGCCAAACATGAGGGCTTGGTGGCCAGGAGTGTGAGGACAGAAGTCTGAGAACACAAGCTAGACTTAGGTTTCAGGGCGAGAGCAAGACAGGCACACTCTGCAGATCTGAATCAAGATCTCGTCCATCTGAAGTCAGCGCGAGGATCAGACGTTGGCTCAGGTTGGAGTTCCTGTCCATGATTTCCCCTTCAAAAAGTGGGGGGGATCACAAAGCCATCGAGGTTTTCCCAAGTTGGGAGTTGTGAGATGCTCCAAAATGCAAGGATTCCTTCTGCAGGACATTTGAGACCTGTTGGATGGCTCCAGGATGTCACATATGGAACGACGCCAGAGCAGGGTTCTAAGATTGGATGCCTAGGCAGCCCGCCTCTTATTCCAATTGTCTCCTAGCAACAAGACACGATCGATCTGCTGGCTCTGGGGGAGCATCCAATGGGGTTGAGTTGAAATGTAATCACCTGCGGATGGGTCCTAATATGTGTTTTTATCCATGGAGACCTTGGAATGGGGCTTTGGCACCGGGGTCCTGAAGGATTCTCCTAGTCAGAGGTTTTGACACAGCTCCAAAGAGCAAGTTTCCCATGTGGAGATGAGATTTTTTTCTGATGGGTACCTCAAGAAACAGCCATATGTTGGTATTGGAATCCAGGCCTCTGAGGAGAGATGCCTGGAAACCAAAACAATGGATCCGATTAGGGCCTAGGGGCCTGTTCATTCCAATTTACCTCTAGTGACATCTGCCTATGGATCTGAGTGCAGGTAGGTGTTCAGATGGGTTCAGATTGCCCCTGTTTGTCCTGGGCAACTTACACCACTGGCATGGCCCCAGGGAATTTGGAGTTTTATCCTATTTGTAGGGTTGTAGCCAATGGAATATGCAGAATTCCCTTGGAGAGGGCCTGTACAATCCTCAGGCTCGGCACCACGGGCCTGAGCCTATAGGGTGTGTGGGCGAGGGCTGTGGGGACAGTTATCTGAAAACACAAATTCGGCTTAGGATTCAAGTCGTAGGTATGGCAGGAATGATCTACAGACCGTGAGGAGATCTCTTCAGGATATGAACTAAGGGCAAGTGTGAGGCGCTTGCTCAGGCTTTTGTCTCTGGATATTGAGTCACCGATGGCCATGGAATGTCTGGGTGACCTCACGGGCAATGGACAAGTCTTCCTCTCTGGGGATGTGGCCCAATCCCAAGAGTTTGGGGTCATTCCATGCGATGGGTTGAATCTTTTTTTTTTTTTTTTTGACCTCAGTGTCCCACCAAAAGAGGGATTCCAGAGCAGTGCCCTGGGTAGGGGTAACTGTGTAAGGGTCGCCCCCTCCCAGAGGAACTTGCTTGTGGACCCTGAATGTAAGGGTGGGGCAGCCTGAGTGGAGACATCCAATCAGTGAGGTGTATGTATATACACTGGGGAAATTGGAATTCAATTGGCCACCTGTGTAGGGGCAGGGCTCAACCACCCCCCTAAAGGTTACTCTGCCAGGCTGTCATGGTGTGGCTGCAGGATAGTCAGCGGAGAGTCGGCGGAGAGCGGTGGAGTCGGCGGAGAGCAGGGGAGTCAACGGGGAATAGAAGAGCTGTAACAGCTCTTGTAAGAGCTATAACCGCCTCTGGAGGTCCAGCCTCGGGCGGCCCCGAAACCCTGCCCGCAGCTTCCAGCCTCCAGCGGCCCCAAGCCACCGCCTGCAGCTTCGAGCGGCCGCCTGAAGCTTCCAGCTTCCAGCGGTCCCTCCTCCGGCTGCCCCGAGCCACTGCCCGCAGCTTCCAGCCGCCGGTGGCCCCGAGCCGCCGCCCGCAGCCTCCAGCCTCCGGCGGTTCCGCCTCTGGTGGTCCCACCTCTGGCGGTCCCGCCTCTGGCGGCCCCGAGCCGCCACCTGCCGCCTGCAGCCTGCAGCCTCCGGCGGCCCTGCCTTCAGCAGACCCAAGCTCCCGAGACACCAGCAGTCCAGTGGTCAGCGGTCCCAACGCCTACAGCCCCTGGACGCCAGCCATCCAGTGGTCAGCGGTCCCAACGCCTACAGCCCCTAGATGCCAGTGGTCCCGAGGCGCAAGAAGCCCTGAGATGCCAACGGCCCCTAGACACCAGCAGCCTCGCCACAAAATGCCTCGCCACCCCGAACCACAAGTGGCCTTGTCAGCAGTTGTGGTTTCCTCTGGGTGGAAGCCTGGTCAGAGTAGCATCATGGGGAGCAGAGTCTGTGTCATCCGGGTTGTCCTCCTTGTCATTGTTGCTGTCATCGTTGCTTCTTCATCGTTGGGAGTGGCCTCATCCAGGAAGTGGTCTTGACCAGAACGGCCTCTTCTTGGGAGCGGCCTTGTCCGGGGAGCAACTTCATTGAGCAGTGGCCTTGTCTTGGGAGTGGCCTCTTCTTGGGAGCGGCTCCAATCATGGAGCGGCCTCATCTGTGGAGCAGCGTCATCTAGAGCGGCCTCGTCCGGAGTGGCCTTCTTGGAAGTGACCTTGTTGGCATCATCGTCACCGCCTTTTCATAAGAGGTAGCTCTGACTGGTCGTTTGATTCCTGATGCTTGGCTCAAAATAAAGTTTTGCTTGACCTTCGCTTTGTATCAATCTGGTGAAATTTGGGGCCTAGGGGCATGGCAAGGCCATTATGACGTCTAATGGTCCTGCCACTGAGAGGACTTTCTGGAAGACAGGACTCAGGCTCGGGGTCACAATGCGTGTTTTTGCCCTCACAGTACTCAAGCATGGGCGGGCCTCATGGTGAACACTGGTTTCTCCTACACTGAGCATTGGACAACATGCCAGCCACAGGGTTTCTGCCATGGGTAAGGAGGACTTCTGATTTATGCATCATGTTCCCCCCTTGGCAGGGTTCTGAATTAAGGTCTAATTTCTGAATCCTGAAATGCTAGGTTGGGATGAGATGACGAGCTAAGGCCATTGTGGGTCCTATGTGCTCAGTGTGTGGTCATCTGTCTGGGTGTTGGTCAGGATGTCTGGGCTCAGGCTGTGTCAGACAGTGAATTAGTGCCCAGTTAAGACTATATAATATGGGTACAGTAGAGTGCCTTGTAGGTCTATCCGCATTTGGGGTGTCTGGTAAGCTCCATAGGGCAACATTTTTCTTCTAGAGATGCAGTCAGAGGGCAGTCAGAGTGCTGCATTGTGGGTCCAGAATTGCCAAACTTGAGGGCTTGGGGTCCAGGAGTGTTAGGATGGAAATCTGAGAACACAAGCTAAACATAGGTTTCAGGGAGAGGGCAAGGCCGGCACACTCTGCAGAGCTGAATCGAGATCTCATGCATCTGAAGTCAGGGCGAGAATCAGGCGTTGGCTCAGGTTGGAGTTCCTGTCCATGATTTCCCCTTCACAAAGAGGAGGGGGCATCACAAAGCCATGGAGGTTTTACCATGATGGGAGTTGTGAGATGCTCCAAAACGCAAGGATTACTTTTGCAGGACATTTGAGAACTGTTGGATGGCTCCAGGACGTCCCATACGGAACATCGCCAGAGCAGAAATCTAAGGATGGATGCCTGGGCAGCCGGCCTCGCATTCCAATTGTCTCCTAGTGACAAGACAGGTTCGTTCTGCTGGCTCTGGGGGAGCAACTAAGGAGTTTGAGATGAAATGGAATCTCCTGTGAATGGGACCTAAGGTGGATTTGTGTCCATGGGGTCCTTGGAATGGGGCAGTGGCGCTGGAGCCCTGAAGGGTTCTCCTAACCGAGATTTTGAGACAGCTCCCAAGGGCAAGTTTCCCATGTGGAGGCAAGATTTGTTCTAATTGGTGCCTCAGGAAACCCCCTTATGCTTGTATTGGAAACCAGGCCTCTGAGGAGAGATACCTGGAAACCACAGCAATGGATCCGATTAGGGCCTAGGGGCCTGTCCACTTCAATCTTCTTCTCTGGTCACATCTGTCTATGGTATGAGTGGAGGTAGTTGCTCAGTTGTTGTCAGACCAACCCTGTTTGTCTGGTTCGCCTACACTATTGGATTGCCTCAGGGACTTTGGAGGTTTCTCCTAATTTTTACGATTATGGAGAATGGAATGGGCAGAATTTCTGTGGAGTGGACAGGCACAGACATGATGTGTGGCTCCAGAGGCCCCAGCCTGGAGGGTGTGTGGGCCAGGACTGTGGGGACAGATGTCTCAAAACACAAACTCAGCTTAGGTTTGGGGATGTAGGTTTGGCAGGCTCGATCTACAGCCCGTGAGGAGAATTCTTCGAGATATGAAAAAATGGCGAGTGTGAGGCACTTGCTCAGGCTTTTGTCTCTGGATTTTGTGTCAACGATGTCTGTGGAATGTCGGGGAAGCTTCATGGGCTTTGGACGAATGTTTCTCTGTGTGGACTTGGCCCTATTCCAATTGTTTATGGTCAATGTGTGGGATGGGAGGAGTCCTTTCAGTTTTGTTAACACAGGTGTCCCACCAAAAGAGGGATTCCAGAGCAGAGCCATGGGGGGGGCGACTGGACAACCAGAAATCTGGTTAAAAATTGGAGCCTAGGGGCATGGCAAGCCCAATATGCCTTCTAATCTTCCAGCCCCTGAGAGGCCTTCCTTGAGGACAGAAGTCACGATGAGCGTCACAATGCGTTTTAATACACTCGTTGGGCTCTATCATGGGCGGGGACTTATGGTGCACACTGGTTTCTCCTACACTGAATATTGGACAACATGCCAACCACATGTATTCTTGACATGGGGAAGTAGTAGTTCCGATTTCTGCATCTCATTCACCCCTGGGCAATGATTGGAGTTAAGGTCTAGGTTTTGAAGTCTGAAAACCGAAGTTGTGAAGAGATGACCACCTAAGGCCATGTCGGGTCCGATGTGCACAGTGTAGAGCCAGCTGTCGGGGTGTTGGTGGGGAGGTTCAGGCTCAGCCTCTGTCAGACAGGGCACTAGTTCCCAGGGTAGATTGTATAATTGGAGTACATTCGAGTGCTGTGCAGGTTGATCCTCATTTGGCATTTCTGGGTAGCCCCAATGGCAAAGTTTTTCTTCTGGAGGGAAGGCAGAGTGCTGCATTTTGGCTCCTGAATTCCTAAACTGGATGACTTGTGGGTGAGGAGTGTGAGGACAGAAGTCTGAGAACACATCTTAGGCATAGGTTTTGGGGTGAGGGCATGGCAGGCACCCTCTGCAGATCTGAATCGGTATTTCGTGCATCTGAAGTCATGGCAAGGTTCAGACTTAGGCTCAGGTTGGAGTTTCTGTCCATGATGGCACCTTCATGAATGGGGCGGGGTGATCACGAGGCCATGGAGGTTTTTGTCTGGATTTTGTGTCAACAATGGCGGTGGAATGTCGCGGTGACATCAATCAGAACAAATTAGGAGAAAACTCTCACAACCCCAAGGCTTTCCTAAGAGTGTAGG
The DNA here is from genome assembly GCF_020171115.1 of Neogale vison. Lineage (NCBI taxonomy): Eukaryota > Metazoa > Chordata > Mammalia > Carnivora > Mustelidae > Neogale > Neogale vison. The sequence continues at coordinate 185,211,959 of NC_058093.1, read as the reverse complement.
CCGCCCGGGACAAATAGGGGCTATCTGCCACCAGCTGAGCAACTACCACCACTCAGACCCGGAGACAGACATCCCCAGAGTAGAAGTTTGAACTGGACAGGCCCCTAGGACCTCATCAGATTCATTGTTTTGATTTCCAGCCATCTCTCCTCAGAGGCCTGGTTTCTAATAGCCATGTATGCGGCTTTACTGCGGCACTCATCAGAACAAATCTCGTCTCCATATGGATAACTAGCACGTGGGAGCTCTGTCAAAACCTCTGATTAGTAGAAACCTTCAGGACTCTGCTGCCACCGCCCCATTCCAAGGTCCCCATGGACACACACCCACATTAGGACCCATCCACAGGTGAGTCCGTTTTAACTCAGCGCCCTCAGTTGCTCTCCCAGAGGCAGCAGATCAAACCTGTATTATCGTAAGGAGAAAATTGGAATGAGAGGCGGGCAGCTCAGGCATCCATTCTTAGAACCCTGCTCTGGAGTCATCCCTATGGGAAGTCCTGGAGCCATCCAACAGGTCTCAATTGTCCTGCAGAAGGAATACTTGCGGTTTGGAGTATCTCACAACTCCCATCGTGGGAAAACTTCCATGGTCACATGATGCCCCTCCCCCTTCATGAAGGGGCCATCATGGACAGAAACTCCAACCTGAGCCAACGTCTGAGCCTCTTCCTGACTTCAGATGCACGAGATCTCGATTCTGCTCTGCAGAGTGTGCCTGCCGTGCCCTCACCCCCAAACCTACGCCTAACTTGTGTTGCCTGACTTCCGTCCTCTCACTCTTGGCCCACAAGCCCTCAGGATGGCAATTTCGGAGCCACAATGCAGCACTCTGCCTGCACTCCAGAAGATAAACGTTTCCCTATGGGGCTACCCAGAAACACCAAATGAGGATAAACCTGCACGCCACTCTACTGTACCCCAATTATACAGCCTACCCTGAGCACTAATGCCCTGTCTGACACAGCCTGAGCCCGGACTTCCCGGCCGACATCCAGACAGCTGGCCGCACAGTGAGTACATCAGACCCGCCATGGCCTTAGGTCGTCATCTCTTCCCAACCTCGTTTTTCAGGCTTCAGAACCTAGACCTTAACTCAATCAAGGCCCAGGGGTGAACCTGATGCAGAAATCGGAACTCCTCTTTCGCCGTGGCAAGAATCCTCATGGTTGGCATGTTTTCCAACGTTCAGTGTAGGAGAAACCAGCATGGCCCATGAGGCCCCACCCTTGTGTGAGAGCTGCATTGGACACAAACACGCATTGTGACCCTCAGCGTGAGTCCTGTCCTCAAGTAAGGCCTGTCAGTGGCCGGACCAAGAGCCGCATATGGGGCTTGCCATGCCCCTAGTCTCCCTTTCTTAATCAGAGGTCGGTTTGTCCATTTACCCCTCCCCAGGGCTCTGCTCTGGAATCCCTCTTTTGGTGAGAAACCTGAGGTAAAAAAACAGAACGGACTCCTCCCATCCCAGATAATCACCCCAACCTCCTGAGATCGGACCAAATCCCCAGAGATGGAGAGTCATCCATGGCCCATGAAGCCACCTCGACATTCCACGGCCATTGTTGACACAAAATCCTGAGACAAAAGCCTGAGCAAGCGCCTCACTCCAGCCCTTTGTTCATATCCCAAAGAGTTCTCCTCACAGTCTGTAGATTCTGCCTATCATACCTACGTCCCAAAACGTAAGCCAAGTTTATGTTTTCAGACTTCTTTCCCCACAGCACTGGCCCATACACCCTCCAGGCTGGGGCCCCTGGAGTGACACCTCAGGACTGTGCATGCATTCTCCAAGGGTATTCTGCCCATTCCATTGGCCACAACCGTACAAATTACGAGAAGCCTCCAAAGTGCCTGAGGCTATCCCAATAGTGTCCATGCAGACATATGTCCCCCGTGAAGAAGATTGAATCGTACACGACCCTAGGCCCTAATCGGATCCATTGCTTTGATTTCCAGGCATCTCCATAGAGGACTGGTTTCCAATACCAGTTTACGGGGGATTCCTGAGGCACCGATCAGAACACATCTCATCTCCACGTTAGAAACTTGCATGTTGGGTCTGTGTCAAAACCTCCGGTTAGGAGAATCCTTCAGGGCCCCAGAGCCACCACCCCATTCCAAGGTCTCCATGGACACAAACCCATATTATGACCCATCCTCAGGAGAGTCCATTTCAATACACCCCCCTCGGTTGCTCCCCCAGAGCCAGCAGATTGAACTTCTCTTGTCCCAAGGAGAAAATTGGAATATGAAGTGGGCTGCCCAGGGGTCAAATTTTAGAACACTGTTCTGGAGTTCCATATGGGACATCCTTAAGCCATCCAACATTTCTCAACCTTCCCACAGAAGGAATTCTAGTGGTTTGGAGAATCTCCAAACTCCCATCGAGGGAAAAACTCCATAACCTCGTGTTGCCCCACCCCCCTTCCTGAAGGGGCCACCTTGGACAGAAAATCCTCGTCCTGACTTCAGGTGTACAAGATCTTGATTCAGCTCTGTAGAGTGTGCCTTCAGTGCTTTTGCCCGGACCTATGCCTAGCTTGTGTTCTCAGACTTTAGTCCTCACACTCTGGGCCCACAAACCCTCCCGTTTGGCAAATCCAGAGCAATTATGCAGCAATCTGCCTGCTCTCCAGAAGAAAAACATTGCCCTCTGGGGCTACCCAGAGACCCCAAATGAGGATCAACCTGCACGCCACTCGACTGAACCCCAATTATATAGTCCACTCTGGGCACTAGTGCCCTGTCTGACTCAGCTTGAACCCGGACATACCGACAGACACCCAGACAGGTGACCACACACGAGCAAATCCGACCCGCCATGGTCTAAGCTTGTCATCTCTTCCCAACCTAGCTTTTCAGGCTTCAGAACTTAGACCTTAACTCCAAAACCTTCCAAGGGGTGAACGTGATGCAGAAATCAGAACTGCTCCTTCCCCATGGCAAGAAACCTTGTGTTTGTTATGTTGTCCAATGAACTGTGTAGGAGAAACCAGCATGTCCCTTGAGGCTCTGCCATGTTAGAAGGCAGCATTAGGCACAAACACACATAGTGACACTCAGCGTAAGCCCTGTCCTCAAGTAAGACGCCTCAGTGGCTAGACCAATAGCCAGCATATGGGACTTGCCATGCCCCTAGACCCCCAATCTTAACTAGAGGTCGGGTTGTCTGGTCGGCCCACGCAGGGCTCTGCTCTAGGAATTCCTCTTTTGGTGGGACACCTGTGGTAAAGAGAAAACAAAACAAAACCAGAACGGACTCCTCCCAACACACAGAATGACCCCAAACTCTTGGGATTTGGCTAAATCCCCAGAGAGGGAGACACGTCCATGTCACATGAGGCTACCTCGACATTGCATGGCTATCATTGACATAAAATCCAGAGACAAAAGCCTGAGCAAGCGCCTCACACTCGCCCTTTGTTCATATCCCAAAGAGTTCTCATGGTCTATAGATTGGGCCTGCCATACCTATGTCCCAAAACCTAAGCCGAGTTTGTGTTTTCAGAATTCTGTACCCATAGCCCTGGCCCACACACTGTCCAGGCTTGGAACCCTGGAGCCACACCACAGTACTGTGCCTGCCCTTTCCAAGGGAATTCTGCCCATTCCATTGGCCACAACCATATAAATTAGTAGAAACCTCCAAAGACCCCGAGGCCAGCCCAATAGTGTAGGCTGCCCAGAACAAACAGGGGCGATCTGACACCAGCTAAGCAAATACCTCCGCTCTGACCCATAGACAGATGTCCCCAGAGTAGAAGATTGAACCTGACAGGCCCCTAGGCCCTAATCAAATCCAATGCTTTGGTTTCCAGGCATCTCTCCCCAGAGGCCTGGTTTCCAATATCAGCATAAGGGGGTTTCTAGAGGGACCCATCAGAACACATCTCGTCTCCACATGGGAAACGTGCTCATTGCAGCTGTGTCAAAACATCCGGTTAGGAGAATCGTTCAGGGCCCCAGTGCCACGGCCTCATTCCAAGGGCTCCATGGACACAAACCCACACTGTAGCCCATTGCAGGATGCTCTTTACTCCCCCACAGCCAACCGATCGAACCTGTCTTGTCACAAGAAGACAATCGGAATGCGAGGCAGGCTTCCCAGGCATCTGTCCTTAGAACCGTGCTCTGGAGTCATTTCGTATGAGAGGTCCTGGAGGCATCCAACAGGTCTTAATTATACTGCAGAAGGAACCGTTACTGCATAGAGCATCGCAAATCTCCCATCGTGGGATAACCTTCTTTGCCCCATGATGCCCTGTCCCTTTCATGAAAGGGCCATCATGGATAGAAACTCCAACCTCAGCCAACGTCTGATCCTCACCCTGATTCAGAAGCACGAGATCTTGATTCAGCTCTGCAGAGTGTGCCTACCATGCACCCGCCTTGAAACATAAGCCTAGCTTCTGTTTTCGGACTTTCCTCCTCACGTTCGTGGGCCACAAGCCTTCCAGTTTCACAGTTCTGGAGTCACAATGCACCACTCTGCCTGCCCTCCAGAAGAAAAACGTTGCCCTATGGGGCTATGCAGAAACCCCAAATGAGGATCAACCTGCATTTAACTGGAATAGACCTCAATTATACAGTCTACCCCGGGTACTAATGTCCTGTCTGACACAGCCTGAGCCCACACCTCCCGACCGACACCCAGACAGCTGGCCACACACTGAGCACATAGGACCCACCAAAGCCATAAGTTGTCATCTCTTCCAACCTCGTTTTTCAGGATTCAGAACCTAGACCTTATCTCCAATCACTGCCCAGGGGTGAACATGATGTAGAAATAAGAACTCCTCCTTCCCCTTGGGCAGAAATCTTGTGGTGGGCATGCTGTCCAACGTTCAGTGTAGGAGAAACCAGCATGGCACATGAGGTCACGATCATGCTTGAGGGCTGCATTGGGCACAAAAACGGACTGTGACCCTCACCGTGTTTCCTGTCCCCAGGTAAGACCTGTCAGTGGCTGGACCAAAATCTCGCATATGGGGTTACCATGCCCCAAGCCCCCATTCTTAAATAGAGGTTGGTTTGGCATTTGTCACTCCCCAGGGCTCTGCTCTGGAATTCCTCTTTTGGTGGGACACCTGAGGTAAAAAAAACAAAACAAAACAAAACAAAACGGACTCTTCCCTTCCCAAAGAATGACCCCAAATTCTTGGGATCGGGGCAAATCCCCCAAGGAGAAAGACTCGTTCATTGCCCATGGGTCACCTGGACATTCCACGGCCATTGGTGACACAATATCTAGAGACAAAAGCCTGAGCAAGCTCCTCACACTCGTCCGTTGATCATATCATGAAGAGTTCTCACGGTCTGTAGATCAGTCCTGCCACAAATAAGACCCAAAACCTAAGCCAAGTTTTTGTTTTCAGACAACTGTCCCAAAGCCCTGGCCCCCACACCCTAAAGGCTCAGGACCCTGGAGCCAAACCTGAGGACTGTACCTGCACTCTACAAGGGAATTCTTCCCATTCCATTGGCCACAACCCTACAAATAAGATAAACCTCCAAAGACTCCAAGACCATCCCAATAGAGTTGGCTAACGAGGACAAACAGGGGCAATCAGAGCCCATCTGAGCACCTACCTGCATTCAGACACAAAGACAGATGTGCCCAGAGGTAAATTGGAATGAACAGGCCCCTAGGCCCTAATTAGATCAATTGCTTTGGTTTCCAGGCATCTCTCCTCAGAGGCCTGGATTCCAATACCAGTATATGGTGTTTCTTGAGGCACCCAACAGAACAAATTTCATCTCCACATGGGAAACTTTTGCCTTGCAGCTGTGTCAAAGCGTCAGGTTAGGAGAAGCCTTCAGGGCCCCGGTGCCACAGCCTCATTCCATGGTCTCAATGGATACAAACCCATATTAGGACCCATTCACAGGAGAGTGTATTTCAACTCAGCCCCCTCGGTTGCTCCCCCAGATCCAGCAGATCAACCTGTTTTGTCACTAGGAGACAATTGGAATGAGAGGCGGGCATCCCAGCCATCCATCCTTAGAACCATGCTTGGAGTCGTTCCGTATGGGAAGTTCTGGAGCCATCCAACAGGTCTTAATGGTCCCGCAGAAGAATCTTTGCAGTTTGGGGCATCTCACAACTCCCATCGTGGGAAAATCTCCATGGCCTCGTGATCACCCCCCCTTCATGAAGGGGCCATCAGGGACAGAAACTCCAACCTGAGCGATCGTCTGATCCTCACCCAGATTTCAGATGCACGAGATCTAGATTCAGCTCTGCAGAGTATGCCTGCTGTGCCCTCGCCCAGAAACCTAAACCTAGCTGGTGTCCTTAGACTTCCTTCCTCACACTCCTGGCCCACAAGCCCTCCAGTTTAGCGATTCCAGAACTACACTGCAGCACTCTGCCCTCAAGAAGAAAATCAACGCCCTCTGGGGCTACCCAGAAACCACAAATGAGGATCAACCTGCACGCCACTTGACTATGCCACAATATACAGGATGCCCTGGGCTCTAATGCCCTTTGTGACACAGCCTAAGCCTGGAACTCCTGATCCACACCCAGCCAGCTGGCCGCACACTGAGCACATCAGACCCGCCATGGCCTTACATTGTCATGTTTTTCCAACCTCAGTTTTCAGGCTTCAGAACCTAGACCTTATCTCCAATCACTGCCCAGGGTTGAACATGATGCAGAAATCAGAACTCCTTCCCCATGGCAAGAAACCTTGTGGTTGGCATGTTGTCCAACGTTCAGTGTAGTTGAAACCAGCATGCGCCATGAGGCCTCACCCATGCTTGAGGTCCGCGTTGGTCACAAACAGGCATTGTGACTCTCAGCGTGAGCCCAGTCCTAAAGTAAAGCCTCTCAGGGGCTGGACCAAGAGACGGCATATTGGGGTTGCCATGCCCCTAGGCCCCAATTTTTAACCATAGTTCGGGTTTACCATTTGCCCTTCCCAAGGGCTCTGTCTCAGAATACCTCTTTTGCTGGGAAACCTGAGGTAACAAAACTGAAAGGACTCCTCCCATCCTACAGACTCACCCAAAACAATTGGGATGGGGCCAAATCCAAAGAGAGGAAGACTCGTCCATAGACGATGAGGCCTCCCCTACAGTCCATGGCCATCGTTGACAGAAAATTCAGAGACAAAAGCCTGAGCAAGTGCCTCACACACGCCCTTTGTTCATATGCTGAAGAGTTCTCCTCACGGTCTGTAGATTGGACCTGCCATACCTACATCCCAAAACCTAAGCTGAGTTTGTGATTTAAGACATCTGACCACACAATCCTGGCCCACACACCCTCCAGGCTGGGGCCCATTGAACCACACATCAGGTCTTTGCCTGCCCACTCCTCGTGAATTCTGCCCCTTCCATTGTCCATAATCATACAAATTAGGAGAAAGCTTCAAAGTCCCTGCAGCCATTGCAATAGTGTAGGCCGCGGGGATAAACAGGGGAGGTGTGACACCAGCTGAGAAACTACCCACACTCATACCATAGAAGATGTCCCCAGAGAAGGAGATTGAACCGGACAGGCCCCTAGGCTCTAATCGGATCCAATGCTTTGGTTTCCAGGTATCTCTACTCAGAGGCTTGGTTTCTAATACCAGCATATGAGGGTTTCCTGCGGCATCCATATGAACAAATCTTGTCTCCACATGGGAAACTTGCTCTTTGAACCTATCTCAAAATCTCTGGCTAGGAGAATCCTTTAGGGCCCCAGTGCCACCGCCCTATTCCAAGGTCTCCATGGACACAAACCCACATTAGAACCTATCCGGAGGAGATTCCTTTTCGACACAGCCCCCTTGGTTGCTCCCCCAAAGCCAGCAGATCCAACCTGTCTTGTCACTAGGAGACAATTGGAATGCAAGGCGGGCTGCCCAGGCATCCATCCTTAGAACCCTGCCCTGGCATCGTTCCATATGGGATGTCCTGGAACCATCCAACAGGTCTCAAATGTCCTGCAGAAGGAATCCTTGCATTTTGGAGCATCTCACAACCCCCAACATGGGAAAACCTCGATGGCTTTGTGATCCCCCCACTTTATGAAGGTGAAATCATGGACAGGAACTCCAATATGAGCCAATGTCTGATTCTCGCCCTGACTTCAGATGCATGAGATCTCGATTAAGCTCTGCGGAAAGTGTGGCCGTTCCCTCGCCCTGAAACCTATGTCTAGCTTGGGTTCTCAGACTTCTGTCCTCCACACCTGCCCCCCAAGCCCTCAAGTTTGGCAATTCTGGACCCACAATGCAGCACTCTGCCTGCCCTCCAGATGAAAAATGTTGCCCTATGGAGCTTCCCCGACACCCCAAATGAGGATAGACCTATACAGCACTCTATTGTACCCAAATTATATAGTCTAACCTTGGCACTAATGCACTGTCCAACACAGCCTGAGCCCGGACCTCCTGACCAACACCCAGACAGATGACTGCCCACGGAGCACATCAGACACGCCATGGCCTTAGCTCATCATCTCTTCCCAACCTAGATTTTCAGGCTTCAGAACTTAGACCTTAACTCCAAAACCTGCCAAGGGGTGAACGTGAGGCAGAAATTAGAACTCCTCCTTACCCACGGCAAGAAACATTGTGGTTGGCATGTTGTCCAATGTTGAGTGTAGGAGAAACCAGCGCTCACCAGGAGGCTACGCCCATGCTTGAGTGCAGCCAGGGCATAAACACGCATTGTGACCTTCAGATTGAGTCCTGTCCTCTAGGAAGTCCTCTCAGTTGCTGGACCATTAGACATGATAATAGACTTCCCATGCCCCTAGACCCCAATTTTTAACGAGATTTCTGGTTGTACTGTTGCCCTTCCCAAGGGCTCTGCTCTGGAATTCCTCTTTTTGTGGGAAACCTGAGGTAAAAAAAAAAAACAAAACGGACTCCTCCCATCCCACAGAATGACCCCAAACTCTTGGTATCCCACCAAATACCCAGAGAGGTAGACTTATCCATTGCCCATGAGGTCACCTGGACATTCCACGGCCATCAATGACACAATATCCGGAGACAAAACCCTGAGCCAGCACCTCATACTCGCCCTTTGTTCATATCCTGAAGAGTTCTCCTCACGGTCTGTAGATCATTCCTGCCATACCTACGAACCGAAACCTAAGGTTAGTTTGTGTTTTCAGAAAACTTTATCCAAAGCCCTGGCCCCCACATCCTATGGGTCAGGATCCTGGAGCCAAAATGAGGACTGTACCTGCACTCTACAAGGGAATTCTGCCCATCCCATTGGCCACAATCCTACAAATAGGATAAACATCCAAAGTCTCCAAGGTGATCCCAATACTGTTGGCTGCCCCGGACACACAGGGGCAATATGAGACCATCTGAGCACCTGCATGTATTCAGACCCGTAGACAGAAGTCCCCAGAGGTAAATTGGAAAGAACAGGATCCTAGGCCCTAATCAGATCCATTGCTTTGGTTTCCAGGTATTTCTCCTCAGAGGTCTGGATTCCCATACCAGCATATGGCTGTTTCTTGAGGCACCCATCAGAACAAATCTCGTCTCAACATGGGAAACTTGCGCGTTGGAGCTGTGTTAAAGCTTCTGGTTAGGAGAACCTTTCACGGCCCCGAGGCCACCACCTCATTCCATGGTCTCCATGGACACAAATCCACATTAGGACACATCCACAGGAGAGTCCATTTCAACTCAGCCCCCTCGGTTACTCCCCCAGATCCAGCAGATCTAACCTGTCTTGTCACTAGGAGACAGCTGGAATGAGAGGTGGACTGCCCAGTCATCCATCCATAGAACCCTGCTAGTTCCGTGTGGGAAGTCCTGGAGCCAACCAAATGACTCAATGGTCCCAGAGAAGAATCTTTGTGGTTTGGAGCATCTCACAACTCCCATCATGGGAAAACCTCCATGGCCTCGTGATCCATCCCCCTTCATGAAGGGGCCATCAGGGACAGAAACTCCAAGCTGAGCCATCGTCTGATCCTCACCCCTGACTTCAGATGCACGAGATCTCGATTCAGCTCTACAAAGTGTGCCTGCTGTGCTCTCGACCAGAAACCTAAGCCTAGCTTGTGTTTTCAGATTTCCTTCCTCACACTCCTGGTCCACAAGCCCTCCAGTTTAGCAATTCCGTAACTACAGTGCTGCACTCTGCCTGCCCACCTGAAGAAAACCATTACACTCTGGGGCTACCCAGAAACCCCAAATGAGGATCAACCTGCACGCCACTTGACTGTACCACAATTATACATGCTGCCCTGGGCACTAATGCCCTTTCTGACTGGTTTCCAATCAGCATATGTGGGTTTCCTGAGGCACCAATTAGAAAAAATCTTGTCTCCACATGGGAAACTTGCTCTTTGGAGCTGACTCAAAATCTCTGGTTAGGAGAAACCTTCAGGGCCCCGGTGTCACCACCCCATTACAGGGTCTCCATGAACACAAACCCACACTAGGACCCATTCGCAGGAGATTCCATTTCAACTTAGCCCCCTTGGTTGCTCCCCCAGAGCCAGCAGATCCAACCTGTCTTGTCACTAGGAGACAATTGGAATGCGAGGCGGGCCGCCCAGGCATTTGCCTTAGAACCCTGCTCTGACGTCATTCTTTATGGGACGTCTCGGAGCCATCCAACAGGTCTCAAATGTCCTGCAGAAGGAAACCTGCGGTTTGGAGCATATCACAACTCCCAACGTGGGAAAATATCGATGGCTTTGTGATTCCCCCCCCTTTATGAAGGGGAAATCATGGACAGCAACTCCAACCTGAGCCAACGTCTGATCCACGCCCTGACTTCAGAGGCACGAGATCTCGATTCAGCTCTGCAGAGTGTGCCTGCCTTGCCTTCGCCCTGAAACCTATGTCTAGCTTGTGTTCTCAGACTTCTGTCCTCACACTCCTGACCCCCAAGCCCACAAGTTTGGCAATTCTGGACCCACAATGCAGCACTCTGCCTGTCCTCCAGATGAAAAATGTTGCCTATGGAGATTCCCAGACACCCCAAATGAGGATAGACCTACACGGCACTCTACTGTACCCAAATTATATAGTCTAACATGGGCACTAATACACTGACACAGCCTGAGCCCAGACCTCCTGACCATCACCCAGACAGCTGACAGCACACTGAGTACTTTGGACCCGCCATGGCCTTAGCTCGTCATCTCTTCCCAACCTAGACTTTCAGGATTAAGAACTTAAACCTTAACTCCAAACCCTGCCAAGTGGTGAATGTGATGCAGAAATCAGAGCTCCTCCTTACCCATGGCAACAAACCTTGTGGTTGGCATGTTGTCCAACGTTCAGTGTAGGAGAAACCAGTGTTCACCATAGAGCCCGCCCATGCTTGAGTGCTGCGAGAGCATAAACACGCATTGTGACCCTCAGCGTGAGCCCAGTCCTCTAGTAAGTCCTCTCAGTGGCTAGAACATTAGGCGTCATAATGGCCTTGCCATGCCCCTAGGCCCCAATTATTAACCAGATTTCTGGTTGCCCAGTCACCACTCCCCAGGGCTCTCTTCTAGAATCCCTCTTTCGGTGGAACACCTGAGGTAAAAAAAAAAACAAAGTGGACTCCTCCCATCCCACAGAATGACCCCAAACTCTTGGGATCCCACCAAATCCCCAGAGAGGAGGACTCGTCCATTGCCCATGAGACCACCTGGACATTGCACGGCCATCGGTGTCACAGTATCCAGAGACAAAAGCCTGACCAAGCACCTCACACTCACCCTTTGGTCATATCCCAAAGAGTTCTCCTAACAGTCTGTAGATCAGTCCTGCCATACCTATGACCCGAAACCTAAGACGAGTTTGTGTTTTCAGAAAACTGTCCCCACAGCCCTGGCCCACACACGCTACAGGCTCAGATCCCTGGAGCCAAACTTGAGGACTGTAACTACCCTCTCCAAGGGAAATCTGCCCACTCTATTGGCCAAAACCCTACAAATAGGATAAACATCCAAATTCCCCGAGGCCATCCCAATAGTGTTGGCTGCCCAAGACAAGCAGTGGCAATCTGAGCCCCTCTGAGCACCTACCTGCACTCAGACCCGTAGACAGATGTTCCTAGATGTAAATTGGCACGAACAGGCCCCTAGGCCCTAAACGGATCCATTGCTTTGGTTTCCAGGCATCTCTCCTCAGAGGCCTAGATTCCAATACCAGCATATGGCTGTTTCTTGAGGCACCTATCAGAACAAATCTCGTCTCCACGTGAGAAACATACATGTTGGAGCTGTGTCAAAGCCTCTGGTTAGGAGAACCCTTCAGGGCCCCGGTGCCACCGCCTCATTCCATGGTCTCCATGGACACAAACCTACATTAGGTCCCATCTGAAGGAGAGTCCATTTCAACTCAGCCCCCTTGGTTGATCCTTCAGATCCAGCAGATCTAACCTGTCTTGTCACTAGGAGACGATTGGAATGAGAGCCGGGCTGCCCCGCCATCCATGCTTAGAACCCTGATTGGAATCCTTTTGTATGGAAAGTCCTGGAGCCAACCAAAAGTTCTCAGTGGTCCCCCAGAAGAATCTTTGCAATTTGGAGCATCTCACAACTCCCTTCGTGGGAAAACCTCCATGGCCTCTTGATCCCCCCTCCCTTCATGAAGGGGTCATCAGGGACAGAAACTCCAGCTTGAGTGATCGTCTGATTCAAGCCCTGCCTTCTGATGCACGAGATCTTGATTCTGTGGTCTCATTGGACATGCAGCTGGTTACCGCTCTGAGGGATGAACACCCATCCAAAGAGCCAGGATTCCTGCCATGGTGGAGAGAGGAGTTCTCTATTGTGCTTCAGGATCCCCCATTGGCAGGGATTTCAGAAAAGTTCTAGGGACAAATGCCTGAATACCAAGGATGGATAGAGATGACAGACCTGGGCCATGGCCAGTCTAACGTGCTGTATATGAGCCCCGCTCTCTGGGTGGCTGACACTAGTTCGAGGCTCAGTCTCTGTCAGACCCAGAACTAGTGGTCAGGGCAGCTTATAAATAGGGGTTCCCTCGAGGGCAGAGCAGATTGATCCTCAGCTGGAGTTTCTGGGCAAACTCATCAGGCCCTTCTTCTTTCTGTGGAAAAGGCAGAATGCTGCGTTTTAGCTCCAGAATTCTTTATCAAGGGGGCTTGGGAACCAGTAGGGTGAGGATGAAATGTAAACCCAAGCTATGGTTATATTCGGTACCAAGCAGAAGGCAGTTTCATGGTGCAGCAGCTGATTCAAGATGTCCAGCACCTGAGTAATGTCAGATGTCAGATGTTTGCACACACTGGAGTTTGTGTCTATGATGACCGACAAATGGAAAGGTGGTGTCAAGAGGCAATGGAGGATATCCCATGCTGGGACTTGTGAGATGCTCCAAGCAGCAAGGTTTCCTTCTGCGGGACAGGGGAAGTCTGGTTTGTTTGCTCTAAGGTCCCCAGTGTGGGAAGTTTGGGTAACGAAGCACTCCTGCATGGATGCCAGAAAGCACAGCACAATTGACTATTGCAGCTGATGAAGATGACTGGTTCATTCTGGTGTCTCTGAGGCGAAGTACCAAGGCCTTGAGTTTACATGGAGTCTCATGAAAATGGGTCACAATGCTGGTTTTTTACCAGGGATATCTTAGAATGTGATGGTGGCTAAAAGTCCTGCAGGATTCATCTACCCTGAGGGTTTGACACAGATCCAAGAGCACGGCTTCCTTCTGGAGACAGGAGATGTTCTATTGTGTGGCTCAGGGACCACATGTTATATCAGAAGTTGGTATTCCATAACAGGCCTCCGAGTACAGATGTCTGAAAACCTAATCTAGGGTTCCACTGAAGTCCTAGCGAGATGTCAGGTTCAATCTTCTGATTCAGGACCATTGACTTGGGTGTCTGCCTTGATGGAAGTGATCATGGTGTTTCAGACTGCGCATTTGCATCCAGAGCAGCCTCCAATATTGGGGTGGGCTCAGGGGCCTTGCAGGTTTCTCCTACTCTGGAGGGTTTGGGCAACTGTGATGGGCACAGTTTCCGTGGGGGTGGCAGTTCCAACTACTGTGTTGTGGCTCCTGAGACCCCATTCTGGACGGCATGTGAGCCATGGTTTTGGGAGGGAAGTCTGCAAACACAAGCTCTGGTTATGGTTAGTGGCAAGGTGATTGTAGGTCCAATGCATAGATCTGGAATTCAGCTCCTCAAGATCTGTAAATTGGGTGACTCAAAGGCAGTAGCATAGTCTCTTCTCTCTAGACTGTGTGTAGGATGGGCTCAAAATGCATGTGTGGTCTCATGGGTCCATGGGAGATTTTTCCTTTCTAAGGATTATGGTTGCTCCCCATGGTTTGGTGTCTTTCTTGGGGAAGGGAGGATTGCTTTTTTCCATCTTAGGGGTGCCCCAAAAAAGGGACTCTAGAGGTGGCCTCTGGGTCTCTGCGCCGGAAAAATCCCGCCAAGGGTTAGGATTTAAGCCTAGGTGTGAACCAGGACTGCAAGGAGGGATCGTGGGTGCAACAGAGAGGGCTTAGCATGCTTGTCAGCATGCTCAGGGTGAGGGACACAATCCCTGATCATGCCCAGGGCAGCCCTTATGAGTGGGTGTTGTCTTATTGGCCATGCAGCTGGCTTGCACTATAAGGGTTGTTAAACCATCCCAACAGCCAGCATTATTGCCATGGGTAAAGAGGAGTTCTCTACTGTGTTTCAGGATCCCCCATTGGAAGGGATTCCAGCAAAGGTCTGGGGACAGATGCCTGAATACCAAGGATGGGTAGACATGATGGACCTGGGTAATGGCTGCTCTCACATGGTGGATATGGGCCCCGCTTTCTGGGTGGCTGACACGAGGCCGGAGCTCAGGCTCTGTCAGACAGAGCATTAGTGGCCAGGCAACCTATAAATCCGGGTTTCCTTGAGGGAAGAGCAGATTGATCCTCATGTGGTTTCTGGTCAGACTCACCAGGCCCTTCTTCTTTCTATGGGGAAGGCAGAATGATGCGTTGTGGCTCTGGAATTCCCTTTCAAGAGGGCTTAGGGACCAGTAGGGTGAGGATGGAATTGTAAACCCAAGCTACGGTTCAATTCAGTGCCAAGCAGAAGACAGTTCCAGTGTGCAGCGGCTGATTCCAGATATCCAGCACCTGAGTAAGAACAGAGGACTGATGTTTGCTCACATTGGAGTTTGTTTCTATGTTGACCAACAAATGGAGGGGTGGCTTCAAGCTTCCATGGAGGATTTTCCATGCTGGGGCTTGTGAGATGCTACAAAAAGCAAGGTTTCCTTGTACTGGACAGGGGTAGTCTGGTTTGCTTGCTACAGCATCTCCATGAAGAATGTTTTGGTAGCAGAGCACTCCCGCATAGATGCCTTGATTTCACACCTCCATTGACCATTGCAGCTGAGGAATACAGGTGGTTCATTCTGGTGGCTCTGTGGCGAAGTACCAAGGCCTTGAGTTGACATGGAGTCTCATGAAGATGGGTCACAATGCTGGTTTGTTACCAGGGAGATCTTAGAATGTGCTGATGGCTAAGGGGCCATGCAGGATTCATCTACCCTGAGGGTTTGACACTGGCCCACGAGCACGGTTTCATTACTGGAAGAGGAGATGTTCTTTTATGGGGCTCAGGGACCACATGTTGTATCATAAATTGGTATTCCAGAAGAGGCCTCCGAGGACAGATGCCTGAAAACCTAATCTAGGGTTCCAATGAAGTCCTAGGGGCTTGTCAGTTTCAATCTTCTGACTCAGACCCATTGACTTGGGTGTCTGCCTGGATAGAGGTGATCAGGGTGTTTCAGACTGCACATTTGTGTCCAGAGCAGCTTCCATTATTGGGGTGGGCTCAGGGGCCTTGCAGATTTCTCCTAATCTGGAAGATTTGGGCAACTGTGATGGGCACAGTTTCCGTGGAGGTGGCAGGACCACTACTGTGTTGTGGCTCCTGAGACCCCATTCTGGAGGGCATGTGAGCCATGGTTTGGGGAGGGAAGTCTGCAAACACAAGCTCCGGTTACGGTTAGTGGCGAGGTGATTGCAGGCCCAATGTGTAGATCTGAGGGCAACTCGTCAGGAGCTGTAATTAGGGTGACTGGAAGGCGGTAACACACGCTTTTCTATCTGGATTTTGTGTCTAGGATGGCCTCGGAATGCAGGTGTGGTGTCATGGGTCCATGGGAGATTTTTCTTCTCTAAGGATATTCACAGCTCCCCATAGTTTGGTGGCTTTATCGAGGAATGGAAGGCTGCTGTTTTCCATCTTAGGGGTGCCTTAGAACAGGGATTCCAGAGACGGACTTTTGGTTTGGGTGGCTGAAAAATCACACCAAGGTTTAGTATTTGGGTCTAGGGATGAACCAGGCCTGCAATGCTGGATTCTGGTAGTGCCACTGAGAAGGCGTGTTTGAAAGCATCCTCAGTCTGAAGGTCACACTGCCTGTTTGTGCCCAGGGAGGGCCTCAGGAGTGGGCGTGATCTCATTGGCCATGCAGCTGGCTCCAACTTTGTGGATTGGACACCCATCCCAACAGCCAGGTTTCCTGACATGGGGAAGGACGAGTTCTCTCTTTGCTTCCCACTCTCCATTGGCAGGGACTCCAGAAAAAGTCTAGGGACAGTTGCCTGAATACCAAGGATTGGTAGAGATGACGGACTTGGGCCATGGCCGGTCTCATATGCTGGATATGGGGCCCATTCTCTGGGTGGCTGACACTAGGTCCGGGCTCGGGCTCTGTCAGAAACAGAACTAGTGGCCAGGGAAGCCTATAAATTGGGTTTCCCTTGAGGGTGGAGCAGATTGATTCTCTTGTGGGTTTTCTGGGCAGACTCACCAGGCTCTTCTTCTTTCTATGGGGAAGGCTCCAGAATTCCCTATAAAGAGGGCTTGGGGAACAGTAGGGTGAGGATGGAATTTAAACACCAGCTATAGTTAAATTCAGTTCAGAGCAGAAGGCAGTTCCAATGTGAAGCAGCTTATTTGAGATATCCAGCACCTGATTAAGGGCAGATGTCAGATGTTTGTTCACACTGGAGTTTGTGTCTATGATGACCGACAAAGGGCAGGGTGAGGTCAAGAGGCCATGGAGGATGTCCCACGCTGAGGTTTGTGAAATACTCAAAAGAGTAAGGTTTCCTTCTACTGGACATGTGGAGCCTGGTTTATTTGCTCCAGGGTCCCCCATCTGGAAAGGTTGGGTAGCAGAGTTATCCCACTTGGTTGCATGGAAAGCACACCTCCGTTGACCATTGCAGGTTAGGAATATGGCAGGTTCGTTCTGGATGCTCTGGGGCGAACACCAAGGCCTTGAGTTGACATGGAATCCTTTGCAGATGGGTCACAATGCTGGATTGTTACCAGGGAGATCTTAGAATGTGCTGGTGGCTAAGGTGCCATGCAGGATTCTCTTACAATGAGGATTTGGCACAGGTCGAAAAGCACGGTTTCCTTCTCGGGACATGAGACATTCTGTTGAGTGGCTCAGGGACCACATATTGTATAATAAGTTGGTATTCCAAACACGCCCTTGAGGATAGATGCCTGAAATCCTAATCTAGGATTCCAATGAGGTCCTAGGGGCATATCAGGTTCAATTTTCTGACTCAGGACCATTGACTTGGCTGTCTTGTGGATGTAGGTGATCAGGGTATATCAGACTGTGCATTTGTATGCAGAGGGGCCGTCAATATTGGGGTGGGCTCAGGAGCCTTTCAGGTTTCTCCTGATTTGAAAGTTTTGGGCAACTGTGACGGACATCATTTCCTTGGGGATGGCAGGCACAGTCCTGTGGTGTGTATCCAGAGACCACATCCTGGATGGCATATGAGCCAGGGTTTTGGGAGAGAAGTCTGCAAACACAAATTCGGGTTAGGTTTTGTGGTAAGGTTATTGCAGGCCCAATGCATAGACCTGGAGGGCAGCTTGGAAGGAATTGTAATTACAGTGACTGGAAGGCGGTAGGACAGGCTTTTCTATCTGCATTGTGTGTCCAGGATGGAATTGGAATGTAGCTGTGATCTCATGGCTCCGTGGGAGATCCCCATAGTTTCATGGCTTTTTTAAGAAAAGGAAGCGTGTTGTTTTTCATCTTATGGGTGCCCCAGAACAGGGATTCCAGAGATGGGCTCTGGGTCTGGGAGCCTTGAAATTCCCACCAAGGGTTAGGATTTGGGTCTAGAGACGTACCAGGTCTGCAATGCGGGATCCTGTTGGTGCAGCTGAGAAGGCTTGTTTGAAATCATGCTCAGGCTGAGGGTCACAATGCCTGTTTTTGCCCAGGGAAGCCCTCAGTACTGGCACAGTCTCATTGGCCATGAATCTTGCTGCCATGTTGAGGGTTGGACAAACATCCGAATAGCCAGGTTTCCTGCCATGGGGAAGGAGGAGTTCTCTATTATGCTTTAGGTTCCCAATTGGTAGGGATTCCAGCAAAGGTCTGGGGATAGATTCCTGAATACCAAGGATAGGTAACGATGAAGGACTTGGGATATGGCCGGTCACATGCTGGATATGGGGTCCACTCTCTTTTTGGCTGACACTGGGTCTGGGCTCAGGCTCTGTTCAACACAGTGCCAGTGACCAGGGCAGTCTATCAATTGGGGTACCCTTGAGGCCCAAGCATACTGATCCTCAACTGGCGTACCTGGGTAGACTCATCAGGCATTTCATTTTACTACGGGGAAGGCAGAATGGTGGGTTGTAGCTTCAGAATTCCCTTTAAAACGGGCTTGATGACCAGTGGGTGAGTATGGTATTGTAAACACAAGCTAGGGTTCAATTCAGTGCGGAGCAGAAGGCCGTTCCAATGTGCAGCGTCTTATTCGAGATATCCAGCACCTGAGTTAGGCCAGAAGTTGGTGTTTGCTCACACTGGAGATTGTGTCTATGATGACCAACAAATGGAGGGGTGGCGTCAAGAGTCCATGGAGGATTTCCCATGCTGAGGCTTGTGAGATGCTCCAAACAGCAAGGTCTCCTTCTACTGGACAGGTGGAGTCTGGTTTGTTTGCTCCAGCACCGCCCATGTGGAAAGTTTGGGTAGTAGAGCTCTCCGGCATGGATGCCTGTTAAGCACAACTGCATGGACCATTGCAGCTGAGGAACATGGCAGGTTCATTCTGGTGGCTCTGAAGCCATGTACCAAGGCCTTGAGTTGACATGGAATCTCTTGCAGATGGGTCACAATGCTGGTTTGTTACCAGGCAGATCTTAGATTATGCTGGTGGCTAACGTTCCATGCAGGATACTCCAAACCTGAAGGTTTGGCACAGGTTGAAGAGCACGGTTTCCTTCTGAGGACATGAGATGTTCTGTTGTTGTGCTCAGGGACCACATGTTGTATCCTAAGTTGGTATTGTAGAACAGGCCCTTGAGGACAGATGCCTGAAAAGCTATTCTAGGGTTTCAATGGGGTCCTAGAGGCATGTCAGAATCAATCATTTGACTCAGGACCATTGACATGTCTGTCTGCCTGGATTGAGGTGATCAGGATGTTTTAGACTGCGCATTTCTGTCCAGAGAAGCTGCCAGTATGGGAGTGGGCACAGGGGTCCTACAGGCTTTGCCTAATGTGGAAGGTTTGGGTAACTGTGATGGGCACAGTTTCCTTGGGTATGGCAGGCCCAGTCCTGTCGTGTGGCTCCAGATACCCCATCCTTGAGGGCATGTGAGCCACGGTTTTGGGAGAGAAGTCTGCAAACACAAATTCAGGTCAGGGTTAGTGGCGAGGTGATCGCAGGCCCAATGCATACCTGGATGGCAGCTCGTCAGGAACTGTAATTAGGATGACTTGAAGGCTTAAGCAAAGCCTTTTGTATCTGGATTGTGTGTCCAAGATGGCCTCCGAATGCAGGTGTGTTCTCATGGGTCCATGGGATATTTTTCCTCTAAGGAACCTGGCGGCTGCCAATAGTTTGGTGGCTTTTTCAGGGAAGGGAAGAGTGCTGTTTTCCATCTTAGCAGTGCCCCAAAACAGGGATTACAGAGATGGGCTTTGGGTAGGGGCACCTGGAAAATCCCAGCAAGTGTTAGGATTTGGGCATAGTGTTGTCAAAAGCCTCAATGTGGGAACCTTGTGGTGCCACTGAGAGGGCTTGTTGAAAGCATGCTCAGGTTGAGGGTCACAATGCCTGTTTGTGCCCTGGGTGGCTCTCAGGGTTAGTGGTCTCATTGGCCAAGCAGCTGGCTCCTACTTTGAGGTTTGGACACCCATCCCAACATCCAGGTTTACTGCCATGGGGATTGAGGAGTTCTCTATTGGACTTCAGGTTCCCCCATTGGCAGGGATTCCAGCAAAGGTCTTGGGACAGGTACCTGAACACCAAAGATGGGTGAAATGACAGACTTGGGCCATGGCCAGTCTCACATGCTGGATATGGGCCCCTCTCTCTGGTTGGGTGATGCTAGGTTGGGCCTCAGGCTCTGTCAGACACAGCACTAGTGGCCAGGGCACCGTATAAATGGGGTTCCCTCAAGGTCTGTGCAGATTGATCCTCATGGGGGGTTTCTGGGCAGACTCTCCAGGCACTTCTCTCTATGGGGAAGGAAGAATGATCTGTTGTGGCTCCAGAATTCCCTATTAAGAGGGCTTGGGGAAAAGTAGAGTGAGGTTGGAATTGTAAACACAAGCTAGAGTTCAATTCAGTTTCAAGCAGAAAGCAGTTCCAATGTGCACTGACTTATTCGAGATCTCCAGCACCTGAGTAAGGACGGATGCCAGATGATTGCTCACACGGAGTTTGTGTCTATGATGACCAACATATGGAGTGGTGGCGTCAAGAACCCATGGAAGATATCTCACGGTGAGGGTTGTGAGATGCTCCAAAGAGTAAGGTTTCCTTCTACTGGACAGGTGGAGCCTGATTTGTTTGCCCCAGTGCCCCCCAGTGGAAAATTTGAGTAGCAGAGCTCTCCCGCGTGAATGCCTGAAAAGCACTCCTCCATTGACCATTGAAACTGAGGAACATGGCAGATTCGTTCTGGTGGCTCTGTGGCGAAGTACGAAGGCCTTGAGTTGACTTGGAATCTCTTGCAGATGGGTCACGATGCTGGTTTGTTACCAGGGAGATCTTAGAATGTGGTGGGAAAAGCAGATTGATCCTCATGTGCGGTTTCTGGGCAGACTCACCAGGCACTTCTTCCTTCTATGGGGAAGGCAGAACACTGTATTGTGGATCCAGATTTCCCTATCAAGAGGGCTTGGGAACCAGTAGGTGAGGATGGAATTGTAAACACAAGCAAGGGTCCAATTCAGTGCCAGCAGAAGGCAGTTCCAATGTTCAGCGGCTTATTTGAGATATCCAGTACCTGAGTAAGGGCAGATGTCCGATGTTTGCTCACACTGGACTTTGTGTCTATGATGACTGACAAATGGAGGGGTGGCATCAAGAGGCCATGGTGGATTTCCCACACTGAGGCTTGTGACATGCTCCAAACAGCATGGTTTCCTTCTACTGGACAGGTGGTATCTGGTTTGTTTGCTCCAGGGTGCCCATGTGGAAAGTTTGTGTAGCAGAGCACTCCCACATGGATGCCTGGAAAGCACACCTCCATTGACCATTGCATCTGAGAAACATGGCAGGTTCGTTCTGGTGACTCAGGAGTGAAGTACCAAGGCCTTGAGTTGACAAGGAATCTCTTGCAGATGGGTCACAATGCTGATTGATAAGCGGGGAGATCTTGGAATGTGCGGGTGACTAAGGTGCCATGCAGGAGTCTCCTACACTGAGGGTTTGGCACAGGTCGAAGAGTACGGTTTCATTCTGAGGACAGGAGATGTTCTGTTGTGTGGCTCAGGGTCCACATGTTGTATCATAAGTTGGTATTCCAGAACAGGCCTCTCAGGACAGATGCCTGAAAACCTAATCTAGGGTTCCAATGAGGTACTAGGGGCATGTCAGTTTCAATCTTCTGACTCAGGAACTTTGACTTGGCTATCTGCCTGGATGTACGAGATCAGACTGTTTCAGACTATACATTGGAGTCCAGAGCAGTCACCAATATTGCGGTGGGCTCAGGGGCCTTGCAGGTTTCTCCTAATCTGGAGGGTTTGGGCAAATGTGATGGGCACAGTTTCCTTGGTGATGACAGGCACAGTCCTGTGGTGTGGCTCCAGAGACCCCATCCTGGAGAGCATGTGAGCCATAGTTTTGGGAGCAAAGTCTGCAAACACAAACTGGGGTTAGGTTTAGTGGTGAGGTGATCGCAGGCCCAAAGCATACACCTGGAGGGCAGCTCCTCAGAAAATGTAATTAAAGTGAATGGAAGGCAGTAGCACATGCTTTTCTATCTGGATTGTGTGTCCAGGATGGCCTCAGAATGCAGCTGTGGTCTCCTAGGTCCTTGGGAGATTTTTCCTCTCTAAGGGTCCTGGTGGCTCCCCATAGTTTGGTGGCTTTTTAGGGAAAGGGAAGAGTGTTGTTTTCCCTCTTAGCGGTACCCCAGAACAGGAATTCCAGAGATGAGTTCTGGTTCTGGGCACATGGAAAATTCCAACGAGTGATAGGATATGGGCCGAAGGGTGCACCAGGCCTGCAATGCAGGATTCTGGTGGTGCAACTGAGAGAGCTTGTTTGAAAGCATACTCTGGCTGAGGGTCACACTGCCTCTTTCTGCCCAGGAAGGACCTCATGAGTGGGTGTGGTCTCAATGGCCATGAAGCTGGCTCCCACTCTGAGGGTTGGACACCCATCCAAGCAGCCAGGTTTCCTGCCATGGAGAATAGTAGTTCTCTATTGTGCTTCAGGTTCCCCCATTGGCAGGGATTCCAGCAAGGTCTGGGTACAGTTGTCTGAATACCAAGGATGGGTAGAGATGAGGGACTTTGGCTGTGGCCAGTCTCACATGCTGGATATGGGTCCCGCTCTCTGGGTGGCTGACATTAGGTCGGGGCACAGGCTCTGTCAGACACAGCACTAGTGGTGATGGTAGCTTATAAATCAGGGTTCCCTCTAGGGCCAAGCAGGTTGATCCTCATGTGGGGTTACTAGGAAGACTCACCAGGAACTTCCTTCTATTGAGTAAGCAGAATGCTGTGTTGTGGCTCCAGGATTCCTTATCAAGAGGGCTTGGGGACGAGTAGGGAGAGGATAGAATTGTCAACACAACCTAAGGTTAAATTCAGTGCCAAGAGGAAGGCAGTTCCATTGGGCAGAGGCTGATTGGAGATATCCAGCACCTGAGTAAGGGTGAATGTCAGATATTTGCTCACACTGAAGTTTGTGTCTATGATGTCTAACAAATGGAAGGGTTCCCTCAAGAGGCCATGGAGGATTTTCCACGTTGAGGCTTGTGAGATATTCCGAACAGCAAGGTTTTCTTCTACTGGATGGGGGAGCCTGGTTTGTTTGCTCCAGGGTCCTCCATATGTAAATTTTGGGGAGCAGAGCTCTCCCACATGGATGCCTGGAAATCACACCTCCATTGACCATGGCAGCTCAGGAACATGGCAGGTTCGATCTTGGGGCTTTGGGGCCAGTTTCCAAGGGGGCTGAGTTGACATGGAGTTTCATGCTGTTGGAACACATTGCTGATTTGTATCCAGGGAGATGCTGGAAAGTTTGGTGGTCAGGGGCCATGCAGGATTCTCCTACACTGAGTCTTAGACACAGCTACCAAGAGCACGGTATCCTTCTGGGAACAGTAGGGTTCTGTTGTACGGCTCAGGGAAAACATGTTGGCATATAAGATGGCATGGGGGGAAACAGTCTTCTCAGGACAGGAGCCTGAAAACCTAAGCTAGGGCATCGATGAAGTACTAGGAGCATGTCAGATTCAATCTTCTGACTCTGGGACTTTGACTTGAACTTTGCCTGGAGGCAGGTGCTCACTGTGTGTCTTGTATTATAAGTTGGTCTTCCAGAACAGGCCTCTGAGGACAGTTGCTTGAAAACCTAATGTAGGGTTCCAATGAGGTCCTAGGGGCATGTCAGATTCTATCTTCTGACTCAGGAGCAATTACTTGGCTGTCTGCCTGGATGTAGGTGATAAGGGTGTTTCAGACTGCATTTGCATCCAGAGCGGCTGTCAGTTTTGGGGTGGGCTAAGGGACCTAGCAGGTATCTCCCAATTTGAGAGGTTTGGGCAACTATGATGGGCAGTTTTTTGGGGGATGGCATGCACAGTACTTGGTGTGGTCCAGAGACACCTTCCTGGACGGCATGTGAGCCACGGTTTCAGGAGAGAAGTCTGCAAACACAAATTCGGGTTAGGGTTAGTGGCGAGGTGATTGCAGGCCAAATACATAGACCTGGAGAGCAGCTTGTCAGGAACTGAAATTAGGGTGACTGGAAGGCAGCAGCACAGGCTTTTCTATCTGGATTGTGTGTCCAAGATGGCCTCAGAATGCAGCTGTGGCCTCATAGGTCAATTGGAGTTTTTTCCTCTCTAAGGGTCCTAGCAGCTCCCCATAGTTTAGTGGCTTTTTCGGGAAAGGGAAGAGAGCTGTATTCCATCATATGGCTTCCCCATAACAGGGTTTCCAGAGACGGGCTCTTGGTCTGGGCGCCTGGAAAATCCCAAAAAGGCTTAGGATGTCAGCGTAGGGGCGTACCTGGCCTGCAATGTGGGATTCTGGTGGTGCCACTGAGAGGGCTTGTTTGAAAGCATACTCAGGCTGATGGTCATAGTGCCTGTTTGTTCCCAGGGTGGCCCTCCGGAGTGGACGTGGTCTCATTGGCCATGTTGCTGGCTCCCACTGTGAGGGATGGACAACCATCCAAACAAAAGATTTTCTGTTATGGCGAGGGAGGTATTCTCTATTACGCTTCCGGTTCCCCCATTGGCAGGGATTCCATCAAAAGTCTAGGGACAGGTGACTGAATACCAAGGATGGGTAGAGATGATAGCCTTGGGCCATGGCCAGTATCAGATGCTGGATATGGGGCCCGCTCTCTGAGTGGGTAACACTAGGTCGGGGCTCAGGCTCTGTCAGACACAGCAGTAGTGGCCAGGGCAGCCTATAAATCAGGGCTCCCTTGGGGGCCGAGCAGATTGATTCTCATGAGGGGTTTTTAGGCAGACTCACCAGGCACTTCTTTCTATAAGGAAGGCAGAATGCTCCATTGTTGTTCCAGAATTCCTCATCAAGAGGGCTTGGGGTCCAGTAGGGTGAGGATGGAAGAGTAAACACAAGCTAAGTTTCAACTCTGCCAAGCTGAAGGCAGTTCCAATGTGCAGTGGCTTTTTCCAGATATCCAGCACCTGACTAAGGGTGGATGTCAGATGTTTGCTCACACTGGAGTTGGTGTCTATGATGACCCACAAATGGAGGGGTGGCGTCAAGTGTCCATGGGGGATTTCCCATGCTGAGGCTTGTGAGATGCTCCAAACAGCAAGGTTTCCTTCTACTGGACAGATGGGGCCTGGTTAGTTTGCTCCAGGGTGCCCCATCTGGAAAGTTTGGGTAGTAGAGCTCTCCGCCATGGATGCCTGGAAAGCACTCCTCCATTGACCATTGCAGTTGGGGAACATGGAAGGTTCGTTCTGGTGGCTCTTGGGCGAAGTACCAAGTCCTTGAGTTGACATGGAATCTCTTGCAGATGGGTCACAATGCTGGATTGTTACCAGGGAGATCTTAGAATGTGCTGATGGCTAAGGTGCCATGCAGGATTCTCGTACCCTAATGGTTTGGCACAGGTTGAAGAGCACAGTTTCTCCCTCTCCCATAGAAAGAAGAAATGCCCGGTGAGTCTCCCCAGAAACCCCATATGAGGATCAATCTGCTCAGCCATCAAGAGAACCCCAATGTATACACTGCCCTGGCCACTAGTGCTGTGTCCGACAGAGCCTGAGCCCCGACCTACTGTCAACCACCCAGAGACCGGGCCCCATATCCATCATGTGAGATCCGCCCTGGGACAAGACCATCTTCTCTAACCATCTTTGGTATTCAGGCATCTTTCCCCAGACTTTTGTTGGAATCCCTGCCAATGGGGGAACCTTATGCACATAGAGATCTCCATACCCATGGCAGGAAACCTGGATATTAGTATGGTCGTCCAACCATCAATGTGGGAGACAGCTGCAAGGTCAATGAGACCAGCCCACTCCTGAGGGCCGTCCTGGGCACAAATAGGCATTGTGACCCTCAGCCTGAGTGCGCTTGGTACCACATTTCAGACCTGGTATGGCCCTAGGCCTAAATCCTAACCCTTGAAGGAATTGTCCAGGCCAAGAGACAGAGAGCCCGTCTCCTAAGTCCCTGTTTTTGGGCACCCCTAAGATGCAAAACAGCACTCTTTCCTTCCCCGAAAAAGGCACCAAATTATGGAGAGCCGCCTGGATCCTTAGAGAGGAAAAATCGCCCATGGAACCATGAGACCACACCTGCATTCCGAGGCCATCCTGGACAAACAATCCAGATAGAAAAGCCTGTGCAACCACCTTCCAGTCACCCTAATTACAGTGCCTGATGAGCTGCCCTCCAGGTCTCCGAATTGGGCCTCTGATCAAATCGCCAATAACCCTAACCCAAATTTTTGTTTGCAGACTTCTCTCCCAAAACCAGGCTCACATGTCCCCCAGGATGGTGTCCTGGAGCAACACCATGGAACTGGGCCTGCCATTCCCAAGGAAACTGCGCCAGTCAAAGTTGCCAAATCCTTTCAAAATAGAACAAATCTGCCAGACCCCTGAGTCCTCCCCAATATTGGCGGCCCCTCTGGACACAAATGTGCAGTCTGAAACACGCTGATCACCTACATCTAGGCAGACAGCCAAGTCAATGGTCCTGAGTCAGAAGATTGAAACTGACATGCCACTAGGACCTCATTGGAACCCTAGATTAGGTTTTCAGGCATCTGTCCTTAGGGACCTCTTCTGGAATACCAACTTATGATACAACATGTGGTCCCTGAGCCATGCAATAGAACATCCCCTGTCCCCAGAAGGAAACCATGCTCTTCGACCTGTGCCAAACCATCAGTGTAGGAGATGCCTGCACGGCAACTTAGCTACCAGCACATTGTAAGATCTCCCTGGTAACAATCCAGCAATGTGACCCATCTTCATGAGACCCCATGTCAACTCAAGGCCTTGGTACTCACCCCAGAGCCACCAGAATGAACCTGCCATACTACTCAGCTGCAACTGTCAATGGAAGTGTGCTTTCCAGGCATCCATGTGGGAGAGTTCAGCTCCCCAAATTTTCTCATGGGGGATCCTGGAGAAAAAAACAAAACAAAACAAAACAAAACAAAAAACAGACTCCACCTGTCCAGTAGAAGAAACCCTTGCTTTTTGGAGCATCTCACAAGCCCCAGCGTGGGAAATCCTCATGGCCTCTTGACACCACCACTCCATTTGTAGGTCATCATAGACAGAAACCCCAGTGTGAGCAAACATCTGACATCCATACTTACTCAGGTGCTGGATATCTCGAATAAACCGCTACACATTGGAACTGCCTTCCACTTGGCACTGAATTGAACCGTAGCTTGTGTCCACAATTCCATCCTCACACTACTTATCCCCAAGCCCTCTTGATGAGGAATACTGAAGCCACAATGGAGCATTTTGCCTTACACATAGAATAATGAAGTGCCAGGTGAGTCTGCCCATAAATCCCACATGAGGATCAGTCTGCTTGGCCCTCCAGGGAACCATGATTTGTAGGCTGCCCTGGCCACTAGGGATGTGACTGACAGAGCCTGAGCCCCGACCTACTGTCAGTCACCCAGAGAGTGGGCCCCATATCGAGCATATGAGCCCAGCCATGGCCCAAGTCCATTATCTCTACCCATCCTTGGTATTCAGGCACCTGTCCTCAGACCTTTGCTGGAATCCCTGCCAATGGGGGAACCTGAAGTCCAGTAGAGAACTCCTCAATCCCCATGGCACAAAACGTGGATGTTGGGATGGGTGTCCAAACCTCAACGTGGGAGCCAGCTGCATGGCCAATGAGACCACGCCCACTCCTCAGGGCAGCCCTAGGCTCAAAAAAACATTGTGACTCTCAGTCTGAGCATGCTTTCAAACAAACACTCCCAGTGGCACCACCAGGATGCCGTATTGCAGGTCTGGTATGCCCCTATGCCCAAATGTTGACCCTTGGTAGGATTTTCCAGGCGCCAGACCCAGAGCCTGTCTTTGGAATCCCTGTTCTGGGGCACCCTTAAGATGGAAAACAACATGCTTCCCTTCCCCGAAAAAGCCACCAAACTATGGGGAGCCACAGACCCTTAGAGAGGAAAAATCTCGCATGGACCAACGAGACCATACCTGCATTACGAGGCCATCCTGGACAAACAATCCAGATAGAAAAGCCTGTGCTTCTGCCTTCCAGTCACCCTAATAACAGTCCTGATGAGCTGCCGTCCAGGTCTACGCATTGGGCCTGCTATCACCTCGCCACTAAACATAACCTGAATTTGTGTTTGTAGACTCCTGTCCCAAAGCCATGGCTCACAAGCCCTCCAGGATGGGGTCTCTGGAGCGACACCACAGGACCGGTACAGCCATGCCCAAGGAAACTGTGCCCATCACAGTTGCCCAAAACCTCCAGATGATTAGTATTCTACAAGGTCCCTGCGCCCACCCCAATATTGGAGGCCGCTATGGACACAAATGTGCACTCTGAAACACCCTGATCACCTCCATCCAGAAGAAACCCAAGCCAATGGTCCTGAGTCAGAAGATTGGAACTGATATGCCCCTAGGACTTCAATGGATCCCTAGATTAGGTTCTCAGCATCTCTCCTCAGAGGCCTATTCTGGAATACCAACTTATGATACAACATGTGGTCCCTGAGCCCCACAAAAGAACATCTCCTGTTCCCAGAGGAAACGTGCTCTTTGACCTGTGTTAAACCCTCAGTGTAAGAGACTCCTTGCCGGCACCTTAGCCACCAGCACATTGTAAGATCTCCCTGGTAACAAATCAGCATTGTGTCCCATCTTCATGAGACTCCATGTCAACTCAAGGCCTTGGTCTTTCACCCCAGTGCCACCGCAATGAACTTCCCATGTTCCTCAGCTGCAATCGTCAATGGAGGTGTGAATCCAAGGTGTCCATGTGGGAGAGCTCTGCTACACTAACTTTGCAAATGGGGGATGCTGGGGCAAACAATCGAGACTCCACCTGCCCAGTAGAAGAAAACCTTGGTGTTTGGAGCATCTCACAAGCCTCAGTGTGGGAAATCCTCCATGGCCTCTTGAAGTCACCCCTCCTTTTATCTGTCTTCATAGACACAAACTCCATTGTGAGCAAATATCTGACATCTGCCCTTTCTCAGGTGCTGGATATCTTGAATAAGCCACTTCAAATTGGAATTGAATTCCGTTTGGCAAAAAATTAAACTGTAGCTTGTGTTCACAGTTTCATCCTCACCCTACTGGTTCCTACGACCCCTTGATAGGGAATTCTGGAGCCACAATGCAACATTCTGCCTTACCCATAGAAAGAAGTGCCTGGTGAGTCTGAAAGCCCATGTGAGGATCAATCTGCTCTGGCCTCGAGGAAACCCTGATTTATAGGCTGACCTTGTTAAAAGTGCTATGTCTGAGATACGCTGAGCACCGACCTAGTGTCAATCACCCAGAGAGTGGGTACCATATACTGCATGTGAGACCGGCCATGGCCCAGGTCTGTCATCTCTACCCATCCTTGGTATTCAGGCACCTGTCCCCAGACATTTTCTGGAATCCCTGCCAATGGGGGAACCTGTATCACAATAGAGAACTCCTCCTTCCCCTTGGCAAGAAACCTGGCTGTTGGGATGGGTGTCCAACCCTCAATGTGAGAGCCAGCTGCATAGCCAATGAGTCCACGTCCACTTCTGAGAGCCGCCCTGGGCACAAACAGGCATTGTGACCCTCAGCCTGAGTATGCTTTCAAACAAACCCTCTCAGTTGCACCACCAGGATCCCCCATTGAAAGCCTGATATGACCCTATGCCCAAATTCTAACCCTTGGTGGGATTTCTGAGGCGCCCAGACCCTGATCCTGTCTATGGAATCCCTGTTTGGGGGCACCTGTAAGATGCAAAACAGCACTCTTTCTTTCCCGTGAAAAAGCCACAAAACTATGAGGTGCTGCCAGGATCCTTAGAGAGGAAAAATCTCCCATGGACCCAGGAGACCACACCTGCATCCCGGCCATCCTGGACACACAATCCAGATAGAAAAGCCAGTGCTACTGCCTTCCAGTCACCGTGATTACAGTTCCTGATGTGCTGTGCTCAGCTCTATGCATAGGGCCTGCTTTCTCCTCGCCACCATCCCTAACCCGAACTTGTGTTTGCAGACTTCTCTCCCAAAACCGTGGCCCACATGCTCTCCAGGATGGGGTTTCTAGAGCCACAGCACAGGACTGTGGCAGCCATAGGACTGTGCCTGCCATCCCCAAGGATGGCACAGTTGCCCCAAGGATCCACAGGATCATCACAGTTTCCTAAACCATTCAGATTAGGAGAAACTTGTGGAGCCTGAGACCACCCCAATATTTGCAGCCACTCTGGACGCAAATGAACAGTCTGAAACAACCTGATCACCTACATCAAGGAGACAGCCAAGTGAATGGTTCAAAGACAGAAGATTGAACCTGATATGCCTAGGACCACATTGGAACCCTTGATTAGGTTTTCAGGCATCTGTCCTCAGCGGCCTGATCTGGAATACCAACTTATGATACAACATGTTGTCCCTGAGCCACACAACAGAAGATCTCCAGTCCCCAGAAAGAAGCCGTGCTCTTTGACCAGTGCCAAACCCTCAGGGAAGGAGAATCCTGCAGGGCACCTTAGCCACAAGCACATTCTAAGACTTCCCTGGTAACAAACCAACATTATGACCTATCTGAAAGAGATTCTATGTCAACTAAGGCCTTAGTACTTCGCCCCAGATCCTCCAGAACAAACCTGACATGTTCCTCAGCTGCAATGGTCAATGGAGGTGTGCTTTCCAGGCATCCATATGGGAGAGCTATGCTACCCAAACTTTCCACATGGGGGACACTTGAGCAAAACAAACAAAAAATACAAACAAACAAACAAACAAACAAAAAACAGGCTCCACTTGTCAAGTTGAAGGAAACCTTGTTGTTTGGAGCACCTCACAAACCTCAGCGTGGGAAGTCCTCCATGGCCTCTTGATGCCACCCCTCCTTTTGTCGGTTATCATAGACACAAATTCCAATGAGAGAAAACATCTGACATCCGCCCTTACTCAGGTGCTGGATATCTCGAAAAAGATGCTTCACATACGAACTGCCTTCTGCTTGTCACTGAATTGAACCCTGGCTTGTGTTTACAATTCCATCCTCACCCTACTGATCCTAAATCCCTGTTGAAAGGGAATTCTGGGCCCACAACCCATCATTCTGCCTTCCCCATCGTAAAATGAAATGACTGGTGAGTCAGCCCAGAAACCTCAGTTGTGGATCAATCTGCTCAGCCCTCGAGTGGACCATGATTTATAGGCTGTCCTGGCCACTAGAGCTGTGTCTGACAGAGCCTGAGCCCCAACCTAGTGTCAGCCACCCAGAGTGTGGGCCCCATATCCAGCATGTGAGACCGGCCATGACCCAATTCCTTCAGCTGTACCCATCGATGGTATTCAAGAACCTCTCCCCAGACCTTTCCTGGAGTCCCTGGCAATGGGGTAAACTGAAGCACAATAGAGAACTCCTCCTTCCCCAAGGCAGGAAACCTGGCTGTTGGGATGGGTGTCCAACCCTCAGAGTGGGAGCCAGCTGCATGGACAGTACGACCACACTCAATCCTGAGGGTTGCCCTGGGCACAAACAGGCATTGTGACTCTCAACCTGAGCACGATTTCAAAGAAGCCCTCTCAGTTGCCCCAGCAGGATCCCATATTGCAGGCCTGGTATGCCCCTAGGTCCAAATCTTAAACCTTGGTGGGATTTTTGCTGCTGCCCAGACCCAGAGCCCATCTCTGGAATCCCTGTTTTGTGGCACACCTGAGGAGGAAAACAACATTCTTCCCTTCTCCAAAAAAGCCACCAAACTATGGGGAGCCGCCAGGATCCTTAGAGAGGAAAAGTGTCCCATGGAACCATGAGATCACACCTGCATTCCAAGGCCATTTGGACACACAATCAATACAGAAAAGCCTGTGCTTCTGCCATCAGGTCAACCTAAACAATTTCTGACGAGATGCCCTCCAGGTCTATGCATTGGGTCTGCGACCACCATGTCACTAACCCTAACTGAAATTTGTGTTTGCAGATTTCTCTCCAAAAACCATGGCTCACATGCTCTCCAGGATGGGGTCCCTGGAGCCACACAACAGGACTGTGCTGCTATCCCCAAGGAAACTGTGCCCATCAAAGTGGCCCAAACCTTGAAATTAGGAGAAACCTACAAGGCCTCGGAGCCCACCCCAATATTGGTGGTGGCTCTGAACGCAAATGCACAGTCTGAAACAACCTGGTGACCTACTTCCAGGCAGACACCCAAGTCAAGGGTCCTGAGTCAGAAGATTGAAACAGTCATGCCCCTTGGACCACATTAGAACCCTAGATTAGGATTTCAGGCATCTGTCCTCAGGGGCCTGTTCTGAAATACCAACTTAGGCTACCTGTGTCAAACCCTCAGGGTAGGAGAATCCTGCATGGAACCTTGGTCAATAGCATATTTTAAGGTCTCCCTGGAAACAAACCAGCATTGTGGCCCATGTGCAAGAGATTCTGTGTCAACTCAAGGCCGTGATACTTTGACCCAGAGGCACCAGAACGAGCCTGACATGTTCCTCAGCAGCAATGGTCAGTGGAGGTGTTGTTTCCTAGCATTAATGTGGGAGAGCTCTGCTAGCCATACTTTCCACATGGGGGCCTCTAGAGCAAACAAACCAGAATCCAACTGTCCATTAGAAGGAAACATTGCTGTTTAGAGCATTTCACAAGCCTCAGCATGGGAAATCATACATGGCCCCTTGACAGCACCCCTCCATTTGTCAGTCATGGTAGACACACTCTACAGTGTGAACAAACATCTGACAAACGCCCTTACTCAGGTGCTGGATATCTCAAATTAACCACTGCACAATTGAACTGCCTTCTGTTTGGCACTGAGTTGAACCACATCTTGTGTTTACAATCCCATCCTCATCCTACTGGTACCCAAGCCCTCTTCGCAGGGAATTCTATAGCCACAATGCAGCATTCTGCCTTCCTCATAGAAAGAAGAAGTGCCTCGTGAGTCTTCCCAGAAAACCCACATAAGGATCTATATGATAGGCCCTCGAGGGAACGCCGATTTATAGTCTGCCCTGGACAGTAGTGCTATGTCTGACAGAGCCTGAGCTCCGACCTAGTGTCAGCCACCAAAACAGCTGGCCATATATTCAGCATGTGAGACCGGCCATGTCCCAAGTCTGTCATCTCTACCCATCCTTAGTATTCAGTTACCTGTCCCCAGAACTTTGCTGGAATTCCTGCCAAAGGGTAACCTGAAACACAATAGAGAACTCCTCCTTCCCCATGGCAGGAAACCTGGCTGTTGTGATGGGTGTCCAACCCTCAAAGTCAGAGCCAGCTGCATGGTCTATGAGACCACGCCCACTCCTGAAGGCCGCCCTGGGCACAAACAGGCATTGTGACACTCAGCCTGAGCATACTTTCAAAGAAACCCTCTCATTTGCACCACCAGGATGCCGCACTGCAGGCCTGCTACGCCCATAGGCCCAAATCCTAACACTTAGTGGAATTTTCCAGGTGTCCCAACCCAGAGCCCATCTCTGGAATCCCAATTTGAGGCACCCCTAAGATGGAAAACAGTAGTCTTCCCGTTCCTGAAAAATCCACCAAACTATGGGAAGCTGCCAGAATCCTTAGAGAGGAAAAATCTCCAATGCACACAGGTGACCACACGTGTATTCCGAGGCCATCTTGGACACACAATCCAGATAGAAAAGCCTGTGCTTTCCAGTCACCCTAATTACACTTCCTGACGAGCTGACCACCAGGTCTACGCATTGGGCCTGTGATCATATTGCCACTAACCCTAGCCCTAATTTGTGTTTGCAGATTTCTTTCTAAAATCCATGGCTCTCATGCGCTCCAGAATGGGGTCTCTGGAGCCACACCACAGGACTTTCCTGTCATCCCCAAAGAAACTATGCCCGTCAGAGTTGCCCAAACTTTCCAGATTAGGAGAAACATTCAAGGCCCCTGAACCCACCGCAATATTGGCAGGTGGTAGGATGCAACTGCACAGTCTGAAGCACCCTGATCCCCTACATCCAGGCAGACAGCCAAGTCAATGGTCCTGAGTCAGAAGATTGAACCTGACATGCACCTAGGACCTCATTGGAACCCTAGGTTAGGTTTTCAGTCATCAGTCCTAAGAGGCCTGTTTTGGAATACCAACTTATGATACCATGTGTGGTTCATGAGCCACACTTCAGACCATCTTCTGTCCCCAGAAAGAAACTGTATGCTTCGACCTGTGCCAAAACCTCAGGGTAGGAGAATCCTGCAGGGCACCTTAGCCACCAACACATTCTAAGATCTCCCTGGTAACAAACCAGCATTGTGACTCATCTGCAAGAATTCAATATCAACTCAAGGCCTTGGTACTTCGCCCAGAGCCACCAGAATGAACCTGCCATGATCCTCAGCTGCAATGGTCAATGGAAATGTGCTTTCCAGGTATCCATGCGATAGTGCTCTGCTACCCAAACTTTCCACATGTGGTACCTGGGGCAAACAAACCAGACTCCACCTGTTCAGTAGATTGAAACCTTGCTGTGTGGAACATCTCACAATTCTCAGCGTTGGAAATCCTCCACGGCCTACTGACGCCACGTCTCCATTTGTCAGTTATCATAGACAGAAACTCCAGTGTCAGCAATCATCTGCCATATGCCCTTTCTCAAGTGCAGAGTATCTTGAATAACCAGCTGCACATTGGAACTGCTTTCCACTTGGCACTGAAATGAACCATAGCTTGTGTTTACAATTCCATCCTCACCCTACTGGTCCCCAAGCCCTCTTGAAAGTGAATTCTGGAGCCAAAATGCAGCATTCTGCCTTCCCCATAGAAAGAAGTGCCTCGTGAGTCTGCCCAGAAACCCCACATGAGGATCAATCTGCTCAGAACTCGAGAGGACCCCAATTTATAGGCTACCCTGGTTACTAGTGCTGTTTCTGACAGAGCCTGAGCCCCGACGTCATGTCAGCCACCCAGAGAGCAGGCCCCATATCCAGCATGTGAGTCCAGCCATGGGCCAAGTCTGTCATCTCTACCCATCCTTGGTATTCAGGCACCTGTTCCCAGACATTTGCTAGAATCCCTGCCAATGGGGGAACATGAAGCACAATAGAGAACTCCTCTTTCCCATGGCAGGAAACGTGGCTTTGGGATGGGTGTACAACCTTCAATTCAGAGCTAGGTACATGGCCAATGAGACCACGTCCAATCCTGAGGGCCCCCCCTGGGCACAAACAGGCATTGTGACACTCAGCCTGAGCGTGATTTCAAAGAAGCCCTCTCAGTTGTGCCACCATTATCAAGTATTGCAGGACTGGTATGCCCCTAGGCCCAAATCCTAACCCTAGGTGGGATTTTGCTGGTGCACAGACCATAGTCAGTCTCTGGATTCCCAGTTTGGGGGCACTCCTAAGATGGAAAACAACACTCTTCCCTTCTCTGAAAAAGCCACCAAACTATGGGGATCCTCCAGGATCCATAGAGAGGAAAATTGTCCCATGGAACCATGAGACCACACCTGCATTCTGAGGCCATACTGGACACACAATCAATATAGAAAATCCTGTGCTACTGCCTTCCCATCACCCCAATTACACTTCCTGATGAGCTGCCCTCCAGGTCTATGCATTAGGCCTGCGACTACCATGCCACTAAACCTAACCCAAATTTGTGTTTGCAGTCTTCTCTCCAAAAACCATGGCTCACATGCTTTCCAGGATGGGGTCTCTAGAGCCACACAACAGGACTGTGCTGCCATCCCCAAGGAAACTGTGCCCATCACAGTTGCCCAAACCTTCCACATTAGGAGAATCCTGCAAGGCCTTCAAGACCACCCTATATTGGTGGCAGCTCTAGATGCAAATGCACAGTCTGAAACAACCTGATCACCTACATCCAGGCAGACACCCAAGTCAATGATCCTGAGTCAGAAGATTGAAACAGACATGTCCCTAGGACTGCTGGAACCACAGATTAGGATTTCAGGCATCTCTCTACAGGGGCCTGTTCTGGAATACCAACTTAGGATACAACATGTGGCCCCTGGGCCACAGAAAAGAACATCTCCTGTCCCCACAAGGAATTCGTGCTCTTCTACCCATGTCAAACCCTCAGGGCAGGAGAATCCTTCACGGAACCTTAGTCAACAGCACATTTTAAGATCTCCCTGGAAACAAACAAGCATTGTGGCTCATGTGCAAGAGATTCCGTTTCAACTCAAGGCAGAGATACTTCGACCCAGAGGCACCAGAACGAACATGCTATGTTCATCAGCACCAATGGTCAAAGGAGGTGTCCTTTCCTAGCATTAATGTGGGAGAGCTCCGCTAGCTATACTTTCCACATGGGGGCCCCTAGAGCAAAAAAAAAAACAGACTCCTATTGTCCATTAGAAGGAAACATTGCTGTATGGAGCATTTCACAAGCCTCAGCAAGGAAAATCCTGCATGGCCCTTTGACAGCACCCCTCCATTTGTTGGTCATGATAGACACAAACTCCAGTGTGAGCAATCATCTGACAAAAGCCCTTACTCAGGTGCTGGATGTCTCACATTAGCCACTGCACAATGGAACTGCCTTCTGCTTGGCACTGAATTGAAGTCTAGCTTGTGTTTACAATTCCATCCTCACCCTATTGGTCCCCAAGCCCTCTTCATAGGGAATTCTAGAGCCACAACACAGCACTCTGCTTTCCCCATAGAAAGAAGAAGTGCCTCGTGAGTCTGCCCAGAAACCCCACATGAGGATCGATATGATAGGCCCTCGAGGGTACCCCGTAAGATAGGCTCCCCTGGCCACGAGTGCTGTGTCTGACAGAGCCTGAGCTCCGACCTAGTGTCAGCCACCAAAACAGCGGACCCCATAACCAGCATGTGAGACCGGCCATGGCCCAAGTCCGTCATCTCTACCCATCTTGGTATTCAGGTACCTGTCCCCAGACCTTTGCTGGAATCCCTGCCAAAGGGGAACCTGAAGCACAATAGAGAACCCCTCCTACCCATGGCACGAAACCTGGCTGTTGTGATGGGTGTCTAACTCTCAGAGTGGAAGCCAGCTGCATGGCCAATGAGACCACGCCCATACCTGAGGGTTGTCCTGGGCACAACAGGCATTGTGACCTTCAGCCTGAGCATGCTTTGAAACAAACCCTCTCAGCTGCACCACCAGGATGCCACATTGCAGGCTTGGTATGGCTCTAACCCAAATCCTAATCCTTCGTGGGATTTTCCAGGTGCCCTGACCCAGAGCCTGTCTATGGAATCCCTGTTTGTGGCACCTTTAAGATGGAAAACAGCACTCTTCCTGTTCCTGAAAAATCCACCAAACTATGGGAAGCCGCCAGAATACTTAGAGAGGAAAAATTTCCCATGGACACAGGAGACCACAATTGCATTCCGAGGCCATCCTGGACAGACAATCCAGATAGAAAAGCCTGTGCTACTGCCTTCCAGTCACCCTAATTACAGTTCCTGACGAGCAGCGCTCAGGTGTATGCATAGGGCCTACGACCACATCACCACTAACCCTAACCTGAACTTGTGTTTGCAGACTTCTCTCCCAAAACCATGGCTCACATGCCCTCCAGGATGGGGTCTCTGGAGCCACACCACAGGAATGTGCCTGCCATCCCCCAGGAAACTGTGATCGTCACTGTTGCCCAAACCTTCCAGATTAGGAAAAACCTGAGGCCCCTGAGACTACCACAATATTTGTGGCCACTCTGTACGCAAATGCACAGTCTGAAACAACCTGATCACCTACATCCAGGAGACAGCAAAGTCAATGTTTCAAAGTCAGAAGATTGAAACTGATATGCCCCTAGGACCACATTGGAACCCTTGATTAGGTTTTCAGGCATTTGTCCTCAGAGGCCTGTTCTAGAATAATAACTTATGATACAACATGTGGTTTCTGAGTCGCACAACAGAACATCCCCAGTCCCCTGAAAGACACCGTGCTCTTCGACCTGTGTCAAACCCTCAGGGAAGGAGAATCCTTACAGCACCTTAGCCACCAGCACATTCTAAGATCTCCGTGGTAACAAATCAGCATTTTGACGCATGTGCAAGAGATTCCATGTCAACTAAGGCCTTGGCACTTCACCCCAGAGCCTCCAGAACAAACCTGAAATGTTCCTCAGCTCCAATGGTAAATGGAGGTGTGATTTTCAGGCATCCATGCGGGAGAGCTCTGCTTCCAAACTTTCCACATGGGGGAACCTCGAGCAAAAAAAGCAGGCTCCACTTGTCCTGAAGAAGGAAACCTTGCTGTTTGGAGCATCTCACAAACCTCAGCGTGGGATATCCTCCATGGCCTCTTGACGCTACCCCTCCATGAGTTTGTCATAGACACAAACTCCAATGAGAGAAAACATCTGACATCAGCCCTTACTTAGGTGCTGGATACCTCGAATAAGCTGCTGTACATTGGAATTGCCTTCCGCTTGGCACTGAATTGAACCCTAGCTTGTGTTTACAATTCCATCGTCACCCTACCAGTCATCAAGCCCTTTTGAAAGGGAATTCGGGAGTCACAACCCATCATTCTCCCTTCCCCTTAGTAAAATGAAGGTATGGTGAGTCTGCGCAGAAACCCCAGTTGAGGATCAATATGCTCGGCCGTCGAGTGAAACACGATTTATAGGCTGCCCTGGCCACTAGAGCTGTGTCTGACAAAGCCTGAGCCCCGACCTAGTGTCAGCCACCCAGAGAGTGGGCCCCATATCCAGCATGTGAGACCGGCCATGACCAAATTCTGTCAGCTTTACCCATTCTTGGTATTCAGGAACCTGTCCCCAGACCTTTCCTGGAATCCCTGGCAATGGGGGAACCTGAAACACAATAGAGAACTCCTCCTTCCCCAAGGCAGGAAACCCGGCTGTTGGGATGGGTGTCCAACCCTCAGAGTGGGAGCCAGCTGCATGGCCAGTGAGACCACGCCCAATCCTGAGGGTTACCCTGGTCACAAACAGGCATTGTGACTCTCAGTCTGAGCATGATTTCAAAGAAGCCCTCTCAGTTGCCCCAGCAGGATCCCATATTGCAGGCCTGGTATGCCCCTAGGCCCAAATCCTAACCCTTGGTTGGCTTTTGCTGGTGCCCAGACCCAGAGCCCATCTCTGGAATCCCTGTTTTGTGGCACTCCTAAGGAGGAAAACAACACTCTTTCCTTTCCCAAAAAAGCCACCAAACTATGGGGAGCCACCAGCAACCATAGAGAGGAAAAGTGTCCATTGGACCCATGAGACCACACCTGCATTCAGAGCCCATCCTGGACCCACAATGCAGATACCGCTGTCAGGTCAACCTAATTACAGTTCCTGACGAGCTCCCCTCCAGGTCTATACATTGGGCCTGTGACCACCACGCCACTAACCCTAACCTGAATTTGTGTTTGCAGACTTCTCTACCAAAACCATGGCTCACATGCCCTCCAGGATGGGGTCTATGGAGACATACAACAGGACTGTGCCTGCCATCCCCAAGAAAACTGTGCCTGTGACAGTTGCTCAAACCATCCAGATTGGGAGAAAACAGCAAGGCCTCAAGGCCCACCCCAATATTGGCGGTGGCTCTGGACACAAATGCATAGTCTGAAACAAGCTGATCACCTACATACAGGCAGACAGCCAAGCCAATGGTCCTGGGTCAGCAGACTGAAACAGACATGCCCCTAGGACCGCATTGGAACCTTAGATTTCAGACATCTGCCCTCAGAGGTCTGTTCTGGAATACCAATATTATACAACATGTGGTCCCTGGGTCACACAACCAAACGTCTCCTGTGCCTAGACGGAAACCGTGCTCTTCGACCTGTGCCAAACCCTCACGGTAGAAGAATCCTGCATGGCACCTTAGCAACCAGCACATTCTAAGATCTCCCTGGTATCAAAACAGCATTGTTACCCATGTTCATGAGATTCTATGTCAAATCAAGTCCTTGGTACTTCGCCCCAGAGCTACCAGAAAGAACACGCCATGTTCCTAAGTTGCTTTGGTCAATGGAGGTGTGCTTTCCATGCATCCATGTGAGAGTGCTCTGCTACCCAAACTTTCCACATGGGAGACCCTGCAGCAAACAAACCAGACTGCCCCTGACTGGTAGAAGGAAACCTTCAGTTTGGAGCATCTCACAAGCCCCGGTGTGTGAAATCCTCCATGGTCGCTTGACAATACCCCTCCATTTGTCGGTCTTTATAGACACAAACTCTAGCTTGAGTAAACATCTGATATTCGCCCTTACTCAGGAGCTAGATATTCGATTCAACTGCTGCACACTGGAAGTGCCTTTTGCCTGACACTGAATTTAACCTAGCTCGGATTTACAATTCCATCCTCAACTACCTGGTCCACAAGCCCTCTTGATAGGGAATTCTGGAGCCACAACGCAGCATTCTGCCTTCCCCATAGAAAGAAGATGTGCCTGGTGAGTCTGCCCAGAAACCCCATATGAGGATCAATCTGCTTGGCGCTTGAGGGAAACCCGATTTATATGCTGCCCTGAACACTAGTGCTGTGTCGGACAGAGCCTGAGCCCCGACCTAGTGTCAGCCACCCAGAGAGCGGGCCCCATATCTACCATGTGTGACCGGCCATGGCCTTACTCCATCATCTCTACCCATGCTTGGTATTCAGGAACCTGTCACCAGACCTTTGCTGGAATCCCTACCAATGGGAGAACCTGAAGCCCAATGGAGAACTCCTCCTTCCCTAAAGCAGGAAAACCTGGCTATTCGGATGCATGTCCAACCCTCAAAATGGAAGCCAGCTGCATGGCCAAGGAGACCACGTCTACTTCTGAGGGCCTCCCTTGAAACAAAAAGGCATTGTGACCCACACCTTGAGTATGCTTTCAAACAAGCCATCTCAGTTGCCCCAGCAGGATCCTGCATTGCAGGCCTGGTACACCCCTAGGACCAAATCCCAACCTTTGGTGGGATTTTCCAGCCACCCAGACCCAGAGCCTTTCTCTGGCATCCCTGTATTGGGGCACCCTTAAGATGGTAAACAGCAATCTTCCCTCCCTGAAAAAGCCACCAAACTATGGAGAGTCACCAGGATCCTTAGAAAGGAAATGCCTCCCATGGACCCAAGAGGCCACACCTGCATTCTGAAGCCATCCTGGACACATAATCCAGATAGAAAAACCTGTGCTACGGCCTTCCATTGACCCTAATTACAGCTCCTGACGAGTTGCCCTCCAGGTCTACGCATTGGGCCTGCGTTCACCATGCCACTAACCCTAATCCAAACTGGTGTTTACAGATTTATCTCCGAAAACAATGGCTCACATGCCTTCCAGGGTAGGGTCTCTGGATCCATACCAGACACTGTGCCTGCCATCCCCAAGGAAACTGTGTCCATCACAGTTTCCCAGACTTTCCAGATTAGGAGAAACCTGAAAAGACCCTGAGTCCATCACAATATTGGCGGCCTCTCTGAACACAAATGTGCAGTCTGAAACACCCTGATCCCCTACATCCAGGAAGACAGCCATGCCAATGGTCCAGAGTCAGAAGATTAAAACTGACATGCCCCTAGGACCTCATTGGAAGCCTAGACAAGGTTTTTAGGCATCTGTCCTCAGAGGCCTGTTCTGGAACACTAACTTACGATAGAACATGTGGACCCTCAGCCACACAACAGAACTTTTCCTGTCTCCAGAAGGATACTGTGCTCTTCGACCTTTGCCAAACCCTCAGGACAGGAGAATCCTGCATGGCACCTTAGACACCACCACATTCTAAGATGTCCCTGGTGGGGCGCCTGGGTGGCTCAGTGGTTTAAGCCTCTGCCTTCAGCTCAGGTCATGATCTCAGGATCCTGGGATCGAGCCCCACGTCGGGCTCTCTGCTCAGCAGGGAGCCTGCTTCCCCCTTCTCTCTCTCTGCCTGCCTCTCTGCCTACTTGTGATCTCTCTCTATCAAATAAATAAATAAATAAATAATCTATTAAAAAAATAAGATCTCCCTGGTAACAAACCAGCATTGTGACCCATCAGCAAGAGATTCCATGTCAACTCACGGCCTTGGTACTTCGCCCCAGAGCCAGCAGAATGTACCTGCCATGTTGCTCAGCTACAATGCTCAATGGAGGTGTGCTTTCCAGGCAACCATGCAGGAGTGCTCTGCTGCCTAAACTTTCCACATGAGGGACCCTGCAGAAAACAAACCAGGCTCCACCTGTCCAGTAGAAGGAAAGCATGCAGATTGGAGCATCACACAAACCTTAG
Organism: Neogale vison; assembly: GCF_020171115.1. Classification (NCBI taxonomy): domain Eukaryota; kingdom Metazoa; phylum Chordata; class Mammalia; order Carnivora; family Mustelidae; genus Neogale; species Neogale vison. Next base: position 185,169,643 of record NC_058093.1, on the reverse strand, counting down.
CGTGGGAAATCCTCTAAGGCATATTGATGCCACTCCTCCATTTGTCGGTCATCAAAGTCACAAACTCCAGTGTTAGCAAATACCTGACATCCTCCCTTTACTCAGGTGCTTGATATCTCGAATAAGCCGCTCCACATGGGAACTGCCTTCCGCTTGGCACTGAATTGAATCGGAGCGTGTGTTTACAATTCCATCCTAACCCTACTGGTCCCGAAGCCCCCTTGATAGGGAATTCTGGGGCCACAACGCCGCATTCTTCCTTCCCCATAGAAAGAACAAGTGCCTGGTGAGTCTGCCCAGAAACACCACATGAGAACCAATCTGCTCTGCCCATGAGGGAACCCCGATTTATAGGCTGCCCTGGACACTAGTGCTGTGTCTGACAGAGCCTGAGCCCTGACCTAGATTCAGCAATTCCATCATGTGAGACACACCATGGCACAAGTTTGTCATCTCTACCCATCCTTGGTATTCAGGCACCTTTCCCCCAGACTTTGATGGAATCCCTGCCAATGGGGTAACCTGAAGCACATAGAAAACTCCTCATTCCCCATGGCAAGAAACCTGGGTATTGTGATGGGTGTCCAAACCTCAAAGTGGGAGACAGCTGCATAGCCAATGAGACCAAGCCCACTCCTGACAGCCACCCTGGGCACAACAGGCATTGTGACCCTCAGCCTGAGTGTGCTTTTAACCAAGTCCTCTCAGTGACACCATCAGGATCCTGCATTGCAGACCTGGTACACACCTAGGCCCAAATCCTAACCCTTGGTGGGATTTTCCAGGGTAAGAGACAGAGAGCCGTCTCAAGAATCCCTGTTTTTGGGCACCCTTAAGATGCAAAACAACACTTCCCTTCCTCTAAAAAGCCACCAAATTATGGGGAGCCACCTTTATCCTTAGAAAGAAAAAATCTCCCATGGACCAATGAGGCCACAACTGCATTCAGAGGCCATCCTGAACAAACAATCCAGATAGAAAAGCCTGGGCAACCGCCTTCCAGTCATCCTAATCACAGTTCCTGACGAGCTGCCCTCCAGGTCTCCACATTGAGTCTCCGATCACCTCGCCACTAACCCTGACTGAATTTGTGTTTGCAGACTTCTCTCCCAAAACCATGGCTCACATACCCTCCAGGATGGGGTCTCTGGAGCAACACCACAGGACTCTGCCTGCCATCCCCAAGGAAACTGTACCCATCACAGTTGCTTAAACCTTCCAGATGAGGAGAAACCTGCAAGGCCTCAGAGCCCACCCTAAGACTGGCGTCTGCTTCGGACACAAATTAACAGTCTGAAACACCCTGATCACCTACATCAGGCAGACAGCCAAGTCAATGGTCCTGAGTCAGAAGATTGAACCTGACATGCCCCTCGGAACTCATTGGAACCCTAGATTAGGTTTTCAGGTGTCTGTCCTGAGGGACCTCTTTTGGAATACCAACTTATGGTACAACATGTGGTCCATGAGCCACACAACAGAACATCTCCTGTCCCCAGAAGGAAACCGTTCTCGTTGACCTTGCCAAACCATCAGTGTAGGAGACTCCTGCATGGCACGTTAGCCACCAGCACATTCTAAGATCTCGCTGGTAACAATGCAGCATTGTAACCCATCTTTCTGAGACTACATGTCAACTCAAGACACTTGGTACTTCACCCCAGAGCCACCAGAACGAACCTGCCATGCTCCTCAGCTGCAATAGTCAATGGAGTTGTGCTTTCCAGGTATCCGTGTAGGAAAGCTCTGCTCCCCAAATTTTCCACATGGGGAACCCTGGAACAAAAAATCCAGGCTCTACCTGCCTAGTAGAAGAAATCCTTGCTCTTTAGAGCATCTCACAAGCCTTAACGTGGGAAATCCTCCATGGCCTCTTGACGACACCCCTCCATTTGTAGGTCATCATAGACACAAACTCCAGTGTGAGCAAACATCTGACATCTGTCCTTACTCAAGTGGTGGATATCTCTAATCAGCCGCTGCATGTTGGAACTGATTTCTGCTTGGCAGTGAATTGAACCGTAACTCGTGTTTACAATTCCAACCTCACCCTCGTAGTCCCCAAGCCCTCTTGATGAGGAATTCTGGAGCCACAAGGCAGCATTCTGTCTTACACATAGAAAATTGAAGTCCCTTGTGTGTCTTCCCAGAAACTCCACATGAGGATCAGTCTGCTGGGCCCTCGAGGAAACCCCGATTTATAGGCTGCCCTGGCCACTAGTGGTGTCTCTGACAGAGCCTGAGTCCCGACCTAGTGTCACCACCCCAGAGAGTGGGCCACATATCCATGATGTGAGGACCCACCCGGGACATGTCCGTCATCTCTACCCATCCTTGGTATTCGGGCACCTTTCCCACCAAACATCTGACATCAGACTTTTGGTAGAATTCCTGCCAATGGGGGAACCTGAAGCACATAGAGAACTCCTTCTACCCCATGGCAGGAAACCTGGGTATTGGGATGGGTGTCCAACCCTCAATGTGGGATACAGCTACATGGCCAATGAGACCATGCCCACACTTGAGGGACACCCTCCGCACAAACAGGCAATGTGACCCTCAGTCTGAGCAGGTTTTCAAACAAGCACCACCAGCATCCCACACTGCAGGTCTGATATGCCCGGCCCTAATCCTAATCCCTAGTGGGATTTTCCAGGCAAGCACACCTAGAGCCCTCCTCTGGAATCCCTGCTTTGCAGCACACCTAAATTGGAAAACGGCACTCTTCCCTTCCCGAAAAAGCCACCAAACTATGGGTAGCTGCCAAGATCCTTAGAGAGGAAATGTATCCCATGAATCCATGAGAACACACCTGCAATCTGAGGCCATTCTGGACACACAATCCAGATAGAAAAGCCTGTTCTACATTCTTCCAGGCCCTCTAATTACAGTTCCTGATGAGCTGCCCTCCTGGTCTATTCATTGGGCCTGTGATCACCTCACCACCCACCCTAACCTGAATTTGACTTTGCAGACTTCTCTCCCAAAACCATGGGTCACGTGTGCTCCAGGATACGGTCTGTGGAGCCACACCACAGGACTGTGCCTGCCTTTCCCAAGGAAACTGTCCACTTCACAGTTGACCAAACCTTCCAAATTAGGAGATATCTGCAAGAACCCTGAGCCTACCCCTATACTGGCGCCCGCTATCTACGAAAATGTGCAGTCTGAAACTCCCTGATCACCTACATCCAGGCAGACAGCCATGTCAATGTTCCTGAGTCAGAATAGTGAACCTGACATGCCCCTAGGACCTCAATGGAACCCTAGATTATGTTGTCAGGTATCTGTTCTCAGACCTGTTCTGGAATACCAACTTAGGCTACAACATGTGGTCCCTGAGCCACACAACAGACCATCTCCTGTCCCCAGAAGGAAACCGTGCCCTTCGATCTGAGCCAAAGCCTCAGGGTATGAGAAACCTGCATGGCATCTTAACCACCAGCACATTCTAAGATTCCCCTGGTAACAAACCAGCATTGTGGCCCATCTGCAAGAGATTCCATGTCAACTCAAGGCCTTGGTCTTTTGCCCCAGAGCCACCAGAACGAACCTGCCATGTTCCTCAGTTGCAATGGTCAATGGAGGTGTGCTTTCTAGGCATCCATGCAGGAGAGCTCTGGTACTCAGACTTTCCACATGGGGGACCCTGGAGCAAAAAAACCAGACTCCATCTGTCCAGTAGAAGGAAACCTTGCTGTTTGGAGCATCTCAAAAGCCTTATTGTGTGAAATCCTCCATGACCTCTTGAGGCCACCCCTCCATTGGTCCGTCATCATAGACACAAACTCCAGTGGGTGCAAACATCTGACATCAGCTCTTACTCAGGTGCTGGATATCTAGAATAAGCGGATGCATATTGGAGCTCCCTTCCTCTTGGCACTGATTTGAACCGAAGCTTGTGTTTAGAATTCCATCCCCACCCTACTGGTCCCCAAGCCCTCTTGATAGGGAATTCTGGAGTCACAATGCAGCATTCTGCCTTCCCCATAGAAAGAAGAAGTGCCTGGTGAGTCTGTCCAGAAACTCCACATGACGATCAATCTGTTCGGCCCTCTAGGGAACCCCGATTTATTGGCTGACCTGGCCATTAGTGCTGTGTCTGACATAGCCTTAGCCCCGACCTATTGTCAGCCACCCAGAGAGCCGGCTCCTTATCCAGCATATGAGATTGGCCATGGCTCAAATCCATCATCTCTACCCATCCTTGGTATGCAGGCATCTGTCCCCAGACCTTTGCTGGAATCCCTGCCAATGGGGGAACCTGAAGCAAAATAGAGAACTCTTCCTTCCCCATGGTAGGAAACCTGGCTGTTGATATGGATGTACAATTCCCAAAGTGGGAGTCAGTTGCATGGCCAATGAAACCACGCTGACTCCTGAGGTCCACCCTGGGCAGAAGCAGGTATTGTGACCCCCAGCTTGCTCATGCTTTCAAACAAGCCCTCTCAATTGCACCACCAGGATCCCGCATTGCAGGCCTGGTTTGCCCGTAGGCCAAAATCATATCCCTTGGTGAAATTTTCCAAGCGCCCAGGCCCAGAGCCTATCTCTGGAATCCCTGTTTTGGGGCACCTTTAAGATGGAAAACAGCACTCTTACCTTCCCCAAAAAATCCACCAAACTATGTGGAGCCGCCAGAATCCTTAGAGCGGAAAAGTCTCCCATGTACCCATGAGAACTCACCTGCATTCCGAGGTCATTCTGGACACACAATCCAAATAGAAAAGTCTGTGCTATCAACTTCCAGTCACCCTAATTTCAGTTCCTGTCGAGCTGCCCTTCACCAGGTCTATGCACTGGGCCTCTGATCATCTCTAGATTAACCTGAACCAGAATTTGTGTTTGCAGACATCACTCCCAAAACCATGCCTCACATGCCCTCCAAGATAAGGTCACTTGAGGTGCACCAAACGACTGTGGCTGCTATCCCCAAGAAAACCGTGCCCATTACAGTTGCCCAAACCTTACAGATTAAGAGAAACCTGCAAGGCTCTTGAGCCCACCCCAATATTAGCGGTCACTCTGGATGCAAATGCGCAGTCTGAAGCAACCTGATCCCCTCCATCCAGGCAGACAGCCATGTCAATGGTCCTGAGTCAGAAGATTGAACCTGACATGCCCTTGGTCCTCATTGGAACACTTGATTAGGTTGTCAGGCATCTGTCCTCAGAGGCCTATTCTGGAATACCAACTTATGATACAACATGTGGTCCCTGAGCCACACAACAGAACATCTCCTGTCCCCAGAAGGTAACCGTGCTCTTTGACCTGTGTCAAACCACCAGGATAAGAGAATCCTACATGGCACCTTAGTCACGAGCACATTCTAAGATCTCCCTGGTAACAAACCAGCAGTGTGACCCATCTGAAGGAGATTCCATGTTAACTCATCATCCTTGGTACTTCGCCCCAGAGCCAACAGAATGAACCTCCCATGTTCCTCAGCTGCAATCATCAATGGAGGTGTGCTCTCCAGGCATCCATGTCACAGAGCTCTTCTATCCAGAATTTCAACATGGGGGACCGTGGAGCAAACAAACCAGATTCCACCTTTCCAGTAGAAGGAAGCCTTGCTCTTTGGAGCATGTCACAACTCTTAGTGTGGAAAATCCTCCATGGCGATTGATGCCACCCCTCCATTTTTCAGTCATCATAGACACAAATTCTAATGTGAGCAACCATTTGGTATCTGCCATTACTCAGGTGCTGGATATCTCAAATAGGCCCCTGCACATTGCAAATGCCTTCCGCTTGGCACTGAATTTAACCATAGTTGTGTTTACAATTCCATCCTCACCCTAATTGTCCCCAAGCCCTTTTGATAGGGCATTCTGGAGCCACAACACAGCATTTTGCCTGCCCCGTAGAAAGAAGAAGTGCCTGGTGAGTCTGCCTAGATCCCCTACATGAGGATTCACCTGCATGGCCCTCAACAACACCCTAATATCATAGGCTTCCATGGGCACTAAAGCTCTGTATGACATAGCCTGATCCACAACTTCCAGTCAGCCACCTAGACGTTGGGACCCATATCCTGCAAGTGGGACCTTGTGTGGCCCGAAACAGTCATCTCTGCTCAGCCTGGTTATACAGGCATCTGTCCCCAGAACTTAGCTCAAATACCTGCTTATGGGGGAACCTGAAGCACAAGAGTACTCCACCTTCTTAATGGTAGGAAATCTGGCCTGTGAAATGGGTGTCCAATCCTCAGAGTGGGAACTAGCTGCTTGGCCCTTGAGACCACAGTCACTCATGGGAGATGCCCTGGGCACAGAAAGGCATTGTGACCCTCAGCGTGAGCCTGCTTTCAAAAAATACCCCTCATTAGCTGCACCAGGATTCTGCAGAGCGGACCTACTAGGTTCTTATGGCCAAATCCTCTCCCTCGTTGGTGTTTTCCACGCACCCAGACCCAGAAACTGTCTCCAGAATCTCTTTTAGGGATCCCCTGAGACTGCAAACAGCAGTCTCCACTTCCCCAGAGACACCAAACTCTTGGGGGCTGCGCAGAATACCCAGAGACGAAGAATCTCTCATGGCCCCATAAAGTCACCCCTATATTTTGCGACCATCCTGGACACAGAATCCAGACAAAATAGCCTTCACTACCGCCTCCATGACACGTTAATTTCAGTACAATATGAGCTGCCCTCAGGGCCTACAGATCAGGCCTGTGATCACCTCGAGCCTCACCCTAACCCTAGTTCGTGTTTGCCGATTTAAGTCCCCAAAGCCCTGGCCCACATGGCCTCCAGGATGGGGCCTCTGGTGCAATACCAGATGATTGTGCCACCCCTCCCAAAGGAGTCTCTACACTTCACTGTTGCCCAAACCCTGAATATTAAGAGCAAAGTAAACGCCCCTGAAACCCATGTCAGTTTCAAAGGACACTCTGGACTGAAATGCCTATTCTGACACACAATGAGCACTTGCCTCCAGACAAACATCCAGGTCAAAGGCCCTGAGTCAGAAGATTGAACCTGACATGCCCCTAGGACTTCATCTATAACCTAAATTAGATATTCAGGTGCCAGTCACCAGGTGCCTGCTCTCCAATACCAATTTATTTTCCAACATGTGGTCCCTGAGCCACACTAAAGAACCCCTCCTGTCCCCAGAAGGATACCTTGATCTTGGTAGCTTTGTCCAAGACTCAGTGTAGGAGAATCCTGCATAGCCCCTGAGCACCCCAACATTCTAACATCTGCCTGGGTAAAAACCAGCTTTGTGATCCAACAGCATGAAACTCCATGTCAATTCAAGCTGGAACGAAGTTTTCCCCAGAGCCAACAGATCGAACCTGCCATGTTACTCAGCTGAAATGGACCACAGAGGTGTGCTTTCCAGGCATCCATACAGGAGAGCTCTGCTATGCGAACTTTCCATATGGTGACGGTGGAGGAAACAAACCAGACTCGCCCTGTCCAGTAGAATGAAACATTGCTGTTTGGAGCATCTCACAAGTCACAGCATGGCACATCCTCCAAGACCTCCAGACCACACCCCTCCATTTGGTGGCCATCGTAAACACAAACTCCAGTGTGAGCAAACATCTGATATCCACCCTTACTCAGGTGCTGGATATCTCGAATCAGCCACTACACACTGGAACTGCTTTCTGCTTGGCACTGAATTTAACCGTAGCTTGTGTTGACAATTCCATCCTCACGCTCCCGGTTCCCAGGTCCTCTTGATAGGGAATTCTGGAGCCACAACGCAGCATTCTGCAGGCCTCACAGAAAGAAGAAGTGCCTGGTGAATCTGCCCAGAACCTCACATGAGGATCCACCTGCATGGCCCTCGACGGCACCCTAATATTATAGATTGCAATGGGCACTCAGGCTCTGTCTGACACAGCCTGAGCCACGACCTCCAGTCAGGCACATAGACAGTAGGCCCCATAACCTGCTGGTGGGACCTGTCTTGGCCTGAAACTGTCACATATTTTCAACCTGGATATTCAGGCATCTCTCCCAAGACCGTAACTCAAATCCCTGTGTATGGGGGAACCTGATGCACAAGAGTACTCCTCCGTCACGATGGCAGGAACCCCGGCTGTTGAGATGGGTGTCCAACCCGCATAGTGGGAAGCAGCTGCATGGCCCATGAGACCACGGCCACTCATGGGAGCTGCCCTGAGCACAAACTGGCATTGTGACCCTCAGCATGATCCTGCTTTCAAACAAACACCCTCAGTAGCTGGACCAGGAGCCCGCAGAGCAGGCCTGCTAGGTCCCTAGGGGCAAATCCTCACCCTCATTCGTGATTGCCAAGTGCCCAGACCTAGAACCTATCTCTGGAATCTCTCATTTGGGGGGTCCACTTAGACGGAAAACCACTGTCTTCCCTCCCGCAGAGACACCAAACTCTAGGGAGCTGGGCAGAATCCCCAGAGACAAAGAATCTCCCATGGCCCCATGAAGCCAACCCTGTTTTTTGCTTCCATCCTGGACACAGTCCAGACAGAAAAGCCTGCGCTATTGCTTCCACGACACCTTAATTTTAGTACACTATGAGCTGCCCTCTGGGCCTGTAGATTGGGCCTGTAACCACCTCGGCCCTCACCCTAACCCTAGTTCATGTTTTCAGATTTCTGTCCCCAATGCCCTGGCCCACATGCCTCAGGAAGGGGACTCTGGAGCCACACTGGATGACTGTGCCTATCCTCCCAAAGGAAACTCTGCCCTTCACTGTTGCCCAAATCCTGAAGATTAGGAGAAATATACAAAGCCCCTGAGAACACCTCAATTGTGAGAAGAATTCTGGACTGAAATGCACATTCTGGCACACCAGAAGCACCTGCCTCCAGGCAGATATCCAGGTCAAACGGCCTGACTCAGAAGATTGACCCTGACATGCCCCGAGGACTTCATCAATACCCTAGCTTAGATTTCCAGACGCCTGTCCCCAGAGGCCTTTTCTCCAATACCAACTTATATTCTAACATGTGGTCCATAAGCCACACAACAGACCCTTCTGTCCCCAGTAGGATACCTTGCTCTTGGTAACTATGTCCAAGACTCAGTGTAGGAAAATCCTGCATGGCCCCTGACCACCCTAACATTCTAATGTCTCCCTGGATAGAAACCATCATTACGATCCAACAGCATGAAACTCCATGTTAACTCAAGCCACTTGGAACTTCACCCCTGAGCCTCGAGATTGAACCTGCCATGTTCTTCAGCTGCAATGGTAAATGGAGGTATGCTTTCCAGGCATCCATTTTAGAGAGCTCTGCTACCCAATCTGTCCATACGTGGACTCTGGAGCCAATGAACCAGACTCACCCTGTCCAGTACAACAAATCCTTGCTGTTTGGATCATCTCACAAGCCCCAGCGTGGGAAATCCTCCATGGCCCCATGATGCTACCCCTCCATTTGGTGGTCATCATAAAAACAAAGTCCTTTGTGAGAAAGCATCTGAAATCCTCCCTTACTCAAGTGCTGGTATCTCGAATCAGTCGGTGCACACTGGCTGCCTTCCACTTGGCACTGAATTTAACCATAGATTGTGATTGCAATTCCATCCTCACCCTACTGGTCACAAAGCACTCTTAACAGGGAATTCTGGACACAAAACAAAGCATTCTGCTTACCCCAAAGACAGAAGACGTGCCTGGTGAGTCTGCCCAGAAACCCCACATGAGGATCCACCTGCATAGCCCTTGATGGCACCCTAATATCATAGGCCGCTATGGGCACTCAGGCTTTGTCTGACACAGACTGAGCCATGACATCCAGACAGCCACGCAGACAGTGGGCCCCATATACAGCAGGTGGTACCAACCATGGCCTGAACCCATCAGCTCTACTCAACATGGGTATTCAGGCATCTGTTCCCAGAACAAAGATCAAATCCCTGCCTAAGGGGGAACCTGAAGCACAAGAGTACTCCTCCTTCCCAAAAGCAGGAAAGATGGGTGTCCAACCCTCAGAGTGGGAACAAGTTGCATTGTCCATTAGACTACGGCCACTCATGGGAGCCATCCTGGGCCCAAACAGGCATTGTGACCCTCAGCGTGAGACTGCTTTAAAAAAAAAAAAAAAGCCCTTAGTAGCTGGACCAGAAACACGCCGAGCGGGCCTGCCATGTCCCAAGGGCCAAATTCTCAACCTTGTTCGTGATTTCCTGGCGCCGAGACCAACAACCTGTCTTTGGGTTCCCTATTTTGGGGATCGCCTGAGACAGAAAACAGCAGTCTTCCTTTCCCCAGAGACACCAAACTCTTGGGAGCTGGGCAGTATCCACAGAGACAAAGAATCTCCCATGGACCCATGAAGAATCCCCTATGTTTTATGGCCGTCCTGGACACACATTCAGAAAAAAATAAGCCTGTGCTACCGCCTCCATGACATCTTAATTTCAGTACACTATGAGCTGCAATCACGGCCTGCAGATCGGGCCTGTGATCACCTCGGCCCTCACCCTAACCCAGGTTCGCATTTGCAGATTTCTGTCCCCAAAGCCCTGGCCCAAGTGCCTTCCAGGATGGGGTCTCTGGTGCCATAATGACGAGTGATCCTACACACCTGAAGGATACTCTGCCCTTCACTGTTGCCCAAACCGTGAAGATTAGGAGCAAAGTACAAAGCCCTTGAGCCGACCTCAATTTCAAAGAATGCTCTGGACCGAAATGAGCGCTCTGACCACAATGAGCACCTGCCTCCAGGAAGACATCTAAGTTAAAGGCCCTGAGTCAGAAGATTGGACCTACATGCCTCTAGGACATCATTGATACCCTAGTTTATGTTTTCAGTCACTTGTCCCCAGAGGCCTGTTCTCCAATACCAACTTATATTCCAACATGTGGTCTCTGAGCCACACAATAGAACCAAACCTGTCCCCAGAAGGATACCTTGCTCTTGGTAGCTGTGTCCAAGACACAGTGTAGGAGAATCCTGCATGGACCCCTGACTACACCAACATTCTAACATGTATACCAACATACATTCATGGTATCCTGGCGCCGTATCCGTGGATACATGCATGGATACCAACCAGCATTGTGATCCAACATCATGAAACTCTATGTCAATTCAGGCCGCTTGGAACTTCGCTCCAGAGCTACCGTATTGAACCTGCCATGTTCCTCAGCTGCAATGATCAATGGAGTTGTGCATTCCAGGCATCTATAAGGGAGAGCTCTGGTACCGTAACTTTACATATGGGGGACACTGGAGCAAACAAACCAGACTCCCCCTGTCCAGTAGAAGGAAACCTTGCTGTTTGGAGCATCTCAGAAGCCCCAGTGTGGGAAATCCTCTATGGCCTCATGAAGCCACCCCTCAATTTGGTGGTCATCAGAGACACAAACTCCATTGTGAGCAAACATCTGACATCCGAACTTACTCAGGTACAGGATATCTCGAATAAACCACTGCACCTTGAAACTGCCTTCCGTTTGGCACTGAATAACCGTAGCTTGTGTTTACAATTCCGTCCTCACCCTCCTGGTCACCTAACCCTCTTGATATGGATTTCTGGAGCCACAACACAGAATTTGCCTGTCCAACAGAAAGAAGAAATGCCTGGTGAGTCTGCCCAGATACCCTAAATGAGGATCCACCAGCATGGCCCTCAACGGTACCCTAATAACATAGGCCGCCATGGGCACTCAGGCTCTGTCTGACACAGCCTGAGCCATGACTTCCAGTCAGCCATGCAGACACTGGGCTCCATATCCAGCAGGTGGGACCTGCTGTGTCCCGAAGCCGTCACATCTACTCAACCTGGATATTCAGGCATCTCTTCCCAGACCGTAGCTCAAATCCCTGCCTGTGGGGGAACCTGAAGCACAGGAGTATTCCTCCTTCCCGATGGCAGGAATCCTGGCTGTTGAGATGGGTTTCCAGCCCTCAGAGTGGGAACTAGCTGCATGGACCATGAGACTATGGTCACTCATGGGAGCCTCCCTGGGCACAAACAAGCATTGTGACCCTCAGCGTGAGATTGCTTTCAAAGAAACCCACTTGGTAGCTGGACCAGGAGCCCGCAGAATGGGACTGCCATTTACTAGGGCCATATCCTCACATGCATTTGAGTTCTCCAGTCGTCCACACCCAGAACCTGTTTCTGGAATCCCTCTTTGGCGGTCTCCTGAGACGAAAAATAGCAGTCTTCCCTTCCCCCAGAGACACAAACTCTTGGGATCTGGGCAAAATCCCCAGAGATGAAGAATCTCCCATGGCACCATGAAGACTACCCTACATTTTGCGACCATCCTAGACACACAATCCAGACAGAAAAGCCTGCTCTACCGCCTGCATGACACCTTAATTTCAGTACTCTATGAGCTGCCCACAGTGCCTACAGATCGGGCCTGTAATCATCATGGCCCTTACCCTAACCCTAGTTTACTTTTCCAGATTTCAGTACCCAAAGTTCTGACCCACTTGCCCTCCAGGATGCAGCCTCTTGTGCCACACTGGATGACTGTCCCTACATTCCCAAAGGAAACTCTCCACTTCACGGTTGCTCAAACCCTGAAGATTAGGAGCAAAGTACAAAGCCCCTGAGCCCAGCTCAATTTTGAAGAATGCCCTGGCCCTAATGCACATTCTGACATCCAATGAGCACCTGCCTCCAGGCAGACATCCAAGTCAAAGGCCCTGAGTCAGAAGTTTGAAACTGACATGCCTCTAGGACTTCATCAATACCCTAGTTAAGATTTTCAGGAGCCTGTCCCCAGAGGTCTTTTCTCCAAAACCAACTTATATTCCAAAATATGGTCCCTATGCCACACTACAGAACCCCTCCTGTCCCCAGAAGCATTCCTTGCTCTTGGTACCTGTATGGCCCCCTACCACCCCAGCATTCTAATGTCTCCCTGGATAACAACCAGCATTGTGATCCAACAGCATGAAACTCTATGTCAACTCAAGCCGCTTGGAGTTGACATGGCAAATCCCCTGAGCACATCGCAATATTGGAGGCCACTCTGGACGCAAATGCACAGTCTGAAACACTCCGATCACCTACATCTAGGCAACTGTCCTGAGTCTGAAGATTGAAGCTGACATGACCCTAGGACTTCATTGGAACCCTAGATTAGGTTTTCAGGAATCTGTCCTCAGAGGCCTGTTCTGGGATATGAACTTATGATACAACATGTGGTCCCTGAGCCACACAACACTACATCTCTTGTCCCCAGAGGGGGAAATATCTCTTTGACCTGTGTTAAACCTTCAGGGTAGGATAATCCTGCATGGCACCTTAGCTACTAACACATTCTAAGATCTCCCTGGTAAAAAAACCAGCATTGTGATCCATCTGCAAGAGATTCAGTGTCAGCTCAAGGCCTTGGTACTTTGCCCCAGAGCCACCAGAAGGAATGTGCCACGTTCCTCAGCTGCAATGGTTATTCAGGGTGTACTTTCCAGGAAACCATATGGAAGAGCTCTGCTAACCATACTTTCCACGTGGGGGACTCTGGAGCAAACAAACCAGACTCCACCTGTCAGTAGAAAAAACAATCTTGCTGTTTGGAGCATCTCACAAGCATCATTCTAGGGAATCCTCCATGGCATCTTGATGCCACCTCACCATTTGTCAGTCATTGTAGACACAACCTCCAGTGTGAGCAAACTTCATTCAACTGCCTTTATTCAGGTGCTGGATATCTCGTCCGTTGGCCATCGTAGATACAAACTCCAGCTGAGCAGACATCTGACCTCGTCCATACTCAGGTGCTGGAGATCTCGAAAAAACCGCTGCACATTGGAATGGCAATGTGCTCGGCACTGAGCTTAAATGTAGCTTGTCTATTCAGACTTCTATCCTCACACTCCTGGCCTGTAAGCACTCCTTATTGGGAATTTGGAAGCCACAATGCAGCTTTCTGCCTGCCCACAAGAAAGAAGAATTGCCCTAAGTGTCTGTGCAGAAAATCCACATGAGGATCCACCCGCACGGCCCTCTATGGCACCCCAATATAATAGGCCACCCTGTGCACTAATGCTCTGTCTGACACAGCCCGAGCCCCAACCACCTGGCAGCCATACAGATAGTGGGCCCCATATCCTACAGGTGTGAGCTGCCTTGACATGAGTCTGTCATCTCGAACCAACCTGGGTATTCAGGTACCTGTTCCACAACATAGCTCAAATTCCTGCCCATGGAGGACCCTGAAGCACAAAAGAGTACTCCTCCTTCCCCATGGCAGGAAAACTAAATGTTGAGATGGTTGTCCAACACTCAGATTGGGATCCAGGTGCATGGAACAAGAAACAGCGCCCATTCAGGATGGGGATCAGGGCACAAATAGGCATTGTGACCCTCACCCTGAGACCCATTTCCAACAAGCCCCCACAGGGGCTGGACCAGGAACCCACAAAATGTGACTGTCACACCCCTAGGCCCAGATCCTAAGCCTTCGCAGGGTTACTCAGTCACCGGAACCCAGAACCCATCTCTGGAATCCATGTTTTTTTTTGTTTGTTTGTTTGTTTGTTTTTCCAATTTATTTATTTTCAGAAAAACAGTATTCATTATTTTTTCACCACACCCAGTACTCCATGCAAGCCGTGCCCTCTACAATACCCACCACCTGGTACCTCAACCTCCCACCTCTCTGCCACTTCAAACCCCTCAGATTGTTTTTCAGAGTCCATAGTCTCCCATGGTTCACCACCCCTTCCAATTTACCCAAAAGTACATACGCTCCCCAATGTCCATAACCCTACCCCCCTTCTCCCAACCCCCCTCTCCCCAGCAAAGCACAGTTTGTTTCGTGAGATTAAGAGTCACTATGGTTTGTCGCCCTCCCTATCCCATCTTGTTTCATGGATTCTTCTCCTACCCACTTAAGCCCCCATGTTGCATCACTACTTCCTCATATCAGGGAGATCATATGATAGTTCTCTTTCTCTGCTTGACTTCTTTCGCTAAGCATGATACGCTCTAGTTCCATCCATGTTGTCGCAAATGGCAAGATTTCATTTCTTTTCATGGTTGCATAGTATTCCATTGTGTATATATACCACATCTTCTTTATCCATTCATCTGTTGATGGACATCTAGGTTCTTTCCATAGTTTGGCTATTGTGGACATTGCTGCTATAAACATTCGGGTGCACGTGCCCCTTTGGATCACTACGTTTGTATCTTTAGGGTAAATACCAAGTAGTGCAATTGCTGGGTCATAGGGCAGTTCTATTTTCAACATTTTGAGGAACCTCCATGCTGTTTTCCAGAGTGGTTGCACCAGCTTGCATTCCCACCAACAGTGTAGGAGGGTTCCCCTTTCTCCGCATCCTCGCCAGCATCTGTCATTTCCTGACTTGTTGATTTTAGCCATTCTGACTGGTGTGAGGTAATATCTCATTGTAGTTTTGCTTTGTATTTCCCTGATGCCGAGTGATATGGAGCACTTTTTCATGTGTCTGTTGGCCATCTGGATGTCTTCTTTGCAGAAACGTCTGTTCATGTCCTCTGCCCATTTCTTGATTGGATTATTTGTTCTTTGGGTGTTGAGTTTGTTAAGTTCTTTATAGATTTTGGACACTAGTCCTTTATCTGATATGTCGTTTGCAAATATCTTCTCCCATTCTGTCAGCTGTCTTTTGATTTTGTTAACTGTTTCCTTTGCTGTGCAAAAGCTTTTGATCTTGATGAAATCCCAACAGTTCATTTTTGCCTTTGCTTCCCTTGCTTTTGGCGATGTTCCTAGGAAGATGTTGCTGCGGCTGAGGTCGAAGAGGTTGCTGCATGTGTTCTCCTCAAGGATTTTGATGGATTCCTTTCTCACATTGAGGTCCTTAATCCATTTTGAATCTATTTTTGTGTGTGGTGTAAGGAAATGGTCCAATTTCATTTTTCTGCACGTGGCTGTCCAATTTTCCCAACACCATTTATTAAAGAGGCTTTCTTTTTTCCATTGGACATTCTTTCCTGATTTGTCAAAGATTAGTTGACCATAGAGTTCAGGGTCTATTACTGGGCTCTCTTTTCTGTTCCATTGATCTATGTGTCTGTTTTTGTGCCAATACCATGCTGTCTTGATGATGACAGCTTTGTAATAGAGCTTGAAGTCCGGAATTGTGATGCCACCAACTTTGGCTTTCTTTTTCAATATCCCTTTGGCTATTCGAGGTCTTTTCTGGTTCCATATAAATTTTAAAATTATTTGTTCCATTTCTTTGAAAAAGATGGATGGTACTTTGATAGGAATTGCATTAAATGTGTAGATTGCTTTAGGTAGCATAGACATTTTCACAATATTTATTCTTCCTATCCAGGAGCATGGAACATTTTTCCATTTCTTTGTGTCTTCCTCAATTTCTTTCATGAGTACTTTATAGTTTTCTGAGTATAGATTCTTATCCTCTTTGGTTAGGTTTATTCCTAGGTATCTTATGGTTTGGGGTGCAATTGTAAATGGGATTGACTCCTTAATTTCTCTTCCTTCTGTCTTGTTGTTAGTGTAGAGAAATGCAACTGATTTCTGTGCATTGATCTTATATCCTGACACTTTATTGAATTCCTGTACAAGTTCTAGCAGTTTTGGAGTGGAGTCTTTTGGGGTTTCCACATAGATTATCATATCATCTGCGAAGAGTGAAAATTTGACTTCTTCTTTGCCGATTTGGATGCCTTTAATTTCCTTTTGTTGTCTGATTGTTGAGGCTAGGACTTCTAGTACTATGTTGAATAGCAGTGGTGATAATGGACATCCCTGCCGTGTTCCTGACCTTAGTGGAAAAGCTTTCAGTTTTTCTCCATTGAGAATGATATATGCGGTGGGTTTTTCATAGTTGGCTTTGATGATATTGAAGTATGTGCCCTCTATCCCTACACTTTGAAGAGTTTTGATCAGGAAGGGATGCTGTACTTTGTCAAATGCTTTTTCAGCATCTATTGAGAGTATCATATGGTTCTTGTTCATTCTTTTATTGATGTGTTGAATCACATTGATTGATTTGCGGATGTTGAACCAACCTTGCAGCCCTGGGATAAATCCCACTTGGTCGTGGTGAATAATCCTATTAATGTAATGTTGAATCCTATTGGCTAGTATTTTGGTGAGAATTTTTGCATCTGTGTTCATCAAGGATATTGGTCTATAGCTTTCTTTTTTGATGGGATCCTTGTCTGGTTTTGGGATCAAAGTGATGCTGGCCTCATAAAATGAGTTTGGAAGTTTTCCTTCCATTTCTATTTTTTGGAGCAGTTTCAGGAGAATAGGAATTAGTTCTTCTTTAAATGTTTGGTAGAATTCCCCCGGGAAGCCGTCTGGCCCTGGACTTTTGTTTGTTTGGAGATTTTTAATGACTGTTTCAATCTCCTTACTGGTTATGGGTCTGTTCAGGCTTTCTATTTCTTCCTGGTTCAATTTTGGTAGTTTATATGTTTCTAGGAATGCATCCATTTCCTCCAGATTGTCAAATTTGTTGGTGTAGAGTTGCTCATAGTATGTTCTTATAATAGTTTGTATTTCTTTGGTGTTAGTTGTGATCTCTCCTCTTTCATTCATGATTTTATTTATTTGGGTCCTTTCTCTTTTCTTTTTGATAAGTCTCGCCAGGGGTTTATTAATTTTATTAATTTTTTCAAAGAACAAGCTCCTAGTTTCGTTGATTTGTTCTATTGTTTTTTTGGTTTCTATTTCATTGATTTCTGCTCTGATCTTTATGATTTCTCTTCTCCTGCTGGGCTTAGGGTTTCTTTCTTGTTCCTTCTCCAGCTCCTTTAGGTGTAGGGTTAGGTTGTGTACCTGAGACCTTTCTTGTCTCTTGAGAAAAGCTTGTACCGCTATATATTTTCCTCTCAGGACTGCCTTTGTTGTGTCCCACAGATTTTGAACCGTTGTATTTTCATTATCATTTGTTTCCATGATTTTTTTCAATTCTTCTTTAATTTCCCGGTTGACCCATTCATTCTTTAGAAGGATGCTTTTTAGTCTCCATGTATTTGGGTTCTTTCCAAACTTCCTCTTGTGGTTGAGGTCTAGCTTCAGAGCATTGTGGTTTGAAAATATGCAGGGAATGATCCCAATCTTTTGATACTGGTTGAGTCCTGATTTAGGACCGAGGATGTGATCTATTCTGGAGAATGTTCCATGTGCACTAGAGAAGAATGTGTATTCTGTTGCTTTGGGATGAAATGTTCTGAATATATCTGTGATGTCCATCTCATCCAGTGTATCATTTAAGGCCTTTATTTCCCTGTTGATCTTTTGCTTGGATGATCTGTCCATTTCCGTTAGGGGAGTGTTAAAGTCCCCTACTATTATTGTATTATTGTTGATGTGTTTCTTTGATTTTGTTATTAATTGGTTTATATAGTTGGCTGCTCCCACGTTGGGGACATAGATATTTAAAATTGTTAGATCTTCTTGTTGGACAGACCCTTTGAGTATGATATAGTGTCCTTCCTCATCTCTTATTATAGTATTTGGCTTAAAATCTAATTGATCTGATATAAGAATTGCCACTCCTGCTTTTTTCTGATGTCCATTAGCATGGTAAATTCTTTTCCACCCCCTCACTTTAAATCTGGAGGTGTCTTCGGGCTTAAAATGAGTTTCTTGGAGGCAACATATAGATGGGTTTTGTTTTTTTTATCCATTCTGATACCCTGTGTCTTTTGATTGGGGCATTTAGCCCATTAACATTCAGGGTAACTATTCAGAGATATGATTTTAGTGCCATTTTATTGCCTATAAGGTGACTCTTCCTGTATATTGTCTCTGTTCCTTTCTGATCTACCACTTGTAGGCTCTCTCTTTGCTTAGAGGACCCCTTTCAGTATTTCCTATAGAGATGGTTTGGTGTTTGCAAATTCTTTCAGTTTTTGTTTGTCCTGGAAGCTTTTAATCTCTCCTTCTATTTTCAATGATAGCCTAGCTGGATATAGTATTCTTGGCTGCATGTTTTTCTCATTTATTTCTCTGGAAATATCATGCCACATCTTTCTGGCCTGCCAGGTCTCTGTGGATAAGTCAGCTGTCAATCTAATACTTTTACCATTGTATGTACAGACTTCTTTTCCCGGGCTGCTTTCAGGATTTACTCTTTGTCACTAAGGCTTGTAAATTTTACTATTAAGTGACGGGGTGTGGGCCTATTCTTATTGATTTTGAGGGGCGTTCTCTGAACCTCCTGAATTTTGATGCTCGTTCCCTTTGCCATATTGGGGAAATTCTCCCCAATAGTTCTCTCCAGTATACCTTCTGCTCCCCTCTCTCTTTCTTCTTCTTCTGGAATCCCAATTATTCTAATGTTGTTTCGTCTTATGGTGCCAATTAACTCTCGAATTCTCCCCTCATGGTCCAGTAGCTGTTTGTCCCTCTTTTGCTAGCTTCTTTATTCTCTGTCATTTGGTCTTCTAGATCGCTAATTCTTTCTTCTGCCTCATTTATCCTAGCAGTGAGAGCCTCTATTTTTGATTGCACCTCATTAATAACTTTTTTGATTTCAACTTGGTTAGATTTTAGTTCTTTTATTTCTATAGAAATGGCTTTTATATCTCTGGAGAGGGTTTCTCTAATATCTTCCATGCTTTTTTCAAGCCCGGCTAGAACCTTGAGAATTGTCATTTTGGACTCTAGATCTGACATATTACCAATGTCTGCATTGATTAGGTCCCGAGCCTTAGGTACTGCCTCTTGTTCTTTTTTTTGTTGTGAATTTTTCCACCTTGTCATTTTGTCCAGCTAAGAGTATATGAAGGAGCAAGTAAAATACTAAAAGGGTGGCAACAATCCCAGGAAAATATGCTTTAACCAAATCAGAAGAGATCCCAAGTCGTGAGGGGGGATTTCTCCCCCCTCACGATTGGGTGAGGGATCTCCTCTGATTGGGATCTCTTCTGATTTGGATCTCCCAATCTCTTCTGATTGGGGTCTCTTCTGATTTGGGGATAAAAAGAGGTTGAAAAAGAAAGAAAGAAAAAAAAAAGAATTAAAAAAAGAGATTGAATTAAAAATTCAATCAAGAATCAAAAAGGAATTAAAAAAAGAGATTGAAGAGATTGGGATCTATTCTGATTTGGGGATAAAAAGAAGTTCAAAAATATAGAAAGAGAAAAAAAAGAAAAAAAAGAATTTAAAAAAACGAATAAAAAAAGTATAAAAAAGAAAAAATATATGTATATATATTATATAAACTAGTTAAAAAAACGTTAAAAAAGAAAAGGGTAAAAGTTAAAAAAAATTAGCAGAAGAAGAGAAAAAAATGAAAAAGAAAAAAAATTAAATTAACTGCAAGGCTAAAAAATCACAGGCAGAAAGCCATGAGTTCCGTGGTTTGTTGTCTCCTCCTCTGGAATTCTGCTGCTCTCCTTGGTATTGAAACTGCACTCCTTGGTAGGTGAACTTGGTCTTGCCTGGATTTCTTGTTGATCTTCTGGGGGAGGGGCCTGTTGTAGTGATTCTCAAGTGTCTTTCCCCCAGGCGGAATTGCACCACCCTTAGCAGGGGCCGGGCTGAGTGATCCACTCGGCTTTGCTTTCAGGAGCTTTTGTTCCCTGAGCGCTTTCCGTAGAGTTCTGGAGGACGGGAACACAAATGGCGGCCTCCTGGTCTCCTGCCTGGAGTAGCCAGAAGCCCAGTGCGCCCTCAGCGAACAGCTCCTAGTAACTCCCGTCTGCCCAACCTCCGGCTGCGCTCCGAGCTCACCGAGCCGACGACTGGCTCAAGGCAACACCGAGCTGCAAGCTTACTGTCGGCTCTGTCTCTGTAGCCGGCTTTCCCGTTCCAATATCCGCAAGATCTTCAACACTCAGACACTCCCGATATTTCTGTGACCCTGCGAGACCCAAGGCCACGCTGACCCCGCATGGGCTTCGCCCAGGTTTAGCCTCTGGAGCGATGTCCCTCAGTGGCACAGACTTTTAAATGTCCCGATTTTGTGCTCCGTTGCTCCGCCGCTTGCCGGGAGCCGGCCTCTCCCCCCGGGGTCTATCTTCCCGTCGCTTTGGATTTACTTCTCCGCCAGTCCTACCTTTCAGAAAGTGGTTGTTTTTCTGTTTCTAGAATTGCTCTTCTTCTTCTCTTCGATCTGCCAATGGATTTGCAGGTGTTTGCAATCTTTAGATAAGCTCTCTAGCTGATCTCCTGCTAGCTGAAGTAGTCTCAGCCTGCTACTTCTCCGCCATCTTGACTCCTCCCCCTGGAATCCATGTTTTGACAGGAACCTTGACACGGTAAAACGCAGTCTCTCCTTCCCCAGTAAGACACCAAACTCTTGGGTGCCGGTCAGAAACCCCAGATAGGCAGAAACTCCCATGGGCACATGAGGACACCCATCTATTCCGTGGCCATCCTAGACACAATCTAGTCAGAGAAGCCTGCACTTCTGCATCCCAGCTGCCCGAATTTAAAATCCGAGGAGATGCCCTCAGGGTCTGCAGATCGAGCCTGTCTTCACCTCGCCCCTTACTCGTACGCGATTTTGTGTCTGAATATTTTGGTCCCAGAGCCCTAAACCACATGGCCTCCAGGATGGGGCCTCCAGAACCACAGCACATCAATGGGACTGCTCTCTGGAGGAAACTTCCCAACTCAGTTGCCCAAACCCTCCACATTAGGAGAAACCTGCAAGGCCCCTGACCTCACCCCAATTTCATAGGCCCCTCTGGATAAAATGCACTGTCTGACACAGCCTCAGCACTTACATCCTGGAAGACATGCAGGTCAATGGCGCTGAGCCCGAAGATTGAATATGCCATGCTTTTGGGACCTCATCAGAACCCTATCTTAGGTTTTCAGGCCTCTGTCCCTAGAGTCCTATTCTGGAAAACCAATATATTGTCCGACCTGTGGTCCATGAGCCATACAAGAGAACCCCTCCTTTCCCGAGAAGGAAATCATTTTTATGGGAACTGCTTATAACCCTTAAAATAGGAGAATGAGGATGGGCCCAGGGCCTCCACCACATTCTAAGGTCCTCCTGGACACAAAGCAGCATTGGGACCCATTAGACTGAGAACTTCCATCAACAAAGATCACTTGGAACTTGGAACCAGTGACAGTGGATCAAGCCTTCCCTGTTCCTTAACTGTAATGGTAACGTGAGGTGGGCTTCCCAGGCCTCCATTCAGAGACCTGTGCTATCGAATCTTCCATATGTGGAACCTGGAGCCCTCTAAGTGGACTTCCCCTGTCCCACAGTAGGACACCTTGCTGTTTGGAGCATCTCACAAGCTCCAGCTTGGGAAAACCTCTAAGGTGTCTTGAGAAAACCCCACCATTTGTTGGCCAACATGGATACAAACTCCAGCATGAGCAGACATCTGACCCTTGACCATACTCAGGTGCTGGAGATCTCAAAACAACAGATGTACATTGGAACGGCCATGTGCTCGCCACTGAGCTTAACCATAGCTTGTGTTCTCAGGCTTCTGTCCTCACAGTCCTCGCCTTCAAGCCCTCCATATTTGGAATTCTGGAGCAACAGCACAACCTACTGCCTGCCCACCAGAAAGAAGAAGTGCCCTATGGGTCTGCACAGAAACCCCCACATGAGGATCCAGTTGCACAGCTCTCAATGGCACCCCAATATCATAGGCAGCCCTCTGCCCAAATGCTCTGTCTAACACAGCTCTAGCCCCGACCTCCGGTCAGCCACCCAGACAGCGGGCCCCATATCTGGCAGGTGGGTCCTGCTTTGGCCCGAGGCCGTCATCTTGAAGCAACCTGGGTAATCAGGTACCTGTCCCAGAACTTAGCTCAAATTCCTGCCCATGGGGGACCCTGAAGCAGAAATTAGTACTACTCCTGCCCCATGGCAGGAAAACGGAAAGTTGAGATGACAGTCCCACCCTCAGAATGGGAGCCAGGTGCATGGCCCATGAGACCACGCCCACTCAAGATGGGCAGCTGGGCACAAACAGGCATTGTGACCTTCACCCTAAGACCCTTTCCAACAACCCCCTCGTGAGCTGGACCAGGAGCCCACAGAGCGGGCCTGTCATGCTCCTAGTCCGAAATCCTAAGCCTTGGTGGGGTTATCCAGGTACCCGGACCCAGAACAAATCTCTGGAATGCCTGTTTCGATGGGACCCCTGTGATGGAAAACCGTGCTCTCCCCTTCCACCAGAAAGACACCAAACTCTGGGATGCTGGGCAGAATCCCCAGAGAGGTAGAATCTCCCATGGACTCATGAGGCCACCCCTCCATTCCATGGCCATCCTAGACACACAATCCAGACAGAAAAGCCTAAGCTCCTGCCTCCCAGCCTTCCAAATTTCAAATCTCGAGAAGCTGCCCTCAGGGTCTGCAGATCGGGCCTGCTATCACCTCCCCCCTAACTCTTACCCAAGTTTGTGTCTGAAGATTTTGGTCCCATAGTCCTGACCCACATGCACTCCAGGATGGGTCCTCCAGAACCACATCACATCACTGGGCCTGCTCTTCCAAGGAAACTCTGCCCGTCTCAGTTTCCCAAGACCTCCAGATTAGCAGAAACCTGCAAGGCCCCTAAGCCCAACACAATTCCATAGGCCACTCTGGAAAAATGCACAGTCTGACAGAGCCTCAGAACATACCTACAAGAAGACATGCAGGTCAATGGGAAAGGATGAATGCCCTAAGACCGTGGTGGGTCCAAGGTGCTGGGTGTGCAGCCAGCTGTCTCGGTGTCTGTCAGAAAGTCTGGGCTCAGGCTATGTAAGACAGAGCATTAGTGGTTAGGGTAGTCTATGCAATTGGGGCGTTGCCGAGGGCCGAGCAAGTTGATCATCCTTTTGGGTTTATGGGCAAGGCCATAGACAATGTATTTCTTCTAGTGGGCAGGCAGAGTGCTTCGTTTTGGCCCCAGTATTCTCAATCTGGAGGGCTTGTGGGCCAGGAGTGTGAGGACGGAAATCTGACAAGTCAAGCTAAGGTGATGTTTTTGGGCCAAGGACATGGCAGGCGCACTCTGCAGAGGCTGAATCTCCTGCATCTGAAGTCAGGGTGAGGATCAAACATTGGCTGCGGCTGGGGTTTGTATCCATGATGGCCCCTTCATGAAGTGGGGGCCTCATGAGGCTAAGGAGGTTTTCCCACGCTGAGTTTGTGAGTTGCTCCAAACCACAAAGTTTTCTTCTGCAGGACAGTGAGTCGGGTTGGATGACTCCAGGATGTCCTATATGGAAGGATGGATAGCAGGGTTCAAAGGATGGATGCCTGCAGAGCATATCTCACATTCCCATTGGCTCTTTGTGACAAGACATGTTTGATCTGCTGGCTCTGGGGAAAGCTACCCAGGGGGCTGTGTTGAAACGAAATCTCCTGAGGATGGGTCATAATGGGGGTTTGTGTCCATGGAGACCTTGGAATGTGCTGGTGACTCAGGGGCCCTGCAGAAATGGCCTACCTGAAGGGTTTGATAGAGCTCCAATAAGAAAGCTCCCCATGTGGGAACGAGAGAGGTTCTGTTTGGAGCCTCAGCAAAGCTCCAGATTCTGGTTTTTGAAACCAGTCCTCTGAGGAAAGACACCTGGAATCCAAAGCTAGGTTCAGATTAGGGCCTAGGGGCCTGTCCGTTTCAATCTTGTCTCTGGGGACACTGCCTGAGTGTCTAAGTGGAGATAGTTGCTCAGCTGGTGTCAGAGTGCCCCTCTTAGTCCAGGGCAGCTTACACTATCAGGATGGCCTTGGGGGCCTTGGAGATTTCTCAAAATCTGTAGGGTTGTGGTCAATGGATTGGGCAGAGTTTCCTTGGAGAGGACAGGCGTAGTCCTTCGGTGTGGCTCCATTGGCCCTAGCCTAGAAGGTGTGTGGGTCTGTGCTGTGAGCACCGAAGTCTGAAAACAGAAACTCGGGTTAGGTGTGGCACCGAGGTATGGTAGGCTGGATCTACAGACCATGAGGGGAGCTCCTCGGCTATTGACAGAAGGGCAAGTGGAAGGCGGTCCCTCAGGCTTTTGTCTCTGGATGTTGTGTCCAGCATAGCCGTGGATTGTAGGGTGGCCTCAGTGGCTATGGACGAGTCTCCCTCTCTGGGGATTTGGCCCAGCTCCCAAGAGTTTGGGGTCATTTTGTAGGAAACGTGGA
The DNA here is from genome assembly GCF_020171115.1 of Neogale vison. Classification (NCBI taxonomy): domain Eukaryota; kingdom Metazoa; phylum Chordata; class Mammalia; order Carnivora; family Mustelidae; genus Neogale; species Neogale vison. The sequence goes on along the minus strand of NC_058093.1, from coordinate 185,144,661 downwards.
GTCCTATTTTCTGGCTTAGGTGTCTCTCCAAAAGAGGGGTATCAGAGCAGAGCCCCAGGTAGAGGCGACTGGAAAACTCGAACTCTGGTGAGGATTGGGAACACAGGGACTTTGTAAGCCCTCTATGTTGGCTCTTGGTACAGGCTCTGAGAGGCCTTACTTCGAAAAGGGGCTCACGCTGATGGTCACAATGCAAGTTTGTGCCCAAGGAGGCACTCAAGTTTGGACGTGGCCTCAGGAGCTTTGAAGGTTTCTCCTACGCTGTAGGTGTGACTCCATGCCAACAGCAAGCTTTACAGCCATGGGGAAGGAGGAGTTCTGATTTGTGCTTCAGGTACCCACCTGTGCGGGGATTTGATATAATGTCTAGGTTCAGATGTCTGAAAACCGAGGTTGGGAATACATCATGGCATAAGGCCATGGGGTGTCCGATGTGCTGGGTGTGAGGCCAGCTGTCTCCTTGTCTGTCAGGATGTCTGGCCTCAGGCCGTGTCAGACAGAGCTTTAGTGTCCAGGGCAGCATATCCAATTGGGTTGCGGTTGAGGCCCGAGCAGGTTGATCTTCATTTGGGGTTTCTGGAGATCCCCATAGGGCAACTCAGAGGGCTGCGTTGTGGTACCGGAATTCCCAGGCTGGAGGGCTTGTTTGCCAGGAGTGTGAGGAAGGAAATCTGAAAACACAAGCTATTGTGAGGTTTGGGGCCAAGGGCACAGCAGGCCGACTCTACAGAGGCTAAATCGAGGTCTCCTGCATCTGAGGTCAGGGCAAGTATCAGACGTTGCCTCAGGCTGCAGTTTGTGTCCACGATGGCCCCTGCCTGAAGGGGGTGGGGCCGTCATTAGGCCAGAGATGTTTCCCTATGCTGGGAGTTGTGAGCTGCTCCAAACCTCAAGGTTTCCTTCTGCAGGACAGTCGAGTACTATTGGATGGTCCCAGGACGCCCTATACAAAAAGAATCGAAAGCAGGGGTCTAATCATGGATGCCTGGAAACGCCACCCCACATTCCCATTGACTGATCGGTATAAGGCAGGCTTAATCTGCAGGCTCTTGGGCGAACTACCCAGAGGTCAGAGTTGTTGGACACTCCTAAGGACGGGTCATAAGTGGGTTGGTGGTCATGGAGACCTTGGAATGTGGTGGTGGCTCAGGGTCTTTGCAGGATTCTCCAACCCGAAGGGTTTGACTCAGCTCCAACAAGGAAGCTTCCCATGTGGAGACGAGAGGTATTCTGTTCGGTGCCTCAGGAAAGCCCCATATGCTGGTCTTCTAACCCAGGCCTCTGAGGAGTGACACCTGGAAACCAAAGCAAGAGTTCATATTAGGGCCTAGGGGCCTGTCCGGTTCCATCTTCTGTCTCTGTGGACATCTGTATGCCTGCCTGCGTGGAAGTAATTGCTCAGCTTGTTTCAGAATGCCCCTGTGTGTCCAGGGCGGCTTCCAGTAGTGCGATGTCCTCGGGACCTTGAGGTTTCTCCTATTCTGTAGTGTTGTGGCCAATGGAATGGGTAGAGTTTCCTAGAAGAGAGCAGGCACAGTCCTGTGGTGTGGCTCCAGAGGCAGTCACGTTCACTCCTAGGCAGTCAGTGGAGATAACGTCTAGGTTCTAAAGCCTGAAAACCGAGTTTGGGTAGAGATGATGACCTAAAGCCATTGTGCATACAATGGGCTCAGTGTACGGCCAGCTTCTGGGTGTCGGACGGGAGGGCTGAGCTCAGGTTGTGTCAGACACGGCTTTAGTGCACAGGCTAGACTGTATAATTGGGGTACGGGCGAGTGGCATGCAGGTTGTTCCTCATTTGGCATTTCTGATTATACCTATAGGGCAACGTTTTTCTTCTGGAGGGCAGGCAGAGTACTGCATTGTGTCTCCAGAATCGCCAAACTGGAGCGCTTGTGGCCAGGATTGTGAGGACGGAAGTCTGAGAACACAAGCTCAGCTTAAGTTTCGGTGCGAGGATATGGCAGGCACACTCTGCAGAGCTGAGTCGAGATCTCGTGTATCTGAAGTCAGGGTGAGGATCAGACGTTGGCTCAGACTGGAGTTTCTGTCCATGATGGCCCATTCTTGAAGGTGGGGGGGCATCACGAGGCCATTAGGTTTTCCCATGATGGGAGTGTGTGATGCTCCAAACTGCAAGGATTCGTTCTGTGGGACAGTTGAGACCTGTTGGATGGATCCATGACTTCCTATAAGGAAGTTCTCCAGAGCAGGGTTCTAAGGATGGATGCCTGGGCAGCCCTCACATTCCAACTGTGTCCTAGCAACAAGGCAGGTTTGATCTTCTGGCTCTGGGGGAGCAACGGAGGGGGTTGAGTTGAAATGGGCTCATGTGAGGATGGGTCATAATGTGGGTTTATGTCCATTGAGATACTGGAATGGGGCGGTGGCTCCGGGACATGAAGGTTTCTCCTAACTGGAGCTTTTCACAAAGCTCCAAAGAGCAAGTTGCCCATGTGGAGACGAGATTTGTTCTGATTAGTACCTCTGGAAACCCCCATATGCTAGTATTGGAAACCAGGCCTCTGAGGAGAGATGCCTGGAAATAAATGCAATGGAACCAATTAGGGCCTAGGTGCCTGTCCGTTTCAATCTTCTTCTCTGGGGATATCTGTGTACGGGTCTGAGTTGAGGCAGTTGCTCAGCTTGGGACATATCGCCCCTGTTTGTCCTGGGAGTCCTACACTATTTGGACAGCATCGGGTACTTTGGAGTTTTCTCCTAATGTCTAGGGTTGTCTACAATGGAATGGGCAGGATTCCCTTGGAGAAGCAGGCACAGCCCTGAGATGTGGCTCCAGGGGACCCAGCCTGGAGGGTGTGTGGGCCAAGACTGTCGTACAGAAGTCTGAAACACAAACTCGCCTTATGTTTTTGGACGTAGGTATGGCAGGCCCGATCTACAGACCATGCAGAGAATTATTCGGCGTATGAACAAAGAGCGAGTGTGAGGCACTTGCTCAGGCTTATGTCTCTGGATTTTGTGTCAACGGTGGGCATGGAATGTCGGGGTGGCCTCATGGGCCATGGAAGAGTCTTTCTCTCTGGTGATTTGGCCTGATACCAAGTGATTGGGGTCATTCTGTGGATGGGAGGAATCCTTTCTGTATTTATTTACCTCAGGTGTACACGGTACAATTGGTGTACAGTCGAGTGGGGTATATACTGATACTCATTTGGGTTTCTGGGTAGTCCCATAGGGCAATTTTTTTTCCTGGAAGTCAGGCAGATTGCTGCACTGTGGCTCCAGAATTCCGAAACTGGAGGGCTTGTGGCCCAGGAGTGTGAGGAAGGAAGTCTGAGAACACAAGCTAGGTGTAGGTTTCGGAGCGAGGGCACAGCAGGCACACTCAGCTGAGCTGATTCGAGATCTCATGCATCTGAAGTCAGGGCAGGATCAGACTTTGGATCAGGTTGGAGTTTCTGTCCATGATGGCCCCTTAATGAAAGTGGGGAGGCATCACAAGGCAATGGAGGTTTTCCCATGGTGGGATAGTCTGATGCTCCAAACCCCAATGATTCCTTCTATGCGACAGTCAAAACCTGTTGGATGGATCCAGGATGTACCATAAGGAACTTATCAATAGCAGGGTTCTATTGATGGATGCCTCTTCAGCCCAACTCACATTCCAATTGTCTCCTAGCAACAAGGCAGGTTCAGTCTGCTGGCTCTGGCGGAGCAACCGAGGGGCTGAGATGAAATGGAATCTCCAGGAGATGGGTCCTAATGTGGGTTTGTGTCTATGGAGACCTTGGAATGGGGCGATGGCACCGGGGCCATGAAGGGTTCTCCTAACCAGAGGCTTAGACAGAGCTCCAACACGCAAGTTTCCCATGTGGAGACGAGATTTGTTCTGATGGGTGCCTCAAGAAACAGCCATATGCTGGTATTGGAATCCAGGCCTCTGAGGAGGGATGGCTAAGAAACCAAAGAAATGGATCTGAATACGGCCTAGGGGCCTGTTCATTCCAATACCTCTGTGGACATCTGTCTCCGGGTCTGAGTGCAGGTAGGTGCTCAGATGGGCTCAGATTGCCCCTGTTTGTCCTGGGCAGCCACCAGTATTGGGATGGCCTCGGGGACTTTGGAGGTTTATCCTATGTGTAGGGTTGTGGCCAATGGAATGGGCAGAATTCCCGTGGAGAGGGCAGGTACAATCCTCAGGTTTGGCTCCAGGGGCCTGAGCCTGTAAGATGTTTGGTCCAGGGCTGTGGGGCAGTTGTCTGAAAACGCAAACTTGGCTTAGGTTTCGGGTCGTAGGTATGGCAAGACTGATCTACAAACCGTGAGGAGAACTCTTCGGGATATGAACAAAGGGCGAGTGTGAGGCGCTTGCTCAGGCTTTTGTCTCTGGATATTGTGTAACCGACGGTCGTGTAATATTCGGGTGACTTCATGGGCAATGGACAAGTCTTCCTCTCTGGGGATTTGGCCCAATCCCAAGAGATTGGGGTTATTCTGTGGGATGGGAGGAGTCCGTTTTATTTTTTTTTCCCCTCAGATGTCCCACCAAAAGTGGGATTCCACAGCAGAGACCTGGGGCGGGGCTTAACCAGAAATCTGGTTAAAAATTGGGGCCTAGGGACATGGCAAGACCATTATGACGTCTAATGGTCCAGGCACTGAGAGGACTTACTAGCGCACAGGACTCGCATTGAGGGTCCCGATGTGTATTTATACCCTTATGTTGCTCAAGCATGGGTGGGGACTCATGGTGCATGCTGGTTTCTCCTACACTGAACGTGGGACAACATGCCAACCACATGTATTCTTTCCATGGATAAGTAGTAGTTCTTATTTCTGCATCTCATTCACCCCTGGGCAGTGATTGGAGATAAGGTCTAGGATGTGAAGTCTGAAGACTGAGGTTGGAAAGAGATGACGACCTAAGGCCATGTCGGATCTGATGTGCTCAGTGTGGAGCCACCTGTCTGGTTGTTGGTCGGGAGGTTCAGGTTCAAGCTGTGTCATACAGAGCATTAGTGCCCAGGTTAGAGTGTATAATTGGGGTACAGTCGAGTGCCGACCAGGTTGATCTTCATTTGGCATTTCTAGGTAGTCCAAGGGCAACGTTTTTCTTCTGGAGGGCAGGCAGAGTCCTGCATTGTGGCTCCAGAATTCCCAAACTGGATGCCTTGTGGGAGAGGAGTGTGAAGACTGAAGTCTGAGACACATGTTAAGCATAGGTTTGGGGGAGAGGGCACGGCAGGCACCCTCTGCAGATCTTAATCAGGAGTTTGTGCATCTGAAGTCAGGGCGAGGTTCAGACCTAGGCTCAGTTTGGAGTTTCTTTCCATTCTGTCCCCTTCATGAAGGGGGCAGCATCTCGAAGTCAAGGAGGTTTACCCACGATGGGAGTTGTGAGATGCTCCAAACTGCAAGATTTCCTTCTGATGACAATTGAGAACTGTTGCATCACTCCAGGACGTCCCATACGGAACAATGTCAGAGCAGGGATCTAAGGATGGATGCCTGGGCAGCCCGCCTCACATTCCAATTGTCTCCTAGAGAATAGACAAGTTTGATATGCTGGCTCTGGGGGAGCAACCGAGGGGGCTGAGTTGAAGTGGACTCTCCTGCGGATGGGTCGTAACGTGAGTTTGTGTCCATGAAGACCTTGGAATGGGGTGGTGGCACACGGTCCCTGAAGGCTTCTCTTAACTGGAGGTTTTGAGACATCTCCAAAGGACAAGTTACCCATGTGGAGACGAGATTTTCTATGATTGGTGCCTCAGTAAAACCCCATATGCTGATAATGGAAACCAGGCCTCTGAGGAGAGATACCTGGAAACCGGTATCCTGTTAGGAATATCCGGTATCCGGTTAGCAACAGATCCGATTAGGGCCTAAGGGACTGTCCAGATCAATCTTCTTCCTTGGGGACATCCATCTATGGTATGAGTGGAGGTAAATGCTCAGCTGGAGTCACACAGCCCTTGTCAGTCCTGGGAGGCCTTATACTATTGGGATGGCCTCGGGGATTTTGGAGGTTTCTCCTAATTTATACGATTGTGGACAATTGAATGGACAGAATTCTCATGGAGTGGGCAGGCACAGTCCTGATGTGTGTCTCCAGGGTCCCCAGCCTGGAGGATATGTGGGCCAGGACTGTGTAGACAGAAGTCTGAAAACACAAACTAGGCTAGGTATGGGGACGTAGGAATGGGAAGCCCGATCTACAGACCATGAGGAGAACTCTTCGGGATATGAAGAAAGAGCGAGTGTGAGGCACTTATACAGTCTTTGTCTCTGGATTTTGTGTCAACGATGGCCGTGGAATGTCGGGGAGGCCTCATGGACCATGAATGAGTCTCCCTCTCTGTGGATTTGGGCCAATCCCAATTGTTTAGGGTCAATCTGTGGGATGGGAGGAGTCTTTCAGTTTTGTTACCTCAGGTGTCCCACCAAAAGAGGGATTCCTGAGCAGACCCTGGGGAGGGGAGGATAGACAACCCGAACTATGGTTAAAAATTGGGGACTAGAGGCATGGAAGGCCAATAGGCCGTCTCTTGGTCCAGCCAGTGAGAGGCCTTACTTGAGGCCTAGGTTCATGCTGAAGGTCACAATGTGTGTTTGTGAACAACGTGGCCCTAAAGCATGGGCGGGGACTCATGGGCAACATTGGTTTCAACTACACTGAACGTTGGACAACATGCCAACCACAAGTTTTTTTGCCATGGGGAAGGAGATCTGTTTTCTGCATCATGATTGACCCCGGGCAGTGATTGGTGATAAGGTCTAGGTTCTGAAGCCTGAAAACCGAGGTTGGGAATAGATGATGACATAACGCCATGGTGGGTCCAATGTGCTCAGTGTGTAGTCAGCTGGCTGGGTGTGGGTCGGGAGGTCTAGGGTCAGGCTGTGCCAGAAAGGGCATTACTTCCCAGGGCAGACTGTATAATTGGGGTACAGTCAAGTGGCGTGCAGGTTGATCCTCATTCGGGGTTTCTGGGTTGCGCCAGAGAGCAATGTTTTTCTTCTGGAGGACAGGCAGAGTGCTGCATTGTAGTTCTGAAATTGCCAAACTGGAGTGCTTGTGGGCCAGGAGTGTGATGACGGAAGTCTGAGAACACAAGCTAGGCTTAGGTTTCTGGGCGAGTGCACGGCAGGCACACTCTGCAGAGCTGAATCGAGATCTCGTGCATCTGAAGTCAGGCGAGGATCGGGAGATCGCTCGGGTTAGAGTTTCATTTCCTGATGGCCCCTTCATGAAGCAGGGGATGGGAGTTGTGAGATGCTCCAAACTGCAAAGATTCTTCTGCGGGACCATTGAGACCTGTTGGTTGGCACCAGGACTTCCCATACGGAACGATTCCGAGCAGAATTCTAAGTATGGATGGCTGGGCAGCCCGCCTCTCATTCCAATTGTGTCCCAGCGAAAAGACAGGTTAGAACTCCTGGATCTGAGGGAAGAACTGAGGGGGCTGAGTTGAAATGGACTCTTCTGCGGATGGGTCCTAACGTGGGTTTGTGTCAATGGAGACCTTGGAATGAGGCGGTTGAACACGGGCCCAGAAGGATTCTGCTAACTGGAGGTTTTGAGACATCTCCAAAGGACAAGTTTCCCATGTGGAGATGAGATTTGTTCTGACTGGTGCCTCAGGAAATGCCCATATGCTGACATTAGAAACCAAACCTCTGAGGAGAGATACCTGGAAACCAAATCAATTGATCCGATTAGGGCCTAGAGGTCTGTTCGGTTCAATCTTCTTCCTTGGGGACATCCATCTACGGTATGAGTGCAGGTAGATGCTCAGCTAGTGTCAGACCACCCTTGTTTGTCCTGGGTGGCCTACACTATTCGGATGGCCTCAGAGACTTAGGAGATTTCTCCTAATTTGTACTATTGTGGACAATGGAATGGGCAGAATTCCTGTGGAGTGGGCAGGCACAGTCCTGATGTGTGGCGTCAGGGGCCTCAGCCTGGAGTGTGTGTGGGCCAAGACTATGAGGATAGAAGTTTGGAAACACAAACTCGGCTTAGGTTTGGGGACGTAGATATGGCAGGCCCGATCTACAGAATGTGAGGAGAACTCTTCAGGATATGAAGAAACAGATAGTGTGAGGCGCTTATTCAGGCTTTGTCTCTGGTTTTTGTGTCAAAGATGAGCATGGAATGTCAGGGAGGACTCATGGGCCATGGACGAGACTTCCTCCTTGTGAATTTGGCACAATCCCAATTGTTTTGGGTCAATTTGTGGGATGGGAGGCGTCCTTTCAGTTTTGTTACCTCAGGTGTCCCATCAATAGAGGGATTCCAAAGCAGAGCCCTGGGGAGGCACAAATGAACGACACAAACAATGTTAAAAATTGGGGCCTACAGCCATGGCAAGCCCAATATGCCATCTCTTGTCCAGCCACTAAGAGGCCTTACTTGAGGACTGGGCCCATGCTGAGAGTCAAAATGCGTGTTTGTGACCAACATGGCCCTCAAGTATGGTCCTGGCCTCATGGACCACACTGGTTTCAACTACACTGAACGTTGGACAACATGCCAACCACAAGGTTTCTTGCCATGGGGAAGGAGTTCTGATTTCTGCATCATGTTCAACCCTGGACAGTGATTAGAGATAAGGTCTAGGTTCGGAAGCTTGAAAAGCGAGGTCAGCAAGAGAGGATGACCTAAGGCCATGGTGGGTCCGATGTGCTCAGTGTGCGGCCAGCTGGCTTAGTTTTGGTCGGGAGGTCCAGGCTCAGGCTGTGTCAGAAAGGGCATTACTGTCCAGGGAAGACTGTATAATTGGGTACAGTCAAGTGGCGTGCAGGTTGATCCTCATTTGGGGTTTCTGGGTTGTGCCAGAGGGCAATGTTTTTCTTCTGGAGGGCAGGCCGAGTGCTGCATTGTAGTTCTGGAATTGCCAAACTGGAGGGCTTGAGGGCAAGGAGTGTGAGGATGGAATTCTGACAACACAAGCTAGGCAGACATTTTGGGGAGAGGGCATGGCAGGCACACTCTGTAGAGCGGAATCGAGATCTCATGAATTAGAGGTCAGGGCGAGGATCAGACAATCGCTCAGTTTGGAGTTTATGTCCCTGATGACCCCTTCATAATGGGGGGGGGAGGATCACTAGGCCACGGACGTTTTCTCACCATGGGAGTTGTGACATGCTCCAAACCGCAAAGAATCTTCTGCTGGACCATTGAGACCTGTTCGTTGGCTCCAGGACTTCCCATAAGGAACAATTCTGAGTAGGGGTCTAAGGATGGATGGCTGGGCAGCCGGCCTCTCATTCCAATTATCTCCTAGGGACAAGACAGGTTAGATCTGCTGGATCTGGGGGAACAACTGAGAGGGCAGAATTGAAATGGACTTTCCTGCGGATGGGTCCTAATGTGGGTTTGTGTCCATGGAGACCTTGGAATGAGGTGGTACTACCGGGGCCCTGAAGGGTTCTCCTAACCAGAGGCTTTGACAGAGCTCCAATGTGCAAGTTTCCCATGTGGAGATGAGATTGTTCTGATGAGTGCCATAAAAAACAGCCATATGCTGGTATTGGAACTCAGACCTATGAGGAGAGAAGCATGGGCACCAAAGCAATGGATATGATTAGGGCCTAGTGGCCAGTTCATTCCAATTTACTTCTGGGGACATCTGTTTTCGGATCTGAGTGCAGGTAGGTGCTTAGATGGGCTCACATTGCCCCTGTAGGTCCTGGGCAGCCAACAATATTGGGATGGCCTAGGGGACTTTGGAGGTTTATCGTTTTGTAGGGAATGGCCAATGGAATTGGCAGAATTCCCTTGTAGAGGGCAGGTACAGTCCTCAGGTTTGGCTCCAGGGGCCTGAGCCTGTAGGATGTGTGGGCCAGGGCTGTGGGGACAGTTATATGAAAACACAAACTTGGCTTAGGTTTCGGGTCATAGGTATGGCAAGACTGATCAACAGACCGTGAGAAGAACTCTTCAGGATATGAACAAAGAGCGAGTGTGAGGCGCTTGCTCAGGCTTTTGTCTCTTGATATTGTCTCACCGATGGCTGTGTAATATCGGGTGACCTCATGGGCAATGGATGAGTCTTCCTGTCTGGGCTTTTGGCCCGATCCAAAGAGTTTGGGGTCTTTCTATGGGATGGCAGGAGTCCATTTTTTTTTTTTTTTTTTTTACCTCAGGTGTCCACCAAAAGAGGGATTCCAGAGCAGAGCCCTGGGGCGGGGCGACTGGACAACCAGAACTCTGGTTAAATTTGCGACCTAGGGGCATGACAAGCCCATTATGACGTCTAATGGTCCAGTCACTGAGAGTACTTACTAGAGCACAGGAATCACTCTGAGGGTCACAATGCGTGTTTATGCCCTCATAGCACTCAAGGATGGGCGGGCCCTCATGGTGAACGCTGGTTTCTCCTACACTGAACGTTGGACATCATGGCAACCACAAGGTTTCTTGCCATGGGTAAGGAGGAGTTCTGATTTCTGCATCATGTTCACCACTTGGCAGGGTTTGGAGTTAAGGTCTAAATTCTGAAGCCTGAAAAGCTAGGGTGGGAAGAGATGACGAGCTAAGGCCATGGCGGGTCTGATGTGCTCAGTGTGCAGTCAGCTGTCTGGGTGTTGGTCAGGAGGTCCGAGCTCAGAGTGTGTCAGACAGTGCATTAATGCACAGGTTAGACTATATAATTTGGGTGCAGTAGAGTGACATGTAGGTCTATCCTCATTTGGGGTGTCTGGGAAGCTCCTTAAGGCAACATTTTTCTTCTGGAGGGCAGGCAGAGTGGTGCATTGTGGGTCCGGAATTGCCAGACTTGAGGTATTGGGGGCCACAAGTGTGAGGACGGAAGTTTGAGAACACAGGCTAGTCTTAGGTTTCATGGAGAGGGCAAGGCAAGCACAGTCTGCAGAGCTGAATCGAGATCTCGTGCATCTGAAGTCAGGACGAGGATCAGACGTTGGCTCAGGTTGGAGTTACTGTCCATGATTTCCCCTTCATAAAAGCGGGTGGGAATCACAAAATCATCGAGGTTTTCCCACGTTGGGAGTTGTGAGATGTTCCAAACGCAAGGATTCCTTCTGCAGGACTTTTGAGACCTAGTGGATGGCTCCAAAATATCCCATACGGAATGACGCCAGAGCAGGGTTCTAAGGATAGATGCCTGGGAAGTCCGTCTCGCATTCCCATTGTCTCCTCGTGACAAGACAGGTTCGATCTGCTATCTCTGGGGGAGCAACCAAGGGGGCTGATTTGAAATGGACTCTCCTGCGGATGGGTCCTAATGTGAGTTTTTGTCCTTGGGGACCTTGGAATGGGGCAGTGGCACCGGGGCCCTGAAGGAGTCTACTAACCGGAGATCTTCAGACAGCTTCAAAGAGCAAGTTTCCCATGTGGAAACAAGATTTTTTCTAATTGGTGCCTCAGAAAAACCCCATATGCTGGTATTGGTAACCAGGCCTCTGAGGAGAGATACCTGGAAACCACAGCAATGGATCTGATTAGGGCCTACGGGCCTGTCCGGTTCAATCTTTTTCTCTGGCGACATCTGTCTATGGTATCACTGGAGATAGTTGCTCAGTGGTTTCAGACCCGCCCTGATTGTCCGTGTGGCCTATACTATTGGGATGGCCTCAGGGCCTTTGGAGGTTTCTCCTAATTTGTACGATTATGGACAATGGAAGGGGCAGAATTCCCATGGAGTGGGCAGACACAGACCTGATGTGTGGCTCCAGGTGTCCCAGCCTGGAGAGTGTGTGGTTCAGGGCTGTGGGGACGGATGTATGAAAACACAAACTCAGCTTAGGTTTGGGGACGTAGGTATGGCAGGCCCGATCTACCGACCTTGAGGAGAACTCTCCGGGATATGAAGAAAGAGTGAGTGTGAGGCGCTTGCTCAGACTTTTGTCTCTGGATTTAGGGTCAACGATGGCCGTGGAATGTCGGGGAGGCCTCATGGGCCATGGACGAGTCTTCCTCTCTTTGGATTTGGCCCGATCCCAATTATTTTGGGTCAATCTGTGGGTTGGGAGGAGTCCTTTCAGTGTTGTTACCTATGGTGTCCCACCAAAAGAGGGATTCCAGAGCAGAGCCCTGGTGAGGGATGACTGGACAACCAGAAATCTGGTTAAAAATTGGTGCCTAGGGGCATGGCAAGACCAATATGCCTTTTAAAGGTCCAGCCACTGAAAGGGATTCCTTGATGACAGAACTCACGCTGAGGGTGACAATACATGTTTATGTCCTCATGGCTCTCAAGCTTGGGCGGCGACTCATGGTGTTCGCTGGTTTCTCCTACACTGAATGTTGGACATCATGCCAACCACATGTATTCTTGCCATGGGGAAGTAGTAGTTCTGATTTCTGCATCTCATTCACCCCTGGTCAGTGATTGGAGATAAGATCTAGGTTTTGAAGTCTAAAGACCAAAGTTTGGATGAGATTGCGACCTAAGGCCATGTCGGGTCCGATGTGCTAAGTTTGGAGCCAGCTCTCCCTGTGTTGGTCGGGAGGTTCAGGCTCAGGCTGTGTCCGACAGGGCATTAGTGCCCAGGGTAGATTGTATAATTGGGATACAGTCGAGTGCTGTGCTGGTTGATCCTCATTTGGCGTTTCTGGTTAGCCCCAAGGGCAACGTTTTTCTTCTGGAGGGCAGTCAGAGTGCTACATTGTGGCTTCGGTATTCCCAAACTGGATGCCTTGTGGACGAGGAGTGTGAGGACAGAAGTCTGAGAACACATGTTAGGCATAGTTTTCGGGGCGAGGGCACAGAATATCTAAATTGGGATTTCTTGCATCTGAAGTCAGGGCGAGGTCAGACCCAGGCTCAGGTTGAGTTTCTGTGCATTCTGGACCCTTCAGGAAGAGGAAAGGATATCGAGGCCATGGAGATTTACCCACTATGGGACTTGTGAGATGCCCCAAAGTGCAAGACTTCCTTATGTTCAACAAATGAGACCTGTTGGATCATTCCAGGACGTCCCATATGGAATGACGCCAGAGCCGGGATCTTAGGATGGATGCCTACACAGGCCGCCTCGCATTCCAATTGTCCTAGCAAATAGACAGGTTTGATATACTGGCTCCAGGGTAGCAACCGAGGGGGCTGTGTTGAAATGGACTCTACTGTGGATGGGTCCTAATGTGGGTTTGTGTGCATGGAGACCTTGGAATGAGGTGGTTGAACACGGGCCCAGAAGTATTCTGTTAACTGGAGGTTTTGAGACATCTCCAAAAGACAAGTTTCCCATGTGGAGACGTGATTTGTTCTGATTGGTGCCTCAGGAAACCCCCATATGCTGACATTGGAAACCAAACCTCTGAGAAGAGATACCTGGAAACCAAAGCAATTGATCCAATTAGGGCCTAGACGTCTGTCTGGTTCAATCTTCTTCCTTGGGGACATCCATCTACGGTATTAGTGGAGGTAGATGCTCAGCTGGTGTCAGACCACCATTGTTTGTCCCGGGAAGCCTAAACCATTGGGATGGCCTCAGGGACGTTGAGGATTTCTCCTAATTTGTACTATTGTGGACAATGGAATGGGCAGAATTCCTGTGGTAGGCAGGCACAGTCTTGATGTGTGACTCCAGGGGCCCCAGCCTGGAATGTGTGGGCCAAGACTCAGGGGATAGAAGTCTGAGAACACAAACTCGGCTTAGGTTAGTGGACGTAGATATGGTAGGCCCAATCTACAGACTGTGAGGAGAACTCTTCGGGATGTGAAATAAACATCGAGTGTGTGGCGCTTATTCAGGCTTTGTCTCTGGATTTTGTGTCAAAGATGGCTCTGGAATGCTGGGGAGGCCTCATGGGCCATGGACGAGTCTTCCTCTCTCTGAATTTGGCCTGATCCCAATTTATTGGGTCAATCTGTGGGATGGGAGGAGTCCTTTCAGTTTTGTTACCTCAGGTGTCCCACCAATTGAGGGATTCCAAAGCAGAGAGCTGGGAGGGGCAAATGGACATCCTGAACAATGTTAAAAATTGAGGCCTACAGCCATGGCAAGCCCAATATGCGATCTCTTATCCAGCCACTGAGAGGCCTTACTTGAGGACTGGGCTCATGCTGAGGGTCACAATGCGTGATTGTGACCAAAACGGCCCTCAAGCATGGGCGGGCCTCGTGGGCCACACTAGATTCAACTACACTGAACGTTGGACAACATGCCAACCACAAGGTTTCTTGCCATGGGGAAGGATTTCTGATTTCTGCATCATGTTCATCCCTGGACAGTGAGTGGAGATAATGTCTAGGTTCGGAAGCCTGAAAACCGAGGTTGGGAAGAGATGACGATCTAAGGCCATGGTGGGTCTGATGTGCTCAGTGTGAGGCCAGCTGGGTGGCTGTGGGTCAGGAGGTCCAGGCTCAGGCTGTGTCAGAAAGGGCCTTAGTGCCCAGCGCAGCTTGTAGAATTGGGGTAGAGTCATATGGCATGCAGGTTGATCCTCATTTGGGGTTTCTGGGTTGCGCCAGAGGGCAATGTTTTTCTTCTGGAGGGCAGGAAGAGTGCTGCATTGTAGTTATGGAATTGCCAAACTGGAGGGCTTGTGGGCCAGAAGTGTGAGGACGGAAGTCTGAGAACACAAGCTACACATAGGTTTCAGGTCGAGGGCAAGGCAGGCACACTGTGTAGAGCTGAAACAAGATCTCGTGCATCTGAGGTCAGGGTGAGGATCAGACGTTGGCTCAGGTTGGAGTTCCTAGTCCATGATTTCCCCTTCATAAAGGGAGGGGCATTAAAAAGCCATCGAATTTTTGCCACATTGGGAGTTGTGAGATGCTCCAAAATGCAAGGATTCCTTCTGCACAACATTTGACCTGTTGGATGGCTCCAGGACGTCCCATACAGAACACTGCCAGAGCAGGGATCTATGGATGGATGCCTGGGCAGCCCGCCTCGCATTCCAATTCTCTCCTAGCGAATAGACAGCTTTGATATGCTGGCTCTAGGGGAGAAACCGACGGGGCCAAGTTGAAATGAACTCTCTTGCGGATGGGTCCTAATGTGGGTTTGTGTCCATGGAGACCTGGAAATGGGTTTGTGGCACAGGGGCCGTGAAGGATTCTGCTAACCGGAGGTTTTGAGACATCTCCAAAGGACAAGTTACCCATGTGGAGACGAGATTTGTTCTGATTGGTGCCTCAGGAAACCCCCATATTCTGACTTTGGAACCAGGCCTCTGAGGAGAGATATCTAGAAACCATAGCAATGGATCTGATTAGGGCCTAGGTGCCTGTACGGTTCTTTCTTCTTCTCTGGGGACATCCAAAAATGGTATGAGTGGAGGTAGATGCTCAGCTGGTGTCAGGCCGCCTCTGTGTGTCCTAGGCATCCTATACCAATGGGATGGCCTCAGGGATTTGGAGGTTTCTCCTAATTTGAACGATTGTGGACAATGGAATGGGCAGAAATCCCGTGGATTGGGCACTTACAGTCTTGATCTGTGTTTCCAGGGACCCCAGCCTGGAGGGTATGTGGGCCAGGACTGTGGGGACAGATGTCTGAAAACACAAACTCGGCTTAGGTTTGGGGACATCGATATGGCAGACCTGTTCTACAGACCGTGAGGAAAACTCCTTGGGATATGAAGAAAGAGCAAGTGTGAGGGTCTTATTTAGGCTTCTGTCTCAGGATTTTGTGTCAACGATGGCCCTGGAATGTCGGGGAGGCCTCATGGGCCATGGATGAGTCTCCCTGTCTGTGGATTTGGCCCAGTCCCAATTGTTTTGGGTCAATCTGTGGGATGGGAGGAGTCTTTCAGTTTTGTTACCTCAGGTGTCCCACCAAAAGAGGGATTCCAGAGAAGAGCCCTGGGGAGGGGCGACTGGACAACCAGAAATCTGGTTAAAAATTGGTGCCTAGGGGCATGGCAAGTCCATTATGATGTCTAATTGTCCAGCCACTGAGAGGACTTATTAGAGTACAGGACTCACAATGGGTGAGTCACAAACACCCAGGGTCACAATGGGTGTTTATGCCTTTGCAACACTGAAGCATGGGCGGGCCCTCATGGTGAACACTGGTTTCTCCTAGACAGAATGTTGGAAAACATGCCAACCACAAGATTTCTTGCCATGGGGAAGGAGTTCTGATTTGTGCCTCATGTTCAACCCTGGGCAGTGAGTTGAGATAAGGTCTACTTTCTGAAGCCTTAAAACTGAGCTTGGGAAGAGATGATGACTTAAGGCCATGGTGGGTATGATGTTCTCAGTGTGCGGCCAGCTGGGTGGGTGTGTGTCAGGAGGTCCAGGCTCAGGCTATGTCAGAAAGGGCATTAATGCCCAGGGCAGTCTGTAGAATTGGGGTACAGTCAGTGGCATGCAGGTTGATCCTTATTTGAGGTTTCTGGGTAGCCCCAAAGGGCAATGTTTTTCTTCTGGAGGGCAGGCAGTGTGCTGCATTGTAGTTCTAGAATTGCCAAAATGGATGGCTTGTGGGCCAGGAGTGCAAGGACAGAAGTCTGAGAACAGAAGCTAGGCTAAAGTTTCTGGGCAAGGGTACGGCAGGCACACTCTGCAGAGCTGAATCATGATCTCATACATGTGAAGTCAGGGCATGGATCAGACAATCGCTCAGGTTGGAGTTTCGTTCCGTGATGGCCCCTTCATGAAGTGGGGAGGATCACGAGGCCATGGAGTTTTTCGCACGATGGGAGTTGTGAGATGCTCCAATCCGCAAAATTCTTCTGCGCGACCATTGAGAACTGTTGGTTGGCTACAGGACTTCCTATACAGAATGATTCTGAACAGCGTTCTAAGGATGGATGGATGGGCAGCCTGCCTCCCATTCCAATTGTGTCCCAGTGACAAGACAGGTTAGATCTGCTGGAATTGGGGGAGAAACCAAGGCGGTTGAGTTGAAATGGACTCTGCTGCAGATGGGTCCTAATGTGGGTTTGTGTCCATGGAGACTTGGAATGAGGCGATGACACTGGGGACCTGAAGGGTTCTCCTAACCAGAGGCTTTGACACAGCTCCAATGCACAAGTTTCCCATGTGGAAACGAGATTTGTTTTGATGGATGCCTCAATAAACAGCCATATGCTGGTATTGAAATCCAGGCCTCTGAGGAGAGATGCCTGGAAACCAAAGCAATGGATCCGATTAGGGCTTAGGGGCCTGTTCCTTCCAATTTACCTCTGGGGACATCTGTCTATGGGTCTGAGTGCAGGCAGGTGCTCAGATGGGCTCAGATTGCGCCTGTTTGTCCTGGAGAGCCAACAGTATTGGGATGGCCTCGGGTACTTTGGAGTTTTATCCTATTTGTAGGGTTGTGGTCAATGGAATGGGCAGAATTCCCTTGGAGAGGGAAGGTACAGTTCTCAGGTTTGGCTCCAGGGGCCTGACCCTGTAGAGTGTGTGGGCCAGGGCTGAGGGGACACTTGTCTGAAAACACAAACTCGGCTTACGTTTTGGGTCTTAGGAATGGCAGGACTGATCTACAGACCGTGAGGAGTACTCTTCAGGATATGAACAAAGGGCGAGTGTGAGGAGCTTGCTCAGGCTTTTGTCTCTGGATATTGTATCACCGATGGCCGTGGAATGTCCAGGTGGCCTATGGGCAATGGACGAGTCTTCCTCTCTGGGAATTTGGCCCGATCCCAAGAGTGTGTGGTAATTCTGTGGGATGGGAGCAGTCTGTTTTGTTATTTTACCTCAGGTGTCCCACCAAAAAAGGGATTCCAGAGCAGAGCCCTGGGGCGGGGTGACTGGACAACTAGAAATCTGGTTAAAAATTGGGGCCTAGAGACATGGCAAGCCTATATGATGTCTAATGGTTCAGCCACTGAGAGGACTTACTAGAGGACAGGACTCACGCTGAGGGTCACAATGCATGTTTATGCCCTCGCAGCACTCAAGCATGGGCGGGGTCTCAGGGTGAATGCTTGTTTCTCCTACACTGAATGTTGGACAGCATGCCAACCACAAGGTTTTTACCATGGGTAAGGAGGAGTTCTGATTTCTGCATCATGTTCACCTCTGGGCATTGATTGGAGTTAAGGTCTAGGTTCTGAACCCAGATGGCTAGGTTGGGAAGAGATGAAGACTTAAGGCCATGGTAGGTCCAATGTGCTCAGTGTGGGACCAGCTGTCTGGGTGTCGGTCGGGGGTGTCCGGCCCAGGCTGTCAGTCAGGGCATTAGTGCCCAATGTAGGCTGTATAATTGGGTTACAGTCGAGTGGCATGCAGGTTAATAATCATTTGGAGTTTCTGAGTAGCCCCATAGGGAAATATTTTTCTTCTGGAGGTCAGGCAGAGTGCTGCACTGTGGCTGTGGAATTGCCAAACGTGAGGGCTTGGGGGCCAGGAGTGTGAGGATGGAAGTCTGAGTACACAAGAGAGGCTTAGGTTTCGGGGAAAAGGCACGGGAGGCACACTCTGCAGAGCTGAATCAGGATCCCGAGCATCTGAAGTCAGGGCAAGGATCAGACGTTGGCTCAGTTTGGTGTTTCTGTCCATGATGGCCCTTTCATCAAGGGGATGGGGCAACATTAGGCCATGGAGTTTTTTTTTTTTTTTTTTTTTTTTTTTTTTTTTTTTTTTTTAATCTCAGTGGGAGTTTTGAGATGCTCCAAACCGCCAGGATTCCTTTTGCGGGAAAATTGAAACCTGTTGGAAGGCTCCAGCACGCCCCATATGGAATGACTCCAGAGCACGGTTCTAAGGATGTATGTCTGGGCAGCCCGCCTCACATTCCAATTGTCTCCTAGTGACAAGACAGGTTCGATCAGTGGGATCTTGTAGATAAAGCGAGGGGGGTGAGTTGAAATGAACTCTCCTGCAAATGGGTCTTAATGTGGGTTTGTGTCCATGCAGACCTTGGAATGGTGCGGTGACACCGAGGCCCTGAAGGATTCTCCTAACCGGAGGTTTTGGCACAGCTCCAACACGCAAGTTTTCCATGTGGAGATGAGATTTGTTCTGATGGGTGCCTCAAGAAACAGCCATATGCTGGTATTGGAAAATGGGCTTCTGAGGATAGATGCCTAGAAACCAAAGCAATGGATCCGATTAGGGCCTATGGTCCTGTCGGGTTCAATCTTCTTCTCTATGGACATCTGTCTACAGTTCTGAATGGACGCTGTTGCTCAGCTGGTGTCAGATCACACCTGTTTGTCCTGGGCGGCCTGCACTTTTGGGATGGTCTCGGGGACTTTGGAGGTTTCTCCTAATTTGTACGGTTGTTCCCAATGGAATGGGCAGAATTCCCTTGGAGAGGATAGGCACAGTCCTGAGTTGTGGCATCAGGGGCCCCAGCATGGAGGGTGTTTGGTCAGGGCTGTGGGGACAGAAGTCTGAAAACACAAACTTGGCTTAGGTTTGGGGACGTAGGTATGGCAGACCTGATCTACAGACTGTGAGGAGAACTCTTCGGGATATGAACAAATGGTGAGTGTGAGGCGCTTGCTCAGGCTTTTGACTCTGGATTTTGTGTCAACGATGGCCTTGGAATGTCGGGGTGGCCTCAAGGGCCTTGGACAAGTGTCCCTCTGTGGGGATTTGGCCCGATGCCAAGAGTTTGTGTGCATTTTGTGGGACGTGTTTTTTGTTTTGTTTTTGTTGTTTTTTTAAAAATTTTTGTTGCCTTACCAAAGTGGGATTCTAGAGCAGAGCCCTGGGAAGGGGCAACTTGACAGCCCGGACTCTGGTTAAGGATGGGGCCTAAGGGCTCAGCAAGCCCCATAAGCATGCTCTTGGTCCAGCAACTGCGAGGCCTTACTTGAGAACAGGGCTCACGCTGAGGGTCACAATGTGTGTTTGTGCTGAACGCTGCCCTCAAGCATGGGCGGGGCCTCATGGGCCATGCTGGTTTCTCCTACACTGAATGTTGGACAACATGACATCCACAATATTTCTTGCCATGGGAAGGATGAGTTCTGATTTCTGCATCATGTTCACCCCTGGGCAATGATTGGAGTTAAGGTCTAGGTTCTGAAGCCTAAAAAACGAAGTTGGGAAGAGATGAGGACCTAAGTCCATGGTGGGTCTAATGTGCTCAGTGTGAGGCCAGCTGTCTGGGCGTCGGTCAGGATTTCCGGGGTCAGGCTGTGTCATATAGGGCATTAGTGCCCAGGATTAGACTATATAATTGGGGTAGAGTCTAGTGGCGTGCAGGTTGATAGTCACTTGGCATTTCTGGGTAGCCCCAGAGGGTAACATTTTTCTTCTGGAGGGCAGGCAGAGTGCTGCATTGTGGCTCCAGTACTGCCAGACTGGAACACTTCTGGGCCAGGAGTGTGAGGACGGAAGTCTGAGAACACAAGCAAGCTAGGCTTGGGTTTCGGGGTGAGGGCACGAAAGGCACCCTCTGCAGAGTTGATTCGAGATCTCATGCATCTGAAGTCAGGGCGATGATCAGACGTTGGCTCAGTTTGGTGTTTCTGTCCATGATGGCCCCTTCATAAAGGGCGGGTAGCATCACGAGGCCATGGAATTTTTCCCATGATGGGACTTGTGAGATTCTCCAAACCGCAAGGATTCCTTCTGTGGGACAATTGAGACCTGTTGGATGGCTCCAGGAAGTCCCATAGAGAATGACTCCAGAGCACGGTTCTAAGGATGTATGCCTGGGTAGCCCCCCTCGCATTGAATTGTCTCCTAGTGAGAAGACATGCTCGATCTCCTGGTTCTGTGGGAGCAACTGAGGGGCATGAGTTGAAATGTACTCTCCTGAAGATGTGTTCTAATTTGTGTTTGTGTCAATGAGGACCTTGGAATGTGGCAGTGGCACCGGGTTCCTGAAGGATTCTCCTAACCAGAGCATTTGACACAGCTCCAATGCACAAGTTTCCCATGTGGAGACGAGATTTGTTCCTATGGTGCCTCAGGAAACCCCCATATGCCGGTATTGGAGACCAGGCCTCTGAGTAGAGATGCTTGGAAACCAAAGCAATGGATCTGATTACGGCCTAGGGTCCTGTCTGGTTCAATCTCCTTCTCTGGGAACTTCTGTCTACAGGTCTGAGTGGAGGTGGTTGCTCATCATGTGTCAGATCGCCCCTGTTTGTCCTGGGCGGCCTACACTATTGGGATGGCCTCAGAGACTTTGGAGGTCTCTCTTAATTCATACGGTTTTGGCCAATGGAACGGCAGAATTCCATTTGAGAGGGCACACACAGTAGTGAGGTGTGGCTCCAGGGACCCCAGTCTGTAGGGTGTTTGGTCATGGCTGAGGGGACAGAAGTCTGAAAACAGAAACTTGGCTTAGGCTGGGGACGTAGGTATGGCAGGCATGATCTACAGACCATGTAAATCTCTTCAGGGTAGACTCTTCGGGATATGAACAAAGGGCAAGTGTGAGGCACATGCTCAGGCTTTTGTCTCTGGATTTTGTGTCACTGATGGCTGTCGAATGTCGGGGTGGCCTCAAGGGCCATGGACGTGTCTCCCTCTCTGGCATTTTAACCCGATCCCAAGAGTTTGGGGGTCATTCTGTTGGATGGGTGAAGACTTTTCTGTTTTAATACCTCAGGTATGCCACCAATGGAGGGATTCCAGAGCAGAGCCCTGGGGAGGGGCAACTGGACAACACGAACTCTGGTTAAGAAGGGGGCCTAGGGGCATCACAAGCCCCATATTCCGGCTCTTGGTCCAGCCACTGAGAGTCCTTACTTGAGGAAAGGACTCACGCTGCAGATCACAATGCCTGTTTGTGTCCAACGCAGCACTCAAGCATGGGTAGAACCTCATGTGTCACACTGGTTTCTTCTACACTGAACATTGGACAACATGCCAAACACAAGGTATCTTGCTATGGGGAAGGAGTTCTGATTTCTGCATCACATTCACCGCTGGGCAGTGATGGGAGATAAGGTCTAGGTTCTGAAGCCAGAAAACCGAGATTGGAAAGAGATGAGGACCTAGTGCATGGCATGTCCGAATGTGCTCAGTGTGCGGCCAGCTGTCTGTGTGTGGGTCGGGAGGTCCAGGCTCAGGCTGTGTCAGACAGTGCATTATTTCCCAGGGTAGACTGTATAATTGGGGTACAGTCGAGTGGCGTGCAGGTTGATCCTCATATGGGGTTTCTGGATAGCCCAGAGGGCAAATTTTTTTCTTCTTGAGGGCAGTCAGAGTGCTGCATTGTGGCTCCGGAATTCCCATACTGGAGGGCCTTTGGCCAAGAGTGTGAGGACAATAATCTGAGAACACAAGATAGGCATAGGTTTCGGAGCGACGGTATGCCAGGCACACTCTGGAGAGCTGAATCAAGATCTCGTGCATCTGAAGTCAGGGCGAGGATCAGATGTTGCCTCAGGTTGGAGTTTCTGGCCATGATGGCCCCTTCATGAAGAGTGTGTCATCATGAGGCCATGGAGTTTTTCCCACGATGGGAGTTGTGAGATGCTCCAAACCAGATTATTTCTGTGGGAAAATTGAGACCTGTTGAAATGCTCCAGGATGTCCCATACAGAACGACTCCAGAGCAGGGTTCTGAGGATGGATGCCTGGGCAGCACGCCTCGCATTCCAATTGTCTCCTAGTGACAAGACAAGTTCGATCTGCTGGCTCAGGGGGAGCAACAGAGAAGGCTGAGTTGAAATGGACTCTCCTGCGGATGGGTCCTAATGTGGGTTTGTGTCCATGGAGATATTGGAATGGGGAGAATTTCCTTCTAGGGACAGGAGATGTTCTGTTGAGTGACTCAGGGAAGAGATGTTGTATCATAAGTTGATTTTAGAGAACATCCATCTGAGGACAGATGCCTGAAAACCTATTCTTGGGTTCCAATGATGTTCTAGGGGCATGTAGGGTTTAATTTTCTGACTCAGGATCATTGTCTTTGGTGTCTGCCTGGATGTAGGTGATCAGGGTGTTTCAGACTGTGCATTTGCATCCAGAACCGTTTCCAATATTGCGGTGGGATCAGTAGCCTTGGAGGTTTCTCATAATCTGGAGGGTTTGGGCAAATGTAATGGGCAAAGTTTCCTTGGGGATGGCAGGCACAGTCATGTGGTGTGGCTCCAGAGACCCCATCGTGGAGGACATGTGAGGCATGGTTTTGGGAGATAAGTCTGCAAAAGAAAACTAGGTTTATGCTTAGTGGCACGGTGATCACAGCCCAATGCGTCAACCTGGAGGGCAGCTCATCAGGAACTGTAATAAGAGTGACACGATGATGGTAGCACAGCCTTTGCTATCGGCATTGTGTGTCCAGGATGACCTCGGAATGGAGGTGTGATCACATGGGCCCATGGGAGTTTTTCCTTTCTAAAGATCCTGGCAGATCTCCATAGTTTGGTGGCTTTTTCGGGGAAGGGAAGAGTGCTGTTTTCCATCTTAGGGGTGCCCCAAAACAGGAATTGGATAGATGGGCTCTGGGTCTGGGTGCCAAGAAATTCCCACCAACAGTTAAGGTTTAGGCTTGTAATGCGGGATCCTGGTGGTGCAACTGAGAGGGTTTGTTTGAAAGCATGCTCAGACTGAGGGTCAGAATGCCTGTTTGTTCCCAGGACACCATTCAGGAGTGGGAATGATCTAATTGCTCATGCAGCTGGCTCTTTATCTGAAGGGTGGACACCCATCCCAACAGCTAGGTTTCCTGCCATGGGGAAGGAGCAGCTCTCTTGGGCTTCAGGTTCCCCGATTGGCAGGGATTCCAGCAAATGTCTGGAAACAGATGTCCGAATACCAAGGATGGGTAGTGAAGATGGACTGGGCCATGGCCGGTCTCACTTGCTGGATATGGGCCGTCCTCTCTGGGTGGTTGACACTAGATCAGGTTCAGGGTCTGTCAGACAGCACTAGTGGCCAGGGCAGCCTAAATTCGGGGATCCGTGAGGGCCGAGCAGATGATACTCATGTGGGTTTTTTGGGCAGTCTTACCACCACCACTTCTTTCTATGGGAATGGAAGAATGCTGTGTCGTGGATCCAGAATTTGCTATCCAGAGGGTTTTGGGACCAGTAGGGTGAGGATGGAATTGTAAACACAAGCTAGGGTTAAATTCAGTTCAAAGAAGAATGTGGTTCCTATGTGCAGCAACTCATTCAAGATGACCAGCACCTGAGTAAGGGAAGATGAAAGATGTTTGCTCACACTGGAATTTGTGTCTATGATGACCGACAAATGGAGAAGTGGCATCAAGAAGCCATGGAGGATTTCCCATGATGAGGCTTGTGAGATGCTCCAAATAGCAAGGTTTCCTTCTACTGGACAGGTGGAGTCTGGTTTGTTTGCTCCAGGGTCCCCCATGTGGAAATATTTGGTAGCAGAGCCCTTCAGCATGGATGCCTGGAATGCACAAGTGCAATGACCATTGCAGCTGACGAACATAACAGGTTCGTAATGGTGAGTCTGGGGCCAAGAACCAAGGCCTTGAGTTGACATGGAATCTCTTACTGATGGGTCCCAATACTGGTTTGTTACCTGGTAGGTCTTTGAATGTGCTCATGGCTAAGGGGTCATGAGGGATTCTCCTACTCTATGGGTTTGACACAGGTCGATGTGCACAGTTTCCTTCATGGGACAGGAGATATTCTGTTGTGTGACTCAGGGTCCATATATTGTATCCTAACTTGGTATTCCAGAAGAGGCCTCTGAGGTCAAATGCCGGAAACATAATCTAGGGTTCGTATGATGTCCTAGGTTCACGTCAGGTTCAATTTTCTGATTCTGGATCATTGACCTGGGTGTCTGCCTGGATGTAGGTGATCAGGGTGTTTCAGACTGTGCATTTGTGTCCAGAGCGGCTTCCAATATTGGGGTGAGATCAGGGGCCTTGGATGTTTCTCCTAATCAGGAGGGTTTGGGGAAATGTGATGGGTAAAGTTTCCTTGGGGATTTAAGGCACAGTCCTGTGGTGTGGCTCCAGAGACCCCATCCTGGAGGGCATGTGAGTCATGTTGTTGGGAGACAAGTCTGCAAACAAAAATTCGGGTTAGTGTTAGTTGCAAGGTGGTCACAGGCCCAATCTGTAGACTTTGAGGGCAGCTCGTCAGGAACTGTAATTAGGGTGATTGAAAGTCGGTAGCACAGGCTTTTCTATCTGGATTGTGTGTCCAGGATGGGCTCAGAATTTAGGTGTGGTATCATGGGTCCATGGGAGACTTTTCCTCTCTAAGGATCCTGGCTGCTCACCATAGTTTGGTGACTTTTTTGGGGAACTGAAGAGTGCTGTTTTCCAACTTAGGAGGGCCCCAAACAGGGATTCCAGGGACAGGCTCTGAGTCTGGATGCCTGGAATATCCCACCAAAGGATAAGATTTGGGCCTAGGGGTATACCAGGCCTGCAATGCGGGATCCTGGTGGTGCCACTGAGAGGGCTTGTTTGAAATCATACTCAGTCTGAGGGTCACAATGCCTGTTTGTGTCCAGGGCGGCCCCTACGTTAGGGCATTGGATCATTGGCCATACACCTGGCTCCCACTTTATGGGTTGGACACCCATCCCAACAGCCAGGTTTCCTGTATTTGGGAAGGAGCAGTTCTCTATTGTGCTTCAGGTTCCCCCATTGGAAGGATTCCAGCAACGTCTGCGGAAAGAAGCCAGAATAACAAGGGTGGGTAGAGATGACGGACTTGGGTCATGGCCAGTCCCACATGTTAAATATGGGGCCCCATTCTCTGGGTTGCTTAAAGTAGGTCTAGGCTCAGATTCTGTCAGAAAAAGCACTAGTGGCCAATGCAGCCTACAAATTGGGGTTCCCTCGAGAGCAGAGATAAATGATCCTTTTGTGGGAATTCTGGATAGACTCAGCAGACACTTCTTCTTTCTATGGGGAAAGTAGAATGCTGGGTTGTGGCTCTAGAATTCATTATCAAGAGGCCTTGGGGACCAGTACGGTGAGGATGGAATTGTAAACACAAGATATGGTTAAATTCAGTTCCAAGCAGAAAGCAGTTCGAATATGAAGCATCTTTTTCGAGATATCCAGCACCTGAGTAAGGGCGGATGTCAGATGTTTGCCCACACTAGATTTTGTGTCTGGATGACTGACAAATGGAGGGGTGGCGTCAAGAGGCCATGGGGGATTTCCCACATTGAGCCTTGTGAGATACTCCAAATAGAAATGTTTCCATCTACTGGAATGGTGGAGTCTGGATTGTTTGCTCCAGGGTCCTCCATGTGGAAAGTTTGGGTAGTAGAGCTCTCCCGTATGGATGCCTGGACAGTAAAACTCCATTGAGCATTGCAACTGAGGAACAAGGCAGGTTTATTCTGGTGCCTCTGTGGTGAAGGACCAAGGCCTTGAGGTGACATGGAATCTCTTGAAGATGGGCCACAATGCTGGTTTGTTAAGAGACAGATCTTAGAATATGCTGGTGGCTAAGGTGCCATGCAGGATTCCCCAACCCTGAAGGTTTGGCACACGTCGAAGAGCACGTTTTCTTTCTCAGGACAGGAGATGTTCTGTTGTGAGGCTTAGGGACCACATGTCATCTGTTGGTATTCTAGAACATGCCCCTGAGGACAGATGCTTGAAAACCTAATCTAAGGTTCCAATGAGGACGTATGGGCAAAACAGGTTCAATCTTCTGACTCCAGACCTTTGACATGGCTATCTGCCTGGATGGAGGTGATCAGGGTGCTTCAGACTGGGCTTTACATCCAGAACTGCCTCTCATATTGGGGTGAGCTCAGGGGCCCTTCAGGTTTATCCAAATCTAGACAGTTTGGGCAACTGTGACGGGAACAGTTTCCTTAGGGATGACAGGCACAGTCCTGTGCTGTGGCACCAGAGACCCATTCTGGAGGACATATGAGCCATGGTTTTGTGAGAATAGTCTGCAAACCCAAATCGGGTTATGGTTAGTGGCGAGGCGATCGCAGGCCCAGTGCATAAACCTGAAGGGAAGCTCATCAGGAAATGTAATTATGGTGACTGGAAGTTGGTAACACAGACTTTTCTATCGGGATTGTGTGTCTAGCATGACCTCAGAATGCATGTGTGGTCCCATGGGTCCATGGGGGATTTTTTCGTCTCTAGGGATCCTGGTGGCTCCCCATAGTTTGATGGCTTTTTCAGGGAAGGGAAGAGTGCTGTTTTCCATTTTAGGGGTGCCCAACAACAGGGATACCAGAGACGGGCTCTGGGTCTGGGCACCAAGAAATTCCCACCAAGGGTTAGGATTTGGGCCTAGGGGCCTACAAGGCCTGCAATGAAGGATCCCGGGGGTGCAACTGATAGGGCTTGTTTGAATGCATGCTCAGGCTGAGGGTCAAAATGTCTGTTTGTTTCCAGGATACCCTTCAGGAGTAGGAATGGTCTCATTGCCCATGCTGTTGCTCCCTCTCTGAAGGTTGGACACCCATTCCAACAGCTAGGTTTCCTTCCATGGGGAAGGAGCAGTTGTCTCTTGTCTGCTCTCAGGATTGGGTGTGGTCTCATTGGCCATGCAGCTGGCTCCCACTCTGAGTATTGGACACCAATCTCAACAGACAGGTTCCTGCCATCTGGAAGAAAGAGTGCTCTATGGTGCTTAAGGCGCCCCTGTAAGGGTCTGGTTGGCCAGAGGGAGTCATTTTGTGTTTATGTAGTGAACTTAGATTAACCCTATGCAGTAAACTTAGATTGACCTGCCCTTCCCAGAAGAACTTACTTGAAAACCTAGATACAAGGGCTGTTCAGGCCAGGTGAAGACATTCAATCAGTGGGGCATGCATATATCTACTAGGGTAAATTGAAATACAATTGGGCACCCATGAGTTACCTAGCATTTATTTTTCCAGTGTGTGGTGATTTAGCATGACTGTGCAGTGTTCTCTGTGTATTGCAAACTCATTGGCCACGTGTGGATAGCCCGGCTAAATACCTCTATAAGAGTTAGTCTGTGAGGTTGGGAGGTCTTGCCTCTTTGAAAGAGATGGCCCTGACCAGTCAGTTTGATTCTCAATGCTGGTGTGAAATAAAGCTTTGCTTGACCTTTATTTTGTATCAGTCTTGCCCCTTTGATTACAGACCCTAACATTGGAGGGGGCATCTGGATTCAAATGACGAGAACTGAGCCAGCATCGGAATTTTTGAGAAAAGCCTCCAGAAGTAAGATCACGGGATTCTATCTGTCTGTCTGGTTAGAGCTCCAGGGTATGGACCATCAGGGAGAAGATGGATGCAGCTATGCCCCCCAGGGATGGAGTGGATGTGGGGATGCCCCATGCCTCTGCTGGTAGACAAAGGGGAGGTTCGAGTCCCCCTGGGCGGTTGGGGGTTCGAGTCCCCCTTGGTGGTTGGGGGGTTTGAGTCCCCCTGGCGGTTGAGGGGTTTGAGTCCCCCTAGGTGTTTGGGGGATGAAGCCCCCACCAGTGGCAGGTTATGGGTAAGAATCCTTGGGCCTGCAGTTGTCTTTGCCTGGTCCTTTTGTTGTCTGTTATGTTGTTTGTTATGATTGAAGAAATGGGGCAAGCAGAGAGTAAGGGGACTCGGACTTTCATCTCTCCGTTCTTCATAATAGATATTAGGGTTCTCGCTCACTCATTTTCTGCATTAAGGGCTAAGACTGGTGTCAACTGAGGTTAGTGAATTCTGGGTTGAGGTACCCAATGCTGGCTCATTGGAGCCGGGCATGGAATAGAGTGACTAGTGGGTCACTTTTGATAAACAGAACTGGCACTGCAGGATGAACCTACCTCGAGACAGAGACTTTAAGGAATATTCCCAAGGAGCTGCAGAAACTCCCTTTGTTTTGGGTAATTCCTTGACTTTTCTTGCCCAACGTGGACTGCATAGACCCTTCCCCTTGATGGCCGGAGAGCATGGCATCTGACGTGGAGATGGTTATTTGTCTGTCTCAAGGTTTTAATGGGTAATTTTTAAAGTGGTTTCCGAAGTCTTTGGTAACCTGAAACTCTGAAGGATTGCTTGAATGACTAATGGAATTAAATTTGTTGGACATGTAGGTTTTAACCAAATGGGATAAAATGCTAGAGCGTTGGCTGCTGGAACTGGGTTTGTGCTTTTGAAATCTGCTGGTGAACACGTTCTGTGCTTAACTGATAAACTTGCATCTAAAGAATTTTGTTGTACTAACTCACAATTGGTTTGTATTTAGTCTTCAGTAGAGGTTCAGGTATTTCTAAGAGTACCAAATTCTGTTAAGTGTAATTAAGACTGATGGAAATGAGAAAAGCAACTCTGTACATAAAAAGTAGGAGATATGTAAAAGTTTGAATCTGAGAAGTGCCTGACTGTGTAGAATAAGTCTGTATGGCTCCACGTCCGCTACAGAGTCTGAATGGGCTGCACCCTGAGTCTCGTGGGGCGTCATATGGCATAACGGTCATCTACTCCACAGAGTGTCCTGGTCCGGGGTTTATATGGACAGACCTTAGCTAAGATGCTCCTACGTTCCTGCAAGGGACGGAAGCAGGACAGCATCTGAAAGATCCCCCTCCCTTAGTCTGCAACTTCATTCATGATGGGACAGAAACCTAGTAAACTCATTATCTGCATACTTAAAAAAAAATACGTTGATAGATCACCACTTGATATTGCGATTATGGAAATGTTACATGTCACAGAAGTAACCTGATTTTCTTGCCAGTTACATTGTAAATTCTCATCTCTCCAACTCTTTACCATATGTGTTCTGATTTTTTGACACTTGTAATTGTTTTAATTCTCTTGTAAGATAAATTCTGTCTCAAATAAAATTCATATGGGAGACTTTCAGGACAAATACAGGTCTTTGATATGTTGAAATTCTGGAATTGAAATGGGTAAGAATTTACAAAAGTAAAAGCTGCATTCAGACTAAACCAGAATTATTAACATGGGACTAGGTGAACTGAAAGACTGTAATGTTGTATCTCTTGATGTTTTGTCTAATGATATTTCTAGGGAAACTTATTCTTAAGTTTTCTGTAACTTACAGAGATAAAATGCAGTCATTTGTAACCAAATCAAAGTATTCAACTCTTTCTCTCTATCTGAAATCCCTCTGAAATCAAAAGGCCTTAGAAAGTATACTTTTTTCCATGGCAATCAGTCATTTGCATAAGTTCAATAAGAATCCATTCTCCTTGTAAGAGGACACCATTGGAAACATTTGTTATTTTATTTTACCATGGCTTTGACTGGAATGCCATATTAGAAAAGACTCAGATATGACTAGACAGCTTAAAGGAAATAAGGTTGACTTTATAAAACCTGGAACTGTAAAGCCCTTTGGAACTGTTGGCCTGATACTTTGCTCAGAGAGTTCCCAGCAGCCTCACCAGGTGAATAAAGGATGTAACTTCCTGGCAGGTGCAGGAACCTCAGGATTCTTTGGCGCCTCAGGAAGAGGAATTCACCCAAATCAACAGGTATTGCAGGCATGTCTGATAGCAAGTATGTAGCTTGGCTTCTGGCGTGGAGATGCTATCCTACATTCAACCTAGAGATTCATTATGAGAAGTTCCAGCAGAGCAGATTCTAAAAGATTTATATGATCCCTCACTGTTCTTGCTGAGCTTCTGTACATAATTAGGCCAAGCTTGTTAAAACTGGACTTGATTCTCAAATAAATTAGTCCTGATTTGGCTATCTCTGAAAACGAGGGTTATTTTAGAGAGAAAAGTTATATTTTAATAACACACCTTTAAGGATGTTAAATTCTAGATTTGATTGTCTTTAAATGTTTGTTTACTTAAGCTAGACAACTTGAAGTAAACTTCAGGGAAGTTGCATGATAGCTCACTTAGATGATCTTGCTTTGTCAGTCAGTCACCCCAAATATAGGAAACTTCAGAAAATTGAAGGATTTAAAGGGAAGAATCTGACTGAATTAGTGGGAATAGCAGAAAAGGTGTTTAACAACAGGGATGCACAGGAGGATGAAAAACAGACAAAAGAACTGGGTAAGGTTTTGCAATTGTATGAGACAGAGAGGAGATGGGTAGGGGATAGTAAATGGAAGGAAAAGCCTAAGCACAGAGAAGGCAGGTGGGAAGACTTAGATTCAGATGAGTGTGCTTACTGTAAGGAAAGAGGACATTGGGCCAGGGAGTGCCCCAAAAGGAAGACAACAATGCTTGCCACCAGAGATTGAAGGGGTTATTGTTCAGGGCCTTTCGCCAAACCTCGGGTAAAAATTGAAGTGGAGGGGAAATCAGTTTATTTTTTGGTGGACATGGGAACCCAATTTTGATCATTACTTAAACCTATTGGAATACTACTTGGAGAGGAAGTCTGGGTACAAAGAGCAAATGGCACAGAGAGACATAAATGGGCAACAGAAAGGACTTGGCCTCGGGAATAGTTAAACACCAATTTTTGTTCCTCCCTAATGCCCCGTATAACTTGATGGGAAGAGATCTCCTCCACAAGTTAAGAGCTGGCATTCCATTCTAAGAAGGAGGCATGACTGTAACCTTGAGACAACCCACTGTACAGTGCTTATGGCAGCAGTAGATAAATACCTCTTTTATGAGCCAGTCTCAAAACCAGAG
Organism: Neogale vison; assembly: GCF_020171115.1. NCBI lineage: Eukaryota > Metazoa > Chordata > Mammalia > Carnivora > Mustelidae > Neogale > Neogale vison. Next base: position 185,113,363 of record NC_058093.1, on the reverse strand, counting down.
GAAACAAAGTGGGGGGAGCCTTCTCCAAATCCTACAGGAGGAGTTTCCCGAGGTCTGGACAGAAGGGAAGCCCCCTGGCTTGGCCAAGGAACAACCTCCAGTTGTGATAAAAGTAAAGGCGACAGCTATGGCTGCTCGCATTCGGCAGTACCCACCTTCCCCGCGAAACAAAGGAAGGAATAAGAAAACACAGTAACCACCTCCAAGGAGAGGGGGCCCTATTTCCTTATAAATCTCCATGGAACACACCTTTGCTGCCCGTCAAAAAGGCCGAGGCTGGTGGGGTACCAAGTGGTCCAGGACTTGCGGGAAGTTAATAAATGTGTTGAAGATATCCACCTGATGGTGCCTATCCCCTATACCCTCATCTCCCTCCTGGGCCCCAAATGAACTGTGTATACCATCTTAGAGCTCAAGGATGAATTTTTTCTGCATGTCTTTAGCAAAGGAATTCTCAGCACCTTTTTGCTTTTGAGTGGTCTGACCCACAGGAAGGATTCCAAGCTCAGCTCACCTGCACAAGACTTCCCCAAGGGTTCAAGAATTCGCCCACTATCTTCGACGAGGCCCTACATGAGGATTTGCGTGAGTACAGAACCTCCAAAACAGGACTCACTCTGTTACAGTACGTTGATGACTTCCTAGTAGCCACTGAGGTCTATGAGTCATGTTTGTGGGGGACGAGAGCTTTCTTACAGCCTCTGAACGAAAAAGGGTATTGGGTGTCAGTGAAGAAAGCACAGCTCTGTCAGATCCATGCCACTTAAAGGCTTTGATCTCCACAAGGGAGCGCTTTCACTGTCTGAGTCCAGGAAACAGGTGATCACCCGATACGCCTGCCCCGCCACGTCCCGACAAGTGAGGGAGTTTCTTGGGACAGTGGGTTACTATAGGCTGTGGATACCGTGGTTTGCGGAGATTGCATGACCTCTCTACGAACTGGCAAATTGAGGGCTCACTATGAGAGAGTGGACAGCTGAAGCAGAAGGAACATTTCAGGAATTACAAACAGCCTTAATGAGTGCCCCAGCATTGGCCATCCCAGATGTTACCAAGCCCTTCCACGTTTCCTGGGACACCAAAAGGGGACTTATCTGATTTCAAAAGGAAACCACTTAGCAGATCAAGCTGCAAAGCAAGCAGCCTGAGAACCAGTGCAAGAGCTGGTTCCACTCCTGGCTGTAGCCCTACCAGAAAAACCGGAGGAAGATTTAAACTATTTACCAAAATGGGATAAATTAGACTACAAAGGAGAGTGGGCTAAGACTCAAAGAGGAAACTTAATTCTTCTTCGAAGTCTAGGTAAGAAGATAGTAGACCAGATACACCAGGGTACTTATTTTGGGATACACAAACCCAAGGAACTTACAGGCAAGCAATTCCAGGTTTCTAAATTAGGGCATATGGTTCAGGATGTAGTTGATAGATGTGCTCGATGCCAGGCACTTGAGGTGGGATGAACTAGAATTGCAAGAGAAAAAAGAGAAAGAGGTTAGGAACCAGAAATTTATTGGGAAATTGATTTTATAGAAATGAAACCTCTAAAATATGGGCACAAGTATATGTTAGTTTTTGTAGATACCTTTTCAGGCTGGGTAGAGGCTTTTTCCCCCAAACGTGAGATGGCAGGTTTGGTAGGCAAAAAAGGTTACTAGAAGAAATAATTACTAGGTTTGGGCTGCCTCTCGCGATTGGGTAAGACAATGGCCCTGCATTTGTGAGCTCAGTGTCACAGACATTGGCCAAGGCTGTGGGCACAAATTGGAAACTACATTGTGTCGTTCGGCCCTAGAGTTCTGGGCAAGTAGAGAGAATGAACCGGACTCTTAAAGAGAACTCGACAAAGCTAATTCTGGAGACTGGTGGTGGGTGGGTAGATCTCCTTCCTTCCCCCTCCTCAGGGAATAACGTACACCCTATTTAAACAAGATGACCCCATTTGAAATAATGTTTGGGAGACCGCCCCCCCCCACTCTGTCCTCGGCTACAAGAGGTTGCCCTAGTAGAAATTACTTATCAGTCTGTACTCCAGTCACTGAAGGCATTATAGTCTGTCTTTAAAAAAAGCCCATGCCGGGATCCAAACTGCCCACAATAAGATGGAGACGGAGGTGGAACCACAACCTTACCAACCCAAGGAATTGGATTGGATATGTCATTATCAAGTGGGGAACTTGGAGCCTCACTGAATGGGACCATTTACTGTTATTCTAACCACCGCCACAGCAATAAAAGTAGAAGGCATCAGGGCCTGGATTCACAAGTGTCACATCAAGCAAGCTGAGGATGTATATGCCCCTCAGAGGTAGAAGCCTCAGCCAATGGACCCCGCTGACCAGGGACTAATGATAAGACTCAAAAGACTATGAGTTTATTGTTGCTCTTATTGTTACGTGTTTATGTAAAGGATAGGTAGGAAATTAGATGAAGCGGTAAATGGCTAACTCATCAGCTGACTGTGCACTAGTGTCATTTGTACAAAAGAAAACTAGAGCGATCAAAATGTTAGACTTACATGCTCAATATAACCCCTTACAACCAGAGAACATAGAACTTGATGAAAAGTCAAGGATTTGACTAATCTCCAAAGAAAAGAGGGAAATTAAGGTCCTGGTTGGCCAGAGGGCATCATTTTGTGTTTACGTATTGAACTTAGATTGACCCTATGCACTAAACTTAGATTGACCCTGCCCCTCCCAGAGAAACTTAATTGCAGAGCCTAGATACAAGAGTGAGTCAGACCACAGAAAGACATCCAATCAGTGGGGCACGCATATATCTCCTAGGGTAAATTGAAATACAGTTGGGCACATGTGTGTTACTTAGCATTTTTTTTTTCTGTGTGAGGCAGACATACCATGCATGTGCAGTATTCTCTGTGTACTGCTATATCATTGGCCACCTATGTATAGCCTGGTAAACTACCTCTATAAAAGTTAGTCTGTAAGGCTCGTAGGCGTTGCCTCTTTGCAAGAGATGGCCCTGACTGGTCAGTTTGATTCTTGATGCTTGGAACGAAATAAAGCTTTGCTTGACCTTCGCTTTTTATCAGTCCTGCTGCTTTGATTATGGACCCTAACACCCCAATTTGCAGGGATTCCAGGAAAGGACTGGGGAGAGATGCCTGAATAACAAGGATGGGTAGAGATGATGGATGTGAGCCATGACCAGTCTCACATGCTGTGTATGGGCCCCACTCTCTAGGAGGAGGGCACTAGGTAGGGGCTCAGCCTCTGTCAGACAGAGAACTAGTGGTCAAAGAAACCTATAAATCGGAGTTCCCTCGAGGGCCAAGCAGTTTGATCCTCAAGTGGGGTTTCAGGACAGACTCACCAGGCACTTCTTCTTTCTATGGGGATGGCAGAATGCTGTGATGTGGCTGGAGAATTCACTTGACTTCACATGAAATTTCTTGCTGATGGGTCTCAATGCTAGTTTGTTACCAGGGAGATCTTAGAATGTGCTGGTGGCTAAGGGACCATGCAGGATTCTCGAACCTTGAGGGTTTGACACAGGTCAAAGGGCAGAGTATCCTTCTAGGGACAGGAGATGTTCTCTTGTGTGGCTCAGGGAACATATGTTGTATCCTAAGTTGGTATTCCAGAACAGGCCTCTGAGGAAAGATGCCTTAAAACCTAATCTAGGGTTCCAATGAGGTCCTAGGGGCATGTCAGGTTCAATCGTCTGACTCAGGACCATTGACTTGGGTGTTTGCCTCGATGGAGGTGATCAGGGGGTTTCAGATGCACATTTGCATTTAGACTGGCCTCCAATATTGGGATGGGCTCAGGGTCCTTGCAGGTTTCTTTTAAACTGGAGGGTTTGGGCATATGTAACACCCACGGTTTCCTTGGCGATGGCCAGCACAGCCCTCTGGTGTGGCTGCAGAGACCCCATCCTGGAGGGCATGTGAGCCATGGTTTTGGGAGAGAAGTCTGCAAATACGAACTCAGGTTAGGGTTAATGGCGAGGTGATTGCATGCCCAATGCATAGACCTGGAGACCTGGAGGGCAGCTCATCAGGAGCTGTAATTAGGGTGCCTCAAAAGCAGTAGCACACGCTTTTATATCTGGATTGTGTGTCCAGGATGGCCTCGGAATGAGATGTGGTCTCATGAGTTCATGGGAGACATTTCCCCTCTATGGAACCTGCTGGCTTCCTGTAATTTGGTGGCTTTTTCGTGGAAGGGAAGAGTGATGGTTTCCAACTTACGTGTGCCTGAGAATAGGGATTCCAGAGATGGGCTCTGGGTCTGGGCACCTGAAATATCCCACCAAGGTTTAGGATTTGTGTCTAGGGGCATGCTAGGCCTTCAAAGCCCGATCCTGGTGGCGCAACTGAGAGGGCTGGATTGAAAGCATCCTCAAGCTGAGGGTCACAATGACTGCTTGTCCTTAGAGCGGCCCTCAGGAGTGGGCGTGGTCTCATTGGCCATGAACCTGGTTCCCACTCTTAGGGTTGAAAACCCATCCCAAAAGCCTCGTTTCCTGTCTTGGGGAAATAGGAGTTTTCTATTGTGCTTCAAGTTCCCCCATTGGCAGGGATTCCAGCAAAGGTCTGGGGACAGATGACTGAATACTAAGGATGGGTAGAGATGACGGATGTGGGCCCTATCTGGTCTCACATGCTGAATATGGGCCCAGCTTTCTGGGCGGCTGACAAGAGGTCGGGGCTCAGGATCTTTCAGACACAGCAGTAGTGGCCAGTGTACTTATAAATTGGGGTTCCCTTGAGGGCCGAGCAGACAGATGCTCATGTGGGATTTTCTGGCAGTATCACCAGACACATCTTCTTTCTATGGGGAAGACAGGATGCTGCGTTGTGGCTCCAGAATTCCTCATCAAGAGGGCATGAGGACGAGTATGGTGAGGATGGAATTGTAAACCCAAGCCACGATTATATTCAGTGCCAGGTGGAAGACAGTTCCAATGTGCAGAGTCTTATTTGAGATATCCGGGGCATGAGTAAGGGTGGATGTCAGATGATTGCACACACTGGAGTTTGTGTCTATGATGACCAACAAATGGAGGGGTGGCTTCAAGAGGCCCTGTAGAATTTCCCACAATGAGGCTTGTGATATGCTCCAAACAGAAAGGTTTCCTTCTACTAGACAGATGGACTCTGGTGTGTTTGCTCCAGGGTCCCCCATGTGGAAAGTTTGGATAGCGGATCTTTCCCACATGCATGCCTGGAAAGCACCCCTCCATTGAGCACTGCAGCTGAGGAACGTGACAGGTTAATTCTGGTGGATCTGGGGAGAAGTACCAAGGTCTTGAGTTGACACTGAATGTTTTGCAGAAAGGCCACAATGATGGTTTGTTACCAGGGAGATATTCTAATGTGGGTGGTGGTGCCGTACAGGATTCTCCTACCATGAGGGATTGACAGATCACCCCTCTATGTCCTGGGCTATTGGAATGTCCTTGGGGACTATGGAGGTTTCTCCTAATCTGTCAGACTGTGTCCAATGGAATGGGCAGAATTCCCCTGGAGAGGCCAGGCACAGTCCTGAGGTGTGGCTCCAGGGACCCTAGCCTGGAGGATGTATGGGCTAGTACTGTGGGTACAGAAGTCTGAAAACCCAAACAGAGCTTAGGTTTGTGGACGTATGTATGACAGGCCTGATCTATAGACCATGAGGAGAATTTTTTGGTCTATGAACAAAGGGCAAGTGTGAGGTGCTTGCCCAGGATTTTGTCTCTGGATTTTGTGTCAATAGTGGCCATGGAATGTCGGGCTGGCCTCATGGGCCATTTACGAGTCTTTCTCTGTGGATTTGGCCAGATCCCAAGTGTTTGGGATCATTCGGTGGATGGGAGGAGTCCATTCGGTATTTTCTTACCTCAGGTGTCCCACCATAGAAGGATTCCAGAGCAGAGCCCTGAGAAGTGGTGACTAGACATCTCAACCTCTGGTTAAGATTGGGGGACTAGGGGCATGGCAAGCCCCATATGCATGCTCTTGGTCTTGCCCCTGAGACGTTTTTCTTGAGGACAGGGCTCACGCTTTGGATCACAATGTGTGTTTGTGCCCATTGTGGCCCTCAAGCATGGGTGGGGCCTCATGGGCCACACTGGATTCTCCTACACTGAATTTTGGACAAGATGCCAATCACAAGGTTTCTGGCTTTGGGAAGTAAAAGTTCTGATTTCTGCATCACGTTTACCCCTGGGTAGTGAGTGGAGATAAGTTCTAGGTTCTGAAGCCTGAAAACCGAGTTAAGGCCATGGCGGGTCCAATGTGCTCAGTGTACAGCCAGCTGTCTGGGTGTCGGTCGGGAGTTCTGGGCTCAGGATGTGTCAGACAGGGCTTTAGTGCTCAGGCTAGACTGTATAATTAGGGTACAGTCAAGTGGCATGCAGGTTGATCCTCATTTAGCGTTTCTCCGTAGCCTCATAGGGCAATATTTTTCTTCTGGAGGGCAGGCAGAGTGCTGCATTGAGCACGTTGGGATTGTGTGATACTCCAAACTGCAAGGATTCCTTCTGCGGGACAGTCGAGACCTGTCGGATGGATGCAGGACGCCGCATAAGGAACTTCTCCAGAGCAGGGTTCTAACGATGGATGCCTGGGCAGCCCAACTCGCATTCCAATTGTCTCCTAAAGACAAGGCAGGTTCGATCTGCTGGCTCTGGGGGAGCAACCGAGGGAGCTGAGTTGAAATGGACTCTCTTGAGGATCGGTCATAATGTGGGTTTGTGTCCATGGAGACCTTGGAATGGGGCAGTGGCACCAGCGCCCTGAAAGAATCTCTTAACAGAAGTTTTTGAGACAATTCCAAAGGCAAGTTTCCCATGTGGAGTTGAGATTTGTTCTGATTCGTTCCTCAGGAACCGCAATAAGATGGTATTGGAAACCAGGTATCTGAGGAGAGATGCCTGGAAACCAAAGCAATGGATCTGATTAGGTCCTAGGGGCCTGTCTGCTTCATTCTTCTTGTCTGGGAACATCTGTCTATGGTTCTGAGTGGAGGACGTTGCTCAGCTGGTGTCAGATCGCCCCGTTTGTCCCAGGCGGCCGACACTATTGGGATGGTCTCGGGGTCTTTGGAGGTTTCTCCTAATCTGTAGGGTTGTGTCCAATGGGATGTACAGAATTTTAGTGGAGAGGGAAGGCACAGTCTTGAGGTGTGGCCTCAGCTGTCTTGGTTTCAGTTGGGACATCAGGCTCAGGCTGTGTTAGACAGGGCATTAGTGCCCAGGCTAGAGTGTATAATTGGGCTACAGTCAAGTGGCATGCAGTTTGATCCTCATTTGGTGTTTCTGGGTAGCCCCCTAGGGCAATGTTTTTCTTCTGGAGGGCAGGCAGAGTGTTGCATTGTGGCTCCGAAATTCCCAAACTGGAGGGTTTGTGGGCCAGGATTGTGAGAACGGAATAATGAGAACACAAGTAAGGCTTAGGTTTCAGGGCGAAGGCACAGCAGGCACACTCTGCAGAGCTGAATCGAGATCTGGTGCATCTGAACTCAGGGCATGGATCAGTCTTCGGCTCAGGTTGGAGTTTCTGTACATGATGGCCTCTTCTTGAAGGGGGAGGTTCTCAAGAGCCCATGTAGGTATTCCCATGATGGGAGTTGTGAGATGCTACAAACAGCAAGGATTCTTTCTGTAGGTCCCTTGAGAACTGTTGGATGATTTCCGGAGGTCCCATCCAGAATGACTCCAGAGCAGGATTCTAAGGATGAATGCGTGGTATGCCAGCCGCACATTCCAATTATTTCCTAGCGACAAGGCAGATTCGATCTGCTGGCTCTGGGGGAGCAAGTGAAGGGGGTGAGTTGAAATGGAGACCCCTGAGGATGGGTCATATTGTGCGTTTGTGTCCATGGAGACCTTGGAATGGGGTGGTTGATTCGGGGCCCTGAAGGATTTTCTCAACCAGAGGTTTTGACAGAGCTCCAAAATTACGTTTCTGAAGTGGAGATGATATTTGTTCTGATGGGTGCCTCTGAACCCCCATATGCTGGTATTGGAAATCAGGCCTCTGAGAAGAGATGCCTAGAAACAACCACAGTGGATCTGATTAGGGCCTATGGGCTGGTCCGGTTCAATCTTCTTCTCTGTGGACATCTGTCTTTGGGTCTGTGTGGAGCTAGCTGCTCAGCTGCTGTCAGATCCCCCCTGTTTGTCCTGGGCGGCCTACACTATTGGGATGGCCCCAGGGACTTTGGAGGTTTCTCCTAATTTGTTCGGTTGTGGCCAATGCAATGGGCAGAATTCTCTTGGAGAGGGCAGGAAAAATCTTGAGGTATGGCTCGAGGGGCCCCAGCCTGGAGGATGCTTGGGCCAGGGCTGTGGGGACAGAAGTCTGAAAACAGCAACTTGGCTTAAGTTTAGGGACATAGGTATGGCAGGACCGATCTACAGATCTTGAGAACTCTTCGGGATATGAGCAAAGTGCGAGTGTGAGGTGCTTCCTCAGGATTTGGTCTGATTTCGTGTCAACGATGGCTGTGGAATGTTGGGGTGGCACCACTCAGAACAAATTAGGAGAAACCTCCAATGTCCCCAAGGCTATCCTAAGAGTTTAGGCTGTCTGGGACAAACAGGGGCTATCTGCTACCAGCTGAGCAACTACCTCCACTCAGACCTGGAGACAGATGTCCCCAGAGAGAAGATTGAACCGGAAATTCCCTTAGGATCTCATCAGACCCATTGCTTTGGTTTCCAGCCATCTCTCCTTAGAGGCCTGGTTTCCAATAGCAGCATATGGGGCTTTACTGAGGCACCCATCAGAACAAATCTCGTCTCCATTAGGGAAACTTGCACGTGGGAGCTGTGTCAAAAACTCTGCTTAGTAGAAACCTTCGGGACCCTGGTGCCACCATCACATACCAAGGTCCCCAAGGACACAAACCCACATTATGACTCATGCGAAGAAGAGTCCATTTCAGCTCAGCAACCTCGGTTGCAACCCCAGAGACAGCAAAATGAACCTGCATTATCGCAAGGAGACAACTGGAATGCTAGGCGGGCAGCCCAGGCATCCATCCTTAGAACCCTGCTCTGGAGTCATCCCTCTGGGATGTCCTGGAGCCACCCAACAGGACTCAATGGTCCCGCAGTAGGAATCCTTGTGGTTTGGAGAATCTCACAAATCCCATCGTGGGAAAACCTCCATGGCCTCCTGATCCCCGCCCCTTCATGAAGGGGCCATCAGGGACAAAAATTCCAACCTGAGAGATTGTCTGATCATCGCCCTGACTTCAGATGCACGAGATCTCGATTCAGCTCTGCAGAGTGTGCCTGCCGTGCCCTTGCCCCAAAACCTATACCTACCTTGTGTTCTAACACTTCTGTCCTCACACTCTTGGTCCACAAGCCCTCAGGATGGCAATTCCAGAGCCACAATGCAGCAGTCTGCCTGCACTCCACAAGTTAAACGTTGCGCTATAAGGCTAACCAGAAACACCAAATGAGGATCAACCTGAACGCAACTTTACTGTACCCAATTATACAGTCTACCCTGAGCACTAACGACCTGTCTGACACAGCCTGAGTCCGGACCTCCCGACCGACACCCATAGAGCGGGCCACACATTCAGCACATAGAACCCGCCATAGCCTTAGTTCATCATCTCTTCCCAACCGCGTTTTTTAGGCTTCAGAACCTAGACCTTAACTCCAGTCAAGGCCCAGGGGTGAACGTGATGCAGAAATCAGAACTCCTCCTTCCCTGTGGCAAGAATCCTAGTGGTTGGCATGTTTTCCAACGTTCAGTGTAGGAGAAACCAGCATGGCCCGTGTATTCAGACCCATGTGTGAGAGCTGCATTGGACACAAACACGCATTGTGACCCTCAGCGTGAGTCGTGTCCTCAAGTAAGGCATGTCAGATGCTGGACCAAGAGGCCGCATATGGGCCTTGCCATGATCAAACCTGTTTTTTCGCTAGGAGACAATTGGAATGGGAGGTGGGCTGCCTAGGCATCCATCCTTAGAACTCTGCTGTGGCATTGTTCTGTATGGGACATCCTGGAGCCATCCAACAGGTATCAAATGTCCTGCAGAAGGAATCCTTGCGTTTTGGAGCATCTCACAACACCCATCGTGAGAAAACCTCGATGGATTTGTGATGCCCCCCGCCTTTATGAAGGGGAAAACATGGACAGGATCTCCAACCTGAGCCAACGTCTGATAATCGCCCTGACTTTAGATGCACGAGATCTCGATTCAGCTCTGCAGAGGGTGCCTGCCTTTCCCTCGCCCTGTAACCTAAGTCTAGCTTGTGTTCTCAGACTTCCATCCTCACACTCCTGGCCCCCAAGCCCTCACGTTTGGCAATTCTGGACCCACAATGCAGCACTCTGCCTGCCCTCTCGAAGAAAAATGTTGCCCTATGCAGCTTCCCACACACCCCAAATGAGGATAGACCTACATGGCACTCTACTGTATCTAAATTACATAGTCTAACCTCGGTACTAATACACTGTCCGAACAGCCTAAGCCATGACCTCCTGACCAACACCCAAACAGCTGACCGCACACTGAGCACATCAGGCCCACCATGGCCTTAGGACGTCATCTCTTCCCACCATAGCTTTTCAGGCTTCAGAACTTAGAACTTAACTCCAAACCCTGCCAAAGGGGTGAACGTGATGCAGAAATCAGAACTCCTCCTTCACCATGGCAAGAAACCTTGTGGTTGGCATGTTGTCCAGCATTCAGTGTAGGAGAAACCAGCGTTCACCATGAGGCCCCGCCCATGCTTGAGTGCTGCGAGGGCATAAACACGCATTGTGACCCTCAGCGTGAGACCTGTCCTCTATTAAGTCCTCTCAGTGGCTGGACCATTAAACATCATATAGGCTTGCCATGTCCCTAGGCCCCAATTTTTAACCAGATTTCTGGTTGTCCAGTAGCCCTTCCCCAGGGCTCTTCTCTGGAATCCCTCTTTTGGTGGGACACCTGAGATAAAAAAAAACAAAACGAACTCCTCCCATCCCACAGAATGACCCCAAACTCTTGGGGTCGGGCCAATTCCACAGAGAGGAAGACTCTTCCATTGCCCATGAGGTCACCCAGACATTCCATGGCCATCGGTGACACAATATCCAGAGACAAAAGCCTGAGGAAGCACCTCACACTCGCTCTTTGTTCATATCCTGAAGAGTTCTCCTCACGGTCTGTAGATCAGTCCTGCCATACCTACGACCCAAAACCTGCCGAGTTTGTGATTTCAGAAAATTGTTCCCATAGCCCTGGCCCACGCACCCTACAGGCTCAGGCCCCTTGAGCCAAACATGAGGACTGTACCTGCCCTCTCCATGGGAATTCTGCCAATTCCATTGGTCACAACCCTACAAATGGGATAAACCTCCAAAGTCCCCGAGGCCATCACAATAGTGTAGGTTGCCCAGAACAAACAGGGGCAATCTGAGCCCATCTGAGCACCTACCTTCACTCGGACCTGTAGACAGAAGTCCCCAGAGGTAAAGTGGTACGGACAGGCCCATAGGCCCTAATCGGATCTATTGCTTTGGTTTCCAGGCATCTCTCCTCAGAGGCCTGGATTCCAATACCAGCCTATGGCTCTTTCTTGAGGCACCCATCAGAGCAAATCTCGTCTCCACATGGGAAACTTGTGTGTTGGAGCTGTATCAAAGCCTCTGGTTAGGAGATCCCTTCAGGGCCCAGGTGACACCACCTCATTCCAAGGTCTCCATGAACACAAACCCATATTAGGACCCATGCACAGGAAAGTCCATTTCAACTCATCCCCCTCAGTTGCTCCCCCAGATACAGCAGATCTAACCTGTCTTGTCACTAGGAGACAATTGGAATGAGAGGCAGCTGCCCAGCCATCCATCCATCCTTAGAACCCTGCTCAGAATTGTTCTGTATGAGAAGTCCTGGAGCCAACCAACAGGTCTCAATGGTCACAGAAGAATCTTTGTGGTTCGGAGCATCTCACAACTCCCATCGTGGGAAAACCTCCATGACCTCATGACACCCTCCGTCCATGAAGGGGCCATCAGGGAAATAAACTCCAACCTCAGCGAGCATCTGATCATCGCCCTGACTTCAGATGTACGAGATCTCGATTCAGCTCTGCAGAGAGTGCCTGCCATGCCCTCGCCCAGAAACCTAAGACTAGCTTGTGTTCTCAGACTTCCATCCTCACTCTCCTGGCCCACAAGCCCTCCAGTTTGGAAATTCCAGAACTACAAAGCAGCACTCTGACTGCCCTCCAGAATTAAAGCATTGCCCTCTGGGGCTACCAAGCAACACCAAATGAGGTTCAACCTGCACGCTTCTTGACTCTACCCCAATTATACAGGCAGCCCTGGGCACTAATTCCGTTTTTCACACGACCTGAGCATGGACCTCCCGACCCACACCCAGCCAGATTGCCTAACACTGAGCACACTGGACCTGCCATTGCCTTAGGTCATCATCTAAGATACCTTATCTCCAATCACTGTGCAGGGTTGAACATGATGTGGAAATCAGAACTCCTTCCCCATGGCAAGAAACCTTGTGGTTGGCATGATGTCCAATGTTCAGTGTAGTTGAAACCAGTTTGGCCCTTGAGGCCCTGCCCATGCTTGAGGGCCGCATTGGTGACAAACATGCATTGTAACCCTCAGCGTGAGCTCAGTCCTCAAATAAGGCATCTCATGGGCTGGACCAAGAGATGGCATATTGGGCTTGCCATGCCTCTAGGCCCCAATTTTTAACCGTAGTTCGGGTTGTCCATTCACCCCTCCCTAGCTCTCTGCTTTGAATCCCTCTTTTGGTGGGACACCTGAGATCACAAAACTGAAAGGACTCCTCGCACCCAGAGATTGACCCAAAACAATCGAGATTGGGCCAATTCCACAGAGAGGAAGACTCGTCCATAGCCCATGATGCCTCCCCAACATTCCACGGCCATTGTTGACACAAAATCCAGAGACAAAAGCCTGAGAAAGCGCCTCACATTAGCTCTTTCTTCATATCATGAAGTGTTCTCCTCACGGTCTGTAGATCGGGCCTGGCATACCTATGTCCCCAAAGCTAAGACGAGTTTGTGTTTTCAGACTTTTGTCCCCACATTCCTGGCCCATAGACCCTCCAGGCTGGGGCCCCTGTAGCCACACATCAGGTCTGTGTCTGCCCACTCCATGGGAATTCTGCCCTTTCTATTGTCCACAATAGTACAAATTAGGAGAAACCTCCAAAGTCCCTGAGGCCATCCCAATATTGTAGGCCACACAGGACAAAAAAAGGTGGTCTGACACCTGCTGAGCATCTACCAACACTCATACCGTAGATGGGTGTCCCCAGAGAAGAAGATTGAACCGGATAGACCCCTGGGCCTATCGGATCCACTGCTTTGGTATCCAGATATGACTCCTCAGGGGACTTGTTTCCAATATCAGCATATGAGGTTTTACTGAGGCACCAATCAGAACAAATCTCGTCTCCACATGGGGTATTTGTCCTTTGGAGATGTCTCAAAACCTCCAGTTAGGAGAATCCTTCAGGAACCGTGTGCCACCGCCACATTCCAAGTTCTGCATGAGCACAAACCCATATTAGGACCCATCCGCAGGAGAGTCCACTTCAACTCAGCCCCCTCGGTTGCTCCCCCAGAGCCAGCATATCAAACCTGTCTATTCGCTAGGAGACAATTGGAATGCAAGGTGGGCTGCCCAGGCATCCATCCTTAGATCCCTGCTCTGGCGACGTTCCGTATGTGACATCCTGGAGCGATCCAACAGGTCTCAATTTTCGATCAGAAGGAATCCTTGCGATTTGTACCATCTCACAACTCCCATCGGGGGTAAACCCTTAGGGGCTTGAGATGCTGCCCCCTTCATAAAGGGGCCATAATGGACAGAAACTCCAACCTGAGCCTAAGTCTGAACCTCCCCCTGACTTCAGATGCATGAAATCCCTATTCAGATTTGCAGAGTGTGCCTGCCGTGCCCTCGCCTAGAAACTTATGCCTGACATGTGTTCTCAGACTTCTGTCCTCACACTCGTCACCCACAAGTCTTCCAGTTTGGGAATTCCGGGAGCACAATGCAGCACTCTGCCTGCCCTCCCGAAGAAAAACGTTGCCCTTGCGTCCACCCAGAAATGCCAAATGAGGATCAACCTGCATGGCACTCGGCTGTACCCCAATTATTCAACCTACCATGGGCACTAATGCCCTGTAGGGCAGAGCCTGAACCTCCCGACCAACAACCGGACAGCTGGCTTCACACTGAGCACACGGATCCAACATGGCCTTAGATCATCATCTCTTCCCAACCTTGGTTTTCAGACTTCACAACCTAGACCTTATCTCCAGTCACTTCCCAGGGGTTAATGAGATACAGAAATCAGAACTACTAGTTCTCCATGGTAAGAATACATGTGGTTGGCATGTTGTCCAACATTCAGTGTAGGAGAAACCAGCGTGCACCACGAGTCCCCGCCCATGCATGAGTGCCACAAGGGCATAAGCACACACTGTAATCCTCAAATGAGTTCTGTCCTCAAGGAAGGCCTCTCAGTGGCAGGACCATTAGAAGGCATCTTGGGCTTGCCATGCCCCTAGGCCCCAATTTTTAACCAGATTTCTGGTTGTCCAGTCGCCCCTCCCCAGGATTCTGTTCTGGAATCCCTCTTTTGGTGGGACACCAGAGGTAAAAAAAACTGAAAGAACTCCTCCCATCCCACAGATTGACCCAAAGCAATTGGGATTGGGCCAAAGCCACAGAGAGAGAAACTCGTCCATGAACCATGAGAACTCCCTGACATTCCACGGCCATCGTTGACACAAAATCCAGAGACAAAATCCTGAGCAAGCCCCTCAAACTTGCCCTTTCTTCATATCCTAAAGAGTTCTCCTCATGATCTATAGATCGGGCATGCCGTACATACGTCCAAACCTAAGCCGTGTTTCTGTTTTCAGACAACTGTCCCCACAGTCCTGGCCCACACACCCTCCAGGCTGTGGCCCCTGGAGCCAGATATAAGGTCTGTGCCTGCCCACTACATGGGAATTCTGCCCTTTTCATTGTTCATAATTGTACAAATTAGGAGACACCTCCAACGTTCCTAAGGCCATCCCATTAGTGTAGGCTGCCCAGACAAACAGGGTTCATCTGACACCAGCAGAGCAACTACCTCCACTTATACCATATACAGATGTCGCCAGAGAAGAAGATTGAACCGGACATGCCCCTAAGCCCTTATAGAATTTATTGCTGTGATTTCCAGGTATGTCCCCTCAGAGGCCTGGTTTCCAATACCAGCATATGGGGGTTTCCTGAGGCACCAATCAGAACAAATCTCATCTCCACATGGGAAACTTGTCCTTTGGATCTGTCTCAAAATCTCTGGTCAGGAGAATCCTTCAGGTCCCCACTTCCACCGCCCCATTCCAAGCTCTCCATGGACACAAACCTACATTAGGACCCATCAGCAGGTGATTCCATTTTAACTCAGCACCCTTGGTTGCTCCCCCAGAGCCAGCAGATCGAACCTGTCTAGTGGCTAGGAGACAACTAGATGCAAGGAGGGCTGCCCAGCCATCCATCCTTAGAACCCTGCTCAGAATCATTCCATATGGAATGTCCTGGAGCCAACCAACATGTCTCAATTGTCCCGCAGAAGAATATTTGCGATTTGGAGCATCTCACAACTCCCAACGTGGGAAAACGTCCATGGCGTCGTGATCCACCCCCATTCATGAAGGGGTGATCAGGGACAGAAACTCCAACCTGAGCGATCGTCTGATCCTCACCCTGACTTCAGATGCACGAGATCTCGATTCAGCTGTGCAGAATGCGCCAGTCGTGCCCTCGCCCAGAAACTTAAGTCAAGCTTGTGTTCTCATACTTCCGTCCTCACACTCCTGGCCTAAAAGCCCTCCAGTTTGGCAATACCAGAACTACAATGCAGCACTCTGTCTGCCCTCCAGAAGAAAAATATTGCCCTCTGGGTCTACCCTGAAACCCCAAATCAGGATCAACCTGCACGCCACTTGACTCTACCCCAATTATACAGGCTTCCCTGGGCACTAATGTCCTTTCTCACATTGCCTGAGCCTGGATGTCTTGACCCACACCCAGCCAGTTGGCTGCACACTACGCACATCAGACCCACCATGGCCTTAGGTCGTCATCTCTTCCCAACCTCGGTTTTCAGGCTTCAGAACCTAGACGTTATCTCCAATCACTGCCCAGGGTTGAACATGATGCAGAAATCAGAACTCCTTCCCCATGGCAAGAAACCTTGTGGTTGGCATGATGTCCAACGTTCAGTGTAGTTGAAACCAGTGTGGCCCTTGAGACCCCACCCATGCTTGAGGGCCACGTTGGCCACTGGGCATGAGCCCAGTCCTCAAGTAAGGCCTCTCACTGGCTGGACCAAGAGACGGCATATTGGGCTTGCCATGCCCCTAGACCCCAATTTTTAACCATAGTTCGGGTTGTCCATTCGCCCCTCCCCAGTGCTCTACTTTGGAATCCCTCTTATGGTGGGACACCTGAGATAACAAAACTTAAAGGACTCCTCCCATCCCACATATTAACCCAAAACAATTTGGATTGGGCCAGTTCCACAGAGAGGACGACACGTCCATGGCCCATGAGGCCTCCCCGACATTCCACGGCCATCGCTGACACAAAATCCAGAGACAAATGCCTGAGAAAGGGCCTCACACTCGCTCGTTCTTCATATCCTGAAGTGTTCTCCTCAAGGTCTCTGGATGGTGCCTGCCATACCTACGTCCCCAAACCTAAGCTGAGTTTGTGTTTTCAGACTTCTGTCCCCACAGTCCTGGCCCACACACACTCCAGGCTGGGGCCCCTGGAGCCACACAACAGGACTGTGCCTGCCCACTGCATGGGAATTCTGCCCATTCCATTGTCCACAATAGTACAAATTAGGAGAGACCTCCAAAGCACCCGAGGCCATCCCAATATTGTAGGCCTCCCGGGACAAACAAGGGCAGTCTGACACCAGCTGAGCATCTACCTCCACTCATACCGTAGATGGATATCCCTAGAGAAGAAGATTGAACTGGACAGACCCCTAGGACCTAATTGGATCCATTGATTTGGTTTCCAGGCATCTCTCCTTATAGGCCTGGTTCCCAATATCAAGATACGTGGGTTTCCTAGGCTTGGTTTCTTGAGTGTTGCAAGGGCACAAACACGCATTGGGACCCTCAGCATGAAGCCTGCCCTCAAGTAAGGCCTTTCAGAGGCAGGACCAAGAGTTGGCATATTGGACTTGCCATCCTCCTAGGCCCCAATCTTTAACCAGTGGTCAGGCTGTCCAGTCGCCCCTCACCAGGGCTCTGCTCCCGAATCCCTCTTTTGGTGGGACACCTCAGGTAACAAAAGAGAAATGGTTCATCCCATCACAATATTGACCCAAAACCCTTGGGAATGGGCCAAAAACACAAAGAGGGACTCGTCCATGGACCAAGAGACCTCCCCGACATTCCACGGCCATCGTTGACAAAAAATCCAGAGACAAAATCCTGAGCAAGCGCCTCACACTCGCCCTTTGTTTATATCCCGAAGAATTCTCCTCATGGTCTGTAAATCAGGCCTGCCATACCTACGTCCCCAAACCTATGCTGAGTTTGTGTTTACAGACTTCTGTCCCCACAGAACTGACCCACACACCTTCCACGTTTGGGCCTTTCGAACCACACCTCAAAACTCTGCCTTCCCTTTCCAAAGGAATGCTGCCCATTCCATTGGCCACAACCTTGCAAATTAAGAGAAACTTCCAAAGTCACTGAGGCGATCCCAATAGTGTAGGCTGCCCAGGACCAATTATCTTCAATCCTTGCACAGGGGTGAACCTGATGCACAAGTCAGAACTACTCCTTCCACATGGCAAGAAACCTTGCTGTTGACAGTGAGTCAAACCTTTAGTGTAGGAGAAACCTGCATGGCCCATGAGGCCACGCCCATGCTTGAGGGCCGCCTTGGGGAGAAACACACATTGTGACCTTCAGCGTGAGTCCCTTATTCAAGTAACGCCTTTCAGTGGCTGGACCAAGTGCCCACATATGGGCCTTGCCATGCCCATAGGCACCCAGGCCTAACCAGATGGCGGGTATTCCAGTTGTCAGTACCCACTGCTCTGCTCTAGAATCCCTCTACTGGGGGAACACTTGTGGCAGAAAAAAGTACTCTTCCCTTCCAACAGAATGACCCCAAACACTTGGGAGCTTGGTCAATCCCCAGAGAGGAAGACTCTTCCATGGCCCATGAGGCAACCCCTATATTAAACGGCCATTGTGGACACAACACCCAGAAACAGAAGCCTGAGCGACTGCCTCCCACTTGCCCTCCTTTCATATCCAGAGAAGCTCCCCTCACGGACTGGAGATCAGGCCTGCCATAACCTTGGCCCCAAACCTGAGCCAAGTTTGTGTTTTCGGACATCTGTCCCCACAGCCCTGGCAAACACAGCCTCCAGATTGGGTCCTCTGGAGCCATACCACAGGACTGTGCCTGCTCTCTCCTAGGAGACTGTGCCCATTCCATTGGCCACAGCCCTAAAGAATAGGAGAAACCTCAAGGCCCCCGAGGACATTTCACTACTGTAAGCCGCCCTGGACAAACAGGGGCATTCTGACACAAGCTGACCAACTACCTCCATGTAGGCATGCAGACAGATGTCCACGGAGACAGAAGATTGAACCCGACAGGCCCCTAGGCCCTAATCTGAATGCTTGCTTTGGTTTCCAGGTGTCACTCCTCAGAGGCCCGGGTTCAAAGACCAGCACATGGGGCTTTCCTGAGGCCCCGAAAAGAACACCTCTCGTCTCCACATGGGAAGCTTCCTTGTTGGAGCTTTGTCAAAGCCTTTGGGTTGGAGAGTCCTGCAGTGTCCCTGAGCCACCACCACATTCTAAGGTCTCTATGGGCATCAACACACGTTATGACACATCCTCAGGAGAGTCCATTTCAACTCAACCATTAAGGTAGCTCACCCAACAGCCCCAAGATTGTGCCTGCCTTGTCCCGACCAAACAATGGGAATGTGGGGTGGCATTTCCAGGCATCCATGCCTAGATCCCGGCTCTCGAGTCTCTCCATATGGGGCATCCTGGAACTATCCAATAGGACTCGACTGTCCTGCAGAAGGAAACCTTGAGGTTTGGAGTACACAACTCCCATCGTAGTGAAACCTCCCTGGCCTCATGAAGCCTTCAGGAAGGGGACATCATGGACAAAAACTCTGGCCTGATGCAAAGTCTCATACTCTCCATGACATCAGATGCAGGAGAACTCAATTCAGCCTCTGCAGAGTGGCCTGCCATGCTCTCAGCCCCAAATCTCACACTAGCTTGTGTTTTCAGACTTCCTTCCTCATACTCCTTGCAATCAAGCCTTCAAGACTGGGAATTCTGGAACCACAACACAGCTCTCTGACTGCCCACCAGAAGAAAAACGTTGCCCTATGGGGCTCTCCAGAAACCCCAAATGAGAATCAACCTGCTCGAACCTCGACCGCACCCCAATTGGATAGGCTGCCCTGGGCACTAATGATCTGTCTGACACAGCCTGAGGACAGACGTCCCCACAGACAAGGAGACAGATGGCTGCATACCCAGCACATCAGACACACCATGGCCTTAGGCCGTCTTCTCTTCCCAACCTGAGTTTTCAGACATCAACCTAGACATTATATTAAATCCCCACACAGGTCGGTACCTGAAGCACAAATCAGAACTCCTCCTTCCACATGGATGGAAAGCTTGCTGTTGGCATGGAGTCATACCTTCAGGGTAGGAGAAACCTTCATAGCCTCTGAGGCCACACCCAAACTTGAGTGCCGCCTTGGGCACAAACTCGCATTGTGAACCTCAGCGTGAGCCCTATGTCGAAGTAAGGCCTTTCAGGGCCTGGACCAAGATCCCACATATGGGGTTTTCCAAGCCCCTATGCTCTGAATCTTGACCAGAGTTCGAGTTTTCCAGTTGCCTGGGGCTCCGCTCTGGAATCCCTCTCTTGGAGAGACACCTGAGACAGACAACAGGACTTCACCCTTCCTACAAAATGTCCCAAAACTCTTGGAAGCTGGACCAAATCCTCAGAGAGGGAAACTCGTCCATAGTCCCTGAGGCCACCCCTACAATCCACAGCTATCCTGGACACAACGTCCAGAGACAAAAGCCTGAGGGAACGCCTCCCATTCACCGTTCTTTCATAAGCCAAGAAGCTCCCCTCTCAGTCTGTAGATCCGGCCTGCCATACCCTCGGCGCCACACCTAAACTGAGTTTGTTTTTTCAGACTTCTGTGCCCACAGCCTGGACCCACACACCTTCAGGCTAGGGCCTCTGGAGGCACACCGAAAGACTGTGCCTGTCCTTTCCAAGGAAACTGTGCCCAATCAATTGACCACAACCATACAGGTTAGGAAAAACCTCCAAGGCCCCTGAGGCCATCCCGATAGTGTAGGTTTCCCTGGACTATGAGGGGCACTCTGACACCAGCTGAGCAACTATCTCCACTTAGACACTCAGACAGTGTCCCCAGAGACAGCAGATTGAAATGGACTGGCCCCTAGGCCCTAATATGAAACCTAGCTTTGGTTTCCAGGTGTCCCTCCTCAGAGGACTGGTTTTGAAGACCAGCATCTGGGGCTTTTCTGAGGCACCAAACCGAACCTATCCCGTCTCCACATGGGGAGCTTTCTTATTGGAGCTATTTCAAACCCTTCAGGCAGGCGAATTCCGCTGGGCCCCTGAACCACCAGCAAATTCCAAGGTCTCCATGGACAAAATCCCACATTATGACACATCCTCAGGAGAGCCCATTTCAACTCAGCACCCTGGGTAGCTTGCCCCAGAGCCAGAAGATCAAACATGTCTTGTCGCTAATGGCCATTGGAATGCGAGGCATGCTGTACAGGGATCCATACATTGAACCTTGCTATCCAGTCCTTCTGTATGGGACGTTCTGGAGCCATCCAACAGGACTCGACTGTCCCACAGAAGGAAACCTTGTGGTTTGGAGCAACCTCCAAAATGAGTGTGGGAAAACTTCCTTGGCCCCATGAGGCCCCACTTCATGAAGGTGCCACCATGGACACAAACCCCAGCCTCAGTCAAAGTCTCATCCTCACCCTAACTTCAGATGCAGGAGATTTCGATTCAGCCTCTGCAGATTGGGCCTGCTGTGCCCTTGGCTCCAGACCTCACCCTAGCTTGTGTTTTCAGACTTCTGTCCTCACACTCCTGGCCCACAAGTCCTCCCAATTCGGAATTCTAGAGACACAATGAAGCACTGTGCTTGCCCCCCAGAGTAAAACTTTGTCTATGACATTGCCCAGAAACCCCAAATGAAAATCAATGTGTTCGGCCCTCAGAAACACCCCATACATAGTCTACCCTAAGAAATAATGCTCTGTCTTACATAGCCTGAGCCTAGACCTTCCGACAGACATGGAGACAGCTGGCCACACACCCAGCACATCGGACCCGCCATGGTCTTGGGCCATTTATCCCTTCCCATTGACCTGGGTGTCTTCCTGGAGGTATGTTCTGAGGCTATGTCAGACTGTGCATTTTTTTCAGAGTGGCCTATGAAATTGGGGTGGGCTTAGGTGCCTTGCAGGTTTCTCCTAATCTGGGTTTGGGAAAATGAGACGGGCTGAGATTCCTCAGGAGAGCAGGCCCAGTGATGTGGTGTTGTCCTGGAGGCACCATCTGAAGGGCATATGTGTCAGGAATTTGGGTCCAAAGTCTTCAGACACAAACTCGGGTCAGAGTTAGGGGAGAGGTGATGGCAGACCCAATCTGCAGACCCTGAGGGCAGCCCCTAGGGATTTGAGATTCGGACGGCAGGAGGCAGGAGCACAGGCTTTTCTGTCTGATTTGTTTGTCTAAGATGGCCACGAAATGGAGCTGTGGCTTCATGGGTCCATGTGAGATTCTACCTCTCTGGGAATTCTGCCCAGCACCCAAGAGTTTGGTGTCTTTCAGGGGATGGGAGGAGGGTGGTTTTCCGTGTCATGGGTCCCGTCCAAACATCAGAAAGCGGGCCCCACATCTAGCATTTGAAATAGTCATGGGGCAAGTACGTCATCTCTACCCATCCTTGGTATTCAGGCACCTGTCCCCAGACCTTTGTTGGAATCCCTGCCAATGGGGGAACGTGAAGCACAATAGAGAACTCCTCCTTCATCATGGCAGGAAACTTGGCTGGTGGGATGTGTGTCCAACCCTCACAGGGGGAACGAGGTACAGGAACAATGAGGCCACGCCAACCTGTGAGGGCCGCACTGGCACAAAAAGACATTGTGACTCTCAGCCCTAACATGCTTTCAAATAATCCCTCTCAGTTGCACCACTATGATCCTGAATTGCAGGACTGGTATGCCTCTAGTCAAGAACATAAAATTTGGTGGGATTTTCCAGTTGCCCAGACCCAGAGCCCATCCCTGGAATCCCTGTTTTGGAGCACCCTTAAGATGGAAAACAGCACTCTTCCCTTCCACGAAAAAGCCACCAAATTATGGGGAGCCACCAGGATCTAGAGAAGAAAAGTCTCCCATTTTCCCATGAGAACAACCCTACATTCCGAGGCCATCCTGGACACATAATCTAGAAAGAAAAGCCTGTGCTACCGCTTTCCATTCACCCTAATTACACTTCCAGACGAGCTGCCCTCCAGGTCTATGCATTGGGCCTGCGATCACCATGCCACTCACCCTAATCCAAATTTGTATTTGCAGACTTCTCTAACAAAACCATGGCACACATGCCCTCCAGGATGGGGTCTCTGGATCCACACCATAGGACTGTCCCTGCCATCCCCAAGGAAACTGTGCTTGTCACAGGTGCACAAACCTTCTAGAATAGGAGAAACCTACAAGGACTCTGAGCCTACCCCAATATTGGCAGACGCTCTGAACCCAAATGCGCAGTCTGAAATACCCTGATTACCTACATCCAGGCAGACAGCCAAATCAATTGTCGTGAGTCAGAATAGTGAACCTAACATGCCCCTAGGACGTCATTGGAACCTTAGATTCGGTTTTCAGACATCTGTCCTCAGAGGTCTGTTCTGGAATGCGAATTTATGATACAACATGTGGTCCCTGGGCCAAACAACAGAACATCTCCTATCCCCAGAAGGAAACCGTTCCCTTCCATCTGTGCCAAAACCCAGGTTAGTAGAATCTTGGACAGCACCTTAGCCATAAGCACTTTCTAAGATCTCCCTGGTAACAAACCAGCTTGTGGCCCATATGCAGAGATTCCATGTCAACTCAAGGACTTGGTACTTCGCTCCAGAAACAGCATAACGAACCTGCCATGTTCCTCAGCTGCAATGGTCAATGGATTTGAGCTTTGCAGGCATCCATATGGTAGTGCTCTGCTACCCAATCTTTCCACATGGGGGACCCTGGAGCAAATAAACCAGACTCCACATTTCCAGTAGAACTAAACATTGCTGTCTGGAGCAGCTCATAAGCCTCACCCTAATTAAAGTTCCTGACGAGCTGCCCTCCAGGTCTACACACTGGGCCTGCAATCACATTGCCACAAAGTCGCTAACCCGAATTTGTGTTTCCAGACTTCTCTGTATATAATTTGTGTACAGTAGAGTGCCGAGTAGGTCTATCCTCATTTGGGGTGTCTGGGAAGCTCCACAGGGCAACATTTTTCTTCTAGAAGCCAGGCAGGGTGCTGCATTGTGGGTCCGTAATTGTCAAACTTGAGGACTTGGGGGCAAGGAGTGTGAGGACAGAAGTCTGAGAACACAAGCTAGACATAGGTTTCAGGGCTAGGCCAAGGCCGGCACACTCCACTGAGCTGAATCAAGATCTCGTGCATCTGAAGTCAGGGCGAGAATCTGACGTTGGCTCAATTTGGAGTTCCTGTTCATGATTTCCCCTTAATAAAGGGGGGGGTTGGCATCACAAAGCTATCGAGGTTTTTGTAAGTTGGGAGTTGAGAAATGCTCCAAAACGCAAAGATTCCTTCTGCAGGACATTTGAGACATGTTTGATGGCTCCAGGACGTGCCATACTGAACGACAACAGAGCAGGGTTCTAATGATAGATGCCTGGGCAGCCCGCCTCGCATTCCAGTTGTTTCCTAGCTACAAGACAGGTTCGATATTCTGGCTCTGGGGGATCAACCAATGGGGCTGAGTTGAAATTGAGTCTCCTGCGGATGGGTCATAATGTTCGTTTGTATCCATGGAGACCTTGGAATGGGGCGGTGGCACCAGGCCGCTGAAGGATTGTCCTAACCAGAGATTTTGAGACAGCTTCAATGAGCAAGTTTCCCATCTGGAGACAAGATTTGTTTTAATTGATGCCTCAGGAAACCCCCATATGCTGGTATTGGAAACCAGGCCTCTGAAGAGAGATACCTGGAAACCACAACAATGGATCTGATTAGGGACTAGGGGCCTGTCTGGTTCAGTCTTATTCTCTGGCGACATCTGTCTATGGTATGAGTGGAGGGAGTTGATCAGCTGGTGTCAGACTGCCCTTGTTTTTCTGGGTGGCCTACACTATTGGGATGGTCTTGGGAACTTTGGAGATTTCTCCTAATTTATACGATTATGGACAATGGAAGGGAAAGAATTCCTGTGGAGTGGGCAGGCACAGACCTGATATGTGGCTCCAGGGAACCCAGCCTGGAGGGTGTGTGTTCCAGGACTATGGGGACAGATGTCTGAAAACTCAAACTCAGCTTAGGTTTGGGGACATAGGTATGGCAGGCCAGATCTAGAGACCATGAGGAGAACTCTTCAGGATATGAAGAAAGGGTGAGTGTGAGGCACTTGTTTAGGCTTTTGTCTCTGGATATTGTGTCACCAATGGCCGTGGAATGTCCGGGTGATTTCATGGGCAATGGATGAGTCTTCCTCTCTGGGGATTAGGTCCGATCCCAAGAGTTTGGGGTCATTCTGTGGGATGGGAGGTGTCCGTTTTGTTTTTTTAACCTCAGGTGTCCCACCAAAAGAGGGATTCCAAAGCCGAGCCCTGGGGAGGGGCGACTGGACAACCAGAAATCTGGTTAAAAATGGTGGCCTAGGGGCATGGCAAGCCCATTAGGACGTCTAATGGTCCAGCCACTGAGAGGACTTACTAGAGGACAGGACTCAAGCTGAGGGTCACAATGCGTGTTTAGCCCTTACCCACTCAAGCATCAGTGGGACTTCATGGTGAACACTGGCTTCTCCTACAATGAGCGTTGGACAACATGCCAACCACAAGGTTTCTTGCCATGGTTAAGTAGGAGTTCCAATTTCTGCATCACGTTGACCCCTTGGCAGGGTTTGGAGTTAAGGTCTAAGTTCTGAAGACTGAAAAGCTAGGTTGGGAAGAGATGATGAGCTAAGGCCATGGCGGGTACTATGTGCTCAGTGTGCGGTCAGCTGTCTGGGTGTTGGTCAGGAGGTCCAGGCTCAGGCTGTGTCAGACAGTGTATTAGTGCCCAGGTTAGATTATATAATTTGGGTACAGTAGAGTGCCGTGTAGGTCTATCCTCATTTGGAGTGCCGGGGAAACTCCATAGGGCAACTTTTTTCTTCTGGAGGGCAGGCAGAGGGCTGCATTGTGAGTACGGAATTGCCAACCTTGAGGGTTTGTGGGCCAGGAGTGTGAATAGGGAAGTCTAAGAACAAAATCTAGACATATGTTTCAGGGCAAAGGCAAGAATGGCACACTTTGCAGAGCTGAATCGAGATCTCGTGCATCTGAAGTCAGGGTGAGGATCAGACATTGGCTCTGGTTGGAGTTCCTGTCCATGATTTCCCCTTCATAAAAGGGGGCGGGTGGCATCACAAAGCTATCAAGGTATTCACAAGTTGGGAGTTTTGAGATCTTCCAAAATGCAAGGATTCCTTCTGCAGGACATTTGAGACCTGTTGAATGGCTCCAGGATATTCCATACAGAACGACGCCAGAGCAGGGTTCTAAGGAAGGATTCCTGGGTAGCCCTTCTTGCATTCCATTTGTCTCCTAGCCACAAGACAGTTTCGATCTGCTGGCTCTGGGGGAGCAACCAATGGTGCTGAGATGAAATGGACACTCCTGGGGATGGGTCCTAATGTGTGTTTGTGTCCATGGAGACCTTGGAATGGGCCAGTGGCACCAGGGCCCTGAGGGATTCTACTAACCGGAGATTTTGAGGAAGCTCCAAGGAGCAAGTTTCCCATGTGGAAACAAGATTTGTTTTAATTGGTGCCTCAGGAAACCCCCATATGCTGGTATTGGAAACCAGCCATCTGAGGAGAGATACCTGGAAATCACAGCATTGGATCTGATTAGGTCCTAGGGGCCTGTCCGGTTCAATCTTCTTATCTGGGGACATCTGTTTATAGTATGAGTGGAGGCAGTTGCTTAGCTGGTGCCAGACCCCCCCTGATTTTCCGGGAAGCCTACACTTTTGGGATGGCCTCAGGGACTTTGGAGGTTTTTCCTAATTTGTACGATTATGGACAATGGAAGGGGCAGATTTCCCATGCAGTGGGCAGGCAGAGACCTGATCTGTGGCTCTAGGGGCCCCAGCATGGATGGTGTGTGGGCCAGGACTGTGGGGACAGATGTCGAAAAGACTAACTCAGCTTACGTTTGGGGACATAGGTATGGCAGGCCAGATCTAGAGACCGTGAGGAGAACAGTTCAGGATATGTATCAGGGCGAGTGTGAGGCGCTTGCTCAGGCTTTTGTCTCTGGATTTTGTGTCAGCGATGGCTGTGGAATGTCATGGAGGCCTCATGGGCCATGGACGTGTCTTCCTCTCTGTATATTTCGCCTGATTCCAATTGTTTTGGGTCAATCTGTGGGATGGGAGGAGTCTTTCAATTTTGTTACCTGAGGTGTCCCACCAAAAGAGGGATTCTAGAACAGAGCACTTTGGAGGGACGACTGGACAGCCAGAAATCTGGTTAAATATTGGGGTCTAGGGGCATGGCAAGCACAATATGCCTTCTAATGGTCCAGCCACTGAGAGGCCTTCCTTGAGGACAGAACTAACACTGAGGGTCACAATGCATGTTTATGCCCTCATGGCACTCAAGCATGAGCGGGGACTCATGGTGCATGCTGGTTTCTCCTACTCTGAACATTGGACAACATGCCAACCACAAGTTTGGCCGCAATGGGGAAGCATTAGTTCTGATTTCTGCATCTCATTCACCCTTGGGCAGTGATTGGAGATAAGGTCTAGGTTGTGAAGTCTGAAAACTGAGTTTGGGAAGAGATGACAACCTAAGGATATGTCGTGTCTCATGTGCTCAGTGTAGAGCCAGCTGTCTGCATGCCGGTCAGAATGTCCGGGCTCAGGCAGTGTCAGACAGGGCATTAGTGCCCAGAGTAGATTGTATAATTGGGATACCGTGCACGTTGATCCTCATTTGGCGTTTCAGGGTAGCCTCAAGAGCAAAGTTTTTCTTCTGGACGGCAGGCAGAGTGCCACATTGTGGGTCCAGAATTCCCAAAGTGGTTGCCTATGGGCAAGGAGTGTGAGGACGGAAGTCTGAGAAAACATGTTAGGCATACGTTTTGGGGCAAGGGCACGGCAGGCACCCTCTGCATATCTGAATCGGGATTTCGGCATCTGAAGTCAGGTCAAGGATCAGACGTAGACTCAGGTTGGAATTTCTGTCCATTATGGCCCCTTCATGAAGGGGGCAGCATCTCGAGGCCATGTAGGTATTCCCATGATGGGAGTTATGAGATGCTCCAAACTGCAAGGATTCCTTATGATCGACAATTGAGACCTGTTGGATCACTCCAGGATGTCCCATACGGAATGATGCCAGAGCAGGGATCTAAGGATGGATGTCTGGGCAGCCCACCTCTCATTCTAATTGTCTCCTAGCAAATAGACAGGTTCGATATGCTGGCTCTTGGGGAGCAACAGAGGGGGCTGAGTTGAAATGGAATCTCCTATGGATGGGTCCTAATGTGGGTTTGTCTCCATAAGGCCCTTGGAATGGGGCAGTGGCACCAGGGCCCTGAAGGATTCTCCTAACCGGAGATTTTGAGACAGCTCCAAAGGACAAGTTTCCCATGTGGTGACGAGATTTGTTCTGATTGGTGCCTCAAGATACCCCCCATATGCTGATATTGGAAACCAGGCCTCTGAGGAGAGATACTGGAAACCAAAGCACTGGATCGGATTAGGGCCTAGGGGCCTGTCCGGTTCAATCTTCTTCTCTGGGGACATCCATCTACGGTATGAGTGGAGGTAGATGCTCAGTTGGTGTCAGACCGCCCCTGTTTGTCCCGGGCGGCCTACACTATTGGGATGTCTTCAGGGACTTTGGAGGTTTCTCCTAATTTGTACGATTGTGGACAATGGAATGGGCAGAATTCCCGTGGAGTGGGCAGGGCAGTCCTGATGTGAGGCTCCAGGGGCCCCAGCCTGGATGGTGTGTGGGCCAGGACTGTGGGGTCAGGAGTCTGAAAATACAAACTCGGCTTAGTTTGGGGGACATAGGTATGGTAGGCCTAATCTACAGACCGTGAGGAGAACTCTTCGGGATATGAAGAAAGTGCGAGTTTGAGGTGCTTGCTCAGGCTCTTTTGTCTCTGGATTTTGTGTCAATGATGGCTGTGGAATGTTGGAGAGGCCTCATGAGCCATGGAAGAGTCTTCCTCTCTGTGGATTTGGCCCGTCCCCAAGAGTTTTGGGTCAATGTGTGGAATGGGATGAGTCCTTTCAGTTTTGTTACCTCAGATTTCCCACCAAAAGAGAGATTCCAGAGCCGAGCCCTGGGGAGGGGCACATGGGCCACCTAAACTCTGGTTAAAAATTGGGGCCTAGCAGCATGGCATGACCAATATGCTGTCTCATGGTCCAGCCACTGAGAAGTCTTACTGGTGGATAGTGCTCACTCTCAGGGACACAGTTCGTGTTTTTGTACACTGCGGCCTCATGGACCACACTGGTTTCAACTACACTGAACGTTGAACAACATGCCAACCACAATGTTTCTTGCCATGGGGAAGGAGTTCTTATTTCTCTATCATGTTCTATGCTGGGCAGTGATTGGAGATAAGGTGTAGGATCTGAAGCCTGAAAACCAAGGTTGGGAAGAGATGATGACCTAAGGCCATGATGGGTCCGATGTGCTCAGTGTGCTGCCACCTGGCTGGGTGTGGGTTGGGAGGTCCAGGCTCAGGCTGTGTCAGACAGGGCATTAGTGCCCAGGGTAGCCTATATAATTTTGGTGCAGTCAAGTGGCGTGCAGGTTTATCCTCTTTTGGGGTTTCTCGGTTGCCCCATAGGGCAACGTTTTTCTTCTGGAGAGCAGGCAGAGTGCTGCATTGTAGTTCTGGAATTGCCAAACTGGAGGGCTTGTGGGCCTGGAGTGTGAGGACAGAAATCTGAGAATATATGCTAGGCATAGGTTCCTGGGAAAGGGCACAGCAGGCAAACTCTGCAGAGCTGAATTGAGATCTCGTGCATCTGAAGTCAGGCCAAGGATCAAATGATGGCTCAGGTTGGAGTTTCTGTCCATGATAGCCCCTTCATGAAGGGCGGGGGATCACGAGGACATGGAGGTTTTCCCATGATGAGAGTTGTGAGATGCTCCAAACCACAAAGATTCCTTCTGCGGGACCATTGAGACTTCTTGGTTGGCTTCCGGACTTCCCATACAGAACTCTTCCGAGCAGGTTTCTAAGGATGGATGGCTGGGCTGCCTGCCTTTCATTCCAATTGTCTCCTAGCAACAAGACAGGTACGATCTGCTGGCTCTGGGGGAGCAATCGAGGGGGCTGAGTTGAAATGGAATCTCCTGCGGTTGGGTCCTAATGTGGATTTGTGTCCATGGAGACTTTGGAATGAGGCGGTTTCACCCGGCCCCTGAAGGATTCTCGTAACCAGTGGCTTTGACACAGCTCCCATGCAAAAGTTTCTCATGTGGAGATGAGATTTGTTCTGATGGTGCCTCAAGAATCAGCCATATGCTGGTATTGGAATCCAGGCCTCGGAGGAGAGATGCCTGGAAACCAAAGCAATGGATCCAATTAAGGCCTAGGGGCCTGTTCATTCCAATTTTCTTCTCTGGGGACATCTTTCTACGGGTCTGAGTGCAGGTAGGTACTCAGATGGGCTCAGATTGCCCCTTTTTGTCCTGGGCGACCTACACTATTGTGATGGCCTCGGGGACATTGGAGGTTTACCCTATTTGTAGGGTTGTGGCCAATGGAATGGACATAATTCCCTTGGAGAGGGCAGGTTCAGTCCTCAGGTTTGGCTCCAGGTGCCTGAGCCTATAGGGTATGTGGGCTAGGGCTGTGGGGACAGTTGTCTGAAAACACGAAATCAGTTTAGGTTTTTGGTCGTAGGTATGGCAGGACTGATCTACAGAACGTGAGGAGAACTCTTCGGGATATGAACAAAGGGCGAGTGTGAGACACTTCCTCCAGTTTTTGTCTCTGGATATTGTGTCACCGATGGCCGTGGAATGTCTGGGTGACCTCATGGGCAATGGACGAGTCTCCCTCTCTGGGGATTTGGCCCAAATGAGAGTTTGGGGTCATTCTGTGGCATGGGAGGAGTTCGTTCTGTTTTTTACCTCAGGTGTCCCACCAAAAGAAGGATTCCAGAGCAGAGCCCTGGGGAGTGGAGAATGGACAAACCGATTCTGATTAAGAATGGGGGCTAGGGAAATGGTATCCCCATATGGGGGCTCTTGGTCCAGCCACTGACAGGCCCTACTTGAGGACAGGACACACGCTGAGTGTCACAATGAGTTTTTGTGCCCAATGCAGCCCTCAAGCATGGGCGGGGCCTCATGGGCCATGCTTGTTTCTCCTACTCTGAACTTTTGACAACATGCCAACCACACGATTTCTTCCCATGGGGAAGGAGGAGTTCTGATTTCTGCATCACGTTCACCCCTGGGCAGTGATTGGAGATAAGTTCTAGGTTATGACCTAAAAAATGACGTTGGAAGAGATGACGACTTAAGGCCATGGCGGGTCTTTTGTACTCAGTGTGTGGCCAGCTGTCTGGGTGTCGGTTGGGATGTCTGGGCTCAGGCTGTGTCAGTCAGGATATTAGTGTGCATAGTAAAATGTATAATTGGGGACTAGTCATGTTGCATGCAGGTTGATCCTTATTAAGGGTTTCTGGTTAGCCCAATAGGGCAACATTTTTCTTCTGGATGGCAGGCATTGTGCTGCATTGTGGCTCCAGTATTGCAAGACTGGAGGGCTTGTGGGCCAGTAGTGTGAGGATGGAATTCTGAGAACAGAAGCTAGGCTGATGTTTCAGGGCGAGGGCATGGCAGGCACACTCTTTAGAGCTGAATCGAGATATCATGCACCTGAATCAGGGCGACGATCAGACATGGCTCATTTTGGAGTTTCTATCCATGATGGCCCTTTCATGAAGGGGACAGGGCATCATGGGGCAAAGGATGTTTTCCCATGATGGGAGTTGAGAGATGCTCCAAACTGCAAAGATTTCTTCTGCAGGACAATTGAGACCTGTTGGGTGGCTCTAGGAGCTCTCATACGGAAGAACTCCAGAGGAGGGTTCTAATGATGGATGCCTGGGCTGACTGCATCACATTCCAATTGTCTTCTTGCCACAAGACAGGTTCGATCGGCTGGCTGTGGGGGAGTAATCGAGCATCCTGCAATGGGCTACAATGTGGGTTTGTGTCCATGGAGACCTTGGAATTGTGCTGTGGCACTGGGACTCTGAATGATCCACCTAACCGGAGGTTTTGACACAGCTCCAATGAGAACGTTTCCCTTGTGAAGAAGAGATGTGTTCTGATGGAGCCCACTGGACACCCCCATATATCTGATATTGGAAACCAGGCCACTGGGGAGAGATGCCTGGAAACCAAAGCAATGGATCTGATTAGGGCCTAGGGGCCTGTCCGGTTCAATCTTCTTCTCTGGGGACATCTGTCTATGGCTCTGAGTGGAGGTAGTTGCTCAGCTGGTGTCAGATCGCCCCTATTTATCCTGGGAAGCCTAGACTATTGGGATTGGGTTTGGGACTTTGGAGGTTTCTCCTAATTTGCATGGTTGTGGCCAATGGAATGGGCAGACATCCCTTGGAGAGGGTAGGCACAGTCCTGTGGTGTGGCTCCAGGGGTCCCAGCCTGGAAGGTGTGTGGGCCAGTGCTGTGGGGACAGAAGGACGTATGTATGGCAGGCCCTATCTATAAACCGTATGGAGAACTCTTTGGGATATGAACAAAGGGCGAGTGTGAGGCGCTTGCTCAGTCTTTTTTCTCTGGATTTTGTGTCAATGATAGCTGTGGAATGTTGGGATGGCCTCATGGGATATGGAAGTGTCCCCCTCTCTGGGGATTTAACCTGATCCCAAGAGTTTTGGGTCATTCTGTGAGATGGGAGGAGTCCGTTCTGTTGTTGTTGTTGTTTGTTTGTTTGTTTGTTTTTACCACAGGTGTCCCACCAAAGAGGAATTCTAGAGCAGAGCCCTGAGTGGAGCGACTGGAAAACCTGACCTCTATTTAAGATTGGGGGCCTAGGGGCATGGCAAGCCCATATGCAGGCTATTGGTCCAGCCACTGAGAGGCCTTACTGGAGGACAGGACTCACGCTGAGTGTCACAGTGCGTGTTTGTGCCTAACGCTGCCTTCTAACATGGGAGGAGCCTCAAGGGCCATGACAGTTTCTCCTACACTGAACATTGGACAACATAACAAACACAAGGTTTCTTGCCATGAGGAAGGAGGAGTTCTGATTTCTACATCACGTTCACCCTGGGCAGTGATTGGAGACAAGGCATAGGTTCTGAAGCCTGAAAACCGAGGTTGGGAAGAGATGACAACATAGGGCCATGGTGGGTCCGATGTTCTCAGTGTGTGGCCAGGTGTCTGGGTGTTGGTCGGGAGGTCGGGTTTAAGCTGTGTCCGACAGAGCATTAGTGACCAGGGTGGACTAAATAATTGGGGTACAGTCGAGTGGCAGGCAGGTTGATCCTAATTTGGGGTCTCTGGGTAGCCCCAGAGGGCAATGTTTTTCTTCTGGAGGGCAGGCAGAGTGCTGCATAATGGCTCCAGAATTGCCAAACTGGAGGGCTTGTGTGCCCGGAGTGTGAGGACTAAAGTCTGAGAACACAAGCTAGGCATAGGTTTGGGGTGAGGGCACTGAAGGCACACTCTACAGAGCTGAGAGAGCTGAGAGATCTCGTGCATCTAAAGTCAGGGCGAGGATCAGACGTTGGACGGTTGAAGTTTCTGTCCATGATGGCAACTTCAGGAAGGGGGGTGGGGCAACACGAAGCCATGGAGTTTTTCCCTCGATGGGAGTTCTGAGATGCTCCAAACCGCTAGAATTCCTTCTGTGGGACAATTGAGACATGTTGGATGGCTTAAGAACGTCCCATACAGAGCAACTCCAGAACAGTGTTCTAAAATTTGATGCCTGGGCAGCCCTCTTCATATTCCAATTGTCTCCTTGGCACAAGAGAAGTTCAATCTTCTGGCTCTGGGGTAGCAACTGAGGGGGATGTGTTGAAATAAAGGGGGTGGGGGGAATCATGACGCTATGGAGGTTTCCCCACGATGGGAGTTGTGAGATTCTCCAAAGCGCAAGGATTCCTTCTTCGGGACAATTGAGACCTGTTGCATGACCTAGGACATCCCATAGGGATGACTCCAGAGCAGGGCTTCAAGGATGGATGCCTGAGCAGCCCAACTCACATTGTTGTGCATGTTGTGCAATGTTCAGTGTAGGAGAAACAAGCATGGTACATTAGGCCCCACCCAAGAGCCCGCATATGGGGTTTGCCCTGCCCCTAGGCCCCAATTCTATACCAGAGGTCAGGTTGTCCAGTCTCCCCTCCCCAGGGCTGTCCTCTGGAATCCGTCTTTTGGAGCGACACTTGAGGTAAAAAATCAGAATGGACTCCTCCCATCCTAAAGAATGACCCCTAACTATTTGGATTGGGCCAAACCACCAGAGAGGGATACACGTTCATGGGCAATGAAGCCACCTTGACATTAAACGGCTATCGTTGAAACAAAATCCAGACAAAAGCCTCAGCAAGTGCCTCACAATTGCTCTTTGTTCATATCCCAAATAGTTCTCCTCACAGTCTGTAGATCGGGCCTGTCATACATACGTCCCAATCCTAAGCCAAATATGTGTTTTCACACTTCAATCCCCACAGCCATGGCACACACACCAGCATGGACCATGAGTACCCGCCCATGCTTGAGGGCCGTGTTGGGCACAAACACACATTGTGACCCTAATAGTGAGCCCTGTCCTCAAGTAAGGCCACTCAGTGACTGAAACAAGAGCCCACATATGGGGCTTGCCATGCCCCAAAGTCCTCAGTCTTAACCAGAGGTCGGGTTTTCCAGACGCCCCTCCCCAATGCTCTGCTCTGGAATCCCTCTTTTGGTGGGACACCTTAGGTTAAAACAAACAAACAAACAAACAAAACCAAAAAACAAACAAACAAACAAAAACCCCAGAAACAGAAAGCATTCCTCCCATCGCACAGAATGACCCCATTCTCTTGGGATTGGGCCAAATCCCCACTGAGGGAGACCCGTCCATGGCCCATGAGGACACCCCGACATTCCACGACTATTTTTGTCAGTAAATCCAGAGACAAAAGCCTTAGCAAGTGCCTCACACTCACCCTTTCTTCATATCACGAAGAGTTCTCCTCTTGGTCTGTATTTCAGGTCGTCCATACATTCATCCCCAACGCTAAGCCAAGTTTGTGTTTTCAGACTTCTGTCTCCACAGTCCTGGCCCACACACCCTCCAGGCTGGGGCCCCTGGAGCCGCACCTCAGGTCTGTGCCTGCCCTCTCCAAGGGAATTCTGCTCATTCCTTTGGACACAACCTGACAGATTAGGAGAAACCTCCAAAGCCCCCGAGGCCATCCCAACAGTGTTGGCCGCCCAGGACAAACAGGGGTGATCTGTTACAAGCTACGCAACTACCTCCACTCAGACCCGTAGACAGATATCCCCTAGAAGAATAATGAACTGGACAGGCACCTAGGCCCTAATCGAATCCATTGCTTTTGTTTCCAGACATCTCTCCTCAGAGGCCTGGTTTCCAATACCAGCATATGTGGGTTCCCGGAGGTATGAGTCAGAAAAATCTCGTCTCCACATGGGAAACTTGCTCTTTGGAGCTGTGTCAAAACCTCCAGTTAGGAGAAACCTTCAGGTACACGGAGCCAGTGTCCCATTCCAAGGTCTCCATGGACACAAACCCACATTAAGACCCACATTAAGTGCATGTAGCACTGTGTGTGGAACAAAAACAATGAATACTGTTACGCTGGAAAAAAATAAATAAATATACCAAGGAGGGGGGAGTGGGGTATTCCTACTTTCAGATGGCTTAGTAATATTCCATCGTATATATGGACCACATCTTCTTTGTCCATTCATCTGTTGAAGAGGACCTTGACCCTTACCACAGTTTGTCTATTATGGCCAATACTTCTATGAACACAGGGGTACATATGACCCTTCTTTTCAATACATCTGTATCTTTAGGGTAAATACCCAGTAGTGCAATTGCTGTGTCATAGGGTAGCTCTATTTTTAACTTTTTGAGAACTCTTCTGAAATACCTGTGGCTTCTTCGAATCTATAAATCTAAGTCTCTTCCTCCTTTCCTGTCTGTAGTAGTGTTCTACCTGTCAGCACACCCCTAAGTAAAGCAATCCCAACCCAGGTCATGGGAGTTCCAAATATCTCCTAAGGAACCCTATGTTGTGGGTATCAAGCAACAGTGAAGAAGGCAGGATGGGTCTGTAGCTGGTCTGTGAATTGGCCAGTGCTGTCCTGTGATGACCTATAGCCCAAAGGGGCAGCAAATGCTGGATATGGGGGAGTCATCGCATACACTACCTTCCCAATTCTGATATTTTGCTTTGGGGAGAAAAGGCTGCAACAAGGACCTTTGTCTACTGTCACTTCTTCCCTTCTGCCTCTAGACTGCATCTGTCCCTACCCTTGTAGATCCCCTCCACAAACCTTCCTTCTCCTGTCTCCTGCTCACACAATCACCTCCTACAGAATTTGCCCCCATTTTCGGTATGAAGGAATGGGGACTGAAGGGGTGAGCAACTCTGGGGTGCCAGTCAATGAGGGCCTTGATGTTTGTGGAAACATTGGTACAGTGAACATGGTCTGAGCAGCTAATCACAGGAGTTCAAGAGTGCTAGGAACACATAAGCAACCCATGTCCCCCTTAAACTTAAGTGACCTGGACTCCACGAGCCTTCACATTTGCTCTGGGAAGCATCACCCTCAAATAAGCTCAGACATCATCCATTTCATGGTTTCATGTCTCCATCTTTTCAGGTCCCTTGAATTTCATTTCAATCCCCAGGAGAAACTTCCTCATGGTTCCCATCTGTGTATGCCCAGGTGCTATGAGCACACTGTCATTACTGAGCTCAGCCCAGGAGACACAGCTCTAGGCAATTCCCCTACAATCTCAGTTGGTGTCAAATGTAGACACCAGATCACTGTCATTTGCACCACACCTACACTCCCACTCCACATCCCTGCAGCTAAGATGGACCATAGCCCAGCAGGGGCATCCAGGAATCTCACCTTCCAACTGCATTCTGACCCCAGTGTCCAATTTATCAGAAGGTCAGTATTGAGTCCTCGAAGTGGCCCCATTCTTCATACCCAAGCAGACACTACAGTCTCCAAGGTGCACCTCTACCCACCTCTCTCCCACTGAGCCTTACACTGTGCAGACACCCATGCACCAAAAGAACCCATTGTTAATCCCACATTTCTCTCCAATTCCTGCAGTCCTTCTTTGGTAAGAATGGAGCCCACAGCCTGGTCACTCATAAATTCTGCCTCCTGCTCTGACCCCAAACCTACTCAGCCAGACACAGGTAATCATACCCTGCCTCTGGAATCGCTCTACTCCTCTTGCATGGTCTTGTTACATTTGTTCTTCCAAAGACTGCATCACAGACAAATCTGTCCTGGATCAACAGCCATATTTCTGGCCACAGTCTGAAGCCATAACATCAGGGGCCACCTTCAAATTTAGCAAAAATCTGAAAAATTGGTCTCTGCCAAAGCTTTATAAAGGAATACCTTTGAACAGACACACGGATTGTCTATTCCTTCCAATCAAATGCTCATAAAATTTAGTATGTATGAGCAAGTTGATGAGGACAGGCAGGTTATGCTCAATGTCAACTCTGCATGTTTAACCAACCTATGCTTTGAGCCATGAAGACCCCAAACTCAGGAGAATGTGATAGATAGTAAGGAATAGTAGTAGCTCTAAGACAGGCTTCCTTTTACAATCACCCAGGGGTTGTCTTTTGCAAATCAGTTATTTAGAAATAATAAGTTTTGTTTATTTTTGCTTTTTTTTCTAATTTTAAATTCTTTATTTGCCTATTTTTTAAATCCATACTATACCATTAATTGGAGAGATGAACACATATTTCCCATCTCCCCTTCTATGCCATAGTGGGTGGATGCACAAACATTAACACTTGGGCACTGCATGTAAGGCATAAATGTCTATGAAGACCTTCATTTGAATGAAGAAACTGTCCAACTCAAGGGGCTGAGCCTGCCTCTCAGTGCACTGCTTGACTTCTTGCTTTAAGGCCTCCACCTCTCCTTTGAAGATGTAACACTTCTCCTTCAGCTGAAGGATCTCAGCCAATGACTCCACAGTTTTCATGGCCTGGGTCTCCTCCACAATTTCCTCCAATTGTCACTCTTCATTTCATTCCATAAATTTGAATGAAAGTATTCAAACCACTGGACTGTTTCATCTTCTAGGGCATGGTGTAGTTTTCTTCTCAGGGGGAGAACTCCCCCCAAAATGAATATTGTACAGATAGCAGGCCAAAAGGACCTCAGGCTGAAGGAGATCAAAAGTAAGAAGAAACTTGAATACTCACTTTTCTGCAAAGGTGAAAAACATACTATCATAGATTTTTGATGCAAGTTGGCATCTTTGTCCCGTCCTGTCCTGGGATGGAGGGCTCACAGTTTGGAGGTTCCCAGATCTCCATGGCTGCATTGGACAAATCAGTTCAATTATGAGCAGGTTTGGAGATTGCATAATCTCATGCCAGCTGGAAAGCTGAGTTAACACTTAGGTAGTTAAAGTGTTCTGCACTTTGGGAAGAAGGAGCGATCTGTTTCCAAGGAAACATGCTGAACTTGCTGTCTAGTTGCTTTCTTGGCCTAGTGCAGAGCTTTAATATTAGTCTCCAGGTCCTTGGGAACACAGTGAAATTTCTGTTGGGTGCCTGATAGGCCTATTAGACAGCTCAATTATTGGTTTCCAGTTCCAAGGGCATATGGTGAACTCACATTCATCATGCCCGCTTGGCCTAGCACACAGCTGAATTTTTGGTCTACTGGGTCAAGTGCCCATAGTAAGTCTGCTATCAACATTCCTAATTGCTTGAGCACAAAGCTGAGTTGTTGGTTTTGAGATCCAAAATCCCATGGTGCACCTGCTTTCTAGGTGCCTATGTGGCATATCAGAAAGCTGAGTTTGTCTCCAGGTACAAGGGCACATGGAGATCCTGCTGCCCGGGTGTCCGCTTGGCCTGACAGCTCACTTTTTGGTCTCCTGGCCAAAGGGCACATGGTGAGCCCACTATTTGTCTGCTTGGCCTGGGGCGGAACTGTGTGTTTCTTATTGTCTTTAAAGAACACACGGTGAGCCTGATATCCAGGGGCCCTCTTGGCCTATCAAAGTGTTGTGTGTTAGTTTCAGGTCCAAGGGTACATGGTGATCCCACTCTCAAGGTATGTGCTTGGTCTAGATGAGGGTTCTTTTACTGGTCACCATGTCCAAAGTCTCATGGCAAGCCTGCTATCCAAGTGGCTGCTTGACCTAATAGAGTGCTGTGTTCTTGGTCTTGAGACCCAAGGGCATATTGTAAGCCAGCTCTCCAGGGCCTGCCTGGCCTAGTAGATACCTCACTGTTTGGTTTCCAGATCCACGAATAAATGTTGAGCCAACTGTGAAGTTTCCCGCTTGGCTTGTCACAGAGCTGTATTGTTGGTCTACAGATCCAAGGGTGACATCCTTATCCTACTGACAAGAAGACAGCTTAACCTAGCAGACAGCTCAGTTTCTGGTCTCCAGGTCCAAGGGCACACGGTGAGCCTGCTGTCAATGTTTGTCCTTGGCCAAGCTACAAAGAGAGTTGTTTGTCTTGAGGTATAAGGGCGTATGTTGAGCCTCCTGTATGGGTGTCTGCTTGGCCTAGTACAGACCTGGTATTGTGGCTTCCATGCCCATAGGCCCATGATGAGCCAGCTGTGAAGCTGTCTCCTTGGCTTGTCACAGAGGGACATCGTTGGTCTCCAGGTCCAAGGGCACCCAGTAAACTGACTGTCAGCATTCCAGTGTAGCCCATTACACAACTCAGTTGTCATTCACCAGGTACAAGGACACACGGAAAGCCTGTTGCTAAGTTGGCCACTTGGCCAAGCAAAGAGCTGAGTTTCAGATCTCCAGGCCCAGGTGCACACAGTGAACCTCCTGTCTAGGTGTGTGCTTGTCCTGTCCCAGGTCTCCTTTCTTGGCCTCAATGTCCAATAGCACAGGTTTAGCCCACTATCCAGGTGCCTGCTTAACCCAGGCACTGCTCAGTTATTGGTCTCCAGGTCCAAGGGCACTTGGTGAGTCCTTTTTCAAGGTGCTCCTTTGGCCAGGCAAAGAGCTGAGTTTTTGGTTTCAAGGACTTGGGCACATGGTTAGCCATGTGTCTAGATGGCTGCTTGGCTTAGCCCAGAGCTTTCTTATTGGTCTTCAGGCCCAAAGGCACATGGTGAACCATCTGCCCAGGTGCCTGCTTCGCCTGGTAGGGACCTATTTTTGTGGTTTCCAGTTCCATGGGCCCGAATTGAGACAGTTGTGAAGTCACCTGCTTGGCTTATCTCAGAGCTGCATTGTTGGTTTCCACGTCCAAGGGCACATGGTTAGCCCACTGTCAACATGCCTACTTATCCCATGAGATAGCTCAGTTGTTGGTCTCCAGGTCCAAGGGCACATGGTAATCCCACTCTCATGGTGCCTGCTTGGCCAAACAAAGATCTGAGTTGTTGGTTTACAGGTCTAAGGGCACATGGTGAGGCTCAAGTCCAGTTATCTGCTTGACCTAGCCCAGGGCTCCTTTTTTGGGCTTAATATCCAAGGGACCATGGTGATCCCACTGCCAAGGTGCCTGCTTAGCTTACCAGACAGCTCACTTGTCAGTCTCCAGGTCTAAGAGCACATGGTGGACCTGCTGTCCAGGTGCCTGCTTCGTGTAATTGAAAACAGATTTGTTAGTCTCCATGTCCATGGGAACATGGTGAGATGGCTCTTCAAGGTTCCTGCTTGACCTAGCAGACATTTGAATTGCTGGTCTCCTAGTCCATGGGCACATGAGGAGTCTGGTGTCCAGGTGCCTTCTAGGCCTAGTGGAGAGCTGAGTATTTGTCCACTGGGTACAAATACCATAGTAATGCTTCTGTTGAGTTGAATCATTTTACTGATACCAGCTGGGATGCAGAACCTATGGTTTCTTGGCACTTGGCAAACCTGTTCTCTGGGATTCTTTACCTTGTGCTGCACTGGCCTGGCCAGGTTGAGGTATAGAGAATCCCTGTCTACCCAGTGTCTGTGTGACTGATCTGCCCAGTGTCAAATGGAATCAGAAGCCTCCCAGTCTTTGGGTTCCTGGGAGGTGCTATATCCTGAGGTCTGAAATTCTCTTTGTTAGGCTGTATTTGAGGAATGATGGTCTGTGGGCTCTGGGTTAGCCAGGTTTCTTGAAAATATTTTCTGCAATGCTGAGTTGTTTCAGATAGTCCATGGACTGAGTGTCAGTGCTCCAAGGACTAACATTGCATATAGAGACGTGGTGATTCTTTTTCCCAGTACCTACTTATGTAAAATACCCCCTCTACCTGATGTCTCCAAATATTACACATATTGTGCACATCTGGGTTGGCTGGATGTTTAGAGCACCCATGTGCCTTGTGCTGAGCCAGGTTGGAGGGCTTCAGAGTAGTAGCACCTGGGCCAAGGAGACAACACCCACTCATGAGGGCTACCCTGAGCACAAGCTGCCATTGTGGTCCTCAGCTTGAGCATGCCTTCAAACAAACGCTCTCTGTTGCTTCTCCAGGATCCCACATTGCAGGCTCTGGTACTCCCCGAGGACCAAATCCTAACACTTGGTGGGATTTTCCATGTGCCCATACCCAGAGCCCGTCACTGGAGTCCCTCTTTTGGGGCACCCCTAAGATGGAAAACAGAACTCTTCACTTCCCTGAGAAAGCCACCAAACTTTTGGGAGCCCCCAGGATCCTTGGGAAGGAAAATCTCCCAAGGTCCCATGAGTCCACACCTGCATTCTGAGGTCATCGTGGATACACAATCCAGATACAAGAGACTGTTACTGCTTCCGAGTCACCTGATTTACAGTTCCTGACGTACTTCCCTCCAGGTCTATGCATTGGGACTGCGAACACCTCACCACTAACCCTATGCCATCTCTCTACCAAAACGATGCCTCACATGCCCTCCAGGATGGGGCCCCTAGAATACACCACAAGACTGTGCCTGCCATCCCCAAGGAAACTGGGCCATTAACAGTTTCCAAAACCCTCCTGATTAGGAGAAATCTGCAAGGCTCCTGAGCCCACCCCAATAATGGAGGCCGCTCTGGATGCAAATGTGCAGTCTGAAACACCCTGATCACCTCCATCTAGGCAGACACCTAAGTCAATGTTCCTGCATAAGATAATTGAACCTCTCGTGGCCCTAGGACCTCATTGGAAGAGGGATAAGCTTTTCAGGCATCTTTCCTCAGAGGCCTGTGCTGGAATACCAACTTATGATACAACATATCGTCCCTGAGCACCACAACAGAAAATCTCTTGTCTGCAGAAGGTAGCTGTGCTCTTGGACCTGTGTCCAACTCTCAAGGTATATGAATTCTGCACAGACCCT
This sequence comes from Neogale vison, assembly GCF_020171115.1. NCBI lineage: Eukaryota > Metazoa > Chordata > Mammalia > Carnivora > Mustelidae > Neogale > Neogale vison. The sequence continues at coordinate 185,071,450 of NC_058093.1, read as the reverse complement.
TAGCCACCAGAACATTCTAAGATCTCCCTTGTAAAACACCTGCATTGTGACCCATCTTCATGAGGCTTCATATCAACTCAAGACCCTGGTACTTTGCCCCAGAGCCACCAAAATGAACATGCCATGTTTCTCAGCTGCAATGGTCAATGGAGATGTGATTTCCAGGACTCCATATTGGAGTGCTCTGCTACACAAATCTTCCACATGAGAAACGGAGCAAAAAAAAAAAAAAAGACTCCCCCTGTCTGGTAGAAAGAAACTTTGATGTTTGGAGCATCTCACAAGCCTCAGGGTGGGAAATCCTCCATGGCCTCTTGACGGCACCCCTCCATTTGTCAGTCATCGTAGACACAAACTCCAGCCTAAGCAAACATCTGACATCCGCCCATACTCAGGTGCTGATATTGGAATCAGCTGCTGCACACTGGAACTGCCTTTCACATGGCACTGAATTTAACCCTAGCTTTGGTTTACAAATTCATCCTCATCCAACTGTTCTGCCATATCTCTTGATAGGGAATTCTGGAGGCAGAAGGCAACATTCTGCCTTCTGCATAGAAAGAAGTACCTGGTTAGTCTGCCCAGAAACTGCGCATGAGGATCAATATACTCAGCCCAGTAGGGAACCCCTATTTATAGTTTTCCCTGGCCACTAGTTTTGTTTCTGACATAGCCTGCGTCCCTACCTCGTGTCAGCCACCCAGAGGATGGGACCCATATTGACCAGGTAAGACCGGACATGGATCAGGACCATCATTACTACCCATCCTTGGTATTCAGACATCTGTCCCCTAGGCCTTAGCTGGAATACCTACCAATGGGGGAACTTGAAGCACAATACAGAACCCTCCTTCCCCATGGCAGGAATCCTGGCTTTCAGATGGGTGTCCAACCCTCAGAATGGGAACCGGCTGCATGGCCAAGTAGACAATGCCCACTCCTGATGGCCTCCTGGACAGAAGCAGGCATTGTGACCCACAGCTTGAGCATGCTTTCAAACAAATGCTCTCAGTTGCACCACCAGAATTATGCATTGCAGTCCTGGTATGGCCCTAGGCCCAAATCCTAACCCTTGGTGGGATTTTCCAAGCGCTTCAACCCAGAACCTGTCTATGGAATCCCTGTTTTGGAGCATGCCTAAGCTGGAAAACAGCACTCATGCCTTCCCCAAGAAATCCACCAAAATATTGGGAACCGCCAGTATCCTTGAGAGTTAAAATCTCCCATGGACCCTTGAGACCACACCTGCATTAAAGACAATCCTGGAAATTAAATCAAGATACAATAGCCTGTGCTACTGGCTTCAAGTCACCTGATTTACAGTTCCAGGCTTGCTACACTCCAGGTCTATGGATTGGGACTACGATCACCTCACCACTAACCCTAACCTGAGTTTGTGTTTGCAGATTTCTCTCTCAAAACCATGGCACACATGCCCTCCAGGATTGGGTCTCTGGAGTCACACCACAGGACTGTGCCTGCAGTCCCCAAGGGAACTGCCCGTCACAGTTGTCCAAACCTTCCAGATAAGGAGAAACCTGTAAGGACCCTGAGCCGACCCTAGTATTGGATACCACACTGGACACAAATGCAGAGTCTGAAGCACCCTGATCACCTGAATCCAGTCAGACACCAGAGTCAATGGTCTTGAGTCTGAATATTGAACCTGACATTCCCCTAGGACTTCATTTGAACCCTAGATTAGGTTTTCAGGTATCTGTCCTCAGAGGCCTGCTCTGGAATACCAACCTATGATACAACATATGGTCGTTGAGCCCCACAACAGAACATCTTCTGTCACCAGACGGAATCTGCGCTCTTGGACCTGTGTCAAATCCTCAGGCACTATAAATCCTGTACTGCCTCTTAACCACCAGCACTTTCTAAGATCTCCCTGGTAACAGACCAACATTTTGACCCATCTTCATGAGGTTCCATGTCAAATTCAGTCCTTGGTTCTTCACCTCAGTGCCACCAGAATGAACCTGCCATGTTCCTCTGCTGCAATGGTCAATGGAGGTGTGCTTTCCAGGCATCAGTGTGGGAGAGCTATGCTATCCAAACTTTCCACATGGAGAACCCTAGAGCAAACAGACCAGACCGCCCATATCCGGTAGAAGGAAACCTTCTTGTTTGGAGCATCTCACAAGCCCCAGCCTGGGAAATCCTCCATGGCCTCTTGATGCCACCCCTCCATTTGTCGGTCATCATAGACACAAATTCCAGCATGAGCAAATATCTGACATCCGCCCTTACTCAAGTGCTGGATATTCGATTCAACCGCTGCACACTGGAAGTGCCTTTAACTTGACATTTAATTTAACCATAGCTTGGGTTTATAATTCCATCCTCAGCTTCCTGGTCCACAAGCCCTATTGATAGGAAATTCTGGAGCCACAACACAGCATTCTGCCTTCCCAATAGAAAGAAAAAGGGCCTGGTGAGTCTGTCCAGAAACTCCACATGATCATCAATCTGCTCGGTGCTCAAGGGAACCCCGATTTATAGGCTGCCCTGGGCACTAGTTCTGTGTCTGACAGAGCCTGAGCAAAGACCTTGTATCTTTGTGAGATTGGTGCCCATATCAAGCATGTGAGACCGGCCATGGCCCAGGTCCGTCACTTTTACCCATCCTTGGTATTCAGGCATCTGTCCCTAGACGTTTGCTGTAATACCTTCCAATGGGGGAACCTGAAACACAATAGAGAACTCCTTCCACATGGCAGTAATCCTGGCTATTGGCATGGGTGTCCAACCTCAAAGTGGGTGCTGGCAGCATGGCCAAGGAGATTATGCCCACACCTGAGGGCCACCCTGGGCACAAGCAGGCAATATGAACGTCAGCCTGAGCATGCTTTCAAACAAGCCCTCTCAGTTGACCCAAAAGCATCCCGCATTGCAGGCCAAGTATTCCCCTTGGCTCAAATCCTAACACTTAGTGGGATTATCCAGGGTCCCAGACCCAGACCCAGCCTCTGGAATTCCCTATTTTAAAAAGGGAATCTCCAGATGGAAAACAGCACTCTTCCCTTCCCCAATAAAGCCACCAAACTATTGGGAGCCACCAAGTAACTTAGAGAGGAAAAACCTTCATGGACCCATTAGACCACACTTGCATTCTGTGGCCATCCTGGACACATGCAGATACAAAAGCCTGTGCTACGCCCGTTGAGTCATCTAATTTACAATTCCTGACGAGTTGCTTTCCAAATCTATGCATTGGGCCTGAGATCACCTCGCCACTAACCCTAACCCGAGTTTGTGTTTGCAGATTTCTCTCCCAAAACCATGGCTCACATGCCCTCCAGGTTGTGGTATCTGGAGCCACACCTAAGGACTATGCCTGCCTTCCTAAAGGAAACTGTGCCCATCACTGTTGCCCAAAATCTCTAGATTAGGAGAAACCTGCAAGGCCCCTGAGCCCACCTCAATATTGGAGGCCACTCTGGACTCAAATTCGCAGTCTGAAAAACCCTTATCACCTCCATCCAGGCAGACACCCAATTCAATGATCCTGAGTCAGAAGATTGAACCTGACATGCCCCGAGGACTTCAGGGAATGCTAGATTAAGTTTTCAGGTATCTGTCCTCAGAGAACTATTCTGGAATACCAACTTAGGATACAACATGTGGTCCCTGAGCCACAGAACAGAACATCTCCTGGACCCAGAAGGAAGCCGTGCTTATGGACCTGTGTCAGACCCTCAGGGTAGATGAATCCTACACAGCCCCTTAGCAGCCAGCACATTCTATGATCCCCCTGGTAACAAACCAACATTGTGACCCATCTTCATGAGACTCCATGTCAACTCAAGGCCTTCTTACTTCGCCCCAGAGCCACCAGAACGAACCTGCCATGTTACTCAGCTGCAATGGTCAATGGAGTGTGCTTTCTAGACATCCATGCAGGAGTGCTCTGCTACACAAACTTTCCACATGGAGAAACCTGAGCAAACAAACCAGACTCCACCTGTCCGGTCAAAAGAAACTTTGATGTTTGGAGCATCTCACAAGCCCCAGGGTGGGAAATCCTCCATGGCCTCTTGACGCCACCCCTCCATTTGTCGGTCATCATAGACACAAATTCCAGCCTGAACAAACATCTGACATCTGCCCATACTCAGGTGCTGATATTGGAATCGGCCACTGCACACTGAAACTGCCTTTCAATTGGCACTGAATGTAACCCTAGCTTCAGATTACAAATCCATCCTCACCTTGCTGGTCTGCAAGCCCTCTTGATAGGGAATTCTGGAGCCACAACGCAGCATTCTACCTTCCCCATAGAAATAAGAAGGACCTGGTGAGTCTGCCCAGAAACTGCACATGAGGATCAATCCACTCGGCCCATGAAGGAACCCTGATTTATAGTTTGCCCTTGCCACTAATGCTGTGGCTGACAAAGCCTGAGCCCCGAACTTGTGTCAGCCACCCACGGGTGGAGCCCATATCCAGAATGTGAGACCAGCGATGGTCCATGTCCGTCTACTCTACCCAACCATAGTATTCAGGTATCTGACCCCTAGACCTTCGCTGGAATCCCTACCAATGGGGGAACCTGAAGCACAATAGAGAACTCCACCTTCCCCATGACAGGAATCCTGGCTTTGGATTGGGTGTCCAACCCTCAGAATGGGATCCGGCTGCATGGGCAATGAAACCACACCCACTCCTGAGGGCTGTCTGGGAACAAGCAGGCATTGTGGCCCTCAACTTGAGCATGCTTTCAAACAAATGCTTTCAGTTGCACCTCCAGGACCCGCATTGCAGGCCTTGTACACCCCTAGGCCCAAATCCTAACCCTTGGTGGGATTTTCCATATATCCAGACCCAAAGCCTGTATCTGGAATCCCTGTCCTTGGGCACCCCTAATATGGAAAACAACACTTTCCCTTTCCCTGAGAAAGCCAACAAACTACTGGGACCCGACAGGATCCTTGAGAGGAAAAATCTACCATGGACCCATGAGACCACACCTGCATTCCAAGGCCATCCTGGAAATTCAATCCAGATACATTAGCCAGTGCTACCACCTTCGAGTCACCTGATTTACCGTTCCTGACTTGCTGTCCTCCAGGTCTATGCATTGGGCCTGCGATCACCAAGCCACTAACCCTAACCCGAATTTGTGTTTGCAGACTTCTCTCCCAAAACCATGGCTCACATGCCCTCCAGTATGGGGTCTCTGGAGCCAAACCAAAGGACTGTGCCTGCCATCCACAAGGAAACTGTGCCCGTCACAGTTGCCAAAACCCTCCAGATAAGGAGAAAACTGCAAGGACCTTGAGCCCACCATAATATTGGATGCCACTCTGGACGCAAAAGCGCAGTCTGAAATACCCTAATTACCTCCATTCAGGTAGACAGCAGAGTCCATGGTCCTGAGTAAGAAGATTGAACCTGACATGCCCCTAGGACTTCATTGGAACCCTAGATTTGGTTTTCAGGCATCTCTCATCACAGGCCTGTTCTGGAATACCAACTTATGATACAACATATGGTCCCTGTGCCACACAACAGAACATCTCCTCTCCGCAGACGGAATCCGGGCTCTTGGACCTGTGTCACATCCTAAGGGCAGATGAATCTTGCATGGCCGCTTAGCCACCAGCACATTCTTAGATCTCCCTGGTAACAAACCAGCATTGTGACCTATCTTCATGAGATTCTGTGTCCAATCCAGCCCTTGGTACTTCACCTCAGAGCCACCAGAATGAACCTGCCATTTTCCTCAGCAGCAATGGTCAATGGAGGTGTGCTTTCCAGGCATCATTGTGGGAGAGCTATGATACCCGTTCTTTCCACATGTGGGACACTGGAGCAAACAAACCAGACCTCCCCTTTCCAGTAGAAGGAAACCTTGCTGTTTGGAGCATCTCACAAGCCCCAGCCTGGGAAATTCTCCATGGCCTCTTGATGCCGCCCCTCCATTTGTGGGTCATCATAGACACAAAATCCAACATGAGGGAATATCTGACATCCACCCTCACTCAGGTGCTGAATATTTGATTAAACTGCTACACACTGGAAGTGCCTTTTGCTTGATACAGAATGTAACCATAGCTTGGGTTTACAATTCCATCCTCAGTCTCCTGGTCCGCAAGCTCTCTCTCTCTCTCTCTCTCTCTTTTTTTTTAAGATTTTATTTATTTATTTGTCAGAGACAGAGGGAGAGAAAGACACAGGCAGAGAAAGAGGCAGGCAGAGGCAGAGGGAGAAGCAGGCTCCCTGCTGAGCAAGGAGCCCGATGTTGGACTCGATCCCAGGACCCTGGGATCATGACATGAGCCAAAGGCAGCTGCTTAACCAACTGAGCCACCCAGGCGTCGCTGCAAGCTCTCTTGATAGAGAATTCTGGAGCCACAACGCAGCATTCTGCCTTCCCCATAGAAACAAGAAGGGCCTGGTGAGTCTGCCCAGAAACCGTACATGAGGATCAATCTGCTTGGCATTCGAGGGAACCCCAATTTATATGCTTCCGTGGGCACTAATGCTGTGTCTGACAGATCCTGAGTCAAGACCTAGTGTCAGCCACCCAGAGATTGGTGCCCATATCAATGATTTGAGACTGGCCATGGCCCATGACCATCAGCTCTACCCATACTTGGTATTCAGGCATCTGTCCCCAGACCTTTGCTGGAATCCCTGCTAAAGGGGGAACCTGAAGCATTATAGAGAACTCCTCTTTCCCCATGGCAGAATTCTGACTGTTGGGATGGGTGTCCAACCCTCAAAGTGGGAGCCAGCTACGTGGCCAAGGAGACCACGCCCACTCCTGGGGGTCACCCTGAGCACAAGCAGGCATTGTGACCCTCATCTTGAGCATGATTTCAAACAAGCCCTCTCATTTGCATCTCCAGGATCCTACATGCAAGCCGGGTAAGCCACTAGGCCCAAATCCTAACACTTGGTGAGATTTTCCAGGGGACCATACCCAGAGATCATCACTGGAGTCCCTATTTTGGGGCACCCCTATCATGGAAAAGAGCAATCTTCCCTTCCCCGAGAAAGACATCAACTATTGGGAGCCACCAGGATCCTTAGAGTGGAAAAATCTCCCATGGACCCACGAGGCCACACCTGCATTCCAAGGCCATCCTGGACACACAATCCAGGGAGTAAAGCCTGTGCTACCAGCTTTGAGTCACCTGATTAACATTTCTGACGAGCTGCCCTCCATGTCTATGCATTGGACCTGCGATCACATTGCCTCTAAGCCTAACCCGAGTTTGTGTTTGCAGACTTCCCTCCCAAAAGCATGGCTCACATGCCCTCCAGTCTGTGGTATCTGGAGCCACACCACGGGAGTGTACCTATCTTCCCCAAGAAAACTGTGCCTGTCACTATTGCACAAACACCCTGGATTAGGAGAAACCTGCGAGGCCCCTGAGCCCACCCCAATATTGGAGGACGCTGTGGACACAAATGCACAGTCAGTAACATGATGATCACCTGAATCCAGGCAGACACCCAAGTCAAAGGTCATGAGTCAGAACATTGAACCTGACATGCCCCTATGACCTCATTGTAACCCTAGGTTAGGTTTTCAGGCATCTGTCCTCAGAGACCTGTTCTGGAATACCAACTTATGATACAACATATGGTCCTTGAGCCTACAACAGAACATCTCCTTTCCCCATTTGGAAGCCGTGCCCTTGGACCTGTGTAAAACCCACAGGTTAGATGAACCCTAATCGTCCCATAGCCACCAGCAGATTCTAAGATCTCACTGGTAACAAGCCAGCATTGTGAGCCATCTTCATGAGATTCCATGTCAACTCAAGGCCTTGGTACTTTGCTGTAGAGCCTCCGGAACGAACCTGCCATGTTCCTCAGCTGCAATGTTCAATGGAGATGTGATTTCCAGGCATCCATGTGGGAGTGCTCTGCTACCCAAACTTTCCACATGGGGGACCCTCGAGCAAACAAACCTGACTGCCCTGTCAGGTAGAAGGAAACCTTGCTGTTTGGAGCATCTCTCAAGCCCAAGAATGGGAAATCCTCTATGGTCTCTTGTCACCTCCCCTCCATTTGTCGGTCATCATATACACAAACTCAGGCATGAGCAAACATCTGACGTCTGCCCTTACTCTGGTGCTGGATATTCGAATCAGCCACTGCACACTGTAAATGCCATTTGCTTGTCACTGAATTTATCCATAGCTTGGGTTTACAATTCCATCCTCACACTACTCTTCCGCATGCCCTCACGATAGGGAATTCTGGAGCCACAACACAGCATTCTGCCTTCCCCATAGAAAGAAGAAGGGCTTGTCAGACACAGCACTAGGGGTCATGGGTGTTTTAATTCGGGGCTGCTTCGAGGGCCGAGTAGATTGATCCTCATGTGGAGTTTCCATCACCCTAATTACAATTCCAGACGATCTGCCCTCCAGGTCTATGCACTGGTCCTGAGATCACCTTGCCACTCACCCTAATCCGAATTTGTGTCTGCAGACTTCTCTACCAAAACCACGGCACACATGCCCTCCAGGATAGGGTTTCTGAATCCACACCAAAGGACTGTCCCTGCCATCCCCAAGGAAACTATTCCTATCACAGTAGCCCAAAAATTCTAGATTAGGAGAAACTTGCAAGGCCCCTGAGCCTACCCAAATATTGGTGGCTGCTCTGAACACAAATGTAGTGTCTGAAACACCCTGATCACCTACATCCAGGCAGACAGCCAAATCAATGGTCCTGAGTCAGAATAGTGAACCTAACGTCATTGGAACCCTAGATTCGGTTTTCAGATATCTGTCCTCAGAGACCTGTTCTGGAATGCAAACTAATGATACAACATGTGGTCCCTGGATCACACAACAGAACATCTCCTGTTCCCAGAAGAAATGGTGCCCTTCCATCTGTGCAAAGCCCAGGTTAGTAGAGTCCTGCACAGCACCTTTGCCACCATCACAACCCCAGGGTAGTAGAATTCTGCAAAGCACCTTAGCCACCAGCACATTCTAAGATCTCCCTGGTAAGAAACCAGCATTGTGGCCCATCTGCAAGAGATTCCATGTCAACACAAGGCCTTGGTACTTCGTCCCAGAGCCACCAGAACGAATCTGCCTTGTTTCTCAGCTGCAATGGTCAATGGAGGTGTGCTTTCCAGGCATCCATACCGGAGTGCTCTACTTCACAAACTTTCAACATGGGGGAACCTAGAGCAAACAAACCAGAATTCACCTGCCCAGTAGAAGGAAACCTTACTGTTTAGAACAGCTCACAGGCCTCAGCATGTGAACTCCTCCATGGCCTTTTGACACACCTCCATTGGTCGGTCATCATACAAACAAACACAAGTGTGAGCAAATATCTGACATCCACCCTTATCCTGGTGCTGGATATCTTGAATAAACCGCTGCACATAGGAACTGCCTTACGGGGGGGGGGAGGAGTCAAGATGGCAGAGAAGTAGCAGGCTGAGACTACCTCAGCTAGCAGGAGATCAGCTAGAGAGCTTATCTAAAGATTGCAAACACCTGCAAATTCATCGGCAGATCGAAGAGAAGAACAGCAATTCTAGAAACAGAAAAACAACCACTTTCTGAAAGGTAGGACTGGCGGAGAAGTGAATCCAAAGCGACGGGAAGATAGACCCCGGGGGGAGGGGCCGGCTCCCGGCAAGCGGCGGAGCAACGGAGCACAAAATCGGGACTTTTAAAAGTCTGTTCCGCTGAGGGACATCGCTCCGGAGGCTAAACCGGGGCGAAGCCCACAAGGGGTCGGCGTGACCTCAGGTCCCACGGGGTCACAGAAGGATCGTGGGTGTCTGAGTGTCGTAGAGCTTGCGGTTATTGGAACGGGAAAGCCGGCTGCAGAGACAGAGCCGACAGTAAGCTCACAGCTCGGTGTTGCCTTGAAATGGACGCAGGCTCAGTGAGCTCGGAGCGCGGCCAGAGGTTAGGCAGACGCGAGTTACTAGGAGCTGTTCGCTGAGGGCGCACAGGGGAGCGGGGCCCCGGGCTTTCGGTTCCTCCAGGCCGGAGACCAGGAGGACGCCATTTGTATTCCCTTCCTCCGGAACTCTACGGAAAGCGCTCAGGGAACAAAAGCTCCTGAAAGCAAAGCCGAGCAGATCACTCAGCCCGGCCCTTGGTAAGGGTGGTGTAATTCCGCCTGGGGCAAAGACACTTGAGAATCACTACACCAGGCCCCTCCCCCAGAAGATCAACAAGAAATCCAGGCAAGACCAAGTTCACCTACCAAGGAGTGCAGTTTCAATACCAAGGAGAGAGCAGCAGAATTCCAGAGGAGGAGAAAACAAACCACGGAACTCATGGCTTTCTGCCTGTGATTTTTTAGTCTTGCACTTAATTTAATTTTTTTTCTTTTTCATTTTTTTTATCTTCTTCTGCTAAATTTTTTTATAACTTTTACCCTTTTCTTTTTTAACGTTTTTTAACTAGATTATCTAATATATATATTTTTTCTTTTTTATACTTTTCTTTATTCATTTCTTTTTTTTAAATTCTTTCTTTTTCTTTCTTTCTTTTTGAACCTCTTTTTATCCCCAAATCAGAAGAGATCCTAATCTCTTCAAACTTTTTTTTTCTTAATTCTTTTTTAAATTCTTGATTGAATTTTTAATTCAATCTTTTTTTAATTCTTTTTTTCTTTTTTTTCTTTCTTTCTTTTTGAACCTCTTTTTACCCCCAAATCAGAAGAGATCCCAATCAGAAGAGATTGGGAGATCCCAATCAGAAGAGATTGGGAGATCCCAATCAGAAGAGATTGGGAGATCCCAATCAAAGGAGATCCCAATCAGAGGAGATCCCTCACCCAATCGTGAGAGGGGAGAAATCCCCCCTCATGATTTGGGATCTCTTCTGATTTGGTTAAAGCATATTTTCCTGGGATTGTTGCCACCCCTTTAGTATTTTATTTGCTCCTTCATATACTCTTAGCTGGACAAAATGACAAGGCGGAAAAATTCACAACAAAAAAAAGAACAAGAGGCAGTACCGAAGGCTAGGGACCTAATCAATACAGACATTGGTAATATGTCAGATCTAGAGTTCAAAATGACAATTCTCAAGGTTATAGCCGGGCTTGAAAGGCATGGAAGTTATTAGAGAAACCCTCTCCAGATATATAAAAGCCCTTTCTGGAGAAATAAAAGAACTAAAATCTAACCAAGTTGAAATCAAAAAAGCTATTAATGAAGTTCAATAAAAAATGGAGGCTCTCACTGCTAGGATAAATGAGGCAGAAGAAAGAATTAGCGGTATAGAAGACCAAATGACAGAGAATAAAGAATCTGAGCAAAAGAGGGACAAACAGCTACTGGACAATTAGGGGAGAATTCGAGAGATAAGTGACACTATAAGACGAAACAACATTAGAATAATTGGGATTCTAGAAGAAGAAGAAAGAGAGAGGGGAGCAGAAGGTATACTGGAGAGAATTGTTGGGGAGAATTTCCCCAATATGGCAAAGGGAACGAGCATCAAAATTCAGGAGGTTCAGAGAACGCCCCTCAAAATCAAAAAGAATAGGCTCACACCCCGTCACCTAATAGTAAAATTTACAAGCCTTAGTGACAAAGAGCAAATCCTGAAAGCAGCCCGGGAAAAGAAGTCTGTAACATACAATGGTAAAAGTATTAGATTGGCAGCTGACTTATCCACAGAGACCTGGCAGGCCAGAAAGAGCTGGCATGATATTTTCAGAGCACTGAACGAGAAAAACATGCAGCCAAGAATACTATATCCAGCTAGGCTATCATTGAAAATAGAAGGAGAGATTAAAAGCTTCCAGGACAAACAAAAACTGAAAGAATTTGAAAACACCAAACCAGCTCTACAGGAAATACTGAAAGGGGTCCTCTAAGCAAAGAAAGAGCCTACAAGTGGTAGATCAGAAAGGAACAGAGACAATATACAGTAACAGTCCCCTTATAGGCAATACAATGGCACTAAAATCATATCTCTCAATAATTACCCTGAATGTTAATGGGCTAAATGCCCCAATCAAAAGACACAGGGTATCAGAATGGATAAAAAAAAAACCCATCTATATGTTGCCTCCAAGAAACTCATTTTAAACCCGAAGACACCTCCAGACTTAAAGTGATGGGGTGGAAAAGAATTTACCATGGTAATGGACATCAGAAAAAAGCAGGAGTGGCAATCCTTATATCAGAACAATTAGATTTTAAGCCAAAGACTATAATAAGAGATGAGGAAGGACACTATATCATACTCAAAGGGTCTTTCCAAGAAGAAGATCTAAAAATTTTAAATATCTATGCCCCCAACGTGGGCGCAGCAAATTATATAAACCAATTAATAACAAAATCAAAGAAACACATCAACAATAATCAATAATAGTAGGGGACTTTAACACTCCCCTCACTGAAATGGACAGATCATCCAAGCAAAAGATCAACAGGGAAATAAAGGCCTTAAATGATACACTGGATGAGATGGACATCACAGATATATTCAGAACATTTCATCCCAAAGCAACAGAATACACATTCTTCTCTAGTGCACATGGAACATTCTCCAGAATAGATCACATCCTCGGTCCTAAATCAGGACTCAACCAGTATCAAAAGATTGGGATCATTCCCTGCATATTTTCAGACCACAATGCTCTGAAGCTAGAACTCAACCACAAGAGGAAGTTTGGAAAGAACACAAATACATGGAGACTAAACAGCATCCTTCTAAAGAATGAATGGGTCAACCGGGAAATTAAAGAAGAATTGAAAAAAATCATGGAAACAAATGATAATGAGAATACAACGGTTCAAAATCTGTGGGACACAACAAAGGCAGTCCTGAGAGGAAAATATATAGCGGTACAAGCTTTTCTCAAGAAACAAGAAAGGTCTCAGGTACACAACCTAACCCTACACCTAAAGGAGCTGGAGAAAGAACAAGAAAGAAACCCTAAGCCCAGCAGGAGAAGAGAAATCATAAAGATCAGAGCATAAATCAATGAAATAGAAACCAAAAAAACAATAGAACAAATCAACGAAACTAGGAGCTGGTTCTTTGAAAGAATTAATAAAATTGATAAACCCTTGGCCAGACTTATCAAAAAGAAAAGAGAAAGGACCCAAATAAATAAAATCATGAATGAAAGAGGAGAGATCACAACTAACACCAAAGAAATACAAACTATTATAAGAACATACTATGAGCAACTCTACGCCAACAAATTTGACAATCTGGAAGAAATGGATGCATTCCTAGAAACATATAAACTACCAAAATTGAACCAGGAAGAAATAGAAAGCCTGAACAGACCCATAAGCAGTAAGGAGATTGAAAGAGTCATTAAAAATCTCCAAACAAACAAAAGCCCAGGCCAGATGGCTTTCCGGGGGAATTCTACCAAACATTTAAAGAAGAACTAATTCCTATTCTCCTGAAACTGTTCCAAAAAATAGAAATGGAAGGAAAACTTCCAAACTCATTTTATGAGGCCAGCATCACCTTGAACCCAAAACCAGACAAGGATCCCATCAAAAAAGAGAGCTATAGACCAATATCCTTGATGAACACAGATGCAAAAATTCTCACCAAAATACTAGCCAATAGGATTCAACAGTACATTAAAAGGATTATTCACCACGACCAAGTGGGATTTATCCCAGGGCTGCAAGGTTGGTTCAACATCCGCAAATCAGTCAATGTGATACAACACATCAATAAAAGAAAGAACAAGAACCATATGATACTCTCAATAGATGCTGAAAAAGCATTTGACAAAGTACAGCATCCCTTCCTGATCAAAACTCTTCAAAGTGTAGGGATAGAGGGCACATACCTCAATATCATCAAAGCCATCTATGAAAAACCCACTGCAAATATCATTCTCAATGGAGAAAAACTGAAAGCTTTTCCACTAAGGTCAGGAACACGGCAGGGATGTCCATTATCACCACTGCTATTCAACATAGTACTAGAAGTCCTAGCCTCAGCAATCAGACAACAAAAGGAAATTAAAGGCATCCAAATCGGCAAAGAAGAAGTCAAATTATCACTCTTCGCAGATGATTGATACTCTATGTGGAAAACCCAAAAGACTCCACTCCAAAACTGCTAGAACTTGTACAGGAATTCAGTAAAGTGTCAGGATATAAGATCAATGCACAGAAATCAGTTGCATTTCTCTACACCAAGAACAAGACAGAAGAAAGAGAAATTAAGGAGTCAATCCCATTTACAATTGCACCCCAAACCATAAGATACCTAGGAATAAACCTAACCAAAGAGGCTAAGAATCTATACTCAGAAAACTATAAAGTACTCATGAAAGAAATTGAGGAAGACACAAAGAAATGGAAAAATGTTCCATGCTCCTGGATTGGAAGAATAAATATTGTGAAAATGTCTATGCTACCTAAAGCAATCTACACATTTAATGCAATTTCTATCAAAGTACCATCCATCTTTTTCAAAGAAATGGAACAAATAATTTTAAAATTTATATGGAACCAGAAAAGACCTCGAATAGCCAAAGGGATATTGAAAAACAAAGCCAAAGTTGGTGGCATCACAATTCCAGACTTAAAGCTTTATTACAAAGCTGTCATCATCAAGACAGCATGGTACTGGCACAAAAACAGACACATAGACCAATGGAACAGAATAGAGAGCCCAGAAATAGACCCTCAACTCTATGGTCAACTAATCTTCGACAAAGCAGGAAAGAATGTCCAATGGAAAAAAGACAGCCTCTTCAATAAATGGTGTTGGGAAAATTGGACAGCCACGTGCAGAAAAATGAAATTGGACCATTTCCTTACACCACGCACAAAAATAGATTCAAAATGGATTAAGGACCTCAATGTGAGAAAGGAATCCATCAGAATCCTGGAGGAGAACACAGGCAGCAACCTCTTCGACCTCAGCTGCAGCAACATCTTCCTAGGAACATCGCCAAAGGCAAGGGAAGCAAGGGCAAAAATGAACTTTTGGGATTTCATCAAAATCAAAGGCTTTTGCACAGCAAAGGAAACAGTTAACAAAACCAAAAGACAACTGACAGAATGGGAGAAGATATTTGCAAACGACATATCAGATAAAGGACTAGTGTCCAAAATCTATAAAGAACTTAACAAACTCAACACCCAAAGAACAAATAATCCAATCAAGTAATGGGCAGAGGACATGAACAGACGTTTCTGCAAAGAAGACATCCAGATGGCCAACAGACACATGAAAAAGTGCTCCATATCCCTCGGCATCAGGGAAATACAAATCAAAACCACAATGAGATATCACCTCACACCAGTCAGAATGGCTAAAATCAACAAGTCAGGAAATGACAGATGCTGGCGAGGATGCGGAGAAAGGGGAACCCTCCTACACTGTTGGTGGGAATGCAAGCTGGTGCAACCACTCTGGAAAACAGCATGGAGGTTCCTCAAAATGTTGAAAATAGAACTGCCCTATGACCCAGCAATTGCACTACTGGGAATTTACCCTAAAGATACAAACGTAGTGTTCCAAAGGGGCACGTGCACCCGAATGTTTATAGCAGCAATGTCCACAATAGTCAAACTATGGAAAGAACCTAGATGTCCATCAACAGATGAATGGGTCAAGAAGATGTGGTATATATACACAATGGAATACTATGCAGCCATCAAAAGAAACTAAATCTTGCCATTTGCGACAACATGGATGGAACTAGAGCGTATCATGCTTAGCGAAATAAGTCAAGTGGAGAAAGACAACTATCATATGATCTCCCTGATATGAGGGAGTGGTGATGCAACATGGGGGCTTAAGTGGGTAGGAGAAGAATCCATGAAATAAGATGGGATAGGGAGGGAGACAAACCATAGTGACTCTTTATCTCACGAAACAAACTGTGGGTTGCTGGGGGGAGGGGGGTTGGGAGCAGGGGGGTAGGGTTATGGACATTGGGGAGGGTATGTGCTTTTGGGTAAATTGGAAGGGGAGATGAACCATGAGAGACTATGGACTCTGAAAAACAATCTGAGGGGTTTGAAGTGGCGGGGGAGTGGGCGGTTGGGGTACCAGGTGGTGGGTATTATAGAGGGCACAGCTTGCATGGAGCACTGGGTGTGGTGAACAAATAATGAATACTGTTTTTCTTAAAATAAATAAATTGGAAAAAAAAAAAGAAGGGTTCAGGCTCCAAGCACAATTGGAAGGTCCGAAGCTCAACGGGAAGAAACATAAACACTGTTCTTCCATAACCCTCTGGGAATAAGCCCCAGAATGATACCCTGTCTTGCTCAACAAGTAACTCTCTAGACAAAAGCAAACTTTTCATTCTGCACTTAATATTTTGTATAACTCATTTAGAAGTTTCCAGACAAGCTAAATATATTTTTGTCTAAAATTAAAAGACAAGATTCTTTTAAAGTACTATGTCTTAAAACTTTTGGGAGAAAAGAGAAGCTATATTTTTACCTAAACAGATTTCAAATATTGCATAAAAAATAAAAACAAGACAAGTGTTTGTTACCTTGTCACTGCCTCATGACCATTTCACATTTTTAGTTGGAACTGTCTATCATATGTAAGTTATACTCAGTTTGGAACTTAGCCATTTGTAATTTTATAGGAATGGACAAAATCTTCAAAGAGATTCACATTACTTAAAATCTGCTTGCTAAGGGATTTTTAAAAAGAAAAGGTAAAACAAACTCTTGCCTATGAACAAAAACTCCAAATTCAGTTAGTTTTTTTTCCAAGAACGTTCTTTAAAACAGACTGTCAAGAAAACGACTCCCTTCCATTATTGCTTGACATCCAAAATCTCTGTTCACAAGTTTCTTAATAAACAAGCTTTATTTAGTTAAAAAAAAAAAAAAAAGAAAAAAAAAAAGAAAGGAACTGCCTTCCGCTTGGCACTGAATTAAACCATAGCTTGTGTTTACAACTCCATTCTCACCCGACTGGTCCACAAGCCCTCTTGATAGTTTAATCTTGGGCCACAACACAGCATTCTGCCTTCCCCATCAAATGAGGAAGTGCCTGGTGAGTGTGCCCAGAAACCCCACATGAGGATCAATCTTCTCGGCCCTCGAGTCAACCTGATTTTTATGTTGCCATGGCCGCTAGTGCTGTGACTGACAGAGCCTGAGCCCCGACTGAGTTTCAGCCACCAGAGAGCAGGCCCCATATCTAGCATTTCGGATGCTCATGGCCCAAGTACGTCATCTCTTCCCGTCCTTGTTATTCAGGCACCTCTGTCCAGACCTTGGCTGGAAACCCTGCCCATGGGGCAACCTGAAGCACAATAGAAAACTCCTCTTTCCCCATGGCAATAAACCTGGCTGTTGGAATGGGTGTTCAACCCCCAAAGGGGGAGCCAGTTACAAGACCAATGAGACCGTGCCAATTCCTGAGGGCCGCCCTGGGCACAAACAGGCATTGTGACAATCACCCTGAGCATGATTTCAAACAATCCCTCTCAGTTGCACCACCATAATCCCGCATTGCAGTCGTGGTACACCTCTAGACACAAATCCTAAAACTTGGTGGGATTTTCCAGGTGCCCAGAACCAGAGCCCGTATCTGGAATCCCCGTTTTGGGGCACACCTAAGATGGAAAACAGCACACTTCCCTTCCTTGAAAAAGCCACCAAACTATGGGGAGCCACCAGGAGCCATAGAGAGGAAAAGTCTCCCATGGACCTATGAGAACACACCTGCATTTCGAGGGCATCTTGGAAACACAATCCAGAGAGAAAATCCTGTGCTACCGCCATCAGTCACCTTAATTGCAGTTCTAGAAGAGCTGCACTCCAGGTCTGTGCATTGGGCCTGCAATCACCTCGCCATTCACCTTAATCCGAATTTGTGTTTGCAGACTTCTCTACCAAAACCATAGCACATATGCCCTCCAGGATGGGGTCTCTGGATGCACACCACAGAACTGTCCCTGCCATACCCAAGGAAACTGTTCCCGTCACAGTTGCCCAAACCTTCTAGATTAGGAGAAACCTGCAAGGCCCCTGAGCCTACCCCAATATTGGCGGCTGCTCTGAACGAAAATGCACAGTCTGAAATACCCTGATCCCCTACATCCAGTCAGACAGGCAAATTAATGGTCCTGAGTCAGAATAGTGAAACTATCATGCTCCTAGGACGTCCTTGGAAATCTAGATTCGGTTTTCAGACATCTGTCTTCGGAGACCTATTCTGGAATGCGAACTTATTATACAACGTGTTGTCCCTGGGCCTCACAACAGAACATCTCCTGTCCCCAGAAGGAATCCTTGCCCTTACATCTGTGACAAATCCCACAGTAGTAGAATCCTGCACAGCACCTTAGCCACCAGCACATTCTAAGATCTCCCTGGTAAGAAACCAGCATTGTGACCCATTTGCAAGAGATTCCATGTCAACTCAAGGACTTCGTACTTCTCTCCAGAGACACCAGAATGAACCTGCCATGTCCTCAGCTGCAATGGTCAATGGAGTGGAGCATTCCAGGCATCCATGCAGTACAGCTCTGCTATCCATACTTTCCACATGGGGGGCCCTGGAGCAAATAATCCAGACTCCATATGTCCAGTAGAAAGAAACCTTGCTGTTTGGAGCAGATTATAAGCCTCAACGTGAAAACCCCTCCATGGCCTCTTGACACCACCCCTCCATTTGTCAGTCATCATAGGCACAAACTCCAATGTGAGCAAATATCTGACATCTGCCCTTACTCAGGTGATGATATCTCGAATCAGCTGCTGCACACTGGAACTGCCTTCTGCTTGGCACTGAATTGAACCGTAGCTTGTGTTTACAATTCCATCCTCACCTGACTGGTCCCCAAGCCCTCTTGATAGGGAATTCTGGATCCACAATGCAGCATTCTGCCTTCCCTATAGAAAGAATTGCCTGGTGAGTCTGGCCATAAACCCCAAATGAGATTGCCATGGCCCAAGTACATAATCTCTACCCATCCTTGGATTTTAGGCACCTGTCCCCAGACATTTCCTGGAATCCCTGCGAATGGGGCAACCTGAAGCTTAATAGAGAACTCCACCTTCCTCATGGCAGGACATTTGGCTCTTGGGATTGGTGTCCATCCTTCAAAGGGGAGCCAGTTACAAGACCAGTGAGACCACACCCGCTCCTGAGGGCCGCCCTGGGCGCAAAGAGGCATTGTGTCCTACAGCCTGAGCAAGCTTTCAAACAATCCATCTCAGTTGCACAACCATGATCCCACATTGCAGGCCTCCTACGTTCCTAGGCCCAAATCCTAACCCTTGGTGGGATGTCCCAGACGCCCAGAACCAGAGCCAAACTCTGGATCCCTGTTTTGGGCACCCCTCAGATGGAAAACAGCAATCTTCCCTTCCCCGAAATAGCTGCCAAACTATGGAGAGGCGCCAGGAACCATAGAGAGGAAAAATCTCCTATGGAACCATGAGACCACACCTGCATTCCGAGACCAACCTGGACACACAATCTAGAGAGAAAGCCTGTGATACTGCCTTCCAGTCACCCTAATTAACGAGCTTCCCTCTAGGTCTACGCATTGGGCCTGTGATCACATCGCCAAAAATTCGATAACCCGAATTTGTGTTTCCAGACTTCTTTCCCAAAACCATGGCTCACATGCCCACCAGAATGGGATCTCTGGAGTTACACCACAGAACTCTGGCTGCCATCCCCAAGGACACTGTGCATATCAGAGTGGCCCAAACCTTGCAGATTAGGAGAAATCTGTAAGGTCCCTGAGCCCACCAGAATATTGCTGGCCACTCTGGACGTAAATGAGCAGTCTGATACACCCTGATCACTTACATCCAGGGAGATAGCCAAATCAATGAACGTGAGTTAGAAGATTGAACCTGAAATGCCCCTAGGACCTCAATGGAACCCCATTAGGTTTTCAGGCATCTGACCTCAGGGGCCTGTTCTGGAATACCAATTTATGACACATAATGTGGTCCCTGAGCCACACGACAGAATATTTCCTGTCCTCAGAAGGATACCGTGCTCTTCGACCTGTGCCAAATTTTCAGGGTAGGAGAATCCTGCAGGGCACATTAGCAACCAGCATGTTCTAAGATCTCCTTGGTAACAAACCAGCATTGTGGCCCATGTGCAAGAGGTCCGTGTCAACTCAAGGTTTTGGTACTTCGCCCCAGAGCCACCAGAATGAACCTGCCATGTTCCTCAGCTGCAATGGTCAACGGAGGTGTGCTTTCCAGGCATCCATGCTGGAGAGCTCTGCTTCAGTAACTTTCCACATGGGGAAACCTAGAGCAAACAAACCAGAATTCACCTGCCCAGTAGAAGGAAACCTTACTGTTTGGAACAGCTCACAGGCCTCAGCATGTGAACTCCTCCATGGCCTTTTGACACCCCTCCATTGGTTGGTCATCATACAAACAAACACAAGTGTGAGCAAATATCTGACATCCACCCTATTTCAATGCTGGTTGTCTCCAATAAACCGCTGCACATTGTAACTGCCTTCTGCTTGTCACTGAATTGAACCATAGCCTGTGTTTACAATTCCATCCTCACAGGATTGGTCCCCAGGCCCTCGTGATAGGGGATCAGGAGTCACAATGCAGCATTCTGCCTTTCCTATAGAAAGAAGTGCCTGGTGAGTCTGGCCAGAAACCCCACATGAGGATCAATCTGCTTGGCCCTCAAGGGAACCCCAATTTATAGGCTGCCCTGGCCATTATTGCTGTGTCCCACAGAGCCTGATCCCCGACCTAGTGTCAGTCACCAGTGAGCGGGCTCCAGATCTAGCATTTGGGATTGCTATGGCCCAAGTATGTCATCTCTACCTATCCTTTGTATTCAAGCACTTCTCTACAGACCTTTGCTGGAATCCCTGCCTATGGGTGAACCTGAAGCACAATAGAGAACTCCTCCTTCCCCATGGAAGGATACCTGGTTGTTGGGATGGGTGTCCAACCCCCAAAGTGGGAACCAGCTACATGGCCAATGAGACCACAGCCACTCCTGAGGGCCACCCTGTGCACAAACAGACATTGTGACCCTCAGCCTGAGCATGCTTTCAAAAAAGCCCTCTCAGTTGCACCAACATGATTCTGCATTGCAGGCCTGGTACGCCCTTAAGTCCAAATCCTAAGCCTTGGTGGGATTTTCCAGGGACCCAAATCCAGATCTCGTCTCAGGAATCCCTGTTTTGGGGCATGCCTAAGATGGAAAACAGCACTTTTCCCTCCTCCAAAAAGGCCACCAAACTATGGAGAGCCACCAGGATCCTAAGTGAGGTAACGTCTCCCATAGACCCAAGAGATCACACCTGCATTCAGAGTCCATCCTGGACACACAATCCAGACAGAAAAGCCTGTGTTATCGCCTTCCAGTCTCCCTAATTACAGTTTCTGATGAGCTGCACTTCAGGTCTATGCATTGGGCCTGCGATCACCTTTCCACTAACCCTAACCCCACATTTCTGTTTCCAGACTTTTCTCCCAAAACCATGGCTCATATGCCCTCCAGGATATGGTCTCTGGATCCACACCACATGACTGTGCCTGCCATCCCCCAAAAAACTGTGCCCATCAATTCTGCTAAAACCTTCCAGTTTAGGAGAAACATACAAGGGCCCTGAGCCCACCCCAATATTGTCAGCAGGGCTGGACGCAAATGCCAGTCTGAAACACCCTGATCACCTACATCCAAGCAGACAAGTTAATGTTCCTGGGTCAGAAGATTGAACCTGACATGACCCTAGGACCTCAATGGAACCCTAGATTAGGTTTTCAGGCATCTGTCCTCCGGGTCCTGTTCTGGAATACCAACTTAGGATACAACATGTGGTCCCTGAGCCACACAACAGAAAATCTGTCCCCGGAGGGACAAGGAAACCATGCCCTTCGACCTGTGCCAAACCCTAAGGGTTGGAGAATCCTGCACAGCACCTTAGACAACAGCACAAACGCTAGTTTGTGCGTTGCTCCAAACCATGAGGTTTCCATCTGCAGGACAGTCGAGTCCTGTTGAATGCCTCCAGGACGTCCCATACAGAAGGACAGGAGAGCAGGGTTTGAAGGATGGACGCCTGAACAGCATACCTCACATTCCCATTTGCTCTTTGCGACAAGACATGTTTGAACTACTGGCTCTGGGGCGAGGTAACCAGGGGGCTGAGTTGAAATGGACTCTCCTGAGGATGGGAGGTAATGTGGGTTTGTGTCCATGGAGACCTTGGAATGTGCTGGTGGCTCAGGGGCCTTGAAGAATTCGCCTAACCGAAGGGTATGATACGGTTCCAATAAAAAACCTCCCCATGTGGAGATGAGAGAGGTTATGATTGGTGCCTCAGAAAAGCCCCAGATGCTGGTCTCCAAACCAGTTCTCTGAGGAGAGACACCTGGAAACCAAAGCTAGGGTTCAGATTAGGGCCTAGGTGCCTGTCTGTTTCAATCTTCTGTCTCTGGGGACACTGTCTGAGTGTCTACGTGGAGATACTTGCTCAGCTGGTGTCAGAGTGCCCCTCTTAGTCCAAGGCAGCCTACACTGTTGGCATGGTCTCAGAGATTTGGAGGTTTCTCCTAATCTGTACGGTTGTGGTCAATGGATTGGGCACAGTTTTCTTGGAGAGGAGAGGCACAGTCCTTCAGTATGTCTCCATGGACCCTAGCCTGGAGGGTGTGTGGGTCCGGGCTGTGGGCAAAGAAGTCTGAAAACACAAACTCGGCTTAGGTGTGGGGCTGAGGGTATGGCAGGTCGGATCCACTGACCGTGAGGTGAGCTCCTCGGCTTATGAAAGAAGGGTGAATGGGAGGCAGTCAGGCAAGCTTTTGTCTCTGGATATTGTGTCCCCCATAGCTGTGGAATATAGGGGTGGCCTCAGGGGCTATGGAAGAGTCTCCTTCTCTGAGGAGTTGGGCCAGCTCCAAAGATTTTAGGGTCATTTTGTGGGAAGGGTGGAGTCCTGTTGTCTGGCTCAGGTGTTCCTCCAGGAGAGGGACTCCAGATCACATTCCTGGGTATGAGCGATGGGAAAACTCGAACTCAGGTGAGGATTGGGAGCATAGGTGCTTGCAAGCCCCATATGCGGGCTCTTGGTCCAGGCCCTGAGAGGCCTTATTTTGACATGGGGCTCACGCTGAGGGTCACAATGCGAGTTTGTGCCCAAGGCGGCACTCAAGTTTGGGCTTGGCTTCAGGGGCCATGAAGGTTTCTCCTACCCTGAAGGTGTGACTCCATGCCAACAGCAAGCTTTACAGCCATGGGGAAGGAAGATTTCTGATTTGTGCTTCAGTTACCCACGTGTGCCGGGATTTGACATAATGTTGAGGTTCAAATGTCTGAAAACCCAGGGTGGGAAGAGATGACGGTATAAGGCCATAGCATGTCTGGTGTGCTAAGTGTGCGGCCAGCTCTCTCCTTGTCTGTAGGGACATCTTGCCTCAGGCTGTGTCAGACAGAGCATTAGTGCCCAGGGGAGCCTATCCAATTGGGGTGCAGTCGAGGCCCGAACAGGTTGATCCTCATTTGTGGTTTCTGGAGAGCCCCATAGGGCAACGTTTTTCTTCTGGTGGGCAGGCAGAGGGCTGCGTTGTGGTTCTGGAATTCCCAGTCAGGAGGTCTTGTTTGCCAGGAGTGTGAGGAAGGAAGTCTGAAAACACAAGCTATCGTTAGGTTTGGGGGCTGAGGGCACAGCAAGCCCATTCTGCAGAGGCTGAATCGAGATCTCCTCAATCTGAGGTCAGGGTGAGTATGAGACGTTGCCTCAGGCTGGAGTTTGTGACCATGAAGGCCCCATCCTGAAGGGTGTGGAGGCTTTATGAGGCCAGGGAGGTTTCCCTACGCTGAGAGTTGTGGCTTCTCCAAACCTCAAGTTTTCCTTCTGTATGACAGTCGAGTCCTATTGGATGGTTCCAGGACGCCCCATACGCAAAGACTTGAGAGCAGGGGTCTAAGCATGGATGCCTGGAAACACCACCTCACATTCCCACTGGCTGCTCAGGGCAAGGCAGGCTCAATTTGCAGGCTCTTGGGCAAACTACCAGAAGGCTGAGTAGAAATGGACTCTCCAGAGAATGAGTCATAATGTGGGTTGGTGGCCTGGAGACCTTGGAATGTGGCCGTGGCTCAGGGACTCTGCAGGATTCTCCAACCCGAAGGGTTTGACACAGCTCCAACAAGGAAGCTTCCCATGTGGAGTTGAGTAGTGTTCTCTTTGGGGCCTCAGGAAAGCCCCATATGGTGGTCTTCGAACCCAGGCCTCTGAGGAGTGACACCTGGAAACCAAAGCAAGAGTTCAGATTAGGGCCTAGGGGCCTGGCCTGTCCATTTCAATCTCCTGTCTGCATGTCTGTGTGGAAGTAGTTGCCCAGATTGTGTCATGATGTCACTGTTTGTCCAGGGTGGCTTACAGTAGTGAGATGTCCAAGGGGGTCTTGAGGTTTCTCCTATTCTGTAGGGTTGTGGACAATGGAATGGGCACAGTCTCCTAGGAGAGAGCAGGACAGTCCTGTGGTGTGGCTCCAGAGGACCCAGCCTGGAGGCTCTGTGGGACAGGGCTGTGGGGACAGACGTCCAAAAACACAAACTCGGATGAAGTTTGGGACCGAGGTTATGGCAGGAGTGATCTACTGTCTGTGAGGGGAGCTCTTAGCGATTAGAAAGTAGGGCGAGTGAGAGGCGGTCATTCAGGTTTATGTCTCTGCATGTTGTATTCACGATGGTCGTTTAATGTAGGGGTGGACTCATGGGTCGTAGAAGAGTCTCCCTCTCTGGTGATTTGCCCAGCTCCCAAGAGTTTGGGGTCATTCTGTGGGAATGGAGGAGTCCTGTTTTCTACCTCAGGTTTTCCCCCAATAGAGCGATTCTAGAGCAGAACACTGGGCACAGACAACTGGAATACCCGCCCTCTGGTTAGGCTTGGGGGCCTATGGGCATGGCAAGCTCCATATTGGGGCTCTTGGTCCAGCCACTGAGAGGAATTACTTGAATAGTGTACTCACGTTGTGGGTCACAATGCATGTTTGTGCCCAAGGTGGCACTCAATCATGGTCGGGGCCTCACTGAGCATGCAAGATTCTCCTACACTGAACCTTGGACCTGCCAACCTAAGGTTTCTTGCAATGGGGAAGGAGAAGTTCTGATTTCTGCATCATGTTCACCTCTGGAAAGTGATTGGAGATAAGGTCTAGGTTCTGAAGCCTGAAAACCGAGGTTGTGAAGAGATGACGACCTAAGGCCATGGCAGTTCCGATGTGCTCAGTTTAGGGCCAGCTTTCTAGGTGTCGTTCAGGAGGTCTGTGCTCAGGCTGTGCCAGACAGGGCATTTGTGCTCAGATAGGCTGCATATTTGGGGTACAGTCGAGTAGCATGCAGAAGATAATCATTTGGGATTTCTCGGTAGCCCCATAAGGCAAAGTTTTTCTTCTGGAGGGCAGGCAGAGTGCTGCATTCTGGCTCAGAAATTGCCAAATTGGAGGGCTTTTGGGCCAGGAGTGTGAGGACAGAAGTCTGAGAACACAAGTTTGGCTTTGGTTTTGGGGCGAGGACACAGCAGGTACACTGCAGAGCTGAATCGAGATTTCATGCATCTGAAGTCAGGGCAAGGTTCAGACGTTGGCTCAGGTTGGAGTTTCTGTCCATGATGGCCCCCTCATGAAGGGGAGGTCATCACGAGGCCATGGGTATTTTTCCATGATGGGAGTACTGAGATGCTCCAAACCACAGGGATTTTCTGCTGGTCAATTGAAACCCAATGGATGACTTCAGGATATCCCATATGGAATGACTCCAGAGCAGGTTTCTAAGGATGGATGCCTGGGCAGCCTGCCCCATATTCCAATTGTCTCCTAGTGACAGGACATGTTTCACCTGCTGTCTCTGGGGTAGCAACCAATGGGGCTGTGTTGAAATGGATTCTCCTGATGATGGGTCATAATGTGCTTTTGTATCCATGGACAACTTGGAATGGGGCAGTGGCACCGGGGCCCTGAAGGATTCTCCTAACCGGAGGTTTTGATACAGCTCCAACGAGCAAGTTTCCCATTGGAGACAAGATTTGTTCTCATTGATGTTTCAGTAGCCCCCCATATGCTGGTATTGGAATCCAGAACTCTGAGGAGAGATGCCTGGAAACCAAAGCAATGGAACTGATTATGGCCTAGGATCCTGTCCGGTTTAATTTTCTTCTCTTGGGTCATCTGTCTACGGGTCTGAGTGGAGGTAGTTCCTCAGCTGGTGTCAGATCACCCTTGTTTGTCCCGGGCGGTTTACACTATTGGGAAGGCCTCTGTGACTTTGGAGGTTTCTCCTAATTTGCAAGTTTGTGGCCAATGAAATGGGCAGAATTTCTTTGAGGAGGAAAGGCACAGTCCTGAGGTGTGGTTCCAGGGGTCCAAGTGTGGATGGTGTGTGGGTCAGAGCTGTGGGTACAGAAGTCTGAAAACAGAAACTCAGCTTAGGTTTCAGGACATAGTACGGGAGGCCCGATCTACAAACCTTGAGAACACTTCAGGATATGAACAAAGGGTGAGTGTGAGGCGCTTGATCAGGATTTTGTCTCTGAATTTTGTGTCACCGATGGCCGTGGAATGTCAGGGTGGCCTCATAGACCATGGACGAGTCTCCCTCTCTGGGGATTTGGACCGATCCCAAGATTTTGGGGTCATTCTGTGGGATGGGATGAGTCTGTTCTAATTTTTTACCTCAGTTGTGCCACTAAAATATGGATTACAGAGCAGATACCTGATTAGGGGCGACTGGACAACCCGAACACTGGTTAAGATTGAGGGCCCTGGGGCGTGGCAAGCCCCATATGCGGGATCTTGGTCCAGCCACTGAGAGGTCTTACTTGAGGACATGGCTCACACTGAGGGTCACAATGCATGTTTGTGTCCAACGCAGCTCTCAAGCATGGGCGGGGATTCATGGGCCACGCTGGTTTCTCCTACACTGAACTTTAGACAACATGACAACCACAAGGTTTCTTGTCATGGGGAAGGAGGAATTCTTATTTCTGCAAAATCCCACCACGTGTTAGGATTTGGTCTTAGGGGCATACCAGGCCTGCATGCAGGATCCTGGAAGTGCAACTGAGAGCGTTTGTTTGAAGGCATGCTCAAGCTGAGGATCACAATCGGCAGCACATATACTAAAACAATGGCTGCTTGTGACCAGGGCAGCCCTCATGAGTGTGCGTTGTCTCCTTGGTCATGAACCTGGCTCCCACTTTGAGGTTTGGACACCCATATCAACAATCATGATTCCTGCCATGGGGAAGGAGGAGTTCTCTATTGTGCTTCAGGTCCTCCCATTGACAGGGATTCTAGCAAAGGTCTGGGGACAGATGCCTGAATACCAAGGATGGGTAGAGGTGACGGACTTGGGCCTTGGCCGATCTCACATGCTGGATATGGGTTCAGAACTCTGGGTGGCTGAAACTAGGTCTTGACTCAGGCTCTGTCAGACACAGTACCAGTGCCCAAGACAGCCTATAAATCAAGGTTCTCTCTAGCACCAAGTAGATTGATCCTCATGTGGAGTTTCTGGGAAGATTCACCAGGCCCTATTTCTTTCTATGGGGAATGCAGAATGTTGCTTTGTGGCTCCCGAATTCCCTCTCAAGAGGGCTTGTGGATCAGGAGGCTGAGGATGGAATTCTAAACCTAAACTATGGTTAAATTCAGTGTCAAGTGAAACGCAGTTCCAGTGTGCAGCAGTGGAAACGAAAATCCAGAACCTAAATAAGGGCAGATGGCAGATGTTTACTCATTCTGGAGTTTGTGTCTATGATGACCGACAAATGGAGAGGTTGTGTCAAGAGGCCATGGAGGATTTCTCACGCTGGTGCTTCTGAGATGGTCCAAACAGAAGGTTCCCTTCTACCGGTCAGTGGCAGTCTGGTTTGTTTGCTCCAGGGTCCATATGTGGAAAGACTGGTTAGCAGAGCACTCCCACATGGATGCCTGGAAAGCACACCTCCACAGACATTGCAGCTTAGGAACATGGCAGATTCATTCTGGTGTCTCTTGGACGAATTACCAAGGACTTGATGTAACATGGAATCTCATGAAGATGGGTCACAATGCTGGTTTGTTACCAAGGAGATCTTAGAATGTGCTGGTGGCTAAGGGGCTGTGCAGAATTCATATACGCTGGGGGTTGACACAAGTTGAAGAGCACGGATTCCATCTGGGGACAGGAATTATACTATTGTGGGGGCTCAGGGACCATATTTTGTATCATATTGGTATTACAGAATAGGCCTCTGAGGCGAAATGCCTGAAAAGCTAACCTAGGCTTCCAATGAGGTCCTAGGGGCATGTCAAGTTCAATCATCTGACTCAGGACCAGTGACATGGGTGTCTGCCTGGATGGAGGTGATCACAGTGTTTCAGACTGCGTATTTGCGTCCAGAGTGGCCGCCAATATTGGGCTGGGCTTAGGGGACTTGAAGGTTTCTCCTAATCTCTAGGGTTTGGGCTACTGTGACACAGTTTCCTTGGGGATGGCAGGAAATTTCCTGTGGTGTGACTCCAGAGACCCCATCCTGGACAGCATGTGAGCCATTGTTTTGGGAGAGAAGTCTGCAAACACAAACTTGGGTTAGGGTTAATGGCGAGGTGATCACAGGCCCAATGATTAGGTATGTAGGGCAGCTCGCCTGGAACTGTAAATCAGGTGACTCGAAGGTGGTAGCACAGGCTTTTGTATCTGGATTATGTGTCTAGGATGGCCTCGGAATGTATGCGTGGTCTCATGGGTCCTTGGGAGATTATTCCTCTCTAAGCATCCTGGCGGCTCCCAATAGTTTGGAACCTTTCTTGGGGAAGGGAAGAGTGCTGTTTTCCACCTTAGGCGTGCCCAAAACAGGGATTCCAGAGACTGGCTCTGGGTCTGGGCACCTGGGAAATCCCACCAAGGGTTAGGATTTGGGCCTAGGGTCATACCAGGCCTGCAATGCTGGATACTGGTGCTGCAACTGAGAGGGTTTGTTTGAAAGCATACTCAGAATGAGAGTCACAATGACGGTTTGTGCCTAGGGCAGCCCTCAGGAGTGGGTGTGGCCTCATTGACCATGCAGCTTGCTCCCACTCTGGGGGTTGGACACCCATCCCAACACCCAGGTTTCCTCGCATGGGAAAGGAGGAGTTCTCTCTTATGCTTCAGGTTCCCCCATTTTCAGGGATTCCAGCAAGTGTCTGGGGACAAATGCCTTAATACCAAAGATTGGTAGAGATGACAGACTTGTGCCATGGCCGGTCTCACATGCTGGATATGGGGCCCGCTTTCTGGGTGGTTGAAACTAAGTCTGGTCTCAGGCTCTGTCAGACACAGCAATAGTGGTCAGGGAAGTCTATACATCGGGGTTCCCTCGAGGTCCAAGCAGATTGATCCTCATGTGGGATGCTAGGCAGACTCACCAGGCACTTCTTCTTTATATGGGGAAGGCAGAATGCTGCATTATGGCTCCAGAATTCCCTATCAAGAGGCCTGGGGAGCCAGTAGGGTGAGGATGGAATTGTAAACACAAGCTACGGTTCAATTCAGTGCTAAACATATAGCTCTTCCAATGTGCAGTGTTGGATTCAAGATATCCTGCACCTTATTAAGGGCAGATGTCAGATGTTTGCTCACACTGGAGTTTGTGTCTACGATGACCAACAAATGGAGCGGTTGCATAAAGAAGCCTTGGAGAATTTCCCATGCTGACGCTTGTCAGATGCTCCAAACAACTAGGTTTCCTTCTACCGGACAGGGGAAATCTGGTATGTTTTCTCCAGTGTTCCCTATGTGGAAAGGTTGGGTATCAAAGCTCTCCCTCATGGATGCCTGGAAAGCACACCTCCATTGATGATTGCAGCTGAGGAACATGGCAGGTTCATTCTGGTGTTTCTGGGAGAAGTACCAAGGCCTTGAGTTGACGTGGAATCTATTACAGATGAGCTAAAATGATGGTTTGTTACCAGGGAGATCATAGAGTGTGCTAGTGACTAAGGTGCCATACAGGATTCTCCAATTCTGAGGGTTTGACACAGCTCGAATGCACAGTTTCATTCTGAGGAAAGGACAAGTTTTGTTGTGTGGCTCAGGGACAAATAGTTGTATTATAAGGCGGTATTCCAGAACAGGCCTCTGAGAACAAATGCCTGAAAACCTATTCTAGAGCTCCAATGAGTCCTAGGGGCATTTCTGGTACAATCTTCTGCCTCAGGCCCATTGACTTGGGTGTTTGCCTGCATTTAGATGATCAGGGTCTGTTAGACTGCGCATTTGCTTCCAGAATGGCCTCCATATTGCAGTTGGCTCAGGGTCCTTGCAGATTTCTCCTAATCTGGAGGGCTTGGGCAACTGTGATTGTCAAAGATTCCTTGGGTATGGCAGGCCCAGTCCTGTGATGTTGCTATAGAGACCCCATCCTGGAGTCCATGTGAGCCATGGTTTTGGGAGAGTAGTCTGCAAACACAAACTCAGGTTAGGATTAGTGGCGAGGTGATAGCAGACCCAATGCATAGACCTGGAGGGTAGCTTGTCAGGATCTGTAATTAGTGTGACTGGAATGAGGTAGCACAGTATTTATATCTGGATTGTGTGACCACGATGCCTTCGGAATGCAGGTATGGTCTCTTGGGTCCATGGGAGATTTTTCCTCTCTATGGATCCCAGATTCTCCCAATACTTTGGTGGCTTTTTCGGGGAAGGGAAGAGTGCTGTTTTCCATCTTAGTGGTGCAACAAAACAGGGATTCCAGAGATAAGATCTGGGTCTGGGCCCCTGGAAAATTCTACCAAGGGTTAGGATTTGGGCCTAGGGGCATCCCAGGCTTGCAGTTCGGGAAACTGCTGGTGTAACTGAGAGGGCTTGTTTGAAAGCTTACTCTGGATGAGGGTCACAATGCTTGTTTGTTCCCAGGGCAGCCCTTAGTAATGGGCATGGTCTCATTGGTCATGTAGCTGGCTCTCAATTTGAGGGTTGGACACCCATCCCAACAGCCAGGTTTCCTGCCATGGAGAAGGAGGAGTTCTCTATTTTGCTTCAAGTTCCCCCATTGGCAGAAATTCCAGCAAAGATCTGGAGACAGGTACCTGAATACCAAGGATGGGTAGAGTTGATGGACTTGGGCCATGGCTGGTCTCACATGCTAGATATGGGGCCCTCTCTCCGGGTGGCTAACAAGAGGTCAGGGCTCAGGCTTTGTCTGACAGAGTACTAGTGGTCATGGCACCCTATATATTGGGATTTCCTCGAGGGCCAAGCAGACTGATCCTCATGTGGGGCTTCTGGGCTGACTCACGAGGCACTACTTCTTTCTTTGGGGAAGGCAGAATGCTGCACTTTGGCTCCAGAATTCTCTATCAAGAGGGCTTGGGGACCAGTCAGGTAAAGAAGGAATTGTAAACACAAGCTTCGCTTCCATTCAATGCCAAGAGGAAAGCAGTTCCAATGTGCAGTGGCTTATTCAAGATATCCAGCACCTGAGTAACGGCTAATGTCAGATGTTTGCTCACACTGGAGTTTGTGTCTATGATGACCGACAAATGGAGGGGTGGTATCAAGAGGCCATCGAGGACTTCCCACGCTGAGGATTGTGAGAAGTTCCAAACAGCAAGGTTTCCTTCTTCTGGACAGATGGATTCTGGTTTGATTGCTCCAGGGTCCCCCTAATGGAAAGTTTGCTTAAGAAAACTCTCCTGCATGGATGCCTGGAAAGCACACCTCCATTGTCCATTCTTGCTGAAGAACATTGCAGGATCTTTCTGGTGGCTCGTGGGTGAAGTACCAAGGCCTTGAGTTGACATGGAATCTCTGGCAGTTGGGCCACAATGCTGGTTCATTACCTGGGAGATATTAGAATGTGCTGGTGGCTAAGGGTCCGTGCAGTATTCTCATACCCTGAGGGTTTGGCACAGACCGAAGATCACGGTTGTATGGCCCATGGACCACATGTTGTATCATAAATTGGAATTCCAGAACAGGCCCGTGAGGACAGATGCCTGAAAACTTAAACTTAAAACTTAAACAGTTTCAGATGCCTGAAAACTGTTCCAATGAGGTCCTAGGGGCATGTCAGGTTCAATCTTCTGACTCAGGACCATTGGCTTGGTCTCCTGCCTGGATGTAGGTGATCAGGGTGTTTCAGAATGTGCACTTGCGTTCAGAGCAGCTGCCAATATTGGGGTAGGCTCATGAGCTTGCAGGTTTCTCCTAATCTGGAGAGCTTGGACAACTTTGAAGGGTACAGTTTCCTTGACGATGGCAGGCACAGTCATGTGTGGTTGCAGAGACCCCAAGAGGGAGGTCATTTGAGCCATCATTTGGGGAGAGAAGTCTGCAAACACAAATTCAGGATAGGGTTAGTGGCGATGTGATTGCAGGCCCAGTGCGTAGACCTGAAGGGAAGCTCATCAGGAACTGTAATTAGCGTGACTGGAAGACTGTATCACAGGCTTTTCTATCTGGATTATGTGTCAGGGTGGACTCGGAATGCAGGTCTGGTCTCATGGGTCCATGGGAGAGTTTTTCCTCTCTAAGTATACTGGTGGCTTTCCATAGTTTGGTGGCTTTTCTGGGGAAGGGAAGAGTGCTGTTTTACATCATAGGTGCCCCAAAACAGGGATTGCAGAGACAGTCTCTGGGTCTGGGCATCTAGAAAATCTCACCAAGTGTTAGGATTTGGGCCTAGGGGAGTACCAGGCCTGCAATGAGGGACCCAGGTGGTGCAACTGAGAGGGCTTCTTTGAAAGCATGCTCAGGCTGAGGGTCACAGTGCCTGTTTGTGGCCAGTGCGGCCCTTGGGAGTGGGTTTGGTCTCATTGGCCATGCAGCTGGCTCCCACTTAGAGAGTTGGACACCCATCCCAACAGCCAGGTTTTTTGCCAAGGGGTAGGAGGAGTTCTCTATTGCTTCAGGTTCTTCCTTTGGCATAAATTCAAGCAAAGTTCTGGGGACAGGTACCTGAATACAAAGGATGGGTAGAGATGACGGACTTGGGCCATGGCCGGTCTCACATGCTGGATATGGGGCCCGCTCTCTGGGTGGCTGACACTAGGTGGGGCTCAGACTCTGTCAGACATAGCACTAGTTCCCCGGGCAACCAATAAATCGGGGTGCCCACGAGGGCTGAGCACATTGATCCTCATGTGGGGTTTCTGGACAGACTCACTAGGCACATTTTCTTTCTATGGGCAAGGCAGAATGATGTGGTGTGGCTCCAGAATTCCCTATCAAGATGGCTTGGGGACAAAAAGGGTGAGGATAGAATTGTAAACGCAAGCTATGGTTCAATTCAGTGCCAAGTGAAAGGTAGTTCCAACATGTAGGGGCTACTCAAGATATCCAGAATCTGAGTAAGGGTGTATTTCAGATGTTTGATCACTCTGGAGTTTGTTTCTATGATTACAGACAAAAGGAGGGGTGGCGTCCAGAGGCCATGGATGATTTCCCATGCTGAGGCTTGTGAGATGCTCAAAACAACAAGGTTTCCTTCTACCGTACTGGGGGAGTCTGGTTTGTTTGCTCCAAGGTCCCCCATGGGAAAAGTTTGGGCAGCAGAGTTCTCCCGCATGAATGCCTGGAAAGTACACCTCCATTGAATATTGCAGCGAGGAACATGGCCTGTTAGTTCTGGAGGCTCTGGGGTGAAGTACCACGGCCTTGAGTTTACATGGAATCTCTTGTAGATGGTTCACAGTGCTGGTTTGTAACCAGGGAGATCTTAGAATGTGCTGGTGGCTAAGGTGTCCTGTAGGATTCTCCTACCCTAAGGGTTTGGCTCATGTCGAAGAGCACGGTTTCCTTCTGGAGACAGGAGATATTCTGTTGTGTGGCTCACGGACACATGTTGTATCATAAGTTGGTATTGCAGAACAGGCCGCTGATGACAGAGGCCTGAAAACCTAATCTAGGTTTTAAGTCCTAGGGGCATGTCAGGTTTAATCTTCTTACTCAGGCCAATTAAGTAGGCTGTCTGCCCTAATGTAGATGATCAGGATGTTGCAGACTGCGCATTTGCGTCCAGAGCGGCCGACAGTATTGGGGTGGGCTCAGTGGCCTTGCAGATTTCTCCTATACTGGAAGGTTTGGGTAACTATGACAGACACAGTTTCCTTGGTGATGGCAGCCACAGTTCTATGGTGTGGCTCCAGAGACCCCATTATGGAGGGCATGTGAGCCACGGTTTTGGGAGAGAAGTCTGGAAAACAGAAATTCGGGTTAGGGTTAGTGGCGTGGTGATGGTAAGCCCAATTCACAGACCTGGAGGGCAGCTCGTCAAGAACTGTAATTAGGGTGACTGGAAGGCGGTAGCACAGTCTGTTCTAATGGATTGTGTGTCCAGGATGGCCTCGTAATGCAGATGTGGTCTCATGGATCCATGGGAGAGTTTTCCCCTTTAAGGATCTGGGTGGCTCCCCATAGTTGGGTGGCTTTTCAGGGAAGGAATGGATACTGTTTTCCATCTTAGGGGTGCCCCAGAACAGGGATTCCAGAGACCGGCTCTGGGTCTGGGCGCCTGGAATACCACAAGCGTTAGGATTTGGGTCTAGGGGCATAACAGGCCTGCAATGCAGGATCCTGTTGGATACACTGAGAAGGCTTGTTTGAAGCATGCTCAGTCTGAGGGTCACAATGCCTGCTCGTGCCCAAGGCTGCACTCTTGATTGGGGGTGTTCTCATTGGCCATGCAGCTGGCTCCAATTCTGAGGGTTGGAGAGTCATCCCAACAAACAGGATTCCTGCCATAGGGAAGGAGTTCTTTACTGTGCTTCAGGTTCCCCCATTGGTAGGGATTCCCGCAAAGGTGACAGATGCCTGAATACTAAAGATGGGTAGAGATGACGGAGCTGGGCCTTGGCTGGTCTCACATGCTGGATATGGGCCCAGCTCTCTGGGTGGCTGACACTAGGTTGGGTCTCAGGCTCTGTCTGACACAGCACTAGTGGCCAGGGCATCCTATAAATCGGGGTTCCCTCAAGGGCCGAGCAGATTGATCCTCAGGTGGAGTTTCTGGGCAGACTCACCAGGCCATTCTTCTTTCTGTGGGCAAGGAAGAATGCTGTGTTGTGGCTCCAGAATTCCCTATCAAGAATGCTTGGGGACCAGTAGGCTGAGAATGGAATTGTAAACCCAAGCTACGGTTCGATTCAGTTCCAAGCGAAAGGCATTTCCAGTGTGCAGTGACTGATTCCAGATATCCAGAACCTGAGTAAGGGCAGATGTCAGATGTTTGCTCATGCTGGAGATTGTGTCTATGATGACAGACAAATGGAGGGGTGGCGTTAAGAGGCCTTGGAGGATTATCTATGCTGGGGCTGGTGAGATCTTCCAAACAGCAAGGTTTCCTTCTACCAGAAACGGGGAGTCTGGTTTGTTTGCTCCAGGGTCCCCTATGTGGAATGTTTGGGTATCAGAGCACTCCCGCATGGATGCCTGGAAAGCACACCTCCATTGACCATTGCAGCTGACGAAATGGGAAATACTTACTGGTGGTTCTGGTGCGAAGTACCAAGGCCTTGAGTTGACATGGAGTCTCATTAATGTGGGTCACAATGCTGGATTGCTACCAGGGAGATCTTAGAATATGCTGGTGACTAGGGGGTTGGGCAGGATTCATCTACCCTGAGGATTTGACACAGCTCCAAGAGCACGGCTCCCTTCTGGGGAGAGGAGATATTCTGTTGGGGGCTCAGGGACCACATGTTGTATCATACGTTGGTATTCCAGGAAAGGCCTCCGAGGACAAATGTCGGAAATCATAATCTAGGTTTCCACTGAAGTCCATCGGGCATGTCAGGTTTAATCATCTGACTCAGGACCATTGACTTGGGTGTCTGCCAGAAATAAGGTGATCAGGGTGTTTCAGACTGCATTTCTATAGAGTGGCCTCCAATATTGGGGTGGGCTCAGAGGCCTTGCAGGTTTCTCCTAATCTGTAGGGTTTGGGCAACTGTGACTGGAAACGTTTCCTTGGGGATGGCAGGCACAGTCCTGTGGTGTAGTTCCAGAGACCCTGTCCTGGATGGCATGTGAGGCATGGTTTTGGGAGAGAAGTCTGCATACACAAACTCAAGTTAGGGTTAGTGGTGAGGTAATTGCAGGCCCAATGCACAGACCTGGAGGGCATCTCATCAGGAAGTGTAAATTGGTTGACCTGAAGGTGGTAGCACAAACCATTGTATCTTCATTGTGTGCCAAGGATGGCCTCGGAATGCAGGTGTGGTCTCATGGGTCCATGGGAAATTTTCCTCTTTAAGGATCATGGCTGCTCCCAATAGTTGGGTGACTTTTTCGGGGAAGGGAAAACTGAAGTTTTCCATCTTAGGGGTGCCCCAAAACAGGGATTCCAGAGTCGTACTCTGGATCTGGGCGCCTAGAAAATTGCACCAAGGGTTAGGATTTGGGCCTAGGGGCATACAAGTCCTTCAATGCGGGATACTGGAGGTGAAACTGAGAGCGTTTGCTTGAAAGCATGCTCAGTCTGAATGCCACAATGCCTGCTCGTGCCCATGGCCGCCCTCATGAGTGGGTGTGGAATCATTGGCTATTAAGCTGGCTCCGACTCTGATGGTTGGACACCCTTCGCAAAAACCAAGATTCCTGCCATGGGTAGAAAGAGTTCTCTATTGTGCTTCAGGTTCCCCCATTGGCAGGGATTCCAGCAAAGGTCTGGAGACAGATGCCTGAATATCAAGGATGTGTAGAGATGACGGACTTGGGCCATGGCTGCTCTCACGTGCTGGATATGGGCCCTGCCCTCTGGGTGGCTGACACTAATTCGGGGCTCAGGCTCTGTCAGACACAGCACTAGTGACCAGGGAAGCCTATTAAACGGGGTTCCCTCGAGGGCCGAGCAGATTGATCCTCATATCGAGTTTCTGTCAGACTCATCAGGCCCTTCTTCTTTCTATAGGGAAGGCAGAATGCTGCATTGTGGCTCCAGAATTCACTATCAAGAGGGCTTGGGGACCAGTAGGGTGAGGATGGAATTTTAAACCCAAGCTACGGTTAAACTCATAGTCAAGCGAAAGGCAGTTCAAGTGTGCAATGGCTGATTCAAATATCCAGCACTTGAGTAAGGGTGGATGTCACATGTTTGCTCATGCTGGAATTTGTGTCTATGATGACCGACAAATGGAGGCGTGGCATCAAGAGGCCATGGAGGATTTCCCACGCTGGGGCTGGTAAGATGCTCCAGACAGCAAGGTTTCCTTCTACCATACAGGGGCAGTCTGGTTTGTTTGCTCCAGCTTCCCCTATGTGGAAAGTTTCGGTAGCAGAGCACTCCCGCATGGATGCCTGGTAAGCACACCTCCATTGACCATTGCAGCCAATGGTGTTAGGATTTGGGCCTAGGGGCATACCAGGCCTGCAATGCGGGATACTTGAGGTGCAACTGAGGGCTTGATTTAAAGCATGCACAGGGTGAAGGTCAGAAAGCCGGTTTGTGCCCAGGGAGGCCATTAGGAGTGGGCGTGGTCTCATTGGCCAGGCAGTTCGTTCCCACTTTGAGGGTGAGAGACCCATCCTAACAGCCAGATCCCTGCCATGGGGAATGAGGAGTTCTCTATTGTTCTTCAATTTCCCCAATAGGCAGCAATTTTTGTTAAGGTCTGGGGACAGTTGCCTGAATACCAAGGATGGGTAGAAATGATGGACTTGGTCCATGGCAGGTCTCACTTGCGGGATATGGGGGCCGCTCTCTGTGGACAATACTAGGACAGTGCTCAGGCTCTGTCAGTCACAGCACTAGTGCCCAGGGCAGCCTATAATTCGGGGTTCCCTCAAGGGCTGAACAGATTGATTCTCATATGGGGTTTCTGGGCAGACTCATCAGGCACTTCTTTCTATGGACTGCAGAATGCGGGGTTGTGGCTCCAGAATTCCCTATCAAGAGGGCTTGTGGACCAGTAGGGTGAGGATGGAATTATAAACACAAACTGGTTTAATTCAGTGCCAAGGTGAAGGCAGTTCTAATTTGCAGCAACTGATTCGCGATATCCAGTACCTGAGTAGGTCAGATGTCAGATGTTTGCTCACACTGGAGTTTCTGTCTTTATGACTAAAAAATGGAGTGATGATGTCAAGAGACCATGGAGGAATTCCCACGCTGAGGCTTGTGAGATGCTCCAAACAGCAAGGTTTCATTCCACAGGACAGGTGGAATCTGGTTTGTTTGCCCCAGGGTCCCCCATGTTGAAAGTTTGGGTAACAGATTTCTCCTGCATGGTTGCCTGTAAAGCACACCTCCATTGACCATTGCAGCTGAGGAACAAAACGGGTTTGTTCTGGTGGGTCATGGGCGAAGTTCCAAGGCCTTGAGATGACATGGAATCTCTTGCAGATGGGCCACAGTGCTGGTTTGTTACAAGGGAGATCTTAAAACGTGCTGGTGGTGTGGAGGAGTCAAGATGGTGGAAAAGTAGCAGGCTGAGACTACCTCAGCTAGCAGGAGATCAGCTAGAGAGCTTATCTAAAGATTGCAAACACCTGCAAATCCATCAGCAGATCGAAGTGAAGAAGAACAGCAATTCTAGAAACTGAAAAACAACCACTTTCTGAAAGGTAGGACTGGCGGAGAAGTGAATCCAAAGCGACGGGAATATAGACCCCGGGGGGAGGGGCCGGCTCCCGGCAAGCGGCGGAGCAACGGAGCACAAAAACAGGACCTTTAAAAGTGTGTTCCGCTGAGGGACATCGCTCCGGAGGCTAAACCGGGGCGAAGCCCACGCGGGGTCGGCTTGACCTCAGGTCCCGCGGGGTCACAGAAGGATCGGGGGTGTCTGAGTGTCGCAGAGCTTGCGGATATTGGAACAGGAAAGCCGGCTGCAGAGACAGAGCCGACAGTAAGCTCGCAGCTCGGAGTTGCCTTGAACCGGTCGCAAGCTCAGTGAGCTCGGAGCGCGGCCGGAGGTTAGGCAGACGCGAGTTACTAGGAGCTGTTCGCTGAGGGCGCACTGGGGAGCGGGGCCCTGGGCTCTCGGCTCCTCCGGGCCGGAGACCAGGAGGCCGCATTTGTATTCCCGTCCTCTAGAACTCTACGGAAAGCGCTCAGGGAACAAAAGCTCCTGAAAGCAAAGCCGAGCAGATCACTCCGCCGGGCCCCTGGTAAGGGCGGTGTAATTCCGCCTGGGGCAAAGACACTTGAGAATCACTACAACAGGCCCCTCCCCCAGAGGATCAACAAGAAATCCAGGCAAGACCAAGTTCACCTACCAAGGAGTATAGTTTCAATACCAAGGAGAGCAGCAGAATTCCAGAGGAGGAGAAAACAAGCCACGGAACTCATGGCTTTCTGCCTGTGATTTTTTAGTCTTGCAGTTAATTTAATTTTTTTCTTTTTCATTTTTTTCCTCTTTTTCTGCTAAAATTTTTTATAACTTTTACCCATTTCTTTTTTAACGTTTTTTAACTAGATTATCTAATATATATATATTTTTTCTTTTTTCTACTTTTCTTTATTCATTTTCTTTTTTTTAAATTCTTTTTTTCTTTTTTTTCTTTCTTTCTTTTTAACCTCTTTTTATCCCCAAATCAGAAGAGAGCCTAATCTCTTCAATCTTTTTTTTTCTTAATTCTTTTTTAAATTCTTGATTGAATTTTTAATTCAATCTCTTTTTTAATTCTTTTTTTCTTTTTTTTCTTTCTTTCTTTTTGAACCTCTTTTTACCCCCAAATCAGAAGAGATCCCAATCAGAAGAGATTGGGAGATCCCAATCAGAAGAGATTGGGAGATCCCAATCAAAGGAGATCCCAATCAGAGGAGATCCCTCAGCCAATCGTGAGGGGGGAGAAATCCCCCCTCACGATTTGGGATCTCTTCTGATTTGGTTAAAGCCTTTTTTCCTGGGATTGTTGCCACACTTTTAGTATTTTAATTGTTCCTTCATATACTCTTAGCTGGACAAAATGACAAGGCTGAAAAATTCACAACAACAACAACAAAAAAGAACAAGAGGCTGTACCGAAGGCTAGGGACCTAATCAATACAGACATTGGTAATATGTCAGATCTAGAGTTCAAAATGACAATTCTCAAGGTTATAGCCGGGCTTGAAAAAGGCACGGAAGATATTAGAGAAACCCTCTCCAGAGATATAAAAGCCCTTTCTGGAGAAATAAAAGAACTAAAATCTAACCAAGTTGAAATCAAAAAAGCTATTAATGAAGTTCAATAAAAAATGGAGGCTCTCACTGCTAGG
This sequence comes from Neogale vison, assembly GCF_020171115.1. Classification (NCBI taxonomy): domain Eukaryota; kingdom Metazoa; phylum Chordata; class Mammalia; order Carnivora; family Mustelidae; genus Neogale; species Neogale vison. The sequence continues at coordinate 185,031,346 of NC_058093.1, read as the reverse complement.
ATAAATGAGGCAGAAGAAAGAATTAGCGATATAGAAGACCAAATGACAGAGAATAAAGAATCTGAGCAAAAGAGGGACAAACAGCTACTGGACCATGAGGGGAGAATTCGAGAGATAAGTGACACCATAAGACGAAACAACATTAGAATAATTGGGATTCCAGAAGAAGAAGAAAGAGAGAGGGGAGCAGAAGGTATACTGGAGAGAATTATTGGGGAGAATTTCCCCAATATGGCAAAGGGAACGAGCATCAAAATTCAGGAGGTTCAGAGAACGCCCCTCAAAATCCAAAAGAGTAGGCCCACACCCCGTCACCTAATAGTAAAATTTACAAGCCTTAGTGACAAAGAGCAAATCCTGAAAGCAGCCCGGGAAAAGAAGTCTGTAACATACAATGGTAAAAGTATTAGATTGGCAGCTGACTTATCCACAGAGACCTGGCAGGCCAGAAAGAGCTGGCATGATATTTTCAGAGCACTAAACGAGAAAAACATGCCGCCAAGAATACTATATCCAGTTAGGCTATCATTGAAAATAGAAGGAGAGATTAAAAGCTTCCAGGACAAACAAAAACTGAAATAATTTGCAAACACCAAACCAGCTCTACAGGAAATACTGAAAGGGGTCCTCTAAGCAAAGAGAGCCTACAAGTGGTAGATCAGAAAGGAACGGAGACAATATACAGGAACAGTCACCTTACAGGCAATAAAATGGCACTAAAATCATATCTCTCAATAGTTACCCTGAATGTTAATGGGCTAAATGCTCTAATCAAAAGACAAAGGGTATCAGAATGGATAAAAAAACAAAACCCATCTATATGTTGCCTCCAAGAAACTCATTTTAAACCCGAAGACACCTCCAGACTTAAAGTGATGGGGTGGAAAAGAATTTACCAGGCTAATGGACATCAGAAAAAAAGCAGGAGTGGCAATCCTTATATCAGATCAATTAGATTTTAAGCCAAAGACTATAATAAGAGATGAGGAAGGACACTATATCATACTCAAAGGGTCTGTCCAACAAGAAGATCTAACAATTTTAAATATCTATGCCCCCAACATGGGCGCAGCAAATTATATAAACCATTAATAACAAAATCAAAGAAACACATCAACAATAATACAATAATAGTAGGGGACTTTAACACTCCCCTCACTGAAATGGACAGATCATCCAAGCAAAAGATCAACAGGGAAATAAAGGCCTTAAATGATACACTGGATGAGATGGACATCACAGATATATTCAGAACATTTCATCCCAAAGCAACAGAATACACATTCTTCTCTAGTGCACATGGAACATTCTCCAGAATAGATCACATCCTCGGTCCTAAATCAGGACTCAACCAGTATCAAAAAATTGGGTTCATTCCCTGCATATTTTCAGACCACAATGCTCTGAAGCTAGAACTCAACCACAAGAGGAAGTTTGGAAAGAACACAAATACATGGAGACTAAACAGCATCCTTCTAAAGAATGAATGGGTCAACTGGGAAATTAAAGAAGAATTGAAAAAAATCATGGAAATAAATGATGATGAAAATACAACGGTTCAAAATCTGTGGGACAGAACAAAGGCAGGCCTGAGAGGAAAATATATAGCGGTACAAGCTTTTCTCAAGAAACAAGAAAGGTCTCAGGTACACAACCTAACCCTACACCTAAAGGAGCTGGAGAAAGAACAAGAAAGAAACCCTAAGCCCAGCAGGAGAAGAGAAATCATAAAGATCAGAGCATAAATCAATGAAATAGAAAACAAAAAACAATAGAACAAATCAACGAAACTAGGAGCTGGTTCTTTGAAAGAATTAATAAAATTGATAAACCCTTGGCCAGACTTATCAAAAAGAAAAGAGAAAAGACCCAAGGGAGGAGTCAAGATGGCGGAGAAGTAGCAGGCTGAGACTACCTCAGCTAGCAGGAGATCAGCTAGAGAGCTTATCTAAAGATTGCAAACACCTGCAAATCCATCGGCAGATCGAGGAGAAGAAGAACAGCAATTCTAGAAACAGAAAAACAACCACTTTCTGAAAGGTAGGACTGGCGGAGAAGTGAATCCAAAGCGACGGGAAGATAGACCCCGGGGGGAGGGGCCGGCTCCCGGCAAGCGGCGGAGCAACGGAGCACAAAATCAGGACTTTTGAGGGTCTGTTCCGCTGAGGGACATCGCTCCAGAGGCTAAACCGGGGCGAAGCCCACACGGGGTCGGCATGACCTCAGGTCCTGCGGGGTCACAGAAGGATCGGGGGTGTCCGAGTGTCGCAGAGCTTGCGGATATTGGAACGGGAAAGCCGGCTGCAGAGACAGAGCCGACAGTAAGCTCGCAGCTTGGAGTTGCCTTGAACCGGTCGCAAGCTCGGTGAGCTCGGAGCGCGGCCGGAGGTTGGGCAGACGCGAGTTACTGGGAGCTGTTCGCTGAGGGCGCACAGGGGAGCGGGGCCCCGGGCTCTCGGCTACTCCGGGCCGGAGACCAGGAGGCCGCCCTTTGTATTCCCGTCCTCCGGAACTCTACGGAAAGCGCTCAGGGAACAAAAGCTCCTGAAAGCAAAGCCGAGCAGATCACTCCGCCGGGCCCCTGGTAAGGGCGGTGTAATTCCGCCTGGGGCAAAGACACTTGAGAATCACTACACCAGGCCCCTCCCCCAGAAGATCAACAAGAAATCCAGGCAAGACCAAGTTCACCTACCAAGGAGTGCAGTTTCAATACCAAGGAGAGAGCAGCAGAATTCCAGAGGAGGAGAAAACAAACCACGGAACTCATGGCTTTCTGCCTGTGATTTTTCAGTCTTGCAGTTAATTTAATTTTTTTCTTTTTCATCTTTTTTCTCTTCTTCTGCTAAAATTTTTTATAACTTTTACCCTTTTCTCTTTTAACGTCTTTTAACTAGATTATCTAATATATATATATATATATTTTATACTTTTGTTTATTCATTTTCTTTCTTTTTTTTAATTCTTTTTTTTTCTTTCTTTCTCTTTGAACCTTTTTTTATCCCCAAATCAGAAGAGATCCTAATCTCTTCAATCTTTTTTTTTCTTAATTCTTTTTTAAATTCTTGATTGAATTTTTAATTCAATCTCTTTTTTTTAATTCTTTTTTTCTTTCTTTCTTTTTGAACCTCTTTTTATCCCCAAATCAGAAGAGATCCCAATCAGAAGAGATTGGGAGATCCCAATCAGAAGAGATTGGGAGATCCCAATCAAAGGAGATCCCAATCAGAGGAGATCCGTCACCCAATCGTCAGGGGGGAGAAATCCCCCCTCACGATTTGGGATCTCTTCTGATTTGGTTAAAGCATGTTTTCCTGGGATTGTTGCCACACTTTTAGTATTTTACTTGCTCCTTCATATACTCTTAGCTGGACAAAATGACAAGACGGAAAAATTCACAACAAAAAAAAGAACAAGAGGCAGTACTGAAGGCTAGGGACCTAATCAATACAGACATTGGTAATATGTCAGATCTAGAGTTCAAAACGACAATTCTCAAGGTTATAGCCGGGCTTGAAAAAGGCATGGAAGATATTAGAGAAACCCTCTCCAGAGATATAAAAGCCCTTTCTGGAGGGATAAAGGAACTGAAATCTAACCAAGTTGAAATCAAAAAAGCTATTAATGAAGTTCAATCAAAAATGGAGGCTCTCACTGCTAGGATAAATGAGGCAGAAAAAAGAATTAGCGATATAGAGGGCCGAATGACAGAGAATAAAGAAGCTGAGCAAAAGAGGGACAAACAGCTACTGGACCATGAGGGGAGAATTCGAGAGATAAGTGACACCATAAGACAAAACAACATTAGAATAATTGGGATTCCAGAAGAAGAAGAAAGAGAGAGGGGAGCAGAAGGTATACTGGAGAGAATTATTGGGGAGAATTTCCCCAATATGGCAAAGGGAACGAGTATCAAAATTCAGGAGGTTCAGAGAACACCCCTCAAAATCAATAAGAGTAGGCCCACACCCCGTCACCTAATAGTAAAATTTACAAGCCTTGGTGACAAGGAGAAAATCCTGAAAGCAGCCCGGGAAAGGAAGTCTGTAACATGCAATGGTGGGAGTATTGGATTGGCAGCTGACTTGTCCACAGAGACCTGGCAGGCCAGAAAGAGCTGGCATGACATTTTCAGAGCACTAAACGAGAAAAACATGCAGCCAAGAATACTATATCCAGCTAGGCTATCATTGAAAATAGAAGGAGAGATTAAAAGCTTCCAGGACAAACAAAGACTGAAAGAGTTTGCAAACACCAAACCTGCGCTACAGGAAATACTGAAACGGGTCCTCTAAGCAAAGAGAGAGCCTACAAGTGGTAGATCAGAAAGGAACAGAGACAATGTACAGTAACAGTCACCTTACAGGCAATACAATGGCACTAAAATCATATCTCTCAATAGTTACCCTGAATGTTAATGGGCTAAATGCCCCAATCAAAGACACAGGGTATCAGAATGGACAAAAAAACAAAACCCATCTATGTGTTGCCTCCAAGAAACTCATTTTAAACCCGAAGACACCTCCGGACTTGAAGTGAGGGGGTGGAAAGGAATTTACCATGCTGATGGACGTCGGAGGGAAGCAGGAGTGGCAATCCTTGTATCAGATCAATTGGATTTTAAGCCAAAGACTATAATAAGAGATGAGGAAGGACACTGTATCATACTCAAAGGGTCTGTCCAACAAGAAGATCTAACAATTTTAAATATCTATGCCCCCAACGTGGGCGCAGCCAACTATATAAACCAATTAATAACAGAATCAAAGAAACACATCAACAATAATACAATAATAGTAGGGGACTTTAACACTCCCCTCACTGAAATGGACAGATCATCCAAGCAAAAGATCAACAGGGAAATAAAGGCCTTAAATGATACACTGGATGAGATGGACATCACAGATATATTCAGAACATTTCATCCCAAAGCAACAGAATACACATTCTTTTCTTGTGCACATGGAACATTCTCCAGAATAGATCACATCCTCGGTCCTAAATCAGGACTCAACCGGTATCAAAAGATTGGGATCATTCCCTGCATATTTTCAGACCACAATGCTCTGAAGCTAGAACTCAACCACAAGAGGAAGTTTGGAAAGAACACAAATACATGGAGACTAAACAGCATCCTTCTAAAGAATGAATGGGTCAACCGGGAAATTAAAGAAGAATTGAAAAAAATCATGGAAACAAATGATAATGAAAATACAACGGTTCAAAATCTGTGGGACACAACAAAGGCAGTCCTGAGAGGAAAATATATAGCAGTACAAGCTTTTCTCAAGAAACAAGAAAGGTCTCAGGTACACAACATAACCCTACACCTAAAGGAGCTGGAGAAAGAACAAGAAAGAAACCCTAAGCCCAGCAGGAGAAGAGAAATCATAAAGATCAGAGCAGAAATCAATGAAATAGAAACCAAAAAAACAATAGAACAAATCAACCAAACTAGGAGCTGGTTCTTTGAAAGAATTAATAAAATTGATAAACCCTTGGCCAGACTTATCAAAAAGAAAAGAGAAAGGACCCAAATAAATAAAATCATGAATGAAAGAGGAGAGATCACAACTAACACCAAAGAAATACAAACTATTATAAGAACATACTATGAGCAACTCTACGCCAACAAATTTGACAATCTGGAAGAAATGGATGCATTCCTAGAAACATATAAACTACCAAAATTGAACCAGGAAGAAATAGAAAGCCTGAACAGACCCATAACCAGTAAGGAGATTGAAAGAGTCATTAAAAATCTCCAAACAAACAAAAGCCCAAGGCCAGATGGCTTCCCGGGGGAATTCTACCAAACATTTAAAGAGGAACTAATTCCTATTCTCCTGAAACTGTTCCAAAAAATAGAAATGGAAGGAAAACTCCCAAACTCATTTTATGAGGCCAGCATCACCTTGATCCCAAAACCAGACAAGGATCCCATCAAAAAAGAGAGCTATAGACCAATATCCTTGATGAACACAGATGCAAAAATTCTCACCAAAATACTAGCCAATAGGATTCAACAGTACATTAAAAGGATTATTCACCACGACCAAGTGGGATTTATCCCAGGGCTGCAACGTTCGTTCAACATCCGCAAATCAGTCAATGTGATACAACACATCAATAAAAGAAAGAACAAGAACCATATGATACTCTCAATAGATGCTGAAAAAGCATTTGACAAAGTACAGCATCCCTTCCTGATCAAAACCCTTCAAAGTGTAGGGATAGAGGGCACATACCTCAATATCATCAAAGCCATCTATGAAAAACCCACTGCAAATATCATTCTCAATGGAGAAAAACTGAAAGCTTTTCCACTAAGGTCAGGAACACGGCAGGGATGTCCATTATCACCACTGCTATTCAACATAGTACTAGAAGTCCTAGCCTCAGCAATCAGACAACAAAAGGAAATTAAAGGCATCCAAATCGGCAAAGAAGAAGTCAAATTATCACTCTTCGCGGATGATATGATACTCTATGTGGAAAACCCAAAAGACTCCACTCCAAAACTGCTAGAACTTGTACAGGAATTCAGTAAAGTGTCAGGATATAAGATCAATGCACAGAAATCAGTTGCATTTCTCTACACCAACAACAAGACAGAAGAAAGAGAAATTAAGGAGTCAATCCCATTTACAATTGCACCCCAAACCATAAGATACATAGGAATAAACCTAACCAGAGAATCTAAGAATCTATACTCAGAAAACTATAAAGTACTCATGAAAGAAATTGAGGAAGACACAAAGAAATGGAAAAATGTTCCATGCTCCTGGATTGGAAGAATAAATATTGTGAAAATGTCTATGCTACCTAAAGCAATCTACACATTTAATGCAATTCCTATCTAAGTACCATCCATCTTTTTCAAAGAAATGGAACAAATAATTTTAAAATTTATACGGAACCAGAAAATACCTCGAATAGCCAAAGGGATATTGAAAAACAAAGCCAAAGTTGGTGGCATCACAATTCCAGACATCAAGCTTTATTACAAAGCTGTCATCATCAAGACAGCATGGTACTGGCACAAAAACAAACACATAGACCAATGGAACAGAATAGAGAGCCCAGAAATAGACCCTGAACTCTATGGTCAACTAATCTTCGACAAAGCAGGAAAGAATGTCCAATGGAAAAAAGACAGCCTCTTCAATAAATGGTGTTGGGAAAATTGGACAGCCACGTGCAGAAAAATGAAATTGGACCATTTCCTTACACCATGCACAAAAATAGATTCAAAATGGGTTAAGGACCTCAATGTGAAAAAGGAATCCATCAAAATCCTTGAGGAGAACACAGGCAGCAACCTCTTCGACCTCAGCCGCAGCAACATCTTCCTAGGAACATCGCCAAAGGCAAGGGAAGCAAGGGCAAAAATGAACTTTTGGGATTTCATCAAAATCAAAAGCTTTTGCACAGCAAAGGAAACAGTTAACAAAACCAAAAGACAACTGACAGAATGGGAAAAGATATTTGCAAACGACATATCAGATAAAGGACTAGTGTCCAAAATCTATAAAGAACTTAACAAACTCAACACCCAAAGAACAAATAATCCAATCAAGAAATGGGCAGAGGACATGAACAGACGTTTCTGCAAAGAAGACATCCAGATGGCCAACAGACACATGAAAAAGTGCTCCATATCCCTCGGCATCAGGGAAATACAAATCAAAACCACAATGAGATATCACCTCACACCAGTCAGAATGGCTAAAATCAACAAGTCAGGAAATGACAGATACTGGCAAGGATGCGGAGAAAGGGAAACCCTCCTACACTGTTGGTGGGAATGCAATCTGGTGCAACCGCTCTGGAAAACAGCATGGAGGTTCCTCAAAATGTTGAAAATAGAACTGCCCTATGACCCAGCAATTGCACTACTGGGAATTTACCCTAAAGATACAAACGTAGTGATCCAAAGGGGCACTTGCACCCGAACGTTTATAGCAGCAATGTCCACAATAGCCAAACTATGGAAAGAACCTAGATGTCCATCAACAGATGAATGGATCAAGAAGATGTGGTATATATACACAATGGAATACTATGCAGCCATCAAAAGAAACGAAATCTTGCCATTTGTGACAACATGGATGGAACTAGAGCATATCATGCTTAGCGAAATAAGTCAAACGGAGAAAGACAACTATCATATGATCTCCCTGATATGAGGAAGTGGTGATGCAACATGGGGGCTTAAGTGGGTAGGAGAAGAATCCATGAAACAAGATGGGATAGGGAGGGAGACAAACCATAAGTGACTCTTAATCTCACGAAACAAACTGGGGGTTGCTGGGGGGAGGGGGGTTGGGAGAAGGGGGGTAGGGTTATGGAAATTGGGGAGGGTATGTGCTTTTGGGTAAATTGGAAGGGGAGATGAACCATGAGAGACTACGGACTCTGAAAAACAATCTGAGGGGTTTGAAGTGGCGGGGGTGTAGGAGGTTGGGGTACCAGGTGGTGGGTATTATAGAGGACACAGCTTGCATGGAGCACTGGGTGTGGTGAAAAAAATAATGAATACTGTTTTTCTGAAAATAAATAAATTGGAAAAAAAACAATGAATTCTGGAACACTGAAAAGAAATTAAAAAAAAAATAAAGGCTACCTGAGGGGGAAAGGAATATTAATTGAAGATTTTATTATGTGCATCTAGCTAAACAAAATCTTTCCACTTCTCAATACTGAACATGTGGTCAGTTTGTAAGGTTGTGCAGAATACAAAATCAAGTAAAGAAAACCAAGATGTTGCAATGAACTAGAACAATATAAGTAACAGAAAAGATTAAAAGAGACAGGCCATCAATGCCTTGAAGTGAGGCATCTCTGATATCTGTGTTACTCACACCCGTGCCCCGGCAGGGCTCCAAAGATGACCACAGAGAGCTATTGGAAGTATTTCAAAAGGCAAGTGGAAAGAACCAAGATGGCCTTCAATGGATGAATGGATAAGGAAGATGTCGTCCATATACACTATGGAGTATTATGCCTCCATCAGAAAGGATGAATACCCAACTTTTGTAGCAACATTGATTGGACTGGAAGAGATTATGCTGAGTGAAATAAGTCAAGCAGAGAGAGTCAATTATCATATGGTTTCACTTATTTGTGGAGCATAACAAATAGCATGGAGGACATGGGGAGTTAGAAAGGAGAAGGGAGTTGGGGGAAATTGGAAGGGGAGGTGAACCATGAGAGACTATGGACTCTGAAAAACAATCTGAGGGTTTTGAAGGAGCGGGGAGTGGGAAGTCGGGGTATCAGGTGGTGGGCATTATAGAGAGCACGGATTGCATGGAGCACTGGGTGTGGTGCAAAAATAATGAATACTGCTATGCTGAAAATAAAAAATAAATTTAAAAAAAGGCAAAAAAAAAAAAAAACCGTGCTGGTGGTTAAGGGGCCGTGCAGGATTCATCTATCTTGACTGTTTAACACAGGTCCAAGAGCTCGGTTTCTTTCTGGGGACAGGAGATGTTCTGTTTGTGGCTCAGTGACCACATGTTGTATCATTAGTTGGTATCCAGAGCAGGTCTCTGAGGACAGATACATTAAAACCTCATCTGTGGTTCCAATGTGGTCCTGGGGCATGTAAGTTTCAATCTTCTGACTCAGGACTTTTGACTTGGCTGTGTGGCTGGATGTAGGTGACCAGGGTGTTTTAGACTGCACATTTGCATCCAGAGCGGCTGCCAAAATTGGGGTAGGCCCAGGGGCAGGTTTCTCCTAATCTGGAAGGTTTGGACAACTGTGAAGGGCACAACTTCCTTAGGGATATCAGTCACAGTGTTGTGGTGCGGATCCAGAAAACCCATCCTGGAGGGCATGTGAGCCATTGTTTTGGGAGGGAAGTGTGCAAACACAATTTCAGGTTAGCGTTAGTGGCGAGGTGATCGCAGGCCCAATGCATAGACTGGAGGGCAGCTCGTCAGGATCTGTAAATAGGGTGTTTGGAAGGCGGTAGCACAGGGTTTTCTTTTGGGATTGTGTGTCCAGGATGGCCTCAGAATGCAGGTGTGCTCTCCTGGATCCAAGGGAGACTTTTCCTCTCTAAGGATCCTGGCAGCACCCAATAGTTTTGTGGCTTTCTCAAGGAAGGGAAGATTGCTGTTATTCATCTTAGGGGTACCCCAAAACAGGGATTCCAGAGTTGGACTCTGGGTCTTGGCACCTGGAAAATCCCACCAAGGTTTAGGATTTGGGACTAGTGGCGTACCAGGCCTGCAATGTGGTATCCTGGTGGTGCAACTGAGAGGGCTTGCTTGAAAGCATGCTCAGGTTGAGATTCACAATGCCTGTTTGTGCCCAGGGCGGCCCACAGGAGTGGGCATGGTCTCATTGGACTGGCTCCCACTCTGAGGTTTGGAAACCCATCCCAACAGCCATGATTCCTGCCCTGGGGAAGGAGGAGTTCTCTATTGTGCTTCAGGTTCCCCAATGGCAGGGATTCCAACAAAGTACTGGGGACAGGGGTCTGAATACCAAGGATGTGTAGAGATGACGGATTTGGGCCATGTCCGGTCTCACATGCTGGATATGGGGTACGCTTTCGGGGTGGCTGACACACAGTCAATGCTCAGGCTCTGTCAGCCACAGCACTAGGTGGCCAGGGCAGCCTATAAAGTCATGGTTCCCTCGAGGGCCAATCCGATTGATCCTCATGTGTGGTTTCTGGGCAGAATCACCAGGCACTTCTTTCTATAAGGAAGGCAGAATGTTGCATTGTGCCTTCAGAATTCCCTATCAAGTGGGCTTGGGGTCTAGTAGAGTGAGGATGGAATTGTAAACACAAGTTACGGTTCAATTCAGTGCCAAGCAGAAGGTGGTTCTTATATGCAGCGGCTGATTAGAGGTCTCCAAGCGCCAGAGTAAGGGAGGATTTCAGATGTTTGCTCACATTGGAGATGGTGTCTATAATGACAGACAAATGGAGGAGTGGCTTCAAGAGACAATGGAGGATTTCCCACGCTGAGGCTTGTGAGATGCTCCAAACAGCAAGGCTTCCTTCTACTGGACATCTGGAGTCTCGTTTGATTGCCCCAGTATTCCCCATGTGGGATGTTTGGGTAGCAGAGCTCTCCGGCATGGATGCCTGGAAAGTACACCTCCATTGACCCTTGAAGCTGAGGAACATGGCAGGTTCGTTCTGGTGGTTCTGGAGCGAAGTACCAAGGTCTTGAGTTGACATGGAATCTCTTGTAGATGGGTCATAATGCTGATTTGTTACCAGGGAGATCTTAGAATGTGCTGGGGTCTAAGGTCCTATGCAGTATTCCCCTACCTGAGGGTTTGGCACAGGTCGAAGAGTTCCTTCTAGGAACAGGAGGTATTCTGTTGTGTGGCTTAGAATCCACATATTGTATTATAAGTTGGTATTCCAGAACAGGCCCCTGAGGGAAGACGCCTGAAAACTTAATCTAGAGTTCCAAAGAGGTCCTAGGGGCATGTAAGTTTCAAACTTCTGACTCAGGACCATTTAATTGGCTCTATGCCTATTTTAGATGATCAGGGTGTTTCAGGCTGTGTATTTGTGTCCAGAGTGGCCTCCATTATTGGGGTGGGCTCAGGGTCCTTGCAGATTTCTCTTAATTTGGGTGTTTTGGGCACTTGTGTCGGCCATAGTTTCCTTGGGGATGGCAGACACAGTCCTATGGTGTGGCTCCCTAGTCCCCATTCTGGAGGGCATAAGAGCCAAGATTTGGGGAGTGAAGTCTGCAAACACAAATTCGGGATAGGGTTTATGGCGTGGTGATTGCAGGCCCAATGCCTAGACCAGAAGGGTAGCTCGTCAGGAACTGTATTTAGGTGATTGGGAGGTGTTAGAACAGGCTTTCCTATCTGTATTGTCTGTCAAGGATGGCCTCTGATTAGAGGTGTGGTCTCCTGGGTTCATTGGAGACTTTTCCTCTCTAAGGATCCAGGCGGCTCCCCTATGTTAGGTGACTTTTTCAGGGAAGGGAAGAGTGTTGTTTTCCATCTTAGCAGTGCCCCAAAACAGGGATTCCAGAGACGGACTCTGGGTCTGGGCGAGTGGTAAATCCTACCAAGTGTTAGGATTTGGGCCTAGGGGCTTACCAGGCCTGCAATGCAGGAATCTTCTTTTGCCTCTGAGAGGGTTTATTTAAACACAGGCTCAGGCTGAGGGTCACACTGCCTGTTTGTGCCAGGGCGGCTCTCAGGAGTGGGAGTGGTCTCATTGGCATGCAGCTGACTCCCACTTAGAAGGTTGGACACCCATCCAAACAGCCAGGTTTCCTACCATGGGGAAGGAGGAGTTTTCTATATGCTTCAGGTTCGTCCAGTGGCAGGGATTCCAACAAAATTCTGGGGACGGGTGCCTGAGTACCAAGGATGGGTAGCGATGTCAGAATTTGGCCATGGCCATTCTCACATGCTGGATATGGGGCCCGCTCTCTGGGTGGCTGACACTAGTTCGGGGCTCAGGGTGTCATACACATCACTAGTGGCCAGGACAACCTTTAAATAGGGGTTCCCTTGAGGGTCGAGTAGATTGATCCTCATGTGGGGTTTCTGGACAGACTCACTAGGCACTTTTTCTTTCTATGGGGAAGGCGGAATGCTGCGTTGTGGCTCCAGAATTCCCTATCAAGAGGCCTTGATGAGCAGTAGGTGAGGATAGAATTGTAAACACAAGCTATGGTTCAATTAAGTGCCAAGCGGAAGGCAGTTCCAATGTGCAGCGGCTTATTCTAGATATCCAGCACCTGAGTAAGAGCAGATGTCAGATGGTCGCTTACACTAGAATTTGTGTCTATGATGACTGACAAATGGAGGGGTGGCGTCAAGAGGTCATGAGGATTTCCCACGCTGAGGCTTGTGAGATTCTCCAAACAGCAAGGTTTTCTTGTACTGGACAGGTAGAGTCTGGTTTGTTTGCTCCAGATTCCCCCATGTGGAAAGTTTGGGGAGCAAAATTCTCTGGTGTGGATGCCTAGAAAGCACACCTCCACTGACTATGGCAGCTGAGGAACATGGCAGGCTCATTCTGGTGGCTCTGGGATGAGGTACCAAAACCTTGAGTTGACATGGAATCTCTTGCAGATGGGCCACAATGCAGATTTGTTTCCTGGGAGATCTTACAATGTGCAGGTTGCTAAGGTGCCATGCAGGATTCTCCTACCATGAGCATTTGGCACAGGTCGAAGAGCATGGTTTCCTTCTGGAGACAGGAGATGTTCTGTTGTGTGGCTCAGGGACCACATGTCGTAACATAAGTTTATGGAATTCCAGAACAGGCTTCTGAGGACAGATGCCTGAAAACCTAATCTAGGGTTCAAATGAGGTCAGTGGGGGGATGTCAGGTTTAATCTTATGACTCAAGACCATTGCCTTGGCCTTCTGCCTGGATGTAGGTGATCAAGCTGTTTCAGACCACACATTTGTGTCCAGAGTGGCTGCCCATACTGGTGTGGGCTTTGGGGTCTTACGGGTTTCTCCTAATCTGGAAGGTTGGGGCAAATATGATGGGCACAGTTTTCTTGGGGATGGCAGTCACAGTCCTGTGGTGTGGCTCCAGAGAGCCCATTCTGGAGGACATGTGAGCCATGGTTTTGGGAGAGAAGTCTTCAAACAGAAATTTGGGGTAGAGTTAGTGACATGGTGATAGCAGGCCCAATGGGCAGACCTGGAGGGCAACTCGTCAGGAACTGTAATTAGAGTGACTGGAAGGCGTTAGCACAGGATTTTCTATCTGGATTGTGTGTCAAGGAAGGGCTCGGATTAGACATGTGGTATCCTGGGTCCATGGGAGACTTTTCCTCTCTAAGGACCCTGGCGGCTCCCCATAGTTAGGTGGCTTTTTTGGGAAGGGAAAACTGCTGTTTTCCATATTAGGTGTGCCCCCAAACAAGGATTCCAGAGACGGCTTCTGGTTGTGGGTGCTAGGAAAATCCCACCAAGGGTGAGGGTTTGGGACTAGTGGCGTACCGGGCCTGCAATGAAGGACCCTGGTGATGCCACTGATAAAGGTTATTTGAAAGCATGCTCAGGCTAAGGGTCACAATGCTTCTTTGTGCCCAAGGTGGCCCTCAGGAGTGGGTGTAGTCTCATTGGTCATACAGCTGGCTCCCACTATAAGGGCTGGACACACATCCCAGCAGCAAGGTTTCCTGCCATGAGAAGGAGGACTTCTCTATTTTGCCTCAGGTTCCCCGATTGGCAGGGATTCCATCAAAGGTCTGTGGACCGGTTCCTGAATACCAAAGGTAGGTAGAGAGGAGGCACTTGGGTCATGGTCGGTCTCTCATGCTAGATATGTGTCCCTCTCTCTGGGTGGCTGACATTAGGTCAGGGCTCAGGCTCTGTCAGATAGTACTATTGGCCAGGGCAGTCTATAATTGGGGTTCCCTTGAGAGTCGAGCACATAGATTCTAATGTGGGGTTACTGGAAAGACTAACCAGACACTTCTTCTTTCTATGGGGAAGGTAGAATGCTGTGTTGTGGCTCCAGATTTCCCAGAATTGAGGACCAGTAGGGTGAAGATGAAATTATAAACAGAAGTTACGGTTCAGTTCAGTGTCAAGCCAAAGGCAGTTCCAATGTGCAGCAGCTGGTTCGAGATATCCAGCACCTGAGTAAGGGCAGATGGCCAATGTTTGCTCACACTGGAGTTTGTGTCTATGATGACCGATGAATGGAGGGGTGGCGTCAAGAGGCCATGGAGCATTTCCCAGGCTGAGGCTTGTGAGATGCTCCAAACAAAAAGGTTTCCTTCTTCTAGACAGTTGGAGTCTGGTTTGTTTGCTCCAGGGTCCACCATGTGGAAAATATGGGTAGCAGAGCTCTCCCGCATGGATTCCTGGAAAGCATGCTTCCATTGACCATTGCAACTGAGGAACATGGCAGGTTCGTTCTGATGGGTCTGGGTCGAAGTACCAAGGTTATGAGTTGACATGGAATCTCTTGCAGATGGGCCACAGTGCTGGTTTGTTACCAGGGAGATCTTAGAATGTACCTGTGGTTAAGCTCCAGAGCAGGAATCTCCTACACTCAAGGTTAGGGACAGGACGAAGAGCACAGTTTCTTTCTGGAGACAGGAGATGTTCTGTTCTGTGGCTAAAGGACCACATGTTGTATCATAAATTGGTGTTCCAGAACAGGCCCCTGAGGACAGATGCCTGAAAACCTAATCTAGGATTCCAGTGAAGTCCTAGGGGCATGTCAGGTTCAATCTTCTGACTCAGGACCATTGACTTGAGTGTCTACCTGGATGTAGGTAATCAGGGTGTTTCAGGCTACCCATTTGCATCCAGAGTGGCCGTCAATATTGGGCTGGGCTCAGGGGATTTGCAGTTTTTTCCTAATCTGGAAGGTTTGGGCAACTATGACGGGCACACTTTCCTTGGGGCTGGCAGGCACAGTCCTGTGCTGTGGCTCCAAAAACCCCATCCTGGAGAGCATGAGAATCATGGTTTTTGTAGAGAAGTCAGAAAACACAAATTCAGGTCAGGGTTAGTGGCGAGGTGATCACAGGCCCAAGGCGTATACCAGAGGGCAGCTCTTCAGGAACTGTAATTAGGGTGACTAGAAGGCAGTATCACAGGCTTTTGTATCTGGCTTTTGTGTCCAGAATGGCCTAGGATTAGAGGTGTGGTCTCCTGGGTCCATTGGATGCTTTTTCTCTCTAAGGATCCTGGTGGCTCTCCATATTTTGGTGGCTATTTCATGGAAGGAAAGAGTGCTGTTTTCCATCTTAGGGGTGCCCCAAAACATGGATTGTGAGACGGCTTCCGTTTTGGGGCACCTGGAAAATCCCACAAAGGGTTAGGATTTGGGCCTAGGGGCATACCAGGCATGTAATGCAGGATCCTGGTGGAGCCACTGAGAGGGCTTGTTTGAAGGCATGCTCAAGCTGAGGGTCAAAATGCCTTGTTTGTTCCCAGGGCGGCCCTCAGGAGTGGGCGTGGTCTTATGGATCATGCAGCTGACTCCCACTTTCAGGATTGGACACCCATCCCAACAAACAGCCAGGTTTTCTGTCATGTGGAAGGAGGAGTTCTCTATTGTGCTTCAGTTTCCCTCATAGGCAGGGATTTTTGCAAAGATCTGGGGAAAGGTGCCAGAATACCAAGGATGGGTAGATAAATGGACTTGGGCCATGACCAACCTCACATGCTGGATATGGGGCCTGTCTCTGGGTGGCTGACACATGGCCAGGGCTCAGGGTCTGTCAGACACAGCACTAGTGGCCAGGGAAACCTATAAATTGGGGTTCTCTAGAGGGCCGAGCAAATAGATCCTCATGTGGGGTTTCGGGCAGACACTCCAGGCACTTCTTCTTTCTATGGGCAAGGCAGAATGCTGCGTTGTGACTCCAAAATTCCCTATCAAGAGGTCTTGAGGATCAGTAGGGTGAGGATGAAATGGTTATCAAAACCTTCGGCTCACTTCATTGCCAAGTGGAAGGCAGTTCCATAGTGCAGCAGCTGATTCGAGATATCCAGCACCTGAGTAAGGGCGGATGCCCAATGTTTGCTCACACTGGAGTTTGTATCTATGATGACCGACAAATGGAGGGGTGGCATCAAGAGGCCATGGAGGATTTCCCACGCTGAGGCTTTTGAGATGCTCTAAACAGCAATGGCTCCTTCTTCTGGGCAAGTGGAATCTGTTTTGTTTGCTCCAGTGTCCCCCATGTGGAAAGTTTGGGTAGCAGAGCTCTCCAGCATTGATGCCCTGAAAGCACACCTCCATTGACCATTGCAGCTATGGAACAAGGCAGGTTCGTTCTGGTGGCTCTGGGACGAAGTACCAAGACCTTGAGTTGACATGGAATTTCTTGCAGATGGGTAATAATGCTGTTTTTCTGTTTTTTTTTTGTTGTTTTGTTTTGTTTGTGTTTTTTTTTTTGTTTGTTTGTTTGTTTTTTACCAGGGAGATCTTAGAATGTGCTGGTGGCTAAGGTTCCCTGTAGGATTCTTCTACCCTGAGGGTTTAGCACAGGTCAAAATGCACAGTAACCTTCTGGGGACAGGAGATGTTCTGTTGTGTGACTCAGGTACCACATGTTGCATCATAAGTTGGTATTCCATAACAAGCTCCTGATGACAGATGTCTGAAAACCTAATCTGGGGTTCCAATGTTTTACTAGTGGCATGTCAAATTCAATGTCTCAGGACCATTGACTTGTTTTCTGCCTGGATGTAGGTGATCAGGTTGTCAAGACTGTGCATTTTCTTCGAGTGGCCATCAATATTGTGGGCTCAGGGGCCTTGTAGGATTTTCCTAATCTGGAAGGTTTGGGCAACTATGATGGGACAGTTTCCTTGGGGATGGCAGGCATCATCCTGTCGTGTGGTTCCAAAGACCCCATCCTGGAGGCCATGTGATCCATTGTTGTGGGAGAGAAGTCTGTAAACACAAATTAGGTTTAGGGTTAGTGGCAAGGTGATCGCAGGCCCAATGCATGGACCTGGAGGCCAGCTCGTCAGGAACTGTAATTAGGGTGACGGGAAGCCGGTAGCACAGGCTTTTCTAACTGGATGGTGTGTCCAGGATATCCTCAGAATGCAGGTGTGGTCTCATGTGTCCATGGGAGAATTTTCCTCTCTAAGGATCCTGGTGGCTCTACTTACTTTGCTGGCTTTTTTTGGGGAAGGGAAGAGTGCTGTTTTCCATCTAAGGGTGCCCCAAAACAGGGATTCCAGAGATGGGCTCTGAGTCTGGGCAACTCGAAAATATCAACAAGGGATATGATTTGGGCCTAGTGGAGTACCAGACCTGCAATGCGGGATCCTGGTTGTGCAACAGAGAGGGCTTGTTTGAACACATGCTCAGGCTGAGGGCCACAATGCCTGATTGTGCCCAGGGTGGTTCTCAGGTGTAGGTGTGTTCTCATTGGCCATAAAGCTGCCTCCCACTTAGAGGGTTGGACACCCATCCCAACAGCCAGGTTTCCTGCCGTGGAGAAGGAGGAGTTCTCTATTGTACTTCAGGTTCCCCATTGGAAGGGATTCCAGCAGAGGTCTGGGGACTTGTGCCTGAATACCAAATTTGGGTAGAGATGACGGGGCTGGACCTTGGCCGGTCTCACACGCTGCTTTCTGGGTGGCTGACACATGGTTGGGGATCAGGCTCTGTCAGACACAACACTATTGGCCAAGGCAGCCTCTAAATTGGGGTTCCCTCGAGGGCCGAGCAGATTGTTCTTCATGTGCGTTTTCTGGGCAGACTCATCAGGCACTTCTTCTTTCTTTAGGGAAGGCAGAATGTTGCGTTGTAGCTCCAGAATTCCCTATGAGGCGGGCTTAGGGAAGGTGAAGATGGAATTGTAAACACAAGCTACAGTTCAATTCAGTGCCATGCAAAAGGCAGTTGCAATGTGCAGCGACTGATTCAAGATATCCAGCACTTGAGTAAAGGCGGTTTTCAGATGTTCGCTCACACTGGAGTTTGTATCTATGATGACGACCAAATGCAAGGGTGGCGTCAAGAGGCCATGGATTATTTCCCACGCTGAGGCTTGTGAGATGCTGCAAACAGCAAGGATTCCATCTACTGGACAGGTGGAGTCTGGTTTGTTTGCTCCAGCGTCCCCCATGTGGATTGTTTGGGCAGCAGAGGTCTCCGGCATGGATGCCTGGAATGCAAACCTCCATTGACCCTTGCAGTTAAAGAACATGGTAGGTTCGTTCTGGTTTCTCTGGGGTGAAGTACCAAGGCCTTGAGTTGACATGGAATCTCCTACAGATGGACCACAGTGCTGGTTCGTTACCAGGGAGATCTTAGAATGTACTGGTGGCTAAGGTGCCGTGCAGGATTCTCCTACTATGAGCGTTTGGCACAGGTCGAAGAGACCGGTTTCCTTCTGGGGACAGGAGATGTTCTGTTGAGTGGTTCAATGACCACATGTTGTAACATAAGTTTACGGTATTCCAGAACAGGCCTCAGAGGACAGAAGCCTGAAAACCTAAACTAGGGTTCCAATGAGGTTCTTGGGGCATGTCAGTTTCGATCTTCTGACTCAGGACCTTTGACTTGGAGTTCTTCCTGGATGTAGGTGATCAGGTTGTTTCAGACGGCACATTTGTGTCCATAGCAGCCTTCAATAGGGGTTGGGCTCAGGGGATTTGAAGTTTCCTTCTAATCTGGAGGGTTTGGTCAACTGTTAGGGACACAGTTCCTTGGGGATGCCAGGCCTATTTCTGTGGTTTGACTCCAGAGACCCCATCCTGGAGGGAATGTGAGCCATGGTTTTGGAAGAGAAGTCTGCAAACACAAACTCAAATTAGGGCTAGTGGCTAGGTGATCACAGGCCCAATGCTTAAACCTGGAGGGTAACTCGTCAGGAACTGTAAATCAGGTGACTCAAAGGCAGTAGCACAGACTTTTGTATCTCAATTGTGTGTCCAAAATGGCCTCTGAATGCAGGTATGGTCTCATGGTTCCCTGGAGATTTTTCGTCTCTAAGGATCCTGGCTGCTCCCCATAGTTTGGTTCATTTTTCGGGGAAGGGAAGAGTGCCCTTTTCCATCTTAGGGGTGCACCAAAACAGGGATTCCAGAGTCGGGCTCTGGATCTGGGCACCTGGAAGTCCCACCAAGGGTTAGGATTTGGGCCTAGGGGTGTACCAGGTCTTCAATGTGGGTACTGGGGTGCAACTGAGAGCGTTTGTTTGAAAGCCTGCTCAGGTGGAGGGTCACAATGCCTGCTTGTGCCCAGGGAAGCTGTAAGGAGTGGGTGTGGTCTCATTGGCCATGCTGCTGGCTCCCAATCTGAAGGTTGAACACCCATCCCAACTTCCAGGAATCCTGCCATGGGGAAGGTGGAGTTCTCTATTGTGCTTCAGGTTTCCCCATTTGTAGGGTTTCCAGGAAAGGTCTGGGGACAGATGCCTGAATATCAATATCTGTTAGAAATGACGGCCCTGGTCCATGGCCGGTCTCACATGCTGGATATGGGCCCCGCCCTCTGGTAGGCTGACACGAGGATGCGGCTCAGGCTCTGTCAGGCACAGCACTAGTGGCCAGGGCAGCCTATAAATCGGGGTTTTCTCGACGGCCGAGCAGATTGATCCTCATGTGGAGTTTCTGGGCAGACTCATCAGGCCCTTCTTTCTAATAGGAAGACAGAATGCTGCGTTGTGGTTCCAGAATTCCCTTGTGGACCAGTAGGTTGAGAAGGGTATTATAAACCCAGGCTATGGTTAAATTGAGTGCCAAGCAAAAGGCATTTCCAGTGTGATGTGGCTGATTCAAATATCCAGACCCTGAGTAAGGGCAGATGTCAGATGTTTGCTGATGCTGGGGTTTGTTTCTATGATGATCGACAAATGGAGGGGTGGCTTCTAGAAGCCATGGAGGATTTCCCATGCTGGGGCATGTGAAATGCTCCAAACAGCAAGGTTCCCTTCTACCAGACAGGCGCAGTCTGATGGTTTGCTCCAGGTTCCCCCATGTGGAAAATTTGGGTAACAGAGCACTCCCACATGGAAGCCTGGAAAGCACACCTCCACTGATCATTGCAGCTGAGGAACATGGCAGGTTCGTTCTGGTGGCTCTGGGGCAATGTACCAAGGTCATGAGTTGACATGGAGTCACATGAAGATGGGTCACAATGCTGGTTTGTTACCAAGGAGATCTTAGAATATCATGGTGGCTAAGGGGCCATGCAGGATTCATCTCTCCTGTTTGACACAGGTCCAAGAGCACGGCTTCCATCTGTTTACAGGATATGTTCAGTTTGGGGCTCAGGGACCACATGTTGTATCACAAGTTGGTATTCCAGAATTGGACTCTGAGGACCGATGCCTGAAAACCTATTCTAGCATTCTAATGAGGTCCTAGGGGCATGTCAATTTTCTTACTCTGGACCATTGACTTTGTTGTCTGCCAGGATGGAGGTGATCAGGGTATTTCAGAATAGACCTTTACATCCAGAGCAGCCTCCAATATTGGGGTGAGCTCAGGGGCCTTGCAGGTTTCTCCCAATCTGGAGGGGTTGGGAAAATGTGACGGGCACATTTTCCATGGGGATGGAAGGCACAGTCCTGTGGTGTGACTCCAGATATCCCATCCTGGAGGAAATGTGAGCCATGGTTTTAGGAGAGAAGTCTGCAAACATAAACTCGGGTTAGGGTTAGTGGCGAGGTGATCACAGGCCCAATGCATAGACCTGGAGGGCATCTCATCAGGAACTGTAGATCTGGTGACTCGAACTGTAAATCAGGTGGTAGCACAGGCTTTTTTATCTGGATTGTGTGTCCAGGATGGCCTCACAAAGCAGGTGTGGTCTCATGGGTCCATGGGAGATTTTTCATAAGGATCCTGGAGGCTCCCAATAGTATGTTGGCTTTCGCAGAGAAGGGTAGAGTGTTGTTTTCCATCTTAGGGGTGCCCCAAAACAGGGATTCCAGAGATGGGCTCTGGGTCTCGGCACCTGGAAAATCCCTCCAAGGGTTAGGATTTGTGCTGGGGGTATACCAGTTGTGCAATGCAGGATCCTGGAGGTGCAACTGAAAGTGCTTGTTTGAAAGCATGCTCAGGCTGAAGGTCACAATGCCTGCTTGTGCCCAGGGAGGCTCAGAGGAGTGGGTGTGGTCTCTTTGGCCATGGAGCTGGCTCCCACTCTGAGGGTTGCACAGCCATCCCAACAGCAAGGATTCCTGCCATGTAGAATGAGCCGTTCCTATTGTGCTTCAGTATCCCACATTGGCAGGGGTTCCAGAAAAGGTCTGGGGAAAGATGCCTGAATACCAAGGATGGTTAGAGATGATGGCCTGTGCCAGGCCGGTCTCACATGCTGGATATGGGTCCCGCTCTCTGGGTGACTGACACGAGGTCAGGGCTCAGGCTCAGCCAGACACAGCACTAGTGGCCAGGGCCGCCTATAAATTGTGGTTCCCTCGAGGGCCAAGCAGATCGATCCTCATTTGTATTTTCTGGGCAGACTCACCAGGCCCATCTTCTCTTTATGGGGAAGGCAGAATGCTGTGTTTTGGCTCCAGAATTCCCTACCAAGCGGGCTTGTGGACTAATAGGTTGAGGATGGAATTGTGAATCCAAGTTACGGTTAAATTCAGTGCCAAGTGAAAGGCTGTTCCAGTGTGCAGTGGCTGATTCCAGATATCCAGCACCTGAGTAAGGATGAATGTCAGAAGTTTGCTCACTCTGGAGTTTGTGTCTATGACCAACAAATGAAGGGGTGGCTTCAAGAAGCCATGGAAGATTTCCAAAGCTGGGACTTGTGAGATGCTCCAAACTGCAAGGTTTCTTTCAACCAGATGGGAAGTGTGTTTTGTTTGCTCCAGAGTTTCCCATGTGGAAATTTTTGGTAGCAGAGCACTCCCTCATGGATGCCTGTAAAGCAAACCTCCATTGACTATTGCAGATGAGGAACATGGCAGGTTCATTCTGGTGGCTCTGGGGCAAAGTATCAGGCCTTGAGTTGACATGGAGTCTCATGATGATGGGTCACAATTATGGTTTGTTACCAGCAAGATCTTAGTATGTGCTGGTGTCTAAAGGGCCATGAAGGATTCATCTACCCTGAGGGTTTGACACTGGTCCAAGAGCACGACTTCCATCTGGGGACAGGAGATGGTCTGTTGTGTGGCTCAGGGAACACATGTTGTATCATAAGTTGGTATTCCAGAAGAGGCCTCTGAGGAAAGATGCCTGAAAACCTAAACTAGGGTTCCAATGAAGTCCTAGTGGAATGTCAGGTTCAATCTTCTGACTCAGGACCATTGACCTGGGTGTCTGCCTTGATGGAGGTGATCTCGGTGTTTCAGACAGTGCATTTGGGAACAGAGCAGCCTCCAATATTGGGGTGGGATCAGGGGCCTTGCAGCTTTCTCCTAATCTGGAGGGTTTGGGCAACTGTGACGGGCACAATTTCTTTGTGTATGGAAGGCCCAGTCCTGTGGTGTGGCTCCAGAGACCCCATCCTGGAGGGCATGTGAGCCATGGTTTTGGGAGAGAATTCTGCAAACACAAACTCGGGTTAGGGTTAGTGGTGAGGTGATCGCAGGCCCAATGCAGAGACCTGGATGGCAGTTCATCAGGAACTGTGAATTGGGACACTCAAAGGAGGTAGCACAGGCTTTATCTGGATTGTGTGTTCAGGATTGGCTAGGAAGGCAGGTGCTGGCTCATGGGTCCATGGGAGATTTTTCCTTTCTAAGGATTCTGACGGCTTCCCATAGTTTGGTGGCTTTCTTGGGGAAGGAAAGAGTGTTGTTTTCCATATTAAGGGTGCCATAGACAGGAATTACAGAGATAGGCTCTGGGTCTGTGCACCTGGAAAATACCACCAAGTGATAGGATTGGGGGCTAGAGGCATACCAGGCCTGCAAAGTAGGATCGTGCAGGTGCAACTGAGAGGGCTTGTTTGAAAGCATGCTCAGGATGAGGGCCACAATGCCTGTTTGTGCCGAGGGCAGTCCTCATGAGTGTGCTTGTTTTCATTGCCCATGCACTTGCATCCCACTCTGAGGGTTGGACACCCATCCCAACAGCCAGGATTCCTGCCATGGGGAAGGAGGTGTTCTCTACTGTGCCTCAGGTTCCCAGATTGGCAGGGATTTCAGCAAAGTTCTAGGGACATTTGCCTGAATACCAAGCATGGGTAGAAATGATGGACCTGGGCTTGGCCATTCTCACATGCTGGATATGGGCCCAGCTCCCTGGTGGCTGACACTAGGTCGAGGCTCAGGGTCTGTCAGACACAGATATTGTGTCCAGGGCAGCCCATAAATCGGGGCTCCCTCGAGGGCTGAAAAGGTTGATCCTCATGTGCAGTTTCAGGGCAGAGTAACCAAGCCCTTCTTCTTTCTCTGGGGAAGGCAGAAATCTGCATTGTGGCTCCGAAGTTCACTATCAGAGGGTTGGGGGACCAGTAGGGTGAGGATGGAATTAAAAAACAAAGCTACAGTTAAATTCAAGCCAAGCGAAAGGCAGTTCTAGTGTGTAGCAGCCTATTCGAATGTCCAGCACCTGAGTAAGGGCAGATGTCAGATGTTTGCTCACGCTGGAGTTTGTGTCTATGATGACCCACAAATGGAAGGGCGACATCAAGAGGCCTTGGAGGATTTCCCAAGCTGGGGCTTGTGAGATGCTCCAAACAGCAAGGTTTCCCTCTACTGGATGGGGCAGTCTGGTTTATTTGCTGCAGCGTCCCCCATGTGGAAACTCTGGTTAGCAAAGCACTGCCCCATGGATGCCTGAAAAGCACACCTCCATTTACCATTGCAACAGAAGAACATGGTAGGTTCGTTTTACTGGCTCTGGAGCGAAGTACCAAGGCCTTGAGTTGACATGGAGTCTCATGTAGATGGGTCACAAGGCTGGTTTGTTACCAGGGAGATCTTAGAATGTGCTGTTGGCTAAGGGGCTGTGCAGGATTCATCTACCCTGAGGGTTGGACACAGGTCCACGAGCACGGTTGCATTACTGGGACAGGAGATGTTCTGTTGTGGGGATTAGGGACCACATATTGTATCATAGGTTGGTATTCCAGAACAGGCCTCTGAGGACAGAGCCTCTGAGGATTAGCCTGAAAACCTAATCTAGGGTTCCAATGAAGTCCTAGGGGCTTGTCAGTTTAAATATTCTGACTCAGGCCCATTGACTTGGGTGTCTGCCTGCATGGAGGTGATCAGGGTGTTTTTTAGACTGCACATTTGTTTTTTTGTTTGTTTGTTTGTTTGTTTGTTTTAAGATTTTATTTATTTATTTGACAGAGAGAGATCACAGTAGACAGAGAGGCAGGCAGAGAGAGAGGGAAGCAGGCTCCCTGCTGAGCAGAGAGCCCGATGCAGGACTCGATACCAGGACCCCGAGATCATGACCTGAGCCGAAGGCAGCAGCTTAACCCACTGAGCCACCCAGGCATCCCCAGACCGCACATTTGTGTCCAGAGCAGCTTCCATTATTGCAGTGGGCTCAGGGGCCTTGCAGGTTTCTCCTAATCTGGAGGGTTTGGGCAACTGTGACGGGCACAATTTCTTAGAGGGTGGCAGGACCACTACTGTGTTGCAGTTCCCGAGACCTCATTCTGGAGGGTATGTGAGCCATGGTTTTGGGAGAGAAGTCTGCAAACACAAGCTCCGTTATGGATAGTGGCGAGGTGATCACAGGCCTAATGCATAGTCCTGGAATGCAGCTCCTCACAGTCTGTAAATTGGGTGACTCTAACGCAGTAGCAGAGTCTCTTGTATCTAGATTATGTGTAGGATGGGCTCGGAATGCATGTGTGGTCTCATGGATCCAGGGGAGATTTTTCCTCTCTAAGGATCCTGGTTGCTCCCCATGGTTTGGTGTCTTTCTTGGGGAAGGGAAGACTGCTGTTTTCCATCTTAGGGGTGTCCCAAAAAAGGGATTCTAGAGGCGGACTCTGGGTCTCTGCGCCTGGAAAATCCCGCCAAGGGTTAGGATTTAGGCCTAGGTGTGAACCAGGCCTGCAATGCGGGATCCCGGGTGCAACAGAGAGGGCTTGTTTGAAAGCATGCTCAGGCTGAGGGCCACAATGCCTGTTTGTGCCCAGGGCAGTCCTCATGAGCGTGCCTGTTTTCATTGCCCATGCACCTGCATCCCACTCTAGGGTTGGACACCCATCCCAAAGCCAGGATTCCTGCCATGGTGAAGGAGGAGTTCTCTACTGTGCTTCAGGATCCCCCATTGGAAGAGATTCCAGCAAAGGTTCTGGGGACAGATGCCTGAATACCAAGGATGGGTAGACGTGACGGACCTGGGCAATGGCCGCTCTCACATGGTGAATATGGGCCCCAGTCTCTGGGTGGCTGTCATGAGGCCAGAGTTCAGGATCTGTCATACAGAGCACTAGTGGCCAGGCAGCCTATAAATCCTGGTTTCCTCAAGTGAAGAGCAGATTGATCCTCATGTGGAGTTTCTGGTCATACTCACCAGGCCCTTCTTCTTTCTATGGGGAAAGCAGAATGCTGCATTGTGGCTGCAGAATTCCCTATCATGAGGGCTTGTGGAAGAGTAGTGTCAGGATGGAATTGTAAACCCAAGCTACGGTTCAATTCAATGCCAAGCAGAAGGCAGTTCCAGTGTGCAGCGTCTGATTCCAGATATCCAGCCCCTGAGTAAGGATGGAGGACTGATGTTTGCTCATGCTGGAGTTTGTTTCTATGTTGACTGACAAATGGAGGGGTGACGTCAAAAGACCATGGAGGATTTCCCATGCTGGGGCTTGTGAGATGCTACAAAAAGCAAGGTTTCCTTGTACTGGACAGGGGTAGTCTGGTTTGCTTGCTACAGGATCCCCATGAAAAATGTTTCGGTAGCAGAGCACTCCAGCATAGATGCCTTGAATTCACACCTCCATTGACCATTGCAGCTGAGGAACACGGGATTTTCATTCTGGTGGCTCTGTGGCGAAGTACCAAGGCCTTGAGTTGACATGGAGTCTCATGAAGATGGGTCACAATGCTGGTTTGTTACCAGGGAGATCTTAGAATGTGCTGGTGGCTAAGGGGCTATGTAGGACTCATCTACCCTGAGTGTTTGACAGAGGTCCACGAGCATGGTTTCATTACTGGGACAGGAGATGTTCTGTTGTGGGGATTAGGGACCACATGTTATATCATAAGTTGGTATTCCAGAACAGGCCTCTGAGGACAGATGCCTGAAAACCTAATATAGGGTTCCCATGAAGTCCTAGGGGCTTGTCAGTTTCAATCTTCTGACTCAGGCCCATTGATTTGGGTGTCTGCCTGGATGGAGGTGATCGGGGTGTTTCAGACTGCACATTTGTGTCTAGAGCAGCTTATTGGGGTGGGCTCAGGGGACTTTCAGGTTTCTCCTAATTTGGAGACTTTGGGCAACTGTGATGGGCACAGTTTCCATGGGGGTGGCAGGACCAGTACTGTGTTGTGGCTCCTGAGACCCCATTCTGGAGGGCTTGTGAGCCATGGTTTTGGGAGAGAAATCTACAAACACATTCTTTGGTTATGCTTAGTGGCGAGGTGACCACAGGCCCAGTGTATAGTACTGGAAGGCAGTTCCTCAGGAACTGTAAACTGGGTGACTCGAAGGTGGTAGCACAGGCTTTTGTATCTGGATTGTGTGTCCAGGTAGGCCTTCCAATGCAGGTGTGGGCTCATGGGTCCATGGGAGATTTTTCCTCTCTATGGATCCTGGCAGCTCCCCATAGTTTGTTGGCTTTCTCGGGGAAGGGAAGAGTGCTATTTTCCATCTTAGGTCTCCCAAAACTGGGATTCTAGAGGCGGGCTCTGGGTCTCTGCGCCTGGAAAATCCCGCCAAGGGTTAGGATTTGAGCCTACGGGCGAACCAGCCTTGAAATGCGGGATCCTGGGTACAACTTCGAGGGCTTGAATGAAAGCATGCTCAGGGTGAGGGGCACAATGCCTGCTTGTGCCCAGGGTGGCCTTCATGAGTGGGCGTGCTCTCATTGGCCATGCAGCTGACTCCCACTCTGAGGGTTGTTCGCCCATCCCAACAGCCAGCATTCTTGCCATGGGGAAGGAGGAAGTCTCTACTGTGCTTCAGAATCCCCCATTGGCAGGGATTCCTGCAAAGGACTGGGGACAGATGCCTGAATACCAAGATGGGTAGACATGACAGACATGGTCCATGGCCGGTCTCATATACTGGATATGGGCCCCGCTCTCTGGGTGGCTGACACTAGATCGGGGCTCAGGCTGTCAGACACAGCACTAGTGGCCAGGGCAGCCTTTAAATCAGGGTTTCCTCGAGGGCCGATCTGATGGATTCTCATGTGGGGTGTCTGGGAAGACTCACCAGGCAGCTGCTCTTTTTATGGTAAGGCAGAATGCTGCGATATGGCTCCAGAATTCCCATTCAAGAGGGCCTGGGGACCAGTAAGGTGAAGATTGGATTCAATACCCAAGCTACGGTTAAATTCAGTGCTAAGCGAAAGGCAGTTCCAATGTGCAGTGGCTTATTCGAGATATCCAGCACCTGAGTTAGGATGGATGTGAGATGTTTGCTAACACTGGAGGTTGTGTCTTTGATGACCAATAAATAGAGTGGTGGCGTCAACAGGCCAAGGACGATTTCCCACCCTGAGATTTGTGAGGTGCTCCAAACAGTAAGATTTCTTTCACTGGGCAGGTGAAGCCTGGTTTATTTGCTCCAGGGTCCCCCATGTGGAAGGTTTGTGTAGCAGAGCTCTCCTGCATGGATGCCTGGAAAGCACACCTATACTGACCATTGCAACCGAGGAACATGGCAGGTTGTTCTGGTGGCTCTAGGGCAAAGTACCAAGGCCTTGAATTGACATGGAATCTCTTGTAGATGGGTCACAATGCTGGAGCTTTACCAGGGAGATCTAAGAATGTGCTGGTGGCTTAGGTGCTGTGCAGGATTCTCCTACCCTGAGGGTTTGTCACATGTAGAAAAGCACGGTTTCCTTCTGAGTACAGGAGATGTTATGTGTGTGGCTCCAAGACCACATGTTGTATCATAAGTTGGTATTCCAGAACAGGTCCCTGAGTAAAGATGCCTGAAAACCTAAACTAGAGTTCCAATGAAGTCGTAGGGGCATGTCAGGTTCAATCTTCTGACAAAGACCATTGACTTGGCTGTCTTATGGTTGTAAGTATCGAGGCTATTTCAGAGTGCACATTTGCGTGTAGAGGGGAGGTCAGTATTGCGGTGGGCTCAGGGCACTTGCAGGTTTCTCCTAATTTGAAAGGTTTGGGCAACTGTGATGGGCAGATTTTCCTTTGGGATGCCAGGCACAGTCCTGTTGTGTGGCTCGAGAGACCCCATCCTGGAGGGCATGTGAGCCATGGTTTTGGGAGAGAAGTCTGCAAACACAAATCTGGCTTAGGGTTATTGGTGAGGTGATCACAGGCCCAATGTGTAGATGCGAGGGCAACTCGTCAGGAACTGTAATTAGGGTGACTGGAAGGTGGTAACACATGCTTTTCTATCTGGATTGTGTGTCTAGGATGGCCTCGGAATGCAGGTGTGGTCTCATGGGTCCATGGGAGATTTTTCTTCTCTAAGGATATTGGCAGCTCCCCATAGTTTGGTGGCATTATCAGGGAAAGGAAGAGTGCTATTTTCCATCTTAAGGGTGCCCAAGAACAGGGATTCCAGAGACAGACTCTTTGTTTGGGTGCCTGGAAAATCACACCAAGGTTTATTATTTGGATCTAGGGACGAAACAGGCCTGCAATGCTGGACTCTAGTAGTGCCACTGAGAAGGCGTGTTTGAAAGCATGCTCAGGATGAGGGGCACAATGCCTGTTTGTGCCCAGGGAGGCCCTCAGGAATTGGCGTGATCTCATTGGCCATGCAGCTGACTCCAACTTTGCGGGTTGAACACCCATCCCAACAGCCAGGTTTCCTGACATGGGGAAGGATGAGTTCTCTCTTATGCTTCCAGTTCCCCATTGGCAGGGATTCCAGAAAAAGTGTAGGGACAGTTGCCTGAATACCAAGGATAGGTAGAGATGACAGACTTGGGCCATGGCCGGTCTCACCTGCTGGATATGGCACTCTCTGGGTGGCTGACACTAGGTCCAGGTTCAGGCTCTGTCAGACACAAAACTAGTGGCCAGGGCAGCCTATAAATCGGGGTTCCCTTGAGGGCGGAGCAGATTGATTCTCATGTGGGGTTTCTGGGCAGACTCACCAGGCTCTTCTTCTTTCTATGGGGAAAGCAGAATTCTGCATTGTGGCTCCAGAATTCCCTATCAAGAGGGCTTGGGGACCAGTAGGGTGAGGATGGAATTGTAAACACAGCTAGTGTTCAATTCAGTGCCAAGTGGAAGGCATTTTCAATGTGCAGCCTCTTATTCGAAGTATCCAACACCCGAGTAAGGGAGGACGTCAGATGTTTGTTCACACTGGAGTTTGTGTCTATGATGACTGACAAATGGTGGGGTGAGGTCAAGAGACCATGGAGGATCTCCCATTGTGAGATAATCAAAAGAGTAAGGTTTCCTTCTACTGGGCATGTGGAGCCTGGTTTGTTTGCTCCAGGGTTCCCCATCTGGAAAGTTTGGGTAGCAGAGCTTTCCCGCATGGATGCCTGGAAAGAACACCTCCATTGACCACTGCAGGTTAGGAACATGGCAAGTTCGTTCTGGATGCTCTGGGGCGAACACCAGGCTTTGAGTTGACAAGCAGTCTCTTGCAGATGGGTCACAATGATGGATTGTTACCATGGAGATCTTAGAATGTGCTGGTGGCTAAGATGCCATGCAGGATTCTCTTACCCTGAGGGTTTGGCACAGGTCGAAAAGCACGGTTTCCTTCTCCGGACATGAAACATTTTGTTGAGTGGCTCAGGGACCACATGTTGTATCAAAAGTTGGTATTCCAGAACACACCCTTGAGGATAGATGCCTGAGATCCTAATCTAGGAATCCAGTGAGGTCCTAGGGGCATATCAGGTTCAATCTTCTGACTTAGGACCATTGACTTTGCTGTCTTGTGGATGTAGGTGATCAGGCTGTATCAGACTGCACATTTGCATGCAGAGGGGCCCTCAATATTGGGGTGGGCTCAGGGGCCTTTCCAGTTTCTCCTGATTTGAAAGTTTTGGGCAACTGTGACAGACCCCGTTTCCTTGGGGATGGCAGGCACAGTCCTGTGGTGTGTATCCAGAGATCATATCCTGGAGGGCATATGAGCCAGGGTTTTGGGAGAGAAGTCTGCAAACACAAATTCGGGTTAGGGTTTGTGGCAAGGTGATCGCAGGCCCAGTGTGTAGACCTGGAGGGCAGCTTGGAAGGAATTGTAATTATGGTGACTGGAAGGCGGTAGGACAGGCTTTTCTATCTGGATTGTGTGTCCAGGATGGAATTGGAATGCAGCTGTGGCCTCATGGTTCCATGGGATATTTTCCTTCTCTAAGGATCCTGGTGGCTCCCCATAATTTGGTGGCTTTTGGGGGAAAAGGAAGTGTGTTCTTTTCCATCTTAGGGGTTCCCCAGAACAGGGATTCCAGAGACGGGCTCTGGTCTGGGAGCCTTGAAATTCCCACCAAGGGTTAGGATTTGGGTCTAGGGGCATACCAGGTCTGCAGTGTGGTATCCTGTTGGTGCAGCTGAGAAAGCTTGTTTTTTTTTTTCTAATTTATTTATTTTCAGAAAAACAGTATTCATTATTTTTTCACCACACCCAGTGCTCCATGCAAGCTGTGCCCTCTATAATACCCACCACCTGGTACCCCAACCTCCCACCCCGCCGCCACTTCAAACCCCTCAGATTGTTTTTCAGAGTCCATAGTCTCTCATGGTTCATCTCCCCTTCCAATTTACCCAAAAGCACATACCCTCCCCAATGTCCATAACCCTACCCCCCTCTCCCAACCCCCCTCCCCCCAGCAACCCCCAGTTTGTTTCGTGAGATTAAGAGTCACTTATGGTTTGTCTCCCTCCCTATCCCATCGTGTTTCATGGATTCTTCTCCTACCCACTTAAGCCCCCATGTTGCATCACCACTTCCTCATATCAGGGCCGACAGTAAGCTCGCAGCTCGGAGAAAGCTTGTTTGAAAGCATGCTCAGGCTGAAGGTCACAATGCCTTTTTTTTTGCCCAGGGCAGCCCTCAGTACTGGAGCAGTCTCACTGGCCATGAAGCTTGCTGCCACTTTGAGGTTGGACAACCATCTGAACAGCCAGGTTTCCTGCCATGGGGATGGAGGAGTTCTCTATTCTGTTTTAGGTTCCCCAATTGGTAGGGATTCCAGCAAAGGTCTGGGGAGAGATTCCTGAATACCAAGGATAGGTAGCCATGAAGGACTTGGGCCATGGCCGGTCACATGCTGGATATGGGGCCCGCTCTCTTCTTGGCTGACAGTAGGTCTGGGCTCAGGCTCTGTTAGGCACAGCACTACTGGCCAGGGCAACCTCAATTGGGGTACCCTTGAGGGCTGAACTTATTGATCCTCAACTGGCGTACCTGTGTAGACTTACCAGGCACTTCATTTTACTATGGGGAAGGCAGAATGGTGGGTTGTAGCTTCAGAATTCCCTTTAAAACGGGCTTGGTGACCAATGGGATGAGGATGGAATTGTAAACACAAACTAGGGTTCAATTCAGTGCCGAGCAGAAGGCCGTTCCAATTTGCAGCGGCTTATTCGAGATATCCAGCACCTGAGTTAGGCCAGATGTTGGTGTTTGCTCACACTGGAGTTTGTGTCTGTGATGACTGACAAATGGAGGCGTGGTGTCAAGAGTCCATGGAGGATTTCCCTCGCTGAGTCTTGAGAGATGATCCAAACAGCAAGGTCTCCTTCTACTGGACAGGTGGAGTCTGGTTTGTTTGCTCCAGCAAACTTTCCCATGTGGAAAGTTTGGGTAGTAGAGCTCTCCGGCATGGATGCAGGATTCTGCATTGACCATTGCAGCTGAGGAACATGGCATGTTCATTCTGGTGGCTCTGGGGCCATGTACCAAGGCCTGGAGTTGACATGGAATCTCTTGCAGATGGGTCACAATGATGGTTTGTTACCAGGCAGATCTTAGATTATGCTGGTGGCTAATGTTCCATGCAGGATACTCCAATCCTGAAGGTTTGGCACAGGTCAAAGAGCACGGTTTCCTTCTGGGGACATGAGATGTTCTGTTGTTGTGCTCAGGGACCACATGTTGTATC
This sequence comes from Neogale vison, assembly GCF_020171115.1. NCBI lineage: Eukaryota > Metazoa > Chordata > Mammalia > Carnivora > Mustelidae > Neogale > Neogale vison. Next base: position 184,998,747 of record NC_058093.1, on the reverse strand, counting down.
CTAAGTTGGTATTGTAGAACAGGCCTTTGAGGACAGATGCCTGAAAAGCTATTCTAGGGTTCCACTGGGGTCCTAGAGGCATGTCAGGATCAATCATTTGACTCAGGACCATTGACATGGCTGTCTGCCTGGATGGAGGTGATCAGGATGTTTTCGACTGCGCATTTGCGTCCAGAGCAGCCACCAGTATGGGGGTGGGCACAGGGGTCCTGCAGGTTTTGCCTAATCTGGAAGGTTTGGACAACTGTGATGGGCACAGTTTCCTTGGGGATGGCAGGCCCAGTACTGTCGTGTGGCTCCAGATATCCCATCCTTGAAGGCATATGAGACATGGTTTTGGGAGAGAAGTCTGCAAACACAAATTCAGGTCAGGGTTGGTGAAGTAATCACAGGCCCAATGCGTACCTGGATGGCAGCTCGTCAGGAACTGTAATTAGGCTGACTCAATGGCTTAAGCAAGGGCTTTTGTATCTGGATTGTGTGTCCAGGATGGCCTCGGAATGCAGGTGTTGTCTCATGGGTCCATGGGGGATTTTTCCTTTCTAAGGATCCTGGCGGCTGCCAATAGTTTGGCGGCTTTTTCGGGGAAGGGAAGAGTACTCTTTTCCATCTTACTGATGATCCAAAACAGGGATTACAAGGTGGGCTTTGGGTCGTGGCGTCTGGAAAATCCCACCAAGGGTTAGGATTTGGGTATAGTGGTGTCACAAGCCTGCAATGTGGGGACCTGGTGGTGCCACTGAAAGGGCTTGTTGAGAGCATGCTCAGGCTGAGTGTCACAATGCCTGTTTTTGCCCTGGGTGGCCCACAGGTGTGGGCGTGGCCTCATTGGCCATGCATCTGGCTCCTACTTTGAGGTTTGGACACCCATCCCAACATCCAGGTTTCCTGACATGGGGATTGAGGAGTTCTCTATTGGACTTCAGATTCCCCCATTGGCAAGGATTCCAGCAAAGGTCTGGGGACAGGTGCCTGAATACCAAAGATGGGTGAAATGACAGACTTTGGACATGGCTGGCCTCACATGCTGGATATGGGCACTGCTATCTGGGTGGCTGACACTAGGTCGGGCCTCAGGCTCTGTCAGACACAGCACTAGTGGCCAGGGAACTGTATAAATAGGGGTTCCCTTGAGGACTGAGCAGATTGATCCTCATGGGGGGTTTCTGGGTAGACTCTCCAGGCACTTCTCTCTATGGGGAAAGAAGAATGATGCATTGTGGCTCCAGAATTCCCTATACAGAGGGCTTGGGGAAAAGTAGAGTGAAGTTGGAATTGTAAACACAAGCTAGAGTTCAATTAAGTGCCAAGCAGAAGGCAGTTCCAATGTGCAGTGGCTTATTTGAGATCTCCAGCACCTGAGTAAGGTGTGGATGTCAAATGTTCGCTCACACTGGAGTTAGTGTCTATGATGACCGACAAATGGCGGGGTGGCATCAAGAACCCATGGAAGATATCTCATGGTGAGGCTTGTGAGATGCTCCAAACAGTAAGGTTTCCTTCTACTGGACAGGTGGATCCTGGTTTGTTTGCTCCAGTGTCCCCCGGTGGAAAATTTGAGTAGCAGAGCTCTCCTCTATGGATGCCTGAAAAGCACTCCTCCATTGACCATTGCAGCTGAGGAACATGGCAGATTCATTGTGGTGGCTCTGTGGCGAAGTACCAAGGCCTTGAGTTGACTTGGAATCTCTTGCAGATGGGTCACGATGCTGGTGTGTTACCAGGGAGATCTTAGAATGTGGTGGTATCTAAGGTGCCGTGCAGGATTCTCTATCCTGAGGGTTTGGCACAGGTAGAAGAGCATGGTTTCCTTCTGAGGAGAGGAGAGGTTCTGTTCTGTGGCTCAGGGTCCATATGTTGTATCATAAATTGGTATTCCAGAACAGGCCCCTGAGGACAGATGCCTGAAATCATAACCTAGGGTTCCAATGAGGTGCTAGGGCATGTCATGCTCAATCTTCTGACTCAGGAGCATTGACTTAGCTGTCTTCCTGAATCTAAGTTATCAGTGTGTTTCAAAATGTGCATTTGCCTCCAGAGCTGCAACCAATATTGGGGTGGGCTCAAAGACCTTTCAAGTTTCTCCTAATCTGGAAGGTTAAGGCAACTATGATGGGCAGTTTCCTTAGGGATGGCAGGCACATTCCTGTGTGTGTATCCAGAGACCTCATCCTGGAGGGCATGTGAACCATGGTTTTGGGAGAGAAGTCTGCAAACACAAGTTCAGGTTAGGGTTAATGGCGAGGTGATCGCAGGTGAAATGCGTAGACCTTGAGCGCAGCTCGTCAGTAACTGTAATGAGTGTGAATGGAAGACAAAAGTACAGGATTTTCTACCTGTATTATGTGTTCAGGATGGCCTCAGAATGCAGGTGTTGGGGGGGACAAGATTGCGGGATACTAGGAAGAGGCGTCTTTTCAGCTGGTACCCCAAAGTGAGCTGATTACCTACCAAAGAACTCCGATCACCCATGAAATCAGCCTGAGATCAGAATTATACACGTCTGGATCTCTACAGGGGCAGAAGACCCCAGTGAGCAGGTAAAGCGGAATGGGAACAGCGGACTGATATCGGAAGATAAACAAAAGGGGGAGGGAGCCACCAGAGGCGACCGGTGCAAAAGTAATACCCCGATAGAAGCGAGAGTGCCCTGCGTCTGGAGACCAGCATTAACTTGGAGACTGGTTGAAAGCACTCCAAAAGAGCAAAGGATTGCGGGGGGAAATTGTGGGAATCGGGGCGGCTAGGGACAGGGGCTTAAGTCCCCGGTCCCAGACGGCCTCCCTGGCGCGGAGGCAGAGAGAGTGCGGCGGAGAAACCAGCTCCTGGTCCCTAAGCCGCCAGAGCACCCCAGAGCGCGTGGGTTCCGGCTCCTGTGAGGGGATGGGAGCTGCGCCGGTCTGCAGAACGCGCGCTAGCCCTACCACAAAGCTTGAGATGCGCGCGCACGTCCCTCCAGCTCTCCTGGGTTTCTAAGGCCCGGGGGCGCTTCTTGACCTGCGCCATTGTTTCAAAGTCTAAGCCGTGTGCACGCACAACTCTTCCCCGGACAGAGGTGCGCAAAAGCCCAGTCTGCGGCTTACGAACCAGCGCCCCGTTCTCAGTGCCCCAGACGCGCGCCCGACCCACAGCCGCCTCTGAAAAGAGGTGCGCGCAAGCCGGGCACTCACAGCCTGGGCCGGCGGCAAAATCTCAGTGTGCGATCGCTGCTTGGAACCTCTCTGGCGGTCAGGAGCTCCCAGACAGCCGCCACTGCCTTGGCTTTGGGGACGAGCAAAAGATCCTGCGCCCCCAGGGTCTTTAACTTGGAACCTGCACTGCCAGCGTCCGAGGGGGAATTTATTCAGCTTCTGCACCCAGACTGAGGCTTCTCTCTGAGACGGAGATCAGGAAGTGTTCCAGGGTGCACCTTGACTGCACCAGAGTTGATACATCCAGCTATATCTGTTCAGTCTTCTCCCACCAAAATGACTAGGAGGAGGAATGCCCAACAGAAAAAAAATACAGAGGATGGACCTCCTGCAACAGAGCTAACAGCTATTAACATAGACAATATGTCGGAAAGAGGATTCAGGCTAACAATTATCCAGGCAATAGCTAGGTTGGAGAAAGCCATGGATGACCAAACGGAATTGATTAGGGCCGAACTGAAAGCGACCAGACAGGATGTTCACAATGTTAGGGCGGAGCTTAAAGCTACCAGGGAGGAGGTCCACAATGCTCTCAATGAGTTCCAATCCAATCTAAACTCTCTCAAAGCTAGGGTAACTGAGACAGAAGATAGAATTAGTGATCTGGAAGACAAACAGATAGAGAGAAAGGATCAGGAGGAAGCCTGGAACAAACAGCTTAGATCCCACGAAAGCAGAATCAGGGAAATAAATGATGCCATGAAGCATTCCAAAGTCAGAATTATTGGAATTCCTGAAGGGGAGGAGAAAGAAAGAAGTCTAGAAGGTATCGTGGAACAAGTCCTTCATGAAAATTTTCCGAATCTCGTGAATGAAACCAGCGTTCATGTACTAGAGGCTGAACGGTCTCCACCCAAGATTATACACTCCAAAAAAACATCACGACACCTGATAGTCAAATTGAGAAATTATAATTGTAGGTATAATCTCTTGAAAGCCGCCAGGGCAAAGAGGCTCCTTACTTACAGAGGGAAGCCCATCAGAATAACATCAGACCTGTCCACAGAGACCTGGCAAGCCAGAAGAGGCTGGCAAGATATATTCAGGGCACTAAATGAGAAGAACATGCAGCCAAGAATACTTTATCCAGCAAGAATGACATTCAAAATGGATGGAGAGATAAAGAGTTTCCAAGACCGGCAAGGCTTAAAAGACTATGCAACCACCAAGCCGATACTGCAGGAAATATTAAGGGGGGGTTCAATAAAAGAGGAAAAATCCCAAGAATAGCATTGAAAGAAATATAGAGACAGTCTACAGAAAGAAAGACTTCAAAGGTAACTCGATGTCAATAAAAACGTATCTATCAATAATCACTCTCAATGTGAATGGCCTAAATGCACCCATAAAACGGCACAGGGTTGCAGATTGGATAAAACGACAGGACCCATCCAAATGCTGTCTACAAGAGACCCATTTTGAACCTAAAGATACACGCAGACTGAAAGTGAAGGGGTGGAGAAGCATCTTTCATGCCAATGGGACTCAAAAGAAGGCTGGGGTAGCGATTCTCATATCAGATAAATTAGACTTCAAACTAAAGACTGTAGTCAGAGATACAGAAGGACACTACATAATCCTTAAAGGGACTATCCACCAAGATGATCTAACAATTGTAAATATCTATGCTCCCAATATGGGAGCAGCCAATTACTTAAGAAAACTGTTAATTAAGATAAAGAGTCATATTGATATGAATACACTAATCGTAGGAGATCTTAACACGCCTCTTTCAGAATTAGACAGATCATCGAAGCAGAAAATCAATAAAGAATCAAGAGCATTGAATGACACACTGGACCAGATGGACCTCATAGATATATACAGAACATTCCACCCTAAAACAGCAGAACACTCATTCTTCTCAAGTGCACACGGAACCTTCTCCAGAATAGACCACATACTGGGTCACAAATCAGGACTCAGCCGATACCAAAAGACTGAGATTATTCCCTGCATATTCTCAGATCACAATGCTTTGAAACTGGAGCTCAATCACAAGGAAAAGTTCCGAAGGAACTCAAACACCTGGAAGCTAAAGACCACCTTGCTTAAGAATGCTTGGATCAACCAGGAGATCAAAGAAGAACTGAAAAATTCATGGAAATCAATGAGAATGAAGACACTTCGGTCCAAAACCTATGGGATACAGCAAAGGCGGTCCTAAGGGGAAAATATATAGCCATCCAAGCCTTGCTCAAAAAAATTGAAAAATCCAGAACACACCAGCTGTCTCTACACCTTAAAGAACTGGAGGATCAACAACAAATCAAACCAACATCACACATAAGAAGGAAATCATCAAGATTAGAGCTGAGATCAATGAGGGAGAAACCAGAGATACAGTAGAACGTATCAATGAAACTAGAAGCTGGTTTTTTGAAAGAATCAATAAGATCGATAAGCCACTGGCTACACTAATCCAAAAGAAAAGAGAGAAATCCCAAATTCATAAAATTATGAATGAAAAGGGAGAGACCACAACTAACGCCAAGGAAGTAGAAACAATCATCAGAAGTTATTACGAACAGTTATATGCCAATAAGCTTAGCAACCTAAATGAAATGGATGCATTCCTGGAAAAATATAAACTACCAAAATTGAACCAGGAAGAAATCGAAAACCAGAATAGACCGATATCTAATAACGAGATTGAAGCATTGATCAAAAACCTCCCAAAAAACAAGAGCCCAGGACCTGACGGATTCCATGGGGAATTCTACCAAACCTTCAAAGAAGAAATAACACCTATTCTCCTGAAGCTGTTTCAAAAAATTGAAGCAGAAGGAAAACTTCCAGACTCTTTCTATGGTGCCAGCATTACCCTGATCCCCAAACCAGGCAAGGACCCTACCAAAAAGGAGAATTTCAGACCAATATCACTGATGAATATGGATGCTAAGATTCTCAACAAGATCCTAGCCAACAGGATCCAACAGCACATTAAAAAGATTATCCACCATGATCACGTGGGATTCATCCCTGGGCTACAAGGATGGTTCAACATTCGCAAATCAATCAATGTGATTCAACAAATTAATATGAGAAGAGAGAAGAACCACATGGTCCTCTCAATTGATGCAGAAAAAGCATTTGACAAAATCCAACATCCGTTCCTGATTAAAACGCTTCAAAGTATAGGGATAGAGGGAACATTCCTGAACCTCATCAAATCTATCTATGAAAGACCCACAGCAAATATCATCCTCAATGGGAAAAAGCTTGCAGCCTTCCCATTGAGATCAGGAACAAGACAAGGATGCCCTCTTTCACCACTCTTGTTCAACATAGTATTAGATGTCCTAGCAACAGCAATCAGACAACAGAGAGAAATAAAAGGTATCCAAATTGGTAATGAAGAAGTCAAACTCTCTCTCTTCGCAGATGACATGATTCTTTATATGGAAAACCCAAAAGACTCCACCCCCAAACTACTAGAACTCATACAGCAATTCAGCAGCGTGGCAGGATACAAAGTCAATGTGCATAAATCAGTGGCTTTCTTATACACTAACAATGAAAATACAGAAAGGGAAAATAGAGAATCGATTCCATTTACTATAGCACCAAGAACCATAAGATACCTGGGAATAAACCTAACTAAAGAGGTAAAGGATCTATACTTGAGGAACTATAGAACGCTCATGAAAGAAATTGAAGAAGACACAAAAAGATGGAAGACCATTCCATGCTCTTGGATCGGAAGAATAGACATTGTTAAAATGTCTATACTGCCTAGAGCAATCTATACTTTTAATGCCATTCCGATCAAAATTCCACCGGCATTCTTCAAAGAGCTGGAGCAAATAATCCTAAAATTTGTATGGAATCAGAAGAGACCCCGAATCGCTAAGGAAATGTTGAAAAACAGAAATAAAGCTGGCGGCATCACCTTACCTGATTTCAAGCTTTATTACAAAGCTGTGATCACCAAGACAGCATGGTACTGGCATAAAAACAGACACATAGACCAGTGGAACAGAGTAGAGAGCCCTGATATGGACCCTCAACTCTATGGTCAATTAATCTTCGACAAAACAGGAAAAAATATACAGTGGAAAAAAGACAGTCTCTTCAATAAATGGTGCTGGGAAAACTGGACAGCTATATGTAGAAGAATGAAACTCGACCATTCTCTTACACCATACACAAAGATCAACTCAAAATTGATAAAAGACCTCAACGTGAGACAGGAATCTATCAGAATCTTAGAGGAGAACATAGGCAGTAATCTCTTTTGATTGACAATCTCTTTGATACGTCTCCAAAGGCAAAGGAAACAAAAGCGAAAATAAACTTCTGGGACTTCATCAAAATCAAAAGCTTCTGCACAGCAAAGGAAACAGTCAAAAAAACAAAGAGGCAACCCACGGAATGGGAGAAGATATTTGCAAATGACAGTACAGACAAAAGGTTGATATCCAGGATCTATAATGAACTCCTCAAACTCAACCCACACGAAACAGACAAACACATCAAAAAATGGGCAGAAGATATGAACAGAAACCTCTCCAATCAAGACATACAAATGGCTATCAGACACATGAAAAAATGCTCATCATCATTAGCCCTCAGGGAGATTCAAATTAAAACCACATTGAGATATCACCTTACACCAGTTAGAATGGCCAAAATTAACAAAACAGGAAACAACATGTGTTGGAGAGGATGTGGAGAAAGGGAAATCCTCTTACACTGTTGGTGGGAATGCAAGTTGGTGCAGCCTCTTTGGAGAACAGTGTGGAGATTCCTCAAGAAATTAAAAATAGAGCTTCCCTACGACCCTGCAATTGCACTCCTGGGTATTTACCCCAAAGATACAGATGTTGTGAAAAGAAGGGCCATCTGTACCCCAATGTTTATAGCAGCAATGGCCACAGTCGCCAAACTATGGAAAGAACCAAGATGCCCTTCGACGTATGAATGGATAAGGAAGATGTGGTCCATATACACTATGGAGTATTATGCCTCCATCAGAAAGGATGAATATCCAACTTTTGTAGCAACATGGATGGGACTGGAAGAGATTATGCTGAGTGAAATAAGTCAAGCAGAGAGAGTCAATTATCATATGGTTTCACTTATTTGTGGAGCATAACCAATAGCATGGAGGACAAGGGGCGTTAGAGAGGAGTAGGGAATTTGGGTAAATTGGAAGGGAGGTGAACCATGAGAGACTATGGACTCTGAAAAACAGTCTGAGGGGTTTGAAGTGGCGGGGGGGTGGGAGGTTGGGGTACCACGTGGTGGGTATTATAGAGGGCACGGCTTGCATGGAGCACTGGGTGTGGTGAAAAAATAATGAATACTGTTTTTCTGAAAATAAATAAATTGGAAAAAAAAAGATTTTCTCTCTCCCTCTCCCTAACCCATGCTCTCTCTCTAAAATAAAATAAAATAAACATTGTTTTAAAAAAAAAAAGAATGCAGGTGTTGTTTCATGGGTCCAAGGGAGACTTTTCTTCTATAATGATCCTGGTGGTGCCCCATAGTTTGGTGGCTTTCGCGGGGAAGGGTAACGGGCTGTTTTCCATATTAGGGTGGCACATAACAGTGATTCCAGAGACTGTCTCAGACTGGGAACCTGGAAAATTCCACCAAGTGTTAGGATTTGAGCCTAGGGGCGTACCAGGCATGCAATGTGGGATCCTGGTGGGGCAACGTAGAGGGCTTGTTGAAAGCATGCTCAGGCTGAGGGTAACCATGCCTGTTTGTGCCCAGGGAGGTCCTTAGGAGTGGGCGTGGTCTCATTGGCCATGCAGCTGGCTCCCATTTTGAGTGTTGAACACCCATCCCAACAGCCAGTTTTCCTGCCATGAGGGAGGAGTAGTTCTCTATTGTGTTTCATGTTCCCCCATTGGCAAGGCTTACAGCAGATGTCTGGGGACAGGTGCCTGAACACCAAAGATGGGTAGAGATGACAGATTTGGGCCATGGACAGTCCCATATGCTAGATATGGGGCCCGCTCTCTGGTGCCTGACACTAGATCGGGGCTCAGGCTCTGTCAGACACAGAATTAGTGGCCAGGGCAGCCTAAAGAATTGGGGCTACCTCAAAGGCCTAGCAGATTGATCCTCATGTAGGGTTTCTGGGCAGACTCACCAGGCACTTCTTCCTTCTATGGGAAAGGCAGAATGCTGCGTTGTGGCTACAAATTTTCCTATCAAAAGGATATGGGGACCAGTAGGTGAGGATGGAATTGTACACACAAGCTAGGGTTCAATTCAGTGCCAGAAGAAGGCAGTTCCAATGTGCAGCAGCTTATTCGAGATATCCAGCACTTGAGTAAGGGCGGATGTCCGATGTTTGCTCACACTAGACTTTGTGTCTATGATGACCAACAAATGAAGGGGTGGCATCAAGAGGCCATGGAGGATTTCCCACGCTGAGGCTTGTGACATGATCTAAACAGCATGGTTTCCTACTGGACAGGTGGTGTCTGGTTCGTTTGCTCCAGGGTACCCATGTGGATAGTTGGGGTAGCAGAGCACTCCCGCATGGATGCCTGGAAAGCACACCTCCATTGACCATTGCACCTGAGAAACATGGCAGGTTCGTTCTGGTGACTCAGGGGCGAAGAACCAAGGCCTTGAGTTGACAGGGAATCTCTTGCAGATGGGTCACAATGCTTATTTATAAGCAGGGTGATCTTGTAATGTGCTGGTGGCTAAGCTTCCGTGCATGATTCTCCTACCCTGAGTGTTTGGCACAGGTCGAAGAGCATGGTTTCATTCTGAGGACAGGAAATGTTCTGTTGTGTGGCTCAGGGTCCACATGTTGTATCATAAGTTGGTATTCCAGAGCAGGCCTCTCAGGACAGATGCCTGAAAACCTAATATAGGGTTCCAATGAGGTTCAAGGGAATGTCAGGTTCTATCTTCTGACTCAGGAACTTTGACTTGGCTGTCTGCCTGGATGTACGGGATCAGATTGTTTCAGACTGTGCATTGAAGTCCAGAGTGGCCACCAATATTGTGGTGGGCTCAGGGGTCTTGCAGGTTTCTCCTAATCTGGAGGGTTTGGGCAAATGTGAACGGGCACAGTTTCCTTGGTGATGACAGGCACAGTCCTTTGCTGTGGCTCCAGAGACCCCATCCTGGAGAGCATGTGAGCTATGGTTTTGGGAGAGAAGTCTGCAAACACAAACTGGGGTTAGGTTTAGTCATGAGGTGATCACAGGCCCAATGCATAGATCTGGAGAGCAGCTCCTTAGGAAATGTAATTAGGCTGACTCGAAGGTATAAGCAAAGGCTTTTGTATCTGGATTGTGTGTACAGGATGGCCTCGGAATGCAGCTGTGTTCTCCTAGGTCCAGAGATTTTTCCTCTCTAAGGGTCCTGGCGACTACCCATGGTTTGCTGGCTTTTTTGAGGAAGGGAAGAGTGTTGTTTTCCATCTTAGCAGTACCCAGAACAGGGATTCCAGAGATGAGCTCTGGGTCTGGGCACGTGGAAAATTCCAGTAACTGATAGGATATGGGCTGAAGCGTGCACCAGGCCTGCAATGCGGGATTCTGGTGGTGCAATTGAGAGAGGTTGTTTGAAAGCATACTCAGGCTGAGGGACACAATGCCTCTTTCTTCCCAGGAAGAATCTCATGAGTGGGCGTGGTCTCATTGGCCATAAAGCTGGCTCCCACTCTGAGGTTTGGACACCCATCCCAACAGCCAGGTTTCCTGCCATGGGGAACAGGAGTTCTCTATTGTGCTTCAGGTTCCCCCATATGCAAGGATTCCAGCAAGGTCTGGGTACAGTTGTCTGAATAACAAGGATGTGTAGAGATGAGGGACTTGGGCCATGGCCAGCCTCACATGCTGAATATGGGTCCCACTCTCTAGGTGGCTGACACGAGGTCGGGGTTCAGGCTCTGTCAGACACAGCACTAGTGGTGATGGTAGCTTATAAACCGGGTTTCCCACTAGGGCCGAGCAGGTTGATCCTCATGTGGGGTTACTAGGCACACTCACCAGGAACTTCTTTCAATTGAGTAAGCAGAATGCTGTGTTGTGGCTCCAAGATTCTTTATCAATAAGGCTTGGGGACGAGTAGGGAAAGGATAGAATTGTCAACAAAACCTAAGGTTAAATTCAGTGCCAAGAGGAAGGCAGTTGCATTGGGCAGCGGCTGATTCGAGATATCCAGCACCTGAGTAAGGGTGAATGTCAGATATTTGCTCACACTGGAGTTTGTGTCTATAATGTCTGACAAATGGAAGGGTTCCGTCAAGAGGCCATGGAGGATTTTCCAAGTTGAGGCTTGTGAGATGCTCCAAACAGCAAGGTTTTCTTCTACTGTACAGGGGAGCCTGGTTTGTTTGCTCCAGGGTCCTCCATATGGAAAGTTTGGGGAGCAGAGCTCTCCCACATGGATGCCTGGAAATCACACCTCCATTGACCATTGCAGCTCAGGAACATGGCAGGTTCGATCTTGGGGCTCTGGAGCCAATTTCCAAGGGGGCTGAGTTGACATGGAGTTTCATGCTGTTGGAACACATTGCTGATTTGTATCCAGGGGGATTCTCGAAAGTTTGGGTGATCAGGGCCCATGCAGGATTCTCCTACACTGAGTCTTAGACACAGCTACCAAGAACAAGGTATCCTTCTGGGGACAGGAGGGGTTTGTTGTGTGGCTCAGGGACAACATGTTGGCTCATAAGATGGTATGGAGGAAGAGTCCTCTTGGGACAGGTGCCTGAAAACTTAAGCTAGGGCATTGATAAAGTCCTAGGAGCATGCCAGATTCAATCTTCTGACTTAGGGCCTTTGACTTGGATGTTTACCTGGAGGCAGGTGCTCCCTGTGTGTCACAATGTACACTTGGGTCTAGAGCGTTCTTGGAAATTGATGTGGACTCAGAAGCATTGTACTTTGCTCCTAAGCTTCAGGATTTGGGGAACAGTGAAGGGCAGTTTCCTTTGGGAGGGTAGACACAGTCGTCTGGTGTGGCCCCAGAGGCCACATCCTGGAGGGCATGAGGGCCAAGGTTTTGGAGAGAGAAATCTGCAAATGCGATCTAGGGTTAGGGTGAGGCCCGAGGTGATCACAGCCCCGATCTGCAGGCTCTAAGGGCAGCTCATTGTGTAGTGAAATGAAGGTGTCATGGAGGCGGTGGGGGAAGGCTTTTCTGCTGGATTGTGTGTCCAGAATGGTCGCAAAAGGTAGGGGTGGCTTCATAGGGCCATGGAACATTCTTCATCTCTGGGGATTCTGCCCATCTCCCAAGAGTTTGGTATCTCTGGAAGAAGGGAAGATTGTTGTTTTCCGTCTCAGCTGACCCCCAAATAGGGTTTCCAGAGACAGGTTCTGGATCTAGGCGCCTGAAAAACACCAATAAGGGTGAGGATTTTCCCCTAGGGACCAGGAAGGCCCGCTCTGAAGGCTCCTGGTCCAGCTACCATGGGGGTTTGTTGAAAGCAGGCTCACGCTGTGGGTCACAATGCCTGTCTGTGCCCAGGGAGGCTGCCAGGAGTGGCTGTGGTCTCATGTCCATGCAGCTGGTTCCCACTCTGAGGGTTGGACACCCATCTCACCAGCCAGTTTTCCGGCCAATGGGAAGGAGGAATACCCTTGTGCTTCAGGTTCCCCCATAGACAGGGATTTGAGCTATGGGCTGGGCACAGAAGCCTGAATATCCAGGTTGAGTAGACATGATGGCTTTGGTCCATGACAAGTCCCAGCTGCAGGAAATGGGGCCCACGGTCTGGGTGGCTGACTGGAGATCATGGTTTAGGCTGTGTCAGACAGATCCGTAGTTCCCATGGTGACCAATGATATTAGGATGTCATCGAGGGCCCTGAAGGTGGATTTTCATGTGGGGTTTGTGGGAAGCCTCACCAGGCAATTCTTCTTTCATGGGGTAAGCAAAATGCTGTTTTTTGGCTCCAGAATTCCCTATCAAGAGGGCTTGGGGACCAGTAGGGTGAGGATGGAATTGTAAACCCAAGCTATGGTTCAATTCAGTGCAAAGAAGAAGGCAGTTCCATTGTGAAGTGGCTGACTCGAATATCTAGCACCTGAGTAAGGGCGGATATCAGATGTTTGCTCATGCTTGATTTTGTGTTTATTAAGATCAACAAATGGAGGGTTGGCATCAGGGGCCACGGAGGATTTTCCATGCTCGGGCTTGTGAGATGTTCCAAACAGCAAGGTTTTCTTCTACTGGATAGGGGGTCTTATTTGTTTGCTCCAGGGTCCCCTGTGTGGAAAGTTTGGGTAGCAGAGCACTCCCACATGTATGCCTGGAAAGCACACCTCCATTGACCATTGCAGCTGAGGAACATGGCAGGATCGTTCTGGTGGCTCTATGGTGAAGTAGCAATGCCTTGAGTTTACATGGGGGTCTCTTGTAGATGGGTCACAAATCTGGTTTGTTACCAGGGAGATCTTAGAATGTGCTGGTGTCTAAGGGGCTGTACAGCATTCATCTACCTGAGGGTTTGACAATGGTCCAAGAGCAAGGTTTCCTTCTTGGGACAGGAGATGTTCAGTTGTGGGGCTCAAGGACCGAATGTTGTATCATAAGTTGGTATTCCAGAATAGGTCCCTGAGGAAAGATGCCTGAAAACAAAATCTAGGGTTCCAGTGAGGTCCTAGGGTCATGTAAGGTTCAATCTTCTGACTCAGTCCCATTGACTTGGGTTTTTGCCTTGTTGGAGGTGATCAGGGTGTTTCAGACAGCCCATTTGCGTCCACTGTGGCCTCGATTATTGGGATAGGCTCAGGGGCCTTGCAGGGTTCTCCTAATCTGGTGGGTTTGGGCAACTTTGACAGGCACAGTTTCCTTGGGGATGGCAGGCACAGTCCTGTGGTGTGCCTCCAGAGACCCCATCCTGAAGGGTATGTAAGCCGTGCTTTTGGGAGAGAACCACCACAGGATCCTTAGAGAGGAAAAATCTCGCATGGACCTACGAGACCACACCTGCATTACGAGGTCATCCTGGTCACACAATCCAGATAGAAAAGCCTGTGCTTCTGCCTTCCAGTAACCCTAAGGAGGAGGAGCTGCCTTCCAGGTCTATGCATCAGGCCTGCGATCACCTCGTCACTAACCATAACCTGAATTTGTGTTTGTAGACTCCTCTCCCAAAACCATGGCTCTCAAGCCCTCCAAGATAGGGTCTCTGGAGTCACACCACAGGACTGGTCCAGCCATGCCCAAGGAAACTGTGCCCATCACAGTTGCCCAAAACCTCCAGATGAGGAGAAATATGCAAGGCCTCTGTGCCCACCCCAATATTGGAGTGCACTATGGATGCAAATGCACACTCTGAAACACCCTGATCACCTTCATCCAGAAGACACCCAAGTCAATGGTCCTGAGTCAGAAGATTAATACTGACATGCCCCTAGGACTTCAATGGATCCCTAGATTAGGTTCTCAGCATCTCTCCTCAGAGGCCTGTCTTGGAATACCAACTTATGATACAACATGTGATCCCTGAACCCCACAAAAGAACATCTCCTGTCCCCAGAAGGAAACGTGCTATTGGACCTGTGTTAAACCCTCAGTGTGAGAGAATCCTGCACGGCACCTTAGACACCAGCACATTGTAATATCTCCCTGGTAACAAATAAGCATTGTCTCCCATCTTCATGATACTCCATGTCAACTCAAGGCCTTGGTCTTTTGCCCCAGTGCCACCACAATGAACCTCCCATGTTCCTTAGCTGCAATTGTCAATGGAGGTGTGAATTCAAGGCATCCATGTGGGAGAGCTCTGCTACACAAACTTTGCAAATGGGGGATGCTGGGGCAAACAAACGAGACTCCACCTTCCCAGTAGAACCAAACCTTGCTGTTTGGAGCATCTCACAAGCCTCAGTGTGGAAAATCCTCCATGGCCTCTCGGAGACACCCCTCCTTTTGTCTGCCTTCATAGACACAAACTCCATTGTGAGCAAATATCTGACATCCGCCCTTTCTCAGGTGCTGGATATCTCAAATAAGCCGCTTCAAATTGGAATTGCCTTCCGTTTGGCAAAAAATTAAACTGTAGCTCGTGTTTACAATTTCATCCTCACCCTACTTGTCCCTACGACCCCTTGGTAGGGAATTCTGGAGCCACAATGCAGCATTCTGCCTTACCCATAGAAAGAAATGTCTGGTGAGTCTTCACAGAAAGCCCAGGTGAGGATCAATCTTCTCTGGACTCGAGGGAACCCTGATTTATAGGCTGACCTTGCCACTAGTGCTGTGTCTGAGAGACACTGAACACCGACCTAGTGTCAACCACCCAGAGAGTGGGTACCATATACAACATGTGAGCCTGGCCATGGCCCAGGTCTGTCATCTCTACCCATCCTTGGTATTCAGGTACCTGTCCCCAGACCTTTGCTGGAATCCCTGCCAATGAGGGAACCTGTATCACAATAGAGAACTCCTCCTTCCTCTTTGCAGGAAACCTGGCTGTTGGGATGGGTGTCCAACACTCAAAGTGGGAGCCAGCTGCGTAGCCAATGAGACCACATCCACTCCTGAGGGCCTCCCTGGGCACAAACAGGCATTGTGACCCTCAGCCTGACTATGCTTTCAAACAAGCCCTGTCAGTTGCACCACCATGATCCCCCACTGAATGCCTGGTATGCCCCTATGCTTAAATTCTAAACCTTGGTGGGCTTTCTGAGGCGCCCAGACCCTGATCCCATCTATGGAATCCCTGTTTTGGTGCACCCCTCAGATCAAAACAGCACTATTTCCTTCCCGCGAAAAAGCCACCAAACTATGGGGAGCTGCCAGAATACTTAGAGAGGAAAAATCTCCCATGGACCCAGGAGACCACACCTACATTTCCAGACATCTTGGACAAACAATCCAGTTAGAAATGCCTATGCCACCACCTTCCAGTCACCCTAATTACAGTTCCTGACGTGCTGCACTCAGCTCTACGCATAGGGCCTGCTTTCACCTCGCCACCAACCCTAACATGAACTTGTGTTTGCAGACTTCTTTCCCCAAACCATGGCTCACATGTCCTCCTAAATGGGGTCTCTAGAGCCACACCACAGGACTGTGGCAGCTATAGGACTGCTCCTTCCATCCCCAAGGATGGCACAGTTGCCACAAGGATCCACAAGGATCATCACAGTTTCTTAAACCATTCAGATTAGGAGAAACCTGTGAAGCCTGAGACCACCCCTATATTTGCAGCCGCTCCAGATGCAAATATGGAGATGAAACAACCTGATTACCTACATCCAGAAGACAGCCAAGTGAATGGTTCAAAGTCAGAAGATTGAACCTGATATGCCCCTAGAACCACAATGGAAACCTTGATTAAGTTTTCAGGTATCTGTCCTCAGTGGCCTGTTTTGGAATACCAACTTATGATACAACATGTTGTCCCTGAGCCACACAACAGGAGATCTCCAGTCCCCAGAAAGAAACTGTGCTCTTTGACCGGTGCCAAACTCTCAGGGAAGGAGAATCCTGCATGGAACCTTAGCTACCAGCACATTCCAAGACCTCCCTGGTAACAAACCAGCATTGTGACCCATCTGCAAGAGATTCCAGGTCAACTAAGGCCTTAGTACATCGCCCCAGATCCTCCAGAACAAACCTGACATGTTCCTCAGCTGCAATGTTCAATGGAGGTGTGCTTTCCTGGCATCCATGCAGGAGAGCTATGCTACCCAAACTTTCCACATGGGGGGAACTTGAGCCAAAAACAAAACAAAACAAAAAACAAAAACAAAAACAAAACAGGCTCCACTTGTCCAGTTGAAGGAAACCTTGCTGTTTGGAGTATCTCACAAACCTCAGCTTGGGAAATCCTCAATGGCCTCTTGACACCACCCCTCCTTTTGTCGGTCATCATAAACACAAACTCCAATGAGAGAAAACATCTGCCATCCGCCCTTACACAGTTGCTAGATATCTAGAAAAAGATGCTTCACATAGGAACTGCCTTCTGCTTGGCACTGAATTGAATCCTAGCTTGTGTTTGCAATTCCATCCCTACTGATCCTAAAGCCCTGTTGAAAGGGAATTCTGGGCCCACAACCCATCATTATGCCTTCCCTGTAATAAAATGAAACGACTGGTGAGTCAGCCCAGAAACCCCAGTTGTGGATCAATCTGCTCGGCCCTCGAGCGAACCCCGATTTATAGGCTGCCCTGGCCACTAGAGCTGTGTCTGACAGAGCCTGAGCCCCGACCTAGTGCCAGCCACCCAGAGAGTGGGCCTCATATCCAGCATGTGAGACTGGCCATGAACCAATTCCTTCAGCTGTACACATCTTTGGTATTCAGGAACCTGTCCCCAGACCTTTCCTGGAATCCTTGCCAATGGGGTAAACTGAAACACAATAGAGAACTCCTCCTTCCCCAAGTCAGGAAACCTGGCTGTTGGGATGGTTGTCCAACCCTCAGAGTGGGAGCCAGCTGCATGGTCAGTGAGACCACGCCCAATCCTGAGGGCACCCGTGGGCACAAACAGGCATTGTGACTCTCAGCCTGAGCATGATTTCAAAGAAGCCCTCTCAGTTGAGCTACCAGGATCCCATATTGCAGGCCTGGTATGCCCCTAGGCCCAAATCCTAAACCTTGGCGGGATTTTTGCTATGGCCCAGACCCAGAGACCATCTCTGGAATCCCTGTTTTGTGGCACTCCTAAGGAAGAAAACAACACTCTTCCCTTCCCTGAAAAAGCCACCAAGCTATGGGGAGCCGCCAGGATCCTTAGAGAGGAAAAGTGTCTCATGGAACCATGAGACCACATCTGCATTCCGAGGCCATCCGGGACACACAATGCACATAGAAAAGCCTGTGCTTCCACCGTCAGGTCAACCTAA
This sequence comes from Neogale vison, assembly GCF_020171115.1. Classification (NCBI taxonomy): domain Eukaryota; kingdom Metazoa; phylum Chordata; class Mammalia; order Carnivora; family Mustelidae; genus Neogale; species Neogale vison. Next base: position 184,980,767 of record NC_058093.1, on the reverse strand, counting down.
TTACAATTCCTGATGAGCTGCCCTCCAGGTCTATGCATTGGGTCTGCAACACCACGCCACTAACCCTAAACCAAATTTGTGTTTGCATATTTCTCTCCAAAAACCATGGCTCACATGCTCTTGAGAATGCATCTCTGGAGCCACACAACAGGACTGTGCTGCCATCCCCAAGGATACTGTGCCCGTCACAGTTGCCCAAACCTTCCAAATTAGGAGAAACCTACAAGGCCTCTGAGCCCACCCAATATTAGTGGTGGCTCTGAACGCAAATGCACATTCTGAAACACCCTGATCACCTACATCCAGGCAGACACCCAAGACAAGGGTCCTGAGTCAGAAGATTGAAACAGTCATGCCCCTTGGACCAGATTGGAACCCTAGATTATGATTTCAGGCATCTGTCCTCAGGGGCCTATTCTGGAATACCAATTTAGGATACAACATGTGGTCCCTGGGCCACACAACAGAACATCTTCTGTCCCCACAAAGAAACTGTGCTCTTCTACCTTCTCTCAGGGTAGGAGAATCCTGCACGGCACCATAGTCAACAGCACATTTTAAGATCTCCCTGGAAATAAACCAGCATTGTGGCCCATATGCCAGAGATTCCGTGTCAACTCAAGACCGTGATACTTCACTCCAGAGGCACCAGAATAAACCTGCCATGTTCCTCAGCAGCAATGGTCAATGGAGGTGTCATTTCCTAGCATTAATGTGGGAGAGCTCCGCTAGCCATACTTTCCACATGGGGGCCCCTAGAGGAAACAAACCAGACTCCAACTGTAGAAGGAAACATTGCTGTTTGGAGCATTTCATAAGCCTCAGCATGGGAAATCTTGCATGGCCCCTTGACAGCACCCCTCCATTTGTCAGTCATGATAGACACACTCTACAGTGTGAGTAAACATCTGACAAATGCCCTTACTCAGGTGATGGATGTCTCAAATTAGCCGCTGCACAATGGAACTGCCTTCTGCGTGGCACTGAATTGAACCTCATCTTGTGTTTACAATTCCATCCTCACCCTACTGCTCCCCAAGCCCTCCTGATAGGGAATTCTAGAGCCACAACGCAGCACTAGGACTTCCCCATAGAAAGAAAAAGTGTGTCGTGAGTCTGCCCAGAAACCCCACATGAGGATCAATATGATAGGCCTCGAGGGTACCCCGTATGATAGGCTCCCCTGGCCACGAATGCTGTGTCTGACAGAACCTGAGCCCCGACCTAGTGTCAGCCACCAAAACAACGGGCCCCATATCCAGCATGTGAGACTGGCAATGGCCCACATCCGTCACCTCTACCCATCTTGGTATGCAGGAACCTGTCCCCAGACTTTGCTGGAATCCATGCCAAAGGGGAACCTGAAGCACAATAGAGGACTCCTCCTACCCATGGCACAAAACCTGGCTATTGTGACAGGTGTCCAACCCTCAGAGTGGGAGCCAGCTCCATGACCAATGAGACCACGCCCATTACAGAGGGTTGCCTTGGGCACAAACCAGCATTGTGACCCTCAGCCTGAGCATGCTTTGAAACAAACCCTCTCAGCTGCACCACCAGGATGCCGCATTGCAGGCCTGGTACGGCCCTAATCCAAATCCTAACCCTTGGTGGGATTTTCCAGGTGCCCTGACCCAGAGCCTGTCTATGGAATTCCTGTTTGGGGCACCCTTAAGTTGGAAAACAGCACTCTTCCAGTTCCTGAAAAATCCACCAAACTATGGGGAGCTGCCAGAATACTTAGAGAGGAAAAATCTCCCATGGACACAGGAGACCACACATGCATTACGAGGCCATCCTGGGCACACAATCCAGATAGAAAAGCCTGTGCTACCACCCTTCCAGACACCCTAATTACAGTTCAGACGAGCAGCGCTCAGGTCTACACATTGGGCCTGCGACCACATCGCCATTAACCCTAACCTGAACTTGTGTTTGCAGACTTCTCTCCCAAAACCATGGCTCACATGCCCTCCAGGATGGGGTCTCTGGAGCCACACCACAGCACTGTGCGTGCCATCTCCAAGGAAACTGTGATCATCACTGTTGCCCAAACCTTCCAGATTAGGAAAAACCTGAGGCCCCTGAGACCACTGCAATATTTGCACCCGCTCTGTATGCAAATGCACATTTGAAACAACCTGGTCACCTATGTCCAGGAGACAGTGAAGTCAATGTTTCGAAGTCAGAAGATTGAACCTGATATGCCCCTAGGACCACATTGGAACCCTTGATTAGGTTTTCAGGCATCCGTCCTCAGAGGCCTGTTCTAGAATAACAACTTATGATACAACATGTGGTTCCTGATCCACACAACAGAACATCCCCTGTCCCCTGAAAGACACCGTGCTCTTAAACCTGTGCCAAACCCTCAGGGAAGGAGAATCCTGCACAGCACCTTAGCCACCAGCACATTCTAAGATCTCTGTGGTAACAAATCAGAATTGTGACCCATGTGAAAGACATTCCATGTCAACTAAGACCTTGGCACTTCACCCAAGAGCCTCCAGAACAAACCTGACATGTTCCTCAGCTCCAATGTTAAATGGAGTTGTGCTTTCCAGGCATCCATGCGGGAGAGCTATGCTACCAAACTTTCCAAATGGGGGAACCTCGAGCAAAAAAAAAAAACAGGCTCCACTTGTCCTGAAGAAGGAAACCTTGCTGTTTGGAGCATCTCACAATCCTCAGCGTGGGATATCCTCCATGGCCTCTTGAAGCCACCCCTCCATGTGTCGGTCATCATAGACGCAAATTCCAGTGAGAGCAAATATCTGACATCCGCCCTTACTTAGGTGCTATATTCCTCGAATAAGCCAATGCACATTGAAATTGCCTCCCGCTTGGCACTGAATTGAACCCTAGCTTGTGTTTACAATTCCATCCTAACCCTACCAGTCCCCAAGCCCTTTTGAATAAAATTCTGGAGTCACAACCCATCATTCTGCCTTCCCCTTAGTAAAATAAAGGTACTGGTGAGTCTGTGCAGAAACCCCAGTTGAGGATCAATATGCTCGGCCCTTGAGGGAACCCTGATTTATAGGCTGCCCTGGCCACTAGAGCTGTGTCTGACAGAACCTGAGCCCCGACCTAGTGCCAGCCACCCAGAGAGTGGGCCCTATATGCAGCATGTGAGACCGGAAATGACCAAAATCCTTCAGCTGTATCCATCCTTGGTATTCAGGAACCTGTCCCCAGACCTTTCCTGGAATCCCTGGCAATGGGGGAACCTGAAACACAATAGAGAACTCCTCCTTCCCCAAGGCAGGAAACCAGGCTGTTGGGATGGATGTCCAACACGCAGAGTGGGAGCCAGCTGCATGGCCAGTGAGACCACACCCAATCCTGAGGGTTGCCCTGGGCACAAACAGGCATTGTGACTCTCAGCCTGAGCATGATTTCAAAGAAGCCCTCTCAGTTGAGCCACCAGGATCCCATATTGCAGGCCTGGTATGCCCCTGGGCCCAAATCCTAAACCTTGGTGGGATTTTTGCTACTGCCCAGACCCAGAGACCATCTCTGGAGTCCCTGTTTTGTGGCACTGCTATGGAAGAAAACAACACTCTTCCCTTCCCCGAAAAAGTCACCAAACTATGGGGAGCTTCCAGGATCCATAGAGAGGAAAAGTGTCCATTGGACCCATTAGACCACACCTGCATTCGGAGCCCATCCTGGACACACAATCCAGATAGAAAAGCCTGTGCTACCACCGTCAGGTCAACCTAATTATAGCTCCTGACGAGCTTCCCTCCAGGTCTATGCTTTGGACCTGTGACTAGCACACCACTAACCCAAACCCGAGTTTGTGTTTGCAGACTTCTTTACCAACACCATGGCACACATGCCCTCCAGGATGGGGTCTATGGAGACACACAACAAGACTGTGCCTGCCATCCCAAAGGAAACTTTGTCCATCACAGTTGCCCAAACCTTCCTGATTGGGAGAAACCAGCAAGGCCTCCGGGCCCACCCCAATATTGGCAGCGGCTCTGGACACAAATGCACAGTCTGAAACAACCTGATCACCTACATCCAGGAAGACAGCCAAGTCAATGGTCCTGAGTCAGCAGATTGAAACAGACATGCCCCTAGGACTACATTGGAACCCTAGATTTCAGACATCTGTCCTCAGAGGTCTGTTCTGGAATACCAATATCATAGAACATGAGATCCCTGGTCCACACAACTGAACATCTCCTGTGCCCAAATGGAAACTGTGCTCTTCGACCTGTGCCAAACACTCAGGGTAGAAGAATCCTGCACGGCACCATAGCTACCAGCACAGTCTAAGATCTCCCTGGTAACAAACCAGCATTATTACCCATGTTCATGAGATTCCATGTCAAATCAAGTCCTTGGTACTTCGCCCCAGAAACACCAAAAAGAACATGCCATGTTCCTAAGTTGCAATGGTCAATGGATGTGTGCTTTCCATGCATCCATGGGAGAGTGCTCTGCTACCCAAACTTTCCACATGGGAGACCCTGCAGCAAACAAACCAGACTGCCCCTGTCTGGTAGAAGGAAACCTTCAGTTTGGAGCATCTCACAAGCCCCAGCCTGGGAAATCCTCCATGGCCTCTTGACAACACCCCTCCATTTGTCAGTCTTCATAGACACAAACTCCAGCTTGAGTAAACATCTAATATCCGCCCTTACTCAGGAGCTAGATATTCGATTCAACTGCTGCACACTGGAAGTGCCTTTCGCCTGACACTGAATTTAACCTAGCTTGGATTTACAATTCCATCCTTAACCACCTGGTCCACAAGCCCTCTTGATAGGGAATTCTGGAGCCACAACACAGCATGCTGCCTTCCCCATAGAAAGAAGATGTGTCTGGTGAGTCTGCCCAGAAACCCCATATGAGGATCAATCTTCTCGGTACTCGAGGGAAACTCGATTTATATGCTGAACACTAGTGCTGTGTCTGCCAGAGCCTGAGCCCCGACCTAGTGTCAGCCACCCAGAGAGCAGTCCCCATATCTAGCATGTGGGACTGGCCATGGCCTTACTGCACCATCTCTACCCATGCTTGGTATTCAAGCACCTCTCCCCAGACCTTTTCTGGAATCCCTGCCAATGGGGGAACCTGAAGCCCAATGGAGAACTCCTCCTTCCCCAAAGCAGGAAACCTGGCTATTCGGATGGGTGTTCAACCCTCTAAGTGGAAGCAAGCTGCATGGCCAAGGAGACCACGTGTACTCCTGAGGGCCACCCTTGAAACAAAGAGGAATTGTGACCCACACCTTGAGTATGCTTTCAAAGAAGCCATCTCAGTTGGCCCAGCACGATCCTGCAGTGCAGGCCTGGTACGCCCCTAGCCCAAATCCCAACCCTTGGTGTGATTTTCCAGCCATCCAGACCCAGAGCCTTTCACTGTCATCCCTGTATTGGGGCACCCCTAAGATGGTAAACTACACTCTTCCCTACCCCGAAAAAGCCACCAAACTATGGAGAGTCACCAGGATCCTTAGAAAGGAAATGTCTCCCATGGACCCATGAGACCACACTTGCATTCCGAAGCCATCCTGGACACATAAACCAGATAGAAAAGCCTGTGCTACGGCCTTCCAGTCACCCTAATTACAGTTCCTGACAAGCTGCCCTCCAGGTCTATGCATTGGGCTTGCGATCAACATGCCACTAACCCTAATCCAAATTGGTTTTACAGAATTCTCTCCAAAAAGAATGACTCACATAACCTCCAGGGTAGGGTCTCTGGATCCATACTACAGGACAGTGCCTGCCATCCCCAAGGAAACTGTGCCCATCACAGTTTTCCAAACCTTCCAAATTAGGAGAAACCTGCAAGTCCCCTGAGCCCACCACAATATTGGAGGCCACTCTGGACTCAAATGTGCAGTCTGAAACTCTCTGTTCACCTACATCGAGGCAGACAGCCACGTCAACGGTCCTGAGTCATAAGATTGATCCTGACATGCCCCTAGGACCTCATTGGAACACTAGAATAGGTTTTCAGACCTCTGTCCTCAGAGGCCTGTTCTGGAACACCAACTTTGGATAGAACATGTGGTCCCTCAGCCACACAACAGAACATCTCCTGTCCCCAGAAGGAAACCGTGCTCTTCGACCTTTGCCAAACCCTCAGGATAGGAGAATCCTGCATGGCACCTTAGACAACACCACATTCTAATATCTCCCTGGTAACAAACCAGCATTGTGACCCATCTGCAAGAGATTCCATGTCTACTCACGGCCTTGGTACTTCACCCCAGAGCCTGCATAACTTACCTGCCATGTTCCTCAGCTGCAATGCTCAATGGATGTGTGTTTTCCAGGTATTTATGCGGGAGTGCTCTGCTCCCTAAACTTTCCACATGAGGGACCCTGCAGCAAACAAATCAGGCTCTACCTGTCCAGTAGAAGGAAACCATGCAGATTGGAGCATCACACAAGCCTCAATGTTGGAAATCCTCTAAGACATCTTGACGCCACCCCTCCATTTGTCAGTCATCAAAGTCACAAACTCCAGTTGAACAAATATCTGACATCCGCCCTTTACTCAGGTGCTGGATATCTCGAATAAGCCACTGCACATGGGAACTGCCTTCCGCTTGGCACTGAATTGAACCATATCTTGTGTTTAAAACTCCATCTTAACCCTACTGGTCCTGGAGCCCCCTTGATAGGGAATTCTGGAGCCACAATGCCACATTCTGCCTTCTCCATAGAAAAAACAAGTGCCTGGTGAGTCTGCCCAGAAACACCACATAAGAACCAATCTGCTCTGCCCACGAGGGAGCCCTGGCCACTAGTGCTGTTTCTGACAGAGCCTGAGCCACGACCTAGTTGCAGCAATCCAGAGAGTGGGGCCCATTCCGTCATGTGAGACCCGCCATGGGACAAATCCTTCATCTCTACCCATCCATGGTATACAGGCACCTTGCCCCCAGACTTTTGATGGAATCCCTGAAAATGGGGGAACCTGAGGCACATATAGAACTCCTCCTTCCCCATGGCAATCTCATGGGTATTGGGATGGGTGTCCAAACCTCAAAGTTGAAGACAGCTGCATAGCCAATGAGGCCAAGCCCTCTCCTGACGGCCGCCCTGGGCACAAACAAGCATTGTGACCCTCAGCCTGAGTGTGCTTTTAACCAGGCCCTCTCAGTGGCATCATCAGGATCCTGCATTGCAGACCTGGTATGCACCTAGGCCTAAATCCTAACTCTTGGTGGGATTTTCCAGGCCAAGAGAGAGAGGGCCAGTCTCAAGATTCCCTGTTTTGGGGCACCCCTAAGATGCAAAACCACACTCTTCCCTTCCCCGAAAAAACCACCAAATTATGGGAAGCCACTTGTATCCTTATAGAGGAAAAATCTCCCATGAACCCATGAGGCCACAACTGCATTCCAAGGACATACTGAACAACCAATCCAGATAGAAAAACCTAGGCAACCGCCTTCCAGTCACCCTAATCACAGTTCCTGATGAGCTGCCCTCCAGGACTCCCCATTGGGTCTCCGATCACCTCACCACTAAGGCTAACTGAATTTGTGTTTTCAGACTTCTCTCCCAAAACCATGGCTCACATGCCCTCCAGGATGGGGTCTCTGGAGCAACAACACAGGACTGTACCTGCCATCCCCAAGGAAACTGTACCCCTCACAGTTGCTTAAACATTCCAGATGAGTAGAATTCTACAAGGCCCCAGAGCCCATCCTAAGATTGGCATCCACTCCAGAAACAAATTCACTGTCTGAAACACCCTGATCACCTACATCCACAAGACAGCCAAGTCAATGGTCCTGAGTCAGAAGATTGAACCTGACATGCCCCTAGGACCTCATTGGAACCCTAGATTAGGTTTTCAGGAGTCTGTCCTGAGGGACCTGTTTTGGAATACCAACTTATGGTACAACATGTTGTCCCTGAGCCACACAACAGAACATCACCTGTCCCCAGAAGGAAACCGCTCTCTTTGACCTATGCGAAACCATCAGTGTAGGAGACTCCTGCAAGGCAGCTTAGCCACCAGCCCATTCTAAGATCTCGCTGGTAACAATCCAGCATTGTGACCCACCGTCCTGAGACTCCATGTCAACTCAAGACACTTGGTACTTACCCCCAGAGGCACCAGAACGAACCTGCCATGCTCCTCAGCTGCAATAGTCAATGGAGGTGTGCTTTCCAGGTATTTGTGTGGGAGAGCTCTGCTCCCCAAACTTTCCATATGGGGAACCCTGGAGCAAAAAATTCAGGCTCCACCTGCCTAGTAGAAGAAATCCTTGCTGTTTGGAGCATCCCACAAACCTTAGCGTGGGAAATCCTCCATGGCCTCTTGACGACACCCCTCCATTTGTAGGTCATCATAGACACAAACTCCAGTATGAGCAAACATCTGACATCCGTCCTTACTCAAGTGATGGATATCTCTAATCAGCCGCTGCACATTGGAACTGATTTCCGCTTGGCATTGAATTGAACTGTACCTTGTGTTTACAATTCCAACCTCACCCTGGTAGTCCCCAAGCCCTCTTGATGAGGAATTATGGAGCCACAAGGCAGCATTCTGCCTTACACATAGAAAATTGAAGTCCCTGGTGTGTCTGCCCAGAAACCCCACATGAGAATCAGTCTTTTCGGCCCTCGAGGGAACCCCGATTTATAGGCTGCCCTGGCCACTAGTGCTCTGTCTGACCGAGCCTGAGTCCCGACCTAGTGTCAGCAACCCAGAGAATGGGTCCCATATCTATCATATGAGACCGCCATGGGACAAGTCTGTCATCTCTAACCATCCTTCGTATTCGGGCAACTTTCCCCAGACTTTTGGTGGAATCCCTGCCAATGGGGGAACCTGAAGCACATAGAGAACTCCTCCTACCCCATGGCAGGAAACCTGGGTATTGGGATGGGTGTCCAACCCTCAACGTGGGAGACAGCTACATGGCCAATGAGACCATGCCCACTCCTGATGGCTGCCCTGGGCACAAACAGGCAATGTGACCCTCAGTCTGAGCAGGTTTACAAACAAGCCCTCTTGTTTGCACCACCAGGATCCCACATTGCAGGTCTGATATGCCCCAGGCCCAAATCCTAACCCGTGGTGTGATTTTCCAGGCAAGCACATCCAGGCCCTCCTCTGGAATCCCTGATTTGCGGCAACCCTAAATTGGAAAACAGCACTCTTCCCTTCCCGAAAAAGCCACCAAACTACAGGGAGCTGACAGGATCCTTAAGAGGAAATGTCTCCCATGAATCCATGAGACCACAACTGCAATCCAAGGCCATCCTGGACACACAACTCACATAGAAAAGCCACAACTCACATTCTTCCAGGCTTCCTAATTACAGTTCCTGCTGAGCTGCCCCCCCTGGTCTATTCATTGGGCCTGTGATCACCTCGCCAACACACTCACCCGAATTTGTCTTTGCAGACTTCTTTCCCAAAACCATGGGTCACATGCCCTCCAGGATAGGGTCTGTGGATCCACACCACAGTACTGTGCCTTCCATCCCCAAGGAAACTGTGCCCTTCAAAATTGCTCAAACTTTCCAGATTAGGAGATAGCTGCAAGATCCCTGCCCCCACCCCTATATTGGTGGCCACTCTCTACGAAAATGTGCAGTATGAAATTCCCTGATCACCTGCATCCAGGCAGATAGCCAAGCCAATGTTCCTGAGTCAGAAGATTGAAACAGAAATGCCCCTAGGACCTAAATGGAACCCTAGATTAGGTTTTTAGGCATCTGTCCTGAGGGGCCTGTTCTGGAATAACAATTTATGATACACCATGTGGTCCATGACCCACACAACATACCATCTCCTGTCCTGAGAAGGAAACTGTGCCCTTTGACCTGTGTCAAACCCTCAGGATAGGAGAACCTTGCACGGCACCATAGCCACCAGAACATTCTAAGATCTCCCTAGTTACAAACCAGCAGTGTGGCCCATCTGCAAGAGACTCCATGTCAACTCAAGGCCTTGGTCCTTCGCCCCAGAGCCATCAGAATGAACCTGCCATGTTCCTCAGTTGCAATGGTCAATGGAGGTGTGCTTTCCAGTTATCCATGTCAGAGAGCTCTGCTACCCAGACTTTCCACATTTGGGACTCTGGAGCAAACAAACTAGAACTCCATCTGTCCAGTATAAGGTAGCTTTGCTGTTTGGAGCATCTCAAAAACCTTATCGTCGGAAATCCTCTATGACCTCTTGAGGCCACCCCTCCATTGGTCCGTCATCATAGACACAAACTCCAGTGTATGCAAACTTCTGACATTCACCCTTATGCAGGTGCTGGATCTCTAGAATAAGTTGATGAACATTGGAACTCCCTTCTGCTTGGCACTAATTTGAACCGAAGCTTGTGTTTAGAATTCCATCCTCACCCTACAGGTCACCAAGCCCCCTTGATAGGGAATTCTGGAGCCACAATGCAGCATTCTTCCTTTCCCTTATAAAGATGAAGTGCCTGGTGGGTCTGTCCAGAAACTCGACATGAAGGTCAATCTGTTCGGCCCTCAAGGGAACCCCAATTTATTGGCTGCCCTGGCCATTAGTGCTGTGTCTGACAAAGCCTGAGCCCTGGCCTACTGTCAGCCACCCAGAAAGCCGGCTCCTTATCCAACATGTGAGATCGGCCATGGCCCAAATCCATCATCTCTACTCATCCTTGGTATGCAGGCAACTGTCCCCAGACCTTTGCTGGAATCCCTGTCAATGGGGGAACCTGAAGCACAATAGAGAACTCTTCCTTCCCCATGGCAGGAAACCTGGCTCGTGGGATGGATGTACAACTCTCAATGTGGGAGCAAGTTGCATGGCCAATGAGACCACGCCCACTCCTGAGGCCCACCCTTGGCACAAACAGGCATTGTGACCTCCAGCCTGAGCATGCTTTCAGCCTCCGGAGCGATGTCCCTCAGCGGAACAGACTTTTAAAATTCCTGATTTTGTGCTCCGTTGCTCCACCGCTTGCCGGGAGCCAGCCCCTCCCCCCGGGGTCTATCTTCCCGTCGCTTTGGATTCACTTCTCCGCCAGTCCTACCTTTCAGAAAGTGGTTGTTTTTCTGTTTCTAGAATTGCTGTTCTTCTTCTCTTCAATCTGCCGATGGATTTGCAGGTGTTTGCAATCTTTAGATAAGCTCTCTAGCTGATCTCCTGCTAGCTGAGGTAGTCTCAGCCTGCTACTTCTCCGCCATCTTGACTCCAAGATCTGAGCATGCTTTCAAACAGGCCCTCTCAATTGAACCAACAGGATCCCGCATTGCAGGACTGGTATGCCCATAGACCCAAATATTAACCCTTTGTGGGATTTGCAGGCACCCAGACCAAGAACGTGTCTCTGGAATCCCCGTTGTGGGGCACCCCTAAGATTGAAAACAGTTCTCTTCTTTTCCCCGAAAGAGCCACCAAACTATGGGGAACCATCAGGATTCTTAGAGAAGAAAAATCCCCAAGGACACAGGAGACCACACCTGCATTCCCAGGCCATTCAGGACACACAATCCAGATAGAAAAGCCTGTGCTACTGCCTTCCAGTCATGTTAATTACAGTTCCTGACAAACTGTTCTCTAGGTTTACATCTTGGGCCGGCAATCACCACACCACTAACCCTAACCCGAATTTGTGTTTGCAGACTCTTCTTCCAAAACCATGGCTCATATGGCCTCAAGAATGGGTTCTCTGGATCCCACAGGACTGTGACTGCCATCCCCAAGGAAACTGTGCCCGTCACAGTTGCCCAAACTTTCCAGATTTACATGCAGAAGAGTTCTGCTACCCAAACTTTCCACATGAGGGACCCTCAAGCAAACAAACCAGACTCCACCTGTCCAGTAGTAGTACCTTGCAGTTTGGAGCATATCACAGGCCTCGGCGTGGGAAGTCCTCCATAGGATATTGACGCCACCCCTTTTTTTGTGGGTCATCAAAATAGAAACTCTAGTGTGAGCAAACATCTGACATCTACCCTTACTCGGCTTCTGGATATCTTGAATAAGCCGCTGCACATTGGAAGTAGATTCCGCATGGCACTGAATTGAACTGTAGCTTGTGTTTATAAATCCATCCTCACCCTACTGCTTCTCAATGCCTCTTGATATTGAATTCTGGAGCCCCAATGCAGCATTCTGCCTTGCCCATAGAAAGAAGAAGTGCCTGGTAAATCTACCCAGAAACTCTGCATTAGGATCGATCTGCTTGGCCTTGGAGGGAACCCCATTTAAAAGGGTGCCCTGGCCACTAGCGTTGTGTCTGACAGAGCATGAGCCCCAAAAGAGTGTCAGCCACACAGAGAGTGGGTCCCATTACCAGCATGTGAGAAAGGCCATAGACCAAGTCCGTCATCTCTACACATCCTTGGTATTCTGGCACCTGTCCCCAGAACTTTGATGGAAACACTGCCAATGAGGGTACCTGAAGAACAATTGAGAACTACTCCTTCCCCATGGAAGTAAACCTGACTGTTGGGATGGGTGTCCAACCCTCAGAGTGGGAACCAGGTGCATGGCCAAAGTGACCACGCCCACCCCTTCAGTCCGCCCTGGGCACAAACAGGCATTGTGACCTTCCGCCTGAGCATGCTTTCAAACAAACCCTCTCAGTTGCACCACCATGATCCCGCATTGCAGGCCTGGTACTCCCCTAGGCCGAAATCCTAACCCTTGGTGGTATTTTCCAGGCACCAAGACCCAGAGCCCGTCTCTGGAATCCCTGTTTTGGGGCATCCCTAAGATGGAAAACTGCACTTTTCCCTTACTCGAAAAAGCCACCAAACTATGGGGAGTCTCCAGGATCCTTAGAGAAGAAAAATCTCCCATTGACACAGGAGACCACAACTGCATTCCGAGGCCATCCTGGACATACAATCCAGATAAAAAAGCGTGTGCTACTGCCTTTCAGTCACCTTTACATTTCCTGACGAGCTGCCATCCAGGTCTACGCATTGGCCCTGCGATCACCTCGCCAATAACCCTAACCCAAATTTGTGTTTTCAGAGTTCTCTCTCAAAAACGTGTCACATGTCCTCAAGGATGGGGTCTCTGGGGCCAAACCACAGGAATGTGCCTGCCATCTCCAAGGAAACTGTGCATGTCACAGTTGCCCAAACCTTCCAGATTAGGAAAAACCTGCAAGGCCCCTGAGCCTACCCCAATATAGGGGGATGCTCTGGACGCAACTGTGCATCTGAAAAACCGTGATCACCTACATCTAGGCAGACAGCCAAGTCAATGGTGCTGAGTCAGAAGATTGAAACTGTCATGCCCGTAGGACTTCATTGGAACCCTAGATTAGGTTTTCAGTCATCTGTCCTCTGGGGCCTGTTTTGGAATACAACTTATGATACAACAGGTGGTCCCTGAGCCTCACAAAAGAACATCTCCTGTCCCCTGAAGGAAATCGTGCTCTTCGACCTGTGCCAAATCCTCGGTGTAGGAGAATCATGCATGGCACCTCAGCCACCAGCACATTCTTAGGTCTCCTTGGTAACAAACAAGCATTGTGGCCCATCTGCAAGAGATTCCATGTCAACTAGAAGGCTTGGTCCTTCGCCCCAGAGCCACCAGAATGAACCTGCCATGTTCCTCAGCTGCAAGAAGAATGGAGATGTGCTTTGCAGGCATCCATGCAGAAGAGCTCTGCTACCCGAACTTTCCACATGGGGTACCGTGGAGCAAACAAACCAGACTCCAACTTTCCAGTAGAAGGAAACCTTGCTGTTTGTAGCATCTCACAAGCCTCAGTGGGGGAAATCCTCCATGGGCTTTTTATGCCACCCTTCCATTTGTTGGTTATCATAGACACAAACTCCAGTGTATGCAAACATCTGACATCCGCCCTTACACAGGTGCTGGATATCTTGAAAAAAACGCTCCACATTCGAACTGCTTTCTGCTGGCACTGAATTGTACTGTAACTTTTGTTTACAATTCCATCCTCACCCTACTGGTCCCCAAGGCCTCCTGATATTGAATTCTGGAGCCGCAGTGCAGCATTCTGCCTCCCCCATAGAAAGAAATATTGCCTGCTGAGTTTGTCCAGAATCCCCACATGAGGACCAATCTGCTCGTCTCTAGAGGGAACCCTGATATATGGACTGTCCTGTCCACTAGTGTTGTGTCTGACAGAGCCTGAACCCCGACCTAGTGTCAGTCACCCAGAGAGCTGGCCCCATATCTAGCATGTGGGCCTGGCCTTGGCCCTAGATCAGCATCTCTACACATCCTGGTATTCTGGCACCTTTCCCCAGGCATTGCAGGAATCCTTACAATGGGGGAACCTGAAGCATAACTGAGTACTACTCCTTCCCCATGGACGGAAACCTGCCTATTGGGATGGGCGCCCAGCCCTCAATGTGGGAGCCAGATGCATGGCCAATATAACCACACCAACTCCTGAGGGCTGCCCAGGGTACAAACAGGCATTTTGACCCTCACCTGAGTATGCTTTCAAACAAATACTCTGATTTCCACCACAAGGTTCCCACACTGAAGGCCTGGTACGACCCTAGGCCCAAATCCTAACCCTTTATTGGGATTTTCCAGGTGCCCAGACCCAGAGCCCATCTCTGGAATCCCTGTTTTGGGGAACCTCTAAGATGGAAAACAGCACTTTTATCTTCCCCGAAAAAGCCACCAAACTATGTGGAGTTGCCAGAATCCTTAGAGTGGAAAAGTCTCCCATGGACCCATGAGACCTCACCTGCATTCGGAGGCCATTCTGGACACACAATCCAAATGGAAATGTCTGTATTACCATCTTCCAGTCACCCTAATTACAGTTTCTGTCAAGCTGCCCCCCAGGTCTATGCATTGGGCCTTCATTCTCCTCTTGACTAACCTGAACCGGAATTTGTGTTTGCAGACTTCTCTCCCAAAACCATGGATCACATACCCCCCAGGATAGGGTCACTCGAGGTGCACCAAAGGACCGTGGCTGCTATCCCCAAGGAAACCATGCCTATCACAGTTGCCCAAACCTTACAGATTAAGAGAAACCTGAAAGGCCCCTGAGCCTACCCCAATACTGGCGACCACTCTGGATACAAATGTGCAGTCTGAAACAACCTGATCCCCTTCATCCAGGCAGATAGCTACGTCAATGGTCCTGAGTCAGAAGATTGAACCTGATATGCCCTTGGACCTCATTAGAACACTTGATTAGGTTGTCAAGCATCTGTCCTCAGGGGCCTATTCTGGAATACCAACTTATGATGCACCATGTGGTCCCTGAGACACACAAAAGAACATCTCATGTCCCCAGAAGTAAACCGTGCTTTTTGACCTGTGTCAAGCCCTCAGGATAAGAGAATCCTACACGGCACCTTAGCCACCAGCACATTCTAAGATCTCCCTGTTAACAAACCAGCATTGTGACCCATCTGAAGGAGATTCCACGTTAACTCATCACCCTTGATACTTCGCTCCAGAGCGAAAAACACGAATCTGCCATGTTCCTCAGCTGCAATGGTCAATGGAGGTGTGCTTTCCACGCATCCATGTCGGAGATCTCCACTATCCAGAATTTCAACATGGGGGACCCTGGAGCAAACAAACCAGATTCTACCTGTCCAGTAGAATGAAACCTTGCTCTTTGGAGCATGTCACAAGTCTCAGCATGGAAAATCCTCCATGGCGATTGACTCCACCACTTCATTTGTCGTCCATCATAGACACAAACTCCAGTGTGAGAAAACACCTGACATCAGCCCTTACTCAGGTTCTGGATATCGCGAATAAGCCCCTGCACATTGGAACTGCCTGCCCCATAGAAAGAAAAAAGTGCCTGGTGACTCTGCCCAGATCCCCCACATTAGGATCCACCTGCATGGCCCTCAACAACACCCTAATATCATAGGCCACCATGGGCTCTAAAGCTCTGTCTGACATTGCCTGATCCACAACCTCCAGTCAGCCACCTAGACATTGGGCACCATATCCTGCAAGTGGGACCTGGCGTGGCCTGAAACCATCATCTCTGCTCAACCTGGTTGTTCAGGCATCTGTCCCCAGAACTTAGCTCAAATCCCTGCTTATGGGGGAATCTGAAGCACAAGAGTACTCCTCCTTCCCAATGGTAGGAAATCTGGCCTGTGAAATGGTTGTCCAACCCTCAGTGTGGGAACCAGCTGCATGGCCCTTGAGACCACGGTCACTCATGGGAGACACCCTGGGTACAGAATGGCATTGTGACCCACTGCGTGAGCCTGCTTTCAAAAAATACCCCTCATTAGCTGCACCAGGAGCCCGCAGAGCAGGCCTACCAGGTTGCTATGGTCAAATACTCTCCCTCGTTGATGTTTTCCAGGCACCCAGACCCAGAAACTGTCTCCAGAACTTCTCTTTTCGGGTTCCCCTGAGACTGAAAACAGCAGTCTTCCCTTCCCCCAGAGACACCAAACTCTTGGGGGCTGGGCAGAATACCCAGAGACAAAGAATCTCCCATGTCTCCATAAAGCCACCCCTATACGTTGTGACCGTCCTGGACACAGAACCCAGACAAAATACATGTCACCTCCATGACACCTTAATTTCAGTACAATATGAGCTGCCCTCAGGGCCTGCAGACCGGGCCTGTGATCACCTCGGTCCTCACCGTAACCCTAGTTCATGTTTGCAGATTTCTGTCCCCACAGCCCTGGCCCACATGCCCTCCAGGATGGGGCCTCTGGTGCAACACCAGATGATTGTGCCAACCCTCCCGAAGGAGTCTCTACACTTCACTGTTGCCCAAACCATGAAGATTAAGAGCAAAGTAAAAGCCCCTGATCCCATGTCAATTTCAAAGGATGCTCTGAACCGAAATGCCTATTCTGACACACAATGAGCACCTGCCTCCAGACAGACATTCAAGTAAAAGACCCCGAGTCAGAAGATTGAACCTGACATGCCCCTAGGACTTCATAGATACCATATCTTAGATTTTCAGGTGCCAGTCCCCTGAGTCCTGTTCTCCAATACCAATTTATATTCCAACATGTGGTCCCTGAGCCACACTACAGAATCCATCTTGTCCCCAGAAGGATACCTTGCTCTTGGTAGCTTTGTCCAAGACTCAGTGTAGGAGAATCCTGAATAGACCCTAAACACCCCAACATTCTAACATCTGCCTGGATAA
This sequence comes from Neogale vison, assembly GCF_020171115.1. Classification (NCBI taxonomy): domain Eukaryota; kingdom Metazoa; phylum Chordata; class Mammalia; order Carnivora; family Mustelidae; genus Neogale; species Neogale vison. The sequence goes on along the minus strand of NC_058093.1, from coordinate 184,963,684 downwards.
AAACCAGCTTTTTGGTGTAACAGCATGAAACTCCATGTCAATTCAAACCAGAAGGAATTTTTTCCCCAGAGCCAACAGATCGAACCTGCCATGTTCCTCATCTGCAGTGGTCAATGGAGGTGTGCTTTCCATGCATCCATGCGAGAGAGCTCTGCTACCCAAACATTCCATATGGGGTACTGTGGAGCAAAAAATACCAAACTTTCCCTCTCAGTAGAAGGAATCCTTGCTGTTTGGAGCATCTCACAAGCCCCAGCGTGGGAAATCCTCCATGGCCTCGTGATGCCGTCCTCCATTTGGTGGTCATTATAAACACAAACTCCAGTATGAGCAAACATCTGACATCTGCCCTTACTCAGGTGCTGGATATCTCGAATCAGCCACTACGCACTGGAACTTCCTTCTGCTTGGCACTGAATTTAACTGTAGCTTGTGTTGACAATTCCATCCTCACCCTCCTGGTCCCCAAGTCCTCTTGATAGGGAGTTCTGGAGCAACAACTCAGGATTCCGCATGGCCCACAAAAAGAAGAATCGCGTGCTGAGACTTCCCAGAAACCCCACATGGGGATCCACATGCATGGCCCTCAAAGTCACCCTAATATCAGAGGCGGCCAAGAGAACTCAGGCTCTGTCTCCCAGAGCCTGAGCCATGACCTCTAGTCTGGCACGTGGTCAGTGGGCCCCATAACCTGCTGGTGGGACCTGCCTTGTCACATCTACTCAACCTGGGTATTCAGGCATCTCTCCCCAGACCATAGCTCAAATCACTGAGTATGGGGGAAACTGATGCACAAGAGTACTCCTCATTCCAGATGGCAGGAAACCTGGCTGTTGAGATGGGTGTCCAATCCTCGGAGCGGGAACCAGCTGCATGGCCCATGAGACCATGGCCACTCTTGGTAGCTGCCCTGGGCACAAGCAGGCATTGTGACCCTCAGCGTGAGCCTGCTTTCAAACAAATGCCCTCAGTAGCTAGACCAGGAGCCCGTCGAGCATTCCTGCAAGGTCCCTAGAGCCAAATGCTCACCCTTGTTCGTGTTTCATGGCACACAGGCCCCGAAACTATCTCTGGAATTCCTCTTTTGGGGGTCTCCTGAGACGGGAAATAGCAGTCATTCCTTCCCCCCAAGACACAAACTCTTGGGATATGGGCAAAATCCCCAGGGATGAAGAATCTCCCATGGCACCATGAAGACTACCCTACATTTTGCGACTGTCCTAGACACACAATCCAGACAGAAAAGCCTGCCCTACCACCTGCATGACACCTTTATTTCAGTACTACATGAGCTGCCCACAGGGCCTGCAGATTGGGCCTGTAATCACCATGGCCCTTACCCTAACACTAGTTTGCTTTTGTAGATTTCAGTGCGCAAAGTGCTGGCCAACATGCCCACCAGGATGTGGTTTCTGGTGCCACACCGGACGACTGTCCCTACGTTCCCAAAGGAAATTTTTCCCTTCATGGTTGCTCAGACCCTGAAGATTAGGAGCAAAGTACAAAGCCCCTGGACCCAGCTCATTTTTGAAGAACTGCCTGGCCCTAATGCACATTCTGACACACAATGAGCACCTGCCTCCAGGCAGACATCCACGTCAAAGGCCCTGAGTCAGAAGACTGAAACTGACCTGCCTGTAGGACTTCATCAATACCCTAGTTGAGATTTTCAGGCGCCTCTCCCCAGAGGCCTTTTCTCCAAAACCAGCTTATATTCCAACATCTGGTCCCTGCGCCACACTACGGAACCCCTCTTCTCCCCAGAAGCATCCCTTGATCTTGGTAGCTGTGTCCAAGACTCATTGTAGGAGAAACCTGCATGGACCCCTGACTACTGCAATATTCGAACGTCTCCCTGGATACCAAAGAGCATTGTGATCCAACAGCATGAAACTCCATGTCAACTCAGGCCACTTGGAACTTCGCCCCAGAGGCACCAGATCGACCCTGTCATGTTCCTCAGCTACAATGGTCAATGGAGTTCTGTTTCCAGGCATCCATGAGGGAGAGCTCTGCTACCCAAAGTTTCCATATGCGCACCCTGGAGCAAACAAACCAGACTCCCCTTGTCCAATAGAAGGAAACCTTGCTGTTTGGAGCATCTCACAAGCTCCAGGGTGGGGAATCCTCCATCGTCTCATGAAGCCCCCCCCCTCCAATTGGCAGTCATCATAGACACAGACTCCAGTGTGAGCAAACATATGACATCCACCCTTACTCAGGTGTTGGATATCTCAAATCAGCCACTGCACACTGGAACTGCCTTCCGCTTGTACTGAATTGAACCGTAGCTTGTGTTTACATTTCCATCCTCACCCTCCTTATCCCCAAGCCCTCTTGATAGGGAATTCTTGAGCCACAACACAGCATTCTGCCTGCCCCACAGAAGAAGTGCCTGGTGAGTCTGCACAGAAAACCCACATGAGGATTCACCTGCATGGCCCTCGACGGCACCCTAATATCATAGGCCTCCATGGGCCCTGAGGATCTGTCTGACACAGCCTGGGCCACGACCTCCGAAAAAGCCACTTAGACAGTGGACCGCATAGCCTGCAGGTGGGACCTGCTGTGGAATGAAGCCGTCACATCTTCTCAACCTGGATAATCAGGCATCCCTCCCCAGACCATAGCTCAAATCCCTGCCTATGGGGGAACCTGAAGACCATGTATACTCCTCCTTCCCGATGGTAGGAAACCTGGCTGATGAGATAGGTGTCCAACCCTCAGAGTGGAACAAGCTGCATGGGCTATAAGACCACGGTCACTCATGAGAGCCTCCCTGGGCACAAACAAGCTTTGTGACCTTCAGCATGAGCCTTCTTTCAAACAAACCCCCTCAGTAGCTGGGCCAGGAGCCCGCAGAGGAGACCTCCCAGGTTCCTAGGGCCAAATCCTCACCCTCTTTCATTATTTCCACACTACCATCCAAATCCTCTCTCTGATATCCCTCTTTTGGGGGTCACCCGAGACTGAAAACAGCAGTCTTTCCTTCCCACAGAGAAACCAAACTCTTGTGATCCGAGCAGAATCCCCAAAGATGAAGAATCTCCCATGACCCCATGATCCACCCCTACATTTTGAGACCGTCCTGGACATACAATCCAGGTTTGTCTCCTGGATTGTAGGACCTTAAATTCAGTACAATCTGAGCTGCACTCAGGGACTGCAGATCAGGCCTGTGATTACCTCGGCACTCACCGTAACCCCCGTTCGCATTTGCAGATTTATTTCCCCAAAGCCCTGACCCAAATGCCCTCAAGAAGGGGCCTCTGGAACCACACCGGACAACTGTGCCTACACTCCCAAAGGAAATTTTGCCCTTCACTGTCTCCCAAACCCTGAAGATTACTACCAAAGTACAAAGCCCCTGAGCCCACCTGCATTTTGAAGAATGTTCTGGACCCAAATGATCATTGTGACACACAATGAGCACCTGCCTCCAAGCAGACATTAAAGTCAAAGGCCCTGAGTCAGAAGATTGATCCTGATATTCCTCTATGACGTCTTCGATACCCGAGCTATGGTTTTCAGGTGCCTGTCCACACGGGCCTGTTCCCCAATACCAACTTATATTCCAACATGTGGTCCCTGAGCCACACTAAAAAACCCTTCCTGTCCCCAGTAGGATACCTTGCTCTTGGTAGCTGTGTCCCAGATACAGTGTAGGGGAATCCTGCATGGCCTTCTGATCCATCAACATTCTAATTCCTCCATGGATACCAACCAGCATTGTGATCCAACAGCATGAAACTCCATGTTAACTCAGGCTGCTTGGAACTTATCCCCAGTGCCACCAGATCAAATCTGCCATGTTACTCAGCTGAAATGGACCATGGAGATGTGCTTTCCAGGCATCCATCCGGGCAAATTCTACTACTGAACTTATCACATGGGGGACCCTGGAGCAAACAAACCAGACTCCACCTGTCCAGTAGAAGGAAACCTTGCTGTTTGGAGCATCTCTCAAGCACCAGCGTTGGAAATCCTCCATGGCCTCTTGATGCCACCTCCCCATTTGCCAGTCATCATACACACAGACTCAAGTGTGAGCAGACATCTGACATCCTCCCTTACTCAGAATCCGCTGCAGAATCCGCTGCAGGTGGGGACAGCCTTCCACCTTGCACTTAATTTAGCCGTAGCTTGTGTTTACAATTCCATTCTCACCCCACTAGTCCCCAAGCCCTCTGGATATGGAATTCCAGAGTCACAACACGGTATTCTGCCTTCCTCATAGAAAGAATAAGTGCCTGGTGAGTCTGCCTAGAAAACCCACATGAAGATCAAGTGCGAGGCCCTCGAGGGAAACCCAATTTATAGGATGCCCTGGCCTCTCATACACTGTCTGTCAGAGCCTGAACCCCGACCTAGTGTCAGCAACCCAGAGAGTGGGCCCCGTATCTAGCATGTGGAACTGAACATGGCCTTACTCCATCATCCCTACTCATCCTTGGTAATTAGGCATCTGTCCTCAGACCTTTGCTGGAATCCCTGCCAAGGGGGAAACCTGAAGCACAACAGAGAACTCCACCTTTTCCACGACAGGAATCCTAACTGTTGGGATGGGTGTTCAACTCTCAGTGTTGGATGCAGCTGCATGGCCAATGAGACCACAACCACACATGAGGGCCACCTAGGGCCCAAACAGGCATTGTGACCCTCAGCCTGAGCATACTTTCAAACAAGCCTTCTCAGTTGCACCCCCAGGATCCCGCTTTGTAGGCCAGGGATGCCCCTAGGCCCATATCCTAAACCTTGGTGGGATATTCCAAACATTCAGACCCAGAGCCCGCCTCTGGAATCCCTGTTTTGGGGCACACCTAAGATGGAAAACAGCACTCTTCCTTTCCCCGAAAAACCCACCAAACTATTGGGAGATGCCAGGATCTTTAGAGAGTAAAATCTCCCATGGACTCATGGACCACACCTGCATTCCGAGGCCATCCTGGATACAGAATCCAGATATAAAAGCCTGTGCTACTTCCTTCTCATCACCCGAATTACAGTTCATGATGAGCTGTCCTCCAGGTCTACGCATTGGGACTTCGATCACCTCGCCATTATCCCTACCTGAGTTTGTGTTTGCAGACTTCTCTCCATAACCATGGCTCACATGCCCTCCACGGTGGGGAGTTGGAATCACACCACAGTACTGTGCGTGCCATCCCCTAGGAAATGTACACGTCACAGTTCCCAAAACCTCCAGATTAGGAGAAACCTGCAAATCCCCTGAGCACACCACAATATTGGAGGCCGCTCTAAACACAAATGCACAGTCTGAAACACTCTAATCACCTACATCTAGGCAGACACCCAAGTCAACTGTCCTGAGTCTGAAGATTGAACCACATGCCCCTAGAACTTCATTGGAACCCTAGATTAGGTTTTCAGGCATCTGTCCTCAGAGGCCTGTTCTGGAATATGAACTTATGATACAACATATGGTCCCTTAGCCACAGAACACTACATCTCCTGTCCCCAGAAGGGGACACAGCTCTTTGACGTGTGTTAAAGTCTCAGGGTAGAAGAAGCCTGCATGGCACCTTAGCTATCAGCACATTATAAGATCTCCCTGGTAACAAACCAACATTGTGGCCCATCTGCAAGAGATTCAATGTCAACTCATGGCCTTGGTACTTCACCCCAGAGCCACCAGAAGGAACCTGTCATGTTCCTCAGCTACAATGGACATTTGAGGTGTGTTTTCCAGAAATCCACGCAGAAGAGCTCCGCTACCCATACTTTCCATGTTGGGGACTCTGGAGCAAACAAACCAGATTCCACCTGTCAGTAGATAAAACAACCTTGTTGTTTGGAGCATCTCACAAGCATTAGTGTTGGGAATCATCCATGGCCTCTTGACACCACCTCTCCATTTGTCGGTCATCATAGACACAACCTCCAGTGTGAGCAAACATCATTCATCCACCCTTATTCAGGTGCTTGATATCTCCTTCGTTGGCCATCATAGATAAAAACTACAGCGTGAGCATACATATGACTTCGCCCATACTCAGGTGCTGAGATCTCGAAAAAACCGCTGCACATTGGAATGGAAATGTGCTCAGCACTGAGCTTAAATGAAGATTGTCTATTCAGACTTCTGTCCTCACACTCCTCGCCTGTAAACGCTCCATATTGCAATTTTGGGAGCCACAATGCAACCTTCTGCCTGCCCACCAGAAAGAAGAAGTGCCCTATGGGTCTGTGCAGAAAATCCACATAAGGATCCACCTGCACAGCCCTCTATGGCACCCCAATATAATAGGCCACCCTGTGCACTAATGCTCTGTCTGAAACAGCCCAATCCCCGACCACCTGGCAGCCACACAGATAGTGGGTCCCATATCCTACAGGTGTGTGCTGCCTTGACCTGAGTCTTTCATCTCGAACCAACCTAGGTATTCAGGTACCTGTTCAAGAACATAGCTCAAATTCCTGCCCATAGGGGACCCTGAAGCACAAAAGAGTACTCCTCCTTCCCCATGGAAGGAAAAGTAAACATTGAGATGGTTGTCCAACCCTCAGATTGGGATCGAGGTGCATTGGAACAAGAAACAGCACCCACTCAGGATGGGGACCTGGGCACAAATAGGCATTGTGACCCTCACCCTGAGGGAGCTGGATGAGGACCCCACAGAGCACGCTTGTCAGACCCCTAGGCCCAAATCCTAAGCCTTGGGGTGCTTACCCAGGCACCAGGACACAGAACCCATCTCTGGAATCCATGTTTTGACAGGAACCCTGACACAGTAACACGTGATCTCCCCTTCCCCAGTAAGGCACCAAAATCTTGGGTACAGAGCAGAAACTCCAGATAGGAAGAAACTCCCATGGGCACATGAGGACACTCATCCATTCCGTGGCCATCCTAGACACAATCCAGACAGAAAAGCCTGTGCTCCTGACCCCCATCCACCCGGATTTCAAATCCGAGGAGCTGCCCACAGGGTCTGCAGATCGGGCCCGCCAACCCCTCACCCCTAACTCTTACCCAATATTCTGTCTGAATATTTTGGTCGCAGAGCCCTGAACCACATGCCTTCCAGGATGGGGCCTCCAGAACCACAGCACATCACTGGGCCTGTTCTCCGGAGGAAACTCTGCCCATCTCAGTTGCTCATACCCTCCACATTAGGAGAAACCTGCAAGGCCCCTGAGCTCACCCCAATTTCACAGGCTGCTCTGGAAAAAATTTCTCTGTCTGACACAGCCTCTGCACCTACCCCCAGGAGGACACGGAGGTCAATGGCGCTGAATCCGAAGATTGAATCTGCCTTGCTTCTGGAACCTCATCAGAACCGTAGCTTAGGTTTTCAGGCCTCGGTCCCTAGAGGCCTGTTCTGGAAAACCAATATATGTTCCAACCTGTGGACCGTGAGCCATACAGGAGAACCTCTCCTGTCCCGAGAAGGAAGACTGGCTCCTGGGAACTGGGTTTAACCCATAGGATAGGAGAATCCAGCATGGCCTCAGGGTCTCCACCACATTCTAAGGTCTCTCTGGACACGAGGCAGCATTGGGACCCGTTAGACTGAGAACTTCCGTCAACTCAGATCACTTGGAACTTGGAGCCAGAGACAGTGTATCAAGCCTGCCCTGTTCCTCAGCTGTAATGGTAATGCAAGGTGGGCATCCCACGCCTCCATTCAGAAACCTGTGCTATCGCATCTTCTATATGGGGGAACCTGGAGCCCTCAAAGCAGACTTCCCCTGTCCCACAGTAGGACACCTTGCTGTTTGGAGCAGCTCAAAAGCTCCAGCTTGGGAAAACCTCCAAGGCTTGTTGAGAAAACCCCACCATTCGTTGGCCATCATGGATACAAACTCCAGCATGAGCAGACATCTGACCGTCTACCACACTCAGGTGCTGGAGATCTCGAAATAACTGCTATACATCGGAACGGACATGTGCTCGGCACTGAGCTTAACCATAGCTTGTGTTTTCAGGCTTCTGTCCTCACAGTCCTCGCCTACAAGCCCTCCATATTGGGAATTCTGGAGCCACAATGCAGCCTACTGCCTGCCCACCAGAAAGAAGAAGTGCCCTATGGGTCTCCGTAGAAACCCCACATGAGGATCCAGTTGCACAGCTCTCAATGGCACCCCAATATCATAGGCCGCCCTCTGCCCGAATGCTCTGTCTGACACAGTTCGAGCCCCGACCTCTGGTCAGCCACCCAGACAGTGGGCCCCATATCTGGCAGGTGGGCCCTGCCTTGGCCCGAGGCCGTCATCTTGAAACAACCTGGGTAATCAGGTACCTGTCCCAGAACTTAGCTCAAATTCCTGCACATGGGGGTCTCTGAAGCAGAAATGAGTACTACTCCTTCCCCATGGCAGGAAAACTGAATTTTGAGATGACAGTCCAACCCTAAGAGTGGGAGCCAGGTGCATGGCCTGAGAGCATGCTCAATCAGGATGGGCAGCTGGGCACAAACAGGTATTGTGACCCTCACCCTAAGACCCTTTCCAACAAGCCCCTTCGTGAGCTGGACCAGGAGCCCACAGAGCAGGCCTGTCATGCTCCTAGGCCCAAATCCTAAGCCTTGGTCAGGTTATCCAGGTGTCCAGACCGAGAACCAATCTCTGGAATGCCTCTTTGGATGGGACCCCAGAGATAGAAAACCACGCTCGCCACTTCCCCCAGAAAGACACTAAAATCTGGGGTGTCAGACAGAATCCACAGAGAGGTAGACTCTCCCATTGATCCATGAGACCACCCCTCCATTCCATGGCCATCCTCGACACACAGTCCAGACAGAAAATCCTGTGCTCCTGCCTCCCAGCCGTCCGAATTTCAAATCCCGAGAAGCTGCCCTCAGGGTCTGCATATCGGTTCTGCCATCACCTCCCCCCTAACTCTTACCTAAGTTTGTGTCTGAAGACTTTGGTTCCAAAGTCCTGACCCACGTGTATTCCAGGATGGGGCCTCCAGAACCACATCACATCACTGGGCCTGCTTTTCCGAGGAAACTCTGCCCATCTCAGTTTCCCAAGCCCTCCAGATTAGCAGAAATCTGCAAGGTCCCTAATCCCACCCCAATTCCATAGGCTGCTCTGGAAAAATGCACAGTCTGACACAGCCTCAGAACATACCTCCAAGAAGACACTCAGGTCAATGGGAAGGGACGAATGCCCTAAGACCATGGTGGGGCCAAGGTGCTGGGTGTGTGGCCAGCTGTTTCAGTGTCTGTCAGAAGGTCTGGGCTCAGGCTATGTAAGACAGAGCATTAGTGTTTAGGCTAGCCTATACAGTTGGGGTGTTGTCGAGGGCTGAGCAGGTTGATCCTCCTTTTGGGTTTCTGGGCAAGGCCATAGACAATGTATTTCTTCCAGTGGGAAGGAAGAGTGCTTTGTTTTGGCCCCAGTATTCCCAATCAGGAAGGCTTGTGGGCCGGGAATCTGAGGAAGGAAGTCTGAAATCACAAGCTAAGCTTAGGTTTCAGGGCAAGGGCACGGAAAGCACACTCTGCAGAGCTGAAACAAGATCTCATGCATCAGAAGTCAGGGCGCGGATGAGACGTTGTCTTAGGTTGGAATTTCTGTCCAGGATGGCCCTTTCATGAAGGGAAGGGGTCATCACGAGGCCATGGGTGTTTTCCCACGATGGGAGCTGTGAGATGCTCCAATCTGCAAGGATTCCTTCTGCTGGACAGTCGAGACCTGTTGGATGGCTCTAGGACATCACATATGGAACGATGCCAGAGAAGGGTTCTAAGGAAGTATCCCTGGGGAGCCCGCCTCACATTCCAGTTGTATCCTAGCAACAAGGCAGGTTCCATCTGCTGGCACTGGGAGAGCAACCAGGGGACTGATTTGAAATGCACTCCCCTGCGGATGGGTCATAATGTGGGTTTGTATCCATGGAGAACTTGGAATGGGGCGGTTGCTCTGGCGACCTAATATTTGTTTGAACTGGAGGTTTTGACACAGCTCCAAAGGACAAGATTCCCATGTGGAGACGAGATTTCCTCTGATTGGTACCTCAGGAAACCCCCTTATGCTGGTATTGGAACCCAAGCCTCTGTGGAGAGATGCTTCGAGACAAAAGCAATGGATCCAATTAGGGCCTAGGTGCCTGTCCGGTTCAATCTTCCTCTCTGGGCATATCTGTCCACGGGTCTGAGGGGAGGTAGTTGCTCAGCTTGTGACAGATAGTCCCTGTTTGTCCTGGGCGACCTATACTATTGGGATGGCCTTGGGGACTGTGGAGGTTTCTCCTAATCTGTACAGTAGTGGCCAATGGAATGGGCAGAATTGCCTTGGAGAGGACAGGAACATTCCTGAGTTGTGTCTCCAGGGGACCCAGCCGGGAGGATGTGTTGGCCAGGGCTATTGGGACTGAAATCTGAAAACACAATCTCAGCTTAGGTTTGGGGACGTAGGATCAGATGTTGGCTCAGTTTGTAGTTTTTGTCCGTGATGGCCCCATCATGAAGGTGGGGGGGCATCACGAGGCCATAGAGCTTTTCCCACGATGGGAGTATGTGATTCTCCATTCGTTCTGTGGGACAGTCGAGACCTGTTGAATGGATCCAGGACGTCCTGTAAGGAAGTTCTCCAGAGCAGAGTTCTATCGATGGATGCCTGGGCGGCCCACCTCACGTTCCAATTGTCTCCTAGTGAGAAGGCAGGTTCGATCTGCTGGTGACCATGTTCGATCCTGGTAGCAACCTAGGGGACTGAGTTGAAATGGACTCTCCTGGGGATCGGTCATAATGTGAGACTGTGTCCATGGGTACCTTGGAATAGGGTGGTGGCTCTGGGGCATTCTCGTAAGCAGAGGTTTTCACACAGCTCCAAAGAGCAAGATTCCCATGTGGAGAAGATATTTGTTCTTATTGGTGCCTCTGGATCCCCCATAAGCTGATACTGGAAACCAGGCAACTGAGGAGAGATGCCTGGAATCCAAAGCAATGGATCTGATTCACACCTAGGGGCCTGTCTGTTTCAGTCTTCTCTGGGCACATATGTCTATGGTTCTGAGTGGAGGCCCTTGCTCAGCTTGTGTCAGATTAACACTGTTTGTCCCGGGTGGCCTATACTAATGGGATGGTTTTGGGGACTTTGGAGGTTTCTCCTAATCTGTAGGGTTGTGGCCAATGGAATAGGCAGAATTCCCTTAGAGAGCACAGGCACAGTCCTGAGATGTGTCCCTAGCTGTCCGGGTGACCGTCAGGAGGTCCAGGCTCAGGCTGTGTCAGACAGGGCATTAGTGCCCAAAGTAGACTGTATAATTGGGATACAGTCTTGTGGCATGCAGGTTGATCCTCATTTGTCATTTCTGGGTAGACCCATAGGGCAACGGTTTTCTTCCAGAGGGCAGGCAGAGTGCTGCATTGTGGCTCCGGAATTCCCAAACTGGAGGGCATGTGGTCCAGGATAGTGAATACGGAAGTCTGAGAAATCAAGCTACGCTTAGGTTTCGGGGCAAGGACACGGCAGGCACACTCTGATGAGGTGAATCATGATCTTGTGCATTTGAATTCAATGCGAGGATCAGTCATTGGCTCAGGTTGGATTTTCTTTTTTTTAATTATTTATTTAAAGACAGAGATCACAAGCAGGCAGAGAGGCAGACAGAGAGAGGAAAGGAAGCAGGCTCCCTGCCGAGCAGAGAGCCTGATGCGGGGCTCAATCCCGGGTCTTTGGGATCATGACCTGAGCCGAAGGCAGAGGCTTCAACCCACAGAGCTACCCAGGCACCCCCAGGTTGGAGTTTCTATCCATGACCCGCATTCATGAAGATTGGGGGCATCAAGTGCCCATAGTAGTTTTCCCATGATGTGAGTTGTGAGATGCTCCAATCCGCAAGGACTCCTTCTGCGGGACAGTCGAGAGAAGTTGGATGGCTCCAAGATGTACCATAAGGAATGACGCCAGAGCAGAGTTCTAAGGATGGATGCCTGAAGAGCCCGCCTCTCATTTCAATTGTCTCCTAGTGACAAGGCATGTTCGTTCTGCTGGCTCTGGGGGAGCAACCAAGGGGGTTGATTTGAAATGGACTCACCTGAGGATAGGTCTCAATGTGGGATTGTGTCCATGGAGATATTGGAATGGGGCAATGGCTCTGGTGACCTGAAGGTTTCTCCTACCTGGAGCTTTTGACACAGCTCCATAGCACAAGTTTCCCATGTGGAGATGAGATTTGTTCTGATTGGTACCTCCAGAAACCCCCATATGCAGGTATTGGAATCCAGGCCTCTGAGAAGAGATGCCTGGAAACAAAAGCAATGGATCCGATTATGGCCTTGTCCTGTTTAATCTTCTTTTCTATGGATATCTGTCTATGGGTCTAAGTGGAGGTAGAGGCTTAGCCTGTGTCAGATCACCCCTGTTTGTCCAGGACGTCCTACACTATTGGGATAGGCTCGGGGACTTTGGAGTTTCTCCCAATCTGTAGGATTATATCCAAAGTAATGAGAAGAATTCCCTTTGAGAGAACAGGCACAGTCCTGACGTGTGGCTCCAGGGCCCCCAGCCTGGAGGGTGTGTGGGCCAGGAATATGGGTATAGACGTCTGAAAAAAAAAAACTCGCCTTATGTTTGTGGACATAGGTATGGCAGGCCCAATCTATGGACCATGAGGAGAATTTTGGGGGCTATGAACAAAGGGTCAGTGTGAGGCACTTGCTCAGGCTTATGTCTCTGGATTTTGTGTCAACAGTGGCTGTGGAATATCGGGGTGGCCTCATGGGCCCTGGAAGAATCTTTCTCTCTGGGGATTTGGCCCAATCCCAAGTGGTTGGAGTCATTCTGTGGATGGGAGGAGTCCTTTCTGTATTTATTTACCTCAGGTGTCCCACCAAAGAGGGATTCCAGAGCAGGGCCCTGAGTAGGGATGACCAGATATCTCGACCTCTGGTTAAGATTGGTAGACTTGGGGCATGACAAACCCCATATGCGCTCTTGGTCCAGCCCCTGAGAGGATTTAGTTGAAGACAGGGCTCATGCAGAGGGTCCCAATGTGTGTTTGTGCCCATCGAGGCCCTCAAGCATGGGCGGGGCCTCATTGGCCAGCTGGTTTCTCCTACACTGAACGTTGGACAACATGCCAACCACAAGGTTCTTGCGAGGGGGAAGGAGGAGTTCTGATTTCTGCATCACGTTCACGCATTGGAAGTGACTGGAAATAAGGTCTAGGTTTCTGAAGCCTGAAAACCTAGGTTGGGAAGAGATGACGACTTAAGGCCATGGTGGTTCAGAAGTTCTCAGTGTACATCAGCTGTCTGGGTGTCGGTCGGGAAGTCAGGCCTCAGGCTGTGTCAGATAGGGCATTAGTGCCCAGGCTAGACTGTATAATTGGGGTACAATCGAGTGGCGTGCAGGTTGATCCTCATTTGGGGTTTCTGGGTATCCCCATAGAGCAATGTTTCTCTTCTGGAGGGCAGGCAGATTGCTGCATTGTGTCTCCAGAATTCCCAAACTGGAGGGCTTGTGGCCCAAGAGTGTGAGGACAGAAGTCTGAGAACACAAGCTAAGCTTAGGTTTTGGGGTGAGGGCACGGAAGTCACAGTCTGCAGAGCTGAATCGAGATCTTGTGCCTCTGAAGTCATGGCGAGGACCAGATGTTGGCTCAGGTTAGATTTTCTGTCCACAATGTGTCCTACATGAAGGTGGGGGCTCACTAGGCCATGGGGGTTTTCCCACAGTGAGAGTGTGTGATGCTGCAAACCACAAGGTTTCCTTCTGTGGGAGAGTCAAGACCTGTTGGATGGATCAAGGACACCCAATAAGGAACTTTTCCAGAGCAGGGTGCTAATGATGGATGTCTCGGCAGTGAACTCTTATTCCAATTGTCTCCTACTGACAAGGCAGGTTCGGTCTGCTGGCACTGGGTGAGCAACTGAGAAGCTTGAGTTGAAATGGACTCTCCTGAAGATGGATCATAATTAGGTTTATGTCCATGGAGACCTTGGAATGGGGCAGTGGCTCCGGGGTTTTGAAGGATTCTCCTAACCAGAGGTTTTGACACAGCTCCAAAGTGCTAGATTTCCATGTGGAGACGAGATTTGTTCTGATTGGTGCCTGAGGAACCCCCATATGCTGGTATTAGCAACCAGGCATCTGAGGAGAGATGCCTGGAATCCAAAGTATTGATTTGATTCGTGTCTAGAGGCCTGTCTGCTTCGATCTACTCTGGGCACATCTGTTTATGGTTCTGAGTGGAGGTCGTTGCTCAGCTTGTAACAGACTGACCCTGTTTGTCCCTGGCAGCCTACACTACTGGCATGGTCTCGGGACTTTGGAGGTTTATCTTAATTTGTTGGGTTGTGGCCAATGGAATAGGCAGAATTCCCTTAGAGAGCACAGGCATAGACCTGAGATGTGTCCCCAGCTATTCGGGTGACAGTTGGGAGGTCCGGGCTCAGGCTGTGTCAGACATGGCATTAGTGCCCAGGGTAGACTGTATAATTGGGGTACAGTCGAGTGGTGTTCAGGTTGATCCTCATTTGGCCTTTCTGGGTAGCCCCATTAGGCCAACGTTTTTCTTCCAGAGGGCAGGCAGAGTGCTGCATTGTGGCTCTGGAATTCTCAAACTGGAAGTGTGTGTGTTCCAGGAGAGTGAGGACGGAAGTCTGAGAACCCAAGCTATGCTTAGGTTTCAGGGCTAGGGCATGGCAGACACACTCTGAAGAGCTGAATCAATATCAATTGCATCTGAAGTCAAGGCAAGTATCAGCCATTAGCTCAGGTTGGAGTTTCGGTCCATGATCCGCCTTCATGAAGATTGGGGGCATCATATGGCCTTAGAAGTTTTCCCATGATGGGAGTTGTGAGATAGTCCATGTGCAAGGACTCCTTCTGTGGGACAGTCGAGACCTGTTCGATTGGCTCTAGGACGTCCCATAAGGAATGACGCAAGACCAGGGTTCTAAGGATGGATGCCTGAAGAGCCTGCCTTGCATTTCAATTGTCTCCTAGTGACAAGACTGGTTCGATCTGCTGGCTCTGGGGAGCAACTGACGGGGTTTAGTTGAAATGGACTTTCCTAAAGATGTGTCATAATGTGGGATTGTGCCCATGGAGACATTGGAATGGGGCGGTGGCTCTGGTGACCTCAAGTCACCTCCAGTGACCAAAACCTCCTAACTGGAGGTTTTGACACAGCTCCATAGAGCAAGATTCCAATGTGGAGTCTATATTTATTCTGATTGGTACCTCCGGAAAACCCCATACACTGATATTGGAATCCAGGCCTCTGAGGAGAGATGCCTGGAAACCAAAGCAATAGATCCGATTAGGACCTAGGTGCTTGTCGGGTTCAATCTTCTTCTCTGGGCATATCTGTCTATGGGTCTGAGTGGAGGTAGTGGCTCAGCTTGTGTCAGATCGCCCTTGTTTGTCCTGGACATCCTACACTCTTGGGATTTCCTCGGGAACACTGGAGGTTTCTCCTAATCTACAGGGTTGTGTCCAAAGGAATGAGCAGAATTCCCTTGGAGAGGGTAGGCACAGTCCTGAGGTGTGGCTCCAGGGGCCCCACCCTTGAGGGTGTGTGGGCCAGGACAATGGAGACAGAAGTCTGAAAACAAAATCAGCTTAGGTTTGGGTACCTAGGTATGACAGGCCGGATCTACAGACTGTGAGGAGAATATTGGGGCTATGAACAAAGCGCGAGTGTGAGGTGCTTTTTCATGCTTTTATCTCCAGATTTTGTGTCAACGGTTGCCGTGGAATGTCGGGCTTCCCTCATCGGCCATGGACGAGTTTTTCTCTCTGCGGATTTGGCCCAATTCCAAGTGTTTGTGGTCATTCTTTGGATGGTAGGAGTCATTTCTCTATTTTTTTTAACCTCATGGTGGAGGTGGAATCCCACCAAAGAGGGATTCCAAAAAAGAGCTCAGAATAGTGTTGAGTAGACTTCTCGAGCTCTGGCTAAGATTGGGGACTAGGGGTATGGCAAGCCCCATATGCGGGCTTTTGGTCCAGTCCCTGAGAGACTTTACTTGAGGACAGGGCTCATGCTGAGGGTCCCAATGTGTGTTTTTATCCATCGCTCAGTGTGCAGCCAGCTGTCTGGTTGTCAGTCATGAGGTCTGGGCTCAGGCTGTGTCAGACAGGGCATTACTACACAGGCTAGACTGTTTAATTGGGGTACAGTCTAGAGGCATGCAAGTTGGTCCTGATTTGGGCTTTCTGGGTAGCTCCATAGGGCAACGTTTTTCTTCTGGAGGGCAGGCAGAGCGCTGCATTGTGTCTCCAGAATTCCCAAACTGGAGGACTAGTGAGCCAGGACTGTGAGGACAGAATTCTGAGAAGACAAGCTAGGCTTAGGTTTTGGGGCGAGGGCATGGCAAGCACACTCCACATCGCTGAATCGAGATCTCGTGCATCTAAAGTTAGGGTGAGGATCAGACATTGCCTCAGCTTGGAGTTTCTGTCTTTGATGTCCCCTACATGAAGGTTGGGGCATCACGAGGCCATCGAGCTTTTCCCAAGGTGCGAGTGTGTGATGCTGCAAAGCACAAGGATTCCTTCTGCGGGACTGTCCAGAACTGTTGGATGGATCCAGGAAGTCTCATAAAAAATTTCTCCAGAGCAGGGTTCTAATGATGGATGCCTGGGTAGCCCAACTTGTATTCCAATTTTCTCCCTACAACAAGGCAGGTTTGATCTACTGGATCTGTGTTAGCAATGGAAGGGGTGAGTTGAAATGGATTCTCCTGGGGATGGGTCATAATGTGGTTTTGTGTCCATGGATACCTTGTAATGGGGCAGTGGCTCCGGGGACCTGAAGTTTTCTCCTAACTGGAAGTTTTGACACAGCTCCAAAGAGCAAGTAACCATGTGGAGATGAGATTTGTTCTGATTGGTATCTCCGGAAAAACCCATATGCTAGTATTGGAAACCAGCCCTCTGAGAAGAGATCCCTGGAAATAAAAACAATGGATCTGATTAGGGCCTAGTTGCCTGTCCAGGTCAATTTTCTTCTCTGGGAACATCTGTCTATGGGTCTGAGTGGAGGCCATTTCTCAGCTTGTGACAGGTAGCCCCTGTTTGTTCTGGGCGGGCTACACTATTGGGATGGCTGCAGGGACTTAGGAGGTTTCTTCCTTTGTAGAGTTGTAGCCAATGAAATAAACAGAATTCTCTTGGAGACGGCAGGCACAGTCCTGAGGTTTGGCCCCAGGGGCCTGAGCCTGGAGGGTGTGTGGGCCAGGACTGTGGGGACCGAAGCCTGAAAGCACAAACTAGGCCTAGGTTTGGGGATGTATGTATGACATACCCAATCTACAGACCGTAAGGAGAATTTTTCGGGCTATGAACAAAGGGCGAGTGTGAGGCGCTTGCTCAGGTTTTGTCCCCAGATTTTGTGTCAACGGTGGCCGTGGAATGTTGGGCTGGCCTCTTTGGCCATGGACAAGTATTACTATCAGGGAACTTGGCCCGATTCCAAGTGTTTGGGGTCATTCTTTGGATGATAGGAGTCCTTTCTCTTTTTTTTTTTTTTTTTTTTTTTTTTTTGCCTCATGTTTCGCACCAAAGAGGCATTCCAGAGAAGAGCTCTGAATAGCGGTGACCAGACTTCTCGAGCTCTGGTTAAGACTGGGGGACTAGGGGCGTGGCAAGCCCATATGTGGGCTTTTTGTCTAGCCCCTGAGAGGCTTTACATGAGGACAGGGCTCACACTGAGGATCCCAATATGTGTTTGTATCCATCGCGGCCCTCTAGCATGGCCAGGGCCTCATGGGACACGCGGATTTCTCCTATACTGAACGTTGGACAAAATGCCAACCGCAGGGTTTCTTGCCATGGGGAAGGAGAAGTTCTGATTTCTACATCACGTACACCACTTGGCTGTGAGCAGAGATAAGGTCTAGGTTCTGAAGCCTGAAGACCGAAGTTGGGAAGATATGATGACCTAAGGCCATGGCCTGTCTGATGTGTTCAGTGTTCAGACAGCTGTCTGGGTGTTGGTCACGAGGTCTGGGCTCAGGCTGAGTCAGACAAGGCATTAGTACCCAGGGTAGACTGTATAATTGGGGTACTGTCAAGTAGCATGCAGGTTGATCCTCATTTGGGTTTTCTGGGTAGCCCCATAGAGCAACGTTTTTCTTCTGGATGGCAGGCAGATTGCTTCATTGTGTCTCCAGAATTCCCAAACTGGAGGGCTTGTGAGCCAGGAGTGTGAGGACAGAAGTCTGAAAACACAAGCTAGACTTAGGTTTTGGGGTGAGGGCACAGCAGGCATACTCTGCAAAGCTGAGTCGAGATCTCATGCATCTGAAGTCAGGGTGAGGATCAGACATTGCCTCAGGTTGGAGTTTCTGTCCATGATGTCCCCTATATGAAGGTGGGGGCATCACGAGGCCATGGAGGTTTTCCCACGGTGCGAGTGTGTGATGCTGTGAACCACAAGGATTCCTTCTGCGGGACAATTGAGACCTGTCTGATGGATCAAGGTCGTCCCATGAGGATCTTCTCCAGAGCTTGGTTCTAATGATGGATGCCTCGTCAGCCCAACTCACATACCAGTTGTCTCCTAGCGACATTACAGGTTCAATCTGCTGGCTCTGGGGGAGCAACCGAGGGGGCTGAGTTTAAATGGACTCTCCTGAGGATGGGTCATAATGTGGCTTTGTGTCCGTGGGGACCTTGAAATGGGGCAGTGGTACGGCACCCTGAAGGATTCTCCTAACTGGAGGTTTTGAGACTGTTCCAAAGAGCAAGTTTCCCATGTGGAGACGAGATCTGTTTTGACTGTTGCCTCAGGAAACCCCATAAGCTGGTATTGGAAACCAGACATCTGAGGAGAGATGCCTGGAATCCAAAGCAATGTATCCAATTAGAGCCTAGGGGCCTGTCCACTTCAATCATTTCTCTGAGAACATCAGTCTATGGTCTTGTGTAGTAGTTGTTGCTCAGCATATGTCAGATCGCCCCTGTTTGTCCCGTGCAGGATACACTATTGGCATGGTCTCAGGGACATTGGAGGTTTCTCCTAATCTGTGGGGTTGTGGCCAATGGAATGGGCAGAATTCCCTTGCAGAGGGCAGGACAGTCCTTTGGTGTGGCCGCAGCTGACTGTGTGTCGGTCAAGAGGTCCCGGCTCAGGCTGTGTTGGACAGGACATTAGTGTGCGGTAGACTGTATAATTGGGGTACAGTCGATTGGCATGTAGGTTGACCTCATTTGGTGTTTCTTGGTAGCCCCCGGGGCAATGTATTTTTTTTTTTTTTTCTGGAGGGCAGGCATAGTACTGCATTGTGGCTCCGGAATTCCCAAACTGGAGGGCTTGTGGACCAGGAGAGTGAGGACAGAATTCTGAGAACACAAGTTAAGCTTATGCTTCTGGTGGAGAGCACAGCAGGCACATTCTGCAGAGCTAAATTGAGATCTCGTGCATCTGAACTCAGGACCAGGATCAGATGTTGGCTCAGGTTGGCTTTTCTGTCCATGATCCCCCTTCATGAAGGGGGACAGGCATCATAATTCCATGGAGGTTTTCCCCCGATGGGAGTTTTGAGATGCTCCATTCCGCAAGGATTCATTCTCCAGGACATTCAAAACCTGCCAGATGGCTCCAGGATATACCATATGGAAAGACACCAGAGCAGGGTGCTAAGGGTGGAGGCCTAGAGAGCCCGCCACGCATTCTAATTGTCTCCTAGCGACAAGACAGGTTCGATGTGCTGGCTCTGGGTGAGCAACTGAAGGGGCTGTGTTGAAATGGACTCTCTTGAGGATGGGTCATAATGTGGGTCTATGTCAATGGAGACCTTGGAATGGGGCAGTATCTCCAGGGACATGAAGGTTTCTCCCTACTAAACCAGGCCTCTGAGGAGAGATGCCTGGAAACAAAAACAATAGATCTGATTAGGGTGGGCGTGCCTGTATGGTTCTATTTTCTTCTCTGGGATTACCTGTCTACGGGTATGAGTGAAGGTCTTTGCTCAGCTTGTGACAGATTGCCCCTCTTTGTCCTGGGCAACCTACACTATTGGGATGGCCTCAGGGACTTTGGAGGTTTCTCCTAATCTGTACGCTAGTGGCCAATGAAATGGGCAGAATTCCTTTGGAGAGGGCAAGCACAGTCCTGAATTTTGGCTCCAGGGGGCCCAGCCTGGAGGGTGTGTGGGCCAGAGTTGGTGGGACAGAAATTTGAAAACACAAACTCGGCTTAGGTTTTGGGACATAGGTATGGCAGGCCCGATATACAGACTGTGAGGAGAATTTTTCGGGCTATGAACAAATGGCGAGTATGTGGCGCTTACTCAGCTGTTATCTCTGGATTTTGGGTCAATGGTAGCTGTGGAATGATGGGGTGGCCTCATGGGCCATGGACGAGTCTTTCTCTCTCAGGATTTGGCCAGATCCCAAGTGTTTGGGTTCATTCTGTGGATGTAAAGAGTCCTTTCTGCATTTTTGTTTGTTTGTTTGTTTTTACCTCAGGTGTCCCACCAAAGAGGGATAACAGAGGAGAGACCCGAGTAGGTGTTACTAGACATCTCAAGCTCTTGTTAAGATTGGGGGACTCGGGCATGGCAAGTCCCATATGCGAAGTCTTGGTCCAGTCACTGAGATGCTTTACTTGAGGACAGAGTTCACAATGATGGTCCCAATGTGTGTTTGTGCCCATTGAGACCCTCAAGCATGGACAGGGCTTCATAGGCCATGCTGTTTTCTCCTACACTGAACGTTGGACAACATGCCAACCACAAGGTTTCTTGCCATAGGGAAGGAGAAGTTCTGATTTCTGCATCACGTACACCGCTTGGCAGTGAGTGGAGATAAGGTTTCGGTTCTGAATCCTGAAGACCGAAGTTGGGAAGAGATGATGACCTAAGGCCATGGTATGTCCAATGTGGTCAGTGTGCAGCCAGATGTCTGGGTGTTGTTCACGAGGTATGGGCTCAGGCTGAGTCAGACAGGGCATTACTGCTCATGCTGGACTGTATAATTGGGGTACTGTCGAGTGGCGTGCAGGTTGATCCTCATTTGGGGTTTCTGGATAGCCCCATAGGGCAATGTTTTTCTTCTGTAAGGTAGGCAGAGTGCTGCATTGTGTCTCCAGAATTCCCAAACTGGAGGACTTGTGAGCCGGGAGTGGAAGGACGGAAGTCTGAGAACACAAGCTAGGCTTAGGTTTGGGGGAGAGGTCACGGCAGGCACACTCTGGAGAGCTGAATTGAGATCTCGTGCATCTTAAGTCAGGGCAAGGATCAGACATTACCTCAGGTTGGGGTTTCTGTCCATGATGATTGCTACACGAAGGTGGGGACATCACATAGCCATGTAGTTTTTCCCAAGGTGGGATAGTGTGATGCTGAAAACCACAAGGATTCCTTCTGCAGGACAGTCGAGACCTGTTGGATGGATCAAGGACGTCTCATAAAAAATTTCTCCAGAGCAGGGTTCTAACGATGGATGCCTGGGCAGCCCAACTTGTATTCTAATCTTCTCTTAGCGACAATGCAGGTTCGGTCTGTTGTCTCTGGAGGAGCAACGAAGGGGGGTGAGTTGAAATGGAGTCTCCCGAGGATGGGTCATAATGTGGTTTTTTGTCCATGGAAACCTTGGAATGGGGCAGTGGCGCCAGTGCCCTGAAAGATTCTCCTAACCAGAGGTATTGACACACATTCAAAGAGCAAGTTTCCCATGTGGAGACGAGATTTGTTCTGATTGGTGCCTCAGGAAACCCCATAAGCTGGTATTGGAAACCAGGCCTCTGAGGAGAGATGCCTGGATACAAAAGCAATGGATCCTGTCCACTTCAATCTTCTTCTCTGGGAATATCTGTCTACAGTTCTGAGAGGAGGTCGTTGCTCAGCTTGTGTCAGATTGACCCTGCTTCTCCCGGGAGTCCTACACTCCTGGGATGGTTTCGGGGTCTTTGGATGTTTCTTATAATCTGTAGGATTGTGCCCAATGGAATGGGCAGATTTCCCTTGGAGAGGACAGACACAGTCTTGAGGTGCGGCCCCATCTGTCTGGGTGTTGGTCAGGAGATCTGGACTCAGGCTGTGTCAGACAGCACATTAGTGCCCAGGTTAGGTAGTACAATTGGGGTACAGTTGAGTGGCTTGCAGGTTGATCCTCATTTGTGGTTTCTGGATAGTCCCATAGGGCAGTGTTTATATTCTGGAGGGCAGGCACAGTGCTGCATTGTGTCTCCAGAATTCCCAAACTGGAGGGCTTGTGGCCCAGGCATGTGACAATGGAATTTTGAGAACACAAGCTAGGCATAGGTTACGGAATGAGGGCACAGCAGGCACACTCTGCTGAGCTGAATCGAGATCTCGTGGATATGAAGTCAGGGCGAGGATCAGACTTTGGCTCATGTTGGTGTTTCTGTCCATTTCCCCCCTTCAAAAGAGGGTGGGCACATCATGAGGCCATGGTGGTTTTCCCAAGATGGGAGTAGTGAGATGCTCCAATCCCCAAGGATTCCTTCTGCGGGACAGTCGAGACCTGTCGGATGGCTCCAGGACGTCCATTACAGAACGATTCCAGAGCAGCGATCTGAGGATGGAATCCTGAGCAGCCTGCCTCCCATTCCAGTTATCTACTTGTGATAAGGCAGGTTCGATCGCTAGCTCTGGGGGAGCAAACAAGGGGCTGAGTTGAAATATACTCTCCTGAGGAGGGTTCATAATGTGGGTCTGTGTCCATGGAGACCTTGGAAGGGAGAGTGGCTCCGTGTACCTGAAGGTTTCTCCTAAGTGGAGGTTTTCACATGGCTCCAGAGAGCAAGTTTCCCATATGGAGACGAGATTTGTTCTGATTGAAAGCTCCGGGAACCCATATATGCTGGTATTGGAAACCAGGCCTCTGAGGAGAGATGCCTGGAATCAAAAGCAATGGATCCAATTAGGGCCTAGGTGCCTGTCTGTTTCAATCTTCATCTCTGGGGATATCTGTCTATGGGTCTGAGTGGAGGTCATTGCTCAGCTTGTGACAGATCTCCCCTGTTTGTCCTGGGCGCCCGACAGTGTTGGGATGTCCTTGGGGACTTTGGAGGTTTCTCCTAATCTGTCAGGTTGTGTCCAAATGAATGAGCAGAATTCCCTTTGCGAGGACAGGAACAGTTCTGCAGTGTGGCTCCAGGGTCCCCAGCCTGGAGGATGTGTGCCAGGACTGTGGGGATAGAAGTCTGAAAACACAAACTCGGCTTAGGGTTGGGGATGAAGTTATGGACGGCCTGAAATACAGACCAAGAGGAGAACTCTTCATGATATGAAGAAAGGGCGAGTGTGAGGCGCTTGTTAAGGCTTTTGTCTCTGGATTTAGTATAAAAAATAACCATGGAATCTCGAGTTGGCCTCATGGGCCATGGACAGGTCTCCCTCAGTGGGGATTTGGCCCAATCCCAAGAGATTGGAGTCATTCTGTGGAATGAGAGTAATGCTTTCTGTTTTTTGTTTTTTGTTTTTTTTTCCCCCTAAGGTGTCTCACCAAAAGATGGATTCCAGAGTAGAGCCTTGGGGAGGGGAGACTCCCCAAGTGGGTTTCTGGTAAACTCGACCTCTCTTTAAGACTGAGGGCCTTGGGGCATGGCAAGCCCCATATGGGGGCTCTTGTTCCACTCACTGAGTGGTCTTACTTGAGGACAGGGCTCACTCTTAGGGTCACAATGCGTGTTTGTGCCCAACGCGGCCCTCAAGCATGGGCGGGTCCTCATGGTCCACGCTGTTTTCTCCTACACTGAATGTTGGTCAACATGCCAACCACAAGGTTTCTTGCCATGGGGAAGGAGGAGTTCTGATGTCTGCATCACGTTCACCACTGGGCAGTGATTTAGGTTCTGAAGACTGAAAACCGAGATTGGGAAGAGATGATGACCTAAGGACATGGCAGGTGCCATGTACTCAGTATGCAGCCAGATATCTGGGTGTCGGTCAGGAGGTCTGGGCTCAGGCTGTGTCAGACAGGGCATTAGTGTCCAGGGTAGGCTGCAGTGGCCTGCAGGTTGATCATCATTTGAGGCGTCTGCATAGCCCATAGGGCAACGTTTTTCTTCTGGACGGCAGGCAGAGTGCTGCATTGTGTCTCCAGAATTCCCAAAGTTGAGGGCATTTTGGCCAGGAGTGTGAGGAAGAAAATCTGAGAGCACAAGTTAGTCTTAGCTTTCGGGGCGAGGGCTGGGCAGGCACACTTTGCAGAGCTAAATTGAGATCTCGTGCATCTGAAGTCAGGGCGAGGATCAGACCTTGGCTCGCATTGGAGTTTCTGTCCATGATGGCCCCTTCATGGAGGGGGTGGGCAGCATCAGGAGGCCATTGAGGTTTTCCCATGGTACTGTGAGATGCTCCAAACCACAGATTCCTTCTGTGGTACATTTGAGAAATGTTGGATGGCTCTAGGACGTCGCATAGGAAATGACTCCAGAACAGTGTTCTAAGGATGGATGCCTGGGCAGAACGCCTCACATTCCAAATGTCTCCTAGCAAAAAGATATTTTCGATCTGCTGGGTCTGGGGGAGCAACCGAGGGGGCTGAGTCAAAATGAACTCTCCTGCGGATGGGTCATAATGTGGATTTGTGTCCATGGAGACCTTGGAATTGGGCAGTGGCACCGGGTCCCTGAAGAATTCTCCTAACTGGAGGTTTTGACACAGCTCCAAAGAGCATGTTTAACTTGTGGGGATGACATTTGTTCTGATCGGTGCCTCAGGAAACCCCAAATGCTGGTATTGGAAACCAGGCCTCTGGGGAGAGATGACTTGAAACGAAAGCAATGGATCTGATTAAGGCCTAGGGGCATGTCGGGTTCAATGTTTTTCTCTGGGGATATCTGCCTACAGATCTGAGAGGAGGTAGTTGTTCAGCTGGTGGCAGATCACCCCTGTTTGTCCCCTGCAACATAAACCATTGGGATAACTTTGGGGATTTTGGAGGTTCCTCGAATTTGTACGGTTGTGGCCAATGGAATGGGCAGAATTCCTTTCAAGCAGGCAGGCGCAGTCCTGAATTGTGGCTTCAGAGACCCCAGCCTGGAGGGTGTGTGGGCCAGGGTTGTGGTGACAAAAGAAGCCTGAAAACACAAACTCGGATTAGGTTTGGGGACGGAGGTATGGCAGGCCCGATCTACAGACCTCGAGGAGAACTATTCAGGATACGAACAAAGAGCAAGTATAAGGCGCTTGCTGAGGCTTTTGTCTGGATTTTGTATCAATGATAGCTGTTGAATGTCGAGGTGGCTTCATTGGCCATGGACTTGTATCCCTCTCTGGCAATTTGGCCCGATCCTAAGAGTTAGGGGTCATTCTTTAGGAAGGGAGGAGTCCTTTCTGTTTTTTTTACCTCAAGTGTCCAAACAAAAGATGGATTCCAGAGGAGAGCCCTGGGGAGGGGCGACTGGACAACCCGACATCTGGTTTAGAATGGGGGCCTAGGGACATGGCAAGCCCCATATGCTGGCTCCTGGTCCAGCGACTGTGAGGCCTTACTTGACGACAGGGCTCACGCTGAGTGTCACAATGTGAGTTTGTGCCCAACCTGGCCCTCATGCATGGGTGGGGCCTCATGGGCCATGCTGGTTTCTCCTAATATGAACGTTCAACAACATGCCAACCACATGGTTTCTTGCATGCGGAAAGAGGAGTTCTGATTTCTGCATCATGTTCAACCCTGGACAGTGATTGGAGATAAGGTCTAGGTCTGAAGCCTGAAAACCGAGTTAGGGAAGAGATGACGACATAAAGCCATGGTCGGGTCTGATGTGCTCAGTGTACGGCCAGCTGTCTGGGGGTCGGTCGGGAGGTCCGGACTCAGTTTGTGTCAGACAGGACATTAGTGCCCAGCGTAGACTGTATAATTGGGGTACAGTCAAATGGCATGTAGGTTGATCCTCACTTGGGTTTTCTGGGTATCCCCATATAGCAAAGTTTTTCTTCTGGGGGGCAGGCAGAGTGCTGCATTGTGGCTCCAGAATTTCCAAACTGGAAGGCTTGTGGGCCAGGATTGTGAGGGCAGAAGTCTGAGAATACAACTTAGGCCTAGGTTTCGGGGCAAAGACATGGCAGGCACACTCTGAGGACTTAATCGAGACCTCGTGCATCTGTACTCAGGCATGGATCAGTCTTTGGCTCAGGTTGGAGTTCCTGTCCTTGATGGCCACTTCATGAAAGGGGAGGTTCTCAAGAGGCCATGTAGGTATTCCCACGATGGGGATTTTGAGATGCTCCAAACCGCAAGGATTCCTTCTGTAGGACCCTCAAGAACTGTTGGATGACTTCTGGAGGTCCCATATGGAATGACTCTAGAGTACAATTCTAAGGATGGATGCCTGTTGTTCACGCCTCATATTCCAATTATTTCCTAGCGACAAGGCAGGTTCAATCTGGTGGCTCTGGGGGAGCATCCGAGGCGGTTGAGTTGAAGTGGACTCTCCGGAAGATGGCTTATATTGTGCAATTGTGTCCATGGAAACCTTGGTATGGGGCAGTGGTCCGGGGCCCTGAAGGATTCTCCCAACCGGATGTTTTGACAGAGCTCAAAAGATTACGTTTCCAATATGGAGACGAGATTTGTTCTGATGAGTGCCTCAGGAATCCCACATATGCTGGTATTGGAAACCAGGCCTCTGAGGAGAGAAGTCTGGAAAACAAAGCAATGGATCCGATTAGGGCCTAGGGGCCTCTCCGGTTCAATCTGATTCTCTGGGGCCATCAGTCTACAGGTCATATTGGAGTTAGTTGCTCATCGTGTGTCACATGGCCCCTCTTTGTCAGATCACCCTTGTTTGTCCCGGGCTGCCTCCACTATTGGGATGGCCTCAGGGTCTTTGGAGGTTTCTTCTAATCTGTATGGTTGTGGCCAATGGAATGGGAAGAATTCCCTTGGAGAAAGCAGGCACAGTCCTGAGGTGTGGCTCCAGGGGCCCCAGCCTGGAGGGCGTATTGGCCAGGGCTGTGGGGACAGAAGTCTGAAAACACAAATTCGACTTAGGTTTGGGGACGTAGGTATGGCAGGCACGGTCTATAGACCTTGAGGAGAACTCTTGGGGACATGAACAAAGGACGAGTGTGAGGTGCTTGCTCAGAGTTTGTCACTGGATTTTGTGTCAGTTATGGCCATGGAATGTCGGGATGGCACCAATCTGAACAAATTAGGAGAAAGCTCCAACGTCCTCAAGGCTATCCTAACTGTGTAGGCTGCCCGAGACAAACAGGGGCTATCTGCCACCAGTTGAGCTACTACCTCCACTCAGACCTGGAGACAGATGTCCCCAGAGAAGAAGATTGAACCAGACAGGTCCCTAGGACCCCGTCAGATCCATTGGTTTGGTTTCCAGCCATCTCACCTCAGAGGTCTGGTTTCCAATAGCAGCATATGGGGCTTTCCTGAGGCACCCATCAGAAAAAATCTCGTCTCCTTATGGGAAGCTTGCATGTGGGAACTGTGTCAAAACCTGTGGTTAGTAGAAACATTCAGGACCCTGGTGCCACCGCCTCATTCCAAGGTCACCATGGACACAAACCCATATTATGACCCATGCGTAGGAGAGTCCATTACAACTATGCATGATCGAATCTGTCTTATCGCAAGGAGAAAATTGGAATGCGAGGTGGGCAGCCGAGGCATCCATCTTTAGAACCCTGCTCTGGAGTTGTCCCTATGGGATATCCTAAGCCATCCAACAGGTCTCAATTGTCCTGAAGAAGGAATCCTTGTGGTTTGGAGAATCTCACAACTCCCATCATGGGAAAACCTCCATAGCATCATGATGTCCCCCCTCCCCTTCATGAAGGGACCATCATGGACAAAAACTCCAACCTGAGACATCGTCTGATCCTTGCCCTGACTTCAGATGCACGAAATCTCTATTTAGCTCTGCAGAGTGTGCCTGCCTGACCGAATTTTTGTTTACAGACTTCACTCTCAAAACCATGGCTCATGTGCCCTCCAGGATAGGGTCCCTGGAGCCAGACCACAGGACTGTGCCTGCCATGCCCAAGGAAAATGTGCCTATCACAGTTGCCCAAACATTGTAAATTAGGAGGAACCTGCAAGGTGCCTGAGCCCTCCCCAATATTGTCGGCCACTCTGGACAAAAATGCGCAGTCTGAATCACCCTGCTTACCGATATCCAGGCAGACAACCAAATCAATGGTCCTGAGTCAGAAGATGGAAACTGATATACCCCTAGGACCTCATTGGAACCCTAGATTAGGTGTTCAGGATCTGTCCTCAGATGCTTGTTCTGGAATACCAACTAATGATACAACGGGTTTTCACACCCCAGAACATCTCCTGTCCCCAGAAGGAAACCGTGATCTTCGACCTTTGCAAACCCTCAGGGAGGAGAATCCTGCATAGCACCTGAGCCACCAGCACATTTTATGATATCCCTGGTAACAATCCAGAATTGTGACCCATCTGCTAGAGATTCCATGTCCACTCAATCCAGCTATATGGCCAGTGAGACCATGCCTACTCCTGAGGGCCACCCTGGGATCAAACAGGAATTGTGACCCTCAGCCTGAGCATGCTTTCAAACAAGCCCTCTCAGTTTCACCACCAGGATCCCTCATTGTAGGCCTGGTACGCCCCTAGGCCCAAATCCTAACCCTTGGTGGAATTTTCCAGGCACCCTGACCCAGTGCCCGTCTATGAAATTTCTGATTTGGGCTACCCCTAAGATGGAAAGCAGCACTCTTCTTTTCCCTGAAAAAGCCACTAAAGTATTTGGAGCTGCCAGGATCCTTAGAGACATAAAGTATCCCATGGACTCATGAGACCATACCTACATTCCAAGGCATTCCTGGACACACATTCCAGATAGAAAATCCTTTTCTACTGTCTTCGAGACATACTAATTACAGTTCCTGATGAACTTCCCTCCAAGTCTATGGGTTGAGCATAGAGCATTGAGCACGGTTTCCCTGGAATACCAACTTATGATAGAACAAGTGGTCCCTGAGCCACACAACAGTACATCTCCTGTCACCAAAAGGAAACTGTGATCCTGGACCTGTGTCAAACCCTCAGGGTAGGAGAATCCTGCATGGCCCTTTAGCCACTATCACATTCTAAGATCTCCGTGGTAAGCAACCAGCATTGTGACCCATTTGCACGGGATTCAGTGACAACTCAAGGCCTTTGTATTTCACGCCAGAGCCACCAGAAGGAACCTGCCATGTTCCTGAACTGCAATGGTCATTGGGGGTGTGCTTTCCAGGTATCCATGTGGAAGAGCTCTGCTCCCAATCTTTCCACATGTGGGACCCTGGAGCTAACAAACCAGACTCCCCTGTCTGGTAGAAGGAAACTTTGCTATTTGGAGCATCTCACAAGCCCCAACCTGGGAAATCCTCCATGGCCTCTTGATGCCACCACTCTATTTGTCAGTCATCATAGACACAAACTCCAGTGTGAGCAAATATCTGACATCCACACTTACTCAGTGCTGGGTATCTCGAATTAGCCTCTGCACATTGGAATTCCCTTCCACTTGACACTGAATTGAGCGGTAACTTTGTTGACAATTCCATCCTCAACCTACTTGTCCCCAAGCCCTCTTGGTGAAGAATCTGGAGCCACAACACAGCATTCCGCCTTCCCCATAGAAAGAAGAATTGCCTGGACAGTCTGCCCAGAAACACCACATGAGAATCTATCTGCTTGGCACTCGAAGGAATTCTGATTTATAGACTGTCCTGGCCACTAGTGCTGTGTCTGATAGAGCCTAAGCCACGACCTAGTATCAGCCACCCAGAGAGCGGGCCCCATATCCAGCATGTGAGAATGGCCATGGCCCAAGTCCGTCATCTCTATCCATCATTGGATTCAGTCACCTTTCCCTAGACATTTGCTGGAATACCTGCCAATAGGGGAACATCAAGCACAATAGAGAATTCCTCCTTCCCCATGACAGGAAACCTGGCAGTTGGGATGTTGGTCGAAAGCACACAGTGAGAGCCAGCTTCATGGACAATGAGATCACACCAACTCCTGAGGGCTGCCCTGGGCACAAACAGGCATTATGACCCTCAGCCTGAGCACACTTACAAATAAGCCCTCTCATTGGCACGGCCAGAAACCTGCATTGCAGGCCTGGTTCGACCCTAAGCCCAAATAATAACCCTTGGTGTGATTTTCCAGGCACCCAATCTGATAGCCCATCTCTGGAATCCCTGTTTTGGGGAAACCTAATGACGGAAAACACAGCACTTCCTGTTTCTGAAAAAGCCACCAAACTTGGGGAGCTGCCAGGATCCTAAGAGGGGAAAAATCTCCCGTGGGCCCATGGCCACACCTGTATTCTGAGGCCATCCTGCAAACACAATTCAGATAAAAATGTCTGTGCTACCGCCTTTGAGTCACCCTAATTACAGTTTCTCATGAGGTACCTTCCAGGAGTACACATTGGGCATGCAATCACCTCGCCACTAACCCTAACCTGAATTTGTGCTTGCAGACTTCTTTCCCAAAACCATGGCTCACTTGCCTTCCAGGATGGTGTCTCCAGAGCACAGGACTGTGCCTGCCATCCCCAAGGATACTGTGCCCGTCTCAATTGCCCAAACATTTCAAATTTGGAGAAACCTGCAAGGCCCCAGAGCCCACCTCAATATTGACGGCCCCTCTGCACGCAATGCCCAGTCTGAAACACCCTGATCACCTACATCAAGGCAGACGCCCAAGTCAATGGTCCTGAGTCAGAAGTTTGAAACTGATATGCCCCTAGTACCTCATTGGAACCCTAGATTAAGTTTTCAGGTATCTATCCTCAGTGAACTTTCAGGAATACCAACTTGTGATACAACATGTGGTCCCTGGGCCCCACAACAGAAGATATCCTGTCCCCAGAAGGAATCCGTGCTCCTTGACCTCTGCCAAACCCTCAGAGTAGATGAATCCTGCACGGCACCTTAACAAACAGCACATTCTAAGATCTCCCTAATAAGAAACTGCCATTATGACCCCTCTTCAAGAGATTCCATGTCAATTCAAGGCCTTGATACTTCACCCCAGAGCCACCAGATGGACCTGCATGTTCCTCAGCTGCAATGATCAATGGAGGTGCGCTTTCCAGGCATCCATGCGGGAGTGCTCTGTGACCCAAACATTCCACATGGGGGCCCTAGAGCAAACAAACTAGACTCCACCTGTCCAGTCAAAGGAAACCTTACTGTTTGGAAAATCTCACAAGCCTCAGAGTGGGAAACTCTTCATGGCCTCTTGACACCACCCCTCCATTTGTCAGTCATCATAGATACAAACTCCTGTGTGAGCAAACATCTCTACTCAACCTGGATATTCAAGCCCTTAGGTGCTTGATATCCCATATAAGCCGTGGCACAAAGGAACTGCCTTCTGTTTGGCACTGAATTGATCCGTAGCTTATGTGTACAGTACCATCCTCACCCTACTGGTTCCTAAGCCTTCTTGATAGGGAATTCTGGAGCTACCACTCAGCATTCTTCCTTCCCCATAGAAAGAAGAAGTGCAGGGTGGGTCTGCCCAAAAACCCCACATGAGATTCATTCTGCTCGGCCTTCGAGGGAACCCCAATGTATAGGCTTCCTGGCCACTAGTGCTGTGTCTGACAGAGCCTGAGCCCTTACCTAGTGTCAGCAACTCAGAGAGTGGGCCCCATATCCAGCATGTAAGACTGGTCATGGACAAAATCTGTCATCTCTACCCATCCTTGGTGTTCAGGCACCTGTCCCCAGACTTTGGCTGGAATCCCTGACAATGGGGGAGCCTGAAGCAAAATAGAGAACACCTCCTTCCCATGGCAGGAAACCTGGCTGTTGGGATGGGGGTCCAACCCTCAAAGTGGGAGCCAGCTGCATGGCCAAAGAAATCACGCTTACTCCTGAGGGCCCTACAGGACACAAACAGGCATTGTGACCCTCAGCCTGAGCATGTTTTCAAACAGGTCCTTTCAGTTGCACCATCAGGATCCCACATTGCAGGCCTGGTATGCCCCTTTGCCCAAATCCCAAGCCTTGGTGGGATTTTCCAAGCACCCTGACCCAGAGGCAGTCACTTGAATCCCTGTTTTGGAATACACATAAGATGGAAAACAGCACTCTTCCCTTCCCCGAGAAAGCCACCAAACAATGGGAGCCGCCAGGACCTTTGGAGCGGAAAAATCTCCCATGGATCTATGAGTCCACACCTGCATTCCGAGGCCCTCCTGGACACACAATCCAGATACAAAAGACTGTGCTACCGCCTTTCAGTCACCCGATTTACGGTTCCTGAAGAGCTGCCCTCCGGGTCTATGCATTGGGCCTGTGATCACCTCACCACTATCCCTAAGCTGAGTTTGTGCTTGCAGACTTCTCTCCCAAGACCATGACTTACATTACATCCAGGATGGGGTCTCTGTAGCCACACTACAGTACTGTGCCTGCCATCCCCAAGGAAATTGTGCCGTCAAAGTTGCCCAAACCTACCAGATGGGAGAAATCTGCAAGACCCCTGAGGCCACCCCAATTTTGGAGGCCGCTCTGGACTCAAATGTGCTGTCTGAAACACCCTGATCACCTTCATCCAGGCAGACACCCAAGTCAATGGGCCTGAGTCAGATGTTTGAACCTGACTTGCCCCTACTACTTCATTGGAACCCTAGATTAGGTTTTCAGTCACCTGTCCTCAGAGGCCCATTCTGGAATACAAACTTATAATTCAACATGTGGTCCCTGAGCCACACAACAGAACATTTCCTGTCCCCAGCATGAAACCGTGATCTTGGACCTGTGTCAAACCCTCAGTGTCGATGAATCCTGCATAGCCCATTAAGCCACCAGCACCTTCTAAGATCTCCCTGGTAACAAACCAGCATTGTGAACCATCTTCATGAGACTCCATGTCAACTCAAGGCCTTGGTACTTCGCTTTAGAGCCACCAGAATGAAATTGCCATGTTCCTCTGCCGCAATAGTCAATGTAGGTGTACGCTCCAGGCATCCATATGGGAGTGCTCTGCTACACAAACTTTCCTCATGGGGTACCCTGGAGCAAAGGAACCAGAATCCCCCTGTCTGGTTGAAGGAAATATTGCTTGTTGGAGCAATTCACAAGCCCCAGCGTGGGAAATCCTCCATGAGCTCTTGAGGCCACCCTCCATTTGTTGGTCATCATAGACACAAACTGTTGTGTGAGCAAACAGCTGACATCCGCACATACTCAGGTGCTGGATATATCCAATCAACTGCTGCACGGTGGATTGCCTTTCGCTTGGTAAAGAAATTAACAGTTGCGTGTGTTTACCATTCCATCGTCACCCTCCTGGTCCACAAGCCCTCTTGATAGGGAATTCTGGAGAAACAACACAGCATTCTGCCTGCCCCAAGAAAGAAGAATTGCGTGTTGAGTGTGCCCAGAAACCCCACATGAGGATTCACCTGCAGAGCCCTCGATGACACCCTAATATCTTAGGTCACCATGGGAACTAAGGCTCTCTCTGACAGAGCCTGAGCCACGACCTCCAGTAGACCACCCAAACCGTGGACCCCATTTCTTGGAGGTGGGACTTGTGGCCCGAAGCCGTCATCTTTACTCAACCTGGATATTCAAGTTTCTGTGCCCAGTCCGTAGCTCAAATCCCTGCCTATGTGGTACCTGAAGCACAAGGGTACACCTCCTTCCTGATGGCAGGAAATATGGCTGTTGGGATGGGTGTCCAACCATCAGAGTGGGAACCAGCTGCATGGACATGAGACCAGGGCTACACATGGGAGCCACCCTGGGCACAAACAGGCATTGTGACCATTAGCGTGAATCTGCTTCCAAACAAACCCCCATGGTAGCTGGACCAGGGGCCTGAGAAGTGGGACATCCAGGCCCCTAGGGGAAAATCCTCATGCTCGTTGGTGGTTTTCAGTCGCCTAGACCCAGAAACTTTCCCTGGAATCCCACTTGGGGAGGTCCACTGAGACGGAAAATAGCAGTCTTCCCTTCCCCCAGAGATAGCAAATTCTTGGGAGATGGGCAGCATCCCCAGAGATGAAAAATGTTCTATGGCCCCATGAAGACACCCCTACATTTTGCGACCATTCTGGACACACAATCCAGACAGAAAAGTCTGCCTTACTGCCGCGATGACACCTTAATTTCACTACACAATGAGCTGCCATCAGAGCCTGCAGATCAGGACTGTAATCACCTTGGGGCTCACCCTAACAATAGTTCACCTTTGAAGATTTCTGTCTCCTAATCCCTATTGCACATGCCCTCCAAAATGGGGCCTCTGGAGCCACACCGGACAACTGTGCCTACACTCCCAAAGGAAACTCTGCCATTCATTGTTGCCCAAAACCTGAAGTTTATGAGAAAAGTACAAAGCCCTTGAGCCCACCTCAATTTCCAAGAATGGTCTGGACCCAAGTGTACATTGTGACACAGAGTGAGCACCTGCCTCCAGACAAACATCCAAGTCAAAGGCCCTGAGTCAGAAGATTGAACCTGGCATGCTCCTAGGACTTCATTGATGCCCTAGCTTAGGTTTTCAGGCGCCTGTCCTGAGAGGACTGTTCTCCCATACTGTCTTATATTCCAACATGTTGTGCCTGAGCCGCACAACAGACCCCTCTTTTCACAGAACGATACCTTGCTCTTGGTAGCTGTGTCCAAGACTCAGTGTATTAGAATCCTGCATTGACCCTGACCATTCCAACATTCCAGTGTCTCTTCGGATAAAAACCAGCATTTTGATCGAACAGCATCAAACTCCATGTCAACTCAGCCCCCTTGGAACTTCACCCCAGAGCCACCAGATCAAACCTGCCATATTCCTGAGCTGCAATGGTCAATGGAGTAGTGATTTCCAGGCATCCATGAGGGAGAGCTATGCTACCAAACTTTCCATATGGGGGACCCTGGAGAAAACAAACCAGACTCCTCCTATCCAGAAGAAGGAAACCTTACTGTTTGGAGCATCTCACAAGCCGCAGAGTGCGAAATCCTCCATGGCCTCTTGACCATTTATCCGTCATTTTAGACACAAACACCAGTGTGAGCAAATATCTGACATCCACTCTTACTCAGGTGCTGGATGTCTTGAATCAGCCGCTGCATGCTGGAAGTGCCTTCCACTTGTCCCTGAATTGAACCGTAGCTTGTGTTTTTAATTCCATCCTGACCCTTCTGGTCTCCAAGCCCTCTTGATAGGGAATTCTGTAGCCCCAACGCAGCATTCTTCCTTCCCCATAGAAAGAAGAAGTGCTTGGTGAGTCTGCCCAGAAACCTCATATTAGGATCCACCTGCATGGCCCTCGATGTCATGTTAATATCTTAGGCTGCCATGGGCTCTCAGGCTCTGTCTGACACAGCTGGAGGCACGACCTCCAGGCAGCCACACCATCAGTGGGCCCCATATCCTGCAGGTAGGACCTGCTGTGGCCGGAAGCCGTCATCTCTATTCAACCTGGGTATTCAGTCATCTTTCCCAAACCGTAGCTAAAATCCCTTCCTATGGGGGAACCTGGAACACAGGAATATCCTTATTCCCGATGGCAGGAAACCTGGTTGTTGAGATGGGCACTAAGACTCTGTCTGACACAGCCTGAGCCACACCTAGAGACAGCCATGCAGATAGTGGGCCCCATATCCTGCAGGTTGGACTTGTCGTGGCCCAAAGCCATCATCTCTACTCAACCTGGATATTCAAGCATCTTTCCAAGATTGTAGCTCAAATCCCTGATTATGGAGGAACCTGAAGCACAAGAGTACTCCTCCTTCCTGAAGGCAGGAAGCCTGGCTGTTGAGATAGGTGTCCAACCCTCAGAGTGGGAACCAGCTGCATGGCCCATGAGACTGCGGTCATTCATGGGAACACTGTGGGAACAAACTTGCATTGCTACCCTCAGCGTGAGGCTGCTTTCAGAAAATACCCTTCAGTAGCTGGACCAGGAGCCCGCAGAGCATGCCTACCTCCCTAGGGCCAAACACTCACCCTCGTAGGTAATTTCCAGATGCCCACACCTATAACCTGTCTCTGGAATACCTCTTTTGGGAGTTCCCTAAGACGGAAAACAGCAGTGTTCCCTTCTCCCAGAGACAAAAAACTGTTGGGTGTTGAGCATAATGCCCAGAGCCAAAATATCTCCCATGGCCCTAATGAAGCCAAACCTACATTTTGCGGAATTCCAGGACAAACAATGCAGACAGAAAAGCCTGCACTACCGCCTCCATGATACCTTAACTTCAGTACACTATGAGCTTCCAACAGGGCCTGCAGATCGGGCCTGTGATCACCTCATCCCTCAACCTAACCCTAGTTCGTGTTTGCAGATTTCTGTCCCAAAGCCCTGGACCACATGCCCATCAGGATGGGGCCTCTGGAGCCACACAAGACGACTGTGCCTACACACCCGAGGGAAACTCTGCCCTTCACGGTTGCCCAAATCCTGAAGATTAGGAGGAAAGTGCAAAGACCGTGAGTCCACCTCAATTCTAAAAAAAACTCTGGACCCAAGTCCAGACACACAACGAGCCCTTGCCTCCAGGCATACATCCAAGTCAAAGGCACTGAGCCAGAAGATTGTCCCTGACATGCCTCTGGGACTTAATCAATACCCTAGCTTAGATTTTCAGGTGCATGTCCACAGAGGCCTGTTCTTCAATACCAACTTATATTCCAACATATGGTCCCTGAGCCACACAACAGAGCCCCTCCTGTCCCTTAAGGATATCTTGCTCTTGGTAGCTGTGTCCAAGACTCCGTGTAAGAGAATACTGCATGGCCCCTGACTGCCCCAACATTCTAATGTCTCCCTGGATACAAACCAGCATTGTGATCTAACAGCATGAAACTCCATGTCAACACCAGCGACTTTGATCTTCGCCCCAGCGTCACCAATACGAAACTGCCATTTGCTAATCTGAAATGGACACTGGAGGTGGGCTTTCCAGGCAACCATGCAGAGTGCTCTGCTTCCCAAATTTCCACATGGGGGCCCTGGAGCAAAAAACTAGACTCCACCTGTCCAGTCAAAGGAAACCTTACTGTTTGGAAAATCTCACAAGCCTCAGCGTAGGAAACACTTCATGGCCTCTTGACACCACCCCTCCATTTGTCGGTCATCATAGATACAAACTCCAGTGTGAGCAAACATATGACATCCACCCTTAGGTGCTTGATATCCCATATAAGCCGCGGCACAAAGGAACTGCCTTCTGCTTGGCACTGAATTGATCCGTAGCTTATGTGTACAGTACCATCTTCACCCTACGGGTCCCCAAGCCTTCTTGATAGGGAATTCTGGAGCTACCACTCAGCATTCTTCCTTCCCCATAGAAAGAAGAAGTGCAGGGTGGGTCTGCCCAAAAACCCCACATGAGATTCATTCTGCTCGGCCTTCGAGGGAACCCCAATGTATAGGCTTCCTGGCCACTAGTGCTGTGTCTGACAGAGCCTGAGCCCTTACCTAGTGTCAGCAACTCAGAGAGCGGGCCCCATATCCAGCATGTGAGACTGGCCATGGACTAAGTCTGTCATCTTTACCCATCCTTGGTGTTCAGGCACCTGTCCCCAGACTTTGGCTGGAATCCCTGACAATGGGGGGACCTGAAGCACAATAGAGAACTCCTCCTTCTCATGGCAGGTAACCTGGCTGTTAGGATGGGTGTCCAACCCTCAAAGTGGGAGCCAGCTGCATGGCCAATGAAACCATGCCCACTCCTGAGGGCCATGCTGGGCACAAACAGGTATTGTGACCCTCAGCCTGAACATGTTTTCAAACAAGCATTCTCAGTGGCACCACCAGGATCCCACATTGAAGGTCTGGTATTCTCCTTAGCCCAAATCCTAAGCCTTGGTGGGATTTTCCAAGCACCCTGACCCAGAGCCCATCTCTGGAATTCCTGTTTTGGGATGTGCATAAGATGGAAAACAGCACTCTTCCCTCCCCGAGAAATCCACCAAACAATAGGAGCCGCCAGGATCTTTAGAGCAGAAAAATCTCCCATGAAACCATGAGTCCACACCTGCATTCTGAGGCCATCCTGGACACACAATCCAGATAGAAAAGCCTGTGCTACCGCCTACGTGTCACCCAATTTACCATTCCTGATGAGCTGCACTCCAGGTCTATGCATCGGGCCTGCGATCACCTCACCACTCACCTGAAAGCGAGTTTGTGTTTCAGACTTCACTCCCAAAACCATGACTTCCATACCCTCCAGGATGGGGTCTCTGTTGCCACGCCACATTACTGTGCCTGCCATACCCAAGGAAATTGTGCCATCAATGTTGCCCAAACCCACCAGATGGGAGAAATCTGCAAGGCCCCTGAGCCCACCCCAACTTTGGAGGCTGCTCTGGACTCAAATGTGCTGTCTGAAACACCCTGATTACCTATATCCAGGCAGACATCCAAGTCAGTGGGCCTGAGTCAGATATTTGAACCTGATATGCCCCTAGTACTTCATTAGAACCCTAGATTAGGTTTTCAGGCACCTGTCCTCAGAGGCCTGTTCTGGAATACCAACTTATGATTCAACATGTGGTCCCTGAGCCACACAACAGAATATTTCCTGTACCCAGAAGGAAACCGTGCTCTTGGACCTGTGTCAAACCCTTACGTTAGATGTATTCTGCACGGCGCCTTAGCCACCAGCACATTCTAAGTTCTCCCTGGGAACAAACCAGAATTGTGACCCATCTTCATGAGATTCCATGTCAACTCAAGGCCTTGGTACTTCGCCTTAGAGTCACCAGAATAAACCTGCCATGTTCCTCTGCTGCAATGGTCAATGCAGGTGTGCTTTACAGGCACCCATATGGAAGTGCACACAGAGCAGGCCTACCACCCTAGGGCCAAACACTCACCCTCGTACATGTTTTCCAGGCGCCCACACACAGAACCTGTCTCTGGAATCCCTCTTTTGGGGGTGCCCTGAGACGGAAAACAGCAGTGTCCCCTTCTCCCAGAGACAACAAACCCCTGGGAACTGAGCAGAATCCCCAGAGTTGAAGTATCTCCCAAGGCCCCATGAAGCCAAACCTACATTTTGCAAAAGTCCAGGACAAACAATGCAGACGGGAAGGCCTGCGCAACCACCTCCATGATACCTTAACTTCAGTACACTATGAGCTTCCAACAGGGCCTGCAGATCGGGCCTGTGATCACCTCAGCCCTCAACCTAACCCTAGTTCGTGTTTGCAGATTTCTGTCCCAAAGCCCTGGACCACATGCCCATCAGGATGGGGCCTCTGGAGCCACACCAGACGACTGTGCCTACACACCCAAGGGAAAGGCTGCCCTTCACGGTTGCCCAAATCCTGAAGATTAGGAGGAAAATGCAAAGCCCGTGAGCCCACCTCAATTCCGATGAAAACTCTGAACCCAAGTGTGCATTCTGACAGACAATGAACCCCTTCCTCCAGGCATACATCCAAGTCAAAGGCCCTGAGCCAGAAGATTGAACCTGACATGCCTCTAGGACTTTATCAATACCCTAGCTTAGATTAGCCTGTTCTTCAATACCAACTTTATTCCAACATGTGGTCCCTGAGCCACACAACAGAACCCCTCCTGTCCCTTAAAGATATCTTGCTCTTGGTAGCTGTATCCAAGACTCAGTGTAAGAGAATACTGCATGGCCCCTGACCGCCCCAACATTCTAATGTCTCCCTGGATACAAACCAGCATTGTGATCCAACAGCATGAAACTCCAAGTCAATACCAGTGAGTTTGAACTTCGCCCCAGTGTCACCAGTACGAAACTGCCAGGTTCCTCATCTGCAAAGGACACTGGAGGTGGGCTTTCCAGGCATCCATGCAGAAGTGCTCTGTTCCCCAAACTTTCCTCATGGGGGACCCTGGAGCATACAAACGAGACGCCACCTTTCCATTAGAAGGAAACCTTGCTGTGTGTAACATCTCACAAGTCTCAGGGTGGGAAATCCTCCATGGCTTTATGCTGCCTCCCCTCCATTTGTCGGTCATCATAGACACAAACTCCAGTGTGAGCGAACATCTGAAATCCGCCCTTACTCAGGTGCTGGATGTCTTGAATCAGCCACTACACACTGGAAGTGCCTTCTGCTTGGCACTGAATTTAACCATAGCTTGTGTTAACAATTCCATCTTCACTCTCCTGGTTCCCAAGCCCTCTTGATAGGGAATTCTGGAGCCACAACACAACATTCTGCCTTCCCCACAGAAAGAAGTGCCTGGTGATTCTGTGCAGAAACCCCACATGAGGAACAACCTGCGCAGCCCTTGACAGCACCATGATAACGTAGGGTGCCATGGGCACTTAGACTCTGTCTCACACAGCCGGAGCCACGACCTCCAGGCAGCCACACAGACAGTGGACCCCATATCCTGCAGGTGGACCTCCCATGGCCCGAAGTCATCATCTTTACACAACCTGGATATTCAGACATCTGTCCCCAGACCGTAGCTCAAATCACTTCCTATGGGGGAACCTGAAACACAGGATTATTCCTCCTTTCTGATGGCAGGAAACCTGGCTGTTGAGATGGGTGTCTTACCCTCAGAGTGGGAACCAGCTGCATTGCCCATGAGACCAGGGTCACTCATGGGAGACTCCCTGGGCAAAATCAGGCATTGTGACTCTCAGCATGAGCCTCCTTTCAAACAAACACTCTCGGTAGCTAGGCCAGGAGTGCACAGATTGGGCCTGCCAGGTCCCTAGGGCCAAATCTTCACCCTCGTTTGTGTTTTCCCGGAGCCCAGACCCAGAACCATTCTCTCAAATTCCTCTTTTGGGGGTCCCCTGAGACAGAAAACAGCTGTTTTCCCTTCTGTGAGAGACAACACTGGGAGCTGGGCAGAATCCCAGAGAAGAAGAATATACCATGGCCTCATGAAGCCACCCCTACCTTTTGCGACTGTCCTGGACACACAATTCTGACAGAAAAGCCTGTGCTACCACCTCCATGACACCTTAATTTCAGTACACTAAGAGCTGCCCTTATGGCCTGCTGATCAGTCTTGTGAACACCTCGGCCCTCACCCTAATGTTAGTTTATGTTTGCAATCTCTGTTCCCAAAGTCCTGGGCCACAGGCCCTCCAGAATGGGACCTATGGTCCCACACTGGACAAGTATGCCTACACTCCCGAAGGAAATTGCCCTTCACTGTTGCCCAAACCCTGAATATGAGGAGCAAAGTACAAAGTCTTTGAGCCCACCTCATTTTCAAAGAACGCTCTGGATCCAAATACGCATTCTGACACAAAATGAGCCCCTGCCTCCGGGCAGACATCCATGTCAAAGGCCCTGAATCAGAAGTTTGAACATGCCATGACTATAGGACTTCATCGATACCCTTGTTTAGATGTTTAGGCGTCTGTCCCTAGAGGCTTGTTACCCAATACCAACTTATATTCCAACATGTGGTCGTTGAGCCACACAACAGATCCCCTGCTGCCCCAGAAGGATACATTTCTCTTGGTAGCTGTGTCCAATTCTCAGTGTAGGAGAATCCTGCATGGACCTGACCACCCCAACATTCTAAAGTCTCCCTGGATACAAACTAGCATTGTGATCCAACAGAATGAAACTCCATGTCAATTCAGCCCCCTTAGAACTTTGTCCCAGAGCCACCAGATCGAACCTACCATGTTCCTGAGCTGCAATGGTCAATGGCGGTGTGCTTTCCAGGCATGCGGGAGAGCACTGCTACCCAATATTTCCATATGGGAGACACTGGAGCAAACAAACCAGACTCCCCCTGTCCAGTAGAAGGAAACCTTGCTGTTTGGAGCATCTCAGAAGCCGCAGCGTGGGAAATCCTCCATGGCCTCTTGACGCCACCCCACCATTGGCTGTCATCATAGACACAAACTCCACTGTGAGCAAACATCTGACATCCGCCCTTACTCAGGTGCTGGATGTCTCAAATCATCCGCTGTACACTGGAACAGCCTTCTGCTTGGCACTGAATTTAAACATAGCTT
Source organism: Neogale vison (assembly GCF_020171115.1). NCBI lineage: Eukaryota > Metazoa > Chordata > Mammalia > Carnivora > Mustelidae > Neogale > Neogale vison. Next base: position 184,921,847 of record NC_058093.1, on the reverse strand, counting down.
GTGTTTACAATTCCATCCTCATCCTCCTGGTCCCTAGCCCTCTTGATAGGGAATTCTGGAGCCACAGCACAGCATATTGCCTGCCCCATAGAAAGAAGTGCCTGGTGAGTCTCCCCAGAATGCAAACATCCACCTGCATGTCCCTCAATGGCCCCCTAATATCATAGGCCGCCACGGGCACTAAGGCTCTGTCTGACACAGCCTGAGCCACGACCTCCAGTCAGCCACGCAGACAGTGGTTCCCATATCCTGCAGATGGGACCTGCCATGGCCCGAAATCAACATCTCTGCTCTACCTGGTTATTCAGGCATCTGTCTCCAGACATTAGCCCTGACTATGGGGATACTTAAAGCACAAGAGTTCTCCTCCTTTCCGGTGGTGGGAAATCTGGCCTGTGAGATGGGTGTCCAACCCTCAGAGTTGGATCCAGCTGCATGGGCCTGAGATCATGGTCACACATGGGAGTCGCTCTGGGCACAAAAAAGCATTGTGACACTCAGCGTGAGTCTGCTTTCAAACAAACGACCTCAGTAGCTGGGCCAGGAGTCTGCAGAGCAAGCCAGCCAGGTTGCTATGGCCAAATCATCTCCCTCGTTGGTATTTTCCAGGCGCCCAGACCCAGTAACTGTCTCCGGAATCTTTCTTTTGTTGTTAACCTGAGACTGAAAACAGCAGTCTTCCCTTCCCCCAGAGGCACCAAACTCTTGGGAGCTGGGCAGAATACCCAGAGACGATGAATCTCCCATAGTCCCATGAAGCCACCCCTACCTTTTACGACCATCCTGGACACAGAATCCAGACAATATATCATAAGCTACTGCCTCCATGACACCTTAATTTCAGTACATTATGATCTGCCCTCAGGGCTTGCAGATCGGGCCTGTGATCACCTCGACTCTCACCCTAACCCTAGTTCGCGTTTGCAGATTCTGTCTCCAAAACTTTGGTCCTCATGCACTCCACGATGGGGCCTCTGGAAGCACAAAGGAATACTGTGCCTACACTACCGAAGGAAACTCTGCCCTTCACTGTTGCCAAAACCCTGAAGATTAAGAGCAAAGTGCAAAACCCGTGAGCCAACCTCAATTTCCCAGTACGCTCTGGACCCAAATGTACATTCTGACACATAAAAAGCACCTGCCTCCAGGAAGACATCCTAGTCAAAGGCCCTGAATCAGAAGTTTGAACATGCCATGACTATAGGACTTCATCGATACCCTAGTTTAGATGTTTAGGCACCTGTCCCCAGAGGCCTGTACTCCAATACCAACTTATATTACAACATGTGGTCCTTGAGCCACACAACAGAACCCCTGCTGTCCCGAGATGGATACATTGCTCTTCGTAGCTGTGTCCAAGACTCAGTGTAATAGAATCCTGCATGGGCCCCTCACCACCCCAAATTTCTAAAGTCTCCCTGGATACAAACAAGCATTGTCATCCAACAGCATGAAACTCCATATCAATTCAGCTCCTTTAAAACTTTGTCCCAGAGCCCCCAGATCGAACCTGCCATGTTCCTGAGCTGCAATGGTCAATGGAGGTGTGCTTTCGAGGCATCTATGTGGGAGAGCTCTGCTACCCAAAATTTCCATATGGGAAACACTGGAACGAACAAACCAGACTCCCCCTGTCCAGTAGAAGGAAATCTTGCTGTTTGGAGCATCTCACAAGCCACAGAGTGGGAAATCCTCCATGGCCTCTAGATGCCACCCTACCATTTGTCTGTCATCATAGACACAAACTCCAGTGTGAGCAAACATTTGACATCCGCCTTTACTCAGGTGCCGGATAACTTGAATCAGCTGCTGCACATTGGAACTGCCTTCCACTTGGCACTGAATTGAACCATAGCTTGTGTTTACAATTCCATCCTCACCCTACTTGTCCCTAAGCCTTCTTAATAAAGAATTCTGGGGGCACAACAGCATTTTGCCTGCCCCATAGAAAAAAATAAAAGTGCTGGTGAGTCTGCCCAGATCCCCCACATGAGGATCCACCTGCATGGTCCTCGACAATGCCCTAATATCATAGGCCACCATGGGCACTAAAGCTCTGTCTGACATAGCCTGATCCACGACCTCCAGTCAGCCACCTAGACATTAAGACCCATATCCTGCAGGTGGGACCTGCTGTGGCCCACAACCATCATCTCTGCTCAACCTGTTTATTCAGGCATCTGTCTCCAGAACTTAGCTCAAATCCCTTCCTATGGAGGAACTTGAGGCACAAGTGTTCTCCTCCTTCCTGATGGCAGGAAATCTGGCCTGTGAAATGGGTGTCCAACCCTAAAAGTGGGAACAAGCTGCATGGGTCTTAGGATCACGGTCACTCATGGGAGCTGCCTTGGGCACAAGGAAGCATTGCGACTCTCAGCATGAGCCTACTTTCAAACAAAATCCCTTGGTAGCTGGACCAGGAGCTCGCAGAGCAGGCCTGCCAGGTTCCTAGGTCCAAATCCTCACCTTCATTCATGTTTTCCAGGTGCCCAGAACAAGGATCTGTCTCTGGAATCCCTCTTGTGGGTGTCACCTGAGACGGAAAACAGCAGTCTTCCCTTCCCCCAGGGACACCAAACTCTTGGGAGTTGGGCAGAATCCCCAGAGACGAGGAATCTCCCATGGTACCATGAAATATTCTTACGTTTTGCAACCGTTCTGGACACACAATCCACAAAGAAAAGCCTGCGCTACTGCCTCTATGACACCTTAATTTCAATACACTGTGAGCTGCACTCAGGGCCTGTGGTTCGGGCCTGTGATCACCTCGGCCCTCTCCCTAACCCTACTTCACGTTTGCAGGATTCTGTCCCCAAAGCCCTGGCCCACATACCCTCAGTACGGAGCCTCTGGAGCCACACCAGATGACTGTGCCTACCCTCCCGAAGGAAACTCTATTCTCACTGTTGCTAAAACCTTGAAGATTAGGAGGAAAGTACAAAGCCCCTGAGCACACCTCCATTTTGAAGAACACTCTGGACCTAAATGCACATTCTGACACACAATGAGACCCTGCCTCCAGGCCGACATTCAGGTCAAAGGCCCTGAGTCAGCAGATTGAACCTGACATGCCTCTAGGACTTCATTGATACCAGAACTTAGATTTTCAGGTGCCTATCCCCAGGGGCCTTTTACCCAAAACCAACTTATATTCCAACATGTGGTCCCTGAGCCACACTATAGAACCCCTCCTGTCCCCAGAAGTATATCTTGCTTTTGGTAGCTGTGTCCAAGTCACAGTGTAGGAGAATCCTGCATGGCCCTCTGACCACACCAACATTCTGATTTCTCTACGGATCACAACCAGCATTGTGATCCAACAGCATGAAACTCCATGTCAACTCAGGCTGCTTGGGATTTAACCCCAAAGCCACCAGATCGAACCTGCCATTTCCTCAGTTGCAGTGGACCATGGAGGTGTGCTTTCTAGGCTATGATGCCGGAGAGCTCTGCTAACCAAACTTTCCATATGGGGGAACCTGGAGAAAACAAACCAAAATCCCCCTGTCCAGTAAAAGGAAACCTTGCTGTTTGGAGCATCTCACAAGTCACAGAATGGGAAATCCTCCATGGCCTCTTGTACCACCTCTCCATTTGTCGGTCACCATAGACACAAATTAGAGTGTGAGCAAACATCTGACATCCGCCATTACTCAGGTGCTGGATATCTCAAATCAGCCTTCTGATTGGCACTGGATTGAACTGTAGTTTGTGTTTACCATTCCATCCTCACCCTCCTGGTCCCCAAGGCCTCTTGATAGGGAATTCTGGAGTCACGATGCAGCCTTCTGCCTGTCCCACAGAAAGAAGTGCCTGGTGACTCAGCCAAGAAAACCCTCATGAGGATCCACCTGCATGACCCTTGACGGAACCCTAATATCATAGGCCATCATGGGCACTCAGGCTCTGTCTGATACAGCCTGAGCCACGACCTCCATTCAGCCACACAGACGGTGGACCCCATATTCTGCAGGTGGGAACTCTTGGCCCAAGCCTGATGGCCCGAATCCGTCAAATCTACTCAACCTGGATATTCAGGGATCTCTCCGCAGACCATAGAACGAATACCTAACTATGGGGAAACTGAAGCCCAGGAGTACTCCTCCTTCCTGAAGGCAGGAAACCTAGCTGTTGGGATGGATGTTCAACCCTCAGAGTGGGAACCAGCTGCTTGTCCCAGGAGGCCACGGTCACTCATGGGAGCCGCCCTGGGCGCAAAGAGGCATTGTGACCCTCAGCCTGAGCATGCTTTCAAACAGGCCCTCTCAGTTGCACCACCAGGTTCCAGCATTGAAGACCTGGTATGCCCCTAGTCCCAAATACTATTCCTTGTTGGGATAATCCAGGGGCCCAGAACCAGAGCCTGTTTCCGGAATCCGTTTTGGGTCACCCCTAAGATGGAAAACAGCACTCTTCACTTCCCCAAAAAAGCCACCAAACTATTGGGAGCCGCAAGGATCCTAAGAGAGGAAAAATTTCCCAAGTATTCTTGAGACAACATCTGCATTCTGAGGCCATCCGGGACAAGAGCCCAACTATAAAAGCTTGTGCTCTTGCCTTGCATCACCCTAATTACAGTTCCTGACGAACTGCCCTCCAGGTCTATGCACTGGGCCTGCGATCACATCTTCACTAAACCTAACCCTAGATAGTGTTTGCAGACTTCTCTCTCAAACCATGGATCACATTCCCTCCAGGATGGTGTCTCTGGAGCCATACCACAGGACTTTGTGTGCCATACCCAAGGAAACTTTGCCCAACCCACTTGCCCAAACTCTCCAGATTAGAAAAACCTTCAAGAGCCCTGAGCCCACCCCAATATTGGATGCTGTTCTAGACGCAAGTGCACAGTATGAAACACCCTTAGTCCCTACATCTAGGCAGACAATCAAGTCAATGGTCCGGAGTCTGAAGATTGAAACACAAATGCTGAAGGGAGGAGTCAAGATGGCGGAGAAGTAGCAGGCTGAGACTACCTCAGCTAGCAGGAGATCAGCTAGAGAGCTTATCTAAAGATTGCAAACACCTGCAAATCCATCGGCAGATGGAAGAGAAGAAGAACAGCAATTCTAGAAACAGAAAAACAACCACTTTCTGAAAGGTAGGACTGGCGGAGAAGTGAATCCAAAGCGACGGGAAGAGAGACCCCGGGGGAGGGGCCGGCTCCCGGCAAGCGGCGGAGCAACGGAGCACAAAATCAGGACTTTTAAAAGTCTGTTCCGCTGAGGGACATCGCTCCGGAGGCTAAACCGGGGCGAAGCCCACACGGGGTCGGCGTGACCTCAGGTCCCGCGGGGTCACAGAAGGATCGGGGGTGTCTGAGTGTCGCAGAGCTTGCGGTTATTGGAACGGGAAAGCCGGCTGCAGAGACAGAGCCAACAGAAAGCTCGCAGCTCGGAGTTGCCTTGAACCGGTCGCAAGCTTGGTGAGCTCGGAGCGCGGCCGGAGGTTAGGCAGACGCGAGTTACCAGGAGCAGTTCGCTGAGGGCGCACAGGGGAGCGGGGCCCTGGGCTCTCGGCTCCTCCGGGCCGGAGACCAGGAGGCCGCCATTTGTATTCCCGTCCTCCGGAACTCTACGGAAAGCGCTCAGGGAACAAAAGCTCCTGAAAGCAAAGCCGAGCAGATCACTCAGCCCCGGCCCCTGGTAAGGGTGGTGCAATTCCGCCTGGGGCAAAGACACTTGAGAATCACTACACCAGGCCCCTCCCCCAGAAGATCAACAAGAAATCCAGGCAAGACCAAGTTCACCTACCAAGGAGTGCAGTTTCAATACCAAGGAGAGAGCAGCAGAATTCCAGAGGAGGAGAAAACAAACCACGGAACTCATGGCTTTCTGCCGGTGATTTTTTAGTCTTGCAGTTAATTTATTTTTTTTTCTTTTTCATTTTTTTCTCTTCTTCTGCTAAAATTTTTTATAATTTTACCCTTTTCTTTTTTAACGTTTTTAAACTAGATTATCTAATATATATATATTTTGCTTTTTTATACTTTTCTTTATTCATTTTCTTTTTTTTTAATTCTTTTTTTTTCTTTCTTTTTGAACCTCTTTTTATCCCCAAATCAGAAGAGATCCTAATCTCTTCAATCTTTTTTCTTCTTAACTCTTTTTTAAATTCTTGATTGAATTTTTAATTCAATCTCTTTTTTTTAATTCTTTTTTTCTTTTTTTCTTTCTTTCTTTTTGAACCTCTTTTTATCCCCAAATCAGAAGAGATCCCAATCAGAAGAGATTGGGAGATCCCAATCAGAAGAGATTGGGAGATCCCAATCAAAGGAGATCCCAATCAGAGGAGATCCCTCACCCAATCGTGAGGGGCGAGAAATCCCCCCACATGATTTGGGATCTCTTCTGATTTGGTTAAAGCATATTTTCCTGGGATTGTTGCCACCCTTTTAGTATTTTACTTGCTCCCTCATATACTCTTAGCTGGACAAAATGACAAGGCGGAAAAATTCACAACAAAAAAAAGAACAAGAGGCAGTACCGAAGGCTAGGGACCTAATCAATACAGACATTGGTAATATGTCAGATCTAGAGTTCAAAATGACAATTCTCAAGGTTATAGCCGGGCTTGAAAAAGGCATGGAAGATATTAGAGAAACCCTCTCCAGAGATATAAAAGCCCTTTCTGGAGAAATAAAAGAACTAAAATCTAACCAAGTTGAAATCAAAAAGGCTATTAATGAAGTTCAATCAAAAATGGAGGCTCTCACTGCTAGGATAAATGAGGCAGAAGAAAGAATTAGCGATATAGAAGAACAAATGACAGAGAATAAAGAAGCTGAGCAAAAGAGGGACAAACAGCTACTGGACCATGAGGGGAGAATTCGAGAGATAAGTGACACCATAAGACGAAACAACATTAGAATAATTGAGATTCCAGAAGAAGAAGAAAGAGAGAGGGGAGCAGAAGGTATACTGGAGAGAATTATTGGGGAGAATTTCCCCAATATGGCAAAGGGAACGAGCATCAAAATTCAGGAGGTTCAGAGAACGCCCCTCAAAATCAATAAGAATAGGCCCACACCCCGTCACCTAATAGTAAAACTTACAAGCCTTAGTGACAAAGAGAAAATCTTGAAAGCAGCCCGGGAAAAGAAGTCTGTAACATACAATGGTAAAAGTATTAGATTGGCAGCTGACTTATCCACAGAGACCTGGCAGGCCAGAAAGAGCTGGCATGACATTTTCAGAGCACTAAACGAGAAAAACGCAGCCAAGAATACTATATCCAGCTAGGCTATCATTGAAAATAGAAGGAGAGATTAAAAGCTTCCAGGACAAACAAAAACTGAAAGAATTTGCAAACACCAAACCAGCTCTACAGGAAATACTGAAAGGAGTCCTCTAAGCAAAGAGAGAGCCTACAAGTGGTAGATCAGAAAGGAACAGAGACAATATACAGTAACAGTCACCTTACAGGCAATACAATGGCACTAAAATCATATCTCTCAATAGTTACCCTGAATGTTAATGGGCTAAATGCCCCAATCAAAAGACACAAGGTATCAGAATGGATAAAAAAACAAAACCCATCTATATGTTGCCTCCAAGAAACTCATTTTAAACCCGAAGACACCTCCAGACTTAAAGTGAGGGGGTGGAAAAGAATTTACCATGCTAATGGACATCAGAAAAAAGCAGGAGTGGCAATCCTTATATCAGATCAATTAGATTTTAAGCCAAAGACTATAATAAGAGATGAGGAAGGACACTATATCATACTCAAAGGGTCTGTCCAACAAGAAGATCTAACAATTTTAAATATCTATGCTCCCAACGTGGGCGCAGCCAACTATATAAACCAATTAATAACAAAATCAAAGAAACACATCAACAATAATACAATAATAGTAGGGGACTTTAACACTCCCCTCACTGAAATGGATAGATCATCCAAGCAAAAGATCAACAGGGAAATAAAGGCCTTAAATGATACACTGGATGAGATGGACATCACAGATATATTCAGAACATTTCATCCCAAAGCAACAGAATACACATTCTTCTCTAGTGCACATGGAACGTTCTCCAGAATAGATCACATCCTCGGTCCTAAATCAGGACTCAACCGGTATCAAAAGATTGGGATCATTCCCTGCATATTTTCAGACCACAATGCTCTGAAGCTAGAACTCAACCACAAGAGGAAGTTTGGAAAGAACACAAATACATGGAGACTAAACAGCATCCTTCTAAAGAATGAATGGGTCAACCGGGAAATTAAAGAAGAATTGAAAAAAATCATGGAAACAAATGATAATGAAAATACAACGGTTCAAAATCTGTGGGACACAACAAAGGCAGTCCTGAGAGGAAAATATATAGCGGTACAAGCTTTTCACAAGAAACAAGAAAGGTCTCAGGTACACAACCTAACCCTACACCTAAAGGAGCTGGAGAAAGAACAAGAAAGAAACCCTAAACCCAGCAGGAGAAGAGAAATCATAAAGATCAGAGAAGAAATCAATGAAATAGAAACCAAAAAAACAATAGAACAAATCAACCAAACTAGGAGCTGGCTCTTTGAAAGAATTAATAAAATTGATAAACCCCTGGCCAGACTTATCAAAAAGAAAAGAGAAAGGACCCAAATAAATAAAATCATGAATGAAAGAGGAGAGATCACAACTAACACCAAAGAAATACAAACTATTATAAGAACATACTATGAGCAACTCTACGCCAACAAATTTGACAATCTGGAAGAAATGGATGCATTCCTAGAAACATATAAACTACCAAAATTGAACCAGGAAGAAATAGAAAGCCTGAACAGACCCATAACCAGTAAGGAGATTGAAACAGTCATTAAAAATCTCCAAACAAACAAAAGCCCAGGGCCAGATGGCTTCCCGGGGGAATTCTACCAAACATTTAAAGAAGAACTAATTCCTATTCTCCTGAAACTGTTCCAAAAAATAGAAATGGAAGGAAAACTCCCAAACTCATTTTATGAGGCCAGCATCACCTTGATCCCCAAACCAGACAAGGATCCCATCAAAAAAGAGAGCTATAGACCAATATCCTTGATGAACACAGATGCGAAAATTCTCACCAAAATACTAGCCATTAGGATTCAACAGTACATTAAAAGGATTATTCACCACGACCAAGTGGGATTTATCCCAGGGCTGCAAGGTTGGTTCAACATCCGCAAATCAGTCAATGTGATACAACACATCAATAAAAGAAAGAACAAGAACCATATGATACTCTCAATAGATGCTGAAAAAGCATTTGACAAAGTACAGCATCCCTTCCTGATCAAAACTCTTCAAAGTGTAGGGATAGAGGGCACATACCTCAATATCATCAAAGCCATCTATGAAAAACCGACTGCAAATATCATTCTCAATGGAGAAAAACTGAAAGCTTTTCCACTAAGGTCAGGAACACGGCAGGGATGTCCATTATCACCACTGCTATTCAACATAGTACTAGAAGTCCTAGCCTCAGCAATCAGACAACAAAAGGAAATTAAAGGCATCCAAATCGGCAAAGAAGAAGTCAAATTATCACTCTTCGCGGATGATATGATACTCTATGTGGAAAACCCAAAAGACTCCACTCCAAAACTGCTAGAACTTATACAGGAATTCAGTAAAGTGTCAGGATATAAGATCAATGCACAGAAATCAGTTGCATTTCTCTACACCAACAACAAGACAGAAGAAAGAGAAATTAAGGAGTCAATCCCATTTACAATTGCACCCCAAACCATAAGATACCTAGGAATAAACCTAACCAAAGAGGCTAAGAATCTATACTCAGAAAACTATAAAGTACTCATGAAAGAAATTGAGGAAGACACAAAGAAATGGAAAAATGTTCCATGCTCCTGGATTGGAAGAATAAATATTGTGAAAATGTCTATGTTACCTAGAGCAATCTACACATTTAATGCAATTCCTATCAAAGTACCATCCATCTTCTTCAAAGAAATGGAACAAATAATTTTAAAATTTATATGGAACCAGAAAAGACCTCGAATAGCCAAAGGGATATTGAAAAACAAAGCCAAAGTTGGTGGCATCACAATTCCGGACTTCAAGCTTTATTACAAAGCTGTCATCATCAAGACAGCATGGTACTGGCACAAAAACAGACACATAGACCAAGGGAATAGAATAGAGAGCCCAGAAATAGACCCTCAACTCTATGGTCAACTAATCTTCGACAAAGCAGCAAAGAATGTCCAATGGAAAAAAGACAGCCTCTTCAATAAATGGTGTTGGGAAAATTGGACAGCCACGTGCAGAAAAATGAAATTGGACCATTTCCTTACACCACACACAAAAATAGATTCAAAATGGATTAAGGACCTCAATGTGAGAAAGGAATCCATCCAAATCCTTGAGGAGAACACAGGCAGCAACCTCTTCGACCTCAGCCGCAGCAACATCTTCCTAGGAACATCGCCAAAGGCAAGGGAAGCAAGGGCAAAAATGAACTTTTGGGATTTCATCAAAATCAAAAGCTTTTGCACAGCAAAGGAAACAGTTAACAAAACCAAAAGACAACTGACAGAATGGGAGAAGATATTTGCAAACGACATATCAGATAAAGGACTAGTGTCCAAAATCTATAAAGAACTTAACAAACTCAACACCCAAAGAACAAATAATCCAATCAAGAAATGGGCAGAGGACATGAACAGACGTTTCTGCAAAGAAGACATCCAGATGGCCAACAGACACATGAAAAAGTGCTCCATATCACTCGGCATCAGGGAAATACAAATCAAAACCACAATGAGATATCACCTCACACCTGTCAGAATGGCTAAAATCAACAAGTCAGGAAATGACAGATGCTGGCGAGGATGCGGAGAAAGGGGAACCCTCCTACACTGTTGGTGGGAATGCAAGCTGGTGCAACCACTCTGGAAAACAGCATGGAGGTTCCTCAAAATGTTGAAAATAGAACTGCCCTATGACCCAGCAATTGCACTACTGGGAATTTACCCTAAAGATACAAACGTAGTAATCCAAAGGGGCACGTGCACCCGAATGTTTATAGCAGCAATGTCCACAATAGCCAAATTATGGAAAGAACCTAGATGTCCATCAACAGATGAATGGATCAAGAAGATGTGGTATATATACACAATGGAATACTATGCAGCCATCAAAAGAAACGAAATCTTGCCATTTGCGACAACATGGATGGAACTAGAGCGTATCATGCTTAGCGAAATAAGTCAAGCGGAGAAAGACAACTATCATATGATCTCCCTGATATGAGGGAGTGGTGATGCAACATGGGGGCTTAAGTGGGTAGGAGAAGAATTCATGAAACAAGATGGGATAGGGAGGGAGAGAAACCATAAGTGACTCTTAATCTCACGAAACAAACTGTGGGTTGCTGGGGGGAGGGGGGTTGGGAGAAGGGGGGTAGGGTTATGGACATTGGGGAGGGTATGTGCTTTTGGGTAAATTGGAAGGGGAGATGAACCATGAGAGACTATGGACTCTGAAAAACAATCTGAGGGGTTTGAAGTGGCGGGGGGGTGGGAGGTTGGGGTACCAGGTGGTGGGTATTATAGAGGGCACAGCTTGCATGGAGCACTGGGTGTGGTGAAAAAATAATGAATACTGTTTTTCTGAAAATAAATAAATTGGAAAAAAAAAAAAAGAAACACAAATGCTCCTAGGACCTCATTGGAACCCCAGTTAGGTTTTCATGCATCTGTCCTCAGAGGCCCATTCTGGAATACCAACTTATGATACAACATGTGGCCCCTAAGCTACACAGCAGAAAAAACTCCTGTCTCCAGAAGGAAGACGTGCTCTTGGACCTGTGTCAAAACCTCAAGGTAGGAGACTCCTGAATGGCATTTTAGCCACCAGCACAGTCTAAGATCTTCCTGGTAACAAACCAGCATTGTTACCCCTGTGAAAGACACTCCATGTCAACTCAAGACCTTGGTACTTCACCCCAGAGCCACCATAACGAAACTGTCATGTTCCTCAGCTGTGTGGTCTATTGAGATATGCTTTCCAGGCATCCATGCGGGAGAGCTCTGTTACCCAAAATTTGCATATGGGGGACCCTGGAACTAACATGCCAAACTCCAACAGTCCAGTAGAAGGAAACCTTGCTGTTTGGATCATCTCATAGGCCTCAGCGCAGGAAATCCTTCATGGCCTGTGGATGCCAACCCTCCTTTAATCGGTCATCATAGATACAAACTCCAGTGTGAGCAAACATCTGACAACCACCCTTACTCACATGCTGGATATCTCGCATAAGCATTAGCCCATTGGAACTGCCTTCCGCCTGGCACTGAATTGAACCGTAGTTTGTGTTTACAATTCCATCCTCACCCTACTGGATCCCAAGCCCACTTGATAGGGAATTCTGGAGCCACAACGCATCATTCTGCCTTCCCCATAAAAAGAAAAAGTGCCTGGTGAGTCTGCCCAGGAACCCCACATTAGGATCATTCTACTCCTGCCTTGAGGGAACCCTGATTTATAGACTGTCCTGGCCACTAGTGCTATGTCTAACAGAGCCTGAGCCCCGACCTCATGTCAGCCTTCCAGAAAGCGGGGCCGAATACATCATGTAAGACCGTCCATGGCCCAAGGCCATCATCTCTACCCATCCTTGCAATTCAGGCATCTGTTCCCAGACCTTTGCTGGAATCCCTGCCAATGGGGGAACCTGAAGCACAATGGAGAACTCCTCCTTCTACATGACAGGAAACCTGGCTGTTGGTATGGGTGTCCAACCCTCAAAGTCGGAGCCAGCTGCATGGCCAATGAGACCACGCCCACTCCTGAGAGCTGCCCTGGGCACAAACTGGCATTGTGACCCTCACCCTGAGCATGCTTTCAAACAATCCCTCTCAGTTACACCACCAGGATACCACATTGCAGGCGTGGGGCCTCCCTAGGACCAAATATTAACCCTTGGGTGGATTATCCAGGTACCCAGACACAGAGCCCGTCTCTGGAATCCCTGTTTTGGGACACCCCTTAGATGGAAAACAGCACTCTTCCCTTTCCGGAAAAAGCCACCAAACTATTGGGAGCTGCCAGGATCCTTAGAGAGGAAATATCTCTCATGGATTCATGAGAGAAAACCTGAATTCTGAGGCCATCGTGGACACACAATCCAGATATAAAAGCCTGTGCTACTGCCTAGAGACACCCTAATTACAATTCCTGACATCTGTGCTTCAGGTATACTCACTGGTCTTGTGATCAAATCGCCACTAATCCTAACCCAAGTTTGTGTTTGCAGACTTCACTCTCAAAACCACGGATCACATGCCCTCCAGGATATGGTCTTTGGAGCCACACCACAGGACTGTGCATGCCATCCCCAAGGAAACTGTGCCTGTCACAGTTGCCCAAACCCTCCAGATTAGGAGAAACATGCAAGGCCCCTGAGCCCACCACAATATTGTAGGCACAAATGCACAGTCTGAAACACCCTGATTCCCTACATTCAGACAGACATCTAAGTCAATGGTTCTGAGTCTGAAGATTGAACCTGACACGCCCCTAGTACCGCATTAGAACTCCAATTAGGTTTTCAGGCATCTGTCCTCAGAGGCCCGTTCTGGAATAACAACCTATAATACAACATGTGGTCCCTGAGCCACACAACAGAAAAACTCCTGCCCCTAGAAGGAAACCATGCTCTTGGACCTGTGTCAAAACCTCAGCGAAGGAGAATCCTGCATGGCACCTTAGCCACCAACACATTCTAAGATCTCCCTTGTAAAAAAACAGCATGGTGACCCCTTTGGTAGAGATTCCATGTCAACTCAAGGCCTTGGTACATCGTCACAGAGCCACCAGAATGAACATGCCATGCTTCTAAGCTGCAGAGTCCATGGAGATGTGCTTTCTAGTCATCCATGCGGGAGAGCTCTCTGCTACCCAAACTTTCCCCATGGGGAACCATGGAGCAATCAAATCAGACTCCACCCGTCCAGTAGAGGGAAATCTTGCTGTTTGGAGCATCTTACAAGCCTCACTGTGGTAAATCCTCCAGGGCCCCTTTACGCCACCTTTCCACTTGATGCTCATCATAGAGACAAATTCCAGTGTGAGCAAACATGTGACATCCACCCTTTCTCACTCACGTGCTGGATATCTCAAATAAGACACTGCACATTAAACCTCTCTTAGGCCTGGCAATGAATTTAACCGTGGCTTGGGTTTGCAGTTCCATTCTCACCCTACTCTTCACCATGCCCTCTTGATAGGGAATTCTAGAGCCACAACACAGCATTCTGCCTTCCCCATAGAAAGAAGAAGTGTCTGAGAGACTGCCAGGAAATCCCACATGAGGATCTGTCTGCTCGGCCCTCGAGGGAACCCGTATTATAGGTTCATTGGAAACTAGTGCTGTGTCTGACAGAGCCTGAGCCCCGACCTTGTTTCAACCTCCTAGAGAGTCGGGCCCATATCCAGCATGTAAGACCGGCCATGGCCAACGTCCATCCTCTCTACTCATCCTTGGTATTCAGGCATCTGTACCCAGACCTGTGCTGGAATCCCTACCAATGGGGGAACCTTGAGCACAATAGAAAACTCCTTTTTCCCCAAGGCAGGAAATGTGGCTTTTGAGATGGTTTTCCAACCCTCAGCATAGGAGCCAGCTGCATGGCCAATGATAGCACGCCTACTCGTGGGGGCTGCCCTGGACACAAACAGGCATGTGGACCCTCAGCCTGAGCATGCTTTCAAGCCAGCCCTCTTAATCGCACTGCCATGATCTAGCTTTGAAAGCCTGGTACGCCCCTAGGCCCAAATCCTAAACCTTGGTGGGATTTTCCAGGCGCCCATCCCAGAGTCCGTCTCTGGAATCCCTGTTTTGGGACACCCCTAAGATGGAAAACAGAACTCTTCCTTTCCCTGAAAAAAGCCAACAAATTATTGGCAACCGCTGGGATTCTTAGAGAGGAGAAATCTCCCATGGATCCATCAGACCACACCTGCATTCCGAGCCATCCTGGACACACAATCCAGATAAAAAAGCCTGTGCTACCGCCTTCGAATCACCTTAATTACAGCTCCTGACAAGTTGCCCTCCAGATCTATGTGTTGGACATGTGATCGCCTCACCAATAACCCTAACCTGAGTTTGTATTTGCAGACTTCTTGCCCAAAACCATGCCTCATATGCCATCCAGGATGGGGTCTCTGGATCCACACCACAGGACTGTGCGTGTCATTCCTAAGGAAAATGTGCCCATCACAGTTGCCCAAACCTTCCAGATTAGGAGAAACCTGCAAAGCCCCAGAGCCCACTCCAATATTGGAGGCTGCTCAGGATTCAAATGCTCAATCTGTAACACCCTGATCACCTCCATCCAGGCAGACACCCAAGTAAATCTTCCTGAGTCAGAAGATTGAACCTGACATGCCCCTAGGACCTCATTGGGACCCAAGATTAGGTTTCCGGACTCTGTCCTCAGAGGCCTGTTCTGGAATACCAACGTATGATACAACATGTGGCCCCTGAGCCACACAACAGAACTTTTCCTATACCCATAAGGAAACCATGCTCTTAGACCTGTGTCAAACCCTCAGGTTGGGAAAATCCTGCACGGCCCCTTAGCCAACAACTCATGCATTTTGACCCATCTTCAAGTGATTACCTTTCAACTCTAGTCCTTGGTACTCGCCTTAGAGCCATCAGAATGAACCTGCCATGATCCTCAGCTGCAATGTTTATGGAGGTGTGCTTTCCAGGCATCCATGTGGTAGAGCTCTGCTACCCAAACTTTTCACATGGAGGGCCATGGAGCAAACAAACCAGTATCCACCTGTCCAGTAGAAGGAAACCTTGCTCTTTGGAGCATCTCACAAGCCTCAGCTTGGGAGATCCTCCATGGCCGTTTGATGCCACCCCTCCATTTGTTGGTCATCATAGACACAAACTCCAGTCTGAGCAAATATCTGACATCTGCCCTTACTCAGGTGCTGGATATCTCAAATCAGCTGCTGCACATTGGAACTGCCATCCGTTTGGCACTGAATTACCCATGGGTGTGTTCACAATTCCACCCTCACCCTATTGGTCGCCAAGGCCCCT
Source organism: Neogale vison (assembly GCF_020171115.1). NCBI lineage: Eukaryota > Metazoa > Chordata > Mammalia > Carnivora > Mustelidae > Neogale > Neogale vison. Next base: position 184,905,786 of record NC_058093.1, on the reverse strand, counting down.
TGATAGGGAATTCTGGAGCCACAACACAGCATTCTGCCTTCCCCAGAGAAAGAAGTAGTGCCTGGTGAGGTTGCCAGGAAATCCCACATGAAGTTCTATCTGCTTGGCCTTCGAGGGATTTATAGGCTGCCTCGATTTATATGCTACGCTGGCCACTAGTTCTGTGTCAGACATAGCCTGAGCCCCGACCTCCTGTCAGCCACCCAGAGAGCCGGGCCCATATCCAGCATGTTAGACCAGCCATTTCCCAGGTCCGTCATCTCTACCCATCCTTAGTATTCAGGCATCTGTCCCCAGAACTTCGCTGGAATCCCTGCCATGAGGGAACCTGAAGCACAATAGAGAACGCCTATTTTCCCAAGGCAGGAAACGTGGCTTTTTGGATGGTTTTCCAACCCTCAGAGGGGGAGCCAGCTGCATGGACAATGAGACCACGACCACTCATGAGGGCCACCATGGGCACAAACAGGCATTTTGACACTCAGCTTGAGCATGCTCTCAAGCCAACCCTCTCAGCTGCACCACAAGAATCGGCCATTAAAAGCCTGGTATGCCCCTAGGGCCAAATACTAACCCTTGGTGGGATTTTCAAAGTGCCAAGACCCAGAGCCCATCTCTGGAATCCCTATTTGGGGGAACCCTTATGTTGGAAACAATCACTCTTCCCTTCCACGAAAAAGCCACCAAAGTACTGGGAGCCACTGGGTTAATAGAGAGAAAAATTTTCCATGGACCCATGAGAACACACCTGAATTCCGAGGCCATCCTGGACACACAACACAGATATTAAAGCCTGTACTACCACTTTTTTTCATATATTAATTCTATTTTTAATTTTTTAGTAAGTACCATACTGTTTTTTCATAGCAGTTACACCATTTTATATCCCCACTAGCAATGAATAAAGGTTCAAATTCTCCACATTCTCACCAACACTAGCCTGCCGAATAGGTTTGAAGTGGTATTTCATTGTGGGTTTTTTTTTTCCAATTTATTTATTTTCAGAAAAACAGTATTCATTATTTTTTCACCACACCCAGTGCTCCATGCAAGCTGTGCCCTCTATAATACCCACCACCTGGTACCGCAACCTCCCACCCCCCGCCACTTCAAACCGCTCAGATTGTTTTTCAGAGTCCATAGTCTCTCATGGTTCATCTCCCCTTCCAATTTACCCAAAAGCACATACCCTCCCCAATGTCCATAACCCTACCTCCCTTCTCCCAACCCCCCTCCCCCCAGCAACCCACAGTTTGTTTCGTGAGGTTAAGAGTCACTTATGATTTGTCTCCCTCCCTATCCCATCTTGTTTCATGGATTCTTCTCCTACCCACTTAAGCCCCCATGTTGCATCACCACTCCTTCATATCAGGGAGATCATATGATAGTTGTCTTTCTCCACTTGACTTATTTCGCTAAGCATGATACGCTCTAGTTCCATTCATGTTGTCGCAAATGGCAAGATTTCGTTTCGTTTGATGGCTGCATAGTATTCCATTGTGTATATATACCACATCTTCTTGATCCATTCATCTGTTGATGGACATCTAGGTTCTTTCCATAGTTTGGCTATTGTGGACATTGCTGCTATAAACATTCGGGTGCACGTGCCCCTTTGGATTACTACGTTTGTATCTTTAGGGTAAATTCCAAGTAGTGCAATTGCTGGGTCATAGGGCAGTTCTATTTTCAACATTTTGAGGAACCTCCATGCTGTTTTCCAGAGCGGTTGCACCAGCTTGCATTCCCACCAACAGTGTAGGAGGGTTCCCCTTTCTCCGCATCCTCGCCAGCATCTGTCATTTCCTGACTTGTTGATTTTAGCCATTCTGACTGGTGTGAGGTGATATCTCATTGTGGATTTGATTTGTATTTCCCTGATGCCGAGTGATATGGAGCACTTTTTCATGTGTCTGTTGGCCATCTGGATGTCTTCTTTGCAGAAACGTCTGTTCATGTCCTCTGCCCATTTCTTGATTGGATTATTTGTTCTTTGGGTGTTGAGTTTGTTAAGTTCTTTATAGATTTTGGACACTAGTCCTTTATCTGATATGTCGTTTGCAAATATCTTCTCCCATTCTGTCAGTTGTCTTTTGATTTTGTTAACTGTTTCCTTTGCTGTGCAAAAGCTTTTGATCTTGATGAAATCCCAACAGTTCATTTTTGCCTTTGCTTCCCTTGCTTTTGGCGATGTTCCTAGGAAGATGTTGCTGCGGCTGAGGTCGAAGAGGTTGCTGCCTGTGTTCTCCTCAAGGATTTTGATGGATTCCTTTCTCACATTGAGGTCCTTGATCCATTTTGTGTTTATTTTTGTGTGTGGTGTAAGGAAATTTCATTTTTCTGCACGTGGCTGTCCAATTTTCCCAACACCATTTATTAAAGAGGCTGTCTTTTTTCCATTGGACATTCTTTCCTGCTTTGTCAAAGATTAGTTGACCATAGAGTTGAGGGTCTATTTCTGGGCTCTCTATTCTGTTCCATTGATCTATGTGTCTGTTTTTGTGCCAGTACCATGCTGTCTTGATGATGACAGCTTTGTAATAGAGCTTGAAGTCCGGAATTGTGATGCCACCAACTTTGGCTTTCTTTGTCAATATCCCTTTGGATATTCGAGGTCTTTTCTGGTTCCATATAAATTTTAAAATTATTTGTTCCATTTCTTTGAAAAAGATGGATGGTACTTTGATAGGAATTGCATTAAATGTGTAGATGGCTTTAGGTAGCATAGACATTTTCACAATATTTATTCTTCCAATCCAGGAGCATGGAACATTTTTCCATTTCTTTGTGTCTTCCTCAATTTCTTTCATGAGTACTTTATAGTTTTCTGAGTATAGATTCTTAGCCTCTTTGGTTAGGTTTATTCCTAGGTATCTTATGGTTTGGGGTGCAATTGTAAATGGGATTGACTCCTTAATTTCTCTTTCTTCTGTCTTGATGTTGGTGTAGAGAATTGCAACTGATTTCTGTGCATTGATCTTATATCCTGACACTTTACTGAATTCCTGTACAAGTTCTAGCAGTTTTGGAGTGGAGTCTTTTGGGTTTTCCACATAGAGTATCATATCATCTGTGGAGAGTGATAATTTGACTTCTTCTTTGCCGATTTGGATGCCTTTAATTTCCTTTTGTTGTCTGATTGCTGAGGCTAGGACTTCTAGTACTATGTTGAATAGCAGTGGTGATAATGGACATCCCTGCCGTGTTCCTGACCTTAGTGGAAATGCTTTCAGTTTTTCTCCATTGAGAATGATATTTGCAGTCGGTTTTTCATAGATGGCTTTGATGATATTGAGGTATGTGCCCTCTATCCCTACACTTTGAAGAGTTTTGATCAGGAAGGGATGCTGTACTTTGTCAAATGCTTTTTCAGCATCTATTGAGAGTATCATATGGTTCTTGTTCTTTCTTTTATTGATGTGTTGTATCACATTGACTGATTTGCGGATGTTGAACCAACCTTGAAGCCCTGGGATAAATCCCACTTGGTCGTGGTGAATAATCCTTTTAATGTACTGTTGAATCCTATTGGCTAGTATTTTGGTGAGAATTTTTGCATCTGTGTTCATCAAGGATATTGGTCTATAGCTCTCTTTTTTGATGGGATCCTTGTCTGGTTTTGGGATCAAGGTGATGCTGGCCTCATAAAATGAGTTTGGGAGTTTTCCTTCCAATTCTATTTTTTGGAACAGTTTCAGGAGAATAGGAATTAGTTCTTCTTTAAATGTTTGGTAGAATTCCCCCGGGAAGCCATCTGGCCCTGGGCTTTTGTTTGTTTGGATATTTTTAATGACTCTTTCAATCTCCTTACTGCTTATCGGTCTGTTCAGGCTTTCTATTTCTTCCTGGTTCAATTTTGGTAGTTTATATGTTTCTAGGAATGCATCCATTTCTTCCAGATTGTCAAATTTGTTGGCGTAGAGTTGCTCATAGTATGTTCTTATAATAGTTTGTATTTCTTTGGTGTTAGTTGTGATCTCTCCTCTTTCATTCCTGATTTTATTTATTTGGGTCCTTTCTCTTTTCTTTTTGATAAGTCTGGCCAAGGGTTTATCAATTTTATTAATTCTTTCAAAGAACCAGCTCCTAGTTTGGTTGATTTGTTCTATTGTTTTTATGGTTTCTATTTCATTGATTTCTGCTCTGATCTTTATGATTTCTCTTCTCCTGCTGGTCTTAGGGTTTCTTTCTTGTTCTTTCTCCAGCTCCTTTAGGTGTAGGGTTAAGTTGTGTACCTGAGACTTTTCTTGTTTCTTGAGAAAAGCTTGTACCGCTATATATTTTCCTCTCAGGCCTGCCTTTGTTGTGTCCCACAGATTTTGAACCGTTGTATTTTCATCATCATTTATTTCCATGATTCTTTTCAATCTTCTTTAATTTTCGGTTGACCCATTCATTCTTTAGAAGGATGCTGTTTAGTCTCCATGTATTTGTGTTCTTTCCAAACTTCCTCTTGTGGTTGAGTTCTAGCTTCAGAGCATTGTGGTCTGAAAATATGCAGGGAATGATCCCAAACTTTTGATATCAGTTGAGTCCTGATTTAGGACCGAGGATGTGATCTATTCTGGAGAATGTTCCATGTGCACTAGAGAAGAATGTGTATTCTGTTGCTTTGGGATGAAATGTTCTGAATATATCTGTGATGTCCGTCTCATCCAGTGTATCATTTAAGGCCTTTATTTCCCTGTTGATCTTTTGCTTGGATGATCTGTCCATTTCAGTGAGGGGAGTGTTAAAGTCCCCTACTATTATTGTATTATTGTTGATGTGTTTCTTTGATTTTGTTATTAATTGGTTTATATAGTTGGCTGCTCCCACTTTGGGGGCATAGATATTTAAATTTGTTAGATCTTCTTGCTGGACAGACCCTTTGAGTATGATATAGTGTCCTTCCTCATCTCTTATTATAGTCTTTGGCTTAAAATCTAATTGATCTGATATAAGGATTGCCACTCCTGCTTTTTTCTGATGTCCATTAGCATGGTAAATTCTTTTCCACCCCCTCACTTTAAGTCTGGAGGTGTCTTCGGGTTTAAAATGAGTTTCTTGGAGGCAACATATAGATGGGTTTTGTTTTTTTATCCATTCTGATACCCTGTGTTTTTTGATTGGGGCATTTAGCCCATTCACATTCAGGGTAACTATTGAGAGATATGATTTTAGTGCCATTGTATTGCCTGTAAGGTGACTTTTACTGTATATTGTCTCTGTTCCTTTCTGATCTACCACTTGTAGGCTCTCTCTTTGCTTAGAGGACCCCTTTCAGTATTTCCTGTAGAGCTGGTTTGGTGTTTGCAAATTCTTTCAGTTTTTGTTTGTTCTGGAAGCTTTTAATCTCTCCTTCTATTTTCAATGATAGCCTAGCTGGATATAGTATTCTTGGCTGCATGTTTTTCTCGTTTAGTGCTCTGAAAATGTCATGCCAGCTCTTTCTGGCCTGCCAGGTCTCTGTGAATAAGTCAGCTGCCAATCTAATACTTTTACCATTGTATGTTACAGACTTCTTTTCCCGGGCTGCTTTCAGGATTTGCTCTTTGTCACTAAGGCTTGTAAATTTTACTATTAGGTGACGGGGTGTGGGCCTAATCTTATTGATTTTGAGGGGCGTTCTCTGAACCTCCTGAATTTTGATGCTCGTTCCCTTTGCCATATTGGGGAAATTCTCCCCAATAATTCTCTCCAGTATACCTTCTGCTCCCCTCTCTCTTTCTTCTTCTTCTGGAATCCCAATTATTCTAATGTTGTTTCATCTTATGGTGTCACTTATCTCTCGAATTCTCCCCTCATGGTCCAGTAGCTGTTTGTCCCTCTTTTGCTCAGCTTCTTTATTCTCTGTCATTTGGTCTTCTATATTGCTAATTCTTTCTTCTGCCTCATTTATCCTAGCAGTGAGAGTCTCCATTTTTGATTGAACTTCATTAATAGCTTTTTTTATTTCAACTTGGTTAGATTTTAGTTCTTTTATTTCTCCAGAAAGGGCTTTTATATCTCTGGAGAGGGTTTCTCTAATATCTTCCATGCCTTTTTCAAGCCCGGCTAGAACCTTGAGAATTGTCATTTTGAACTCTAGTTCTGACATATTACCAATGTCTGTATTGATTAGGTCCCTAGCCTTCGGTACTGCCTCTTGTTCCTTTTTTTGTTGTGAATTTTTCCGCCTTGTCATTTTGTCCAGCTAAGAGTATATGAAGGAGCAAGTAAAATACTAAAAGGGTGGCAACATTTCCAGGAAAATATGCTTTAACCAAATCAGAAGAGATCCCAAATCGTGAGGGGGGATTTCTCCCCCCCCCTCATGATTGGGTGAGGGATCTCTTCTGATTGGGATCTCCCAATCTCTTCTGATTGGGATCTCTTCTGATTTGGGGATAAAAAGAGGTTCAAAAAGAAAGAAAGAAAAAAAGAAAAAAAGAATTAAAAAAAAGAGATTGAATTAAAAATTCAATCAAGAATTTAAAAAAGAATTAAGAAAAAAAAAGATTGAAGAGATTAGGATCTCTTCTGATTTGGGGATAAAAAGAGGTTCAAAAAGAAAGAAAGAAAAAAAGAAAAAAAAGAATTAAAAAAAGGAAAATGAATAAACATAAGTATAAAAAATAAAAAAATATATATATTAGATAATCTAGTTAAAAACGTTATAAAAGAAAAGGGTAAAAGTTATAAAAAAATTTAGCAGAAGAAGAGAAAAAAATGAAAAAGAAAAAAATTAAATTAACTGCAAGACTAAAAAATCACAGGCAGAAAGCCATGAGTTCCATGGTTTGGTTTCTCCTCCTCTGGAATTCTGCTGCTCTCTCCTTGGTATTGAAACTGCACTCCTTGGTAGGTGAACTTGGTCTTGCCTGGATTTCTTGTTGATCTTCTGCGGGAGGGGCCTGGTGTAGTGATTCTCAAGTGTCTTTGCCCCAGGCGGAATTACACCGCCCTTACCAAGGGCCGGGCTGAGTGATCTGCTCGGCTTTGCTTTCAGGAGCTTTTGTTCCCTGAGCGCTTTCCATAGAGTTCCGGAGGATGGGAATACAAATGGCGGCCTCCTGGTCTCCGTTCCGGAGGAGCCGAGAGCCCAGGGCCCCGCTCCCCAGTGCGCCCTCAGCGAACAGCTCCTAGTAACTCGCGTCTGCCTAACCTCCGGCCGCGCTCCGAGCTCACCGAGCTTGCGACCGGTTCAAGGCAACTCCGAGCTGCGAGCTTACTGTCGGCTCTGTCTCTGCAGCCGGCTTTCCCATTCCAATATCCGCAAGCTCTGCGACACTCAGACACCCCCGATCCTTCTGTGACCCCGCGGGACCTGAGGTCACGCCGACCCCGTGTGGGCTTCGCCCCGGTTTAGCCTCCGGAGCGATGTCCCTCAGCGGAACAGACTTTTAAAAGTCCCAATTTTGTGCTCCGTTGCTCCGCCGCTTGCCGGGAGCCGGCCCCTTCCCCGGGGTCTATCTTCCCGTCGCTTTGGATTCACTTCTCCGCCAGTCCTACCTTTCAGAAAGTGGTTGTTTTTCTGTTTCTAGAATTGCTGTTCTTCTTCTCTTCGATCTGCCGATGGATTTGCAGGTGTTTGCAATCTTTAGATAAGCTCTCTAGCTGATCTCCTGCTAGCTGAGGTAGTCTCAGCCTGCTACTTCTCCGCCATCTTGACTCCTCCCCTGTACTACCACTTTTGAGTCACCATATGTCAGTTCCTGATCAGCTGTCCTCCAGTTCTATGCATTGGGTCTGCAATCACCTCGCCACTAACCCTAACCTGAGTTCGTATTTGCAGACTTCTCTTCCAAAACCATGGCTCACATGACCTCCAGGTTGGGGTCTCTGCAGCCACACCAGGGGCTATGCTAGCCATCCCCAAGGGAACTGTGGGCTTCACATATGCCCAAACGCTCCAGTTGAGCAGAAACCTGCAAGGCCCCTGAGCCCATCCCAATATTTGCGGCCGGTCTGGACGCAAATGTGCGTCTGAAACACCCAGATCACCTACATCTAGGCAGACACCCAAGTAAATTGTCCTGAGTCAGAAGATTGAAATGGACATGCTCCTAGGACCTCATTGGAACCCTAGATTAGGTTTTCTGGCATCTGTCCTCAGAGGCCTGTTCTGGGATACCAACTTAGGATACAACATGTGTTCCCTGAGCCACACAACAGAACATCTCCTGTCCCTAGAAGGAAACTGTGCCCTTCGGCCTGTGTCAAACCCTGAAGGTGCGAGAATCCTGCATGGCCCCTTAGCCACCAGAACATTCTAAGATCTCCCTGGTAACAAACTAGCATTGAGACCCATCAGCAAGAAATTCCATGTGAAGTCAAGTGAATTATCCAGCCACATCACAGCATTCTGCCATCCCCATAGAAAGAAGTGCCTGGTGAATCTGTCCCGAAACCCCACTTCAGGATCAATCTGCTCGGCCCTCGAGGAAACCCTGGTTTATAAGCTGCTTTGGCCACTAGTTCTTTGTCTGACAGAGCCTGAGCCCTGACCTAGTGCCCTCCTCCCAGAGAGTGGGTCCCATAACCAGGCATGGCTCAAGTCCATCATCTCTACCCATCCTTGTTATTCAGGCATCTCTATCCAGTCCTTTCCCGGTATCCCTGCAAATTGGGGTTTAGGGTCCATAATCAAAGAAGCAGGACTGATACAAAGTGAAGGTCAAGCAAAGCTTTATTTCATGCCAAGCATCGAGAATCAAACTGACTGGTCAGGGTCGTCTCTTGCAAAGAGGCGACCCCTCGTAGACTCACAGACTAACTTATATGGATAGTTTAGCCAGGCTATACACAGGTGCCCAATGAGATTGTAGTACACAGAGAATACTGCATATGCATGGTTTGTCTGCCTCACACAGAAAAAAAAAAATGCTAAGTTACACACGAGTGCCCAGCTGAATTTCAATTTACCCCAGGAGATATATGCGTGCCCCAATGATTGGATGTCTTCACCTGGCTTGACCCGCCCTTGTATCTAGGCTCTGCAATTAATCTCCTCTGGGAAGGGCAGGGTCATTCTAATTTTCGTGCATAGGGTCAATCTACGTAAACTAGATAAACACAAAATGATGCCCTCTGGCCAACCAGGCCCTTACATTCCCTATTTTCTTTGGAGATTAGTCAATTCCTTGACTTTTCGGCCAGTTTTATGTTCTCTGGTTGTAAGGGGTTATATTGAGCATGTAAGTCCAACATTTTTATTGCTCTTTTGTACAAATGACACTTTTGTACAAGTTTTCTTTTGCACAAATGACACTAATGCAGAGTCGGCTGATGAGATAGCCATTTACTGCTTCATCTAATTTCCTACTTATACTTTAAATAAACAGGTAACAAATAAGAGCAACAATAAACACATTGTCTTTTGATTCTTAACTTTAGTCCGTGGTCAGCGGGGTCCATTGGCTGAGGCTTCTACCTCTGGGGGACATCTTCATCCTCAGCTCACTTGACGTGACCCTCGTGAATCCAGGCCCTGATGCTTTCTACTTTTATTCCTGTGGGGGTGGTCAGGATAATAGTAAACGGTCCCTTTCAGTGAGACTCAAAATTCTCCACTTGATGTCAACGTATCCAATCCAAGTCCTTGGGTTGGTAAGGATGTGGTTCCACCTCCGTCTCCATGACAGTGTGGGCAGTCCAGATCCCGGCATGGGCTTGTTTTAAAGACAAACTGTAATGCCTGCAGTGACTGGAGTACAGACTTATCAGTCATTTCTGCTAGGGCAACCTCTTGTAGCAGAGGACAGAGCTGGGAGGAGGCAGTCTCATAAACATTATTTCAAATGGGGTCAACTTGTTTAAATAGGGTGTACATCATTCCCTGAGGAGGGCGAAGAAAGGAGATCCACCCATACAATGCCAGTCTCCAGAATTAGCTTTGTCAATGTCTCCTTAAGAGTCCGGTTTATTCTCTCTACTTGCCTGGAACTCTGGGGTCGATAGGCACAATGTAGTTTTCAATTTGTGCCCACGGCCTTGGCCAATGTCTTTGAGACTGAGCTCACAAATGCAGGGCCATTGTCTGACCGAATCACTAGAGGCAGCCCAAACCTCCAAACCTAGGAATTATTTCTTCTAGTAACTTTGTTTTTTTTTTTTTTTTTTTTTTTTTGCCTACCTCTCCTGCCGTCTCACATTTGGTGGAAAAATCCTCTACCCAGCCTGAAAAGGTATCTACAGAAACTAACATGTAATTGTGTCCATATTTTAGAGGTTTCCTTTCTGTAAAATCAATTTCCCAATAAATTCCTGGTTCCTTACTTCTTTCTCTTTTTCCTCTTCCAATTCCAGTTCCTCCCACCTCAACTTCCTGGCATTGAGCACATATATCAACTACATCCTGAACCATATGCCCTAATTTAGAAACCTGGAATTGCTTGCCTATAAGGTCCTTGGGTATGTGTATCCCCAAATAAGTACCCTGATGTATCTGGTCTACTAACTTCTTACTTAGTCTTCGAAGAAGAATTATATTTCCTCTTTTAGTCTTAACCCAATCTCCTTCATTGAGTAATTTATCCCATTTTGGTAAGTAGTTTAAATCTTCCTCTGAATAGTCCGGTTTTTCTGGTAGGGCTAGAACCGGGAGTGTAACCAGCTCTTGCACTGTTTCTCGGTCTGCTTGCTTTGCGGCTTGATCTTCTAAGTGATTTCCTTTTGAAATCAGATCCATCTCCTTTTGGTGTCCCGGGCAATGTGGAAGGGCATAACATCTGGGATGGCAATGCTGGGGCACTCATTAAGGTTGTTTGTAATTCCTGAAATTCTCCTTCTGCCTCAGCTATCAACTCTATCATAGTGAGGACTCCTTTTGCCAGTCCATAGAGAGGTCAGGCAATCTATCCAAACTGCAGTATCCACAGCCTACAGTAGCACACTGTCCCAAGAAACTCCCTCACTTGTCGGGACTTGGTGGGGCGGGCATATTGGGTGATCACCTGTTTCCTGGACTCAGACAGTGAATGCACTCCCTCATGGAGATCATAGCTCTGACAGAGCTGTGCTTTCTTTGCTGACACCCAATACCCTTTTTCTTACAGAGTCCCTAAGAGAGCTCTTGTCTCCCGCAACATGACTCATAGTCCTCAGTGGCTACTAGCAAGTCATCAACGTACTGTAACAGAGTGAGTCCTGTGTTGGAGGTTCTGTACTCACGCAATTCCTCATGTAGGGCCTCGTCGAAGATAGTGGGCAAATTCTTGAACCCTTGGGGAAGTCTTGTCCAGGAGAGCTGGCCTTGGAATCCTTCCTGTGGGTCAGACCACTCAAAAGCAAAAAAGGTGCTGAGTATTCCTTTGCTAAAGACATGCAGAAAAAAATGCATCCTTGAGCTCTAAGACGGTAGACACAGTTCTTTTGGGGCCTAGGAGGGAGAGTAGGGTTATTCACCATCAGGTGGATATCTTCAACCCATTTATTAAATTCCCTCAAGTCCTGGACCGGTCAGTACTCCCCAGTCTCAGCCTTTTTGACGGGCAACAAAGGTGTGTTCCCTGGAGATTTGTAAGGAACTAGGATGACCTCTCCTTGGAGATGGTTAATGTGTTTTTGGATCCCTTCTTTTGCTTCCCGGGGAAGGTGAGTATTGCCAAACGCGAACAGCCGTAGCTGTTACCTTTAATTGTACTACAACTGGAGGTTGTTCCTTGGTCAAGCCAGAGGGCTTCCCTTCTGCACAGACCTCGGGAAACTCCTCCTGTAGGATTTGGAGAAGGCGTCCCCAACTTTGTTTCCTCAGGTTTTGAGACTGGCTTGTAAAGGAGGTATTCATCTACTGCTGCCATAAGCACTTGTACAATGGGTTGTCTCAAGGTTACAGTCATGCCATCTTCTGAGAACTGAATGCCAGTTCTTAACTTGTGGAGGAGATCTCTTCCCATCAAGTTATATGGGGCATTAGGGAGGACGAAAAATTGATATTTAACTATTCCCGAGGCCAAATATAAAGTCTTTTCTATTGCCAAATATAAAGTCTTTTATGTCTCTCTGTGCCATTTGCTCCTTGTACTTAGACTTCCTCTCCAAGTAGTGTTCCAATAGGTTTAAGTAATGATGAAAATTGGGCTCCCATGTCCACCAAAATATAAACTGATTTCCCCTCCACTTCAATTTTTATCCAAGGTTCAGGGAGGGACTCCAACCTTAAACACTTAAATTGCTGGTGGCAAGTATTGTTGTCTTCCTTTTGGGGAACTCCCTGGCCCAATGTATTCTTTCCTTACAGTAAGCACACTGATCTGAATCTAAGTCTACCCGCCTGCCTTCTGTGTGCTTAGGCTTTTCCTTCCATTTACTGTCCCCTACCCATCTCTTCTCTGCCTCATGTAATGCCAAAACCTTAACCATTTTTTTCTCTGTTTTTCATCCTCCTGTGCATCCCTGTTGTTAAACACCTTTTCTGCTATTCCCACTAACTCAGTCAGATTCTTCCCTTTAAATCCTTCAATTTTCTGTAGTTTCCTATATCTGGGGCTGTCTGACAAAGCAAGATCATCTAAGTGAGCTATCCTGCAATTTCCCTGATTTTTTCCTCAAGTTGTCCAGCTTATGTAAACAAACATTTAAAGACAATCAAATCTAGAATTTAACATCCATAAAGGTGTGTTATTAAAACATAATTTTTTCTCTCTAAAATAACCTTCGTTTTCAGAGATAGCCAAATCAGGACTAATTTATTTTAAAAACAAGTCCAGTTTTAACAAGCTTGGCCTAATTATTTACCTAAGCTCAGCAAGGACAGTGGGGTATCATACGTATCTTTTAGAATCTGCCTTGTGGAACTTCTCATAAGGAATCTCTAGGTTGAACTTATGATAGCCTCTCCAGGCCAGAAGCCAAGCTACATACTTGCCATCAGACATGCCTGCAATACCTGTTGATTTGGGTGAATTCCTCCTCCTAAGGCCCCCAAAGAATCCTGAGGTTCCTTCACCTGCCAGGAAATAACATCCTTTACTCACCTGGTGAGGCTGCTGGGAACTATGTAAGCAAGGTATCAGGCCAACAGTTCCAAAGACCTTTATGGTACCAGGTTTTATAAAGTCAACCTTAGTTCCTTTAAGCTGTCTAGTCATATCTGAGCCTTTTCTAATATGGCATTCCAGCCAAAGCCATGGTAAAATAAAATAACCAATGTTTCCAAAGGTGTACTGTTACAAGGAGAACAGATTCTTATTGAACTTATGCAAATGACTGATTGCCATGGAAGAAAGAATACTTTCTGAGGCCTTTTGATTTCAGAGGGTTCAAATAGAGAGAAAGAGTTGAATACCTTGATTTTGGTTACAAATGGCTACATTTTATCTCTATAAGTTACAGATAACTTAAGAATAAGTTTCCCTAGTCTGGAAGAGCAAACATAAGACGAAACATCAAGAGATTCAACATTACAGTCTTTCAGTTCACCTAGTCCCATGTTAATAATTCTGGTTTAGTCTGAATGCAGCTTTTACTTCTGTAAATTCTTACCCATTTCAGTTCCAGAATTTCAACATATCAAAAACCTGTATTTGTCCTGAAAGTCTCCCATTTGAATTTTCTTTGAGACGGAATATATCTTCTAAGAGAATTAAAACAATTACAAATGACAAAAACTCAGAAAGAGTTGGTAGGAAGAGAATTTAAAATGTAACTGGCAAGAGAATCAGGTTACTTCTGTGACACGTAACATTTCCATAATCACAATATCAAGTGGTGATCTATCAATGTATTAAAACTTTAGAAAATGCATGGCATTTTCCGTAATGTAACCCAAGGTGCATCACTGGTTTAAATCCTGTCAACAATTGCTAAAACCTTAGAAAGTTTTAAAAAACATGCCTACATATAATTAAGGATGTTAAGCACCTGATAAAACAAAACATAGAAACTGAATTTTCTGGGCAGGCAAAGAGAAAACCATAACAGATCAATTAACTTAAGAAAACATTGTCTTTTTAAACAGAGAGAAAACCAGCTTTTCTATACCAGTGTCTTTTTTTTTTCTTAAATAAGCAGATAATAAGATTACTAGGTTTCCCTCCCATCGTGAATGATGTTGCAGACAAAGGGAGGGAGATCTTTCATATGCTGTCCTGCTCGCGTCCCTCATGGGTACTTAGGAGCATCTTAGCTAAGATGTGTCCATATAAACCCCAGACCAGGATACTCTGTGGAATAGATGCAGCCCTCTCAGAATCCGTAGTGGAAGTGGAGCCATACAGACACATTCGCACAGTCAGGCACTTTTCAGATTCAAACTTTTACATATCTCTTACTTTTTACATACGAGTTGCTTTTCTCATTTCCATCAGTGTTATTTAAACTTACCAGAATTTTGTACTCTTAGAAATACCTGAACCTCTACTGAAGACTAAATATAATCCAATTGTGAGTTAGTACAACAGAATTCTTTAGATGGTAAATTTATCAATCAGTTAAGCACAGAACGTGGTCACCAGCATATTTCAAGGCACAAACCCAGTTCCAGCAGCCAACGCTCTAGCATTTTATCCCTCTTGGTTAAGACCTACATGTCCAACAAATTTAATTCCATTTGTCATTCAAGCAACCCTTCAGAGTTTCAGGTTACCAAAGACTTATGAAACCACTTTAACAATTACCCATTAAAACCTTGAGACAGACAAATAACCATCTCCACGTCAGATTCCATGCTTTCCCACCAGCAAGGGAGAGGGCCTATGCAGTCCATGTTGGGCCAGAAAAGGCAAGGAATTTCCCAAAACAAAGGGAGTTTCTGCAGCTTCTTTAAGGAATATTCCTTAAAGTCTCTGTCTCGAGGTCAGTTCATCCCTCAGTGCCAGTTCTGTTTACCAAAAGTGGCCCACTAGGCACTATACTCCACGCCTGGCTCCAATAAGCCAGCATTGGGCACCTTAACCCGGCATGAGACTAACCCCAGTTGACTCCAGTCTTTGCCCTTATCACACAAAATGAGTGAGTGAGAAACCTTACATCTATTATGAAGAATGGAGAGATGAAGTCAGAGTCCCCTTACTCTCTGCTTGCCCCATTCCTTCCATCATAACAAACAACACAACAGACAACAAAAGGACCAGGCAAAGACAACCGCAAGTCCAAAAATTCTTACCCATAACCTGCCAGTGGTGGGGGCTTTATCTGCAGACCACTTAGGGGGACTCGAACCTCTCGACTGCCCAGGGGGACACGAACACCCCCAACCACACAGGGGTACTCAAACCACCAATCGCCCAGCAGGACTCGAACCCCTCGACTGTCTAGGGGGACTCAAATCCCCCAACCACCTAGGGGGACTCGAAACACCAGAAGGCCCCTGATTGACTTGGGGACTCGAATACCCCGGCGACAGCCTAGGGGTACTCGAAGCACCTGACCACCTAGGGGACTCGAACACTCCCATCGATCTACCAGCAGAGGGATGGGGCATCCCCGCATCCACTCTAGCCCTGGAGGGCACGGCTGCATCCATCTTCTCCCTGGTGGGCCGTACCGTGGAGCTCTAAGCAGACAGACGGATAGGATCCCGTGATCTTACTTCCGGATGCTTTTCCCAAAAATTCGGATGCTGGCTCAGTTCTCGTCGTTTGAATCCAGGTGCCCCCTCCAATGTTAGGGTCCATAATCAAAGGAGCGAGACTGATACAAAATGAAGGTCAAGCAAAGCTTTATATCACACCAGCATTGAGAATCAAACTGACTGTTCAGGGCCGTCTCTTGCAAAGAATCAACACCTCCCAGCCTCACAGACTAACTTTTATAGAGGTATTTAGCCGGGCTATACACACGTGGCCAATGAGATTGCAATACACAGAGAACACTGCACTGTCATGCCAGATCACCAAACACAGAATAAAAAAAAATGCAAGGTAACACACGTGTGCCCAATTGTATTTCAATTTACCCTAGTAGATATATGCATGCCCCACTGATTGGATGTCTTCACCTGGCCTGAACTGCCCTTGTATCTAGGCTTTGCAAGTAAGTTCCTCTGGGAAGGGCAGGGTCAATCTAAGTTTACTTCTTAGGGTCAATCTGAGTTCACTACATAAACAAAAAATGACTCCCTCCGGACAACCAGACCCTTACAGGGGAGCCTTAAGCACCACAGAAAACTCCTTCTTCCAGATGTCAGGAACCTGTCTGTTGAGATTAGTGTCCAACACTCAGAGTGGGAGTTAGCTGCATGGCCAATGAGACCACACCCAAACCTGAGGGCAGCCCTGGGCACAAACAGGCATTGTGACCCTCAGCCTGAGCATGCTTTCAAACAAGCCCTTTCAGCTACACCACCAGGATCCCGCATTGCAGGCCTGGTATGCCCCTAGGTCCAAATCATAACACACGTGGGATTTAAAAGGTGCCCAGACCCAGAGCCTGGCTCTGAAATGGATGTTTCGGGGCACGCCTTAGATGGAAAACAGCACTCTTCCCTTCCCTGAAAAAGCCACCAAACTATGGGGACCCGCCAGGATCCTTAGAGAGGAAAAAATATCCCATGGACCCATGAGACCACATATGCATTCCGAGGCCATCCTAGACACACAATCACGATAGAAAAATTTGTGCTACCGCCTTCCAGTCACCATAATTACATTTCCTGATGAGCTGCCCTTCAGGTTTATGCATTGGGCCTGTGATCACCTCGCCACTAACCATAACCTGATTTGGGTTTGCAGACTTCTTTCCCAAAACCATGGCTCACATGTCCTCGAGAATGGGGTCTCTGGAGCCACAGCACAGGACCATGCCTGCCATGCCCAAGGAAAATGTTCCCGTCACAGTTGCCCACACTCTCCAGATTAGGATAAACCTGAAGGGCTCCTGAGCTCACCCCAATATGGGAGGCAGCTCTGGGTGCAAAAGCCCAGTCTGAAGCACCCTGATCACCTCCATTCAGGCAGACACATGAATCAATGGTCCTGAGTCATAAGATTTAAACTGACATGTCCCCAGGACCTCATTGGAACCCAGATGAGGTTTTAAACCTCAGATTGGGTTTTCAAGCATCTGTCCTCATAGGCCAGTTCTGGAAAACAAACTTATAATACAACATGTGTTCCCTGAGCCAAAAAACAGAATTTCTCCTGTCCCCAGAAGGAAACCATGCTCTTTGACCTGTGTCAAACACTCAGCTTGGTAGAATCCTGCATGACCCCTTAGTGACCAACACATTCTAAGATCTCCCTGGTAACAAATTAGCATTGAGACCAATCTGCAAGAGATTCCATGTCAAATCAAGGCCTTGATACTTTGCGCCGCCAGAATGAACCTACCATATTCCACAGCTGCAATGATCATTGGAGGTGTGCTTTCCACACATACTTGTGGAAGTGCTCTGCTACCCAACATTTCCACATGGAGGACACTGGAGAAAACAAACCAGACTCCACCTGTCCAGTAGAATGAAACCTTACTGTTTGGAGTATCTCCCAAGACCCAGCGAGCGAAATCCTCCATGGTCTCTTGAATCCACCCCTCCATTTGTTGGTCTTCAAAAACACAAACTCCAGTGTGAGCAAAACTCTGACATTGTCCTTACTCAGGTGATGAATATCTCGAGTAAGCCACTGCACACTAGAACTGCCTTCTGCGTGACACTGAATTTAACTGTAGCTTGGGTTTACAATTCCATCCTCACCTACATGGACCCAAATCCCTCTTGGTAGGTAATTCTCAAGCGACATTGCAGCATTCTGCCTTCCCCATAGAAAGAAGAAGTGCCTGGTGAGTCTGCCCAGAAATGCCAAAGGTGGATCAATCTGCTTGGCCATCGAGGGTTTTATAGGCTGCCTCGATTTACAGGTTACCCTGGCCACTAGTGGTGTGTCCGACAGATCCTGAGCCCCAAATTCGTGTCAGCCACCCAGATAGAGGTGCCCATATCCAGAATGTGAGACCAGCCATGGGCCAAGTCCATCAACTCTACCCATCCTTGGTATTCAGGAACCTGTCCCCAGGCCTTTGCTGGAATCACTGCCAATGGGGGAACCTAAGCACAATATAGAACTCCTCCTTCCCAAATGCAGGAAACCTGGCTGTTGGGATGGGTGTCCAACCCTCAAAGTGGGAACCAGCTGCATGGCCAATGTGACCACGCCCACGCATGAGGGCTGCCCTGGGCACAAGCAGGCATTGTGATCCACAGCCTGGGTAAGCATTCAAACAAGTCCTCTCAGTCCCACCACAAGGTTCGCGCATTGCAGGCCTGGTATGCCCCTAGGCCCAAATTCTAAACTTCGGTTGGATTTTACAGGCGCGCAGACCCAGAGCCAGTCTCTGGAATCCCTGTATTGAGGCACCTCTAAAATGGAAAACAGCAATCTTACCTTCCCCGAAAAAGCTACCAAACTATGGGGAGCTGCCAGGGTCCTTAGAGAGAAAAAGTCTCCCATGGACCCATGAGAATACACCTGCATTCCGATGCCATTCTGGACACACAATCCAGATAGAAAAGCCTATGCTACCACCTTCCAGTCACCCTAAATACAGTTCCTGATGTGATGCCCTCCAGGTCTATGCACTGTGCCTGTGATCGCCTTGCAACTAACCCGAACCCGAATTTGTGTTTCAGACTTCTCTCCGAAAACCATGTCTCACATGCCTTCCAGGATAGGGTCCCTTGAGGCACACCACAGGACTGTGCCTGCCATCCCCAAGGAAAATGTACCCATCACAGTTTCCCAAACCTTACAGATTAGGAGAAAACTGAAAGGCATCTGAGCCCACCCCAATATTGGCAGCCGCTCTGGATGCAAATGTGCAGTCTGAAACAACCTGAACATCTCCATCCAGGAAGACAGCCAAGTCAATGGTCCTGAGTCAGAAGATTGAACTTCACGTGCACCTAGGACCTCATTGGAACCCTAGATTGGGTTTTCAGGCACCTGCCTTCAGGGACCTGTTCTGAATACCTACTTATGATGGAACATGTGGTCCCTGAGCCACAAAACAGAAAATCTCCTGTCCCCAGAAGGAAACCGTGCTCTTCCACCTGTGCCAAATCCTCAGACTAGGAGAATCTTGCATGTTAGGCACCAGCACATTCTAAGATATCCCTGGTTACAAACACGCATTGTGGCCCATCTGCAAGACATTCCATGTCAAATCAAGGCCTTTGTACTTTGCCCCACAGCCACCAGAAAGAACCTGCCATGTTCCTCAGCTGCAATCATCAGTTGTGGTGTGCTTTCCAGGCATCCATGGAGGAGAGCTCTGCATCCTAAACTTTCCCCTTGTGGAACCCTTGAGCAAACAAACCGGACTCCACCTGTCCAGTGGTAGGAAACCTTGTTGTTTGGAGCATCTCACAAGCCTCAGTGTGGGAAATCCTCCATGACCTCTTGACGCCACCCCTCCATTTGTCATTCATAATAGACACAAACTCCAGTGTGAGCAAATATCAGACAATCGCCCTTCCTCAGGTGCTGGATATTTGAATCAGCCACTGCACACTGGAACTGCCTTTCGCTTGGCACTGAATTGAACCCTAGCTAGTGTTTACAATTCCATCCTCACCCTACTGGTCCTCAAGGTCTCTTGATAAGGGATTCTACAGCCTAAACGCAGCATTCTGCCTTCCCCATAGAAATAAGAAGTGCCTGGTGAGTTTGCCTAGAAAACCCACATGAGGATCAATCTGCTCAGCCCTTGAGGGAACCCCAATTTATAGGCTGTCCTGGCCACTACTGCTGTGTCTGACAGAGGCTGAGCCCCGACTTAGTGTCAGCCACCCAGAGATCGGGACCTATATCTAGCAGGTGGGGCCGACTATGGCCCTACGCCATCATCTCTATAAATCCTTGGTATTCCGGCAACTGTCCCCAGACCTTTGCTGGAATCCCTGCCATTAGGGCAACCTGAAGCACAATAGAGAAATCCTCCTTCCCATGGCAGGAAACCTGGCAGTTGGGATGGGTGTCCAACCCTCAATGTGGGAGCCAGCTCCATGGCCAATGAGCCAACGCCCTCTCCTAGGGGCTACCCTGGGCACAAACCGGCATTGTGACCCTCAGCATAAGCATGCTTTCAAACATGCCCTCCCAGTGGCACCACCAGGATCCCGCATTGTAGGTCTGGTATGCCCCTAGGCCCAAATCCTAACCTTTGTTGGGATTTTCCAGGCACCCAGACTTAGAGCCCATCCTTGGAATCCCTGTTTTGGGCACCCCTAAGATGGAAAAGAGCACTCTTCAGTTCACCAAAAGAGTCACCAAACTATGGTGAGCTGCCAGGATTTTTAGAGAGGAAAAGTCTCCCATGGACCCATGAGACCCCACCTAAATTCCAAGCACATCCTGGACACACAATCCAGATAGAAAAGCCTGTGCTGCCAACTTCCAATCATCCTAATTACAGTTCCTGACGAGCTGTCCTCATTGTCGATGGATTGGGCCTGCAACCACCTTGCAACTAAAACTAACCCGAATTTCTGTTTGCAGACTTCTCTCCCAAAAGCATGGCTTACAAGCCCTCCAGGATGGGGTCTCTGGAGCCACAGCACAGGGCTTTGCCTGCAATCCCCAAGGAAACTTTACACATCACATTTCCCCAAACCTTCCTGATTAGGAGAAACCTCCAAGGCCCCTGATCCCACCCCAATATTGGAAGCCTCTCTGGACGCAAATGCACAGTCTGAAAGACCCTGATCACCTACATCCAGGCAGACACCCAAGTCAATGGTCCTGAGTCAGAAAATTGAACCTGACTTGCACCTATGACATCATAGGAACCCTGGATTATGTTTCTGGCATCTGTCCTCAGAGGCCTCTTCTGGAATGCCAAGTTAGGATACAACATGTGTTCCCTGAGCCACACAACAGAACATCTCCTGTCCCAGGAGGAAACTGTGCACTTCGACTTGTGTCAAACCCATAGGGTAGGAGAAACCCTCATGGCCCTTAGCCACCAGCACATTCTAAGACCTACCGGGTAACAAACCAGTATTGGGACCCATTTGTAAGAGATTCCATGTCAAGTCTAGGCCTTGGCACGTGGCCCAAGAGCCACCAATATGAGCCTGTCATGTTCGTCAGCTGCAATGGTCATTGCCCTTGTGCATTCCATGCATCCATGCGGAAGGACTCTGCTACCGAAAATTTCCACATGAGGGTCCCCAGAGCAAACAAACCAGACTCCACCTGTCCAATAAAAGAAAACCTTATTTGGGGCATCTCACAAGCATCAGTATGGGAAATCCCCCATGGCCTCTTGATGCCACCTCTCCATATGTCGGTCATCATAGACACAAACTGGAGTGTGAGCAAACATCTTTCATTTGCCCTTACTCAGGTGCTGGATGTCTCGAATGAGTCGCTGCACATTTGAACTGCCTTCTACTTTGAAATGAATTTAACTCCAGCTTCTATTTACAATTCCGTCCTCACCCTACTGGGCCCAAAGTCCTCTTGATAGGAATTCTGGAGCCACAACATAGCATTCTGCCTTCCCCATAGAAAGAAGAAGTGCCATGTAAGACTGCCCAAAAACCCCACATGAGTATCATCTGCTCGGCCTTCACAGATCACCGATTTATAGACTGCTCTGGACAATAATGCTGTGTCTTACAGAGCCTGAGCCCCAACTTCGTGTCAGCCACCTAGAGAGCAGGACCCATATCCAGCATGTGAGACCGGCCATGGCCCAGTCCGTCCGCACTACCCATCCTTGGTATTTGGGCATCTGTCTCCAGACCTTTGCTGAAATCCCTGCCAATGGGGGTACCTGAAGCCCTAGAGAGAACTGCTCCTTCCCCATGGCAGGAAACCTAGCTGTTGTGATGGTTGTCCAACCTTCAGAGATGGAGCCAGCTGCATAGGCAATGAAACCATTCCCACTCCTAAAGTGTGTCCTGGGAACAAACGGGATTTGTGACCCTCAGCCTGATCATGCTTTCAAACAAGCCCTCTCAGTTGCACCACCACAATCCTTCATTACAAGCCTGGTAGGCCCCCAGGCCCAAATCCTAACCCTTGGTGGGAATTTCCTGGTGCCCAGACCCATAGCCCATCTCTGGTATTGCTGTTGTTGGGCACCCTTAAGATGAAAAAGAGCACTCTTCCCTTCCCCCAAAAAAGCCACCAAACTATGGGGATCCACCAGGATCCTTAGAGAGGAAAAATCTCCCATGGACCCATAAGACCACACCTGCATTCTGAGGCCATCCTGTACACAAAATTCTGATAGAAAAGGCTATGCTACCGTCATTGAGTCACCCTCATTACAGTTCCTGACGAGCTGCCCTCCAGGTCGACGCATTGGACTGGGATCACTGCGCCACTAAGCCTAAACCTAGTTTTCGTTTGCAGACTTCTCTCCCAAAACCATGCCTCTCATGTCCTCCAGGATGGGGTGTCTGGAGCCACACCACAGGACTGTGCCTGCCATCCCCTAGGAAACTTTTCCCATCGCATTTGCCCAAAGCCTCCAGATTAGGAGAAACGTCAAATGCCCCTGATCCCACCCCAATATAGGAAGCCGCTCTGGATGCAAACGCAAAGTCTGAAACACCCTGATCACCTACATCCAGGCAGACACACAAGTCAATGATCCTGTGTCAGAAAATTGAACCTGACATGCCCCTAGGACATACTTGGAGCCCTAGATTAGGCTTCAGGCATCTGTCCTCAGAGGCCTATTCTGGAATACCAAGTAAGGATAAAACATGTGGGCCCTGAGCCACACAACAGAACATCTCCTGACCCAAGAAGGAAACTGTGCTCTTCGCCCTGTGCCAAACCCTCAGTGTAGAACTATCCTGCATGTCACTTTAGCCACCAGCACATTCTAAGATCTCCATGGTAACAAACCAGCATTGGGACCCATCTGTAAGAGATTCCATGTCAACTCAAGGCCTTGGCACTTGGCCCCAGAACTACCAGAAATAACCTGTCATGTTCATCAGCTGCAATGTTCATTGGACGTGTGCTTTACAGGCATCCATGCGGGAGAGCTCTGCTACCCAAACTTTCCACATGGGGGACCCCGGAGCAAACAAACCAGACTCCACCTGTCCAGTAGAAGGAAACATTGTTGTTTGGAGCATCTCACAATCCTATGAATGGGTAATCCTCCATGACCTCTTGAAGCCACCCCTTCATTTGTCGGCCATGATAGACACAAACTCCAGTGTGAGCAAACATCTGACATCTGCCCTTACTCAGCTGGATATCTCAAATTAGTCACTGCACAATGGAATTGCCTTCTGCTTGGCACTGAATTTAACCATAGCTGGTGTTTACAATTCCATCCTCAGCCTACTCGTCCCCAGGCCCTCTTGATAGGGAATTCTGGAGCCACACCGCAGCATTCTGCCTTCCCCAAAGAACGAAGAAGTGCATGGTAAGAATGCTCAAAACACCCACATGAGGATCATCTGCTGGGCTCTCAAGGATCCCCAATTTATAGGCTGCCCTGGCCACTAGTGCTGTGTTTGACAGAGCCTGACACACAACCTCGTGTCAGCCACCCAGAAAGCGGGGCCAATTTCCAGCATGTGAGACTGGTCATGACCCAGTCCGTCCTCTCTCTGCATCCGTGGTATTCGGGCATCTGTCTCCAGACCTTTGCTGGGATCCTTTCCAATGGGGGAACCTGAAGCCCAAGACAGAACTGGTCCTTCCTCATGGCAGGAAACCTAGCTGTTTGGATGGTTGTCCAACCCTCATAGAGGGAGCCAGAGGCATGGACAATGAGACCATGTCCACTCCTGAGGGGCGCCCTAAGAACAAACAGGCATTGTGACCCTCAGCCTGAGCATGCTTTCAAGCAATCCCTCTGTATTGCACCACCAGGATCCCACATTGCAGGCCCGGTACGCCCCTAGGCCCAAATCCTAACACTTGGTGGGAATTTCTGGGTGCCCAATCCCAGAGCACGTCTCGGGAATCCCTGTTTTGAGGCACCCAAAGATGGAAAACATCACTCTTACCTTCCCTGAAAAATCCACCAAACAATTGGGAGCCACCAGGATCCTTAGAGAGGAAAAATCTTCCATGGACCCATGAGAACACACCTCCATTCCGAGGTCATCCTGGACACACAATGCCGATAGAAAATCCTGTGCTACCGTCATCGAGTCACCCTAGTTACAGTTCCTGACGAGCTGCCCTCCAGGTCGACACATTGGGCTACAATCACCGCACCACTAAGTCTAAACTTAATTTTCGTTTTCAGACTTCTCTCCCAAAACCATGCCTCACATGTCCTCCAGGATGGGGTCTCTGGAGCCACACCACAGGGCTGCCTGACATCCCCAAGGAAACTTTGCCCATCACAGTTGCCGAAACCCTTCAGATTAGGAGAAACCTGCAAGGCCCCTGATCCCACTGCAATATTGGAAGTGGCTCTGGATGCAAATGCAAATTCTGAAACACCCTGATCACCTACTTCTAGGCAGACACCCAAGTCAATGATCCTGAGTCAGAAAATTGAACACAACATGTCCCTAGGACAACACTGGAACCCAAGAATAGGTTTTCAGGCATCTGTCCTCAGATGGCTGTTCTCTAAAACCAACTTATGATACAGCATCTGTTCCCTGAGTCACACAGCAGAACATCTCCTGTCCCGAGAAGGAAATTCTCCCCATTCCAATGTATCCATGGACCCAAACCCACATTAGGACCCATCCGCAGAAGAGTCCATTTCAACTCAGCCCCCTCTGTTGCTCCCCCTGAACCAGCCGATCAAAACTGTCTTGTCACTATGAGACAATTAGAGTGCAAGGTGGGCTGCTCAGGCATCCATCCTTAGAACCCTGCTCTGGAGTCCTCCCGTAGGGGACATCCTGGAGCATTCCAGCAGGTCTCAATTGTCCCACAGAAGGAATCCTTTCGGTTTGGAGCATCTCACAGTTCCCATTGTGGGAAAAATTCCATGGCCTCGTGATGCTCCCCCCTCTTCATGAAGGGGTCATCATGGACAGAAACACAAAACTTAGCCAACGTCTGAACCTCACCCTGACATCAGGTGCATGGGATCTCGATTCAGCTCTGCAGAGGGTGCCTTTCATCCCCTTGCCCCGAAACCTAAGCCTATTTTGTGTTCTCAGACTTCCGTCCTCACACTCCTGGCCCTCAATGCTCCAGTTTGACACTACTGGAGCCACAATGAAGCACTCCACCTGCCCTCCAGAAGAAAAACGTTACCCTCTGGGACTACCCAGAAACACCAAGTGACTTTTAACCTGCACACCACTAGACTCTACCTCAATTATACAGTCTATCCCTGGGCACTAATGCCCTGTCTGACACAGCCTGAGCCCAGAACTCCTGAACGACACCCAGACAGCTGGCCGCACACTGAGCACATTAGACCCGCCATGGCCTTAGGTCGTCATCTCTTCCCAACCTCGTTTTTCAGGCTTTGGAACCTAGACCTAATCTCCAATCATTACCCAGGGGTGAACGTGATGCAGAAATCAGAACTCATCCTTCCCCATGGCAAGAAATATTGTGGATGTCATGTTGTCCAACATTCAGTGTAGGAGAAACCAGTGTGGCCCATGAGGTCCTTCCCATGCTTGAGGGCAGCGTTTGGAACAAACACACATTGTGACCCTCAGCATGAGCCCTATTCTCAAGTAAGGCCTCTCAGTCGCTGGACCAAGAGTCCGCTTCTGGGGATTGCCATGCCCCTAGGCCCCATCCTTAACCAGAGTTTAGGCTGTCAAGTCTCCCCTTCACAGGGCTCTGTTCTAGAATCCCACTTTGGTGAGACAACAAAGGTTAAAAAAATGCATCCCACAAAATGCGCCCAAACTCTAGGGATCAAGTCAAATCCCCACAGAGGGACACTCGTCCATGGCCCTTCAGGCCACCCCGACATTCCACGGCAATCTTTGACACAAAATCCAGAGGCAAAAGCCTGAGTAAGCACCTCACATTCGCCTTTTCTTCATATCCCGAAGAGTTCTCCTCACAGTCTGTAGATCAGTTCTGCCATACCTACGTCCCCAAATCTAAGCCGAGTTTGTGTTTTCAGACATCTGTCCCCACAGCCCTGACCAAACACCCTCCATGTTGGGGCCCCTGTTGCCACAACTCAGGACTGTGCCTGTCCTCTCCAATGGAATTCTGCCCATTCCATTGACAACAACCATACAAATTAGGAGAAACCTCCAAAGTCCCTGAGGCCAGCCCAATAATGTAGGATGCCCAGGACAAACAGGGGTGATCTGATACCAGTGGAATAACAGCCTCCACTCAGAATCGAGGACAGATGTCCACAGAGAAGAAGATTGAACCAGACAGGACCATAGGCCCTAATCATTCCCATTGCTTTGGTTTCCAGGAATCTCTTCTAGAGGCCTGGTTTCCAATATCAGCATATGGGGGTTTCCTGAGGCACAAATTAGAACAAATCTTGCCTCCACATGGGAAAATTTCTCATTGGAGCTGTCTCAAAATCTCCGGTTAGGAGAATCCTTCAGGGCCCTGCTGCCAACACGCCATTCCAAGGTCTCCATGGACACAAACCCATATTAGGACCCATGCACAGGAGATTACATTTCAACTCACCCCCCTTGGTTTCACCCCAGAGCCAGCAGATCGAAATTTTCTTGTCGCTAGGACACAATTAGAATGTGAGGCGGGCTGCCCAGGCATCCATCCTTAGAACCCTTCTCTGGCGTTGTTCCCCATGGGACATCCTGGAGCCATCCAACAGGTCTCAAATGTCCTGCAGAAGGAATCCTTGCATTTTGTAGCATCTCACAACTCCCAACGTGGGGAAACCTCGATGGCTTTGTGCCTTGCCCTGACTTCGGATGCAAGAGATCTCGATTCAGCTCTGCAGAATGTGCTGGCCTTGCCCTCGCCTTGAAACCTTTGTCTAGCTTGTGTTCTCAGAATTCCATCTTCACACTGTTGGCTCCCAAGCCCTCAAGTCTGGCAATTCCAGACCCACAATGCAGCACTCTGCTTGCCTTCCAGAAGAAAAATGTTGCCCTATGGAGCTTCCCAGACACCCCAAAGGAGGAGAGACCTAAAAAGTCTGGGACTCTACTGTATCCAAATTTTATATTCTAACCTGGGCACTAATACACTGTCTGACACAGCCTGAGCCTGGACCTCCTGACCAACACCCAGACAGCTGAATGCACACTGACCACACCGGCCCACCATGGCCTTAGCTCGTCATCTCTTCCCAACCTAGCTTTTCAGGTTTCAGAACTTTGACCTTAACTCCATACCCTGCCAGGGGGTGAATGTGATGCAGAAATCAGAACTCCTCCTCAACCATGGCAAGAAACCTTGAGGTCGGCATTTTGTCCAACATTCAGTGTAGGAGAAACCAGCGTGCACCATGAGGCTCCACCCATGTTTGAGTGCAACCAAGGCAAAAACACGCATTGTGACCCTCAGCGTGAGTCCTGATCTCTAGTAAGACCTCTCAGTGGCTGGACCATTAGACATCATAATGGGCTTGCCATGCCCCTAAGCCCCAATTTTTAACCAGATTTCTCGTTCCCAGTGGCCCATCCCCAGGGATCTGCTCTGGAATCCCTCTTTTGGTGGGACACCTGCGGAGAAAAAAAAAAAAAAAAAAAGACTCCTCCCATCCTACAGAATGACCCCAAACCCTTGGGATCGAGACAAATCTCCAGAGTCCATAGACCATGAGGCCACCCGGATATTCCATGGCCATCGGTGACACAATATCCAGAGACAAAATCCTGAGCAAGTGCCTTCACACTCGCCCTTTGTTCATATCCCGAAGAGTTCCCCTCATGGTCTGTAGATCAGTCCTTCCGTACCTATGACCCGAAACCTAAGCTGAGGTTGTGTTTCCAGACAACTGTCCCCACAGCCCTGGACCACACACCTTACAGGCTCAGGTCCCTGGAGCCAAACCTGAGGACTGTTCCTGCCCTCTCCAAGGGAATTCTGCCCATTTCGTTGGCCACAACTGTACAAATAGAATAAACCTCCAAAGTCCCCGAGGCCATCCCAAAAGTGGTGGCTGCCCAGGACAAACAGGGGCAATATGAGCCCATATGAGACCCTACTTGCACTCAGACCCGTAGACAGATGGGCCCAGAGGTAAATTGGAATGAACAGGCCCCTAGGCCTTAATTGGATCAATTGCTTTGGTTTCCAGGTGTCTCTCCTCAGAGGCCTGGGTTCCAATACCAGCATATGACTGTTACTTGAGGCACCCATCAGAACAAATCTCATCTCCACATGGGAAACAGGCACGTTGGAGCTGTGTCAAAGCCTTTGGTTAGGAGAACCCTTCAGAGTCCTGGTGCCAGCGTCTCATTCCAAGGTCTCCATGGACACAAACGCACATTAAGTCCCATCCTCAGGAGAGTCCATTTCAACTCAGCCCCCTCCTTTGCGCCCCCAGATCCAGCAGATCTAACCTGTCTTGTCACTAGGAGACAATTGGAATCCCTCCAGTTTGACAATACCAGAACCACAATGCAGCACTCTGCCTGCCCTCCAGAAGAAAAACTACCCTCTGGGGCTACCGAGAAATCCCAAATGATTATCTTCTGCATGCCACTCGACTGAATTCCAATTATACAGCCTATCTGGGCACGAATGCCCTGTCTGGCACAGCCTGAGCGGAAACCTCCTGAACGACACCTAGAAAGCTGGCCCCAAACTGAACACATCAGACCCACCATGGCCTTGTATCATCATCTCTTCCCAATCTCGGTTTTCAGGCTTCAGAACCTAGACCTTATCTCCAATCACTGCCCAGAAGTGAACGTGATGCAGAAATCAGAGCTCCTCCTTCCCCATGGAAAGAAACCTTAAGGGTGGCATGTCCAAGGTTCAGTGTAGGAGAAACCTGCATGCTCAATGAGACCCCGCCCATGGTGGAGGGCCACCTTGGGCACAAACACATATTGTGACCCTCAGCGTGAGACTACTTTTCAAGTAACGCCTTTCAGTAGCTGGACCAAGAGCCCGCATATGGGGCTTGCCATGCCCATAGGTTCCCAGGCCTAACCAGGGGGCGTGTATTCCAGCAGTCTGTACCCAGTGTTCTGCTCTTGAATCCCTCTTTGGGGGGACACATGAGGCAGAAAACAGGACTTCTCTCTTCTCACAGAAAGACCCCAAACTCTTGGGAGCTGGGCAAATCACCAGAGAGGGAGACTCTTCCACGGCCCCTGAGGCCACCCCTACATTAAACGACCATCGTGAATACAACATCCAGAGACATTAACCTGAATGACCGCCTCTCACTCACCCTCCTTTCTACTTGTGAAGAGCTCCCCTCATGGACTGTAAATCACTCCTGCCATAACCTCGACCCAAACCTCAACCAAGTTTGTGTTTTTGGACGTCTGTCCCCACAGCCCTGACCCACAGAGCCTCCAGACTGGGGCCTCTGGAGTCAAACCACAGGACTGTCCTGCTCTATCCTAGGAGACTGTGACCATTCCATTGCCCAAACCCCACAGAATAGGAGAAACCTCAAGGCCCCCGAGGACATCCCACTACTGTAAGCCACCCTAGAAAAACAGGGGCATCCTGACACAAGCTAAGCAACTACCTCCACACAGACACACAAACAGATGTCCGCAGAGACAGAAGATTGAAACAGAAAGGCCCCTAGGCCCTAATCTGAACTCTTGCTTTGGTTTCCAGGTGTAAATTCTCAGAGGGCTGGGTTCGAAGACCAGCATATGGGGCTTTCCTGAGGCACCAAACAGAACACCTCTCGTCTCCACATGGGAAACTTGCTTGTTGGAGCTCTGTCAAACCCTTTGGGTTAGAGAATCCTGCAGAGTCCCTGAGCCACCGCCACATTCCAAGGTCTCTATGGGCACCAGCCCACATTATGACTCATCCTCAGGAGAGTCCATTTCAACTCAGCCCTCTGGGTAGCTCACCCAAGAGCCCACAGATTGAGCCTGCCTTGCTCCGAGCAGCCAGTGGGAATGTGAGGTGGCATTTCCAGGCATCCATGCTTAGACCCCTGCTCTCGAGTCTTTCCATATGGGGCGTCCTGGAACCATCCAATAGGACTGGATTGTCCTACAGAAGGAAACCTTGAGGTTTGGAGCAGCTCACAACTCCCAGACTAGGGAAACCTCTCTGGCCTCATGACGCCCCCACCCCCTCCAGAAGGGGCCATCATGGACACAAACTCTAGCCTGAGGCAACGCCTGATACTCGCCCTGACCTCAGATGCAGGAGATAATCGATTTAGCCTCTACAGAGTGGGCCTGCCATGCCCTCGGCCCCAAACCTCATGCTATGTTGTGTTTTCAGACTTCCTTCCTCACACTCCTGGCAAACAAGCCCTCCAGACTGGGAATTCACAAACCACAACACAGCCCTCTGCCTGCCCACAAGAAGAAAAACGTTGCCCTTGGGGGCTTTCCAGAAACAACAAATGAGGATCAACCTGCTCAGGCTTCGACCACACCCCAATTAGATAGGCTTCCCTGGGCACTAATGCTCTGTCTGACACAGCCTGAGGCCAGACGTCCCAACAGACAAGGAGACAGCTGGCTGCACACCCAACACATCGGACACGCCATGACCTTACACTGTCATCTCTTCCCAACCTGAGTTTTCAGAAATCTGAACCTAGACATTATATCAAATCCTGGCACACGTGAGTACCTGAAGCACAAATCAGAACTCCTCCTTCCCCATGGCTGTAAAGCTTGCTGTTAGCATGGAGTCACACCTTCAGGGTAGGAGAAACCTTCATGGCCCCTGACGCCAAGCCCAAAATTTAGTGCCTCCTTGGGCACAAACTCGCATTGTGGCCATCAGCGTGGGCCCCATGTCGAATTAAGGCCCCTAAGAGCCTGGAACAAGAGCCCGCATATTGGTCTTGCCAAGCCCCTATGCTCCCAATCCTCACCAGAGTTCTAGTTTTCCTTTCACTCGTACCCTGGGCTATGATCTGGAGTCCCACTCTTGGAGGAACACCTGAGCCAGACAACAGGACTCCACCCTTCCCACAAAATGACGCCAAAATCTTGGGAGCTGGACCAACTCCTCAGAGAGGGAGACTCTTCCATAGACCCTGAGGCCACCCCTATATTCCACAGATATGAGGGACACAACATCCAGTGACAAAAGCTTGCATTTCTGCCTCCCATTCGCCCTTCTCTCATAAGCTGAGGATATCCCTCCACCGTCTGTGGATCCGGCTGCCATACCCTCGGTGCCACACCTAAGGAGAGTTTGTGTTTTCATATATCTGTGCCCAAAGCTCGGACTACACACCCTCCAGGCTAGGGCCTTTGGAGACACACCGAAGGACTGTGTCTGTCCTCTCCAAGAAAACTGTGCCCAATCAATTGGCCACAACCCTACAGATTAGGAGAAACCTCCAAGGCATCTGAGGCCATAACAACAGCATAGGCTGCCCTGGACTAAGAGGGGCATTCTGACACCAGCTGAGCAACTTTCTCTACTTAGACACTCAAACAGTCTCCCCAGAGACAGAAGATTGAAGCGGACAGGCACCTAGGCCCTAATCTTAACCCTAGCTTTGGTTTCCAGGTATCCCTCCTCAGAAGACTGGTTTCGAAGACCAGCATATGGGGCTTTTCTGAGGCACCAAACATAACCTCTCTCATCTCCACATGGGGAGCTTTTTAATTGGAGCCATATCAAACCCTTCGGTTAGGCAAATTCTTCAAGGCCCCTGAGCCACCAGCCCATTTCAAGGTCTCCATGGACACAAACCCACATTACTACCCATCCTCAGGAGAGTCCATTTCAACTCAGCCCCCTGGGTAGCTCGCCCCAGAGCCAGTAGTTCAAGCATGTCTTGTCACAAAGAGCTAATGGGAATGTGAGGTATGCTGTACAGGCATCCGTCCTTCAAACCCTGCTCTCCAGTCCTTCCGTATGGGACATCCTGGAGCCATTCAACAGGACTCGACTGGACTGCAGATGGAAACCGTGTGGTTTGGAGCAATGCACAAACTAGTATATGTGCTGGTGTCTAAGGTGCTGTGCAGGATTCTCCAAATCTGAGGGTATGGCACAGGTCGAAGAGCATGGAATCCTTCTGGAAAGAGGACATGTTCTGTCGTGTGGCTCAGGACCACATGATGTGTCATAAATTGGCATGCTAGAACAGGCCCCTGAGCACAGATGCCTGAAAACCTAATGTGGTTCCATTGAAGGCCTAGGGGCATTTCAGGTTCAATCTTATAACTCACGATCATTGATTTGGCTATCTCCCTGGATGTAGGTTATCAGGGTTTTTCAGAATGTGCATTTGCATCCAGAGTGGCCGGTAATATTAGGGTTGGCTAATGGGCCACACAGGTTTCTCCTAATCTGGAAGGTTTGGGCAACTCTGATATGCACCGTGTCCTTGGGGATGGCAGCCAGAGTTCTGTGGTGTGGCTCCAGAGATCCCATTCTTGTGGGCATGTGAGCCATGATTTTGGGAGAGAAGTCTGGAAACAGAAATTCGGTGGTGATGTGATCACAGGCCCAATGCGTAGACCTTGAGGGCAGCTCGTCAGGAAATTTAATTAGGTTGACCGGAAGGCAGTAGCACAGGCTTTTCTCTCTGGATTGTGTGTCCAGGATGGCCTCGGAATGCAGGTGTGGTCTCATGGGTCCATGGGAGTCTTTTACTCCCTATAGATCCTGGAGGCTCTCCATAGTTTGGTGGGTATTTCGGGGAACAGAAGAGTGCTGTTATCCATCTTAGGGGTGCCCCAAAACAGGGATTCCAGAGACGGGCTCTGGTTCTGGGCGTCTGGGACATCCCACCAATGGTTAGGATTTGGGCCTAGGGCCATATGAGGCCTGCAATGCGGGATCATGGTGGTGCAACTGAGAGGGATTGTTTGAAAGCATGCTCAGGCTGAGGGTCACAAAGCCTGTTTGCTCCCAGGGCAGCCCTCAGGAGTGGGCATGGCCTCATTGTTCTTGTAGTTGGCTCCCCCTTTGAGGGTTGGACATCCATCCCAACAGCCAAACGTCCTGCCATGAGGAAAGAGGAGTTCTCTATTGTGCTTAAGCTTCCCCCATTGGAAGGGATTCCAGCAAAGGTTTGGGGACAGGTGCCTGAATACCATGGATGGGTAGAGATGACGTACTTGGGCCATGGCAATCCCAGATGCTAGATGTGGGGCCCACTCTCTGGTGACTAACACTAGGTCGGGGCTCAGGCTCTGTCAGACACAGCACTACTGACCAGGGTAACCTATAAAACGGGGTTGAATCGAAGGCCAAGAAGATTGATTCTCAGGTGGGTTTTCTGGCCAGAATCACCAGGCACTTCTTTTTATAAGGAAGGCAGAATGCTGTGTTGTGTCTCCAGAATTCTCTATCAAGAGGGCTTGGGGACCAGTCGGGTGAGGATGGAGTTGTAAAGAGAAGCTACGGTTCAATTCATTGCCAAGCGGAATGCAGTTCTAATGTGCAGCGGATTATTCGAGATATTCAGCACCAGAATAAGGGCGGATGTTAGATATTTGCTCACACTGGAGTTTGTGTCTATGATGACTGAGAAATGGAGGGGTGGAATCAAGAGGCCATGGAGGGGTTTTCACGTTGAGGCTGATGAGCTGCTTTAAACAGCAAGTATTCGTTATACTGGACAGGTGGAGTCTGGTTTATTGCCCCAGGTTCCCCCATGTAGAAAGTTTGGGTAGCAAAGCTCTACCACATGGATGCCTGGATAGCTCAACTCCATTGACCATTGCAGCTGAGGAACATGGCAGGTTCATTCTCTTGTCTCTGGAGCGAAGTACCAAGTCCTTGAGTTGGCATGGGATCTCTTGTAGATGGGTCACAATGCTGGTTTGTTAACAGGGAGATCTTAGAATATGCTGGTGGCTAGGGTGCTGTTCAGGATTCTACTACCCTGGGCATTGGCACAGACGGAAGGGCACGGTATCCATCTGGGGAAAGGAGATGTTCTGTTGTGTGGCCCAGGGACCACATGTTGTATCATAAGTTCGCATTCCAGAACAGTCCTCTGAGGAAAGATGTCTGAAAACTAAATCTAGGTTTCCAATGACGTCCCAGAGGCATATTAGGTTCACTAATCTGACTCAGGACCATGGATTTGGCTGTCCGCCTGGATGTAGGTGTTCAGGAGGTTTCAGACTGCACATTTTTGTTCAGAGCGACCACCAATATTGGGGTAAGATCAGGGGTCTTGCAGGTTTCTCCTAATCTAGAAGGTTTGGCAACTGTGATGGGCACAGTTTGCTTGGGGATGGCAGGGACTGTGCTGTCGTCTGGATCTAGTGACTCCATCCTGGAGGGAATGTGTGCCATGGTTTTGGTAGAGAAGTCTGCAAACACAAATTTGGATTGGGGTGAGCGTTTGGAACTGTAATTAGGGTGCCTGGAAGGCGGTAGCAGAGGCTTTTCTCTCTGGATTGTGTGTCCAGGATGGCCTCAGAATACAGGTGTGTTCTTATGGTTCCATGGGAGACTCTTCCTCTCTATGGATCCTGGTGGCTTGCAATAGTTTGGTGGATTTTTCAGGGAAGGGAAGAGTGCTGTTTTCCATCTTAGGGGTGCCCCAAAACAGGGATTACAGAGACTGGCTCTGTTTCTGGGCATTTGGAAAATCCCACCAAGTTTTAGGATTTGTGCCTAGAGGTGTACCAGGCCTGCAATGCGGGATCATGGTGGTGCAACCGAGAGGGGTTGTTTGAAAGCATGCTCAGGCTGAGGGTCACAATGCCTGTTTGTGCCCAGGGCGGCCCTCAGGAATTGCCATTGTCTCATTGAAGTTGTAACTGGCTCCCCCTTTGAGGGTTGGACATCCATCCCAACAGCCTGGTTTATTGCTATGGGGGAAGTGGAGTTCTCTATTGTGCTTCAGGTTCCCCATTTTCAGGGATTCTCGCCAAGGTCTGGGGACAGGTGCCTGAATACCAAGGATGGGTAGAGATGACGTACTTGGGCCATGGCAATCCCAAATGCTAGATATGGGGTCTGCTCTCTGGTGACTGAAACTCGGTCGGGGCTCAGGCTCTGTCAGACACAACAGAAGTGGCCATGGCAGCCTGTATATCAGGGTTGACTCGAGGGCTGAGCAGATTGATCCTAATGTGGAGTTTCTGGGCAGACTCACCATGCCTTTCTCCATTCAATAGGGAAGGCAGAATGCTGTGTTGTGGCTCCAAATTTCCCTATCAAGAGGGCTTGGGGACCAGTCGGTTGAGAATGGAATTGTAAACACAAGCTACGGTTCAATTCAGTGCAAAGCGGAAGGCACTTCCAATGTGCAGCAGTTTATTCGAGACATCCAGCACCAGAATAAGGGTGGATGTAGAATATTTGCTCACACTGGAGTTTTTGTCTATGATGACTGACCAATGGAGGGGTGGCGTCAAGAAGCCATGGAAGAGTTCACATGCTGAGGCCTGTGAGCTTCTCCAAACAGTAAGGTTTCATTCTACTGGGCAGGTGAAGTCTGGTTTGATTGCTCTAGGCTCCCCCATGTGGAAAGTTTGTGAAGCAGAGCTCTCAGGCATGGATGCCTGGAAAGCACACCTCCATTGACTATTTCAGTTGAGGAACATGGCAGATTCGTTCTGGTGGCTCGGGGGCAAAGTACCAAGGCCTTTCCACATGGAGGACCATGTAGCAAACAAACCAGACTCTACATGTCCAGTAGAAGGAAACCTTGCGGTTTGGAGCATCTCACAATCCTCAGCATGGGAAATTCTCCGTGGCCTCTTGACACCACCCCTCCATTTGTCGATCATCATAGACACAAACTCCAGTGTGAGCAAACATCTCACATCGGCCCTTACTCAGGTGCTGGATATCTCAAATCAGCCATTGCACATTAGAAATGCCTTCCACTTGGCAATGAATTGAACCGTAGCTGTGTTTAAAATTCAATCCTCACCCTACTGGTTCCCAAGTGCTCTTGATAGGGAAATCTGGAGTTACAACACAGCATTCCACCTTCCCCATAGAAAGAAGAAGTGCCTGGAGAGACTGCACGAATTCCCATATGAGGATCAATCTGCTTTGCCCTCAATGGGACCCCCAATTATAGGCTACCCTGGCCACTAGTGCAGTGTATGACAGAGCCTGACCCCGACCTCGTGCCAGCCACCCAGAGAGCAGGGCCCATATCCAGCATCTGAGAACGGCCATAGCCCAAGTCTGTCATCTCTACCTAACCTTGGTATTCAGGCATCTGTCCCCAGACCTTTGCTAGAATCTATGCCAGTGGGGAAATCTGAAGCACAATAGAGAACTCCTATTTTCCCATGGCAGGAAACCTGGCCATTGGGCGGGTGTCCAACCCTCAGAGTGGGAATCCGCTACATGGCCAATGAGACCACCCCTTCTCCTGAGGGGCGCCGTGGGCATTAGCAGGCATTGTGACCGTCAGACTGAGCATGCTTTCAAATAAGCTATCTCAGTTGTACCACCAGAATCCTGCTTTGCAGGCCTG
Organism: Neogale vison; assembly: GCF_020171115.1. NCBI lineage: Eukaryota > Metazoa > Chordata > Mammalia > Carnivora > Mustelidae > Neogale > Neogale vison. The sequence continues at coordinate 184,869,447 of NC_058093.1, read as the reverse complement.
GTACGCCCCTAGGCCCAAATCCCAACCCTTGGTGGGAATTTACAAGCACCCAGACCTAGTGACTGTCTCTGGAATTTCTGTTTTGGGTCACCCCTAAGATGGAAAACACACTCTTCCCTTCCTCGGAGAAGCCACTAAGCTATTGGGAGCCGAGAGGATCCTTAGAGAGGAAAAATCTCTGATGGACCCATGAGACCACACATGCATTCTGAGGCCATCCTGGATACACAATCCAGATAGAAAAGCCTATGTTTCCACATTCGAGTCACCTGTATTACAAATCCTGATGAGCTGACCTCCAGGTCTGCATTGGGCCTGCGATCACCTCACCACTAAACCTAACCCCACTTTGTGTTTGCAGACTTCTCTTCCAAAACAATGGCTCATATGCTCTCCAGGATGGGGTCTCTGGAGCCACACCATAGGATTGTGCCTGCCATCCCCAATGAAACTGTGCCCGACACAGTTGCCCAAACCCTCCAGATTAGGAGAAACCAAGCAAGGCCCCTGAGCCCTCCCCAATTTTTTTAGGCCGCTCTGGACGCTAATGCGCAGTCTGAAATACCCTGATCACCTCCGTCCAGGCAGACAACCACATCAATGATCCTGAGTCAGAACATTAAACCTGACTGGTCCCTAGGACCTCATTGTAATTTTAGATTAGGTTTTCAAACCCCTCAGACTGGTTTTCAGGCATCTGTCCTCAGAGGCCTGTTCTGGAATACCAACTTATGATACAACATGTGGTCCCTGTGCCACACAATAGAACATCTCCTGTCCTCAGAAGGATACCGTGCTCTTCGACCTGTGTCAAACCTTCAACGTGGGAGAATCCTGAATGGCCCCTTAGCCACCATCTCATTGTAAGATCTCCCTGGTAACAAACCAGCATTGTGATCCATCTGCAAGAGATTCCATGTCAACTCAAGGCCTTGGTTCTTCGCCTCAGAGTCACCAGAATGAACCTGCCATGTTCCTCAGCTGCATAGGTCAATGGAACTGTGCTTTCAAGGCATCCATTCAGGAAAGTTTGCTACCCAAATTTTCCACATGGGGGACCCTGGAGCATAAGTATCCAGTAGAAGGAATCCTTGCTGTTTGGATCATCTCACAAGTCTCCACGTGGGAAATCCTCCATGGCCTCTTGACTGAACCCTTCCTTTTGTCATACATCATAGACACAAACTCCAATGTGAGCAAATATCTGACATCCACCCTTACTCAGGTGCTGGATATCTTGAATCAGCCGCTGTGCATTGAAACTGGCTTCCCCTTGGCACTGAATTTAACCTTAGCTTGTGTTAATAATTCCATCTTTTCTCGACTTGATAGGGAAAAGCCCTCTTGATAGGGAATACTGGAGTCACAACGCAGCATTCTGCCTACCCCATAGAAAGAAGTGCCTGGTGAGTCTGCCTAGAAACGCCACATGAGGATCAATCTGCTCGGCCCTAGAAGGAACCCCAATTTATAAGCCACCAAGACCAGTAGTGCTGTGTCTCACAGAGCCTGTGCCCCGACCTCATGTCAGCCACCCAGATAATGGGACCCATATCCAGCATGTGAGACTGGCCATGGCCCAAGTCCGTAATCTCTACCCATCCTTGGTATTCAGACAACTGTCCCCAGACCTTGCCGAATCCCTGACATTGGGGGAACCTGAAGCACAATAGAGAACTCCTATTTCCCCATGGCAGGAAAACTGGCTTTTCAGTTGGATGTCCAACCCTCAGAATGGGAGCCAGCTTCATGGCCATGAGACCACGCCCACTCATGAGGTCATCCCTGGAAAGAAAGAGGCATTGTGACACTCAGCCTGAGCATACTTTCAAAGAAGCTCTCTATGTTGCATCACCAGTATCTCGCATTGCAGACCTGCTACACCCTTTGGCCCAAATCCTATCCCTTGTTGGAATTTTCCACGCTCCCAGACCCAGAGCCCATCTCTGGAATCCCTGCTGTTGCATATCCTTAATAAGGAAAACAATATTATTTCCTTCCCTGAAAAAGCCACCAAACTATTGGAAGCCTCCAGGATCCTTGAGAGGAAAAATCTCTCTCTGACCCATGAAGCCACACGTGCATTCCGAGGCCATCATGGACACAAAATCCAGATACAAAAGTCTGTGATAACCGCCTTCGAGTCACCGGATTTACAGCTCCTGCTGAGCTTCCCTCCAGGTCTATGCATTGGGCCTACGATCACCTCGCCACTAACCCTGAACTGAATTTGTGTTTGCAGACTTCTCTCCCAAAACAATGGCTCACATGCTCTCCAGGATGGGGTCTCTGGAGCCACACCACAGGACTGTGCCTGCCATCCCCAAGGAAACTGTGCCCAACACAGTTGCCCAAACCCTCCAGATTAGGAGAAACCTGCAAGGCCTCTGAGCCCACCCCATTTTTTTTAGGCCGCTCTGGACACAAATGTGCCATCTGAAACACCCTGATCACCTCCGTCCAGGCAGGCACCCACGTCAATGTTTCTGACTCAGAAGAATGAACCTGACAGGCCCCTAATACCTCATTGGATTCCTAGATTAGGTTTTCAGGCATTTGTCCTCAGGGTTCTGTTCTGGAATACCTACTTATGATACAACATGTGGTCCCTGAGCCCACAACAGAACATCTCCTGTCCCCAGAAGGAAACTGTGCTCTTTCACCTGTGCCAAACACTCAGGGTAGGAGAATCCTGCATGGCACCTTAGCCATCAGCACATTCTAAAATCTCTCTGGTAACAAACCAGCACTGTGACCCCTCTGCAAGAGATTCCATGTCAAATCAATCCTTGGTACTTCTCGGCAGTGCCACCAGAAGAGACCTGCCATGTTCCTCAGCTACAATGGTCAATTAATGTTCTTCCCAGGCATCCATGCAGGAGTGCTCTACTACCCAGATTTTCCACATGGGGGACACTGGAGCAAACAATCCAGACTCCTCATGTCCAGTAAAAGGAAACCTTGCTGTTTGGAACTTTTCACAAGTCTCAGCGTGGGAAGTCCTCAGGGCCTCTTAACGCCACCCCTCCTGTTCTTGGTCATAATAGATAGAAACTCCAGTGTGAGCAATCATATGATATCCACCCTTAATCAGGTGCTGGATATCTCCAATAAGCCAATGCTCATTGGAACTGCCTTCCGCTTGGCACTGAATTTAACTGTAGCTTGATTTTACAATTCCATCCCCATCCTACTGGTCCCCAAGCCCACTTGATAGGAGATTATCGAGCCACAGTGCAGCATTCTGCCTTACCCATAGAAAGAAGAATGCCTGGTGAGACTGCTCAGAAACCGGACATGATGATCAATCTTCTCAGCCCTCGAGGGAATCCCGATTAATAGGCTTCACTGGCCACTAGTGCTGTGTCTGAAAGAGCCCGAGCCCTAACCTCGTGTCAGCCACCCAGAGGGAGGGATCCATATCCAACATATGAGACTGGCTTTAGCACAAGTCTGTCATCTGTACCCATCTTTGGTATTTAGACAGATTCCAGAACTTCGCTGGAATCCATGCCAATTGGGAAACCTCAAACACAATAGAAAACACCTATTTCCCCGTGGCAGGAAACCTGGCTGTTGGGATGGGTGTCCAAACCTAAGAGTGGGAGCCAGCTGCATGGCCAATGAGTCCACAACCACTGCTGAGGTCCTCCCTGGGCACAGTCATTCGGACCCTCAGGTTGAGCCTACTTTCAAACAAGCCCTCTCTGTTGCACCACAAGGATCTTGCACTGCAAGCCTGGTACGCCCCTAGGCCCAAATCCTAACCCTTGGTTTGATTTTCCAGGTCCTCAGACCCAGAGCCCATCTCTGGAATTCCTGTTTTGGGGCTCCCCTATGATGGAAAACAGTACTCTTCCCTTTGCCGAAAAAGCCACCAAACTATTATGATATGACAAGATCCTTAGAGAGGAAACATCTCCCATGAACCCATGAGACCACACCTGCATTCCGAGGCCATCCAGGACACACATTCCAGATATAAAACCCTATGCTACCATGTTCGAGTCAACCTAATTACAGTTCCTGATGAGGTGCCCTACATGTCTATGCATTAGGCCTGCGATCACCTAGCCACTAACCCTAATCCGAATTTGTGTTTGCAGACTTCTCTCCCAAAAGTATGGCTCACATGTCTTCCAGAATGGCATCTCTGGAGCCACACCACAGACTGTGCCTGCAATATCCAACGAAACTAGGCCCATCACAGTTGCCCAAACCCTCCTGATTAGGAGAAACCTGCCAGGACCCTGTGCCCACCTCAATAGTGGAGGCCGCTCTGGATGCAAAGGTGCGGTCTGAATCATCCTGATCACCTACATCCAGGCAGACACTCACGTCAATTGTCCTGAGTCAGAAGATTGAAACTGACATGCCCCAGGACCTCATTGGAATCCTAGGTTACATTTTCAGGCATCTGTCCTCAGAGGCCAGTTCTGGAATACCAACTTATGATACAACATGTAGTCCCTGAGCCACACAACAGAACATCTCCCTCCCCAGAAGGAAACCATGCTCTTCTTCCTGTGTCAAACCCTCAGGGTAGTTGAATCCTGCATGGCACCTAGCCACCAGCACATTCTAAGATCTCCCTGGTAACAAACTAGCATTGAGACCCATCAGCAAGAGATTTCATGTGAACTCAAGGCCTTGATACTTTGCCCCATAGCCACCAGAACAAACCTCCCATGTTCCTCAGCTGCAATTGTCATTGGAGGTGTGCTTTCCACACATCTTTGGGGAGGACTCTGATACCGAACTTTCCACATGGGGGACATGGATCACAAAAACCAGACTCCACCTGTTCAATAGAAGAAAATCCTGCTGTTTGGAGCATCTCACAAGTCCCAGCGAGGGAAATCCTCCATGGTCTATTGATAACACACCTCCATTTGTTAGTCATCATAGACACAAACTTCAGTGTGAGCAAAAGTCTGACATCGCCCTTTCTCAGGTGCTGGATATTTCGAATCAACCACTGCACACTGGAACTGCCTTCCACTTGGCACTGAATTGAACCATGGCTTGTGTTTACAATTCCATCCTCACCCTACTGGTCTCCAAGCCTTGTTGAGAGGGAATTCTGGAGCCACAAAGCAACATTCTGCCTTCCCCATAGAAAGAAGAAGTACCTGGTGAGTCTGCCCAGAAACCCCACATGAGGATCAATCTGCTCAGCCCTCGAGGGGGCCCCAATTTATAGGCTGCCCTGGCCACTAGTGCTGTGTCTGACAGAGCCTGAGCCCCTACCTCGTGTCATCCAACCAGAGGGTGGGGCCCATATCCAGCATGCAGACCAGCCATGCCCCAAGTCCGTCCTCTTTACCCATCCTTGTGATCAGACATCTGTCCCCAGTCTTTTGTTGGAAAACCTGACAATGGGGGAACTTGAAGCAAAATGGAGAACTTCTCCTTCCCCATGGCAGGAAACCTGGCTGTTGGGATGGGTGTGCAACCCTCAGAGTGGGAGCCAGTGGTATCGCCAATGAGACCACACCCACTCCTGAGGGCTGCCCTGGGATCAAACAGGCATTGTGATCCTCAGCCTGAGCATGCTTTCAGACAAGCACTCTTGGTTTCAACACCAGGAACCTGCTTTGCCAGCCTGGTACACCCTTAGGCCCAAATTCTAACCCTTGATGAGATTTTCCAGTTGCCCATACCCAATTCCCATCTCTGGAATTTCTCTTTTGGGGCACCCCTTAGATGGAAAACAGCACTCTTCTCTTGCCCTAAAAAGCCACCAAGGTATTGGGAGCTGCCAGGATACGTAGAGAGGAAAAATATCCCATGGGCCCATGAGACCACACCTATAATCCGAGGCCATCCTGGACACACAATGCATATAGAAAAGCCTGTGCTACCTCTTTCAAGCCACCCTAAGTACAGTTCCTGACGAGCTGCCATCCAGGTCTATGCATTGGGCCTGCGATCACCTCGCCACTAATCCTAACCCGAGTTTATGTTTGCAGACTTCTCTCCCAAAACCATGGCTCAAATGCCCTCCAGGATGGGGTCGCTGGAGCCAAAGCACAGGACTGTGCCTGTCATCCCAAAGAAAATTTATCTGCCCAAGTTTCCCAAACCCTCCAGATTAGGAGAAATCTGCAAGGTCCCTGAGCCCACCACAATGTTGGAGGCCACTCTGGAAGTAAATGTGTATTCTGAAACACCCTGATTAACTACATCTGGCAGACATTCAAGTCAATGGTCCTGAGTCAGAAGATTGAAACTAACATGCCCCTAGGACCTCACTGGAACCCTAGATTAGATATTCAGGCATTTGTCCTCAGAGGCCTGTTCTGGAATACCAAGTTATGATACATATGTGGTTCCTGAGCCACAGAACAGAACATCTCCTGTCCCCAGAAGGAAACCATGCCCTTCGACTTGTGTCAAACCCTCCGGGTGGGAGAATCCTGCATGGCCCCTTAGCCACCAGGACATTCTAAGATTTCCTTGGTACCAAACCATCATTTTGACCCATCTGAAAGAGATTCCATGTTAATTCATCGCCCTTGGTATTTCACACCAGAGCCACCAGAACAAACCTTCCATATTCCTCAGCAGCAATGGAAAATGGAGGTGGGCTTTCAAGGCAGCCATGCGGGAGAGATGTGCTACCCAAACTATCCACATGGAGGACACTGGAGCAAACAAACCAGACTCCCCAACTCCAGTAGAAGAAAGCCTTGATGTTTGGAGAATCTCACAAGCCCCAGTGTGGGACATCCTCCATGGCTTTTTGACGCCACCCTTCCTTTAGTCGGTTATAATAAATACAAACTCCAGTGTGAGCAGACATCTGACATCCGCCCTTACTCAGGTGCTGGATATCTCAAATCAGCCACTGCAAACTGGAGCTGCCTTCCGCTTGGCACTGAATTTAACCATAGCTTGTGCTTACAATTCCATCCTCGCCCTCAAGGTCTCCATGGCCTCTTGATAGGTAATTCTCGAGCCACGTCAGAGCATTCTGCCTCCCTCATAGACAGAAGAAGTGCCAGTCAGTCTTCCCAGAAAGCCCACATGAGGATCAATCTGCTCAATCCTCAAGGGAACCCCGATTTAAAGGGTGCCCTGGCCACTAGTGCTGTGTCTGACAGAGCCTGAGCCCTGACTTCGTGTGAGCCACCTAGAGACCAACGACCATATCCAGCATGTGAGACCGGCCATGGCTCAAGTCCATCATCTCTACCCATCCTTGGTATTCAGGCATCTGTCCCCAGACCTTTGCTGGAATCCCAGTCAATGGGGGAACCTTAAGCACAATAGAGAATTCCTCCTTCCAAATAGCAGGAATCCTGGCTGTTGGGATGGGTGTGCAACCCTCAGAGTGGGAGCCAGTGGTATCGCCAATGAGACCACACCCACTCCTGAGGGCTGCCCTGGGATCAAACAGGCATTGTGATCCTCAGCCTGAGCATGCTTTCAGACAAGCACTCTTGGTTTCAACACCAGGAACCTGCTTTGCCAGCCTGGTACACCCTTAGGCCCAAATTCTAACCCTTGATGAGATTTTCCAGTTGCCCATACCCAATTCCCATCTCTGGAATTTCTCTTTTGGGGCACCCCTTAGATGGAAAACAGCACTCTTCTCTTGCCCTAAAAAGCCACCAAGGTATTGGGAGCTGCCAGGATACGTAGAGAGGAAAAATATCCCATGGGCCCATGAGACCACACCTATAATCCGAGGCCATCCTGGACACACAATGCATATAGAAAAGCCTGTGCTACCTCTTTCAAGCCACCCTAAGTACAGTTCCTGACGAGCTGCCATCCAGGTCTATGCATTGGGCCTGCGATCACCTCGCCACTAATCCTAACCCGAGTTTATGTTTGCAGACTTCTCTCCCAAAACCATGGCTCAAATGCCCTCCAGGATGGGGTCGCTGGAGCCAAAGCACAGGACTGTGCCTGTCATCCCAAAGAAAATTTATCTGCCCAAGTTTCCCAAACCCTCCAGATTAGGAGAAACCTGCAAGGTCCCTGAGCCCACCACAATGTTGGAGGCCACTCTGGAAGTAAATGTGTATTCTGAAACACCCTGATTAACTACATCTGGCAGACATTCAAGTCAATGGTCCTGAGTCAGAAGATTGAAACTAACATGCCCCTAGGACCTCACTGGAACCCTAGATTAGATATTCAGGCATTTGTCCTCAGAGGCCTGTTCTGGAATACCAAGTTATGATACATATGTGGTTCCTGAGCCACAGAACAGAACATCTCCTGTCCCCAGAAGGAAACCATGCCCTTCGACTTGTGTCAAACCCTCCGGGTGGGAGAATCCTGCATGGCCCCTTAGCCACCAGGACATTCTAAGATTTCCTTGGTACCAAACCATCATTTTGACCCATCTGAAAGAGATTCCATGTTAATTCATCGCCCTTGGTATTTCACACCAGAGCCACCAGAACAAACCTTCCATATTCCTCAGCAGCAATGGAAAATGGAGGTGGGCTTTCAAGGCAGCCATGCGGGAGAGATGTGCTACCCAAACTATCCACATGGAGGACACTGGAGCAAACAAACCAGACTCCCCAACTCCAGTAGAAGAAAGCCTTGATGTTTGGAGAATCTCACAAGCCCCAGTGTGGGACATCCTCCATGGCTTTTTGACGCCACCCTTCCTTTAGTCGGTTATAATAAATACAAACTCCAGTGTGAGCAGACATCTGACATCCGCCCTTACTCAGGTGCTGGATATCTCAAATCAGCCACTGCAAACTGGAGCTGCCTTCCGCTTGGCACTGAATTTAACCATAGCTTGTGCTTACAATTCCATCCTCGCCCTCAAGGTCTCCATGGCCTCTTGATAGGTAATTCTCGAGCCACGTCAGAGCATTCTGCCTCCCTCATAGACAGAAGAAGTGCCAGTCAGTCTTCCCAGAAAGCCCACATGAGGATCAATCTGCTCAATCCTCAAGGGAACCCCGATTTAAAGGGTGCCCTGGCCACTAGTGCTGTGTCTGACAGAGCCTGAGCCCTGACTTCGTGTGAGCCACCTAGAGACCAACGACCATATCCAGCATGTGAGACCGGCCATGGCTCAAGTCCATCATCTCTACCCATCCTTGGTATTCAGGCATCTGTCCCCAGACCTTTGCTGGAATCCCAGTCAATGGGGGAACCTTAAGCACAATAGAGAATTCCTCCTTCCAAATAGCAGGAATCCTGGCTGTTGGGATGGGTGTGCAACCCTCAGAGTGGGAGCCAGTGGTATCGCCAATGAGACCACACCCACTCCTGAGGGCTGCCCTGGGATCAAACAGGCATTGTGACCCTTAGCCTGAGCATGCTTTTCGAACAAGCCCTCTCAGTTTCACCACCAGGATCCTGCATTTTAGGAAAGGTATGCCCCTAGGCCCAAATCCTAACCCTGCATGGGATTTTCCAGGTTCCCTGACCCAAGGCCCGCCTATGTAATTTCTGTTGGGCCACCCCTAAGATGGAAAGCAGCACTCTTCCCTTTCCCAAAAAAAGCCACTATTATTGGGAGCTGCCGGGATCCTTAGAGAGGTAAAGTCTCCCATGGACCCATGAGATCATATCTACATTCCGAGGCCTTCCTGGACACACAATCCAGATAGAAAATCCTTTGCTACTGCCTTCAAGTCACCCTAATTACAGTTCCTGATGAACTGCCCTCCAGGTCTATGCATTGAGCCTGAGATCACCTCGCCACTAACCCTAACCTGAGTTTGTGTTTGCAGAATTCTCTCCCCAAACCATGGCTCAAATGCCCTGCTCGATGGGCTTTCTAGAGTCACATCACAGGACTGTGCCTGCCATCGCCAAGGAAAATTTGCCCATCACAGTTTCCCAAACCGTCCAGAATAAGAGAAACCTGCAAGGCCCCTGAGCCCACCCCCTTATTGGAGGCTGCTCTGGTCGAAAATGCACAGTCTGTAACACCCTGATCACCTACATCCAGGCAGACACCAAATCAATGTTCCTGAGTCAGACAATTGAACCTGACATGCCCCTAGGACCTCATTGGAACCCTAGATTAGGTTTCCAGGCACCTGTCCTCAGGAATGGGTCACAATGCTTGATTGTTACCAGGAAGATCTTAGAATATGCTGGTGGTTAACATGCCCGGCAGGATTCTCCTACCTTGAGGTTTTGGCACAGGTCGAAGAGCACGGTTTCCATGGAATACCAACTTATGATATAACATGTGGTCCCTGAGCCACACAAAAGTACATCTGCTGTCCCCAAAAGGAAACTGTGCTCTTGGACCTGTGTCAAACCCTCAGCATAGGAGAATCCTGCATGGCCCCTTAGCCACCAGCACATTCTAAGATCTCTGTGGTAAAAAACCAGCATTGTGACCCATCTGCAAGAGATTCAGTGTCAGCTCAAGGCCTTGTTACTTCTCCCCAGAGCCACCAGCAGAAACCTGCCACATTTCTCAGCTGCAATGGTCATTGGGGGCGTGCTTTCCAGGCAATGCTGCATAAGAGCTCTGCTCCCAATCTTTCCACATGGGACACCCTGAAGCTAACAAACCAGACTCCATCTGTACAGTAGAAGGAAACCTTGCTGTTTGGAGTATCTCACAAGCCCCAGCCTGAGAAATCCTCCATGACCTCTTGGTGCCACCCTCCATTTGTTGGTCATCATAGACACAAACTCTTGTGTGAGCAAACAGCTGACATCCGCCCTTACTCAGGTGCTGGATATCTCCAATCAGCCACTGCACACTGGAACTGCCTTGGTAATGACTTTAACAGTTGCATGTGTTTACCATTCCAACTTCATTCTCTTGGTCCATAAGCCCTCTTGATAGGGAATTCTGGAGCAACAATGCACCATTCTGCCTGCCCCAAGAAAGAAGAATTGCCTGTTGAGTCTTCCCGGAAACCCCACATGAGGATCCACCTCCAGGGCCCTCGATGGCACCTTTTAGGCCACCATGGGAACTAAGGCTCTCTCTGACACAGTTTGAACCACGACCTTCAGTCAGCCACCCAGACAGTGGGACCCATTTCCTGCGGGTGGGACTTTTGTGTCCCAAAGCCGTCATCTCTACTCAACCGGGATATTCAAGCCTCTGTGCCCAATCCATAGCTCAAATCTTTGCCTATGGGGTACCTGATATGGGGTACCACCTCCTTCCTGATGGCAGGAAATCTGGCTGTTGGGATGGGTGTCCAACTTCAGAGTGGGAACCAGCTTCATGGACGTGGGACCACGGCCACACATGGGAGCCACCCTGGGCACAAAAAGACATTGTGATCATCAGCATGAACCTGGATCCAAACAAACCCAATACCAGGAGCCTGCAGAATGGGATATCCAGGTCCCTAGGGGCAAAGCCTCATGCTCGTTGGTGTTTTTCAGTTGACTAGACCCTGAAACTGTCCCTGGAATCCCTTTTTGTGGGGGTCCATTGAGACTGAAAACAGCAGTCTTCCCTTCCCCCAGAGACAGCAAATTCTTGGGAGATGGGCAGAATCCCCAGAGATAAAGAATGTCCCATGGCCCCATGAAGCCAACCCTATATTTTGCGACCATTCTCGACACACAATTCAGACATAAAAGCCTGCCCAACTGCCTCGATGACACCTTAATTTCACTAAACAATGAGCTGCCCTCAGAGCCTGCAGATCGGGGCTGTGATCACCTCGGGCCTTACCCAAACGCTAGTTCACCTTTGCAGATTTCTGTCTCCAAAACCCTGTCACACATGCCCTCCAGAATGGGGCTTCTGGAGCCAACCCGACGACTGTGCCTACTTTCCTGAAGGAAAATCTTCCCTTCACTATTGCCCAAACCCTGAAGCTTAGGAGCAAAGTACAAAGCCCCTGAGCCCACCTCAATTTCCAAGAATGGGCTGGACCCAAGTGTACATTGTTGCACACAGTGAGCACCTGCCTCTAGGCAAACATCTAAGTTAAAGGCCCTGAGTCAGAAGATGGAACCTGACATGCCCCTAGGACTTCATCGATGCCCTAGCTTAGGTTTTCAGGCACCTGTCCTGAGAGGACTGTTCTCCCATACCATCTTATATTCCAACATGTTGTCTCTGAGCCAAACAACAGACCCCTCTTGTCCCAGAAGGATAGATTACTCTTGGTAGCTATGTCCAAGGCCCAGTGTATTAGAATTCTGCATTACCCCTGACCATCCCAACATTCCAGTGTCTCCCTGGATACAAAACAGCACTGTGATCGAACAGTATCAAAATCCATGTCAACTCAGCTCCCTTGGAACTTCTCCTCAGAGCCAACAGAACGATCATGCCATGTTCCAGAGCTGCAATGGTCAATGGAGTAGAGCATCCCAGGCATTCAAGAGGGAGAGCTCTGCTACCAACCTTTCCATATGGGGGACCCTGGAACAAACAAACCAGACTCACCCTGTCCAGTAGAAGGAAACCTTATTGTTTGGAACATCTCACAAGCAGCAGGGTGGGAAATCCTCCATGGCTTCATGACGCCTCCCCTCCATTTGTCGGTCATCATAGACACAAACTCCAGTATGAGCAAACATCTGACATTCGCCCTTACTCAGGTGCTGGATGTATCGAATCAGCCACTGCACACTGGAAGTGCCTTCCACTTGACACTGAATTTAACCATAGCTTTTGTTTACAATTCCATCCTCACCCTTCTGGTCCCCAAGCCCTCTTGATAGGGAATTCTGGAGCCAAAATGCAACATTCTGCCTGCCCCACAGAAAGAGGAAGTGCCTGGTGAGTCTGCCCGAAATCCCACATGAGGGATCACCTGCATGACACTCAACAGCACCATAATATCATAGGATGCAACGGGCACTAAGACTCTGTCTTACACAGCTGGAGCCACGACCTCCAGGCATCCACGCAAAAAGTGGACCCCATAACCTGCAGGTGTGCCTGCCATGGCCCGAAGCCATCATCTCTACACAACATGGATATTCAGGCATCTGTCCCCAGACCGTAGCTCAAATCCCTGCCTATGGGGGAACCTGAAGCACATGATTATTTCTCCTTTCCAATGGCAGGAAACCTGACTGTTGAGATGGGTGTCTTACCCTCAGAGTGGGAACCAGATGCATGGCTCATGAGACCACGGCCACTCATGGGAGACGCCCTGGGCACAAACAGGCATTGTGACCCTCAGCATGAGCCTGCTTTCAAGAAATCACCTTCGATAGCTAGAACAGGAGTCCAGAGAGTGGGCCTGCCATGTCCCTAGGGCCAAATCCTCACCCTTGTTTGTGCTTTCCAGGTGCCCAGACACAGAACCTGTGTTTCGAATCCCTCTTTTGGGGGTACCCTGAGATGGAAAATAGCAGTCTTACCTTCTCCGAGAGACACCAAACACTGGGAGTTGGCCAGAATCCTCAGAGGAGGAAGAATCTCCCATGGCCTCATGAAGCCACCCCTACCTTTTGCGAGTGTACTGGAAAAACAATCCCGACAGAAAAGCCTGTGCTACCGCCTTCATGACAGCTTAATTTCAGTACACTATGAGCTGTCCTCAGGGCTTTCTGATCGGTCTTGTGAACACCTAGGCCCTCACCCTAATGGAAGTGTGCTTTCCAGGCATCTATGTGGGAGAGCACTGCTACCAAAAATTTCCATATGGGGGACACTGGAGCAAACAAACCAGACTCCCCCTGTCCAGTAGAAGGAAACCTTGCTCTTTGGAGCATCTCACAAGCCCCAGCATGGGAAATCCTCCATGGCCTCTTGACGCCACCCCACCATTGTCCGTCATCATAGACACAAACTCCAGTGTGAGCAAACATCTGACATCCGCCCTTACTCAGGTGCTGGATGTTTCAATTTGGCTGCTACACACTGGAACAGCCTTCCACTTGGCACTGAATTTAACCATAGCTTGCGTTTACAATACCATCCTCACCTTCCTGGTCCCCACATTCCCGATGGCAGGAAACCTGGCTGTTGAGATGGGTGTCCAACCCTCAGAGTGGGAACCAGCTGCATGACCCATGAGACCATGGTCACTCATGGGAGCCACCCTGGGCACAAACAGGCATTGTGCCCCTAAGCCTGAGCATACATTCAAACAAGCCCTCTCAGTTGTACCACCAAGATACCACATTGAAGGCCTGGTAATACCCTAGTCCCAAATACTAACACTTGGTGGGATATTCCAGGCACCCAGACCCAGAGCCCGTCTCTGGAATCCCTGTTTTGAGGCACCCCTAGTATGGAAAATATCCCTCTTCCCTTCCCCTAAAAGGACACCAAACTATTGGGAGCCGCTAGAATCCATTGAGAGGAATAATCTCCCATGTATCCATGAGAGAACATCTGAATTCCGAAGCAATCTGGGAAACACAATCCATATAAAATAGCCTGTGCTACTGCATTCGTGTGTCTCTCTTTACAGTTCCTGAGGAGCTGCTCTCCAGGTCTACACATTGGGCCTGCAATCGCCTCGACACTAACTCTAACCCAAGTTTTTCATAGCAGATGTCTCTCCCAAACCATGGTCACTTGCCCTCCAGGATTTCGTCATTGGAGCCACACCACAGGACTGTGCCTGCTATTCCCAAGGAAACTTTTCCCATCACAGTTTCCCAAAGCCTCTAGATTAGGAGAAACCTGCAAGGTCCCTGAGCCCACCCCATATATTGGAGGACACTCTGTATGCAAATGTACACTGTGAAACACCCTGATTCCCTCCGTCCAGGCAGACACCCAAGTAAATGGTCCTGAGTCAGAATATTAAACCAGACATGCCCCTATGACCTCACTGGAACCCTCCATTATTTTTTCAGGCATCTGTCCTCAATGGCCTGTGCTGGAATAACAAATTATGATGCAACTTGTGGTCCCTGAGCCACCCAACAGAACAACTCCTGTCCCCAGAAAGAAACCATGCTTTTGGACCTGTGTCAAATGCTCAGGGTAGGAGAATCCTGCAAGGCCCCTTTGCCAACAGCACATTCTAAGATCTCCCTAGCAACAAACCAGAATTGTGACCCATGTGCAAGAGATTTCATTTCAACTCAAGGGCTTGGTACTTCACCCCAGAGTCACCAGAACAAACCTGTCATGTTCCTCATCTGCTGTGGTCAATGGAGGTGTGCTTTCCAGGCATCCATGGAGAAGAGCTCTGCTACCCAAACGTTACACATGGGGTACCGTGGAGCATCAAACCAGACTCCACCTGTCCAGTAGAAGGAAACCTTGCTGTTTGGAGCATCTCACAAGCCTCAGCGGGGGAAATCCTCCATGGTCTCTTAATGCCACCCCTCCATTTGTAGGTCATCACAGACACAAACTCTAGTGTGAGCAAACATCTAACATTCACCCTTACTCAGGTGCTGGATATCTCAAAAAAGATGCTTCACATTGGAACTGCATTCTGCTTGGCACTGAATTGTACAGTAGTTTGTGTTTACAATTCCATCATCACCCTACTGCTCCCAAAGGAGAGGAATTGAAATTGAAATTGAAATTGCTCTTGAAATTGAATTCTGGAGTCGCAACGCAGTATTCTGCTTACCCCAAATAAAGAAGAAGTTCCTGCTGAGTCTGCTCGGCCCTGGAAGGAACCTCAATTTATAGACTGCCCTGGCCACTAGTGTTGTGTATGACAGAGCCTGAGCCCCGATCTAGTGTCAGTCACCCAGAGAGCGGGCCCCATATCCAGCATGTGGGACTGGCCAAGGTCCAAGTCTGTCATCTTTACCCATACTTCGTATACTGGCACCTTTTGCCAGATTTTGATGAAATCCTTCCAATGGGGGAACCTGAGGCACTATAGAGTACTACTCCTTCCCCATGGAAAGAAACCTAGCTGTTGGGATGGGTGTCAAGCCCTCAAAGCGGGAGCAAGGTACATGGCCAATGTGACCACGCCAACTCCTGAGGGCTCCCTGGGGCACAAACCGGCATTGTGACCCTTAGCCAAGTATGCTTTCAAACAAACCCTATCAGTTCCACCACAAGGTTCCCGCATTGCAGTCCTGGTACGTCCCTAAGCCCAAATCCTAGGTGGGATTTTCCAGGCGCCCAGACCCAGAACCCGTCTCTGGAATCCCTGTTTTGGGGTACCTCTAAGATGGAAAACAGCACTCTTATCTTCCCCAAAAAAGCCAACAAACTAAGGGGAGCCGCCAGGATCCTTAGAGAATAAAATTCCTCCATGGAACCATGAGAACTCACCTACATTCCAAGTTCATTCTGGACACACAATCCTGATAGGAAAGTCTGTGCTACTGTCTTCCAGTCACCCTAATTACAGTTCCTGACGAGCTGACACCCAGGTCTATGCATTTGGCCTACGATCGCCTCGTGACTAACCCGAACCCGAATTTGTGTTTCCAGTCTTCTCTCCCAAAATCATGGCCCACATGCCCTCCAGGATGGGGTTACTCGAGGTGCACCAAAGGACTGTGGCTGCATTCCCCAAGGTAACTATGCCTATCACAGCTGCCCAACCCTTACAGATTAAGAGAAACCTGCAAGGCCCCTAAGCCCACCCCAATTTTGGCAGCCGCTCTGGATGCAAAGGCACAGTCTGAAACACCCTGATCAGCTACATTCAACTAGAAAACCACCTCAAGGGTCCGGAGTCAGAAGATTGCACCTGACATGCCCTTAGACCTCATTGGAACCCTTGATTAGGTTTTCAGGCATCTGTCCTCAGGGGCCTAATCTGGAACACCAACTTATAATACAACATGTGGTCCCTGAGCCACACAACGGAACATCTCCTGTCCCCAGAAGGAAACAGTGCTCTTCGACCTGTGCCAAACCCACAGAGGAGGACAATCCTACACCACACCTTAGCCACCAGCACATTAAGATCTCCCTGATAACAAACAAGCAGTGTGACCCATCTGAAAGAGATTCCATGTTAACTCATCGCCCTTGGTACTTCCCACCAGAGCCACCAGAATGAACCTGCCATGTTCCTCAACTGCAATGGAGAATGGAGGTGTGCTTTCCAGGCATCCATGTTGGAGAACTTTGCTACCCAGCATTTCCACATGGGGAACCCTGGAGCAAATGAACCAGATTCAACCTGTCCAGTAGAAGGAAACCTAGCTGTTTGGAGCATCTCACAAGCCTCAGTGTGGGAAATCCTCCATGGCCTCTTGACACCACCCCTCCATTTGCCGGTCATCATAGACACAATCTCCAGTTTGAGCAAACATTGGACAACTGCCCTGACTCACGTGCTGGATCTCTCGAATCAGCCGCTGCACATTGGAACTGCCATTTACTTGGCATTGAATTGTACAGTAGCTTGTGTTTACAATTCCATCCTCACGTTACTTGTCCACAAGCCCTCTTAATAGGGAATTCTGGGGGCACAACGCAGCATTTTGCCTTCCCCATAGAAAGAAGAAGTGCCTGGTGAGTCTGCCCATATCCTCTACATGACAATCCACATGCATGGCCCTCGACAATGCCCTAATATCATAGGACACCATGGGCACTAAAGCTCTGTATGACATAGCATGATCCCCGACCTCCAGTCAGCCACCTAGACATTGGGCCCCATATCCAGCAGGTGGGACCTGCTGTGGTCGGAAACCATCATCTCTGCTCAACCTGGTTATTCAGGCATCTGTCCCCAGAACTTAGCTCAAATTCCTTCCTATGGGGGAACTTGAGGCACAAGCGTTCTCCTTCTTCCCGATGGCAGGAAATCTGGCCTGTGAAATGGGTGTCCAACCCTCAGAGTGGGAACCAGCTGCATGGGCCTTGAGACCACGGTCACTCATGGGAGATGCCCTGGGCACAAACAGGCATTGTGACCCTTAGCATAAGCCTGCTTTCAAACAAATGCCCTCAGTAGCTGTGCCAAGAGTCTTCAGAGCGGGCCTACCAGGTTTCTGCAGCCAAATCATCTCCCTCGTTGGTGTTTTCCAGGCACTCAGACCCAGAAACTGTCTCTGGAATCTCTCTTTTCCGGTTCCCATGAGACTGAAAACAGCAGTCTTCCCTTCCTCCAGAGATACCAAACTCTTGGGAGCTGGGCAGAATAACCAGAGATGAAGAATCTCCATGGCCTCATGAAGACACCGCTATATTTTGCGACCATCCTGGACACAGAATCCAGAAAAAATAGCCTGCACTACTGCCTCCATGACATCTTAATTTCAGTACACTATGAGCTTCCCTCAGGGCCTGCAGATTAGGCCTGTGATCACCTCAGTCCTCACCCTAATCCTAGTTCACGTTTGCAGATCTGTCTGAAAAGCTCAGGCCCACATGCCCTCCAGGATGGGGCCTCTGGTGCAACACCAGATGATTGTGCCAACACTACCGAAGGAGACTCTACACTTCACTGTTGCCCAAACCCTGAAGATTAAGAGCAAAGTAAATGCCCCTGAGGCCATGTCAATTTTTAAGGATGCTTTGGACTGAAATGCACATTCTGACACACAATGAGCACCTTCCTCCAGGCAGACATCCAAGTCAAAGGCGCTGAGTCAGAAGATTGGACCTGACATGGCCCTAGGACTTCATCGATACCCTAACTTAGATTTTCAGGTGCCAGCCCCAGAGGTCTGTTCTCCAATACCAACTTATATTCCAACATGTGGTCCCTGAGTCACACTACAGAACACATCCTGTCCCCCGAAGGATACCTTGCTCTTGGTAGCTTTGTCCAAGACTCATGTAGGGGAATCCTGCATAGCCCCTGACCACCCCAACTTTCTAATATCTCCCTTGATACAAACCAGCATTGTAATCCTACAGGATGAAACTCCATGTCAACTCAAGCAGGAAGGAACTTTTACCCAGAGCCACCAGATCTAATCTGCCATGTTCCTCAGCTGCAGTGGTCAATGGAGGTGTGCTTTTCAGGCATCCATGTGGGAGAGCTCTGATACCCAAACTTTCCATATGGAGAAAGGTGGAGCAAAAAAGCCAGACTCATCCTGTCCAGTAGAATGAATCCTTGCTGTTTGGAGCATCTCATAAGCCCCAGAGTAGGAAATCCTCCATGGCCACACTGGAACTGCCTTCTGCTTGGCACTGAATTTAACTGTAGCTTGTGTTGACAATTCCATCCTCACCCTCATGGTTCACAAGCCCACTTGATTGGGAATTCTGGAGCCACAAGGCAGCATTCTTCATGCCCCACAAAAAGAAGAAATGCCTGGTGAGACTGCCTAGAAACCCCACATGAGGATCCACCTGCATGGCCCTTGATGGCACCCTGATATCATATGCCACCAAGAACACTCAGGCTCTGTCTGACACAGTCTGAGCCACGAACTCTAATCTGGCACATGGAGAGTGGGCTCCATAACCTGCTGGTGGGACCTGCCTTTGCCCGAAGCTGTCACATTTGCTGAACCTGGATATTAAGGCATCTCTCTCCAGACCATAGCTCAAATACCTATGGGGGAACCTGATGCACAAGAGTACTCCTCATTCCATATGGCAGGGAAAAGGCTGTTGAGATCTATGTCCAACCCTCAAAGTGGGAAATAGCTGCATGGACCATGAGACCACAGCCACTCTTGGGAGCCGCACTTGGCACAAACAGGCATTGTGACCCTAAGCGTGAGCCTGCTTTGAAACAAACGCCCTTGGTAGCTATACCAGGAGCCCACTGAGTGTGCCTGCCAGGTCCCTAATACCAAATGCTTACCCTAGTTCATGTTTCATTGCACCAAGACACAGAACCTGTATCTGGAATCCCACATTTGGGTGTTCCCTGAGATGGAAAACTGCAGTCTTCCCTTCCCCCAGAGACACCAAACTCTTGGGAGCCACAGGCAAAATCCCCAGACACTAAGAATCTCCCATGGCTTCATGAAGCCCCCCCTACCATTTGCGACTGTCCTGGACAAACAATCCCAACAGAAAAGCCTGTGCTTCAGCCTCCAAGAAACCTTAATCTCAGTAAACTATGAATTACCCTCAGGACCTTTGATTAACTCGGGCCTCACCCAAACCCTAGTTTGTGTTTGCAGATTTCTGTCCCCAAAGCCCTGGCCCACATGCCTTCCAGAATGGGGCCTCTGGAGCAACACCAGACGACTGTGCCTACCCTCCCAAAGGAAACTCTTCCCGTCGTTGTTGCCCCAACCATGAAGATTAGGAGCAATGTACAAAATAACTGAGCCTACCTCAATTGTGAGGAAAACTCTGGACTGAAATGCGCATTCTTGCACACCATGAGCACCTGCCTCCAGGCAGACATCCATGTCAAAGGCCCTGAGTTAGAATATTGATCCTGACATGCCCCTAGGACTTCAACGATACCATAGATTAGGTTTTCAGGTGCCTGTCCCCAGAGACCTTATCTCCAATAACAACTTAAATTCCAAAATGTTGTCTGTGAGCCACAAAACAGAATCCTTCCTGTCTCCAGTAGGATAGCTTGCTCTTGGTAGCTATGTCCAAGACTCAGTGTAGGAGAATCCTGCATGGCCCCTGAACACCCCAACATTCTAATGTAACCCTGGATACAAATCATCATTATGATCCAACAGCATGAAACTCCATGTCAACTCAGGCCGCTTGGAACTTTTCCCCAGAGTCACCAGAATGAACCTGCCATGTTCCTCAGCTGCAATGGTCAATGGAGGTGTGCTTTACAGGCATCCATGTGGGAGAGCTCTGCTACCCAAACTATCCATATGCAGTACGGTGGAGCAAACAAACCAGACTCGCACTGTCCAGTACAAGGAATCCTTGCTGTTTGGAGCATCTCACAAGCACCAGCGTGGGAAATCCTCTATGGCCTCATGATGCCATCCCTCCATTTGGTGGTCATCATAGACACAAAGTCCAGTGTAAGCAAGCATCTTACATCAGCCCTTAATCATATGCTGGTATCTCGAGTCAGCCACTGCACATTGTAACTGCCTTCTGCTTGGCACTGAATTTAACAGGATCTTGTGTTTATAATTTTATCCTCACCCTCCTGGTCACCAAGCCTTCTTGACAGGTAATTCTGGAGCCAAAAAGCAGCATTCTGCCTACCCCATAGACAGAAGAAGTTCCTGGTGAGTCTGCTCAGAAACCCCACATGTGGATCCACCTACATGGCTCTCGACGGCACCCTAATATCATAGGCCGCTATGGGCACTAAGGCTGTCTGACACAGCATGAGCCACGACCTCTAGTCAGCCATACAGACAGTTTGCTCCATATCCTGCAGGTGGTACCTGTCATGGCCCGAAGCCATCACATCTACTCAACCTGGATATTCAGGCATCTCTCCCTAGACCATATCTCAAATCCCTGCCTATGGGGGAACCTGAAGCACAGGAGTACTGCTCTTACCCGATGGCAGGAATCCTGGCTGTTTAGATGGGTGTCCAACCCTCAGCATGGAAACCAGCTACATGGCCCTTGAGACCACTCATGTGGGCCACTCTGGGCACAAACAGGCATTGTGACCTTCAGCGTGAGCCTGCTTTCAAACAAACTGCCTTGGTAGCTGGACCAGGAGCACATGGGGAAGCCCTGCCAAGACCCTAGGGCCAAATCCTCACCCTCTTTCATGTTTTCCAGACGCCCAGACCCAGAAACTGTCTCTGGAATCCCTCTTTTGGCAGTCCCCTGTGATGGAAAACTACAGTCTTCCTTTCCCCCAGACTCACCACACTCTAGGGAGCTGGGCAGAATCCCCAGAGATGAAGTATCTCCCATGGCCCCATGAAGAATCCCCTACAATTTGCGACTGTCCTAGACACACAATCCAGACAGAAAAGCCAGCACTACAGCCTCCATGACACCTTAATTTCAGTAACTATGAGTGCACTCACGCCCTGCAGATTTGGCCTGTGATCACAATGGCCCTCACCCTAACCAAAGTTTGTGTTTGCAGATTTCTTTCCCCAAAGGCCTGGTGCACATGCCCTGCAGGATTGGGCCTCTGGTGCAACACCGGATGAGTGTGCCTACACTCCCAAAGAAAACTGCCCTTCAAGTTTGCCAAAACCATGAATCTTAGGAGCAAAGTACAAAGCACCTGAGCCCAGCTCAATTTCAAAGAATGCTCTGGACCCAAGTGCATATTCTGATACAGAATGAGCACCTGCCTTCAGAAAGACATCCAAGTAAAAGGCCCTGAGTCAGAAGATTGAAACTGACATGCCTCTAGGACTTTATCAGTACCCTAGCTTAGGTTTTCAGGCTCCTGTACCTAGCGGCCTGTTCTCCAATACCAACTTATATTGGTATTGTGGTCCCTCAGCCACACAATAGAACCCATTCTGTCCCCAGAAGGATACCTTCCTCTTGGTAGCTGTGTCCAAGACTCAGTGTAGGAGAATTCTGCATGGCCCCGTGAGAACCCCAACATTCTAACATCTCCCTGGATAACAACCAGCATTGTGACCCAACAGCATATAACTCCATGTCAACTCAGGCCTCTTGGAACTTCGCCTCAGAGGCACCAGATCAAACCTTCCATGTTCCTCAGCTGCAAAGGTCAGTGGAGTAGTGCTTTCGGGCATCCATGAGGGAGAGCTCTGCTACACAAACGTTCCATAATGTGTACCCTGTAGCAAACAAACCAGACTCCCCCTGTCCAGTAGAAGGAAACATTGCTGTTTCGAGCATCTCACAAACCTCAGCGTGGGAAATCCTCCATGGCCTCGTGATGCCACCCTTCCATTTGTCAGTCATCATAAACACAAACTCCAGTGTAAGCAAACATCTGATATCCACCCTTACTCAGGTGCTGGATATCTTGTATCAGCCGCTGCACACTGGAACTGCCTTCTGCTTGTCATTGCAATTAACATTAGCTTGTTTTTACAATTCCATCTTCACCCTCCTTTTGCCCATTCCATCTTGATAGGGAATTCTTGAGCCACAACGCAGCATTCTGCCTGCCCCACAGAAAGAAGAAGTGCCTGGTGAGTCTTCCCAGAAACCCCACATTAGGATCTACCAGTATGGCCCTCGACAGGAACCTAATATCTTAGGCAGTCATGGGCACTCAGGCTCTATCTGAAACAGCCTGAGGTACGACCTTCAGTCAGCCAGGCAGACAGTGAACTTCATATACTGCAGGTGGGACCTGCCGTGGCCCGAAGCCGTCACATTTACTCAACTTGGTTATTCAGGCATCTCTCCCAGACTGTAGCTCAAACCCCTGCCTAAGGGGGAAATTGTAGCACAGGAGTACTCTTCCTTCCCGATGGCAAGAATCCTGGCTTTTGAGATGGGTGTCCAACCCTCAGCATGGAAACCAGCTACATGGCCCATGAGACCACGGCCACTCATGTGGGCCACTCTGGGCACAAACAGGCATTGTGACCCTCAGCGTGAGCCTGCTTTCAAGCACACCCCCTCGGGAACTGGACCAGGAGTCTGCAGAGCAGCCCTGACAGGTTCCTAGGGCCAAAGTCTCACACTCATTAATGTTTTCCAGGCACCCAGACCCAGAAACGGTCTCTGGAATCCCTCTTTTGGCGGTCCCCTGAGATGTAAAGCAGCAGTTTTCACTTCCCCAGAGACATCAAACTCTTGGGAGTTGGGTAGAATCCCCAGATACGAAGAATCTCCCATGGCCCCATGAAGACTCCCATACATTTTGCAACCATCCTGGACACACTATCCAGACAGAAAAGCCTGTGCTTCTGCTCCATGACTCTTTAATTTCAGTACACTATGAGCTGCCCTCAGGGTCTGCAGATCGGGCCTGTGATCACCTTGGCCCTCACACTAACCCTAGTTTGCGTTTGCAAATTACAATCCTCAAAGCCCAGGCTCACATGCCCTCCAGGATAGGGTCTCTGGAGCCCCGGACAAGTGTGCGTATGTTCCCAAAGGAAACTCTTCACTTCACTGTTGCCAAAACCCTGAAGATTAGGAGCAAAGTACAAAGCCCCTGAGCCCACCTCAATTAAAAAAAAAAAAAAAAAAAAACTCTGGACCCAAATGCACATTTGACACACTGTGAGGACCTGCCTCCAGGTAGACATCCTAGTCAAAGGCCCTGAGTCAGAAAATTGAACCTGACATGCCTCTTGGACTTCATCTATACCTAAGCTTAGGTTTTCAGGTACATTTCGCCAGAGACCTGTTCTCCAATACCAACTTATATTCCAACATGTGGTCTCTGAGCCACACAACAGAACCTCTCCTGTCCCCAGAAGGATACGTTGCTTTTGGTAGCTGTGTCCAAGACTCAGTGTAGGAGAATCCTGCATGGTCCCTGACCATGCCAACATTCTAACGTCTCACTGGATGCAAACCAGCATTATGGTCCAACAGCATGAAACTCCACGTCAACTCAGGCCTCTTGGAACTTTGCCCCAGACGCACCAGATCGAACCTGCCATGTTTCTCAGCTGCCAATGTCAATGGAGTTGTGCTTTCCCAGCATCCATGCGAGATTGATCTGCTACCCAAACTTTCCAAATGGGAGACACTGGAGCAAAGAAACCAGACTCCCCCTGTCCAGTAGAAGGAAACCTTGCTGTTTAGAGCATCTCACATGTCCCAGTGTGGGAAATCCTCCATGACCTCGGGACACCACCCCGCCATTTGTCGCTCATCATAGACACAAACTCCAGTGTGAGCAAGCATCTGACATCCGCCCTTAGTCAAGTGCTTGATATCTCAAATTAGCCACTGCACACTGGAGCTGCCTTCCACTTGGTACTGAATTTAACCATAGCTTGTGTTTACAATTCCATCCTCAACCTCCTGGTCCACAAACCCACTTGATAAGGAATTATGGAGCCACAATGCAGCATTCTGCCTACCACACAGAAAAAAATTCCTTCCTGATGAATCTGCCCAGAAAACCCACATGAGGATCATCTGCTCAGCCCTCGAGGATCCCCGATTTATAGACTGCCTGGTCACTAGTGCTGTGTCTGACAGAACCCAACACCCAACCTCATGTCAGCCACCCAGAGAGCAGGGCCCATATCCCACATGTGAGACTGGTCATGACCCAATCCATCCTTTATCTGCATCCTTGGTATTCGGGCATCTGTTTCCAGACCTTTACTGGAATCCCTTCCAATGGGGGAACCTAAAGTCCAATAGAGAACTGCTTCTTCCCCAAGGCAGGAAACCTAGCTGTTGGGATGGTTGTCCAACCCTCATAGAGGGAGCCAGTTCCATGGGCAATGAGATTGTACCCACTCCTAAGGGGCACCCTAAGAACAAAGAGGCATTATGACCCTCAGCCTGAGCATGTTTTCAAACAAGACCTCTCAATTGTACCACCAGGATCCTACATTGCAGCCCTGGTAAGCCCCTAGGCCAATTCCTAACCCTTGGTGGGAATTTCTTGGTGCCCAAACTCAGAGCCCATCTCTGGAATCCCTGTTTTGTGGCACCCCAAGATGGAAAACAGCACTCTTCCCTTCCCCAGAAAAGCCACCAAACAATTGGGAGCCACCAGATTCCTTAGAGAGGAAAAATCTCCCATGGACCCATGAGACCACACCTGCATTCTGAGGCCATCCTGGACACCAATGCAGATAGAAAAGCCTGTGCTACTGCCATCGAGTCACCCTAATTACAGTTCCTGATCAGCTGCCCTCCAGGTCAATGCATTGGGACTGCCATCACTGCACCACTAAGCCTAACCTGAGTTTTTGTTTGCAGAGTTCTCTCCCAAAACCATTACTCACATGCCCTCCTGAATGGGATCTCTGGAGCCACACCACAGGACTGTGCTTGCCATCCCCAAGTAATATTTGCCCATCACAGTTGCCCAAACACTCCAGATTAGGAAAAAACTTCAAGGCCCCTGAACCCACTCCAATACTGTAAGATGCTCTAGACAAAAATGCACAGTCTGAAACACCCTAGATCACCTACATCCAGGCAGACACCCAAGCCAATGGTCCTGAGTCAGAAGATTGAACCTGGCATGCCCCTAGGACCTCACTGGAATCCTAGATTAGGTTTAAAGGCATTGTCCTCATAGGCTTGTTCTGGAATACCAACTTATGATATAACATGTGGTCCCTGAGCCATTGACAAGAACGTCTCCTTTCCCCAGAAAGAAACTGTGCTCTTCAACCTGTGACAAACCCTCAGGGTAGGAGAATCCTTCATGACCCCTTAAACCCCAGCACATTCTAAGACATACCGGGTAACAAACCGACATTGGGAACCAACTGCAAGAGATTCCATGTCAACTGAAGGCCTTGGTACTTGACCCCAGACCCACCATTACGAACCTGTCATGTTCGTAAGCTGCAATGGTCATTGGACTTGTGCTTTCCAAGCATCCACGCGGAAGGGCTCTGCTACCAAAAATTTCCACATGGGGGACCCCAGAGCAAACAAACCAGACTCCACCTGTCCAGTAGAAGGAAACCTTCCTATTTGGAGCATCTCACAAGCTTCAGAATGGGAAATCCTCCATGGCCTTTTGATGCCACCTCTCCATTTGTCGGTCATCATAGACACAAATTCCGGTGTGAGCAAACATCTTTCATCCGCCCTTACTCAGGTGCTGCATATCTTGAATGAGTTGCTACACATAGGAACTGCCTTCTACTTTGAACTAAATTTAACCCTAGCTTGTGTTTACAATTCCATCCTCACCCTACTGGTCCCAAAGCCCTCTGGATAGCGAATTCTGGAGCCACAATGCATCATTCTGCCCTCCCCATAGAAAAAAGTGGTGCCTGGTAAGACTGCCCAAAAAACACCCATGAGTATCATCTACTCGGCACTCACTGATTCCCGATTTTTAGGCTGACCTGGAGACTAGTGCTCTGTCTGACAAAGCCTGAACCCAACCTTGTGTCAGCCACCCAGAGAGCACAGCCCATATCCAGTCCGTCCTCACTACCCATCCTTGGTATTCGGGCATCTCTCTCCAGACCTTTGCTGGAATCCCTGCCAATGGGGGAACCTGAAGTCCAAGAGATACTGCTCCTTCCCCATGGCAGGAAACCTAGCTGTTGGGATGGTTGTCCAAACCTCAGAGAGGGATCCAGGTGCATGGGCAATGAGACCATTCCCACTCCTGAAGGGTGTCCTGGGAACAAACAGGCAATGTGATCCTCAGCCTGAGCATGCTTTCAAACAAGCCCTCTCATTTGCACCACCAGGATCCCGCATTGCAGGCCCAGTACGCCCCTAGGCCCAAATCCTAACTGTTGGTGGGAATTTCTTGACAACCAGACCCATAGCCCAATCTCTTGAATCCCTGTTTTTGGGCATCCCTAAGACGGAAAACAGCACTCTTCCCTTTCACCGAAAAAGCCACCAAACTATGGGGATCCTCCAGGATCCTTAGAGAGGAAAAACCTCCCATGGACCCATGAGACCACATCTCCATTCCGAGGTCGTCCTGCACACACAATGCCGATGCAAAAGGCTGTGCTACTGTCATCGAGTCACCCTAGTTACAGTTCCTGATGAGCTGCCCTCCAGATCGATGCATTGGGGTGCGATCACCGCACCACTAAGCCTAAAACTAGTTTCCATTTGCAGACTTCTCTCCCAAAACCATGCCTCACATGTCCTCCAGGACGGGGTCTCTGGAGCCACACCACAGGACTGTGCCTGCCATCCCGAAGGAAACTTTGCCCATCACATTTGCCCAAATGCCCCAGATTAGGAGAAACCTCCAAGGCCCCTGATCCCACCGCAATACTGGAAGCGGCTCTGGATGCAAATGCACAGTCTGAAACACCCTGATAACCTACATCCAGGCAGACACCCAAATCAATAATCCTGAGTCAGAAAATGGAACCTTACATGCCCCTAGGACATCATTGGAACCCAAGAATAGGTTTTCACACATCTGTCCTCAGATGGCTGTTCTCTAAAACCAACTTATGATACAACATCTGTTCCCTGAGTCAAACAACAGAACATCTCCTGTCCCTATAAGGAAATTCTCCCCATTCCAATGTCTCCATGGACAGAAAACCACATTAGGACCCATTTGCTGAAGAGTCCATTTCAACTCAGCTCCCTCTGTTGCTTCCCCTGAGCCAGCAGATCGAAACTGTCTTGTCACTAGGAGACAAATGAAATGCGAGGCGGGCTGCCCAGGCATCCATACTCAGAACCCTGCTCTGGAGTCATTCCGTATGGGACGTACTGGAGCATTCACAGGTCTGAATCTTCCCGCAGAAAGAATCCTTGTGGTTTGGAGCATCTCACAACTCCCATCGTGGGAAAACCTCCATGGCCTCGTGATGACCCCCCCTTCATGTAGGGGCCATCATGGCCAGAAACTCCAACTTGAGCCAACGTTGGATCCTCGCCCTGACTTCAGATGCATGAGGTTCGATTCAGCTCTGCAGAGTGTGCCTGCCATGCCATCGCTCCAAAACCTAAGCCAAGCTTGTGTTCTAATATTATTGTCCTCACACTCTTGGCCCACAGGCCTTCGATTTTGGGAATTCCGGAGCCACAGTGTAGCACTCTGCCTGCCCTCCAGAAGAAAAAACATTGCCCTCTGGGGCTACCCAGAAACCCCAAATGAGGATCAACATGCATGCCACTCGGCGGTACCCAAATTATACAGTCTACCCTTGGCACTAATGTCCTGTCTGACAAAGCCTGAGCCTGGACCTCCCGACCCACATCCAGACAGCTGGGAGCACACTAAGCACATCCGGATCTGCCATGACCTCGGTCCTCATCTCTTCCCAATCTTGGTTTTCAGGCTTCAGAACCTAGACCTTATCTCCAATCACTGCACAGGGGTGAATGTGATGCTGAAATCAGAACTCCTCTTTACCCATGGCAAGAAACCTTGTGGTTGGCATGTTGTTCAACGTTCAGTGTAGGAGAAACCAGTGTTCACCATGAGGCCCCACCCATGCTTGAGTGCGGCGAGGGCATAAACACGCATTGTGACCCTCAGCGTTAGTCGTGTCCCCTATAAAGTCCTCTCAGTGGCTGGAGCATTAGATGTCATAATGGGCATGCCATGCCCCTAGGCCCCAATTTTTAATGAGATTTCTGGTTTTCCAGGCGCCCCTCCCTAAAGCTCTGTTCTGGAATCCCTCTTTTGGTGGGACACCTGAGGTAAAAAAACAAAACGGACTCCTCCCATCGCACAGCATGACCCCAAACTCTTGGGATAGGGCCAAATCCCCACAGAGGAAGACTCGTCCATTAGCCATCAGGCCACCCGGACATTACAAGGCCATTGGTGACACCATATGTAGAGACAAAAGCCTGAGCAAGCACCTCACACTCGCCCTTTGTTCATATCCCAAAGAGTTCTCACGGTCTGTAGATCAGTCCTGACATACCTACGACCCGAAACCTAAGCCGAGTTTGTGTTTTCAGACAACTGTCTCCACAGCCCTGGCCCACACACCCTACAGGCTCAGGCCCCTGGAGTCAAATCTGAGGACTGGACCTGCCCTCTCCAAGGGAATTCTGCCCATTCCATTGGAGGAACCCACCCTACAAATACGATAAACATCCAAAGTCCCTGACTCCCTCCCAATAGTGTTGGCTGCCAAGGACAAACAGGGGCAATCTGAGCCCATCGGAGCACCTACCTGCACTCAGACCCATAGACAGATGTCTCCAGAGTAAATTAGAATGAACAGGCACCTAGGTCCTAATCAAATGCATTGCTTTGGGTTCCAGGCATCTCTCCTGAGAGTCCTGGTTTCCAATATTAGCATATGGCTGTATCTTGAGGCACCCATCAGAACAAATCTCATCTCCACATGGGAAACTTGTGCATTGGAGCTGGGTCAAAACCTCTGGTTAGGAGAACCCTTCAGGGTCCCGGTGCCACTGCATCATTCCAAGGTCTCTGTTAGGGTCCGTGATCAAAGGAACGAGACTGATACAAAGCGAAAGTCAAGCAAAACTTTATTTCGCGCCAAGCATCAGGAATCAAACTACCGGTCAGAGCTACCTCTTACGAAAAGGCGGTGACGATGAACCCAACAAGGTCACTTCCAAGAAGGCCACTCTGGACGAGGCCGCTCTAGATGATGTTGCTGCTCCACAGATGAGGCCGCTCCATGATTGGAGCCGTTCCCAAGAAGAGGCCACTCCCAAGACAAGGCCACTGCTCAATGAAGTTTCTCCCCGGACAAGGCCGCTCCCAAGAAGAGGCTGTTCTGGACAAGACCATTTCCTGGATGAGGCCACTCCCAATGACGAAGAAGCAACAATGACAAGGAGGACAACCCAGATGACACAGACTCTGCTCCCCACGATGCTACTCTGACCAGGCTTCCACCCGGAGGAAGCCACCACTGCGGACAAGGCCACTTGTGGTTCGGGGTGGCGAGGCATTTTGCAGGGAGGCTGCTGGTGTCTAGGGGCCGTTGGCATCTCAGGGCTGCTTATGCCTCCAGACTGCTGGCATCTAGGGGCTGCAGGTGTCAGGACCGACTGCTGGCCTCTAGGGTCTGTAGGCATCAGGAACGCAGGCGTCGAGGGACCGCTGACAACTGGACCGCAGATGTCTCAGGACCGCAGGCGTCGAGGGACCGCTGACAACTGGACCGCAGATGTCTCAGGACCGCAGGCGTCGAGGGACCGCTGGCAACTGGACCGCAGATGTCTCAGGACCGCAGGCGTCGAGGGACCGCTGACAACTGGACCGCAGATGTCTCAGGACCGCAGGCGTCGAGGGAACGCTGACAACTGGACCGCAGATGTCTCAGGACCGCAGGCGTCGAGGGAACGCTGACAACTGGACCGCAGATGTCTCAGGACCGCAGGCGTCGAGGGACCGCTGGCAACTGGACCGCAGATGTCTCAGGACCGCAGGCGTCGAGGGACCGCTGACAACTGGACCGCAGATGTCTCAGGACCGCAGGCGTCGAGGGAACGCTGACAACTGGACCGCAGACGACTGGACTGCTGGGCCGCCGGAGGCTGGAGGCTGCAGGCGGCGGCGCTCGGGGCCGGAGGCTGGAAGCTGCAGGCGGCGGCGCTCGGGGCCGGAGGCTGGAAACTGCAGGCGATGGCTCGGGGCCGCCGGCTGGAAGCTGCAGGCGATGGCTCGGGGCCGCCGGCTGGAAGCTGCAGGCGATGGCTCGGGGCCGCCGCCGGAGGGTGCAGGCGGCGGCGCTCGGGGCCGCCGCCGGAGGCTGCAGGCGGCGGCGCTCGGGGCCGCCGCCGGAGGCTGCAGGCGGCGGCGCTCGGGGCCGCCGCCGGAGGGTGCAGGCGGCGGCGCTCGGGGCCGCCGCCGGAGGCTGCAGGCGGCGGCGCTCGGGGCCGCCGCCGGAGGCTGCAGGCGGCGGCGCTCGGGGCCGCCGCCGGAGGCTGCAGGCGGCGGCGCTCGGGGCCGCCGCCGGAGGCTGCAGGCGGCGGCGCTCGGGGCCGCCGCCGGAGGCTGCAGGCGGCGGCGCTCGGGGCCGCCGCCGGAGGGTGCAGGCGGCGGCGCTCCGGGCCGCCGCCGGAGGCTGGAGGCTGGACCGCCAAACGCGGTTATAGCTCTTACAAGAGCTGTTACAGCTCTTCTATACACCGTTGACTCCCCTGCTCTTCTGCGACTTCCACCGCTCTCCGCTCCACTTCACCACTCTCCACCGACTTCACCGCTCTCCGCCGACTTCACCGCTCTCCGCCGACTTCACCGCTCTCCGCCGACTTCACCGCTCTCCGCCGACTTCACCGCTCTCCGCCGACTTCACCGCCTTCCGCCGACTTCATCCCTCCTGTAGCAGCCGCTGCTCTCCTGCAGCAGCCCCCGGCCCTCCTGCAGGAGCCCCGGCTCTCCTGCAGGAGCCCGCGGCTCTCCTGCAGGAGCCCCCCTTGGCAGCCTGGCAGAGCAACCTTTATGGGGGTGGTTGAGCCCCGCCCCTACACAGGTGGCCAATTGAATTTCAACCTTCCCAGTGGATATACATATGGCTTACTGATTGGATGTCTCCACGCAGTCTGCCCCACCCTTACATTCAGGGTCCACAAGCAAGTTCCTCTGGGAGGGGCAGACCCTTACAGTCTCCATGGACACAAACACATTAGGGTCCATCTGCAGGACACTCCATTTCAACTCAGCCCCTTCGGTTGCTCCCCCAGATCCAGCAGATCTAAACTGTCTTGCCGCTAGGAGGCAATTGGAATGAGAGGTAGGCTGCCCAGCCATTAATCTCTAGAACCCAGCTAGGAATCGTTATGTTTGGGAAGTGCTGGAGCCAACAAACAGGTCTCAGTTGTTCTGCAGAAGAATCTTTGCGGTTTGGAGCATCTCATAACTTCCATCGTGGGAACATCTCCATGGCCTCGTGATCCAACCCCCCTTCATGAAGGGGCCATTAGGGACAGAAACTCCAACCTGAGTGATCATCTGATCATCGGTCTGACTTCAGATGCACGAGATCTCAATTCAGCTCTGCAGAGTGTGCCTGCCGTGCCCCGCCCAGAAACCTAAGCCTATCTTGTGTTCTCAGACTTCTGTCCTCACACTCCTGGCTCACAAGCCCTCCAGGTAGGCAATTCCAGAACTACAATGCAGCACTCTCCTTTTCCTACAGAAGAAAAACATTGCCCTTTGGGGCTACCCAGAAACCCCAAATGAGGATCAACCTGCACGCCACTTGACTATACCCCAATTATACAGGCTGCCCTGGGCACTAATGCCCTTTCTGACACAGCCTGAGCCTTGTCCTCCCGACCCCCAACCAGCCAGCTGGCCGCACACTGAGCACGTTGGACCCTCCATGGCCTTAGGTCATCATCTCTTCCCAACCTCGGTTTTCAGGCTTCAGAACCTAGACCTTACCTCCAATCACTGCCCAGGGTTGAACATGATGCAGAAACAGAACTCCTTCCCCATGGCAAGAAACCTTGTGGTTGGCATGTTTGTCCAACGTTCAGTGAAGTTGAAACCAGTTTGGCCCATGAGGCCCTGCCCATGATTGAGGGCCGCGTTGGTCACAAACACACATTGTCCCCTCAACGTGAGCCCAGTCCTCAAGTAAGGCTTATCAGTGGCTAGACCAAGAGACAGCATATTGTACTTGCCATGGCCCTAGGCCCCAATTTTTAACCATAGTTCGGGATGTCGATTCACCCCTCCCAGGGCTCTGCTTTGGAATCCCTCTTTTCGTGGGACACCTGAGGTAACAAAACTGAAAGGACTCCTCCCTTGCCACAGATTGACCCAAAACAATTGGGATCGGGCCAAATCCACAGAGAAGAAGACTCTTCCGTGAACCATGAGGCCTCCCCGACATTCCACGGCAATCGTTGACACAAAATCCAGAGACAAAAGCATGAGCAAGCAACTCACACTCGCCCTTTTTTCATATCCCAAAGAGTTCTCCTCATGGTCTGAGATTGGGCCTGCCATACCTACGTCCCCAATCCTAAGCAGAGTTTGTGTTTTCAGACATCTGTCCCCAAGTCCAGGCCCACACACCCTCCAGGCTGAGGCCCTTGGATCCACACATCAGTTCTCTGCCTGCCCACTCAATGGGAATTCTGCCCCTTCCATTGTCCATAATCGTACAAATTAGGAGAAATCTTCAAAGTCCCAGAGGCCATCCCAATAGTGAAGGCCGCCTAGGACAAACAAGGGTGATCTGACAACATGTGAGCATCTACCTCCACTCATACCATAGATGGATGTCTCCAAGGAAGAAGATTGAACCAGAGAGACCCTTAGGCCCTAATTACATCCATTGCTTTGGTTTCCAGGTATCTCTCCTCAGAGGCCTGGTTTCCAATATCGGCATATGGGGGTTTCCTGAGACACCAATCATAACAAATCCCGTCTCCATATAGGAAACTTGTCCTTTGGTGATGTCTCAAATCCTCCGGTTAGGAGAATCCTTCAGGGCCAGTGTGCCACCGCCCCATTCCAAGGTCTCCATGGACATAAACCCACATTGGGACCTAGCTGCAGGAGAGTCCATTTCAACTCAGCCCCCTTGGTTGCTCCCCTAGTGCCAGCATACCAAACCTCTCTATTCGCTTGGAGACAATTGGAATGCGAGGGCGGGCTGCCCAGGCATCCATCCTTAGATCCCTGCTCTGGCTTCGTTTCATATGGGATGCCCCAGAGCGATGCAACAGGTCTCAATTGTCGATTAGAAGGAATCCTTGTGGTTTAGAGCATCTCATAACTCCCATTGTGGGTAAACCTCCATGGACTCGAGATGCTGCCCCCTTCATGAAGGGGCCAAAATGGACAGAACCTCCAACCTGAGCCTATATCTGAACCTCGCCCTGACTTCAGATGCACAAAATCCCGATTCACATATGCAAAGGGTGCCTTCCATGCCCTCGTCCCTAAACCTATGCCTAAAATTTGTTCTCAGACTTCTGTCCTCACACTGCTTGCCAACAAGGCATCCAGTTTGGGAATTCGGGAGCCACAATGCATCACTCTGTCTGCCCTCCAGAAGTAAAACGTTGCCCTTGGGGCTACCCAGAAACGCCAAATGAGGATCAACCTGCATGGCACTTGACTCTACCCCAATTATACAATCTACCCTGGGCACTAATGCCGTATCTGAAACAGCCTGAGCCTGAACCTCCCAACCAACACCCAGACAGCTGACTCCACTCTGAGCACATCAGACCCGACATGGCCTTAGGTCGTCATCTCTTCCCAACCTCGGTTTTCAGACTTCACAACCTAGACCTTTTCTCCAGTCACTGCCCAGGGGTGAATGAGATAGAGAAATTAGAACTATTTCTTCCCTATGGCAAGATACATGTGGTTGGCATGTTGTCCAATGTTCAGTGTAGGAGAAAAACCAGTGTGCACCATGAGTCCCCAACCATGCTTGAGCGCCATGAGGGCATAAACACACATTGTGACCCTCAGCGTGAGTTCTGTCCTCAAGGAAGGCCTCTCAGTGGCTGGAACATTAGAAGGCATATTTGGCTTGCCATGCCCCTAGGCCCCAATTTTTAACCAGATTTCTGGTTGTCCATTTGCCCCTCCCCAGGGCTCTGCTCTGGAAACCCTCTTTTCCTGGGACACCTGAGGTAACAAAACAGAAAGGACTCCTCCCATCCCACAGACTGACCCAAAACAATTGGGATTGGGTCAAATCCACAGAGACAAAGATACGTCCATGGCCCATGAGGCTTCCCTGACATTCCATGGCCATCTTTGACACAAAACCCAGAGACAAAAGCCTGAGCAAGCGCCTCACATTCCCCATTTCTTCATATCCCAAAGAATTCTCCTCACGGTCTGTAGCTCGGGCCTGCCATGCTTACGTCCCCAAACCTAAGCTGAGTGTGTGTTTTCAGACATCTGTCCCCACAGTCCTGGCCCACACACCCTCAAGGCTGGGGTCCCTGGAGCCACACATCAGGACTGTGCCTGCCTACTCCATGGGAATTCTGCCTCTTCCATTGCCCATAATCGTACAAATTAGGAGAAACCTCCAAAGTCCCCAAGGCCATCCCAATAGTGTAGGCCGCCCGGACAAACAGGGGCGGTCTGACACCAGCTGAGCAACTACCTCCACTCATACCATAGACAGATGTTGCCAGAGAAGAAAATTGAACCGGACAAGCCCCTAGGCCCTAATCGGATCCATTGCTGTGGTTTCCAGGTATCTTTCCTCAGAGACCTAGTTTCCAATACCAGCATATGTGTGTTTCCTGAGGCACCAATTAGAACAAATCTTGTCTTCACATGGGAAACTTGCTCTTTGGAGATGTCTCAAAATCTCAGGGCCCCAGTGCCACTGTCCCATTCCAAGGTCTCCATGGACACAAACACACATTAGGACGCATCCGCAGGAGATTCCATTTTAACTCAGCCCCCTTGGTTGTTCCCCCAGATCCAGCAGATCTAACCTGTCTTGTCGCTAGGAGACAATTGGAATGCGATGCAGGCTTCCCAGGCATCCATCCTTAGAACCCTGCTCTGGTGTCCTTCCATATGGGATGTCCTGGAACCATCCAACAGGTCTCAAATGTCCTGCAGAAGGAATCCTTGCATTTGGGAGCATTTCACAACTCCCAACGTGGGAAAATCTCGAAGGCTTTGTGATGCCACCCCTCTTTATGAAGGGGAAATCATGGACAGGATATCCAACCTGAGCCAAGGTCTGATCCTCGCCCTGACTTCAGATGCATGAGACCTCTATTCAGCTCTGCAGAGTGTGCCTTGCACGCCCTGAAACTTAAGTCTAGTTTGTATTCTCAGACGTCCATCCTCATACTTCTGGCCTCCAAGCCCTCAAGTTTGGCAATTCCGGACACACAATGCAGCACTCTGCCTGCCCTCCAGAAGAAAAATGTAGCCCTATGGAGCTTCCCAGATACCCCAAATGAAGATAGACCTACACGACACTCTACTGTACCCAAATTATATAGTCTAACTTGGGCACTCATGCACTGTCTGACACAGCCTGAGCCCGGACCTCCTGACCAACACCCAGACATCTGACAGCACATTGAATACATCAGACCCGCCATGGCCTTACCTCGTCATCTCTTCCCAACCTAGTTTTTCAGGCTTCAGAATTTAGACCTTAACTCCAAACCCTGCCAAGGGGTGAACGTGATGCAGAAATCAGAACTCCTCCTTACCCATGGCAAGAAACCTTGTGGTTGGCATGCTGTCCAACGTTGAGTGTAGGAGAAACCAGCGTTCACCATGAGGCCCCGCCCATGCTTGAGTGCGGCGAGGGCATAAACATGCATTGTGACCTTCAGCATGAGTCCTGTCCTCTAGTAAGTCCTCTCAGTGACTGGACCATTAGACGTCATAATGGGCTTGCCATGCCCCTAGGCCCCAATTTTTTTAAAAGATTTTATTTATTTATTTGACAGAGAAAGATTACAAGTAGGCAGAGAGGCAGGCAGAGAGAGAGAGAGGAGGAAGCAGGCTCCCTGCTGAGCAGAGAGCCCGATGCGGGACTCGATCCCAGGACCCCGAGATCATGACCTGAGCTGAAGGCAGTGGCTTAACACACTGAGCCACCCAGGGGCCCCTAGGCCCCAATTTTTAACCAGATTTCTGGTTGTCCAGTCGCCCCTCCCCAGGGCTCTGCTCTGGAATCCCTCTTTAGGTGGGACACCAGAGGTAAAAAAAAAAAAAACAACAACAAAGAAAAAAAAAAAAAACGGACTCCTCCCATCCCACAGAATGACCCCAAACTCTTGGGATAGAGCCAAATCCCCAGAAAGGAAGACTCGTCCATTGCCCATGAGGTCATCTGGACATTCCACGGCCATCAGTGACACAATATCCAGAGACAAAAGCCAAGCAAGTGCTTCACATTCGCCCTTTGTTCAAATCGTGAAGAGTTCTTCTCACTGTCTGTAGATTAGTCCTGCCATACCTAAGACCCGAAACCTAGGCTGAGTTTGTGTTTTCAGACAACTGTCCCCACAGCCCTGGCCCACACACCCTACATGCTCAGTCCCCTGGAGCCAAATCTGAGGACTGGACCTGCCCTCTCGATGGGAATTCTGCCCATTTAATTAGCCAAAACCCTACGAATACGATAAACCTCCAAAGCCCCCGAGGCCATCCCAATAGTGGTGGCTGCCAAGACGTACAGGGGCAATCTGAGCCCATCTGAGCACCTACCTGCACTCAGACTCATACACAGATGTCCCCACATGTAAATTGGTATGAACAGGGCCCTAGGCCCTAATCGGATCCAGTGTTTTGGTTTCCAGGCATCTCTCCTGAGAGGCCTGGATTCCAATAACAGCATATGGCTGTTTCTTGAGGCACCCATCAGGACAAATCTTGTCTCCACATGTGAAACTTGCACGTTGGAGCTGTGTCAAAGCCTCTGGTTAGGAGAACGCTTCAGGGCCCCAGTGCCACCGCCTCATTCCAAGGTCTCCATGGACACAAACCCACATTAGAGCCCATCCGCAGGAGAGTCCATTTCAAATCAGCCCCCTCGGTTGCTCCCCCAGATCCAGCAGATCTAACCTGTCTTGTCGCTATGAAACAATTGGAATTAGAGGCAGGCTTCCCAGCCATCCATTCTTAGAACCCCGCTCGAATCGTTCCATATGGGAAGCCCTGGAGTCAACCAACAGGTCTCAATGGTACCGTAGAACAATCCTTGGGTTTGGAGCATCTCACAACTCCCATATTGGGTAAACCTCCATGGCCTTGTGATCCACACCCCCTTAATGAAGGGGCCAATAGGGACAGAAACTCCAACCTGAGCGATCCTCTGATCCTCGCCCTGCCTTCAGATGCATGAGACTCGATTCAGCTCTGCAGAGTGTGCCTGCCGTGCCCTCCCCCAGAAACCGAAGCCTAGCTTGTGTTCTCAGACTTCCGTCTTCACACTCCTGGCCCACAAGCCCTCCAGTTTGGCAATTCCAGAACTACAATATAGCACTTGACCTGTCCTCCAGAAGAAAAACATTGCCCTCTGGGGCTACCCAGAAACCCCAAATGAGGATCAAACTGCACGTCACTTGACTATACCCCAATTATACAGGCTGCCTTGGACACTAATGCCCTTTCTGACACAGCCTAAGCCTCGACCTCCCGACACACAACCAGCCAGCTGGCCACACACTGAGCACACTGGACCCGCCATGGCCTTAGGTCGTCATCTCTTCCCAACCTCGGTTTTCAGGCTTCAGAACCTAGACCTTATCTCCCATCACTGCCCATGTTTGAACATGATACAGAAATCAGAACTCCTTCCCCATGGCAAGAAACCGTGTGGTTAGCATTTTGTCCAACGTTCAGTGTAGTTGAAACCAGTGTGGCCCATGAGGCCCCATCCATGCTTGAGGGCCGAGTTAGTCACATACACGCATTGTGACTCTGAGCGTGAGCCCAGTCCTCAAGTAAGGCCTCTCAGTGGCTGGACGAAGAGACGGCATAATGGGTTTGCCTTCCCACTAGGCCCCAATTTTTAACAATAGTTCAGTTTGTCCATTCGCCCCTCCCCAGGGCTCTGCTTTGGAATCCCTCTTTTGGTGGGATACCTGAGGTAAAAAAAAAAAAAAAAACCTGTAAGGACCCCTCCCATCCCACAGATTGACCCAAAACAATTGGGATCGGATCCAGTGCTTTGGTTTCCAGGCATCTCTCCTGAGAGGCCTGGATTCCAATAGCAGCATATGGCTGTTTCTTGAGGCACCCATCAGGACAAATCTTGTCTCCACATGTGAAACTTGCACATTAGAGCTGTGTCAAAGTCTCTGGTTAGGAGAATCCTTCAGGGTCCCGGTGCCACTGCCTCATTCCAAGGTCTTCATGGACACAAACCCACATTCGAGCCCATCCTCAGGAGACTCCATTTCAAATCAGCCCCCCTGCTTGCTCCCACAGAGATATCAGACAGAACCTGTCTTGTTGCTAAGAGACCATTGGAATGCTAGGCAGGCTGCCTAGGCATCCATCCTTAGAATGGTGCTCTGGAGTCATTCCATATGGGACGTCCGAAGCCATCCAAGAGGACTCAATAGTCCCGCAGAAGGAATCCTTGTGGTTTGGAGCATCCCACAACTCCCAACGTGGGAAAACCTCATGGCCTCGAGATTCCACCCCCTTCATGAAGAGGCCATCATGGACAGAAACTCCAACCTGAGCCAATGTCTGATCCTCGCACTGACTTCAGATGCACGAGATCTCGATTCAGCTCTGCAGAGGGTGCCTGCCATGCCCTTGCCCTGAAACCCAAGTCTAGCTTGTGTTCTCAGACTTCTGTCTGCACACTCCTGCCCCCCAAACCCTCAAGTTTGGCAATTCCGGACACACAAGGCAGCACTCTGCCTCCCCTCCATGAGAAAAATTTTGCCCTAATGAGCTTCCCAGACACCTTCAATGTGGATAAACCTACACGGCACTCAACTGTACCGAAATTATATAGTCTAACTTGGGCCCTAATGCACTGACACAGCCTGACCCAGACAGCTGTCCACACACTGAGCACATGAGAACCACCATGGCCTTAGGCCATCATCTCTTCCCAACCACGGTTTTCATGCTTCAGTACTTAGACCTTATCTGCAATCACTGCCCAGGGGTTAACATGATGCATAAATCAGAATTCCTCCTTCCCCATGGCAAGAAACCTTGTAGGTGGCATGTTGTCCAAAGTTCAGTGTAGGAGAAACCAATGTGGCCCATTAGTCCCCGCCCATTCTTGAGGGCTGCGTTGGGCACAAAATGCATTGTGACCCTCAGTGTGAGCCCTGTCCTCAAGTAAGACCTCTCAGTGGCTGGACCAAGGTCCCGCATATGGGGCTTGCCATGCCCCTAGGCCCCCAATCTTAACCAGAGTTCAGGTTGTCCAGTTGCCCTTCCCCAGGGCTCTGCTCTGGAATCCCTCTTTCAGTGGCACACCTGAGGTAAAATATCAGAACGGACTCCTCCCATCCCACATTATGACCCCAAAATCTTGGGATAGAGCCAAATCCCAAGAGATGGAGAATCGTCCATGACCCATAAGGCCACCCCAACATTCCACGGCCATCAGTGACACAAAATCCAGAGACAAAAGCCTGATCAAGTGCCTCACACTCACCCTTTGTTCATATCCTGAAGAGTTCTCAAGGTCTGTAGCTCAGGCCTGCCATACCTACGTCCCCAAACCTAAGTCGAGTTTCTGTTTTCAGATCTGTCCCCACAGCTCTGGCCCACACACCCTCCATGCTTGGGCCCCTGGAGCCACACCTCAGGAATGTGCCTTCCTTCCACAAAGGAATTCTGCCCATTTCATTGGCCACAAACTTGCCAATTAGGAAAAACCTCCAAAGTCACAGAGACCATCCCAATAGTGTAGACCGCCGGCGCGAACAGGGGCGATCTGACACCTGCTGAGGAACTACCTCCACTCAGCCCCATAGACAGATGACCTGAGAGAAGAAGATTAAACCGGACAGGACCCTAGGCCCTAATCAGATCCATTGCTTTGGTTTTCAGGCATCTCTCCTCAGAGTTGTGGTTTCCAATACCAGCATATGTGGGGTTATTGAAGCACCAATGAGAATAAATCTTGTCACCCCTTGGGAAACTTGCTCATTGGAGCTGTGTCAAAACCTCCAGTTAGGAAAATCCTTCAGGGCCCTGGAGCCACTGCCCCATTCCAAGGTCTCCATGGACACAAACCCACATTATGACCCATCCTCAGGAGAATCCATTTCAACTCAGTCCCATCGGTTGCTACGACAGACCCAGCAGATCAAATTTGTCCTGTCTCTAGGAGACAATTGGAATGTGAGTCAGGCTGCCCAGATGTCCATCCTTAGAACCCTGCTCTGGAGTTGTTCCATAAGGAATATCCTGGACCATCCAACAGGTTTCAATTGACCCACAGAAAACCTTGTGGTTTGGAGCATCTCACTACTCCTATCATGGGAAATCCCCCATGGCCTCATGATGACCCCCTTTCATGAAGGGGCCATCATGGACAGAAAGTCCAACTTCAGCCAATGTCTGAACCTCGCCGTGACTTCAGATGCATGAAATCTCGATTCAGCTTTGCTGAGTGTGCCTGCCGTGCCTTTGCCCCGAGACCAAAGCCAAGCTTCTGTTCTAAGACTTACATCCTCACACTCCTGGCCCAAAAGCCCTCCAGTCTGACAATTCCAGAGCGAGAATGCAGCACTCTCTCTGCCCTCCAGAAGAAAAACTTTGCCATATGTGGCTACCGAGAAACCCCAAATAATTATCTTCTGCACGCCACTAGACTGTACCCCAATTATACAGCCTATCTGGGCACGAATGCCCTGTCTGGCACAGCCTGAGCACAGACCTCCTTCCTCAACGACACCTAGAAAGCTGGCCCCAAACTGAACACATCACACCCGCCATGGCATTAGGTCATCATCTCTTCCCAACCTCTGTTTTCAGGCCTCAGAACCTAGACCTTATCTCCAATCATTGCCCAGAGGTGAACGTGATGCAGAAATCAGAACTCCTCCATCCCCATGGCAAGAAACCTTGAGGTTGGCATGTCCAAGGTTCAGTGTAGGAGAAACCTGCATGCTCAATGAGGCCCCGCCCATGATTGAGGGCCACCTTGGCACAAACACGCATTGTGACCCTCAGCATGAGTCCACTATTCAAGTAATGCCTCTCAGTGGCAGGACCAAGAGCGCGCATATTGGGCTTGCCATGCCCATAGGCACTTAGACCTAACCAGACGGATGGTATTCCAGTTGTCTGTACCCAGTTCTGCTCTAGAATCCCTCTATTGGGGGGACACATGAGGCAGAAAACAGGACTCCTCCCTTCCCACAGAATGAGCCCAAACTCTTGGGAGCTGGGCAAATCACCAGAGAGGGAGACTCTTCTATGGCCCATGAGGCTACCCCTACATTAAATGACTATTGTGAATACAACATACAGAGACATAAACCTGAACTACCGCCTCTCACCTGCCCTCCCTTATAATCGCAAAGAGCTCCCCTCACAGACTGTAGATCACTCCTGCCATCCTCGTCCCCAAACTTCAGCTGAGTTTGTGTTTTCGGACGTCTGTCCTCACAGCCCTGGCCCACACAGCCTCCAGGCTGAGGCCTCTGAAGTCACACCACAGGACTTTCCTGCTCTCTCCTGGGAGACTATGCCCATTCCATTGCCTACAACCCCACAGAACAGGAGAAACCTCAAGGCCCACGAGGACATCCCAGTACTGTAAGCCTCCCTGGACAAACAGGGCATCCTGACACGAGCTGAGCAACTGCCTCCACACAAACACGCAGACATACGTCCTCAGAGACAGAATATTGAACCAGACAGGACCCTAAGCCCTAATCTGAACACTTGCTTTGGTTTCCATGTGTCATTCCTCAGAGGCCAGGGTCCAAAGACGAGCATATGACGAGAGACACCAAACAGAGCACCTTTCGTCTCCACAAGGGAAGCTTCCTTGTTGGAGCTGTGTCAAATCATTCAGGTTGGAGAGTCCTGCAGAGTCCCTGAGGCTCCGCCACATTCCAAGGCCACCAACCCACATTATGACACATCCTCAGGAGAGTCCATTTCAACTCAGCCCTCTGGGTAGCTTGCTCAAGAGCCTGCAGATTGAGCCTGCCTTGCCCTGAGCAGCCAGTGGGAATGTGAGGTGTCGTTTCCAGGCATCCATGCTTAGACCCCTACTCTCGAGTCTTTCCGTATGGGGCGTCCTGGACCCATCCAATAAGACTCGACTGTCCTACAGAATGAAACCTTGAGGTTTGGAGACGCTCACAACTCCCAGCGAAGGGAAACTTCCCTGGCCTCATGACGTCCCCACCTCCTTCAGGAAGAGGCCATCATGGAAACAAACTCCAGCCTGAGGCAACATCTGATACTCGCCTGACCTCAGATGCAGGAGATCTCGATTCAGCCTCTGCAGAGTGGGCCTGCCTTGCCCTCGGCCCCAAACCTAACCTTAGCTTGTGTTTTCAGACTTCTTTCCTCACACTCCTGGCAAACAAGTCCTCCAGACTGGGAATTCCGGAACCACAACGCAGCCCTCTGCCTGCCCACCAGAATAAAAATGTTGCCCTTTGTGGCTCTCCAGAAACCCCAAATGAGGATCAACCTGCTCGGGCCTCGACTGCACACCAATTGGATAGGCTGCCTTGGGCACTAATGCTCTGTGTGACATAGGCTAAGGCCAGACGTCCCAACAGACAAAAAGAGATCTGGCCGCACAACCAGCACATCGGACTCACCATGGCCTTACGCCATCATCTCTTCCCAACCTGGGCTTTCAGATGTCTGAACCTAGACATTATATCAAATCCCGGCACACATGGGTATGTGAAGCACAAATCAGAACTCCTCTTTTCCCATGGCTGGAAAGCTTGATTTTGGCATGAAGTCACACCTTCAGGGTAGGAGAAACCTTTATGGCCCCTGAGGCCAAGCCCAAATGTGATTGCCTTGGGCACAAACTCACATTGTGACCCTCAGCGTGAGCCCCATGTCGAAGTAAGGCCTCTCAGGGCCTGGACCAGGAGCCCGCATATGTGTTGCCAAGCCCCTATGCTTCCAATCCTCACCAGAGTTCTAGTTTTCCAGTCACTTGTACCCAGGAGTGTGATCTCGAGTCCCTCTACTGGAGAAACACCTGAGCCAGAGAACAGGACTCCACCCTTCCCACAAAATGACCCCAAAATCTTTGGAGCTGTCCCAACTCCTCAGAGAGGGAGACTCTTCCATAGCCCCTGAGGCCACTCCTACAGTCCACTTCTATGGGGGACACAACATACAGAAACAAAAGCTTTCACGACTGCCTCCCATTCGCCCTTCTTTCATAAGCCGAGGAGTTCCCCTCACTGTCGGTGGATCCAGCCTGCCATACCCTCAGCACAACACCTAAGCCGAGTTTGTGTTTTCAGAGTTCAGTGCCCACAGCCCGGACCCACACACCCTCCAGGCTAGGGCCTATGGAGACACACTGAAGGACTGTGTCTGACCTCTCCAAGAAAACTGTGCCCAATCCATTGACCACAACCCTACAGATTAGGAAAAACCTCCAAGGCCCCCGAGGCCATGCCAATAGTGTAGGCTGCCCTGGACTAAAAGGGGCATTCTGACACCAGCTGAGCAACTATCTCCACTTAGACACTCAGACAGTGTCTTCAGAGACAGAAGATTGAAATGGACAGGCACCTAGGCCCTAATCTGAAACCTAGCTTTGGTTTCCAGGTGTCTTTCCATAGAGAACATGTTTGAAGACCAGCATCTTGGGCTTTTCTGAGGCACCAAACAGAACCTCTCTCATCTCCACATGGGAAGCTTTTTTTTGGAGCCATATCAAACCCATTGGTTAGGCGAATTCTGCAAGGCCCTGAGCCACCAGCACATTCCAAGTTCTCCATGGACACAAACCCACATTACGACTCATCCTCAGGAGAGTCCATTTCAACTCAACCCCTGGGTAGCTTTCCCCAGAGCAAGCAATTCAAACATGTCTTGTCACTAATAGCCAATTGGAATGTGAGGTATGTTGTACAGGCATCCATCCTTGGAACCCTGCACTCCAGTCCTTCCGTATGGGACGTCCTAGAGCCATTCAACAGGACTCGACTGTCCTGCAGATGGAA
The DNA here is from genome assembly GCF_020171115.1 of Neogale vison. NCBI lineage: Eukaryota > Metazoa > Chordata > Mammalia > Carnivora > Mustelidae > Neogale > Neogale vison. The sequence continues at coordinate 184,824,620 of NC_058093.1, read as the reverse complement.
ACCTTGTGGTTTGGAGCAATGCACAAACTAGCGTATGTTCTGGTGTCTAAGGTGCTGTGTAGGATTCTCCAACCCTAAGGGTTTGGCATAGGTCGAAGGAAACGGTTTACTTCTGGGGACAGGAGATGTTCTGTTGTGTGGCTCAGGGACCACATGTTGTATCCTAAGTTGGTCTTCCAGAACAGTACCCTGAGGACAGATGCCTGAAAACCTAATATAGGGTTCCAATGAGGTCCGAGGGGCATGTCAATTTCAATCTTCTGACCCAGGAACACTGACTTGGCTGTCTGCTTAAATGTAGGTGATCAGGGTGTTTCAGACTGTCATTTGCATCCAGCGCTGCTGAAAATATTGGGGTGGGCTCAGGGGCCTTGCATGTTTCTCCTAATCTGGAAGGTTTGGGCAGCTTTGATGGGCACAGTTTCTTTGGGGATAGCAGGCACAGTCCTGTGGTGTGGATCCAGAGACCCTATAGTGGAGGGCATATGATCCATGGATTTGGGAGAAAAGTCTGCAAACACAGATGTGGGTTAGGGTTAGTGGAAACGTGATCGAAGGCCCAATGCATAGATCTGAAGTGCAGCTCGTCAGGAACTGTAATGAGGGTGACTGGAAGGCGAAAACACAAGCTTTTCTATCTGGATTTAGTTGTGGCTCCAGATACCACAACCTGGAGTGCATGTGAGCCATGGTTTTGGGAGGGAAGTCTGCAAACACAAACTCGGGTTAGGATTAGTGGCGAGGTGATCGCAGGCCCAATGCATAGACTTGGAAAACAACTCGTCAGGAATTGTAAATTAGATGACTCGAAGGGGGTAGCACAGTCTTTTGTATCTGCATTGTGTGTCCAGGATGGCCTCAGAATGCATGTTTGGTCTCATGGCTCCACGTGAGATTTTTCCCCTCTAACAATCCCGGCGGCTCTCTGTAGTTTGGTGGCTTTTACAGGGAAGGGAAGATTGCTGTTTTCCATCTTATGAATGCCGCAAAATAGGGAATAAAGTCTGCCTCTGGTTCTTGGCACCTGGAAAATCCAACCAAGTGTTAAGTTTGGGCCCAGGGGCGTACCAGGCCTGTAATGTGGGGTCCTGGTGGTGCACCTGAGAGGGCTTGTTTGAACGCAGGCTCAGGCTGAGGGTCACAATGCCTGCTTATGCCAAGGGTGGCAACCAGTAGTGGGCATTGTCTCAATTACCTTGCAGCTGGCCCTGACACTGGGGGTTGGACACCAGTCCCAACAGCCAGGTTTCCTGCCATGGGGATGGAGGAGTTGTCTATTGGGCTTCAGGTTCCGTAATTGGCAGTGATTCCAGCAAAGGTCTGGGGACAGATGCTTTTATAGCAATGATGGGTTGAGATGACGGATTTGGGGCAAGGCTGGTCTCACATGCTGGATATGGGCCCCACTCTCTGGGTGGCTTATACGAGGTCAGGGCTCAGGGTCTGTCAAAGACAGCACTAGTGGCCAGGACAGCATATAAATTGGGATTCCCTTGAGGACCGAACATTCTGATCCCTCATGTGAAGTTTTTGGGCAGACTCACCAGGCACTTGCTCTTTCTATGGGGAAGGCAGAATGCTGCGTTGTGGTTCAAGAATTCCCTATCAAGAGGGCTTGGGGACCAGGAAGGTGAGGATCGAATTTTAAATACAAACAACAGTTAAATTCAGTTCCGAATGGAAGGCAGTCCCAATGTGCAGCAACTTATTCGAGATATCCAGCACCTGAGGAAGGGTGGATGTCAGATGTTTGCTCACACTGGAGCTTGTGTCTACGATGACTGACAAATATAGGGGTGGCGTCAAGTGCCATGGAGAGGTTCTCCCGCTGGGGCTTGAGAGATGATCCAAAAAGAAAAGTTTTCTTCTATAGGACAGGTGGAGTCTTGTTTGTTTGCTCCAGGGTCCCCCAGTTACAAAGTTTGGGTAGCAGAACTCTCCCACATGGATGCCTGGAAAGCACACCTCCATTTACCATTGCAACGTAGGAACATAGCAGGTTCATTTTGGTGGCTCTGTGGCAAAGTACCAAGGCCTTGAGTTGACATAAATTTCTTGCAGATGGATCACAATGGTGGTTTGTTACCGGGGAAATTTTATAATTTGCTAGTGGTTAAGGACCCATGCAGGATTCTCCTATCCTGAGGGTTTGACACAGGCCAAAAGCATAGTTTCCTTCTGGGGACAGGAAATGTTCTGTTGTGTGGCTCAGGCACCACATGTTGTATCATATGTTGGTATTACAGAACAGGCCTCTAAGGAGAGATGCCTGAAAACATAATCTAGGGTTCCAATGAGGTCCTAGGGGCATGTCAGTTTCTATCTTCTGGCTCAGCATCATTGACGTGGGTGTCTGCCTGGATATAGGTAATCAGGGTGTTTCAGACTGCACATTTGTGTCCAGAGCGGCCTCCAATATTGGGTTGGGCTCAGGGACTTTGCAGATTTCTTCTCATGTCGAATGTTTGAGCAACTTTGACGGGCACAGTTTCCTTGGGAATGGCAGGCACAGTCCTGAGGTGCGGCTCCAGAGACCCAATCATGGAGGGCATGTTAGCCATGGTTTTGGGAGAGAAGTATGCAAACATAAACTTGGGTTAGGGTTAGTGGCAAGGTGATCACAGGCCCAATGCATAGTCCTGGAGGGCAGCTCATCAGGAACTGTAATTAGGGTGACTCGAAGGTGGAAGCACAGGCATTTAAATCTGGATTGTGTGTCCAGTATGGACTCGGAATGCAGATGCTAACTCATGGGTCCATGGGAGGTTTTTCCTCTCTAAGGATCTAGGCAGCTACCAATAGTTTGATGGCTTTTCAGGATGGGAAGAGTGCTGTTTTCCATGTTAGGGGTGCCACAAAACAGGGATTCCAGAGATGGGCTCTGGGTGTGAGAGCTTGGAAAATCTCACCAAGGGTTAGGATTTGGGCCTAGGGACATCCCAGGCCTGCAATGCGGGATCTGGGTGGTGCAACAGAGAGGGCTTGTTTGAAAGTATGCTCAGGTTGAGGTTCACAATGCCTGTTGTGCCCAGGCATCCCTCAACTGTGGGCGTGGTCTCACTGGCCATGCAATTGGCTCCCACTGTGAGGGTTGGACACCCATCCCAATATCCACGTTTCCTGCGATGAGGAAGATGCAGTTCTCTATTGTGCTTCAGTTTCCCCCATTGGCAGGGATTCCAGCAAATGTCTGGGGACAGGTGCCTGTATAACAAGGATGGGTAGAGTGGACGGACTTTGGCCATGGCCAGTCTCACATGCTGGATATGGGCCCCGCTCTCTGGGTGGCTGTTATGAGGCTGGGGCTCAGGGTCTGTCAGACACAGCACTAGTGGCCAGGCAGCCTCTAAATCAGGGTACCCTCGAGGGCTGAGCAGATTGATCCTCACGTGGCGTTTTTGGGCAGACTCACCAGGCACTTCTTCTTGCTACGGGGAAGGCAGAATGCTGCATTGTGTTTCCAGAATTCCTTAACTGGAGGGTTTGTGTGTCAGGAGTGTGAGGACAGAAGTCTGAGAACAAAACCTAGCTTTAGGGTTTGGGGCGATGGCACGGCTGGCACACTCTGCAGAGCTGAATCATTATCATGCATCTGAATTCAGGTCAAGGACAGACTGTGGCTCAGGTTGGAGTTTCTGTCCATAATGGCCCCTTCATGAAGGGTGGGGGCATCACATGGCCATGGAGGTTTTCCGACGATGGGAGTTGTGAGATGCTCCAAACTGCAAAATTCCTTCTGCGAGACAGTAGAGACCTGTTGGACGGCTCCAGGACATCCCATATGGAACGAATCCAGAGCAGTATTAAGGATGGATGCCTGGGCAGCACGCCTCACATTCCAATTGTCTCCTAGTGGGAAGACAGGTTCAATCTGCTGGATCTGGGAGAGCAACCGAGTAAGCTGAGTTGAAATGGACTCTCTTATGGATGGGTCATAATGTGGGACTCCAGTTCAAAATGAAGATTCTCAAGGTGCTAGCTGGGCTCGAAAAAGGCATAGGAGATATTAGGGAAACCTTATCTGGAGAAATAAAAGCCCTTTCTGGATAAATAAAAGAACTAAAATCTAACAAAGCTGAAATTTTTAAAAAAGCTATTAATGAGGTGCAAAAAAAAGGAGCCTATTACTGCTATTATAAATGAGGCAGAAGAGACAATTAGTGGTATAGAAGAACAAGAGATCGAGAATAAAGAAGCTGAGCAAATGAGAAACAAGCAAGTGCTGGGCTATGAGAGGAGAATTAGAGAGATAAGTGATACCATAAGAGAAATAAAATTAGAATAATTTTGATTCCAGAAGAAGAAGAGACAGGGGGACAGAAAGCATATTGGAGAGAATTATAATAGAGAATTTCCTTAATATGGTAAAAGGAACAAGCATCAAATCCAAGAGGCACAGAGAACCCCTCTCAAAGTCAATAAAAATAGGACCACACCCTGTCACCTAGTAGTAGAAATGCAAGTCTTAGTGACAAAGAGAAAAATCCTGAAAGCAGCTTGGGACAAGTATTCTGTAGTATACAATCATATAAATATTATTTCGGCAGCAGACTTACCCACAGAGCATGGCAGGCCAGAAAGAACTGGTATGGTATATTCAGAGCACTAAATGAGGAAAATATGCAGCTAAGAATACTATATCCAGCAGTGCTATCATTGAAAATAGAAGGAGAGACTAAATCTTCCAGGACAAACAAAAACTAAAAGAATGGGTAAACACTAAACGAGCCCTACCGAAAATATTAAAATGGGTCCTGTAAGCAAAGAGAGCCTAGAAGTAGTCGACCAGAAAGGAACAGAGACAATAACAATAACAGTCACCTTGCAGGCAATACGATGGCACTAAATTCATATCTTTCAATATTACACTGAATGTACCCTTTCAATAGTTACCCTGAATGTAAATGGTCTGAATGCCCCAATCAAAAGACACAGGATATTAGAATGGATACAGAAACAAAACCCATCAATATGTGATCTACAAGAAACTCATTTTAGCACCACAAACACATCCATATTTAAAGTGAGGGAGTAGAAAACAACTTACCATGCTAATAGACATCAGAAGAAAGCTGGGGAGGCAATCCATATATCAGATCATTTAGCTTTTAAGAAAAGACTATAAGAAGAGATCAGGAAGGACACTATATCATACTCAACAGGTCTGTCCAACAATAATATCTAACAGTTTTAAATATCTATACCATGGGAGCTGTGAACTATATAAACCAATTAACAACACAATCAAAGAAACACATCAACAGTAATACTATAATAGTAGGGGACTTTAACACCCCCCACAGAAATAGATCATCCAAGCAAAAGTTCAACAAGGAAATAAAGGCCTTAAAAGACACACTGGACTAGATGGACATCACAGATATATTTAGAACATTCCATCCCAACGTAACAGAATAGACATTCTTCTCTAGAGCACATGGAACATTCTCCAGAATAGATCACATCCTGGGTCACAAACCAAGTCTCAATCAGTACCAAAGATTTGGGGTCATTCCTCGCATATTTTAAGACTACAATGCTCGGAAGGTCGAACTCAATAACAAGGGGAAAGTTGGAAAGAACCCAAGCACATACAGGCTAAAGAGCATCCTATTTAAGGATGAATGGTTCAACCAGGAAATTAAAGAATTGAAAGAATTCATGGAAACAAATGATAAGGAAAACAAGATCTTAGCAAACAGGATCAAACAGCACATTTGAAAGATTATCCACCATGACCAGGTGGGATTCATCCCTGGGTATAAAGATGGTTCACCTTTCGCAAATCAATCAATGTGATAGAACAAATTAATATGAGAAGAGAGAAGAACCAAATGGTCCACACAATCGATGCAGAAAAAACATTTGACAAAATCCAGCATCCGTTCCTGATTAAAACACTTCAAAGTATAGGGATAGCGGGATTATTCCTGAACTTCATCAAATCTATCTATGAAAGACCCACAGCAAATATCATCCTCAATGGGAAAAAGCTTGAAGCCTTCCCATTGAGATCAGGAACAAGACAAGGATGCCCACTCTCACCACTCTTGTTTAACATAGTATTAGAAGTCCTAGCAACAGCAATCAGACAACAAAGAGAAATAAAAGGTATCCAAATTGGGAATGAAGAAGCCAACTCTCTCTCTTCGCAGATGACATGATTCTTTATATGGAAAACCCAAAAGACTCCACCCAAAACTACTAGAATTCATACAGCAATTCAGTAATGTGGCAGGATACAAAGTGAACTTACAGAAATCAGTGGCTTTCTTCTACACTAACAATGAAAATACAGAAAGAGAAATTAGAGAATCAATTCCATTTACTATAGTACCAAGAACCACAAGATACCTGGGAATAAACCTAACCAAAGAGGTAAAGGATCTGTACTTGAGGAACTACAGAACACTTATGAAACAAATTGAAGAAGACACAAAAAGATGGAAGACCATTCCATGCTCTTGGATCAGAAGAATAAACATTGTTAAAATGTCTATACTGCCTAGAGCAATCTATACTTTTAATGCCATTCCGATCAAAACTCCACCAGTATTCTTCCAAGAGCTGGAGCAAATAATCCAAAAATTTGTATGGAATCAGAAGAGAACCCGAATCACCAAGGAAAAGTTGAAAAACAAAAATAAAACTGGTGACATCACGTTACCTGATTTCAAGCTTTATTACAAAGCTGTGATCACCAAGACAGCATGGTACTGGCATAAAGACAGACACATAGGCCAGTGGAACAGAGCAGAGAGCCCAGATATGGACCCTCAACTCTATGGGCAAATAATCTTCGACAAAGCAGGAAAAAATATACAGTAGAAAAAAGACAGTCTCTTCAATAAATGTTGCTGGGAAAACTGGGCAGCTATAAGTAGAAGAATGAAACTCGACCATTCTCTTACACTATACATAAAGATAAACTCAAAATGGATAAAAGACCTCACCGTGAGACAGGAATCCATCAGAATCCTAGAGGAGAACATAGGCTGTAATCTCTTTGATATCAGCCACAGCAACTTCTTTCAAGATATGTCTCCAAAGGCAAAGGAAAGAAAAGCGAAAATAAACTTTTGGGACTTCATCAAAATCAAAACCTTCTGCACAGCAAAGGAAACAGTCAGCAAAACAAAGAGGCAACCATCAAAATGGGAGAAGATATTTGCAAATGACAGTACAGACAAAAGGTTGATATCCAGGATCTATATTGAACTCCCCAAACTCAACACACACAAAACAGACAATCTTATCAAAAAATGGGCAGAAGATATGAACAGACACTTTTCCAATGAAGACATACAAATGGCTATCAGACACATGAAAAAAAATGTTCATCATCACTAGCTATCAGGGAGATTCAAATTAAAACCACATTGAGATATCACCTTACACCAGTTAGAATGACCAAAATTAACAAGACAGGAAACAACATGTATTGGATGTGATGTGGAGAAAGGGGAACACTCTTACACTGTTGGTGGGAATGCAAGTTGGTGCAGTCTCTTTGGAGAACAGTGTGGAGATTCTTCAAGAAATTAAGAATAGAACTTCCCTTTGACCCTGCAATTGCACTCTTGGGTATTTACCCCAAAGATACAGATGTCGTGAAAAGAAGGGCCATCAGTACACCAATGTTTATAGCAGCAATGGCCACCGTCGCCAAACTGTGGAAAGAACCATGATGCCCTTTAATGGATGAATGGATAAGGAAAATGTGGTCCATATACACTAGGGAGTATTATGCCTCCATCAGAAAGGATGAATACCCAACTTTTGTAGCCACATGAACAGGACTGGAAGAGATTATGCTGAATGAAATAAGTCAAGCAGAGAGAGTCAATTATCATATGGTTTCACTTATTTGTGGAGCATAACAAATAGCATGGAGGACATGCGGAGTTAGGGAGGAGCAGGGAGTTGGGAGAAATTGGAAGGGGAGGTGAACCATGAGATACTATGGACTTTGGAAAACAATCCGAGGGGTATGAAGTGGCAGGGGGGTTGGAGGTTATGGTACAAGTTGGTGGGTATTATGGAGGGCACGGATTGCATGGAGCACTGGGTGTGGTGAAAAATAATGAATACTGTTATGCTAAAAATAAATAAAAAAATAAATTAAAAAAAAACCCACAATGGTTCAAAATCTCTGGACACAGCAAAGGCAGTCCTGAGAGGAAAGTATATAGTGATTCAAGCCTTTTTCAAGAAAAAAGAAAGGTCTCAAATACACAACCTAACCCTACACTTAAAGGAGCTGGAGAAAGAACAGCAAAGAAAGCCTAAACCCAGTCAGAGAATATAAATAATACAAATCAGAGCAGAAATCAATGAAATAGAAACCACACACCCACAAAAAAGAAAGAAAGTAAAAAGAAAAACAGTAGACGTAATCAATGAAACTAAAAGCTTGTTCTTTGGAAGAATTAATATGTTTGATAAATCTCTGGCCATACTTTTCAAAAAGAAAGAGAAAGGACCCAAATAAATAAAATCATCAATGAAAGAGGAGAGATCACAAGCAACACCAAAGAAATGCAAACAATTATAAGAATATATTATGAGAAAATATTTGTCCTGGAAGCAAATATATGTATCTGGAAGAAATTGATGCATTCCTAGGGATGTATAGACTACAACAACTGAACCAGGAAAAAATAAAAAACCTGAACAGACCCATAACCAGTAAGGAGATTGAAGTACTCATCAAAAATCTCCCAACAAGAGTTCAGGGCCAGATAGCTTCCCAGGGAAATTCTACCAAACATTTAACGAAGAATTAATACCTATTGTCCTGAAAATGTCCCCCCCCCCAAAATGGAAGGAAAACTTTCAAACCCATTTTATGAGGCAAGCATTACCTTTATCCCAAAACCAGACAAAGACCCCATCAAAAACAGAATTACACACCAGTATCTTTGATGAACACAGATGTGAAAATTCTCAACGCAATACGAGCCAATAGGATTCAAGAATACATTAAAAGGTTTAGTCACCACGAATAAGTGGGATTTATTCCAGGGCTCTCAGGATGGTTCAACATCCACAAATCAATCAATGCGTTATAATACATAAATAAAGGAAAGAACATGAACCATATGATAGTTTCAATAGATTCTGAAAAAGCATTTGACAACCTACAACATCTTTTCTTGATCAAAACTCTTCAAAGTGTGGGGAATGGTAGAGAGTACCTACCTCAATACCATCAAAGCAATCTATGAAAAACCCACAGCGAATATCACTCCCAATGGAGAAAAACTGAGAGCTTTTCTGCTAAGGTCAGGAACATGGCAAGGATGTCCATTATCACCACTGTTATCATTGTTATTCAAAATAGTACTAGAAGTCCTACCCTCAGCAATCAGACAACAAAAAGAAATTAAATCCATCCAAATCAGCAAAGAAGAAATCAAACCATTATCTAGCACTGACACAAAGAGAGATCATCCATCATTATCCATTAACTGACTTGGAATAATATCCACAGTATATTTTATGTTGGAAAAGGGAGTGAAAATATCATGAAATCAAAATATCATGCAAAGGTGGATTTTTTTTATAATATGAGGAAATTTTATCTACTGGTAGTCCCCTGGGACAGAGCTTTATGTATATTTGAGAAAAAATGATTTAGAGCGGTGTAGAGCCATGAGGGCCATACTCATGTAACAGGTGCTTGTCTTCAAAGAGGGCATATATAATGAACACAGGCATTTATTTCATCAAGACAGTTTTGGACATATTGATGATGGGGTGTCAGCTCAGGAAGGACCAACCAAATCATTGTGTGTAGCAAAATAGATATCTGAGTGATATCTGTTAAGAAGAGGTCAAATACTGGTGGAGGAAGAAGGGGAAGAAAATGTAGATAGCTCTCTGATCAGGGTTGATGCTGTACTTGTGAGAGAAAACAAATTGTCATGGTTATTTTTAAGGTGTTTTTTTTTTGTTTGTTTTTTTGTTTTTTTGTTTTTTTTTTTTTTTTTTTTGAGAAAGAAGAAATTACTTTTAATCAGGGCTGTAGCATTTCAGCTAAGTTAGATTTGGGATCTGTGGACCGAGGAGGAAAAGATGTGTAGATGGTTTGATTTGGGGAAGAGCAAGAACATAGGAGTTCCTCCATTTCTCTTACTTGCTGCTCTCATCTTTCTCTTCCTTTAATGAAAATTTCACAGTAAGCCCACAGCCCGTGCAGTCGTTATGTACCGAATTGGAATATAAGGATTCTGTCTTGGTGATCTTTGCTCTGCAAGCACATAGTACATAGTCTGGTCCTTCAGAGATGCTTGTCAGAAACATTCTGTGGAATGACACTTTCAAGAAAATGTTTTATGAGCACAGACAGTTCTCATTATTCACTGTAGTTCTGGTCTTTAAACTCACCATGAATGCTGAATGACAGTGGACACCGAACCATTGCTTCTAGGGGAGACACAGAGTTAGGCTCCTCTGAGTCTCTGGTTACAACATTTTTTGTCAGCCAGTAAATACATAGTCTTGTTTGTTTGTTTGTTCCAATTTATTTATTTATTTATTTATTTAAATATTTTATTGATTTATTTGACAGAGAGAGATCACAAGCAGGCAGAGAGAGAGAGAAGGAAGCAGGCTCCCGGCCGAGGAGAGAGCCCGATGCGGGGCTCGATCCCAGAACTCCGGGATCACGACCTGAGCCAAAGGCAGCAGCTTAACCCACTGAGCCACCCAGGTGCCCCCAATTTATTTATTTTCAGAAAAAAAGTATGCATTTTTTTAAAGATTTTATTTATTTATTTGACAGAGTGAGATCACAGGTAGGCAGAGGCAGGCAAAGAGAGAGAGGAGGAAGCAGGCTCCCTGCTGAGCAGAGAGCCCGATGCGGGACTTGATCCCAGGACCCCGAGATCATGACCCGAGCCGAAGGCAGAGGCTTTAACCCACTGAGCCACCCAGGCGCCCCTGTATTCATTATTTTTTCACCACACCCAGTGCTCCATGCAAGCCGTGCCCTCTATAATACCAACAACCTGGTACCCCAACCTCCCACCCCCCCGCCACTTCAAACCCCTCAGATTGTTTTTCAGAGTCCATAGACTCTCATGGTTCACCTCCCCTTCCAATTTACCCAAAAGTACATACCCTCCCTAGTATCCATAAGCGTACCCCCCTTCTTCCAACCCCCCTCCCACCAGCAACCCACAGTTTGTTTCGTGAGATTAAGAGTCACTTATGGTTTGTCTCCCCCCCATCCCATCTCTTTTCATGGATTCTTCTCCTACCCACTTAAGCCCCCATGTTGCATCACCACTTCCTCATATCAGGGAGATCATATGATAGTTGTCTTTCTCTGCTTGACTTATTTCGCTAAGCATGATATGCTCTAGTTCCATCCATGTTGTCGCAAATAACAAGATATCGTTTCTTTTGATGGCTGCATAGTATTCCATTCTGTATATATACCACCTCTTCTTGATCCATTCATCTGTTGATGGACATCTAGGTTCTTTCCATAGTTTGGCTATTGTGGACATTGCTGCTATAAACATTCGGGTGCACGTGCCCCTTTGGATCACTACGTTTGTATCTTTAGGGTAAATACCTAGTAGTGCAATTGCTGGGTCATAGGGCAGTTCTATTTTCAACATTTTGAGGAACCTCCATGCTGTTTTCCAGAGTGGTTGCACCAGCTTGCATTCCCACCAACAGTGTAGGAGGGTTCCTCTTTCTCCGCATCCTCGCCAGCATCTGTCATTTCCTGACTTGTTGATTTTAGCCATTCTGACTGGTGTGAGGTGATATCTCATTGTGGTTTTGATTTGTATTTCCCTGATGCCGAGTGATATGGAGCACTTTTTCATGTGTCTGCTGGCCATCTGGATGTCTTCTTTGCAGAAACGTCTGTTCATGTCCTCTGCCCATTTCTTGATTGGATTATTTGTTCTTTGGGTGTTGAGGTGTTAAGTTCTTTATAGATTTTGGACACGAGTCCTTTATCTGATATGTCATTTGCAAATATCTTCTCCCATTCTGTCAGTTGTCCTTTGATTTTGTTAACTGTTTCCCTTGCTGTGCACAATCTTTTGATCTTGATGAAATCCCAATAGTTCATTTTTGCCTTTGCTTCCCTTGACTTTGGCGATGTTCCTAGGAAGATGTTGCTGCGGCTGAGATTGAAGAGGTTGCTGCCTGTGTTTTCCTCAAGGATTTTGATGGATTCCTTTCTCACATAGAGGTCCTTAATCCATTTTGAGTCTATTTTTGTGTGTGGTGTAAGGAAATGGTCCAATTTCATTTTTCTGCACGTGGCTGTCCAATTTTCCCAACACCATTTATTAAAGAGGCTGTCTTTTTTCCATTGGACATTCTATCCTGCTTTGTCAAAGATTAGTTGACCATGGATTTGAGGGTCTATTTCTGGGCTCTCTATTCTGTTCCATTGATCTATGTGTCTGTTTTTGTGCCAGTACCTTGCTGTCTTGATGATGACAGCTTTGTAATAGAGCTTGAAGTCCAGAATTGTGATGCCACCAACTTTGGCTTTCTTTTTCAATATCCCTTTGGCTATTCGAGGTATTTTCTGGTTCCATATAAATTTTAGGATTATTTGTTCCATTTCTTTGAAAAAGATGGATGGTACTTTGATAGGAATTGCATTAAATGTGTAGATTGCTTTAGGTAGCATAGACATTTTCACAATATTTATTCTTCCAATCCAGGAGCATGGAACATTTTTCCATTTCTTTGTGTCTTCCTCAATTTCTTTCATGAGTACTTTATAGTTTTCGGAATATAGATTCTTAACCTCTTTGGTCAGGTTTATTCCTAGGTATCTTATGGTTTGGGGTTCAACTGTAAATGGGATTGACTCCTTAATTTCTCTTTCTTCTGTCTTGTTGTTGGTGTAGAGAAATGCAACTGATTTCTGTGCATTGATCTTATATCCTGACACTTTACTGAAATCCTGTACAAGTTCTAGCAGTTTTGGAGTGGAGTCTTTTGGGGTTTCCACATAGAGTATCATATCATCTGCGAAGAGTGATAGTTTGACTTCTTCTTTGCTGATTTGGATGCCTTTAATTTCCTTTTGTTGTCTGATTGCTAAGGCTAGGACTTCCAGTACTATGTTGAATAGCAGTGGTGATAATGCACATCCCTATCGTGTTCCTGACCTTAGTGGAAAAGCTTTCAGTTTTTCTCCATTGAGACTGATATTTGCGGTGGGTTTTTCATAGATGGCTTTGATGATATTGAGGTATGTGCCCCCTATCCCTACACTTTGAAGAGTTTAAATCAGGAAGGGATGCTGTACTTTGTCAAATGCTTTTTCAGCATCTATTGAGAGTATCATATGGTTCTTGTTCTTTCTTTTATTGATGTGTTGTATCACATTGACTGATTTGCGGATGTTGAACCAACCTTGCAGCCCTGAGATAAATCCCACTTGGTCGTGGTGAATAATCCTTTTAATGTACAGTTGAATCTTATCGGCTAGTATTTTGGTGAGAATTTTCACATCTGTGTTCATCAAGGATATTGGTTTATAGCTTTTTTTTTTTGACGGGATCCTTGTCTGGTTTGGGGATCAAGGTGATTCTGGACTCATAAAATGAGTTTGGAAGTTTTCCTTCCATTTCTATTTTTTGGAACAGTTTCAGGAGAATAGGAATTAGTTCTTCTTTAAATGTTTGGTAGAATTCCCCCGGGAAGCCGTCTGGCCCTGGGCTTTTGTTTGTTTGGAGATTTTTAATGACTGTTTCAATCTCCTTACTGGTTATGGGTCTGTTCAGGCTTTCTATTTCTTCCTGGTTCAATTTGGGTATTTTATATGTTTCTAGGAATGCATCCATTTCTTCCAGATTGTCAAATTTGTTGGCGTAGAGTTGCTCATAGTATGTTCTTATAAGTGTTTGTATTACTTTGGTGTTAGTTGTGATCTCTCCTCTTTCATTCATGATTTTATTTATTTGGGTCCTTTCTCTTTTCTTTTTGATAAGTCTGGCCAGGGGTTTATCAATTTTATTAATTCTTTCAAAGAACCAGCTCCTAGTTTCATTGATTTGTTCTATTGTTTTTTTTGGTTTCTATTTCATTGATTTCTGCTCTGATCTTTATGATTTCTCTTCTCCTGCTGGGCTTAGGGTTTCTTTCTTGTTTTTTCTCCAGCTCCTTTAGGTGTAGGGTTAGGTTGTGTAACTGAGAACTTTCTTGTTTCTTGAGAAAAGCTTGTACCGCTATATATTTTCCTCTCAGGACTGCCTTTGTTGTGGCACACAGATTTTGAATGTTGTATTTTCATTATCATTTGTTTCCATGATTTTTTTCAATTCTTCTTTAATTTCCCGGTTGACCCATTCATTCTTTAGAAGGATGCTCTTTAGTCTCCATGTATTTGTGTTCTTTCCAAACTTCCTCTTGTGGTTGAGTTCTAGCTTTAGAGCATTGTGGTCTGAAAATATGCAGGGAATGATTTCAATCTTTTTATATCAGTTGAGTCCTGATTTAGGACCGAGGATGTGATCTATTCTGGAGAATGTTGCATGTGCACTAGAGAAGAATGTGTATTCTGTTGCTTTGGGATGAAATGTTCTGAATATATCTGTGATATCCATCTCATCCAGTGTATCATTTAAGGCCTTTATTTCCCTGTTGATCTTTTGCTTGGATGATCTGTCCATTTCAGTGAGGGGAGTGTTAAAGTCCCCTACTATTATTGTATTATTGTTGATGTGTTTCTTTGATTTTGTTATTAATTGGTTTATATAGTTGGCTGCTCCCACTTTGGGGGCATAGATATTTAAATTTGTTAGATCTTCTTGCTGGACAGACCCTTTGAGTATGATATAGTGTCCTTCCTCATCTCTTATTATAGTCTTTGGCTTAAAATCTAATTGATCTGATATAAGGATTGCCACTCCTGCTTTTTTCTGATGTCCATTAGCATAGTAAATTCTTTTCCACCCCCTCACTTTAAGTCTGGAGGTGTCTTCGGGCTTGAGATGAGTTTCTTGGAGGCAACATATAGATGGGTTTTGTTTTTTTATCCATTCTGATACCCTGTGTCTTTTGATTGGGGCATTTAGCCCATTAACATTCAGGGTAACTGTTGAGAGATATGATTTTAGTGCATTGTATTGCCTATAAGGTGACTGTTACTGTATATTGTCTCTGTTCCTTTCTGATCTACCACTTGTAGGCTCTCTCTTTGCTTAGAGGACCCCTTTCAGTATTTCCTGTAGAGCTGGTTTGGTGTTTGCAAATTCTTTCAGTTTTTGTTTGTTCTGGAAGCTTTTAATCTCTCCTTCTATTTTCAATGATAGCCTAGCTGGATATAGTATTCTTGGCTGCATGTTTTTCTCGTTTAGTGCTCTGAAAATGTCATGCCAGCTCTTTCTGGCCTGCCAGGTCTCTGTGGATAAGTCAGCTGCCAATCTAATACTTTTACCATTGTATGTTACAGACTTCTTTTCCCGGGCTGCTTTCAGGATTTTCTCTTTGTCACTAAGGCTTGTAAATTTTACTATTAGGTGACGGGGTGTGGGCCTAATCTTATTGATTTTGAGGGGCATTCTCCGAACCTCCTGAATTTTGATGCTCGTTCCCTTTGCCATAGTGGGGAAATTCTCCCCAATATTTCTCTCCAGTATACCTTCTGCTCCCCTCTCTCTTTCTTCTTCTTCTGGAATCCCAATTATTCTAATGTTGTTTCATCTTATGGTGTCACTTATCTCTCGAATTCTCCCCTCATGGTCCAGTAGCTGTTTGTCCCTCTTTTGCTCAGATTCTTTATTCTCTGTCATTTGGTCTTCTATATCGCTAATTCTTTCTCTGCCTCATTTATCCTAGCAGTGAGAGCCTCCCTTTTTGATTGAACTTCATTAATAGCTTTTTTGATTTCAACTTGGTTAGATTTTAGTTCTTTTATTTTTCCAGAAAGGGCTTTTATATCTCTGGAGAGGGTTTCTCTAATATCTTCCATGCCTTTTTCAAGCCTGGCTAGAACCTTGAGAATTGTCATTTTGAACTCTAGTTCTGACATATTATCAATGTCTGTATTGATTAGGTCCCTAGCCTTTGGTACTGCCTCTTGTTCTTTTTTTTGTTGTTGTGAATTTCTCCTCCTTGTCATTTTGTCCAGCTAAGAGTATATGAAGGAGCAAGTAAAATACTAAAAGGGTGGCAACAATCCCAGGAAAATAAGCTTTAGCCAAATCATAAGAGATCCCAAATCATGAGGGGGGATTTCTCCCCAGTCACGATTGGGTGAGGGATCAACTCTGATTGGGAACTCCTCTGATTGGGATCTTCCAATCTCTTCTGATTAGGATCTCCTCTGATTTGGGGATAAAAAGAGGTTCAAAAACAAAGAAAGAAAAAAAAAGAATTAAAAAAAAGAGATTGAATTAAAAATTCAATCAAGAATTTAAAAATGAATTAAAAAAAGTGATTGAAGAGATTGGGATCTCTTCTGATTTGCGGATAAAAAGAGATTGAAAAATAAAGAAAGAAAATGAAAAAGAAAAAAAGAATTAAAAAAAGAAAACGAATACAGAAAAGTATAATATATATATATGTATATTAGATAAACTAGTTAAAAACGTTAAAAAAGAAAACGGTAAAATTTAAAAAAAATTTAGCAGAAGAAGAGAAAAATAAAAATGAAAAAGAAAAAAATTAAATTAACTGCAAGACTAAAAAATCACAGGGAGAAAGCCATGCATTCCTTGGTTTGTTTTCCTCTCCTCTGGAATTCTGCTGCTCTCCTTGGTATTGAAACTGCACTCCTTGGTTTGTGAACTTGGTCTTGCCTGGATTTCTTGTTGATCTTCTGGGGGAGGGTCCTGTTGTTGTGATTCTGAAGTGTCTTTGCCCCAGGAGGAATTGCACCGCCCTTACCAGGGGCCGGGCTGAGTGATCCGCTAGGCTTTGCTTTCAGGAGCTTTTGTTCCCTGAGTACTTTCCGTGGAGTTCTGGAAGATGGCAATACAAATGGCGGCCTCCCGGTCTCCAGCCCGGTGGAGCCGAGAGCCCGGGGCCCCGCTCCACAGTGCGCCCTCAGCGAACAGCTCCTAGTAACTCCCATCTGCCTAACCTCCGGCTGCGCTCCGAGCTCACCGAGCCTGCGACCAGTTCAAGGCAACACCGAGCTATGACCTTACTGTTGGCTCTATCTCTGCATCCGGCTTTCCCGTTCCAATATCCGCAAGCTCTGCAACACTCAGACACCCCCGATCCTTCTGTGACCCTGCGAGACCTGAGGCCACGCTGACCCCGCGTGGGCTTTGCCCCGGTTTAGCCTCTGGAGCGATGTCCCTCAGAGGAACAGACTTTTAAAAGTCCCGATTTCATGCTCTGTTGCTCCGCCGCTTGCTGGGAGCCAGCCCCTCCCCCCGGGGTCTATCTTCCCGTCGCTTTGGATTCACTTCTCTGCCAGTCCTACCTTTCAGAAAGTGGTTGTTTTTCTGTTTCCAGAATTGCTGTTCTTCTCTTCTATCTTCCGGTGGATTTGCAGGTGTTTGCAATCTTTAGATAAGCTCTCTAGCTGATCTCCTTCTAGCTGAAATAGTCTCAGCCTGCTACTTCTCCACCATCTTGACTCCTCCCTCTAAGGTGTTTTTTTTTAAAATTGTGGGATGTGTGATATAAACAATTGCATTCATCTCCTCAGTAAAATCCACAGTAAGTTTTGAATAGCTCACCATAAATAAAAGTGTATGTTTCCAGAGTATAAATGAGAGAATATGCTGAATTATATATTCAGCACAGACACAACCACGGAGATACTGAAGAGGGAGGAATAGAGACCAGGGATGTGTTTGTACCTTGAGCAAAAGTCAAGAGGGACAAGTGATGGAGCTCTCCCAACAAAGCACCAAAGTGGGGGCGCCTGAGTGGCTCAGTGGGTTAAAGCCTCTGCCTTCGGCTCAGGTCATGATCTCAGGGTCCTGGGATCGAGTCCCGCATCGGGCTCTCTGCTTGGCAGGGAGCCTGCTTCCCTTCCTCTCTCTCTGCCTGCCTCTCTGCCTACTTGTGATCTCGCTCTGTCAAATAAATAAATAAAATCTTTAAAAAAAAAAAAAGCACCAAAGTGCATACAATACAAAGACTGCCATTTTTGCTTTCTGTTTCTCCATTGCAAATTACATATAGCCTAATCTTTCATAACAAACATGTGCTGATAGCTCGGAAACATATTAGTTTCATTAAAAGAGCTCTGCTCATCTGGTGGTTTGTTTAGCATTTCATCCATACTGATTGGGTGTGGATCATATGCCAGTTGTCATGTGTTTCTTCACTTTTAAAATTTTGCTTGCTCAAAACACCCATCAGCCTGACCGGGGTTTCCTTGCAACTGCATAAGTTCAAGATGCTGCTTATAAAGCCCTTTGGCCATCCTTTCTCTTGGCCCACATGTTACCCTGCATCACAGCATAAAGGTTTCTCCACCTCCTCCCTCTCCCTAGTAATACATCCTTTAAGAGAGTGGCCCCACCGATCTCGTCCTGTCTGCCATCTGCACCCGAGGCCCTAAGTGATACTGCTTTTAACAAATAGCATCCAAGTCTGAGAATTTGACACACATCTGGCCTATTTGGCTAGAGCTGAGCTTGGCATAGAAAGAGCTGTGCACTTATTGTAAGTCCTTCTGTGGCTCAGAGAGATCACAGTGCTGCCATCTTGACCTCAGATCATGAAGTCATTGCTGGTGTAACTGAAGGGAGTGCAGAAATGGGCAGAAACCATCCTGTACCACTCCTCTCACCAAGACATATCCCTCTGGGGCTTACTTTGTGCTACGCCAAGGATGGAGTTGGAAACTCATGGGGAATGTGGTTGTCTTTTGTCTGAGATGACCCACAAACCCCAAAAAGAGAAGTATGGGTTGAAGCTTAGGACAACAGTATAATACATTGCAGAGAATATATCACTTCAAAGGAGAAAAAAAAAACACCCACCATCTTTTATTAAAGTAGACAGACCATTTAGTGCCTAGATGGGAGTCTATAGACAGTAGAAGATCATTGATCTAAGTCCAGGTTTACTTGGCCATTAACAAGCTAATTGGAACTAGCAAAATGTGATATAAAACCTCCTCACACTATGACAAATTTATAAAAATAACAACGACAACAACAGCTCAATAGACCTTCACAAGAGTAGGGAATCTTGGAAATTATTATAAGATATAAAGTTTGAGGACTTGGCTTCCAGAAGTTGAGAAAGAGAGTTGAATTCAGAAACTGATTTTACATTTTCAGAGCTTGGATATTTTCTGGTTAAAGCAGAAGCAGTTTGATATTTTGGTGACTGTATTCCTGATTTGACCCATTTTTCAGTAAATGAGTACACACACGGAGAAAGTAATGATCCCTCGATTTCCACAGTGGTATCCATCACGGTCCAATAAAGAACTTGATTCCCTGGAATCTTTGCAATGAATAGAATTTATTGAAGGGGAGCAAGCATGGGTCTGAGAACCCAGAGATGAGCTACTGCTGGAAGCCACTGCATCCCCTGGGGGCAAAAAACAAGGGGATAATCTGAAGACGAAGCTGTGCCCCTTGGAATTCTACAGTGTGGAGAAACATTGCAATTGTTCTCACTCCAGAGTTACAACCAGGAGTAAAAAGGAGAAATCCTGAAGCTTCCTCTAGACAAAGCATATTCTGCCAGTGTTCAGGTGGGCTAACCCTCACCTCTGGATATCTATTATAGTAGCCTTGGTTATGCAGAACAAGGCTATAGCCTTTGTGTGTGAAGGTCAAGGCAAACATGAATAGAGATTAATTTATAACGAGGATGATCAGCAAAAGATCTCCAATTTGTTTTCCAGTCCACCATTATAATGCAACTTGTGAATGAGTAGCTCTTTTTTAATTAATTAATTAATTTTTTAATGACTGGATTCCTGTATACGGGTTATGACTAGTTTACAGGATAAGAACTAGTTTGGATGACTGGGAGGTTTTATGTTCTGCCAACTTCCAGGGTCCATCCAGATTTCACATATTTTTAAAAAATGAAATATCTTTTCATATTTTCTATAATAATAACTACCTATTCATTTTTATTGAACTTGCAGTGCCTATAAAAATTTTAAACATTTCTTGTGAAGAAAAACCAACACCTACCATAATGGGGGACCCTAATACAGGATCTTTGGTGAATCTTCCTATGACGAGTGGTTTAAATGTCAGACAGTGAACAAGACAAACCATGGCAAATACAAGCAAAAGTAATAGAAACAAAATGCTAATACAAATCTTTTCCTTGTATTTTGTATAGCATATTATTTAGAAATGTGTTTGAGAGACAGTTAATACAGCTAGACTATATCAGAATGAAGTCTTTTTAAGAGAAATTTTTATTTATCAGCTGTAATTGTGACATACCTTAGTGCTGTTTATTAAAGTATTCCCAAATTTTTGTATTCTAGAAACAAGTGAAAATGGCAATCCCCTTGTTCTTTACTTTAGCCAATAAAATGTGAATGGCAGTGTCATGTTCATTTCTAGGGGCACTTGAAGACTGTCCTCCCACTGCCAGAGGTAGCAGCAATTCTGCAAAGACTGGCCACTGTGCAGGCTCAGGTCCTTAATGAGAAGAATGCAGGGAATCATAGTGGCTATGTTGTTTGAAGCCACCATAACGTGAGTTTATTTTATTGCAGGGTGATTTTGCTTGTGTTGTTTGGTAGAGCAAGTGTTCAAAACAAAAGCAGCTCATGCTTGCAAAGCCTGGCATCAACAATGGATGTGGTAGTGATGATATGATCAAGTTCTTCATGATGGTGGCTTCATGGCTTGAGAAAATGGCTTCCAACTGTGAACCTTCCATTTGCTACATATTTTACATTAAAAAATACAAAACCAAAACAAAACACCTGAGGCCTGAGAGACTCTTGGTAATGGAGGTTATTTGTGCATTATTGGTCTTTTGGTGAGGTGATTGGGGGGACAATAACCTCTGCACTGACAACATCATGCAACACCTTGGTTGGAGGCAAACAGTGGGTTCCCAGATTTATGCAATGGTGTGAGCTTCACACAGCTCACACATCTGAGCTGTGGGACCTATTAAAAATAATTAAAAGCAGACATCTGCAAAACACTGATTACTGAGGCATTCATAGCCTCAGCAACATTCTCTATGGATAACCAAGGCTTAGTTAAAAAAAAGTATTTTCCATTTTGTTTCAAAAGGAGCTCATTGACCATGCATATAAAACACAAATATTAAAATGGGGAGAACTCATTCTGAAGTTTTTTCTTAGAAATTTCGGAAGCAGAATTATTTCTCCAGAAAAGAGACTTTGGCAAGATCACAGAAGGCATTGCACAGTAGGCCCACAAAGTTTTATGCCAGCATTCATCCTGCAAACGTTCCAGAGAACCTGCATTATGATGGACAGCTGTGCCAATTTCTGAGAATACAAATATGAATGAGACATTTTCTCCAGTCTTGTGGGATTTAGAAACAACACACCAGTGGAAAAAGAGTGGAACTCTAGGGGAAGCATTTACATTGTTGGTCCAAAGCAAATTTACAGTCTAACGTTTATGGTTAAATTTGATGCCATGCTTGGCTTTTAATAAATGACCAAGAAATACTGAAAATATCCTAAATTCCAGCTCATTTTAAAACTCCATTCTTTAATGTCTGGGTAGATGTGTGACAATTGGTTTACTGTAACTTCAAAGCCATCTGAGACCTAGATCTCCATCCCACCTCCCTCCCTGAATGGTGGTAGTGCTGCTGATGAACCAAATATGATATGAAGAAGTAGAATACAGCCTGATATTACTGTGTAGAAAAAACATCTTCCAGTAATTTTAAGTGGATGCTAAATACACAAAGCTAATTATTTTCCTGAACTGGTGTCCTTCAGAGATTAAATTATAGTCTATTTCCTGCCCACTCACAGTTGTGTCAAGAATTCTCCAAGAAATGGAATCTAAGAACAGCAACCATGGTACAGAGTACTCATGCCATGCTTGTCCTTGAATATCTTTTGGGGGAACTTGAATTATGTGGCTAATTATTTCAAGTGTCCACTTTCCTTTGCTGGCATTAGCCTGCAGAATGTATGGCTCTTTCCACTAACATCTCAGCAGGTGTTTTTGAGAGCAGGAAACACTCCTCTGTGGAAGACAGAGATGAAATGTTTATACTATGAGAAGGGATAGTCATGCAGCATTTATCTGCAGAACCAGGGGCTGCCTGAGCTCGGCTTCCCTCTGTTCAGGTTTATTTCCTGGAGTTGCCGATGGAGGTGAGACCCCAGCCAGACTCATTAAAGTTAGTCTTTTGATCTCTGTATGGGAACAATTAGAGTGCTTCTCCAAATATAATGGCTATCAAGAAAAAGGACAGTTCTTTGAAAGTTTAGAGGAAAGCAAACTGTACCCAGACTTCCACCTCAGAGAGAGGCCTCAGTCTATTACCCTCTGGTTGTCCCAGAGAACATAGACTTCCCCTCTGCCAACTTCCACTGGCAGAGCACGGCCCCAGCCACTTTCTCAGGGGTCATAGGAGCTCCAGCTTGTCTCTGCACCACGGTGCTACTAAAACTGCAAGCAACATTTGTCCAGGGAAACTGCTTTTTATGAAGCCAGAATTACCCTGATCCCCAAACTAGGGAAAGACCCCAACAAAGAGGAGAATTTCTGACAATATCCCTGATGAATATAGATGCCAAGATTCTCAACAAGATCTCAATTTATAGGATCCAACAGTACATTGAGAGGTGGACGTGCCATGAATAGGTGGGATTTATCCCTGGTATGCAGGGGCGGTTTGAGGTTTGCAAATCAATCATTGTGATAGAACAAATCAATAAGAGAAGAGAGGAAAATCACCCTGTACTCTCAATTGATGCAGAAATAGCATTTGACAAAATCCAGCATCCATTTCTGGTTAAAACCATTCAAAGTATAGGGATAGAGGAAACATTCCTAAACTTCATCAAATCTATTTATGAAAACCCAACAACAAAGATCTTTATCAACGGGGAAAAGTTGACAGCCTTCCCTTTCAGATCAGGGACATGAAAGGATGCCCATTCTCACCACTACTGTTCAACATAGTATTAAATGTCTTTGCAACAGCTATCAGACAACAAAGAGAAATAAAATGTATTCAAATTGGCAAAGAATAAGTCAAACTCTCTCTTTTGGCAGATGACATGATACTTTATATGGAAAACCGAGACTATTAGAACTCATACAGCAAATCAGCAATGGGCAGGATACAAAACCAATGTACCAGGGTTCCTGGGTGGCTCAGTGGGTTAAAGCCTCTTCCTTCAGCTCAGGTCATCATCCCAGGGCCTGGGATCGAGTCCCACAATTGTGATGAAAATCCCATGAAATTATGTCAGTGAAAACGCTTGAAAACATAATGAGGATGAAAACATAATGAAAACATAGTGGAAAACATAATGAGAATGAATTTATTCATATACTTAAATTAATGTACATCTTATTCTAAAAGTAACACATGTATGGTCACAGAGTCAGCCCCAAGGTTTCAGTTCTACCACTATCAGAGAGCAAAGCATAAATTTAATGTAGCCACTGGGCTACGTGTGCTGTTAAGTTTTGATTTTTATGGTGATCAGAGAAAAATAAAATCAAGTGTTAAGTTCCCCAGTGAGCATTATGGTAAGGGGTAAGGAAAATTTCTTGTTTATGATGTATTTCACTTGACACTTATTTCTCTAATGAGTATAACCCAAGGTCTTCTCACACTACAAAGCTAATGAGGGTATTTCTGTTCTTGCAATTCTACAGTGAACATCTAGTGCTGGTTCTTGGGAGCTTTTTTTTTTTCTTTTAGTTTTTGAGAAAAGCTTGTTCATATGTATGTACACTATACATGAAAGCCCAGAACAGAGTGATTCTGAAGATAAATAAAACTCACCTTTTCCATGATTTTGACTAGTCTTTGTTGAGAAAGAGCAACTAGACACATATACACATTTTATTATGCAAACAATTCCTTTAATGTCTGTATGTCAATCGATGCATGATGTTAAAAGATTTGTATTTTTTTTTTACAGTTTTGATTTTCATTCCAGTTAGCTAACTTGAGATTATATTATTTTCAGGTGCACAATATGATGACTAAAGTCACTGTATTGAAAAGAAGGAGACATTAAAAGCACTTTAAATTTAGCTCTTTAGGCTATTTTAACAGGTAACATAATTATGCTATTTTCCTTCTTGGCATTTACCCCTTGCCTAGACCACCAACCCACTTCCAGAACACACCGGGTGCCAGTCCCTATGCAGAAATTCTCTTAGGGCCGGTCTCCCACTGATGATTTCCAGGGCACACCAGTAATGTCGGAACAGCCAGGCAGCCCCCGGGCAGCTGTAGGATGGTACTGAGGGCCTGCATGGGGAACTTGAAAGTGGCGGGGTGGGAGGCAGCAGCGGGGAGGGGAGGCAGAAACCAGAGGGGTACAGTGAGGCAGCAGGGGCAATGGGGGGAGCAGCGGGGAAGCAACGTCACTGGGTCACAGTCACGGTGGCATTGGGGAGGTGCAGTGGGGGGGTAGTGGCGTTGGCAGGGCACAGTGGGTCAGCAGCAGAGTGGGGGGTGTGAAGTAGGACAGTACTGGAGTGGGGGTTAATGGTGGGGGCGGACAGGACCAGCAGGGTGGCGGTCTCATGGTAGTGGGGCCAGGCAGCAACAGCAGGGCAACCAAGGAAGGGGCACTTGCCTTGTAATCACTGGCAGCAGCATCAGGCCAGCGGGTGGTGGGGCAGGGAGGGGGGCGGGGTCAGGGTGGCAATAAGGGAGACGTGGAGAGTAGTTGGGGAGGGCTGCAGTGGCGATGGGGGATGTGCAGCAGGACAGCAAGACCCTGCGGTGTGGTAGCTGTGGGGGGCGGGGTGTGGCAGCGGGAATCAAGGGCAACTCAGTGGGGCAATGGGTCCATTACGGCATGGGGTAGTAAGTGGGGCCTTGGGACTGCCCAAGTCGGAGGAGGTGGCAGACAGATGATGACCCTATGGTTGGGGGGTGGGACCCATGGGGGAGGGAGCAGGGGTCACCAGAGGCAGATGAGGGGACAGCCAGGCGGTCGTGGCACAGGGAGCAGTGGAGGGCCTGTGGTGTGGGAGCTGTGTGACAGCCAAGTGGGGCAGTCCTGCAGTGACTGTCGGGGGTGGGTGGAATCTATGTAGCAGCAACCAGGAGTGGGGGTGGGACCAGCCCAGAGGTAGCGGCTCTGCAGCAATAGCAGCGGGGCGGGCGTGGTGGGCGGGCCCAGAGTGCACGTCATGGGGATGGGGCAGCAGCAGTTAGGCCAGCGTGATGGGCGGGCCCAGAGTGCACGTCACAGGGGCGGGGCAGCAGCAGTTTGGTGGGCATAGTGGGCGGGCCCACAGCGCAAATCAAAGGGGCTGGTCTGCAACGGTTATTAGGGAATGGTGGGCGGGCCCACTGTGCACATCATGGGGGAGGGGCAGCAACAGCTAGTTGAGCGTGGTGGGCAGGCCCATTGTGCACGTCATGGGGGCTGGGCAGCCACAGTTATGTGAGCGTGGTGGGCGGGCCCATTTTGCACGTCATGGGGGTGGGGCAGCAGCTGTTAGGCGAGCGTGGTGGGCGGGATTATCCCTCACGTCAAGGGGGCTGGGTGCTGTAGCTCGGCAGAGACCGGGGGCACAGGGCAGCCGCAGAGCCGAGGCAGCTGAGGTAAGGCGGGCAGTGTGAGGGGTACAGCATGGTGGCAGGGGTGCATGTGGCGGTACCAATGTGAGCTGCGAGGGGAGGGGAGCAGATATTCAGGGTGGAAGTGTTAGGGTCCGTGATCAAAGGAACGAGACTGATACAAAGCGAAGGTCAAGCAAAACTTTATTTCACGCCAAGCATCAGGAATCAAACTACCGGTCAGAGCTACCTCTTACGAAAAGGCGGTGACGATGAACCCAACAAGGTCACTTCCAAGAAGGCCACTCTGGACGAGGCCGCTCTAGATGACGTTGCTGCTCCACAGATGAGGCCGCTCCATGATTGGAGCCGTTCCCAAGAAGAGGCCACTCCCAAGACAAGGCCACTGCTCAATGAAGTTTCTCCCCGGACAAGGCCGCTCCCAAGAAGAGGCTGTTCTGGACAAGACCATTTCCTGGATGAGGCCACTCCCAATGACGAAGAAGCAACAATGACAAGGAGGACAACCCAGATGACACAGACTCTGCTCCCCACGATGCTACTCTGACCAGGCTTCCACCCGGAGGAAGCCACCACTGCGGACAAGGCCACTTGTGGTTCAGGGTGGCGAGGCATTTTGCAGGGAGGCTGCTGGTGTCTAGGGGCCGTTGGCATCTCAGGGCTGCTTATGCCTCCAGACTGCTGGCATCTAGGGGCTGCAGGTGTCAGGACCGACTGCTGGCCTCTAGGGTCTGTAGGCATCAGGACCGCAGGCGTCGAGGGACCGCTGACAACTGGACCGCAGATGTCTCAGGACCGCAGGCATCGAGGGACCGCTGGCAACTGGACCGCAGATGTCTCAGGACCGCAGGCGTCAGGCGTCGAGGGACCGCTGACAACTGGACCACAGATGTCTCAGGACCGCAGGCGTCGAGGGACCGCTGGCAATTGGACCGCAGATGTCTCAGGACCGCAGGCGTCAGGCGTCGAGGGACCGCTGACAACTGGACCGCAGATGTCTCAGGACCGCAGGCGTCGAGGGACCGCTGACAACTGGACCGCAGATGTCTCAGGACCGCAGGCGTCGAGGGACCGCTGACAACTGGACCGCAGATGTCTCAGGACCGCAGGCGTCGAGGGACCGCTGACAACTGGACCGCAGATGTCTCAGGACCGCAGGCGTCGAGAGACCGCTGACAACTGGACCGCAGACGACTGGACTGCTGGGCCGCCGGAGGCTGCAGGCTGCAGGCGATGGCTCGGGGCCGCCGCCGGAGGCTGGAAGCTGCAGGTGGCGGCGCTCGGGGCCGCCGCCGGAGGGTGCAGGCGGCGGCGCTCGGGGCCGCCGCCGGAGGCTGCAGGCGGTGGCGCTCGGGGCCGCCGCCGGAGGCTGGAAGCTGCAGGCGGTGGCGCTCGGGGCCGCCGCCGGAGGCTGCAGGCGGCGGCGCTCGGGGCCGCCGCCGGAGGCTGGAAGCTGCAGGCGGCGGCGTTCGGGGCCGCCGCCGGAGGCTGGAAGCTGCAGGCGGGGGCGCTCGGGGCCGCCGCCGGAGGCTGCAGGCGGCGGCGCTCGGGGCCGCCGCCGGAGGATGGAAGCTGCAGGCGGCGGCCTTCGGGGCCGCCGCCGGAGGCTGGAAGCTGCCGGCGGCCGCTCGGGGTCGCCGGAGGCTGGAGGCTGGACCGCCAAACGCGGTTATAGCTCTTACAAGAGCTGTTACAGCTCTTCTATACACCGTTGACTCCCCTGCTCTTCTGCGACTTCCACCGCTCTCCACTCCACTTCATCGCTCTCCGCCGACTTCACCGCCTTCCGCGGACTTCCACCGCTCTCCGCCGACTTCACCGCTCTCCGCGGACTTCACCGCTCTCCGCCGACTCCATCCCTCCTGTAGCAGCCGCTGCTCTCCTGCAGCAGCCCCCGGCCCTCCTGCAGGAGCCCCCCGGCTCTCCTGCAGGAGCCCCCCCCTCTCCTGCAGGAGCCCTGGCTCTCCTGCAGGAGCCCCCCTTGGCAGCCTGGCAGAGCAACCTTTATGGGGGTGGTTGAGCCCCGCCCCTACACAGGTGGCCAATTGAATTTCAACCTTCCCAGCGGATATACATACGGCCTACTGATTGGATGACTCCACTCAGTCTGCCCCACCCTTACAGAAGTAGCGTGGTAATGCACCTGGCAGTGGGGAGGCAATGGAGCAGGGGGAGGGGGAAGCCGTTAGGCAGTCGTGGTGTGTGGGGGGAGGCAGGACCAGCCTGGAGTCAGTGGGACGTCAAGGTCATGGCATGGTGGGCAGGGCTGCATGGGCCTGAGCAGTTGGCAGCGAGGAGATAACACTGAGGAAGGGGGACGGGATCACAGGGGAGGGAGCAGGAGTCATCAGAGGCAGGGATGGGGGCAGGCAGTAGTAGCACTGGGAGGAGTGGGAGTTGTGTGGCACCTGTGGAGGATGGGTGGAATCTAGGCGGCCGCAGAGGTGGTGAGAGGGTGGGAGCAGCCCCATGCGGCAGTGCAGCAGCAGTTAAGATGGCGTGGTGGCCCGCCCCTGGTTCACGTCAATGGGGGGTAAACAGCAGCAGGGAGGGCGTGGTTGGGCGGGGCCATCCTGCACGTCAAGGGGGCGGGGTGGCAACAATTAGGCAGGCGGGGTGGGCGGGCGCATTGTCCACATCAAGGGGGTGGGGCAGCAGCGGCGGGGTGGGTGTGGTGGGCGGATTCATCATGCAGGTCAAGGGGGTGGGGCAGCATCAGTTAGGAGGGTGTTGGTGGGCGGGTCCGTCATGCACATCAAACTTAGGACGATGTGGTGGGCGGGCCCATCTTATAGGTCAAGTAGGTGGGGCAGCAACAGTTAGGAGGGCTTGGTTGGCGGGCCCATCGTGCACGTCAATGGGTTTGGGGTAACAGTAGTTAGGAGGGTGGGGTGTGTGGGTCCATCATACATATCAAGATGACAGGCAGCATCAGTGGGGCAGGCGTGGGGGGCGGGCCCATAGTGCACATCATGGGGGTGGGGTAGCAGCAGTGGGGCGAGCATGGAGGGCAGGCCCTTTGTTCAAGTCAAGGGGGTGGGGCACCGAAGCACAGTAGAGGCTGGGACACAGGGCAGCAGTGGAGCGGCGGCAGCAGTGGTAAAGAGGGTTGTGTGTGGGGGGTAGAGCAGGGTGGTAAGGGTACATGTGGGGGGCAGCAAGATGCGGGCAGCTTGAGGGGGGCAGGAGGGCGGGCAGGCGGAGCAGTAATACTGGTGGCCACAGTGAGGCAATGGAGCAGGGGGAGGGGGAAGAAGATACTTGGTCGTGGCAGGTGGAGGGGAGGGACCAGCCTGGCATCAGCGGGGCGTCAGTGTCATGGTCTGGTGGGCAAGGCTGCCCAGCTCCATGGGGGCGAGGAGGTGGCAGAGAGGGTAGAACACTCAGGGGGAGGGGCCAGTGGGGGAGGGAGTGGGGGTGTCACCAGGCAGCACTGGAAAAAGGAGGGGAAGCTTCTTGAGGTAAGGGGAAGCTGTGTGACACCCGAGTGGGGCAGCCGTGTGGCACCTGTGGGGGATGGAATATAGGCGACAGGACAGTGTAGGGAGTGTGGGACCAGCCCTGAGGCAGCAACACAGCGACAGCTTTGCTGGCTTACTGGGCCTGCTCATAGTGCATGCCAACAATGTGGGGCAGTGAAGCACAGCAGAGGTCGTGGGCAGAGGACAGAGGTAGCGCAGCAGTAAAGGGGCCTGAGGGGGGCCTAGCAGGGTGGCAGGGTGCATTTTTGGGGGGCAGCAAGCCAGTAGCAGTGCAGCATGTGGTGGACCTGCTGGGCAGCCACACACTTGGCAGACAGGAGGCATTGGAGTGGAGGAGGGGAGTAGCTAGGTGGTAGTGTCGCTTGGGCCTGGGCAGGACTAGCTGGGTATAAGCGGGACACCAGTATCATGGTGTGGTGGGTCAGGCAGCGAGCAAGGGCCTGGCTTTGCTGGGCTTGGTGCATGTCTACAGGGCGGCACCACTGATAGCCGAAGCAGCGGGGACCCAGGATAGCAGCGGAGAGGAAATGGTGGTTGTAAGTGGGGGCGCTGTGGAAGGGGGTGCAGTGTGGTGGGAGCGGTTCATGTTGTGGGGGAAGCCTGGTGGTTTCAATGCGGGGAAGGTGGAGTAGGACTCGCGGGGTGGCAGCAGTGTGGCAACAGGGGTAGGGAATCGGGAAGGCACCAGAGTGGGGGGCAAAGTTCACACTAGGTAGTAGCTGCAGGGAGGGGTGGCTGGAACAGCACGGGGGCAGTGTGGCAGGTTGGGCAGGCATGCAAGTCAAAGGGCAGGGCTGCATAGGGCTGGGCTAAGAAGACCTGCAGCAACGGGACACAGGGTAGCAGCAGGATATAGTGCAAGTGTGGGACACAGGGCGGCAGCAGATCAGAAGCAGGGTGGCGGTAAAGGGACAATGACAGTGAGGGAAGGGAATTGGTAGTGGGGGTATTGGGCACCCGACAGGGTAGAGGTGCAGGGAGAGCTCAGAGGGATGGTATCAGCAATATGGTGGGGCAGCAGGACAGTAATGAGCATGGTGGTGGGCTGGGTGGGACAGCATGGCTGCACAGGTGCATGTGGGGTGGCAGGCGGGTGCTGGCGTGGGGAGAAGGGGGGACAGAACCAACGGGAAGGCAGTGGCACAGCAACTGTACAGGAAGGGCATGAAGGGCGGGGTAGGGCCTTAATGCATGTCAGTGGGGACTGGACAGTGAAGGTCAGCAGTGGCCTGGGGCACAGGGCAGTAGCTTAGCAACAGCAGCGGTGGTAATGTGGACAGAATGAGGGGTGTACTGCGGACAGCATGGTCACGAGGCAGGGGCACCCAGGAAGTAACAGCACTGGGAGAAGCCTGGGATGAGTGGGGCGGCAGCAGCAAGTCAACAGGGAGGGACTCTGGAGGCACTGGAGCACGGATGGGGGGACAACAGGTGGTAGCATTTCGGGGGTGCTTGGTGGGACCAGCAGGGCAAGGGCATAAGGTTAATATCTGTGTGGGCAGGGCAGGGGCTCTGCACAGCTGCAGCAGCAAGGGGACGGTATGCAGTGAAGAAATGGCAGTGCGGGGCAGTGAGACAGCAGTGACTTGAGAAAGGCAGTGACTTAAGGAAGTGCAGTTGGATGGCAGCAGATGTGGAGGCGAAGTGGGGTGGGATTGGCCTGGGTGTGGTTGGGAGGGACCAGCGGGGCAGCAGCTGCCTGGCAATGGCATGGCATGGCTTGAGGGCAGGGCGGGGTGGTGGAGACAGGCAGGAGCAGTAGGGTGACTACGGTAGCAGTGGTGGTGGTGTTGGAAACACAGGCACCAGACTAGTAGAACCACTGGAGAATGGTGCAGCAGAGTGGCAGAGTCCTGGGGTGCACAAGGGAGTGGTATGGGCACTGGGGGTGACAGAGAAGGGCATCAGTTGCAAGCACAGTGCAGCAGGGCAGCTATGGCGAGGGTTAGCTGTTGTGGGACAAAAGGGCACTGCTGTGGCATAGCAGGGTGGAGGGTGGCAGTGCTGGTGGCAGCGGCCTGTCAGCAGTGGGGTGTGGAGGGGACAGTGGTGGGTGTGTGGGGCGCAGCAGGGTGCCAGTGGGGGGATGGCACAGTGGGGTGGCCATGGTACTGTGTGTGGGCACCAGCCAGGCAGCAGAAACACAGATGGGGGGGCAGTGATTTGGTAGCAGCGCTATCAAATGCTTTTTCTGCATATGTTGAGATGGTCCTATGATGCTGATCTTTCGTTTTGTGAATGTGGCACATTAGTTTGATTTGTGTGATGATTTTTATGTCTATGTTCATGACAGATATTAGTCTGACATTTTCTTGGGGACACAATGGGAGGTTTCAATAAGGGCCATTCTGGCCTCATTAAATGAGGTGGAGAGCATTCCTTCCTCTTGTTTTTCTGGAAGTTTGAGAAGGATTGGTATTCATTTTTTCTGTGGATGATTCATAGAATTAACTGGTGAAACCATGGGGTCCTGGACTTTTGCTTGCTGGAGGTTTTTGGTTTCTTATTTAATCTCCCAGAATTTCTGTTTCTTCAGGATTCAGTCGTGGCAGGTTGTATGTTTCTGGGAATGTATCCTTTTCTTTTGGATTATCCAGCTTGTTGGGGTGTAATTGTTCATAGGACATTCTTATGAGCCTTTGCATATTTATGGTATCAGGGAACATCTCTTTCATTTCTGATGATGAGTCCTCTTTTTTGTTAGCTTGAGTCTGGCTGAGACTCTGTAAGCTTTGCTCTTATCCAAGAGCAAGCTCTTTTTTGATCTGTTGTTCTTTTTATTTTTTTTAATCTTTCTGTTGTCTTTTTAGTCTGTATTTCACTTATTTCAGTTCTGATATGTTCCCTCCTTTGTTCTACTAACTTTGGATTTCAATTGTTCTTTTTATGTTTCCTTGAAGTATCAAGTTAGGTTGTTTATTAAAGATGTTTCTTGTTTCTTGAGTTAAGCCTGTATCACTATAAACTTCCTTCTTAGAACCACTTTTTTTTTTTTTAAGTTAGCTCTAAGGGGTCCTGTGTGGCTCATTCTGTCAGGCATTGGACGTTGGCTCAGGTCATGAATTTAGGTTCCTGGAATTGAGCGCTGTGTCAGTTCTCTGGTCAGCACGGGGAAACACTTTTTCCCTCTTCTACTGCCTGCTGCTCCTTCCACTTTGCTCAGTCTCTTCTCTCTCTCCCTCTGTGTCAAATAAATAAATGGCATCTTCAAAAAAATAAAGAGATCTCTATGCCCAGCGTCAGGTTGAAACCCAGAACCGCAAGATCAAGAGTCACAGCGCTCCACTGACTAATCAGGTGCCCCATTTTAGAACCCATTTTACTGCATTCCATAACTTTTGTTTGATTGTATTATTTTTTCATTTGCCTCAAAGTATTTCTGTGATCCTATTTCAGTTTGCCCATGAATTCAATTGGTTGTTCAGTAGCATGTTGCTCAGTCTCTGTGTTTATGAATTTCCAGTTTTCTTCTTGTAATTGATTTCTAGTTCTATACCATTGTGTTTGGAAAAGATGGTTTATTTGTTTTCACTCATTATTTGGGAAAATCTTAGGCTTCTGGAGTTTATTTACTTATCTTGTGGCCTCATATATGACCTATGGTGAAGAATGATCAACGTTCACTTGAGAGGAGTGCATTCCATGTGCTGCTTTTGGACGGAGGGTTCTGTGTGTATCTGTCAAGTCCAACTAAGTAATGGGTTGTCTGAGGCTGATGTTTCCTTTGTGATCTACTGTCTGGATGGTGTATCATTGAGAGATCTGTGATGTATTAAAGTTCCCTATGGTATTAGGGCAGATTGCTTCTCTTAGGTCTGTTCATATATGCTCTACATATTTAGTTGCTTCACTGCTGTGTGGGTGAATATTTATAAATATTGCTTGCATCGTCTTACTACATTGATTCCCTTATCAGTTTATAGTGCCCTTCATTGGCTCTTGTTACAGTGTCTGAATTTTTTTTCTTTTCTTCCTCCATTGGACTGAAAATCAGAAGATCATCTGTTAGCTCTGCAGTCATGAGCAAAGCACAGCCCTGCTCTAAATCTGGTTTTCTTTCTTTTTCTGTATAAATAAACACAATAAATTCTTCTCCCAGGACCATATACTGACTCCAATAAGAAAGTATGTATAAAAGTGCTTTGTAAACTAGGAGATACTGCCCAATTATGAAAATGGTTATGCAACCACCAAATGTTCAAGATAAGATTTTTAAAGACATATTTATTTATTGTAAAGACAGAAAGAGATTGCATGCACAAGCATATGCTAGAGAGGGGAGGGTCAGAGGGAGAGAGGGAATGCTCCAGCAGTGTACCCGCTTTGTGGAGCCTGGTGTGGGGCTTTCTTCCAGAATTTGGGAACTTTATTTGAGCCCAAATCAAGAGTCAGCTGCTTAGGGAGGGGGGTTGGGATAAAGGGGTGGGGTTATGGACATTGGGAAGGGTATGTGCTTTGGTGAGTGCTGCGAAGTGTTTGAACCTGGCGATTCACAGACCTGTACCCCTAGGGATAAAAATATATGTTTATTAAAAACAAAGTGTCAGCTGATTAACTGACTGTGCCACCCAGGTACCCCCAGAATAAGATATTTAAAAACATTTTTGAGGGCTTACTGTCATAGGTATTATTCTAAGTGACCTCTATTTCATTCAAATCTAAAACCTATTATTAAATTAAAAATAGAAGCTGTTCTAAAAGCAAATATTCATAATATCCTCAGAGGTGGAGAAACAGGCAGAAAAGAGGTTAAGTAGGCACACCGCGATGGTTCAGTTGTTGAAGCTTGCCTTTGGCTCAGGACATAATCCCAGGTTCCTGCGATCAAACCCCAGTTCAGACTCCCTGCTCAGTGGGGAGTCGTCGTCTCCATATTCCTCTGTCCCTCCCCCTGATCATGTCCCCCCCTCTGTCTCTCAAATAAATAATTAAATTAAAAAGGCAAGTTACTTTCTCAGTGTCATGATAAATATTAGAACTAGATAGTCCTGAGTGTGTGACCCTGAAGAATGTGTTCTTTCATTTGTACATTTACCAAAAAATACCTAGCCCTCAAAATACCCTAGATTAAATTAGTTTCCCCTTTCTCCATACATTGAGTATCAGAAGATGTGACAATTCCAGGACCCTGGCTGGTGGGGTTGGTGGAGTGTGTGACTCTTGATCTCCAGGTTATGAGTTTGAGTCATGTTGGGGGTACAGATTACTTAATTGAAAAAAAAATTCTATATTTGGGCTTGTTTTCTTTTTTCCTTTTGACACCTTCACCCATTTCTCCCACCCCCAACTCCAAACTTCTGCGAGCCCCCATCTGTTCTGTCTGTGAGCTCACATTTTTGTTTTTGTTTTGTTTGTTTTAAAGTTCTGCATGTAAGTGATCTCTAGTATTTGTCTTTCTGTCTGGCCTGTTTTAATTAGCATAATGCCTTCAAGGGCCACCATGTTGTAAATCAAAATATTCATCCTTTATTATGGATGAGTAGGATTCCACTGTGTTTACCCCCACAATTTCTTTATTCATTCAGCCACTGATGGCATTTAGGTTGGTTCTTTATTTTCACTGTTGTAAATAATCCTGCAGTGTACGCAGGGGTGAATATACCCTTGTGAATGAGTGTTTTCATTCCCTTCAGATAAATACTCAGAAAGGGAATTGGTGGCTCCTTTGGTTGCTCTATTTCTCATTTTTTTAAGGAACTTCTGTAATGTTTTCTGTAGTGACCGCACCCATATATACTCCGCATAATGGTGCACTAGAGTTTTCCTCTACTCCACATCTTTACCAAAACTTTCTATTTCTTCTGTTTTTGATAATGGCTCTTCTGACAGGTGTGACGTAGGACCTCATTCTGGTTTGATTTGCATTTCTCTGATGATTAATGATGAGCATCTTTTCATGTTCCTGTAGACCATCTGTATGTCTTCTTTAGGAAAATGTCAATTTGGAACTTCTCCTGATACACTAGATAACTTGTGGGGTTTTTGTTGTTTTTGGTGCTTTTGTGTGTTTTGCTTTGTTTTGTTGTTGAGTTGCATGAGTTCTTTATATTTTGAATATTGACCTCTTGCCGGATATATAAGTTACAAATATTTTACCTTAGGTTACCGTTTTTTTTTTTTTTGATAGTTTCCTTTATTGTTTGGATGTTTTATAGTTAGATGTAGGCCCACACTTTGCTTCTTTGTTTATTTTTCCTTTGGTATCTGCTTAAAAGCACCACTACCAAGACCTCTCACCAAGGACCTTTCCAGACCCTGTCTTTTCTGCTACAGTTTTTATAGTTCTAGGACTTATATTCATTTGTTTGACCCATTTTGAGTTAATTTTTGTGTATGGTGTAAAAGAATGGTGCAGTTTTGTTCTTTTGCATGTGGCTCTCCAGGGTTCCCAGCACCATTGATGACAGAGACTGTTTTTCCCCCTTGTTTATTCTTGGCTCCTTTGTCAAAAAGTCCCTGACCATAGGTGTGTGTGTTTACTTCTTGACTCTCTCCTATCTTCTGGTGATGTGTGTGTCTGTTGTTATGACAATGCTAGATTGTATAGATTACTCTAGCTTTTTCATTAGTCTGAAATGTGCAAGCACAATGCCTTTAGTGTGGTTCTTCTTTCTCTAGATTGCTCTGGTATTCAGAGTCTTTTGTGGCATCATACAAATTTTCAGAATCTTTCTTCTCTTTCTGTGAAAAATGTCCTTAGAATTTTGACAAGAATTGCAATGAAACTGTAGATGGACTAGAGAAGTATGGACATTTTACCATCACTAATTTTTCTCACCCGTGAATATGTGGTGTCTCTTGGTTTATGTGTGTTGCCTTCAGTTTCTTTCCTTCCCAACTTGTCGTTTTCATCATACAAGATTTTACCTCTTGGTGAAGTATATTCCTGGGTGTTTCATTCTTTTTCATATAACTTCAGGTGAGATGATCTTCCTAATTTATTTTCTGATTATTTATTATTAGCATATAGAAACACAGCAGATTTTGGGATACTGATATTGTATCCTGCCCCTTTACTGAATTTAGTCATAGTTTGAACAATTTTTCACTGGCTTTTTTGAGGTTTTCCTTATATTCTATATCATCTGCAAGTAGTGACCATTTTACTTCTTTCTTTCCAGTTTTGATGCCTTCTGATTATCTTCTTGCATAATTGTTCTGCCTTGGATTTTCAATATTGTATTTAGGAAAAGTGGCAAGGAAAGATCAGCAATGTTCCTAATGTAGGTGATCTTAGAAGAAATAGAAACAGCTAAAACTTTTCACTATCAGATGTGATGTAATCTGTGTGGTTGTCATATATGGCCTTTTTAATAAAAGATTTTATTTATTTATTTGATATATATAGAGAGATCACAAGTAGGCAGAGAGGCAGAGAGAGGAGAAAGCAGGCTTCCTGCTGAGCAGAGAGCCTGATGCGGGCTCGATCCAGGACCCTGGGATAATGACCTGAGCTTAACGCAGAGGCTTTAACCCACTGAGCCACCCAGGCACCCCATATATGGCCTTTTCAGTGTTGAGGTATGTTCCTGGTCTACACACACTATTGAGAATTTTGATTGCAAATGGTTATTAAAATATGTCAAATGCTTCCCTGCATCTCAAGATGATCACATCATTTTTATTCTTTATTTTCTTAATGTGCTGTATCACTTTGATCTATGTACACCTGTAAAGCATGATTGCATTCCTGATAGATACCACTTGATCATAGTATATGATTTTCTCAGCATATTGGTGAACTAGAGTTGCTAGTATTTTGTTGAACATTTTTGCTTCTATTGTCTTCAGGGATATTGAACTGTAAGACTCTTTTCTTGGGGGATCCTCGTTTATTTTTGCATTAGGGTTATTTTGGCCTCAGCAAATGAGTTTAGAAGCTTTCTCTTCTAGTTTTTGGAAAAGTGGGCAAATGACTGCTATGAATCCTTCCCTGAATGGTAAAATTTACCACGAAATGCATCTGGTTCTGGAACTTGATTTTGGGGAGGTTTTAAATTGCTGATGTGAAGAGTACTGGTGTTTTATGTAAGTATTGAATCACTAAAGATAAAACTGTTTCCACATCTTGGTGGTGGGATGGATGAAGTTGAACGAGAGTCATGGGGTCCCAACACTCAGAGGCTCCATCTGCCACTGCGGCTATGCCATTCCTCTCAGATGCTTGCAGAGGAGGAAGGACCTGGTGGAAACACGGCAGAGTGGTGGTGGTAGGGTGGCAGGAATGTGGGGTACGAGGGGGTTATGGGACTGATGTGTGGCTCTCCTGTCCCACCCACAGGGTATCAAATCATTTACTGCCTGACCAACAGCAACACCAGCACATTCACCACAGTGGAGATGGGTGACATGTTGAGGCAATTCACAGCCACTTAGCTGGACCCAGAGACAGGGTACATCTTCAGACTGATGACCAAGATGAGGCAGGGCTGGGGAACACCTAGATGCCACACTCATCACCACTGAGAAGCGAGGTAAGGCCAGAGGCCCAGGTCCACTGTCCTGGTGACACGGGGAGGACTGCTAGGCCCAAATGGGAGCCACAAACTTGCGGTTCCACAGCTTCCTGGGGCAGAGCTTGCAGGGTAGTGTGTCTACACAGACCGATATTTACCAGATTGGCAGGAATGTCCCTGGAGAGGAGGTTGTATAACTTAGTCAGGGTGGCTCTGAGTCACCATGTTGAAGGGAGGCTCCCTGAAGCCAGGTGCTTTTTCTCTGATGTTCAAAAAGACATGACCAGCTGAGCCAGGGGTTCCAATACACCTTTTCTACCAAGCAATCATAGGAAGATATGTCTTCATGGATGCTGCTTCTGTTCCAAGCACCGGTGAGGTGCTTTTATTGTTCATTGTCTTGGTTTCTCCTCTCCAAATCCTGGGGTACAAAGTGCTGTGAGGCCCACATCTATGGAAGGTGTGAGGCACAGACAGATTCAGTCATTCTACAGGGACAGAGCTGTTGAGGCAGTGATGTGAACACCCTCCACAGACTCTGAGCTCCCTGTTTCCACAGCAATCTGCTTTGGGTTCCCATATCAGTGAGCCCCTGATATGTCCTCCAGCCTCATTTTGGGATTTGCCTCAGTGGTTTTCCTTCCCAGGGCCACCCCAACTACACTAGGCCCTCTTTATGCCACCCGACCTTGGAGGGACCACAGAGGTTAAAGGTTATTTCAATGTCAGGATAGGGCAGGGGCGATCTGGAATGCAGAGCAGCCACTGAAACCCCACTCTGAGGCTTCCAGGAGCCTGGGTGGCTTTCAGGGCAGCATGATACCTGCCAGTTTCTGTGCTACAAACAGCCCACATGCATAGTTCCCTTAGAGTTCTGGCTTCCAAATGCGAGGCACAGGGACTGCATCCCTGTTCCTTGCACATCCAGGGAGCAGGCTGTGCTTTGGTCCTGCTGAGGTCACACAGTAACCCATGGGTAGTAGCTTGACTGGGCCTATCCCAGGAGTTGGGTTGAGGGGAACATATGGCTTGTTAACATCCTGTGCTCTTGAATGGAGAGTCCTATCCATGCCCCAGAGATAGCTCCCTGGACTTTGGAGCAAAATCAAAACAATAAAATGAAAGTAAAGGATATATTTGGGCCCATTTACCTATAGAGGTACTCTTGGTCTGTGGATTGCTCATCAATGTCAGAGCAGGGCTCTTAGTGGAGCACAGGTAGGCTGACAACCAGGCCTACTGCGGGATATCTTGCAATGTTGCTGCCCCAGGAGAAACACATTTGCTCACTACTCGTGTTGTTTGTTCTGTTGTGCTGAATCCTCCTCTGACCCACCTGTGTACCATGAGAGGCTGAGTGATATGCAATGCCCAATGTAAAATATGTTGTCTTCCCTGGGCACCTGGGTGGCTCAGTGGGTTGGGCCTCTGCCTTTGGCTCGGGTCGTGATCTCAGGGTCCTGGGATCGAGCCCCGTGTTGGGCTCTCCACTCAGCGGGGAGCCCGCTTCCCCCTCTCTCTCTGCCTGCCTCTCTGCTACTTGTGATCTGTATCTATCAAATAAATAAATAAATAAATAACTTTTAAGAATATGTTGGCTTCCCTATACATCTGTGCCTAAGTGTTATTCGGCTGGTGGGGAGGGGGCTGGGAACTGGTATTTGGGTCTGACGTGCCTTGCTTCAGAAGTGCCCTCTGAGGTTGAGCAAGAAGGCAGGGGCTGCAGTCCTATCTGGCACTTGGGTCCACATTGGTCACCATGGTGGTTGGGTTGAGGGGAGCACAGGGCCAGCAAGCCAGAGTCTGTGGCCACTCAACTGCCTGTTGATGGCCTGCAACCAGGCCTAGGGCACCGGAGCAGAGCCAGAGTCGCAAGGCCTAGGCAGATACTCATAGGAAAGGACTGGAGGCAGGGAGGAAGGTGGGCAGGCCCAGGCAGCCGCATCAGACAATCTGGCTCTTTACTCTGACACATTGGAGGGTTGGTTTGTCTCACGGCAAAAAGCACACAGCGGGAATTCTGCCATCACCACAACCCTGAAGTATAAGGTGTGGTGTGGAACACAGTCAGGCACCTGGGTACAGGTGTATGTCTCCTAATCCAGTCTCCTTTTGAATGTCTAGGTCAGCACTTGGGTGTTGGATGGAGGGAATGTTGCCTCGTGGTGGGGTTATAGACCAAAATATCCTAAGTGCTAAGGCTCAGGCTCTGGGCAAGGGGATTCTTGGAAGCTCCACAGAAGAACTTTATCTGTATGTCCCTGCAGCTCTGCTCCCCCTGCACAAACCTTGGATGGGTGCAAGGAGGGAGAAAGGGTTGGAAGGAGTATATTTGCTCCTTCCACCCCTATGCAGGTTACCATCTTCCAAAGAGATCCATCAAGGACATGGAACACAGAGGCTGAGTGGCCTGGTGCACACCAGGAGAGGATGTGCTGTGCAACCGGGGAAGAAAGGGCTAGATCTGCCTGACCTTGGTGGATGCAAAGTGGGCACTGAACAGTTTTGTGGGCCTCAGGCAAGATGGTGGGCTGCAGGGTTTCACAGTCATCCAGGAAGCCTCCATGAACACTGTTGCAAATACTTTACAACCCCTCTGGTTTTCTCATTGGGAAAAAATTCTAGAAGCAGAACCCTTATCTCAGAAGACATGAGTGTGTTCGGCTTGGAGATAAGGAAACTCATGGACACGCCATGCCATAGGGACCAGGATGCAGGTCTTCTGGCCTCTCTGCCTCCATGCTGATGTCTTGCCTTCAATGTTTGGTGAAAATATATTTCATTAAGCGTGTGTCCACAGGCCTTTCATTCCTACTCTACCACTAAATGCCAATGACTTTACATGCTGATGTGTCTCATGGGGTCTTAGTGTCTGATCATGAAAATCCTCAAACTCAACTGGGTACAGATTTGCAGAACTCATGGAAAAGCTGCATTCAAGCTGAACAAGAATTACTAAGGGGGGTACTGAGTGAGTTGAGGAAGATAAGATGAGTCTACCTTTGTGACTCTTGTTTGAAACATTGCTGGTTCTTTAATGTTTCTTCTTCCAGATTGAGGGAAAATGCCAATGTATCTGTATCTGTATCCATGTATCTGTATTTCTGTATCTGAAAGTATCCATGATCTACAGAAATGTGATGAAATATTTCTGTGTGAGCAAATGGGAACATTTAACTTCTCTCCCTCCCTAAGTCCTCCATCATTCCGAAGCTCTCAGGGAGAATTCTTTCTTCCAAGGTACTTAGGATTATTGGCGTAGGTTCAGACAGCACAAGTTCCTTTTTCTTGTAACAGGACACTGCTGGAAACATTGGTTATTTTACCAAGGTATTGAACTAAATGTCCAATTTGAGAGTAACGTGTATAGAGTCAGATAATGACCAGACAATTTTCAGGAATTAAGGGTGGATTTGTGGAGCCTCTAGGCAATAGCAGCTTCACACCTCAATGACACAGTGCCCAGGAGCCTTGCCAGATGAGTAGGGAAAGTTACTTGTTGGCAGGTATGAGAACCTCAGGATATTTGGGGGACCTCGAGAAGATGAATCAACCCAAATCGACAGGTATTGCAGTCCAGTCTGATGGGAGCATCACACTTGGCTTTGGCTTGGACACTACTGAAAGTTCACTCTAGATATTCCTCATGAAAAGTTCCAGCACAGCAGGGTTTCAAAATCTGTATGAAATGGTCCGTCACTATGCCTGCCAGGCTTAGTTAGAATAGAGGCTAATAAACCAAGTGTGCCTGTGGCTGCCTTCTTGCATCTAAGAAACCATTTCAATTCCGTTGAACTGAAATCCATCAGCACATGGACTGGCACCCACTGCCACCACCACCAGGCATTTCTCTGCCTCACAATGGGTCCTGTGAAGCTCTGATTCTATTTAGTTTGCAATCAGGTTTGGAGGCTGGCAGTGTTTTCTTATTGGGAAAATCCTATCAGAATTATACCCCAAATTGTCCCAGAATTCTCTAGAAGCTAGTTGCTGGAGGGCTGGCCCTTTGGGTCAGCAGCATAGTCGCTTGTTAGGAGTGAAACAACTTCAATCTCGAAGGTTTAGGTTACATTCATATTGGGTGGTGATTAGTTGTTGGTTTTTTTTTTATTTCTTTTTTTTTTTTTTTTGAGTTCCAGGGTCCATGAGAGGCATGTCTTAGAAAGGAAAGACCAGAGGCTCATTTCAGCCAAATAGAGTTGTGAAAAGAGAAAGAAACACTAACAGAGTCACTCACGTAGAGTAGAAAAGACATTGAGAAAGTAGAGTATGTGCACATCTCCTATGGGTGTTCTGTGTCATTGAAGTTACAGGGTAGATTAATGAGAACGCATGTCAAAGGTGCAAAAAGATTCAAGGAGAAGTAAGGAACCCTAGGACGGTCATGCAAAATGCAGTTGAAATAGGGTTTCTGCAGATCTTCTGTTCAGGTTCTCAGAGCAGCAGGAACTTTACTTAGACTCTCGTCACTAGTTGCAAATGGGGACTGACCTCTGGGCCATCTCCTGGCCTATATCCTCCTGCTTGTATCATGGAACTCCTGGTAACCAATTTACCATGCATGAATTATTTGAAGGTCTGCCAGCAGCAATGCTAATTCTTTCACAAATTTCGGGATCCCGTGGTTTTGGCCTCTTTGCTCTTGGGCTGTCTGCTGGAAGGGAGGAACATGCTTTCAGTTTTGTATGACATTGTGTCTTCCCGAGTATGGGTCCTGACACCTCAGCTAAATGCTCTCTCTGTTTATACAGGTGGTGCTTCGAGGCTAAGGTGACTTGGCCTCCTTGGCAGCATCCAATGTGTCTGGCCTCTGTCTCTTCAGTGCAGATTCAAGTGCAACATGTACAGGAGTGTGACCCCTGTCGTCTCCATGGTGGATGGCATCACAGCAGTAAGTTGTCCTGGTTCTGAAACTTCTGCCTGGGTTGAGGTTCATGGCATGACGTGGGTGCCTCTTTTGCTGTCTTCTGTCTTTCTTCCAGAGGGAAAGATACCCTTTTCTTTTCAATTAATTGGAGATATACACTTAACTAGAATATCTAGAGTTTGTTGCTTGTGGAAAATTATTTAGTGGCACGTATGGAGAAGGTTCTGCAAGTCCCTGCTCCAAACAAAACATCTGAACTACAGTTTGCTTCTGTTAGAAGAATCCTGAGTTATTGCAGGGTTGTCTTATAAATAGACATTCTCTCCAAAATAGTGTTTTCTGTCAACACATTCTTTTTAGGGCCAGTAAACTGAGTAAAGAATATCAGGCATCTTTACAAATGTATCTCTGAGTGGACATGCCTTTTTTTTTTTCTTTAGAGGGGGAGGAACGAGAGAGAGAGAGAGAGAGAAACACTGGGCAGGCGCCACACGCTTTACAGAGCATGACACAGGGCTTGATGTCACAACCCTGGGATCATCATCTCAGCCAAAATCAAGAGGATCAGTAAGAAGGTCACTCACATAGAGTAGAGAGGACATGAGGAGGTAGAGTATTTGCACAGCTTCTGTAGGAATTCCATATCACTGAAGACTCAGGGTAGATGAATGAGAACATATTTCTAGTATGAAGATTCTAGGAGAAGTAAGTATTGCTAAGATGGTCATGTGAAATGCAGTTGTAATAGGGTTTCTGCAAGTCCTCTGTTTGGTTCTGGGAGCAACAGGAAGTTTATTTAGTCTCCTGTCAATAGTTGGTGATTGTCATCTGGGTCACCTCTTGTCCTACACCCTCCTCCTTTAGTCTGGCATTGACATCGTGGAACTTCTGGTAGCCAAGTTTGGAAGGGGAGGTGTGGAGGGAGAGAGAGACTTTAATGCATTCTCCACCTGTGGCACAGAGCATGATACATGTCAGGGGCTCGATCTGACAACCCTGATATCAGGACTTGAGCAAAAATC
Organism: Neogale vison; assembly: GCF_020171115.1. Lineage (NCBI taxonomy): Eukaryota > Metazoa > Chordata > Mammalia > Carnivora > Mustelidae > Neogale > Neogale vison. Next base: position 184,781,128 of record NC_058093.1, on the reverse strand, counting down.
AAGTGTTTGTCCCTTAAATAAAAGAACCATACAGGCCTTCCTGGATGTGCTTTGTGTTTACGGAAGGGAGCATATGTATCCCCTCCTGTTCTAAATCTAAATCAGGGACTGTTTACATATCGGCAGTGATCTTACACCTTCTCAGGCCAAGAGATAAGGAGCTATTCTTGGTGGTAGAGAAAAGCAGTTGGCTACCAAATTCTCATAGAGGGAGAGGAAGCCCTCACTGCCTCAATCTGAACAGTTTAATTCCTGTCCTGATACACACAATTCTTCAAAAATAGCACCGTTGTAAAAGAAGAAATTAATTTGCAAGTCCCTGGGTGGCACAGTTGGTTAAGCATCTGCCTTTGGATGAGGTCAGGATCCCTGGATCCTGGAGGATCAGGCCCTGCATTGGGCACCCTTCTCAATGTGAAGCCTTCTTTCTCTCCCTCTTCTTTGCTGCCCAACTCGGGCTGTTCTTGCTCCCTTTCTAGCTCTCTCACTCTCAAATAAGTAATGAAAATAGAAATATTTCTAAGCATGTAATTAATTTATAAATCTGTTCCAATTTATGAGGACAATATTAGTAGAATTAAGGACACATGAGAGGTAGATCACAAACCATGTGTTTGTTGAGTCTTTTTGCCATTCATCCTTGCAATCTACATACGTTGATAGATTATTGTTTTCGTGAACATACGTCAATCACCTTTTGTTCTAATATTCTAAGTTAAGCCTTCAATTGATGTTCTCATGGATCCCAGGCAGTGTATATATGTGTCAAATTTCCTACCAAGAGACAGTACCCGTGTCAGTTATGAGAGCTAGTAAAGGAAAAGTCCCCCGTTCTTAATTGGCACAGTGTGCATGGTTGTGAGACCCCTCCGTCTCAGGATACTGGCTTTTATGCAAGTACTGATGGATGGGAGCAGATTTGCTTTATTTCTAGCTATTGGTTACTGAAATATTGCATTCAGCTTCCCTCAAAACGTGACACATTTGTATGTGTTTGTAGTGAAAAATTGTCAGTGTCTAGGTTTGTATCTCATTTTCACCCTAAGAAATTCCTTTGGAGGTATTTGCCGAGGGATTTTCTGATGTGAGTGTCCGGGTAAGAATCTCCCCCCATTGCATTGGGATCAGTGTTTCCTCGGTGTGAGGGTGTCTTTTTTGGCAAAGGAAGAAGGGACACCTGAGAACATTCCTTTCCTCATCTTTCCAGGAGGATTTTCTTCTGTGTGAATCCTCCCAGGTCCTTCACGTGTTGGCTCCATGAGGAATGGGATTCCCACATGGACTTCATCAGCATTCAGCACCAGCAATGATGCAGGGTGTCCGAGGAGGTCCCTGCACCTTTGCTCCTTAATGAGGGATGACCCGTTCTCTGAGATGGTAGCAGGAGCTCAGGCCTGAGCCCCAGTTGAATCTTCTTCCACCAAGACAGCGCTAGTGGCTCTCTGCATGTGAATTCTCTGGTGTTATTAAAGTGACCACATCTGGCAGGAGGCTCTGCCACAGTGATTAGAGACACACGGTTTGTACTCTCTGATTTTTGTGGTGGTGAGAAAGGTGGGCACTCTGGGTACAGACAGTACCCCAGTAATGACAGACACAGGTTTCCCTGCTCTGAGTTGTCAGGTGTCTCCAAATGTGAGAGCTGTACCTAACAGCTCTTCCATGTTGACCACATTTGTGGGGTTCCCACTGCTGTGGATGCTCAGATGCTGGCTAAGGGTATGGCTGTACTAATTGCTTTCCCTTGAAGATAGATTCAACCAGTTTCTGTCTGTGACAACGTGCCTATGTCCTCGAAGGGATGCATGTTGCTGTGGGCTCTGGTACAGCAATGCCACCACATGGCTTCTAACCCATGTGAGGTCATGGGTAAGAATAATAACAGAACTCTCTGAATTAAGGGTCTCCCACCCATGTTACATCCCTAAGGTGCCTCTCCCGTTATTTTTCTGTGTGCAGAGGTGAGCCCTGGCCTAGAATTCTTTCCCCCATGTGTATCACGTCTACTTTCCTCAGAAGGGTGAGTTCTCTCGTGTCTCCCGAGGTTAGAGTCCCAACCAAAGGCTCTCCCACACTGGGGAGATGTGTGTGGTGCAGTCCAGGATGAACAAGTTCTGATGTCATTTGAACTGGGGACACATGGCTGAAGGTTCTTTCACATTGTCTGTAAATACAAGGTTTCTCTTCCCAGGACATAACACACATGGAATGAGGTGAAGTATGTGAGAAATCTCCCTCCTGTGCCCCAGCATTGGCCGGTTTCCTGTGCACGGTGAACCTTCTGCTAATGGCCAAAACTGGAGGGGCTGTGGAAGGACTGCTCACTCATGTTCCTCCCTTCCTGACTCAACATACAAATTCCAGTCCCTTTCTTCAGGGATTGTCTCTGCATCAACCTCTGCATGCCACTTGTAGTTGGGTGCCATGTTACTTTCCGGAATTCAGATAGATCTTTCTACATGGTAGCCTCACATCCATGTCAACTGCTGATTAAATTTTAGATGTTTGAGTTTCAAACTATATCGGTACATCGTGTTCAAGACAGTGACTTTTATAGACACTGAGGCAATGTTTTGACCTGAGGTGCATTTCAGGCCAGAAATAAAACTATTCAGATTTCTGTGCTATACTGTGTTCATGATGGGAGGCCGACTCTATCTATGATGGGGTTGGGGGTAGTCAGGCAAAAGGGAGGTTTTGCAAGAACGTTGCAGTAGGGCAGAGGACACAAATGATACAGGAGGCTTTGCTATTGTCAAATTAAGGTAGTTTTTCCTTCTAGGAAGGCATTAATAGAAAGATAGTTGGGAGCTTCCTGGAGGAATGTTACTTTCCTCCTCTCACAAGTCCTTCTCAAGGGACTGCAGGTTTGAATAGAAATTCTGTTTTATTGACAATTCCTTCTGCCTCAGCCTTCCTCACTGTGATGAAAGGGAGGGGGATATTAGGGCTTCAGGAAACGGAGTTACGGGTCTCTGGATGGTAGCTAGCCTCTTGTTAAGAAAGCCTCTTCCTTGAGAATCACGAGGAATTTATAAACTGAGGGAGACTCTAGTTTTGCAGGGTTTTTATCTCTATTTGTGGAGAATCTGTTTTTTTTTCCTTTCCTTATTTTAGGGCAGTGAGAGCACCTGAGGAATGTCACTCATATCACATGTTGGGGGTGGGGGCTTTGTTGTGTGTCAGCTCCTGCTTGATGCTCAGCTGGCTTTCTCCTCCCTCCTTGTGTGCCCCTGAACAGTTTAGACCCTTCTGTCATTAAGGTTGTTGAAGGAGGATGGTCTCATCTTCTGTAACTTCTTCCTGCTGAATAGGGACATAGAGCTGTCCCTTCCTGTCGGTCATTCCTGGTCAGTTGGGGGGGTCTCTCTGTGTCACTGTTGTGAAATGAAGAGGACACTGTGTGCAGGGGAGTTTTGATTAGATCCTGTTGAGTGGAAAGAAACATCTGTCCTCTGGAAATTACTGCAGTGAAGGGTTCCTGGAACCACCTGCAGAGATGGCCGAGATGGATGGGGAACAACACAACAGGGTTAAAAGAATAAAGAGAATGAAAATACCCATGAAGAGTCATTTGATAGTGGGTGAGAATCCTCCTCCAGGCCAAGAGTGGATCCAGTACTTAAAGAGAGGGATCCTTGGAAGTGCAGATGTGAACAGTGGTATCTGTTAGGAACCCAGAAATCTCTTTGTGGTAGTGGGTAATGTACCAACATCATTTTGTCTTTAGATTGGCACAAGCTCCACCTTGTGAAGAAGCTACAACATCTAAAGTCTTTGTGTTTTGTAGAACTGCTTCATGCATTGGGATCATTTCCTTATTTCATTGAGAAATCCTATGGAAGCTGACATTTAGGGCCTTGACTGGGTACCCTGTAAGGACTTCCCCATGCCACACAACATCCTCCAGCCCCAAAGAGGGGCAAAAATGGATATTAGGTAACCATGTCAATGAAACAGAGCACATGTGCACCGTTGCTTGAAATGGGGAAGGTTGGCTGGGTCGATGATGTTTTCATAATAAGCCAATGCATCTGGGCCCACCCCAAGTGTCCAGTGGCCTCTGGAGCTTGGGGAATCCATGGGCACAGGTTAGAGCTTCAAGGTCATTTGTCTCAGCTAGGGGTGCTTATCTAATCCTGAGTCTCCTTGAACTGCAGTCAGGTTTTCAAGGGCTCCTGGGTTTTGGAGGGCCATTCTTGGATTGCACAATCATTTCAGGCCCATGTTGGGTTGGCGGGTTACAGCTTGGGAAGAAGAGCCTTTTCTGTCAATTGCTTCATGGGCATAGAGGACAAAGAAGGTCTGTTGGAGTCAGGATAAATACTTGTAAGTTTTTTGCCAATTACAACAACTGGTGGGCAGTAGGATCTCTGATTTGGGGAAAGACATGTTTGCTGACAGGCTTTGGCCTCAGCAGTCTGAGTTCGATTGATGACAGCATACCTGGTTTTTTGTAGCCCCTTTTCCATGAAACTGTTGCCATTACTAAAGCACCTGTCCTCTGCATTTTAGTGGGGCATCTTAAGTCTGGTCAACTTAAGAACCTTTCAAAAGTTAGGAGCCATAGGTATAGAGTGGTCGGGTCCAGGCCTAAGGTTGGCTGGGTTTAAAGTTGGGCTGGTTTCCAGTATTAGTTCAGGCATATCTAGAAACATAAGCTGGTGCTTGAAGAATCAGCCTCCTGTCATCGTTTGATGGCCTTTATTCTCTGTGATGCTCTGGAGTTGATGTCAAGTCCTTAGAGTCAGGGGCCATCACTGTATGAATCAGGAGGTTCATTTTGCCAGGAAGGCAGTTGGATGCTTAGCTAAAGCCTCTGTTTGCCATTGTACTGTCTCAGTAGTACTGGGAGGGAAGAAACCATTCCAGGAAGCCCTTTTTATTTTGGGGTCTCGCCTGAATATCCTTGTTAGTAGTAGTCTCCAGTGAGTGGGAGAAAACTTCTCTGGAAGATAAGGGCCTTCCCAAGTGCACCCTCCACTCCAGTTACAGGGACAGCTGGGTCCTTCATTGTCTCCATATTTCCCCAGAGAACCCTGTGGAGTGGTGTATGTTCTCTGGCTTTGAAGGAATGAGTTCCTCATCCCAGCCCCATCCAATTGGTCAAAGTGCTAGTTGAGTTATACAGTCGTGGTGGAATCAACCGCATGTTCCAGTTGTTGAATTAGACCTGAGTTCATGGGGTCCTGGTATCCCCACAAAATAAGAAGCAAGGGGATTGCCTGTCCATCAGCTAATGTGGTAATGTTTCTGAAGATGACCTCAAGTTGTCTTGCTTAGGTAAGCAACACATAGGAAAGGCCACCAGAGTTAGATTTGAATGTCCACAAAGGTGGGTTTTTGAAGTCTATGTTTCCCCTTCAAAAGAATGCTCCTTTCCAGAGACAGCCAGCTCAGGGCTCATGTCCTTGGAAAGCAAGTCCTGCTTTAACCCACGAGGTGCAATTATTGACTTAAGCTTAGCAAGCTTAGTGATCAATCATGGTGATTACTTAGATTCTGCATCACTGGGACTTTTTTGAGGAATCTCTGATCATTGTCTCTCCAGGCCAGCATCCAAGGGAAGGGCTTGCCATCAAATATGCATGTGATACCTGTCGACTTGGGCACATTCCTCTCCTGAGGTGTCCGATGTATCCAAGGTCCTACACCTGCCAGAGAGTGATATTCTTTAAGCTCCTGGTGAGGCATTGGGGAAGTCTGTAAGCAAGGGATCAGACCAACATTCCCAAGGTGTTTGATGGCTGTAAGTTTTCCGAAAGTCGGCCTTAGTTCCTTAAAGCCCTTTGGTCCCATCTGAATCTCTGTCTAGCTCTCTCCATAGGACAACCCCGTCCAAGCCTTGGTCAACTCACCCATGTTTCCAATGATGCCCCATTACAAGGAGAAGAGATTCTTCTTGAACATGGGGAGATAGATTAGGGTTGCTGTGGGAGAAGAAATGGTTCCTGAGACCTTTGGACTTGGAGGTCTCAGGTAGAGCAAAACGTGCAATACTTCAACGTGCTTCCTAAGGAATTTTGGCCACTGATGCTATGAACATTGGGATAGAGATAGCCGTTCTTTTCACTACATCTGTATCTTTTGGGTAGATACCTTGTAGTGCAATTGTAGGGTCATAGGAAAGCTCTATTTTTAATTTCTTAAGGAATATCCACACTGTTCTCCAAATTGGCTGTACCAGCTTGCATTCCCACCAAAGGGATGTTGGATCCCATTTCTGTACACCCTAGGTGTCTAGCATTGCCGAATTTGAAGCTCATGTTTTCCCCGAGGGGCAGCCTGCTTGGGGTGCTTGGGGTCCCAGTTCCTCTGCTGTGGTGTCTGGCTGATTCAGAGTTTGAGCTCAGTTTAGGGACAGCCTCTCCCCCCTAGACCTGTTGCTGCTGCAGAACACACAGACTGAGTCTTGAGCCCAGCATTTGTTATGGTCCTGTGTGTGGAAGTGACAGGGTGGTACAGGGGCGGCACCCTGGGGGAATACAGCTGGGGTGGCTGCTGCCCCTCAAGTCAATTCCATGGTGGTCAAGGGGCCCTGGAAATCACGCTTCTTCTTGTATCTGTCATGCTCTTCATGGTTGATAGGGACTGGAGGGGTCAGTGGGAGGAGGAGCAGTCCCTGAAGCAGATAGGGGAAATGATGGAAAGACTGCTGTCCCACCCAGTCCCAAGGAGGCCCAGTCTCACCAGACAATGGACCATTGTAGGCTTACATAATTGCTTCCTGCTCCAAGTGTCAGACATCAGCAGGGCTTGGGCAGCCAACTGTAGGTGTGGTGGCCAACTCAGAGGGTCCTCTTGTCTCATCCTTGGGGATCCATTGCCATCTTCTGGAAGGCTGCAAAGAAGTGTTCTCTTCGTTTGGTCTGTGGAGCTCAGGTGCAATAGAGCCATTCCTGCAGGTGTGTTTTCTTGTGCTCTCACGCTGAGTCTTCCTCCAGGCCCAAATTGAAGTCACAAGAGGGGCCCCAGGGCCCTCCTGGATCCCTTTGTCTGAGCACTTCTGGAGTTTCTGGTGCCTTGAGGTCGTGGGCAGACTGTCCTGTAGTGCAGCTGTGGAGACAGATGGTGGAGTGGTATGAGATAGCGAGTGGCATGTGCCTGGGGCAAGTCTTCTCAGAGGCCTGTGGGCCTTTGTGTCTTCTGAGGTATTGAGGTGGAGGTTTCCCTGCAGGACCCATGTGTGACATGAAGAAAGGGAAGTTTCCCATGGGCCCCCTGGGGCTGAATGAAGGCTACACTCCCAGGGTCACTCAGGCCCCTTCCCTGACCATCTTCCTCCATTACTGCCAGGTCATCCTCCTTCCAAGCTGTCACTTCTCCAGCCTCTCTGAGAGCCCTCGACATGCCCTTCTCTGTGGGGGGAGCCTTTGCCCATACGAGTGTTGCAGGTGGCATGACAGAGAAGGCATGTTCCCGATTCCAATGGGAAGTGAGTTTGCATGGGCCCCACACTTGGGGCAGGTGGTGGACAAGGTGGAAGCAGGCAGTGTGGCCTTTCCCTGATGGGTCTTCCCTGTGGATTTATAGATTGAGGTGAGTCTCTAGAATATCAAACTCACATAGTGAAATGGTGCCATGAGGAGACCAGCTACGTCCCCTGAGGTTTTGTGGAGGCTTGAGAGTCTGGAGGTATTGGTCAGGTACTATAGGAGTGGCCAGCATATATGACTCAGCCAGATACTGTTGCCTACTCCATGCCCACAATGATGCAGCACTGGGAAGGGTGAGCTGTCCGACTCCTATGAGCCTGGGGCCTGTCTCTTTTGCTCATTTCTCTGATGTCTGAAGTGGAAGATGGGGCCACCCCACCACTATCTCTTCTCGACTAGTGTTGTTTGGGAGCAAGCCATCTGCTGAGTATTGCAGGGTAGGAGGCAAGGCTTGGGTTGTGCAGAGTGAGGGGTCACTGGGGTGAGAGGCTCTTTTCCCGAGGAGCACAGTGCCTGGGATGCCTGGGGTCCAGTACCTCCAGGCAGCCAGTGCCCTCCTTCCAAGAGCAGCGGCTCCTGGATGACAGTGCCCAACAACCACAGGGAGTTGTACGGATCAGGTGGAGGTTCCCCATAGGATGTTCTCAAGCTTCCTAATGCCTGCAGGTACTGTGACCTTCCTCTATTCTCCTCTTTGTTGTCAGAGGCCAGGGCAGCACGCTGGATTTTGTGTTGTTTCCCGAGGTGCCCACAACAAATTCAGGGCAATGAAGTAGAGCATGTGTCCATGTTTGCCTGTCCCTCTTCCTGCCCAACTCACCCCATTCCCAGGTCCTTCTCTTCTGTTTCCCTTGTTGTTTCTGTCAAGTTCACAAAAGGGAAGCTTCTTTTTTTTTTAAAGATTTTATTTATCCACTTGACAGAGAGAGATCACAAGTAGGCAGAGAGGCAGGCAGAGAGAGAGGGGGAAGCAGGCTCTCCGCTGAGCAGGGAGCCCGATGCGGGGCTTGATCCCAGGACCCCGGGATCACGACCTGAGCCAAAAGCAGAGGCTTTAACCCACTAAGCCACCCAGGCGCCCCTAGAAGGAAAGCTTCTTGAGCGCTGAAAGCAAGAGCAGAATAGGGCATGAGCACAGATTCCCTGGCAGCGGAGAACCAAGTGGGGACACCCAGGCCCAGACTCCCTTCCTGAGGCCCCTCCAGCAGGGCAACCTGTGCCCTGCCAACTCTCAGCTGTACTCACTGCTCTTCTGTCCAGTGCTGCTTCCCAGATTCAGCGGTGAGGGGTCAGGGTGATGTAAGGAATGGGGTGATGAGGGCTGCCCATGGATATCATGCAGCAGTTCAGATGCAAAGCCTGAATGCCTGCCAGAGAGTAGAGCCTCCAGGGTGGGCATCATCAAAGCAGGGAGGAGGTGCTTATTGACAGATGAGACAGGAAACCCAAGAGATGGAGGTAGAAATAAATTATAGGTGCATGTGGCTCCTTCCCTCGGAATTGTTGTCTTCCGTGGAATCCTCCTCTGGGTCAGAGAGCAATGAGGATGCTGGGTGGCTGTAAGAGAGGATAAAGGGGAGTTAGTGGAGCTGACGATTTATGGCCTGCTGCTCTGGGTGTGATAGCTCTGTCCTCAGTTGGGTGTGGCCCCAGCTCTGAGTCCTCCCTGGCCTTGGTCGCTTGATCTCTGCACGGTGCAGGTGGGACAGCAAGTGTGTGAAGCAGGCCCAGGAACCCCTTAACACAGGTTTGGATGACCCTGGCCCATGACTGTGTCTCCAGGGCAGCTTCATGGGGGCGTCCTTCTTTGGGAACATGTACAGAGGTAAGACTCAGCTGGGGTGTGAAGCCTGGCAGAAGCTAAGGATCATGGGAGCCTGTGTAGTGAACCCAGGGGAAGTTTCCTTTACCTCCTCCAGCTCTGGGAATCCCCTTGAAGGTACAGTAGCTTGGACAGAACGAGGAAGTTTTGGTAGTAGACGTTATGAGGGAGAGAGTTTACCTGTCTTCCACATCCTGGCTCTCAATAGAACATAGTGTCGTGGTTCTCTTGCACAGGAGAGGGTGGTTGGTTCTGCAAAGTCATGACAACGACCAGGTCTGGGCCCGTGCCAAGAAAGACCCAGAATCTATTGTGCATCATTCTTGAGAGGCCATGAGTAAAGAGACCAAGCTTTGACATGTGGCAGCAGCAAAGGGAGGCAAGAGCAGGTTTGATGAGAAACGTCATTAAAATAGCTGCCCAAGGAGTTGAGTGGTGATGATAAAAACAGTCTACCCTAAAGGCCTGTGGTCACGATGTCTGTTCTTTTCATTCAGAAACTATGAAATGAGCAAATCATGCCTGCTGCCAATGCATCCCTTCCTTGGCAGTCTTTTATCCACCTTCTTCTTTCTCCAGAGCACCAGGGGCAACACCCTGTTCCCAGGTGCCCTGTCCCACTGTTCCCTTCCTCTGTGCTGTTCCCTACCTGAAGAGAATTCATCCTCACTGCTGGAGTTGTCAGTGATGTCTATTCCCAAATCTGTAAGAACTGAAACAGGAGCAATGCTGTTATGAGAGAGACTGCCTCACCCATTCATCCCAGGTTTATTGAGATGTCTATGGGCCATGCAGCATTTGTCTGAGCCTTTTGCTCTGCTGTCAAATGCCCATGGGGCTGGTGGAGCAGAGGCCTTCGAGGAGACAGGGATTGGAGCTTCATCCCTTCTAATGAAACCAGGATGGTGCAGCAGTCACCTCAGTGTCAGTTCTACATGCCCATGACTGCTGTCCCCTCCCAATTCAACCATCTAAAACTCCAGTTGTTATGGGACTCTTGACATGTGGCTAGTGGGAGTGAGCAACTGGACATTTTCTTTTCCTGGATGCTTTCCCTATAGTTCATTGAGATAACAAATGCCTTTGTAAAATGGATTGTAAACCGACTCTTTCCTGGTTAGCTCAGAATTAGAAACCAACCAGGAGCGAAAGACAATCCCTGCTCTCCAGCATATTTCTCCAGCCTTAGTGGCTGGCCTGACAGGACCGTTGATACGTAAGATGTTCCCAGGCTCACCCACACCCACCAGGCAATGTTGGAGGATGTTGGACCCTAAGAGATTAAGGTGAACCCCCTGTTCCTAGAATAAGTGGGGAACAGATCAGTACAGCACTGACCAAAAGCACAATGTGGTGCTCTCAAAACAGAGAAACTGCTAGAATAGATATGGAACCACAAAGAACACAAGGAGTCAAAACGTATCTGAATATGAAGTAGTAGGTGGTGGGTCCCTAGAAGCTGACCTTCTAATACATTGGATCACTCCCCTGAGCTAACAGGATGGTGCTGGCCTACAAATAGGCAGGGGCACATGGCAGTGAAATAGAAATGCCAAAAAAAATGCACTCTTGTTGGCTCATGTTTCTTGTCAAGAGGACCGCCTAGACAAAGCATCCTCTTCTAAATCAGCAAACAGAATGAAAAGGCAGCCCACAGATTGGAGACATTTATGAAAAGATGCTCAATATAAGGCATCGTTAGGGCAATGCAGATCCAAAGGACACTGAGCTGTGGCATTGTCTTTTAGGATAGTGAGAACCCAAACCCGGAAAATTCAAGCCCAAAACCCATGTTGGAAGGATGCAGAAAATTTGAGACTTTGTATGCAACTAGTAAATGCAGAATGGTGCAGCAACCCGGGAAGAACCTGTAGAGTGTCCTCAGAGAGCAGCAAAAGGCACTTCTGCAGATCCCGCACATGCGAGTGAGGAAAAGAGATGTCAGAAAATCGGATTCTTTTCAAACACATGTTTCTCACCAAGAAAAAGTCTTGTTTTCTGCCAAAGAACCTTGAAACCCTGACTTGGCTGTTTCCATTCCCAGGCACGGACTTCCCTTGACTTCTCTATTGGCCCAAATCTTCTGAATAAAACAAGCCCCTCTTGCATGGACAGATGGCTAGTGAAATGGGTGGTGATTGTCCTGTCACACCTGTTGAGGTTTAAGGTTCTCTTTCACCACTTTGCAATGCACAGAGAACCCCTCGTTCCTGCATGGAGGGTGCCCAGGTCCCCACAGTGATGCTCAGTCCCTGAAGACGACCTCATTTCTCCTTTGATAGGACACCTTTTGGGCCTACCTCAGAGAGCCCCAGCTAGGGCCAGTGGTGGGTGTGTGATTTCCCATGGGAGAAGTCCAGTTTAATTCTTAGACACAGTATCTGCAGGGAAATGGTAGATCTCATGGAGAAACACAGAGTGAATTGGCCCCATCTATTCCTGGCCACTGCTCCTTTGTCAGGGTCTTCCCTGAATGGGCTGTTGCATGAGGCTGCCACAGAAGCTGCCTGCTGAAGGAAGGAGTCTGTCCCAGCACTCAGTGCTTCCAATGAGGTTGTGAGATGCATCATGGGGTCTCTGATGCAGAGACGTGTGTGTGAGTGAAGTGGCAAGAGAGAGGTACTGTGACCATTCATGCCCGTGATGTACCATGACATCAGAGACCCATGGACACTGACTCAGAAAAGACAGACTTGTGTCTTTGGGGCACAGTTTACCTCTTCTTAGCGATGGGATCTGTTTTCTAGGAGAATTGATGTATATTTGCAAGGAAAGAACACCTATTAAAGGGGCGCCTGGGTGGCTCAGTGGGTTCAGCCTCCACTTTTGGCTCAGGCCATGGTTCTAATGTCCTGGGAATGAGCCTCACATCAGACTCTCTGCTCAGCAGGGGCCTGCTTCCCTTCCTTTTTCTCTGCCTGCATCTCTGCTTATTTGTGATCTCTGTCTATCAAATAAGTAGATAAAATATTAAAAGAAAATGAGCACCTATTCAAATTGTAGGTGTTGAAGAGCTTTCATGTGTGTGGACGTTCATGACGTGATGGTGATGGGAAACTTCCCTGAGAAAGTGGACACCATTAATTGCCATGTGGAAGGGAACAGACACGTATGAGAACATACCATTCACCCAACTGACACAAACACCAACCCTGAGAATCACAGCACATGGGTTCCCATGTAAGCACACCTCCTACCCAGCAACCAATCCTACAGCACCTAAGACCAGCATGGTAGCTTCAGGGGGCAGGGTCATGAGGCCTCGGGTCATGGTCTGGAACATGACCTTTGGTATCCTTTTTGCAGTATCTGGATTCTAGGTGGCTCTCAAGATGGAGCCTGCAATGAAGCCCCACCTTGCCCATTGTCCAGGTTGCTCCAAACCAATGAGTAACTCTAGAATACAGCATACTTACCACTCTCCCTTTCCAGCAAGGCCACCGTGATTTCAGAAAAGAAAACATTATGGACATCAAATCATGCCTTGTCCTGTGTGCAGTTCTTTTTTTCTCTTGGTGATGGGCAGGGCCATGGGCAGTTAATATGAAATGTACCTAGAGGTTACATGCCCTGGGTCCATTGGACAATGCCAAGGCATTGTAAGTAGTATCCATGACAAAGATCACTACCCTGTGGACTGTAACAGAACATGCTGTTTCCAATGCTTTGGAATTGGGTATCCATGGGTAACAGACTCTCCCTCAATAATCTCCCCACCAAAGACATTGTACGTGCTGAGGTGTTTGGATCTGATTTTGAGTATAAGAGAATCAAAGGATGCTGTGCCTCACATGAAGAAAGGCTAATTTACCACCTTGGTGAAAAATGGGGCCTCTCCTTCTGTGCTGTCCACATCAAGGCCATTGCACAGGCTAGCCAGGGGATCTAGATAGATACATACAGAGAGTGTCTGGACACCCACGGGGCTCAGGGAGCTTTGCTTGGTATGCACGTGTGGACAAGTGTGTGGAGGTGGGGAGTTAATCAGTATGGACTAAGCTGCAGTTGGCCCTTCCTGGATGGAGGAAGAAAGGTCCTGAGGAAGAGCAGGGATGTGAATAGTAACTCTGCCTCCTATTGGAGCTATAGGCCATGGAGTAGCTGTGACATAAGTCCATCTCAAAAGCACACCTACTCCCTGCACCCAAACCTGCACCACCTAAAGACAGCAGCATAGTTTCCGGGGACAGGTCCATGAGGCCACGAGTTTTTCCCCAGAAAATACTCTTCTGTTACTATGACCCTTATTCTCAATCCCTCAGGACCTGGAATCAGGGTGGTTTCATCATGGGTGAGGAAGCCCCACCTTTCCCCTTTTCCAGGTTGTTGCAAACAAATGTATGACTCTAGAGTACAGAATACTTATCACCCTCCCCTTCCAGCTGGGACACCTGTGATTTCAGGAAAGAATACAGTATGATCATCAAATCATGCATTGTCCTGTTTGTAGGACTCTTTTGTTCCCTGGGGGATGAGAGATTTGAGGTTTGAGGTTCTCTTTCACCACTTTGCAATGTGCAGAGGACTCCTCGTTCCTGGGGAAGATAGGGAAGTGTGCTAGAGGCCTGTGAGCCCCAAAGTATGAAGAGAGCAAAATGAGTCATGCACAAATGGGCCCAGTCTTCTTACAAGTTCCACGTTCTGGGTCCCACTGGATAAAATAGGTGGCAAGGAGAAATAGCTGCTTCCCGTACCAAAACTCACTGCCCTACAGATGGTAGATGATCCTGCTGTAGTTGTCTCGCCTCCCTGCAATGTCCTTGGTATTAGGTAACATTTGTTAACAGACTCTTAATCAGACTTCTCCCTACCTTGTAAATTGTGCATGCTGAGATTTTTGTATGTGACTTTGATTTAAAAAGCCAGAAGAATTTTGTGTCTCCCACAAAGAAAGGCTGACGTACCGCTCTGATAAAAAATGGGGTTTCCTGTGGAATGTTCACATGCCTGTCCATCCAGCGAATCTAGGGGGAGATGCACAGAATTTTTAGTCCACTGGTGGGGCTCGGAAGGAAGAGCTCATCGAGTTTAGCTTGGGGCCAGCGTACATGGGAGTGTATGGAGACGTTGGGTTATATGGTTATGGACTAAGCAAGCTGTTGCTTCATCAAGAATGGTCAGTGCAAGGAGTCTGGATGGAGAGAGAAACTTTGACTCTGAACTTTAGCTACAGGGAATTGAATCAGGGGGATCTCCTCAATCGGAAGAGGGTAAACACTAATGTGCATGCTCTGTTGTACTGACAGGCAAGTTCCTCCAACCAGCGACCGTGTTGTGGTCATTGTCCAGACTGTTTCTTTGCCAGGATCAACCTGTGAGTCTCCTCCCTATCTCTCACTTCTTCTAGGAGATTGTATTTCTTCAGAAGAACACTGTGTGGCAGGGTTGCATTCAATGGAAGCACAAGTACCCTAGAGGTTTCTATTTGTTCCTGAGCCATGCATGGTCAGGAAAACCAAAGACACAGGATTTCTATGTCCTGACATCTGTGCATTCCAAAAGAGTCCCCATCCTCAAAGTGCTTATTCTTCCCAGTCTTCCTTTCCTATGGTACGTGGGTGTGTCCTTTGAGTCAGCGGGACACAGTTTTCCAGGAGCACCCCCCAACCCGTCCTCAATCAGGAACCAGCAATTTCATGAGATAGCAGAGGCCAGGCAAGAGAAGGGTACTCGCTAACCTGGACATGTATCAGAATGTCAAGAAATTTGATCGGGTGCTAAGCTAATGGTGAGGCTTTCCTCACAGTTGCCATTTGCCAGTGAACCTTCTCTCTGTGCATTCAAGATGTGAGTATTTTTTGTAAGGCTGGTGATGATGTTTTGGTAAATTAAATTAGGTTCTGATTCTTTTGTATTTTGACTCTGTCTGAGAAACGTCCCCGGCTAGGACAGATGTGTGCCCATTCCTTTCTCCCCATCCCTGTTTGAGGAAAGGGAATCCTAAGCAACCCTCCATGTGTATCTGTGGTCACTGAGGAATGTGGTGTCCTAGGTGGGTGTGTGCAGTGGGGATGAAGGAGGTTTGGCTTTGAAACCTTGACCCATGTTCTGAACTCCATTAAGTGGGAGACGTCTTCTGATGAAACACACGCACTCATCACACCCACAGGCCCAGTCCCATCGCATTGAGCCACACAAAAACAAGCCCCAACCCTCAGATGCACCAAGCACACCACCCGAATGACATACTGGTTTGCAGGGACTGCAGCACAGGGTCCTGGTTTTCTACAGGACACTCCATTTGTTCAGTCCGCCCCAGCCTCCGTTCTGAGCAGGAACTCAGAATGGAGGAAGCCCTCCAGACCAAATGAGGAGAAAAAGCCCTACCTTCTTCTTCAGCTAGATCTGTCCCCGAAAAGTGACTGATGGGCGAATATGTACATGGTCCATTTCCAGTTGCTTACTCCTGCAGTTGGAGAAAGGGAAACCTGGTGAGGATCCAGCATCCTGTGCACACCATGTGAACTCATCAATGTGCTCTTGGTGTCAGAAGCAAGCCATATGTGATGCAGTCATTGAGTTTATGATCCAGAGAAGGAGAAAATGACCTCCAGAAAAGGCTCCGGCTTGGAATGTCAAATCTCCCAAGTCTATTTTTTTTCAGAAAATCAAATCAAAGTTCTTTTCCATAGACAGAATGACCTGGTGGAAAATACTCATGACCATTGCTTAAGGAATGGTGGTGGTGTTTTCTCAGTGCCCCTCTAAATATGGTGTCCCTTACTTATATAAACTCACTGCAGGCTCTCACCACCAAGGAAATTGTCTCTCCCATCTGGCATGTACATGCTCAGATATTCATGGAAAGAGAAATCAAACACTGGTTGTCCCTCAGAAGCTCAAACTGACTTTACTTAGGGGACCGAGTGGCACAGATATTGAAGCTTCTACCTTCACATCAGGACCTGATCCTAGGGTCCTGTAATGGAGACCCACATTGGACACCCTGCTCAAAAAAGGAGTCTGCTGCTTCCTCTCCCTCTGCTACTCCCCCTGCTTGCACTATCATGCTCTGTCTGTCTCTCTCTCTCTCTCTCTGACTCTGTGTTTTTCTCTTTCAAATAAATAAAATCTTGAAGAAAAATGGGTTTACCTGAGGGAGAGTTGGTGTTAATTGCTCTACCCTCAAAATGGGTAGCTCTTCCATCAGGTCCTTGGGGGGATCTAGGTGGATACAGAGGCACTGTGAGGACTCTGGTGTGGCTGCTCAGAAGTAGGTTGGGAGTTTGGGTGGATGAAGACAGGAGGCGAGTGAGTGTGTGTGTGTGTGTGTGTGTGTGCATAGGAGGTACAGACCTTACTGCTGCTGGACCTTCTCCTCGGTGCAGAGAGGAAGGGATGTGAGAGGAGCAGGAAGGAAATGAGAAGGTTTTTGTCTTTCTAGCTAAAACGAGCCCGATGAAAGTCAAATAGTCAATCCAATACATGTGAACCTTAACCTGGCTTCTGTGAGAGGACCAAGTCTCATAACCTCTCCTGACTGACGTGCCCCTAAGGTGTCACACGCTGCTTCTTTGGACATCAGTTCTGGGCCCAAGATCCCCATATACTATGACTATATGCATCACGTCTCTAAGATTTTGCACAGCATAAAACGCAGCTTTGCTTGCCGGGCTGAATTCAACCCTCAGAAAAGAAGCCTAGTGGTTTGCTTCACTCATTATTTGTCTTCAGAAAATCCCATATACAATGCTGGAGAAAACTGACATCATAGCTTACATAAACAGCTTGCACCATCGATGAGTTTGCTATATTCCTTCCACTATTCTTGAGCTGTTCCATGTGTGTGTTTCTGATGAAAACAGTGGCTATCCAAACCCTCCCAGGTGTTCTGACCAGTGGGAAGTTCCTTACACAAAGGACTCTTGGAGTGTGTGATGACACTCTGTAGGACCGTTTTGCAGGAGATTTGCCCTGGAAGTGTTGGGTCCAAAGCTTCTAACCAAGCTTGACCTTGATTTCCTATTTGCCAGTGGTGTGTGAGTGTGTGATTAGAGAATTTGATCCTTCCTGAGGCTTACAGAACTCTTATCAAGTACACTAAATTCCCTCTGTTATGCTTTTCTGCCGTTGGTTGTGTGTACACATTGAGACTGCTTATGACTAATGCTGCCCTATTCTGTCCTCCATGGGTCCACACACTTTCCAGCATTATGGGCTTGAGCACGAGGATGTAGCTTTTCTCTGTGCCCTTGAGTCCAGGGACCAGGCTGTAATCTTTAACATGGGCTTCTATCCTTGCCCCAGCTTCTGTGACCTTGGAAGCCACTGTGTCATGATGGGTCTTTTCAGGAACCTTCATAGAATCTAGGTTTTTGGCTGTATGCACAGATACTCGTGCCCCTTTGCTAACTAGCACCTATGGTACATCATGACCCCCTGACTGAGGGACTAAAACAGGTGTGTATCCCAGAGCAACTTTCATATTGAAACCTGAGCTCAAATCTTGGCTTTCCAAGTAGAAGGTCAAGGGTTTGGATCATTCATCTCCGAGCCATGGCCATCTCAGAAAAGCAAACAGAAACATACTCCAGGTACATGTATGGTGAGCAGGAGAAGGAGTATGTAAAGTGTGCCAGGGTGATGAGAGTGTTTTGGCAGGGTGACACTTTGACTGTAATGAAAGTGTGAGAAAGATCACCTGATTAAGGCACACATTTATGTTCACAAGCATAACACATAGACACAGACAGACACACAACCATGCAACCACACACACAGGGTCTTCATCCAACATGCACACAAATCACCCTTTCATAGGTACTAGTTCTTCCAGGCCCTGTACAACGTGGTGAGCATGCCTCACTGGATAGTCTCAGTCAGTATCTCCCAACTCCCATTCCTTGTTGGAACCCAGAATCGGGAGCAGGCTTCTTTGTATTCTAGATTTCCTCCCAGAGCCCGATGCTCTTAAATATGTACAGCTCTCATTCCTCCCAGCGTATACCTGTGATTGGGAAAAAAGAAAACACAGTGAGGATCCCAGCATTGTGATCCTGTTGGGCTGTACGCTGTTGGGCCAGCTCTTTGGTTTGGGGAGGACTTCAAGCAGTTAATTGAATGAGGTCCCGTGGTTGAGTACATGTCTCCCAGCCCGAGTTAAAGAGCATACTTGGAATGATTTTGGAGCTTTTCTTGGCAGATCTCTGAAGTCTATTCTGATCAACAGATAGAACATTCTTTTTCAAGTAGAAACCTTTTCTGCTGAAGAAGTTGTTTGATCCCATCGAGACTGTAACTGAGACTGTCCTGTGCCATCACCCTTTTTGGGTCCACTGTCCGTAAGAGGTTGGACCAAGCATTCCTCCAGGAGGGGAGCCTGCTGCCCCTTTCCCCTGGGAGGTAAAGTGCCAGATTTTCATCCTCCATTGATGGAAGAAATCAAGGAAGGAACATTTCAGTCTCTGAGAAAGAGAGGCGAGCTTACCTCAGAGAGAGTTGGGGCACCTTCCTCTGTCCAGTCCCTAAGAAGGTCATTGGACTGTCCCTCCACAGGATCTATGAGAACACAGAAGAGCTGTCAGGACATTGACTTCACTACTCAGGAATGACTCGAGAGTTAACTCTGCTTGATGTGTATGGGGGGCCAGAGTGAATGGATGTGAGAGCCAACGTCCTTGGTGTACATAGAAACACAGAGGAGGGGAGAAGGATGGAAAAGGGAAATGGGCCCTTGGCTTTCAAATGGGGGTGATCAGTGGGTTTTGACCTGAGCATCAGGGTCAATCTGGGAAACACTCAAGGCACACTGGGTTTCTGGGCATAGTCCCCTGAACCTTCCTGCCCACTGTGAAGCCAAGCCAGCTTGCCGCTTCTTCACCTGGTCATGGGGCCAGTTCAGCTGTCTTCTCTGCATCTCTTCTGTGACCCTATCAGTTCTCTATTGCCTTGGAGTAATGGTTATTTTCTGGTGATGGAATCTAAGTAATATTGATGGTTGTATTTGTTAGTACGTGTATGTTCAGTCACACTGCTCACATGCCTGATGCTTTGTAGACAGAACTGCCATCTACGTGGAAAACTTTGCCATCCTATCTCATGGAACCTCTGTACCCATGACAACATGACCGGCCCTCCCCCTTTCCTCCCTGCACTGTACTTTCCATTTTCTGGGTCTACAAATATCCCTATCCTAGTGTCCTCAAAGCCTGGGATCATGTAATGTACCTCTTTCCTTGTGTGCATGCTCTCAAAATGTATGTTATGTTTCCAAGGCCCATCTATTTCCTAATATATTGGAAACTTTTGTTTCTTCTTATGCCTGAATAGCACTCCATGATGCCTATGTATGCCATCTAATGTGTCCTTTCTTCCCATGATGGATTTGGGGGCTGTGCCTGTCTATGGCTATTGGGAACGCAGCTGTCTTAGACATTCGTGCACAGATTTCTGTTTCCAGAATGAGAAGACATCACAGAATGCATTTGCCCAATTTGTAGAATGGTAAACACATGGAATGTACTGGGTACTTTAGTTCCCCAAATGTGAGGTCGTTTTGTTCCTTTGAAGGTACCTAGCACACTCATGTAAGATGTGGCTAATGGACGGAAGTGGATGGGGGGGGGGACCGTGAAAACTTCATATTCTGTTCCATTGTTATGTTCAGTGTTACTGGTGGAAAACATAGTCTCTTCCTTCCTACACATCTAAGAACCATGTTTCCTGGAGAGAGCTATATGGACTTGTGTTCCAAAAAGACCTAAGAGCCATCCCTTTAGCTAGTAGACACTTTTTTCCTATGTCCCTTGACTTCTGGATTTAATGGTGATGGACAGCATATAGGGAAACTGCTACCAGTGAAATCATAGGAAATTGTGTCTCAGTGTTTTGAAAGCTTTGGTTATGCCTGTGTTACTGAGTAGAAAAATGTGTCTCCAATCAACGTAATGAATCAATATCCAAGGTACCTTCCTGGGTGTCCCTGATGGGGTAGACCTGATCCTGGAGGAAGAACCGGACGGTCCTCTTGGGTGGCTGTGGAGGGGCTGGCATGGTTGTGGGTGCCTCCACATTCTCAGGGGGATGCTCCACAGAGATTGCTGGGTGACACATAGAAATAGAGAGTAGTGTTGGCATCTTGTTGTCAGAAGACCATAGGGGGATTCGACATTCTATTTTTTTAACGAATTTTATTTATTTATTTGACAGATAAGAGATCACAAGTAAGCAGAGGGGCAGGCAGAAAGAGGAGGAAGCAGGCTCCCTGATGATCAGAGAACCCAATGTCGGCCTCGATCCCAGGACCCTGAGATCATGACTCGAGCCGAAGGCAGAAGCTTTAACCTACTGACCCAGGCACCCGGGATTCGTCATTCTTTACTTCTAGCCCAACCATCTCCTCCCCCTACTCACCAGCTGCCCAGCAGGCCTTACTCCCTCCAGGTGGGACTTAGGAAGATGTCACCATGTGGTGTGCTCTGAATTCTGCCCCCTTCCACACCACAGGTTCTGTGGGCAACTGCTTGTATTTAGCATAGACATTACATGAATGCAGCAGAGCACAGTCAGCATGGCTGATGGCCTGGGTTTATATCCCATTGAGCAGCCACACCTACCCAAGTGCATCCTTGAGAGCCCTCTGTGCCCGGTTTCCCTGTCCTCCGGCCTAGACATTAGTGTGCCGTCAGGGTGTCCCAAGTAATTTACCACAAGGAGCCCCTGGGACATAGGAAAGAATGGGATGCTTCCCAGTTGCTCTGTAGGTTTTGAGGAACGTACTGCCTAAGGAATCATCTATATGGCTGGCTGTAGGTGACTTCAGACATGGGATTTGGGATGGCTCCACTGCACGGGAGGATGGAAGCCCTCTCTTTATCCTTCACAAGAGAATGATGCTTTACAACCAACAGAGAATCCTTGTCCCTTTCTCCTGTCCTCCCCACAACAGCACCAATGGGAGTGGAAACTGGCGGAAGCCCCATTTCACAGTGGAAGACACTGAAAAGTAGTGTGGTAAAGGGACTGTCGAGAGTTTCCACCCTGATGAGGGATGGATCTGGGACAGGAATGCTGTTGTTTTCCTGTGGATGGAGATCCCCAAACCCCTGACAACCACCCAGTGCCCCTGAGAAAACTCTCTGAACCCCTGAACCAAGAGCTGCCCTCACAATCTCAAATTCCCCTTTGCCAGTGTTTCTTTAGGGAAGACCGAGTGCCATGAGACCAGACTCAGTCCTCAGTCACCTCTGTGTTTGGGGCCCTGACGTAAAAAATGAAACACTTTCTTCCAAATGGAGCCCTAGTGAAGGACTAAGTATGTGTAGCATTGTCCATGTTACCCCACCTGTTTGCAAGGTCAGCACTTTCACTCATGGCCTTTCTGAAGGCCAGTGGATCCCCACTGCTACTGGTGTTCTGCTTGGCTCCCAAGCTGATTCAAACTCCAGATCATTCCACTCCCAAGTATCACACTATGACCCTGCCAAGAATTCACTTGCCTTCAGCTGGCCAATCTTGAGGGGCAGTTCATGGTAAGAGTTAACATGGAGTTGGCCATCTGGGCTAGGAATGGTTGGTTTAAGGAAGGAGATGTATGATGCTGAATGGACTACTCTTGATGTGAGGACTGTTCTGAGGACCCTGGATGGAAGTAAGGGTACCCTGGCTAGAGTGATTTCCTCCCTACTCTCTCATTACTCCCCAACATCCTGTATCTACTCGCAGGTCTCTTGATCTCCTCTAGAGACTGTAGGTTTAGGAGACTGTCTACTAAACCTACAGTCTCCTGTCCCTCCATAGGCTGGACCTTGAGAACCCAGCCCAGCAGTATCTTTGAGACCAACAGACTATCCACTGTTCAGCTGCCAAGTGTTCTTTCCACCCACCCGGTGTCACAGTCCATTTCCATCCACTCCCAAGCATCATGCAGATGGTCCGTGAAACCCTCCACATCAACCCATGAAAACACCCCGATATCTTCCAGTGTCTCTCCTAAAAACAGCTGCATTTTGTCTGCTGACTGTTCCTCTCTGATTTTGTCATCTCCATTGAGAAGAAGTTACTGGCAATTCCTCTTCCTCAAATCTGTTGCCTGGGTCACATCAAGGTTCTCTTGATCCAGGGTCAACAGAGTGGCATGTGACCTGTGTGTGTTCACTGTATGACTGTGTCTGAAATTGGCATTCAGAAATTGTATGGTTTTTTGAACATAGAAGTTATTTAATGAAGACAACTTCACCAAGAAATCACACTGAAATAACACAGAAAAACTAACAAATACAGGCATCGAACCAGGAGGAGAAATCAGAGAGTGGAAAGGAAAACCTGAAGAGAAGAGCCCAGTGTTTGTAAAAGTGAGACAGCCAATCTGAGAGAAGAGAATTCAGAAAATTGATAGGCACATACCCGTAAAACAGAAGTTGAGATTTCCCATCATGGGGACCTTTACACCTATTCACCAAACTACAAGGGGCTCAGCTAACAGAGTGGAATTTGAAACGGAAGGATGGGTGCATGTCATCAGGTCACCATGGCGATGGGTCATGACAGAGCTCTCAGAGTGAAGGCATTCCTGAACACTGTGGGATCATGGAGGGACGTGGGTTGGGGAGGGGTCGATGGTTGATGGACATTGAAAAAGGCACTTCTTTTTTTTAAGATTTTTTTTTTATTTGACAGAGAGAAATCACAAGTAGATGGAGAGGCAGGCAGAGAGAGAGAGGGAAGCAGGCTCCCTGCTGAGCAGAGAGCCCGATGTGGGACTCGATCCCAGGACCCTGAGATCATGACCTGAGCCGAAGGCAGCGGCTTAACCCACTGAGCCACCCAGGTGCCCTGAAAAAGGCACTTCTTGTGATCAGCTCTGAGTGGTGGATATAAGTGATGAGTCCCTGAATTCTACTGCAGAAAGCAAAGATGCACTGTATGTTAAGTAACTAATTTTTTTAATTAAAAAGATACTCCTGAGGGCACATAGGAGACTTAAATGTTCATTTTACATCGCTACTCTGTAAAACTCCTATTTATATGACATTGTTTCACAAAATTTCTCTAGGAGTTCTTGGGTGGCTCAGGGGGTTAAGTATTGGCCATTGGCTCAGGTACTGCTCTTGGAGTCCAGGGATCAAACCTAGCATCAGGCTCCCTGCTCAGGGGGGAGTGTTTCTCCCTCTTCCCCTTACCCAAATCATGCCTGCTGTGTCGAATAAGTAAAATATGTAAAAAAATAAAAGTACTTCCTGTGGGACTCTCCTCCCCAGGAAGGGCTTGTTTTCCTTCCAGGAGCCCCTTGGAGCCAAGGGTGACAGTTACTAATATTGTCTGTGAGGCAGACTGCCTGAGCCTCGAGATAAGGATGCAAACATATGTCTGTCATTTTCCAGTGAGTTGCATTAATTTGGATCCCAAGGTGCCCTTTCTGCAGAAGACAGAGAGATACTCTTTGAAAACACTGGATTCCCGTGAGTGTCTGATTTTAAAGGCCCTTAGTGCACTGACCTCCATCTTGCCTCCCACCCATCCTCAGTTTCCGGTCTGCAGGGAGGGTCGCCCATTGTGGACAGTGGGTCGTCTTGACCACTGGATGGCGCTTCCGGGGCCTGCATTCATGGCATGCATGCAAGGTGTCCTTAGATGGACACAGAGGATGAGGCAGGTGACATCTGGGCAGGCCCATCTTGGATGCCAAGGTCAGTCTGTGCACTATGGAGTGTTTGGACCCAAAATCTCTCTGCTGGTTTCACTTCTTATCCTTGTACTCCCTGTACCTTGGCATGCTGGGGGCCACAACCATTGTAAGTCCCCTCAGGAGTGACCACTGCTGTGTGGTCTCTTGGAAAGTGACAATTCAGAACTCCTTCACAAAATCCCAGGGGATATAGGCATTTGCAGGCAGCAAATATGACGTGATCTCTTTAAAATAGTTTGTACCTCAGCGCTTAAGCAGTTGCTTTCATTGCAGGTCCAGGCCCTGGGATCCAGCCCAAGTCGAGCTCCCTTCTCAGGGAGGAGAACCTGCTTCTCCCGCTGCCTCAGCCTGCTGCTCTGCCTAATTGTGAGCTCTATGTCTCTGGCAAAGAAGTGAATACAATTCTTACATGATAAGTAAACACATTAATAAAAATGATACGTAAATAAAAAATAATTTATGATTTATTCAACATAATACTATGGGAGGAAAACAAAACCCCGAGTAACCGCACATATTTATACATGACAATACAATTGTCAAGCCACTTCAGGTAACACAATTATACCATTTTATCCAATTGATATCTAAATCGATCATTTTCCTGGACAGTTTTGGAAAAATTTTTTAATGATCTTATGAGCATATGTACTTTTAATGAATTAAGTTTTGAACAATATCAAGTAATCTCTGTCACTTTGGCAAATGTCAGATAACAGTTAATTAGAGTTTACAACTTGGCGAGGGTTTTCTTGGTGGTGGTGGTGTGAAAAAAAATTATAGCTATTTAGAATACCTTACACTATATGATGGAGGAGATTGCATGGATTTCTGACATTCTGTCAAAATAGACATTTCACTTCCGACACCCAAGGCTGGTTCTTTGGAAAGATATTTTCCGAAAAGACCAAACTGGGAACACATCAATTTCAGGAATCTGAATTTAAGGTGAGATGAACTTCAGAATTTTAATGTTTTCTCTGATGTTTGCCATGACCCGACAATGTACAAATAGCCTCACATGGCCCTTTGCATTGGTACATCATCGTGTCAGTCAAGAAGTGGGTGCTGGGAAAGAAAGAAGCAAAAAAGGACACTTCTTTCTGTTTGGGGATTTACGACCATCATCTGGGAGACACAGCGTGGAGAGAAATCAGGTGTACTACTGATTTTGAGTAGGGAGTACAGGTTCACGAGGGAAAAGCACAGGCACTTTTTTTGAAAGAATGATGATGAGTGGGGGGGTGGGAGGTTGGGGTACCAGGTGGTGGGTATTATAGAGGGCACAGCTTGCATGGAGCACTGGGTGTGGTGAAAAAATAGTGAATACTGTTTTTCTGAAAATAAATAAATTGGAAAAAAAAAGAATGATGATGAGTGCTGGCAGCTAACAGGCGTTACTTAGCCTCTCTTTCAGTCCAGAGTAAAAGGATGTGTACCAGAATGTGGTGGATTCCCAATGAGCAGGTCCTTGTGCCAGAAGTCAAAAGTTCACGGTGCTCAGGTACTTGAAAGAGATGGGCCTATGATTTCCTTCCTGATTGTCCTTCATACTCTAGTTTCAGAGTGGCTCTCTTAGCAAATCTTCCTTTGTTACGAATCTTCATTGAGAATTCTCCTCCATCTCTTTTCTGCCATCATTCTAACAGGAAAACACCAATGATCCAAGTTTGTTTTCCTACCATCCCTGCTTTGGGTCCCTTCTTCCCCTGGAAGGTGGTAGTTTCCTAGTTCCTGGGTCATCCAAGCTAGATGAACCTTCGGACTGCATCCCGCTAAGAAGATTTGAGGACATCCCATCTAGATGGTACTTAGGATCTGATTTATGGGTAGATCTGATGGCTGACTTGTATTCTTGGAGGAACAATTATTTTGACATTTTCAGTAGTACTGCGAGGGAAAATGCAAGGTAGAAGCCACTGGAAAATGACAAAATTAAAATACTCAAGAGTCCAAATGGTGCATTTCTTCCTCAGATGCTGGGGAATTTCCCCATATGTTCTCACAGAGAGATTCTAGAGGAATGGCAAGACCCATGACGTTGTGTTTTGGCACCTCTGCTCTTCATCTGGAAGAGAGCCTGCTGTCCCATTGGCCCTGAGGTTAGAATGGATGGGAGGGTCTGCGGTTATGCTGGGTGGATGATAGTCCCCGGTGAGGGAAGGAGGAGGACGCCACAACACAGATTCTCTGTGGATGCCCAGGGTTTCCCCAAAGGACCTCAGTGTGGGTCCAAGGCAGGGATCTGGTATCAGTCGCCCTGATCCCTT
This sequence comes from Neogale vison, assembly GCF_020171115.1. NCBI lineage: Eukaryota > Metazoa > Chordata > Mammalia > Carnivora > Mustelidae > Neogale > Neogale vison. Next base: position 184,754,974 of record NC_058093.1, on the reverse strand, counting down.
TATCTTTCCACCTGTAGGTGTGAAGAAATACCACCTGTAGGTGTGAAGAAATACTTGATGGCCTACATGAGCATTGGACTGAGCCTATCTAATGCGCCATGGAGGGGTCTGTGGGTGAGATCAGTATGCTCTGGGTGCCCCTCCCCTCTGGGATTCCTGGCCTACCTTTCTCAGGGGCCAAGCAGCATGCCCTTGTTGCCACACAAAGACAGGGAAAGAATCAAGATTAAAGCAGAGACCAATGGGTTAGGAACTACAGATACAGAACACATAACGAAACTAGCAGTTGGTTCTTTAAAAGACTCAAGAAGATTGATAAATCACTGGCCAAACTATTCCAAAAGAAGAGTGTTCCCAAATTAATAAAATTATGAATGAAAGGGGAGAGATCATGACTAACACCAAGGAAATAAGAACAACCATCAGAAATTATGACCAACAACTATATGCCAATAAGGTAAGTAACCTAGATGAAATGGAAAATTACTCAGCCTTAGAATAGGATGGGATTTATGTCATTTGGATCATTGATGGACCCAGAGAGCATACACTAAAGTGAAATAGGTAAGACAGGAAGGACAAACACTATAGGATTTCACTTCTGTCTAGATTCTGAAAAGCAAACAAAAGAATAAACAAATACAAAGAACAATCAGAATTTCACTATAGATAAGAGAGTGATGGTTCTCAGAAGGGAGTTGAGGGGGGTATGGAAGAAATAAGTGAAGGGGTGTAGGAGACACAGTCTTCCCATTGTGGGTTGAGTAAGTCATGGGGATGAAAGGCACAGCATAGGGAATATGACAATTGTATTGGAATAGTGTCTCTGTTGACTGATGGTAGCTACACTTTTCATCATTATAATATAAAGTAAAACCTGTCCAATCATTATAATGTTCACCTGACATTAACAAATTATTGTGTGTCAAATATGCTACAGAAAATAATAAGTCATAAAGTATATAAATATAACAGGAATGGATTTGTCTGAGAGTGACAGAAACCCAAGGGCAATCCAGCTGGAATTATCCTCACTCGACCAGTTTAGGGGTTAAAGGTAACTGGTCTCCTGGGGAGACCCCACTCTTCACTTCTGTGGTGATTTACTTCTAGTTCACTTCTTTGCAGATTTCTGCTTCAGCTTCTGTTGGCAGCTTTTCTTGTGCGCCCCTTTGGTTGGTGGTCAGTCCCAGGCCACATGCTCTTCTTCTCTTCATGGCTCACACAGGGAAGCCCATTTCCTCCCATTTTCCTAGGGTACATCTAAGCTCTTACTAATCTCTCCCCTGAGCTCTAGAGCCTGTGGATGGGCAGAAGGATGAGAGAACTCCTCCTGGCAGCTCACTCTTTCAATAAGTAATTTATGGGAACTTCTTATGTGCTGGTGGGGAAAAGCTATGCAATTCTCCTGAAAACATTACTTATTTTAAGTTTCAGGGGTACAATTTAGGGAAGCATCAGTTCCATATAATACCTAGAGCTCATTCCATCAAATGCCCTCTTTAATGCCCATCACCCAGTTTCCCCATGTCACATCTACCTCCTCTCCAGCAACCCTCAATTTTTTCCCTAGTTGTTGAGTCTCTTATGATTTGCCTCCCTCCCTATATGCATCTTGTTTTATTTTTTCTCCCCTTCCCCTATGTTCATTGGTCTTGTTTCTCATATTACGCTTATGAGAGAAATCATATGGCATTTGGCTTTCTGCGACTGACTTATTCCCTTAGCATTATACCCTCCAGTTCCATCCTCATCCTTACAAAAGGCAATATTTCAGTTTTTGGGCGGGATGAGTAATATTCCATCCTATTTATGAACCACTTCTTCTTTATCCAGGCTTTAAAATGTTCTGCTTTTGCACCCAGCTGTTTATAATACTTTGTGGCACCTTTCTGAATAAGACTCCCTCCCCTACACTGTATCCTCAGCTAGACCACACCAAATTCAAGTTTCCATCCTCCTGCCTTCGAAATAGTGGTCACTTTTCTTCTTGTAGTCTTGTAACATTTATATAATCACACCTTTGACTGATTTCTTGAGTGTTCAGAATGATTTATTAAGTATGTAATTGTATTTGAGGGTGGAGAAAAATTTAATTCCTCCGCGCAGAATTCTCTCATTGGATGCTGGGTATGAAGACTGAACCTGGTGACAGGACGGATTTTGTTGTTCCCGGTCTGTGAGAGCTGAATGCCACTATGTTATTGGCAAGCAGATCCTTACTGGTGACATATATTCATCCCTTCCAGGCCTAGGTTTACTGTGGTAAGATGTCCTAAACATAATGTCTACCATGTTCTCCACTTATATTTAAGCTTTGTTGGATGAGCTGATAGTAACGATTTCTCTATTGCCATGTTGTCTGACTTACGTACCCCTGTGACATTTCATGGGTTCTAATGGCCCATGAATTCATTAATATGCATGTCAATGTTTTAATTAATGGTGCCTCTGTGTATCACATGGACTTTGCAGTATTTATGACCAACACTGTAAATACAATCCAAATATAAAATTTTCCACTTGAAGCACAGTTTAACTATTTTCCTTTAAAACAGGGTTTCCAGGTGATGATATCAGTCAGGGGTGTCACTGAGAAATACAACAGTAATTGGCCAGCTGACCTGTCTTGTCGTTGGTCATCAGAATGATGCCAATCTGAGAAATCCCTGGTGATTGGTTAGGGCATAGTGGTGACATTCCATGGTGGTGACATCACATGAAGGCATTCTGGTGTCCCAGGGCAGTTATAAAAACTTGGCAACAGCCCAGGCTCTAGTGAAGATAGAGATGGCAGTTCAGTCACAGCTCTTCCTTCTCTTCCTCGACTTCTCTCCCCTGTTCCCTACTCCTGCCCATGACAGACCCCCTACCCAAACTTCCGGCTGTGGTTCTCTCCAATACTCTACACAGCACTATCATGTTAGCACCTACGTTTTTGCCCCTCTGTGGTCCAGAGAGTCCTCATACCCATACATGGCAAAACCTAGACCTATTCCACACTATGAGGCTGGCTCAGGTCCTCAGGGAGACATTCTTATTTGGTGTGTGGGAGTGGGACACTGTCTATCAGAATACCATGGATTATCTGACAGCTGGGTCCCACACCCCTGGGGTCATATGTAACTTCAGTAGAGAAAAGCTGAGTCCACGTCCTGAGGCAACATTTGGCACACTACCACTCTGAAGCCCTCCAACCCTGGCTCAGCACAGGGTACATGGGTGCTCTGAACATCCAGCCAACCCAGATGTGCACAATATGTGGAATATCTGGAGACATCCGGCAGAGGGGGGATTTTACACAATAAGTAAGTACTGGGAAAAAGAATCACCATGTCTCTATATGCAATGTTAGTTCTTGGATCACTGACACTCAGTCCATGGACTGTCTGAAACAACTCAGCAGTGCACAGAATAATTTACGGAAACCTGGATAACCCAGAGCCCACAGATAATCAATTCTCAAATACAGCCTAACAAAGAGACTTTCAGACCTCAGTATATAGCACCTACCAGGAAGCCAAAGACTGGGAGGCTTCTGATTCCATTTGACACTGGGAAGATGAGTCACGCAGACACTGGGTGGACAGGGATCATCCATACCTCAACCTGGCCAGCCCAGTGCAGCACGAGGCAAAGAATCCCAGAGAACAGGTATGCCAAGTGCCAAGAAACCATGATTCAACTCAACAGAAGCATTACCATGGCCTTTGTACCCAGTGGACAAATACTCAGCTCTCCACTAGGCAAAGAAGCCACCAGGACACCAGACTCACCATGAGCCCATGGACTAGGAGACCAACAATTCAGATGTCTGCTAGGTCAAACAGGTATGCTGAAGAGCCATCTCACCATGCTCCCATGTACATGAAGACTAACAAATCTGTTTTCAATTACACCAAGCAGGCACCTGGACAACAGGTCCACCATGTGCTCTTGGACATGGAGACTGACAAGTGAGCTGTCTGGTAAGCTAAGCAGGCACCTTGGCAGTGGGATCACCATGGTCCCTTGGATATTAATCCCAAAAAAGGAACACTGGGCTGGGTCAAGCAGATAACTGGACTTGAGTCTCACCATGTGTCCTTAGACCTGGAAACCAACAACTCAGGTTTGTTTGATTGTCTAAGCAGGAACCATGACAGTGGGATTACCATGTGCCCTTGGACCTGGAGACCAACAACTGAGCTGTCTCATGGGTTACGAAGGCATGTTGACAGTGGGCTAACCATGTGCCCTTGGACGTGGAGACCAACAATGCAGCTCTGAGATAAGCCAAGCAGGTGACTTCACAACTGTCTCAAGACAGGCCCATGCAACTGGAAACCACAAAATCAGGTCTCTAACAGGCCAATCAGGCACCTGGACAGATGGTTCACCATGTGCCTTTGGACCAGGAGACCAATAAGAAGGCTCTGGGCTAAGCCAAGCAGCAATCTAGACACATGACTTACCAAGTGCCCAAGTCCTTGAGACCAACACCTCAGCTCTTTTCCTGGCCAAGGGGGCACCTTGACAAAAGACTCACCAAGTGCTCTTGGACCTGGAGACCAATAACTGAGCAGTCTGGTGGGTTAAGCAGAAATCTGGATAGTCGGCTAAACCTGTGCTATTGGACATTGAGGCCAAGAAAGGAGACCTGGGACAGGACAAGCAGACACCTAGACAGGAGGCTCACTGTGTGCACCTGGACCTGGAGATCTGCAACTCAGCTCTTTGCTTGGCCAAGTGGCCAACTTAGCAACAGGCTTTCCATGTGTCCTTGGACCTGGTGAATAACAACTGAGTTGTGTAATGGGTTCCACTGGCATGCTGACAGTCAATTTACTGGGTGCCCTTGGACCTAGAGACCAACGATATCCCTCTGTGAAAAGCCAAGGAGACAGCTTCACAGCTGGCTCATTATGGGCCCATGGGCATGGAAGCCACAATACCAGGACTGTACTAGGCCAAGCCGACACCCATACAGGAGGCTCAACATAGGCCCTTATACCTCAAGACAAAAAACTCTCTTTGTAGCTTGGCCAAGGACAAACGTTGACAACAGGCTCACCATGTGTCCTTGGACCTGGAGACCAGAAACTGAGCTGTCTTATAGGTTAAGCTGTCTCCCTGTCAGTGGGATAAGGATATCACCCTTGGATCTGTAGACCAACAATACAGCTCTGTGACAAGCCAAGCAGGAAACTTCACAGTTGGCTCAACATGTACCTATGGACCTGGAAACCAAACGGTGAGGTCTCTGCTAGGCAAAATAGGCCCCTGTAGAGCTGGCTTACCATGTGCCCTTGGGCCTCAAGACCAACAACACAGCTCTCTATTAGAAACAACCACTTGGATAGCAGGCTTGCCATGAGACTTTGGACATGGTGACCAGTAAAAGAACCCTCAACTAGGCCAAGCACATACCTTGAGAGTGGGATCACAATGTACCCTTGGACCTGAAACTAACACATAGCACTTTGATAGGCCACGAGGGCACATGGATAGCAGGCTCACCATGTGTTCTTTAAAGGCAATAAGAAGATCATGGGAGGTGACAAGATGGCGGGGTACTAGGAAGAGGCGTCTTTTCAGCTGGTACCCCAAAGTGAGCTGATTACCTACCAAAGAACTCTGATCACCCATGAAATCAGCCTGAGATCAGAATTATACACGTCTGGATCTCTACAGGGGCAGAAGACGCCAGTGAGCAGGTAAAGCGGAATGGGAACAGCAGACTGATATCAGAAGATAAACAAAAGGGGGAGGGAGCCACCAGAGGCGACCGGTAGGAAAGTAATACCCCAATACGAGCGAGAGTGCCCTGCGTCTGGGGACCAGCAGTAACTTGGAGACTGGTTGAAAGCACTCCAAAAGAGTAAAGGATGCCTGGGTGGCTCAGTGGGTTGGGCCGCTGCCTTCGGCTCAGGTCATGATCTCAGGGTCCTGGGATAGAGTCCCGCATCGGGCTCTCTGCTCAGCAGGGAGCCTGCTTCCCTCTCTCTCTCTGCCTGCCTCTCCGTCTACTTGTGATTTCTCTCTGTCAAATAAATAAATAAAATCTTAAAAAAAAAAAAAAAGAGTAAAGGATCACGGGGGCAAATTGTGGGAATCGGGGAGGCTAGGGACAGGGGCTTAAGTCCCCGGTCCCAGACGGCCTCCCCGGAGTGGAGGCAGAGAGAGTGCGGCGGAGAAACCGGCTCCTGGTCCCTAAGCCGCCAGCGCGCCCCAGAGCGCGGGGGTTCTGGCTCCTGTGAGGGGATAGGAGCTGCGCCGGTCTGCAGAACGCGCACTAGCCCTACCACAAAGCTTGAGATGCGCGCGCACGTCGCTCCAGCTCTCCTGGGTTTCTAAGGCCCGGGGGCGCTTCTTGACCCGCACCATTGTTTCAAAGTCTAAGCCGAGAGCGCGCGAAACTCTTCCCCGGACAGAGGCGCGCAAAAGCCCAGCCTGCGGCTTACGGACCAGCGCCCCGTTCTCAGTGCCCCAGACGCGCGCCCGACCCACAGCCGCCTCTGAAAAGAGGTGCACGCAAGCCGGGCACTCCCAGCCCGGGCCGGCGGCAAAATCTCAGTGTGCGATCACTGCTTGGAACCTCTCTGGCGGTCAGGAGCTCCCAGACAGCCGCCACTGCCTTGGCTTTGGGGACAAGCAAAAGATCCTGCGCCCCCAGGGTCTGTAACTTGGAACCTGCACTGCCAGCAGCCAAGGGGGAAATTATTCAGCTTCTGCACCCAGACTGAGGCTTCTCTCTGAGACGGAGATCAGGAAGTGTTCCAGGGTGCACCTTGACTGCACCAGAGTTGATACATCCAGCTACATCTGTTCAGTCTTCTCCCACCAAAATGACTAGGAGGAGGAATGCCCAACAGAAGAAAAATACAGAGGATGGACCTTCTGCAATAGAGCTAACGGCTATCAACATAGACAATATGTTGGAAAGAGAATTCAGGCTAACAATTATCCAGGCAATAGCTAGGTTGGAGAAAGCCATGGATGACCAAACAGAATTGATTAGGGCCGAACTGAAAGCGACCAGACAGGATGTTCACAATGTTAGGGCGGAGCTTAAAGCTACCAGGGAGGAGGTCCACAATGCTCTCAATGAGTTCCAATCCAATCTAAACTCTCTCAAAGCTAGGGTAACTGAGACAGAAGATAGAATTAGTGATCTGGAAGACAAACAGATAGAGAAAAAGGATCAGGAGGAAGCCTGGAACAAACAGCTTAGATCCTACAAAAGCAGAATTAGGGAAATAAATGATGCCATGAAGCGTTCCAACGTCAGAATTATTGGAATTCCTGAAGGGAAGAAGAAAGAAAGAAGTGTAGAAGATGTCGTGGAACAAGTCCTTCATGAAAACTTTCCGAATCTCGCGAATGAAACCAGCGTTCATGTACTAGAGGCTGAACGGTCTCCACCCAAGATTGTACACTCCAAAAAAACATCATGACACCTGATAGTCAAATTGAGAAATTATAATTGTAGGTATAATCTCTTGAAAGCTGCCAGGGCAAAGAGGCTCCTTACTTACAGAGGGAAGCCCATCAGAATAACGTCACACCTGTCCACAGAGACCTGGCAAGCCAGAAGAGGCTGGCAAGATATATTCAGGGCACTAAATGAGAAGAACATGCAGCCAAAAATACTTTATCCAGCAAGACTGACATTCAAAATGGATGGAGAGATAAAGAGTTTCCAAGACCGGCAAGGCTTAAAAGACTATGCAACCACCAAGCCGATACTGCAGGAAATATTAAGGGGGGTGCTATAAAGGAGGAAAAATCCAAAGAATAGCATTGAACAGAAATATAGAGACAGTCTACAGAAAGAAAGACTTCAAAGGTAACTCGATGTCAATAAAAACGTATCTATCAATAATCACTCTCAATGTGAATGGCCTAAATGCACCCATAAAACAGCACAGGGTTGCAGATTGGATAAAACGACAGGACCCATCCATATGCTGTGTACAAGAGACCCATTTTGAACCTAAAGATACACGCAGACTGAAAGTGAAGGGGTGGAGAAGCACCTTTCATGCCAATGGGACTCAAAAGAAGGCTGGGGTAGCGATTCTCATATCAGATAAATTAGACTTCAAACTAAAGACTGTAGTCAGAGATACAGAAGGACACTACATAATCCTTAAAGGGACTATCCACCAAGATGATCTAACAATTGTAAATATCTATGCTCCCAATATGGGAGCAGCCAATTACTTAAGAAAACTGTTAATCAAGATAAAGAGTCATATTGATATGAATACACTAATCGTAGGTGATCTTAACACGCCTCTTTCAGAATTAGACAGATCATCGAAGCAGAAAATCAATAAAGAAACAAGAGCATTGAATGACACATTGGACCAGATGGACCTCATAGATATATACAGAACATTCCACCCTAAAACAGCAGAATACTCATTCTTCTCAAGTGCACACGGAACCTTCTCCAGAATAGACCACATACTGGGTCACAAATCAGGACTCAGCCGGTACCAAAAGACTGAGATTATTCCCTGCATATTCTCAGATCACAATGCTTTGAAACTGGAGCTCAATCACAAGGAAAAGTTCCGAAGGAACTCAAACACCTGGAAGCTAAAGACCACCTTGCTTAAGAATGCTTGGATCAACCAGGAGATCAAAGAAGAACTGAAACAATTCATGGATACCAATGAGAATGAAGACACTTCGGTCCAAAACCTATGGGATACAGCAAAGGCGGTCCTAAGGGGAAAATATATAGCCATCCAAGCCTTGCTCAAAAAAATTGAAAAATCCAGAACACACCAGCTGTCTCTACACATTAAAGAACTGGAGGATCAACAACAAATCAAACCAACTCCACACATAAGAAGGGAAATCATCAAGATTAGAGCTGAGATCAATGAGGGAGAAACCAGAGATACAGTAGAACGTATCAATGAAACTAGAAGCTGGTTTTTTGAAAGAATCAATAAGATCGATAAGCCACTGGCTACACTAATCCGAAAGAAAAGAGAGAAATCCCAAATTCATAAAATTATGAATGAAAAGGGAGAGATCACAACTAACACCAAGGAAGTAGAAACAATCATCAGAAGTTATTACGAACAGTTATATGCCAATAAGCTTAGCAACCTAGATGAAATGGATGCATTCCTGGAAAACTATAAACTCCCAAAATTGAACCAGGAAGAAATCGACAACCTGAATAGACCGATATCTAATAACGAGATTGAAGCAGTGATCAAAAATCTCCCAAAAAACAAGAGCCCAGGACCTGACGGATTCCCTGGGGAATTCTACCAAACCTTCCAAGAAGAAATAACACCTATTCTCCTGAAGCTGTTTCAAAAAATTGAAGCAGAAGGAAAACTTCCAGACTCTTTCTATGAAGCCAGCATTACCCTGATCCCCAAACCAGGCAAGGACCATACCAAAAAGGAGGATTTCAGACCAATATCACTGATGAATATGGATGCTAAGATTCTCAACAAGATCCTAGCCAACAGGATCCAACAACACATTAAAAAGATTATCCACCATGATCAGGTGGGATTCATCCCTGGGCTACAAGGATGGTTCAACATTCGTAAATCAATCAATGTGATACAACAAATTAATATGAGAAGAGAGAAGAACCACATGGTCCTCTCAATTGATGCAGAAAAAGCATTTGACAAAATCGAACATCCGTTCCTGATTAAAACGCTTCAAAGTATAGGGATAGAGGGAACATTCCTGAACCTCATCAAATCTATCTATGAAAGATCCAAAGCAAATATCATCCTCAATGGGAAAAAGCTTGCAGCCTTCCCATTGAGATCAGGAACAAGACAAGGATGCCCACTTTCACCACTCTTATTCAACATAGTATTAGAAGTCCTAGCAACAGCAATCAGACAACAGAGAGAAATAAAAGGTATCCAAATTGGTAATGAAGAAGTCAAACTCTCTCTCTTCACAGATGACATGATCCTTTATATGGAAAACCCAAAAGACTCCACCCCCAAACTACTAGAACTCATACAGCAATTCAGCAGCGTGGCAGGATACAAAGTCAATGTGCATAAATCAGTGGCTTTCTTATACACTAACAATGAAAATACAGAAAGGGAAAATAGAGAATCGATTCCATTTACTATAGCACCAAGAACCATAAGATACCTGGGAATAAACCTAATTAAAGAGGTAAAGGATCTATACTTGAGGAACTATAGAACACTCATGAAAGAAATTGAAGAAGACACAAAAAGATGGAAGACCATTCCATGCTCTTGGATCGGAAGAATAAACATTGTTAAAATGTCTATACTGCCTAGAGCAATCTATACTTTTAATGCCATTCCGATCAAAATTCCACCGGCATTCTTCAAAGAGCTGGAGCAAATAATCCTAAAATTTGTATGGAATCAGAAGAGACCCTGAATCGCTAAGGAAATGTTGAAAAACAAAAATAAAGCTGGCGGCATCACCTTACCTGATTTCAAGCTTTATTACAAAGCTGTGATCACCAAGACAGCATGGTACTGGCATAAAAACAGACACATAGACCAGTGGAACAGAGTAGAGAGCCCTGATATGGACCCTCAACTCTATGGTCAATTAATCTTCGACAAAACAGGAAAAAAATATACAGTGGAAAAAAGACAGTCTCTTCAATAAATGGTGCTGGGAAAACTGGACAGCTATATGTAGAAGAATGAAACTCGACCATTCTCTTACACCGTACACAAAGATCAACTCAAAATGGATAAAAGACCTCAACGTGAGACAGGTATCTATCAGAATCTTAGAGGAGAACATATCAGCCACAGCAACTTCTTTCAAGATACGTCTCCAAAGGCAAAGGAAACAAAAGAGAAAATAAACTTCTGGGACTTCATTAAAATCAAAAGCTTCTGCACAGCAAAGGAAGCAGTCAAAAAAACAAAGAGGCAACCCACGGAATGGGAGAAGATATTTGCAAATGACAGTACAGACAAAAGGTTGATATCCAGGATCTATAATGAACTACTCAAACTCAACCCACACGAAACAGACAAACACATCAAAAAATGGGCAGAAGATATGAACAGACACTTCTCCAATCAAGAAATACAAATGGCTATCAGACACATGAAAAAATGCTCATCATCATTAGCCCTCAGGGAGATTCAAATTAAAACCACATTGAGATATCACCTTACACCAGTTAGAATGGCCAAAATTAACAAAACAGGAAACAACATGTGTTGGAGAGGATGTGGAGAAAGGGGAACCCTCTTACACTGTTGGTGGGAATGCAAGTTGGTGCAGCCTCTTTGGAGAACAGTGTGGAGATTCCTCAAGAAATTAAAAATAGAGCTTCCCTATGACCCTGCAATTGCACTCCTGGGTATTTACCCCAAAGATACAGATGTCGTGAAAAGAAGGGCCATCAGTACCCCAATGTTTATAGCAGCAATGGCCACGGTCGCCAAACTATGGAAAGAACCAAGATGCCCTTCAACGGATGAATGAATAAGGAAGATGTGGTCCATATACACTATGGAGTATTATGCCTCCATCAGAAAGGACGAATATCCAACTTTTGTAGCAACATGGACGGGACTGGAAGAGATTATGCTGAGTGAAATCAGTCAAGCAGAGAGAGTCAATTATCATATGGTTTCACTTATTTGTGGAGCATAACCAATAGCATGGAGGACAAGGGGCGTTAGAGAGTAGTAGGGAATTTGGGTAAATTGGAAGGGGAGGTGAACCATGAGAGACTATGGACTCTGAAAAACAGTCTGAGGGGTTTGAAGTGGCGGGGGGGTGGGAGGTTGGGGTACCAGGTGGTGGGTATTATAGAGGGCACGGCTTGCATGGAGCACTGTGTGTGGTGAAAAAATAATGAATACTGTTTTTCTGAAAATAAATAAATTGGGAGAAAAAGAAAGAGAGCTATAGACCAATATCCTTGATGAACACAGACGTAAAAATTCTCATTAAAATACTAGCCAATAGGATTCAACAGTACCTTAAAAGGATTATTAACCACGACCAAGTGGGATTTATCCCAGGGCTGCAAGGTTGGTTCAACATCCGCAAATCAATGTGATACAACACATCAATAAAATAAAGAACAAGAACCATATGATACTCTCAATAGATGCTGAAAAAGCATTTGACAAAGTACAGCATCCCTTCCTGATCAAAACTCGTCAAAGTGTAAGATTAGAGGGCACATACCTCAATATCATCAAAGCCATCTATGAAAAACCCCCCGCAAATATCATTCTCAATGGAGAAAAACTGAAAGCTTTTCCACTAAGGTCAGAAACACGACAGGGATGTGCATTATCACCACTGCTATTCAACATAGTACTGGAAGTCCTAGCCTCAGCAATCAGACAACAAAAGGAAATTAAAGGCATCCAAATCGGCAAAGAAGAAGTCAAATTATCACTCTTCACAGATGATATGATACTTTATGTGGAAAACCCAAAAGACTCCACTCCAAAACTGCTAGAACTTGTACAGGAATTCAGTAAAGTGTCAGGATATAAGATCAATGCACAGAAATCCATTGCATTTCTCTACACCAACAACAAGACAGAAGAAAGTGAAATTAAGGAGTCAATCCCATTTACAATTGCACCCCAAACCATAAGATACCTAGGAATAAACCTAACCAGAGAGGCTAAGAATCTATACTCAGAAAACTATAAAGTACTCATGAAAGAAATTGAGGAAGACACAAAGAAATGGAAAAATGTTCCATGCTCCTGGATTGGAAGAATAAATATTGTGAAAATGTCTATGCTACCTAAAGCAATCTACACATTTAATGCAATTCCTATCAAAGTACCATCCATCTTTTTCAAAGAAATGGAACAAATAATTTTAAAATTTATATGGAACCTGAAAAGACCTCGAATAGCCAAAGGGATATTGAAAAAGAAAGCCAAAGTTGGTGGCATCACAATTCCGGACTTCAAGCTCTATTACAAAGCTGTCATCATCAAGACAGCATGGTACTGGCACAAAAACAGACACATAGATCAATGGAACAGAATAGGGAGCCCAGAAATAAACCCTCTACTCTATGGTCAACTAAACTTTGACAAAGCATGAAAGAATATCCAATGGAAAAAAGACAGCCTCTTTAATAAATGGTGTTGGGAAAATTGGACAGCCACGTGCAGAAAAATGAAATTGGACCATTTCCTTACACCACACACAAAAATAGACTCAAAATGGATTAAGGACCTCTATGTGAAAAAGGAATCCATCAAAATCCTTGAGGAGAACACAGGAAGCAACCTCTTCGATCTCAGCCACAGCAACATCCTGCTAGGAACATCGCCAAAGGCAAGGGAAGCAAAGGCAAAAATGAACTATTGGGATTTCATCAAGATCAAAAGCTTTTGCACAGCAAAGGAAACAGTTAACAAAATCAAAAGACAACAGACAGAATGGGAGAAGATATTTGCAAACGACATATCAGATAAAGGACTAGTGTCCAAACTATAAAGAACTTAACAAACTCAACACCCAAAGAACAAATAATCCAATCAAGAAATGGGCAGAAGACATGAACAGACGTTTCTGCAAAGAAGACGTCCAGATGGCCAACAGACATATGAAAAAGTGCTCCGTATCACTCGGCATCAGGGAAATACAAATCAAAACCACAATGAGATACCACCTCACACCAGTCATACTGGCTGAAATCAACAAGTCAGGGAATGACAGATGCTGGCGAGGATGCGGAGAAAGGGGAACCCTCCTATGCTGTTGGTGGGAACGCAAGCTGGTGCAACCACTCTGGAAAACAGCATGGAGGTTCCTCAAAATGTTGAAAATAGAACTGCCCTATGACCCAGCAATTGCACTACTGGGAATTTACCCTAAAGATACAAACGTAGTGATCCAAAGGGGCACGTGCACCCGAATGTTTATAGCAGCAATGTCCACAATAGCCAAACTATGGAAAGAACCTAGATGTCCATCAGCAGATGAATGGATCAAGAAGAGGTGGTATACGGGTGCCTGGGTGGCTCAGTGGGTTAAGCCGCTGCCTTCAGCTCAGGTCATGATCTCAGGGCCCTGGGATCTAGTCCCACGTCGGGCTCTCTGCTCAGCAGGGGGCCTGCTTCCTCCTCTCTCTCTCTCTGCCTGCCTCTCTGCCTACTTGTGATCTCTCTCTGTCAAATAAATAAATTAAAAAAAATAAAAATAAGAGGTGGTATATATATACAATGGAATACTATGCAGCCATCAAAAGAAACGAAATCTTGCCATTTGCGACAACATGGATGGAACTAGAGCGTATCATGCTTAGCGAAATAAGTCAAGCAGAGAAAGACAACTATTATATGATCTCCCTGATATGAGGAAATGGTGATGCAACATGGGGGCTTAAGTGGGTAGGAGAAGAATCCATGAAACAAGACGGGATAGGGAGGGAGACAAACCATAAGTGACTCTTAATCTCACGAAACAAACTGTGGGTTGCTGGGGGGAGGGGGGTTGGGAGAAGGGGGTTAGGGTTATGGACATTGGGGAGGGTATGTGATTTTGGGTAAATTGGAGGGGAGGGGAACCATGAGAGACTATGGACTCTGAAAAACAATCTGAGGGGTTTGAAGTGGCGGGGGGGTGGGAGGTTGGGGTACCAGGTGGTGGGTATTATAGAGGGCACGGCTTGCATGGAGCACTGGGTTTGGTGATAAAATAATGAATACTGTTTTTCTGAAAATAAATAAATTTGAAAAAAAAAATCTATGATAGTATGTTTTCACCTTTGCAGAAAAGTGAGTATTCAAGTTTCTTCTTACTTTTGATCTCCTTCAGCCTGAGGTCCTTTTGGCCTGCTATCTGTACAATATTCATTTTGGGGGGAGTTTTCCCCCTGAGAAGAAAACTACACCATGCCCTAGAAGATGAAACAGTCCATTGGTTTGAATACTTTCATTAAGATTTATGGAACGAAATGAAGAGGGACAATTGGAGGAAATTGTGGCGGAGACCTAGGCCACGAAAACTGTGGGTTCATTGGCTGAGATCCTCCAGCTGAAGGAGAAGTGTTACATCTTCAAAGGAGAGGTGGAGGCCTTAAAGCAAGAAGCCAAGCAGTGCACTGAGAGGCAGGCTCAGCCCTGTGGGTTGGAGAGTTTCTTCATTCAAATGAAGGTCTTCGTGGACATTTCTGCCTTAGACGAAGTGACCAAGTGTTAATGTTTGTGCACCCACCCACTATGGCATAGAAGGGGAGATGGGAAATATGTGTTCATCTCCCCAATTAATGGTATGGTATGGATTTGAAAAATAGGCAAATAAAGCATTTAAAATTAGAAAAAAATAAAAATAAACAAAACTTATTATTTTTAAATAACTGTTTTGCAAAAGACAACCCCTGGGTGATTGTAAAGGGCAGCCTGTCTTAGAGTTACTACTATCCCTTACTATCTATCAAATTCTCCTGAGGTTGGGGTCTCCATGGCTCAAAGAACATGCTGGTTAAACATGCAGAGTTGACATTGAGCATAACCTGCCTGTCCTCATCAACTTGTTCATACATACTAAATTTTTGGAGCATTTTGATTGGAAAGAATAGACATTCCGTTTGTCTGTTCACAGGTATTTCTGCATGAAGCTTTGGCAGAGACCAATTTTTTCAGATTTTTGCTAAATTTGAGGTTGGCCCCTGATGTTATGGCTTCAGACTGTGGCCAGAAATACGGCTGTTGATCCAGGGCAGATTTGTCTGTGATGCAGTTTTTGGAAGAACAAATGGAACAAGACCATGCAAGAAGAGTAGAGCGATTCCAGAGGCAGGGTATGATTACCTGTGTCTGGCTGAATAGGTTTGGGGCCAGAGCAGGAGGCAAAATGGTATGAGTGGCCAGGCTGTGGGCTCCATTTTTACCAAAGAAGGACTGCAGGAATTGGGGAGAAATGTGGGATTAACAATGGGCGCTTTAGGTGCATTGGTGTCTGCACAGAGTAAGTCTCAGTGGGAGAGAGGAGGGAAGATGTGCACCTTTGAGACTGTAGTGTCTGCTTGGGTATGAAGAATGGGGCCACTTCCAGGACTCAATACTGACCTTCTGATAAATTGGATACTCTGGTCAGAATACAGTTGGAAGGTGGGATTCTTGGCTGCCCTTCCTGGGCTATGGTCCATCTTAGCTGCAGGGATGTGGAGTGGGAGTGTAGGTGTGGTGCAAATGTCAGTGATCTGGTGTCTACATTTGACACCTACTGCTATTGTAGAGAAATTGCCTAGAGCTGTGGTTCCTGGGCTGAGCTCAGCAATGATAGTGTGCTCATAGCACCTGGGCATACACAGATGGGAACCATGAGGAAGTTTCTTCTGGGGATTAAAATGAACTTCAAGGGACCTGAAAAGTGGGAGACATGCAATGATAAGATGGATGATGACTCAGCTTATTTGAGGGTGGCACTTCCCAGAGCAAATGTGAAGGCTGGTAGAGTCCTGGTCACTTAAGTGTAAGGGGGACATGGGTTGCTTATGTGTTCCTAGCACTCGGGAACTCCTGTGATTAGTTGCTCAGACCATGCTTACTGTACCAATGGTTCTACAGACATCAAGACCGTGCATTGACTGGCACCCCAGAGTTGCTCACCCCATTCCTTCATACCGAAAATGGGGGAAAATTCTGTAGGAGGTGATTGTGTGAGCAGGAGACAGGAGAAGGAAGGTTTGTGGAGGGTATCTACAAGGGCAGGGACATATGCACTCTAGAGGCAGAAGGGAAGATATGACAGTAGACAAATTTGGGTCCTTGTCGCAGTTTTTTCTCCCCAAAGCAATATATCAGATTTGGGAAGGTAGTGTGTGAGATGACTCCCCCATATCCATAGGTCATCACAGGACATCACCGGCCAATGCACAGACAAGCTACAGACCCATCCTGCCTCCTTCACTGTTGCTTGACACCTAAAACATAGGGTTCTTTAGGAGATATTTGGAACTCCCATGACCTGGGGTGGGATTGCTTTACTTAGGAGTGTGCAGACATGTAGAGCACTACTACAGACAGGAAGGGAGGTGGAGATCTAGATTTATAGATTCGCAGAAGCCACAGGTATTTCAGAAGAGTTCTCAAAAAGTTAAAAATAGAGCTACCCTACAACACAGCAATTGCACTACTGGGTATTTACCCTAAAGATACAGATGTATTGAAAAGAAGGGTCATATGTACCCCCGTGTTCATAGAAGTAATGGCCATAATAGCTAAACTGTGGAAAGGGTCAAGGTCCTCTTCAATAGATGAATGGACAAAGAAGATATGGTCAATATATATGATGGAATATTACTGAGCCATCTGAAAGTAGGAATACCCCCACTCCCCCCTCCTTGGTATATTTATTTATTTTTTCTTTTCAGCATAATAGTATTCATTGTTTTTGTTCCACACCCAGTGCTACATGCAAACCATGCCCTCTATAATACCTACCACCTGGTTCCCCCAACCTCCCACCCCCCCACCCCTTTAAAACCCTCAGATTGTTTTTCAGAATCTATAGTCTCTCATGGTTCACTTCTCCTTCCAATTTCCCTCAAGTCCCTTCTCCTCTCTAACTCCCCATGTCCTCCATGCTATTTGTTATGCTCCACAAATAAGTGAAACCATATAATAATTAATTCTCTGCTTGACTTATTTCACTCAGCATAATCTCTTCCAGTCCCGTCCATGTTGTTACAAATGTTGAGTATTCATTGTTTCTGATGGAGACATAATACTCCATTGTGTATATGGAATATCTTCCATATCAATTTGTCTGTTTAAGGGTATCTTGGTTCTTTCCACAGTTTGGCGACTGTGGCCATTGCTGCTATAAACATTGGGGTACAGATGTCCCTTCTGTTCACTACATCTCTATATTTGGGGTTCTTTATCGTTGTAGTTTAGGAATGTACCCAGTAGTGCTATTGCAGACTCATTGGGAAGCTCTATTTTTAATTTCTTGAGGAATCTCCCCACTGTTTTCCAACAAGAATGCTGAGAGTGGGCATCCCTGTCATGTTCCTGATCTCAACAGGATGGCTGCAAGCTTTTTCCCATTGAGGATGATATTGGCTGTGTGTCTTTCATAGATATATATGATGAAGTTAAGGAATGTTCCCAGTAGTGCTATTGCAAACTCACTGGGAAGCTCTATTTTTAATTTCTTGAGGAATCTCCACACTGTTTTCCAAAGTGGCTTCACCAACTTGCATTCCCACCAACAGTATAAGAGGGTTCCCCTTTCTCCATATCCTCTCTGACACACATTGTTTCTTGTCTTGCTAATCTTGGCCATTCTTAGTGGTGTAAGTTGATATCTCAATGTGGTTTTAATTTGAATCTCCCTGCAGGTTAGTGATGATGAACGTTTTTTCATATGTCTGATAGCCATTTGTATGTCTTCATTGGAGAAGTGTCTGTTCATATCTTCTGCCCATTTTTTTATATGATTTCCCGTTTTCTGTGTGTTGAGTTTGAGGAGTTCTTTATAGATTCTGGATATTAACCTTTTGTATGTACTGTAATTTGCAAATATCTTCTCCCATTCCATGGCTTGCCTCTTACTTTTGTTAACTGTTTCCTTTGTTGTGCAGAAGCTTTTATCTTGAGGAAGTCCCAAAAGTTCATTTTCACTTTTGTTTCCTTTGCCTTTGGAGACATATCTTGAAAGAAGTTGCTGTGGCTGATATCAAAGTGGTGGCTGCCTATGTTCTCCTCTAGGATCCTGATGGATTCCTATTTCATGTTGAGGTCTTTTATCCATTTTGAGTTTATCTTTGTCTATGGTGTAAGAGAATGTGCGAGTTTCATTCTTCTACATATAGCTTTCCAGTTTTCCCAGCACCAATTTTTGAAGGGACTGTCATTTTTCCACTGTATATTTTTTCCTGTTTTGTCGAAGGTTATTTGCCCAAAGAAATGAGGGTCCATAACTGGGCTCTCTACTCCGTTACACTGGTCTATGTCTGTTTTTATGCCAGTACCAAGCTGTCTTGGTGATCACAACTTTGTAGTAAAGCTTGAAATCCGGTAATGTGATGCCCCCAGTTTTATTTTTGTTTTTCATTTCCTTACCGATTCGGGGTCTCTTCTTATTCCATACAAATGTTAAGATTATTTGCTTCAGCTTTTGGAAAAATACCAGTGGAATTTTATTCAGAACGGCATTAAAATTATAGATTGCTCTATAGACATTTTAACAATGTCTATTCTGCCAAGATAGAATGGTCTTCCATCTTTTTGTGTCTGTATAGACATTTTAACAATGTCTATTCTGCCAAGATAGAATGGTCTTCCATCTTTTTGTGTCTGTATAGACATTTTAACAATGTCTATTCTGCCAAGATAGAATGGTCTTCCATCTTTTTGTGTCTTCTTCAATTTCTCTCCTGAATGTTCTTTAGCTCCTCGAATACAGATCCTTTCCATCTTTGGTTAGGTTTATTCACAGGTATCTTATGGCTCTTGGTGCTATAGTAAACAGAATTGATTCTCTAATTTCCTTTTCTGTATTTTCATTGTTAGTGTATAAGAACGCCACTGATTTATGTACATTGACTTGGTATCCTGCCATGTTGCTGAATTACTGTTTGAGTTCTAGTAGTTTGGGGGTGGAGTCTTTTGGGTTTTCCATATAAAGAATCATGTTATCTGCGAAAAGAGAGAGTTTGAATTCTTCATTGCCAATTAGGATACCTTTAATTTCTCTTTGTTGTCTGATTGCTCTTGCTAGGACTTCTAATACTATGTTGAACAAGAGTGTTGAGAGTGGGCATCCTTGTCATGTTCCTGATCTTAACGGGATGGCTGCAAGCTTTTTCCCATTGAGGATGATATTGGCTGTGTGTCTTTCATAGATAGATTTGAAGTTCAGGAATATTCCCACTATCCCTATACTTTGAAGTTTTTTAATCAGGAACGGATGCTGGATTTTGTCAAATGCTTTTTCTGCATCAATTGAGAGGACCATGTGGTTCTTCTCTCTTCTGTTATTAATTTGTTCTATAACATTGATTGATTTGTGAATGTTGAACCATCCTTATAGCCCAGGGATGAATCCCACCTGGTCATGGTGGATAATCGTTTTAATGTGCTGTTGGATCCTGTTTGCTAGGATCTTGTTGAGAATCTTAGCACCCATATTCATCAGTGATATTGGTCTGAAATTCTCCTTTTTGGTAGGGTCTTTGCCTGGTTTGGGATTAGGATAATGCTGACATCATAGAAAGAGTCTGGAAGTTTCCTTCTGCTTCAATTTTTTGAAACAGCTTCAGGAGGATAGGTCTTATTTTTTCTCTGAAAGTTTGGTAGAATTCCCCAGGGAATCCTTCACGTCCTGGGCTTTGTTTTTTTGGAGGTTTTTGATCACTGCTTCAATCTTGTTAATAGAAATTGGTCTATTCAGGTTGTAAATTCTTCCTGGTTCAATTTTGGGAGTTTATAGTTTTCCAGGAATGCATCCATTTCTTCAAGTTTTCTTAACTTATTAGCATATAACTGTTGGTAATAATTTCTGATGATTGTTTTTACTTCCTTGGTGATTGTTGTGATCCCTCCCTTTTCATTCATAATTTTATTAATTTGTGCTTTCTCTCTTTTCTTTTGGATTAGTGTTGCCAATGGTTTATAGATCTTATTGATTTTTTTAAAAAACTAATTCTGTTTTCATTGATATGTTCTACTGTATCTCTAGTTTCTATGTCATCGATCTTTGCTCTAATCTTATTTCCCTTCTTATGTGTGGAGTTTGTTTGATTTTGTTGATTCTCCAGTTCCTTAAGGTGTAGAGACCGCTGGTGTATTCTGGATTTTTTCTTTTTTTTTCTTTTTTTCTTTTTTTTTTTTTTTTTTTTGAGGGAGGCTTGGATATCTATGTATTTCCTTTTTAAGGACCACCTTTGCTTTATCCCATAGCTTTTGGACCAAAGTGTCTTAATTCTCATCAGTTTCCATTAATTTTTTCAGTTCTTCTTTGATTCCCTGGTTGATCCCAGCATTCTTAAACAAGGTGGTCTTTAGCTTCCACGTTTTTGAGTTCCTTCCGAACTTTTCCTTGTGATGGAGCTCCAGTTTCAAAGCATTGTGATATGACAATATGCAGGAAATAATCTCATTCTTTTGATATCTGTTGAGTCCTGATTTGTGACCAAGTATGTGGTATATTCTTGAGATGGTTCCATATGCACTTGAAAAGAATGATTATTTTGTTGTTTTAGGGTGGAATGTTCTTTATATATCTACGAGGTCCACCTGGTCTAATGTGTCATTCAATCCTCTGGTTTCTTTATTGATTTTCTGCTTCAATGATCTGTCTGTTTCTGAGAGAGATGTGTTAAGATCTCCTACTATTAGTGTATTCATATCAATATGACTCTTTATCTTGATTAACAGTTTTCTTAAGTAATTGGCTGCCCCCATATTGGGAGCATAGATATTTACAATTGTTAGATCATCTTTATAGATATCTGTTTAAGAATTATCTAGTGTCCTTCTGTATTTTTGTCTTTAGTTTAAAATCTAATTTATTTGATATGATAATTGCTACCCTGGCCTTCTTTTGAGGCCCATTGGCATGAAAGATGCTTCTTCATCCCTTCACCTTCTGTCTGGGTGTATCTTTATGTTCAAAATGGGCCTCTTGTAGACAGCATATGGATGGATCCTGTCGTTTTATCCAATCTGCAACCCTGTGTCATTTTATGGGCACATTTAGGCCATTCACATTGAGAGTGATTATTGATAGATACGTTTTTATTGACATCGGGTTACCTTTGAAGGCTTTATTTCTGTAGATTGTCTCTATATTTCTGTTCAATGCTATTCTCGGGATATTTCCTCTATTATAGAACCCCCCCTTAATATTTTTTACAGTGTCAACTTGGTGGTTGCATAGTCTTTTAAGCCTTGCCAGTCTTGGAAACTCTTTATCTCTCCATCCATTTTGAATGTCAGTCTTGATGGACAAAGTATTCTTGGCTGCATGTTCTTCTCATTTAGTGCCCTGAATGTATCTTTACTGCCCTTTTGTGGCTTGCAAGGTCTCTGTGGACAGGTCTGACATTATTTTGATAGGCTTTCCTTTGTATGTAAGAGTCCTCTTTGTCCTAGCGGCTTTCAAGATATTTTGTCTACAATTATGATCCCTGAGTTTTACTATCATGTGCCTTGATTTTTTTGGAATCTATCTTGGGGGGAGACTCTTCTGCCTGTAGTACATGAACGCTGTTTCCATTCACGAGATTGGGAAAATTTTCATGAAAAACTTCTTCCACTGTATGTTCTAGACTTCTATCTTTCTCCTCCCCTTCAGGGATTCCAATAATTCTGACATTGGAAAATTTCATGGCATCATTTATTTCTCTGAATCTGTTTTCGTGGCTTCTAAGCTGTTTGTTCCAGGCTTCCTCCTGATCCTTTCTCTCTGTTTGTCCTACAGATCACTAATTCTATCTTCTGTCTCAGTTAGCCTGGCTTGTAGAGAATTTAGATTAAATTGAAACTCATTGAGAGCATTGTGAACCTCATCCCTGGTGGCTTTCAGTTCTGCCCTAACATTGTGAACATCCTATCTGGTCGTTTTCAGTTCGGCCCTAATCAATTCCGTTTGGTCATCCATGGCTTTCTCCAATCTAGCTATTGCCTGATAATTGTTAGCCGGAATTCTCTTTCCAACATATTGTCTATGTTGATAGCCATTAGCTCTGTTGAAGAAGGCCCATCGTCTTTATTTTTCTTCTGTTGGGCATCCTTCCTCTTAGTCATTTTGGTGAGAGATGACTGAACAGATGAAGCTGGACGTATCGACTGTCGTGCAGTCAAGGTGCACCCTGCAATGCTTTTGAGAAATCAGGATTCCTCACCCAAAGGAGAGGAAAGAGAAAAGAAAAAGAAAAAAACAAAGAGAGAGAGAGAGAAAGAGAGAGAGAGAGAGAGGAAAGAAAGGGAAGATAAAAGAGAAGGTTCAGCCCAAATGGGCCCCAAGGTAAGATTTATGAAGTACACAAACAAAAACAGACAAACCAAAAGACTGATAAATGTATATGACAAGAGAGAAAAAAATATGCAAATAAAGGAGGAACCTCATCAAAAAGAACCCCAAGTATAAGATTTATATACTATCAGGACTAACACAAAAACACAGAAACACTGGCAGTAGAAAAAGATGGAAGAGTGGTTATAAATTCTCAGTGTGCATGAGGAATGTTATTTTGATTCTTCCTGGATGGTTCTTGATATCTTTGTTAAAGGACTCAACTTTCCTAAAATAAGAGGGGATTAAAAATTGGTTTACATATAGGGGTAGCAATGATTGGGAAAAAGGGATTACCTTAAAATTTAACTTTATATGAATATTAGAAAATAAAAGTAAAAAAGGAATAAACTAGACTAAACTAAACTCAAATTTAAAAAAAAATAGAATCAAAAAATAGAAATGCAAAAGAAAAATAGGTGTATGTATCAAAAAGTTCAGGTAAGAAGATTATTATGGAATTTGATATACCGGACATCTCACTGTGATGATAAATAGGTTAAAAATTATCAATATAAAAAATGAATGAGAATAGTGGGAATGAGTTAAATATAAAAGTTTTATCTATGAACTAGTGGTGGTTGTTCTCTTGTAGTCTTTTATTTTCCTCTGTCCTAGTTGGTTTTCTGGGGGAGGGGCCTGCCACGTGGGTTTTCAGTCAAAGATGTTCCCTGAGTTTTGTCCTCCCGCCCCCCTCAAGGGGGTGGGCTCTGAGGAAACCATTTTTTTCAGGCTTTTGTTCTCTGGAGGTTTTTATGTTGTTCACTTTTTTTCTCTCACCTTGACTGCTTTTGATTGTTTTTGGGAGGTTTTGAGGAAAGCAAACTGCACCCCGACCTCCCTTTCAGAGAGAAGCCTCAGTTTGCTCTTCTGTGGGTGCTGCAAAGCCCATATGCATTCCTCCTTGGCCACTGGCAGAGCAGGTCCCAAGTTGTGGTCCCTGGGGATGCAGGATCTTCTGCTTGTACCCCAAACCATGGCAGCGACAGCTTTCTGGGCAGCTCCAGACCACCAGAGAGGTTCCAAGCACTGATCACACACTGAGATTTGCCTGCTGGCCAGGGCTGGGAGTGCCTGGTCTTTCTGGGTCTAAGAGCACTGGACTTGTGTGGACCTCTCTCAGGGGAGGGTGTGGGGCTTGCATGCATGCATCTCATGCTCTGATAGTATGGCGTGGGTCTAAGCGCTGGGCTGGGCCTTCACACACCTCTCTCAGGGGAAGGTGAAGGACATGTGCATCTCAGGCTCTGATAGTATGGCACAGGTCTAAGAGCACCAGGATGGGCCTTCGTGCACCTCTCTCAGGGAAGAGTGAAGGGCTCATGTGTCTCAGGCTCTGTTAGCAAGGTTTGGCATTCTGCTATCTGGTGATGCTCCCAGCCCCTCACAGGAGCCGGACCCCACGTGTTCTGGGGTGCGCTTGCAGCTCAGGGACCAAGACCTGGTTTCTCTGCTGCACTCTCTCTGGCTCAGTGCCAGTGGAGGCTGTCCTGGGCCCAGGGACTTAAGCCCCTGTCTCTTGTCACCCCGATTCCCACAATTTCCCCCCGTGATCCTTTGCTCTTTTTGAATGCTTTCAACCAGACTGCAAGATAATGCTGGTCCTCAGATGCAGGGCACTCTCATATTGGGGTATTATTTTTCATCGTTCACCTCTGGTGGCTCCCTCCACCTTTTGTTTATCTTCCGATATCAGTCCCACTCCACTTTACCTGCCCACTGGCATCTTCTGCCCCTGATTTCTCAGGCTGATTTTATGGGTGATCAGAATTCTTTGGTAGGTAATCAGCTCATGTTATGGTACACGTTGAAATGGTGGCTCCTCCTACTTCCCTGCCATCTTGTCTCCCCTTCCTTGATATATTCTTTGGAATACCCTACTTTTGAACCAACATGGAAGTGACTGGATGAAAGTATGCTGACTCTAAGGTGTAAAGCAGAGAAAGTAAATTATCATATGTTTTCTTGTAGTTGGGGTAAATAAGGAATAACATGGAGAACATTATGACAAGAAAGGGAAAGTGGAATGTGGGGGAATTGGAGGGAGAGATGAACCACAAAAGAATGGAAACTTGAAGAAAAAGATGGTTTTAGAGGAAAAGAGGTTGGGGAGCTTGATGAGGCTGGTGGAGTTATTAAGGAGGGCATTTACTGAATGGATATATATATATAATGTATATAATGTTATACGTAAACCATGAGTCTAAGAACTCTATGTCAAAAACTGATGATTTACTCTATGGTGAATAACATTACATAATCAAAAATTTTAAAAGAAAAGGATCACATACTGAGTCACAAACCGGATCTCAATCAACACCAAACTTCTGAGATCTTCCCCTGCATTTTTCAGAAAGTAATGTTTGAAACTAGAACCCAATCAGTAGAGGAATTTTGGAAAGAATTCACAAATTTGGAGATCAAGAGCATCCTGCCAGGGAATGATGGCATCATTCAGGAAATTAAAGAACTTAAACAATTCATTGCAACTAATGAAAATGAAAATACATTGATTTAGAACCTATGGGATACGGAAAAGTTGCTCTTTAGAGGGAGTTACATAGCCATCTAAAAAATTAGAAAAATCCCAAATGCACAAGCTAAACTTACTTGGAAAAAGAACAGCAAATTTAACTGAAACCAAGCAGGAGAAGAAAAAGAATAAAGATCAGAACAGAAATTAATGAAATGGAAAGTAGTATAGCAGCAGAGCCCACCAACAAAACTAGAAGCTTGTTCTCAGAATGAATTAATCAGGTTGATAAACCTCTGGCCACATGTAACCAAAAGAAAAGATAAAGGGCCTAAGTTAATAAAATCAGGAAGGAAAGGGGAGAGATCATGACCAATGCAAAAGAAAGAGGGAATTGTTAGGACACATTATCAGCAACTATATACAAACAAAGTAGGTCATCTGGAAGAAATAGAAGCATTCCTGGAAACTTGTAATCTACCAAGTCTGAAACAGGAAGAAATAAACAATCTGAACAGACCAATGCCCAGCACGGACATTGAATCAGGAATCAAAAACCTTCCCCAAAACACAAGAGTGCAGGGCCAGAAACCTTTTCAGTGGAGCTTTACCAAACATTTTAAGAATAAATCATGAATATTCTACTGAAGCTGTTTCCACATAATAGAAGTTGAAGGAAAGCTTCCAAAAGATTTTCTGAGGCTGAGCACCACCTTGAACCACAAGCAGACAAATACCTCATGTCAAAGGGGAATTACAGATTAATAAGCTTGGTGAGCACTAATACCAAATTATTCAACAAGATACAAGCCATTAGGATTCCATGGTACATTAAAAGGGCTATTGACCACCAGCCGGTGAGGTTTATTCCTGGGATGCAAAGGAGGTTCAACATGCACAAATCAATTGATGTCACTAATCATACAAACAAAAGAAAGACAAGGACCATATCAACCTCTCATTTGATGCAGGAAAATCAAAGCATTTGGCAAAATGCAACACTTTCTCATGATTAAAACAAGATACAGAGATAGAGGGAACATACCTCATATCATAAAAGCCACCTATGAAGAGCCCACAGCAAATATCATTCTCAATGGAGAGAAACTGACAGCTTTTCCCTTCAGGTCAGGAATATGACAGGGATGCCCACTCTCACTACCTTTGTTGAACACAACATTAGAAATCCCAGCCTCAGCATTTGGACAGCAATAGCAAATAAAAGGGATGCAAGTTGTCATAGAAGAAGTCAAATTGTCTCTCTCCTTGCATAAGAAAATATTCTTTATGTGGAAAAGCCAAAAGACTTCATTCCAAAATGACTTGAATTCATACAGCAAGTCAGAAACATGTAGGATTCAAAAATGAAAACACAGAAATCTCTTGCTTTCCTATACAGTAACAAAGTTAATGGAGAAAGAGAAATGAAAGTGTCAATTCCACCAACCATAGCACCCAAACCCATAAGATGCCTAGGAATAAACCCAAAGAGGTAAATTATTTCTACCGTGTAAACTACAGAACCCTGAGGAAGGACACTGAGG
The DNA here is from genome assembly GCF_020171115.1 of Neogale vison. Lineage (NCBI taxonomy): Eukaryota > Metazoa > Chordata > Mammalia > Carnivora > Mustelidae > Neogale > Neogale vison. The sequence goes on along the minus strand of NC_058093.1, from coordinate 184,727,953 downwards.
AAGACACAAAGAGATGGAAAAACATTCCATGCTCCTGGATTAGAAGAATCAATTGTAAAAATTCATATGCTGTCCAGAGAACTCTACACATTCAACGAAATCCTTATCAAAATATCATGAAAACTTGTCATCCTTAAAACAAACAATCATACAATTTCCATGTAGCCAGAAATGATCCTGAATAGCCAGGGGACTGTTGAACAAGAAACCCAAAGCCGGGCACATCACAATGCCCGACTTCAAGCTAGTTTACAAAGCTGTAATCATCAAGACAGCATAGCAGTGACACAAAAAGAGACCCGTCACTCAGTAGAAAAAGAGACTCCCTAGAAATGGACCTTCATGTCTATGGTCAACTAATCTTTGACAAAGCAGAAAAGAGTACTCAGAGAAAGAAGACAGTGTCTTCAGTAAGTGGTGCTCGGAAAATTGGACAGTCACACACAGATGGATGACATTGGACCTTCTTTTACACTATATGCAAACAAATTCAAAATTGATGAAATACCTCAATGTGAGACAGGAATCCTTCAGAATCCTAGAGGAGAACCCAGGTTTCAACGTCTTCAACTTCAGCCACAGCAACTTCTTGCAACACACGTCTCTAAAGACAAGGGAAACAAAAGCAAAAATGAACTACTCTTTCCCAAGATAAAAAGCTTCTGCACAGCAAAGCGACCAATCAATAGAACTTCTGATTGGGAGAAGATATTTGCAAATGACATATCCAATTAGGGATTAATATCCAAAATATAGAAAGAACTTATACATGAGAGACATAATATTCAAATACCTGAGTAAATATATCTGTTTACCTTCTGAATTAACCTTTAACTCAACTATTCAAACAACTACACAATGTATCAGAACTCATTTCTAAACTCGGTCCTAGGAAAATGCTGAGCAATTGATATTTTTACCTTATTCATGTCTGTGGACCTTCTCAAGTGAATACACACACAAAGAACACCTGGGTGGCTTAGCAGGTAGAATACACACACAAAGGGCACCTGGGTGGCTTAGTGGGTAGAACATGTGACTGTTGATCTCAGGGTAGGTTCAAGCCCCACATTGGGTATAGAGATTACTTAAAAATATAATCTTTTTTTTCCAATTTATTTATTTTCAGAAAAACAGTATTCATTATCTTTTTACCACACCCAGTGCTCCATGCAAGCCATGCCCTCTATAATACCCACAACCTGGTACCCCAACCTCCCACCCCCCCACCACTTCAAACCCCTCAGATTGTTTTTCCGAGTCCATAGTTTCTCATGGTTCAACTCCCTTTCCAATTTACCCAAATTCCCTTCTCCTCTCTAATGCGCCTTGTCCTCCATGATACTTGTTATGCTCCACAAATAAGTGAAACCATATGATAATTGACTCTCTCTGCTTGACTTATTTCACTCAGCATAATCTCTTCCAGTCCCGTCCATGTTGCAACAAAAGTTGGGTATTCATCCTTTCTGATGGAGGCATAATACTTCATAGTGTATAAAAATATAATCTTAAGGGACAACTGGGTGGCTCACTTGGTTGAGCAGCTGCCTTCGGCTCAGGTCATGTTCCCAGCGTCCTGGGATCGAGTCCCACATCAGGCTCCTTGCTCCGCAGGGAGCCTGTATCTCCCTCTGACTCTGCCTGCCACTCTGTCTGCCTGTGCTCGCTCTCTCTCCATCTGACAAATAAATAAATAAAATCTTTAAAAAAATAATCTTAAAAACAAACTTCCTTTTGCAACCCAGCAGGAGGCATATAATATCTAGTGGTCAAGTGAATACACACATAAAACACTAGGTATTCTCCTTCATGTAAAAAGATGTCCTGAAATCACGATTGCTGTTACGTTTTTATGGAGTTATCTAAAAAGTCAAGGGCAGGGATGAAAGAAAAGTATACACACTGGTTTGAAAACTATTCAAAGAAGTCTATTCAGAAAAATGACTTTATTCATAGGATGGTGGAAGGACCAATGTCAGCTCTCCTAACCAGTATGTTTCTTACTTTGCAATATAATAAACAGTATATGTCTTATGGCATTTTTATTTTTATTTATCATTTAAGGTTGAAATATTTCTCCAAATTCTTAAGATGATTTTAATTGGAATTAATAAAAACTATTTTAATAAACTATTAGAATTAACAGTTGATGCTTCTTCAAGCATTTAAATAAAAGAAATCCAAAGAAAATCTTATTTGTCAAGGTCGATTTAAAGATAAATATAGTGTATATGGACCACATCTATGGAGTATTATGCCTCCATCAGAAAGGATGAATACCCAACTTTTGTAGCAACATGGACGGGACTGGAAGAGATTATGCTGAGTGAAATAAGTCAAGCAGAGAGAGTCAATTATCATATGGTTTCACTTATTTGTGGAGCATAACAAGTATCATGGAGGACAAGGGGCGTTAGAGAGGAGTTGGGAATTTGGGTAAATTCGAAGGGGAGGTGAACCATGAGAGACTATGGACTCTGAAAAACAGTCTGAGGGGTTTGAAGTGGCGGGGGGGTGGGAGGTTGGGGTACCAGGTGGTGGGTATTATAGAGGGCACGGCTTGCATGGAGCACTGGGTGTGGTAAAAAGATAATGAATACTGTTTTTCTGAAAATAAATAAATTGGAAAAAAATTCAAAAAAATAAAGATAAATATATTATCTATTTTATACTTTCACATAGATATATAGTTAAATGTTAAAAGGTAAATAAATTACTTACATACTTTTGTGTTAAAAAAACATAAACCTCTCTTGTAACTTCAAAGAAAACATGATAGAATTCTTGAAAGGATTGGTGTTGTACCTTCTAATCTCTTATGAACTTGTAGCAAATGTGGTGAAAGTGATATTTTAATCAATGAATGATATCTACAAGAATCAATGTATTCTTTACTCAATTTAAGGTAAATTAAGCTAAGATCGACACCAACTGATAATATAGTCATGTGAATGTGATAACTTGAAAGTAATAATAATTCTCTCTGGCAAAATATATAGTAAATAAGTGAAAGTTGATGAACGTGCAAATATGAGAATTTGTCTGAACAAAGAGAATTTCATAAAAATAATTGAATTTGAAACATACATATTTTCACTGACTGATACAGTGACCAGGAGGTAAATGAAAAGTTCCTATAAGTTAAATTAACTCCTAAGACTATGATCTTTTTTAAAATGTGGGAATATTTTTTGTCTTTTTTTTTCCCCTTTCATTCTTAATCAAGACATGTAGTATTGTAAATCTGCCTCACAAAATGCATCCTAAGAAAGATTCTTTAAAAAATAAATAAATAAAATAAATAAAAATAAAAATAAATAAAAATAAATAAATAAATAAATAAATAAATAAAATATAAAAAAGACTAAATCTCCCCCAGGCATTTCTAGTGGCGCATTACTCTTTTTAAATTTTTATTATTTTTATATTTCTTTTCAGTGTTCCAGAATTCATTGTTTATGCACAACAATAAGTGCTCCATGCAGTACATGCCCTCCATAATATCTACCACCAGGATCACCCAACCTCCCACTGCCCTCCCCTCCAAAACCATCAGACTGTTTTTCAGAGTCCACAGTCTCTCGTGGCTCATCTCACCCTCTGATTTCCCCCATATCCCTTCTCTTTTCCATCTTCCCATGTCCTCCATGTTATTCCTTATACTCTGCAAATAAGCAAAACCGTAAGATAATCGACTCTCTCAGCTTGAATTACTTCATTCAGCATCATCTCTTCCAGTCCTGTCGATGTTGATACAAAAGTTGGGAATTCATCCTTTCTGATGGAGGCAAAATACTCCATAGTGTATATGGACCACATCTTCCTTATCCATTTGTCTGCTGAAGGGCATTTTGGTTCTTTCCACAGTTTGGTTCCGTGGCTATTGCTGCCATGAACATTGGGGTACAGATGGCCCTTGTGTTCACAACATCTCTATCTTTGGGGTAAATACCCAGTAGTGCAATTTCAGGGTCATAGGGAAGCTCTATTTTTAATTTCTTAAGGATCTCCACATTGTTTTTCAAAACAGCTGCAGTGACTTGCATTCCCACCAACAGTGTAAGACGGTTTCCCTTTCTTCACATCCTCTCTAACACACGTTGTTTACTGCCTTGTTAATTTGGGCCAATATAACTGGTGTAAGGTGGTATCTAAACGTGGTTTTGATTTGAATCTCCCTGATGGCTAATGTTGAACATTTTTCCATGTGTCTGTTAGCCATTCATACATCTTCATTGGAGAAGAGTCTGTTCATGTCTTCTGCCCATTTTTTTGACATGATTATCTGTTTCATGTGTGTTCAGTTTGAGGAGTTCATTATAGATCCTGGATATCAGCCCTTTGTCTATATTGTCAGATGTGAATATCTTCTCCCATTCCATGGGTTGCCTCTTTGTTTTGTTGAGTGTTTCCTTCAATTATCATGTGTAGAGGCTTTTAATCTTGATGAAGTCCCAAAAATTCATTTTCACTTTTGTTTCATTTCTTTGGAGACATATCTTGAAAGAAGTTGTTGTGGCTGATGTTGAAGAGGTTACAGCCTATGATTTCCTCTAGGATTCTGATGGATTCCAGCCTCAAGTTGAGGTCTCTTATCTATTTTCAGTTTATCTTTGTGTGTGGTGCAAGAGAATGGTCGAGTTTCATTCTTCTACATATAGCTGTCCAGTTTTCCCAGCACCATTTATTGAAGAGACTGTCTTTTTTCCACTGTAATTTTTTCCTGTTTTGTCGAAGATTATTTGTCCATAGAGTTGAGGGTCCATATCTGGGCTCTCTCCTCTGTTTCACTGGTCAATGTGTCTGTTTTTGGGCCATTACCATGCTGTCTTGGTGATCACAGCTTTATAATAATGCTTGAAATCAGGCAAGGTGATGATCCTGGTTTATTTATTTATTCAGTTAGTTAGTTTGTTATGTGACAGACAGAGATCACAAGTAGGCAGAGAGGAGACACAGAGAGAGGAGGAAGCAGTCCCCCCGCTGAGCAGAAAGCCAGATGAGGGGCTTGATATCAGGACCCCGGGATCATGACCTGAACTGAAGGCAGAGGTTTTAACCCACTGAGCCCCCCAGGTGCCCCATGACCCCGGGTTTCTTTTTCAACTATTCCTTAGCAATTTGAGTCATTTCCAGTTCCATACAAATTTTAGGATTGTTTGTTCCATCACTTTAAAAATTCTGGTGGAATTTTGAGTAGGATGGAATTAAAAATATAGATTGCTCTTTGCAGTACAGACATTTTTTTTAAAGATTTTATTTATTTATTTGACAGAGAGAAATCACAAGTATATGGAGAGGCAGGCAGAGAGAGAGAGGGAAGCAGGCTCCTTGCCAAGCAGAGAGCCCGATGCGGGACTCGATCCCAGGACCCCGAGACCATGACCTGAGCCAAAGGCAGCGGCTTAACCCACTGAGCCACCCAGGCGCCCTGCAGTACAGACATTTGAACAACGTTTATTCTTCTGATGCATGAGCATGGGATGCTTTTGCATCTTTTTGTGTCTTTTCCAATTACTTTTATGAGTGTTCTTTAGTTCCTCAAGTACAGATCCTTTAGCTCTTTGGTTAGGTTTATTCCAACGTATTGTGGGCTCTTGCTGCTATAGTAAATGTAATCAACTCTCTAATTTCCCTTTCTATATTTTCATGGATAGTGTATAAGAAAGCAACTGATTTCTGTGCATTGATTTTGTATCCTGCCACATTACTGAATTACTATATTAGTTCTAGTAGTTAGGGGGTAGATTCTTTTAGGCTTTCCATATAAAGTATCATTTCTTCTGCAAAAAGAGTTTGACTTCTCCTTTCCCTATTTGAGTACGTTTTATTTTGTTTTGTTGTCTGATTGCTGTTTCTAGGACTTCTAGTACTATGTTGAACAGCATGGCTGAGACTGGGCATCCTTCTCGTGTTCCTGATTTCAAAGGGAAGGCTGTCAACTTTTCCTTATTGAGAATCATATTCACTGTGGGCTTTTAATTGATAGATTGATGAAGTTGAAGAATGTTCCCTCTATCCCTATACTTTGAAGCATTTTAATCAGGAATGGATGCTGTATTTTGTCAAATGCTTTTTCTGCATCATTTGAGAGGACCACGTGGTTCTCTCTTCTATTATTGATTTGTTCTATCACCCTGATTGCTTTGTGAATATAGAACCATCCCTGTAACACAGAGATGAATCCCACCTGGTCATGGGGATAATCTTTTTATGTACTGTTGGATCCTATTAGCTAGGATCCTGTTGATAGTCCTGGTGTCCATATTCAGCAGGGATATTGGTCTGAAATTCTTCCTTTTGATTGGATCTTTGCCTGGTTTGAGACCAGGGTAATGCTGCCGTCATAGGCTGAGATGGAAAATTTTCATTCTCTTTCTATTAATCTATTTTTCTATTTATTATCCTTCTGTTTTCTATTAATCTAAAGAACCCCTTAAGCATTGGCCTGGGGTTATCACTGAAAGTTCCTACAAATGCTAGTATGGCACATTTTTAACTCATGTTCACTGTACTTCTGCAAAGGTCGGTCCTACTGGTAATGCCCAGAGGTCAATACAAGGATTGTGAGTAATAAGCATCCACTTGGACACCAAGCCTTATCTTGAGAGAAGCCTGGTGCTGCTTGGGCTTCCAGAGTTTATTTTACACAAAGTGGTATCTCAATAAACCTGGGGAGATATGTCATCACCACTGAAAAACCGGTTCACAGGGCAGTAAATGAACAAAAATCATAATTCTGAATTTCTGTTACTGAGTCAGTAATAACTTCATCTAACAATAAACCTCACCTCTGAGCAGGCTATAGATTTCCCTCATGGCATTTGATCAAGCATGAGAAAAGAAAAGTCACCATAATGGTCTTTGTGTGCTATGTGAGGGAACAGAGACTTGAGCACTACTTAGGCACAGTCAGCATATGAGAAACCAGGCATTGAAGATTTGGTGTCTTGATTCCAAACCCCACACACTTACTCTCACGTCTCCACTGCCTGGAAGGGGCTGTAAATTCCTACTCTGAGATTGGCATCAACTGTGATTTTCGTCCTTGCTCTGGAGCCTTCTGTGGGGGACACATGTCAGATGAAAGACATCAGGCCCAGTTCTTGCTCAGCATTCAAGTATTTTAGTATCCAATGGGTATTTACCACACTGATGATCCGCTGTTCCTCCTTCCCTCACTCCAAAACTATTTTGATTACAGGAAGTTTCAGAGATAATCTTCCCACAGTCTTCAATGTCTGGAGTTCTGGAGCAGTGCTCTTTGCTGTGGCAGTCAGGCCCCAGGGAAGTCACATCCCACACTGTCCTCTGGAAGAGTTGAATAAAATTCACTCCAAATTACCTCAGTTGAGATCTAACATTTCACCTCACATAACGTTGAAAAAAGTGGAAATGCAGATCCCTTGTGTATAATCTGTATTATTCACCTGGGGCAGCTATAGTTTATGCGTGATTAACAGAAGACACTATCCTACCAAAAATAAAAAAAGAAACAAACAAACAAATGATGTTCTTAATGGACTGAGCATTAAGGTGGGCACCTGGCTTCCTTCTGAAGAGGAAGAAAGAATAGGCTATGTGTTGCAAGTTGGAGGAAGAAAAACTCAGCAATGGGAAAGGAAAAGCACCACTTAGGTTTCTCTCAAAGTGACCACTTAAAATAGCCTCTTGTTGTGTTATGTGGACCTTTTGAAGGAAATGAACTTAAGTTATCATTTTGCATAAATATAAATACAAAATGAGACAAATTATGGATTGAAGTTTCCTTTTTGATCATATATATACATCCATATATGGATTTATATACATATATGTATATATACATATATATGTATGTATATATGTATACATATGATGATAGATATGATCAGAAAGGAAACTTCAAATATATATGTATGTATATATATACATATATATGTAAATATATATACATTTACATATAACTATATATGTAAATATATATACACACACACACACACACACACACACATAATGCTCACCTGGGAAGAAAATATCTGCATTAGTAGCAGAAGACTTAAAGTCAGCAAAATTATGGTGATCATGTGTATCTGATTTGGCTGCTTGAGGGACAAGTGTGAAAGAAATTTGCACAGAACACCTGTATGGCTCATTGGATGCAGTGGGACTGCAATGGCTGGGAGATACTCCCTGATCAGGAAGTATATGGTTGGGGGCCTATGCTTGTGAGAGCATTCTGCTAAGTAGTTACTAAGTCCTCTGGCCCAGGCATGCTTGTAGGGGGGCAGCTCAGGACATAGAATTGGGCCCAGTGATGACTCAGCAAGTCCTGGGTCAACTAAACCACAAGCTATGTCAAGTTCCTCGTGGTTGGTAGGCTGGGTCTTGACAGATTGGGGAACACAGAGCAGTGGATACAAGGGAAATAGACTGAGAGCTAACTTCTCAGGATTTGAGCAGAGCTCTGGAGGGCAGTTTACCTGAGACGTTAAACCTTAGTGGTGGCTGGACCCTTCACAGTCTACTTCAAAGGAGCAGAGACTCTCAGTGCTGGAATGAAATAGCAGGACACATCAAACTATACACCTTCATTTTATTTATTTATTTGTATTGTATTTATTTATTTGACAGAGAGAAGCACACACACAATGAGAGCACAAGCACGAGAGTGGGAGAGGGAGAAGCAGACTCTCCACTAAGCAGTGAGCCCAATGTAGGGCTCCATACTTCGACCCTGGGATCGTGACCTGAGCCGAAAGCAAAGGCTTAATGACTGAGCCACCCAGTTAACTCTATACACCTTCTTTGTAGAAAAGTTAAGACCTTTCTTCATTTTAATACCTTAGAGGAGAATTGTTGGATGATATGGTTGTTCTATATCCATTTTTTTAAGTATGCTTTACGCCCAATGTGGTGCTCAACCTCATGACCCCAAGATCAAGCATCACTCACCCTTCTGATTGCATTAGCCAGATGCCCCTATGTTGAACTTTTTGAGAAAACTTGACACTGTTTTCCATAGTTACTGCACCCATTTACAGTCCACCGTCAGATCCCATTTACAGTCCCACCAATAGAGCAGAGTTTCCTTTCTTCCACATAATGGCCAAAATTCTTGTTCAGTCTTCTGGATACTAGTCTTTCTGACAGATGACAGGGGACATCATTTTGGGCTTTGATTTGCATTTCCCTGGTGATAAGTGGTGGTGAACATCTCTTCTTGTATTTGTTGGACCTCTGTGTTTTTTCTTAGAAAAAATATCTAGTCTGAACTCTGCTCATCTTGTAACTGCCATCTGTTTTTGTGTTATTGAGTTGTATGACTTATTCAATATTGTGGAAAAGAGAAAATTATCAGTTAGGTAGTTTGCAAATATTTTCTCCTCTTCAGTATGTTGTCTGTTCAATGTGTTGATGACTGGAGATTTCCTTTGCTACACAGAAGGCTTTTATTTCAAAGCAGGCCCAATTGATTGTTTTTCATTGTAGCCCTTGCTTTTAATGTCAAATCCAAAAGTCAGTGTCAAGAAGAATCTCAGGAAACATTCTTCCAAAAAAAAATTGTGTTAAGGGGATGAATGAATAGATCTATCCTGAAAACTCTGTGTGCCATTGTTTTAATAGGTTCTTGACTGGCTCAGTCATCACAGCATCTGACTCTAGATCTCAGAATCTGGAGTTCAAATTTTGGTCATGGAGCTTATTATAAAAAGGCAGGGGTCTTAATAACATTCTGCCCAATTTCCAGCTAGTTATTTTATGGGCATAGCTGTTTTGTTGAAGTCCTTGCCACATTGTGACTTTGTTATTGTGGATCAGGTGGGAGAGACATTCAGTTCCATTGCTATACTTGAGGTGGCCTAGTGTTTCCAAAGCCACTTATGGAGGAGACTGATGCTTCCCTATTTTACATTCTTAGAGCTTTTGTTGTAAATAAATTGACTACATATGTTTGGCTTTTTCCCTGGGTTTTCTACTCTGTTCCGTTGATCTTTGTCTCTCTGTAGGCTGATACCACACTATTTTCATTTCTACAACTCTGTAATAAACTTTGGATTCTGAAATCACGATGCCTCCAGGTTTGTTTTCTCTCCAGATGGCTTTGGCTATTCAGGGCCTTCTGTGGTATTATTCACTTTGTAGGATTATTGGTTTTATTTCTAAAAATGCCATTAGACCTTGATTGGGGTTTGCAGTTAATTCTCTCTTCTTCAAATTCTTTCATTAATGATTTAACTTTTCAGTATACAGGTCTTTCACCTCCAGGTGAAAATAATTCCTGTGTATTTTATTCTTTTTGAGTGATTATCAATTAAAAGTTATTTTCTTAATTTCTGTCCTTGATAGCATGTTATTCATGTATAGAGATAAAAATCATTTTTGTATGTACAATCAATGTTCTTATGTTTAGGACTTAATTCATCTGTTAGTTCTACAAGAATTTTTGTAGAGTCATTAAGGGATCAATATATGACACCACCTTCTCCTAATAAGTAAAATATAAGCTGGGAATATGAGTTGGTGTCTTCTAACTGGGAAAAGAGGACACAGATTTGCTGAGTGATAGTTTTCAAATTGTCTAAAATGTTTTATGGTTAGTGTAAGCAAAGGAATCCATAGATATGCCTTGTTTTCTTCTACTGCTTTCTTTCAACTAGATATAAAGAGCTGTGGTATGGACCAGTTATTTCCCACGCTATCCCACTGTACACCTTGTGCCTCTTGGAAGGATCCACCATTCTCACTACTTTCTATCTTGGAAACCATGGCCTGACTCAGCAACTCAGAAAATTATTTCTCGAAATAGTGCATTTGGGAAAAAGCCCATTTTCCACAGATTTCCTAGAAGACACACACCAAAACGTTGAATTTTCTGGAACCGTATTGATCTCTCTGTGAATCCTTGAAGATGCCCAACATTGACTGTGGCTTGTTTTTCTGACAGAGAAGGGAACTCCTGAAATGACTCCTGGGGCCAGCAAAGGGGTGCTTGTGCTCTTAACAAGGACATGAACACTTCTCCACCCCCACGGAAGATACAAGTTAACCTCATTTTGGACTTCCTTCACAATCTCAGCGAATTTCTTCAAGGAGAGAATACATATTATTCTGCAGATTCTTGAGGATCTATTGACAACTCCCTACAAGTGACAACCTAAGGTACTACAGTGACTTAACCAAATCTGTTCTTACAACTACAAATACATAAAATTATAAATGATTGAGTGAAGGTCTGTGGACCCTCCCTTCAGAAAGACAGAAAATGAACCTCAAATGGGTCACAGATCTAAATTCAAGAGCCAAAACTATAAACCTCAGAGTAGAACACCTAAGAAGAAATCTTCCCTGACCTTAACTTTGGCATCTGTTTCTTAAGGACGACACCAGAACCAACAAGTGAAGAGCAGGTACATGGGTAAATTGGGCACTGACACAGATTCCTTTCCTCTGGACTCTGCAAGTGCTCCCAGGCACCAGACAGGAACCGTACAACTCATTTCTTTCTACATCCCACTTAGCAGTACCCATTACATTCTACAATTTAAGGATAGGGTCTGTAGCTTCAGAGCCCTGCTTGGAGTCACCCAGCTACAACGAGGCTGAGCGGGGGCCTGAACTGCTGTTTATCTGCCATTGAACTCTGTGTTCCATGCACACGGCTCAACCCTGGAACTCAGAGGTGCACAAAGCTCCACATCCATCCCCCAGTTCTGGAGACTTCACTGTTTCAAGGGGTAGTTGTGCCACCTCTGACTGGGGCTTGTCCTGGGTCTGTTGTCTGATAATGCTGTAACTTAGCACTGAGGACTCTCCCAGTACCAGCCAGCCTTATTCTGGGAAGGAGGTTTCTCCCTTTGTACAAATGCTCATGTAACCTCAGAGTTGAGAAGTCTTCTGAAACATCTGGATGAAACCTTCTTGTGAGTGTGGGCCAACAACGCTGGCAAGCCCTGGTTTCAAATCCTGCCTGTAACTGAATATGGAGCATAGAATGTAGCAATTTCTTAACGTTTTGGTTTCCCTCTTCGTCAAACAGAGACAGCATTTTTAACTTAATGTAAGCAATTGTTAGGGGGCTTAACTGACGCCATACATGTTCTAAAATGATACTCAGTAATCCATAGCTTTACCTGCTAAAATTGGCCCACAGGGAGCACATTGCTGTTATGGGCTCTGGGTCTCTGCCTTACTGTGCCCTTTCAGCCTGCCAATCCAGGCTCCCCTGACTCATTTGTCCTTCCAGAAAGACTTCATCCCCTCCAGTATGGGATCCTACAACACTGGTGCTCATCCATCAGTCCCAGGCCAGCCATGGGACAGGATGTGACCCAGAGCTTTTGTCCTGGACATGGACAATCCTCAGTGTGGAGACTGGCAGGCTGGAGCCCCCTGAACTGCCACCTGTTTTTGGAACAAATATTGGTGTACCTTGTGATGGGGCTCTTTCTCCCCAAAGCACGGAAATTAGCTGCCCTCCATTCCACGACTGTCACACTTTCCCCCCACTGTGTTATCAAAGAATCTTAGGCTTCCTTGGCTGCCTGGGTACCACGGCCTTTCCATGGATGGGGATGAAAGTATTTTATTGATTCCATTTTGGTTTTTGATGGACCTGTTTGTAGGAGGAAGCCTGGCCACTCCCTATAAGCCAACACAAAGTCTGTGTCACTGACCAATATGGCAGCACCCAGCCCATGGTAGCCCTTTCCCTAGCGCTCAGGGCAGTCCTTTCTCACTGAGTCCCACTCACTGGTGTTTCTTTCTCTTCCTGCAGGGAGAGCCGTGAATGTCCTCTCTCTGAGGATATCTTATGTGCTTGGTTATCTCTATGTTATGGCAGAGAAGACAGGAATTATTGACAGTGGCCTCTAATAGATCATCAGATCAAGTGGACTCCCCCTTACATGACTTTGGGGGAGGAGAGGAGTCTCATAAGGAAGAACATCCCCATCTCTCGGACAAGCTTAGCTTGAGGAATACCAAGGTTGGGGTTGGAAGGGTCAGGGGTTCACAGCTAGAAAATCCTGAATGGTGTGGATGAGCTATGTCCAGTGTCAAAGCCCCTGGTTGAGGCTCTGTCCAACCTGCAGCTTCCATGAGCAGTCAATGTGCTTTGTAAAGGCCTGTATTGCTCACACAAGTTCAAGGGGTTCTTGGTGTTGCCACTAAAACTACATATGGATGAACAATTGTCTGTGACCGACTGACCTGTATTGTTTTTTTTTTATTTTATTTATTTATTTGAGAGAGAGAGACAGTGAGAGAGAGCATGAGCGAGGAGAAGGTCAGCAAGCGAAGCAGACTCCCCATGGAGCTGGGAGCCCGATGTGGGACTCGATCCCGGGACTCCAGGATCACGCCCTGAGCCGAAGGCAGTCGTCCAACCAACTGAGCCACCCAGGCGTCCCACCTGTATTGTTTTTGAAGGTTCCTCCCTGAGAGTATGGGGTTCATCCAGGAATGGCAGGGAGCAAGCTGAGAGGAGTGGTCTGGCCTGCACCCCTCTGCTGGCATGGAGCAGGGTCTGGTTGCTCTAGTTAGCATCTAAGTTAAGGAGCACAAGGGGCTGAAGTGGTTTGAGAGTGTCATCAGCCAGGGTATGGGTGATGTGTGTTCCAGGACACAATGCAGGAAGCTTGTGAGAGAAGACATATGAGTGGGCATTTGGGCAGGCTCTTCCATGCTCTGTGGTCACTCCCAATACCCTGATGGCCTCACTGTTGGCTTGTCCACCTCATTATTTCAGGTCTCAACTATAGAATCCAGGATCCCTCTTTTCCAAATCAATGCTTCTCCTTAATAAAGAGAGCATAGAGAAGCTAGCAGCCAGTCCTCCAAAAATGTGGTTAAAGTGTTTTCCAGTATTGGTGTTTATAGGAATCATTTGTAGGGAAACAGAGATTCATGGCACAGACATGCTTATCACTTATATTATGAGAGTCAAATAATTGGAAATGACTTCTTGTTCAACAGATGGGGCTGCTGAGTGCTGTCACTGTGAATGCCCAAGGGGACAACAGCAACAATGCCTGTCCACAGTGGGGGTATCAGGTATCAAGAGTGAGGCCCTGGAACCTTCCCTGCCCCACTTTCTCACACACATGTGTGTGCGTGTGCACACAAACACACACATTACACTTATAAGGGAAGGCAGGGAAAACGGACACCGTGTGTTATGGGCGATTATTTATTGGTAGAAGGAACATGCCTTCTCTGGATAAAACCTAAAGAACTATTTACTTCATTACCTAAATTGCTAGCAATAAATGATAATATTTAAGATATGATTTTCATATTTTATAATATGCCCATTAGAATAGTTTGAACATAGTCTATCCAGGAAAATGAAAGAAGAAAGTAGCTCATGGACCCAGACATTTCTCTTGTGGTTTCTGCTTTTCAGGCATCCATATGAAAGGGAACCCTATCTCAGATAATGAAAATAGTTCATTTTGGGGCTTCCCGTGATCTTTCTTCATTCAGGAACATCTCCATGTAATAAAATATTATTTGTATAACTTTTTAAAAAGGTGAATCACTCTTATGTTCTGCAGACAGACAGAGAAAGCCTTATTGTAGGATTCCAGGCACATGAAAATCCAAGTCAAGTATGTCCCAGATACAGAGAGAATAGCAGTGGTTTCAGGGACTGGGATGAGGTAATGAGCAGAGAGTGATTAGTAGCACAGGTGTCTCTGTGATGGAAATGTTATAGAAGTAAATGTTTGTGCCAAACTCTGAATATACCTAATGAGACATCGATATAACATTGAAAAGGCTCTGAGTAAAATTTTATGTAAACTCAAATTCTACTTTGTTTATTTATTTATTTATTTATTTATTTATTTATTTATTTATAAATTGTATTTATTTATTTTGACAGAGAGATATCACAAGTAGGCAGAGGCATGCAGATACTGAAAGGAAAACAGGCTCTCCACTGAGCAGTGGGCCTGATGTGGGTCCTGATCCCAGGACCCTGAGAACATGATCTGAGCTGAAGACAGAGGCTTTAATGCACTGAGCCATCCAGGCACCCCAAATTCTAATTTATTTAATGACCAAAATCTATTAAGTCATTGTACAGGTGTATATGAAACACCAATATTACAAAGAAGGCAATGACAGGGGAGGGGAAGGCATTGTTTGGGAGTGTAGCCTGCACCAGCTGCTGTTCAGGGGATGAGGCTGGTTGCTCCACTAAGGCAGCTGGTGGTTCAGGCCATTCAGGAACTCCAGGAGCAGAGGCATAACCCTGTTGGACCTCCACTTTAGGCAAAGGGGCTGCTGGATCTCCCATCTCAGGGGCATGAATTAGAACTCTGACTACCACCTGCACTGGTCCCAACAGCGCAGGTGAAGTCACTATTCTTATTGACTGATGAGCAATAGCAGAGGGACAGGGTGGGCCACTCAGGCTCCAAAGTTGTGGCAGTTGCCAGAATGGGTGTTGGGACAGGTTCCTGAGGTGCACCAGGATCTTGCTCTGGGGCTGGTGTTGTAGCTCCAAGAAGAGAGAGTATCATCAGCATGATTGACTTCCCTTTTGCCTTATAAATGAAAGAAACCTTTCCCACCACTCAATATCATCTGTATTTAAGACCCAATCCTTGGAATGTCTCCCCAGTGAAGCCTGTGGGGACAGCGATCTGAGACTATTCACTCCTCTCAGACCAATAATAATCTATGGAGGCTTACTCAGCATGGCCCACACTGTCTCCTCCTCAGGCCAACATCAGTCATCTCCAGTCCTCCTCACCCCCAGGGTCTGGATTCATGAGCTCAAGTTGCTGCAGCTGTGAGAGCAGAAGATGGGCACGATGCTCCAGGTCTGAGCATGGCATATTGAGCCCCATGTATGCTAGTAGCATACTCAGGCTGAGAAATTCTGTGGGCTGGAAAATATCCCTAGAATATTGTTCCAGCCATGTGCTCAAGATGGAATAGATGTCCCTGGGGACAGGTAGGTAGGCAGAGAAGTCAGAGGACAGGGCACCCATCCAAACCAATATCCCAGGGAACCCCTGTGGAAACATGGGTCCCTGGATTTCCAGCTCCTGTCAGAAACTAGTCCTAATACTTCTCCACCTGTTATCTGTCAATCCCGCCCAGGACAGGACTGGTCACAGATGGCATCCTGGCAAAAGAGCATTATGAGTGGGAGTCTTTGATCAGTGTTGTGAGCACTTCTCTCCTTTTGAGGGGAGCTGTACACACTCATCAGTCTGTCTCCTTGCTCATATGCTACTTGAATTCACCTGCATGTGCCCAGGGAGGGGTGGTGTCTGGCTTCACTGCACATACCACTTACTCTGCACACACCATTGACCCTCACTGCACACACCACTGCTCTGTAAAGATCCAAACAAGGAGTGAAAAAAATACTCTGTCTCTATCCAAGCCCTCCCAGAACCCACCCAACACCTCAAACTTTGCATCCTGTGCTCATGTGCTTCCTTATTCATTAGGTGCCATGAGTGGGTCTCCTTCCACTGACACTTATCCCCCACAGATTGTGGGTTGTGTGGTCCCTGACCTCTCACTGGGTCTCCTGAGAACCCTCTGAACACTTCGTGTCCAGGTTCTAACAGACATCTGTGTGACGGTTCCTAATCCTCAGTTCAGAGTCCTAGAATTGGGTTAGAGATAGGGCTGGGAGGGGGCAGAGATGGAGAATGACCCTCTTAGGGGTTGAAGCTGTCCTCCATCCCACTATGCTTTTCTACAGTGCTCAGACACCAACCATATCTCCCTACAACACCTTCTCGTTTTCCAGAAAATCTCTCAGTCATTTACCCTAAAGCAAGAATAACAGATGTGTGGATGAAGGTCCAGTAGGCCTTCTAATTCACAGTACTTCACTACCCTGGTGGAGAGGGAAGGCCCTCCTTTATCAGCTGAGGCTAACTCACACATTCCACTTCTCCTGATCTCTGCTGACCTCATTATAGCTGGAGAAAATGCACCCATATCTAGAGGAGGCCAGGGGGCATCACATGAAATGTCCTGTGGATACTACCTATCATTATCTGAGCTCTGGTAAGTCTGCAGCCCTGGGGTTCTGTCTGTTCTGTGTAGGGATCATATTCAGCTCCTATATAAATGCCTTCACTGAGTGGGGATTCCTGAATGCTTGATGGATGAAAGGGCCCCAATGAGCCCATCACAGATATCTGAGTGGGCCTGGCCCACTGCTCACACCCAGGTATCCCTACTCCAGATTCTCCCAGACAAATACCCGAGATGCAGTCTCAGATCTCCCTTTCAATGGCAAAAAAGCCCAGCTCAAGACCATAGTGATAGTGAGGGATGAGGCAGAGGCCTCGTCATGTGGAGCAGGAGAATGCTCAAATAGTGTGACTACAGGCCCTCTATCACAGTATTCCACAGGAGCAGGCACCCAGGTATACTTTCCCTACAAGTCCCCACTGATTGCCTCAGTTAGGAGCAAATTGAGGTTAGGGGAAGTTTGGAGACATGCCAAAGTCTCACAACCAGGCATTGGCCAAATCACACTTGGCAGTTAGGGGCAGGGTGCTCGCCTTGCAAATAAAAGGTCTAACACCTCTTTTCTGGTTGCAAAGGCTCGGTATCTACCCAGGAACATGTAGACTGAGTTTAGATCTCTTCTCAGGAAGGCAGGTGCCAGGTGTTCTATTTCGGTCTCCAGCGTGTTGGCCCAGTTGGTAAATAGCACAAAGGTCTCATTTCTATTTCTGATTGAGCTATTTTCACCATGAGGTGAATCAGAAGAGACATGAGTCAGTGCTATAGCTATCAGGAGAAGTGGGTGTTGGAGGGCAAACTAACCTTCCAGATCTCAGTGACTTATTGCAAGAGGTGGGACAAGAGAGTCCACAGCCCTAAAAAGAATAAGTTGACTCAGTGTTTCATTCGGTTAATCATAAGGCTCTTGTTTTTCGTTCAGGGCATGTTCTCAATGTCTGGAGACTGACCTCATAGGTCTGAGCACATAGGGCAATGTCTGCTTGATGACTCTGTCTCTCCCTACTTTTCTCCCCACTCTCTCTTTGCCTCTCAAATCCATCAATCAGCCAATCAATTAATAACGCTTTAAGGAAAAGAAAAAAAGTTTCTTGGCACCCATATAAGGAATTGAAATAAATTATGTCTGATCTGATAATATCTCAGGCCACTTTGTGAGCTGAGTACTGATAGGACCACCCTGCATGAATGGCATGAATCCTGTAATTTCTTTTTATTTATTTATTTTTTTCAGTGTAACAGAATTCATTGTTTATGCACAACACCCAGTGCTCCATGCATTATATTCCCTCCATAATATCCACCACCTGGCTCCGCCAACCTCCCACCCCCCACCCCTTCAAAATCCTCAGATTGTTTTTCAGAGTCCTTAGTCTCTCATGGATCATCTCCACTTCCAATTTCCCACAACTTTCTTCTCTTCTCCATTTCCTTATGTCCTCCATGTTATTTGTTATGCTCCACAAATAAGTGAAAACATATGCTAATTGATTCTCTCTGCTTGACTTATTTCCCTCAGCATAATCTCTTCCAGTCCCGTCCATGTTGATTCAAAATTTCGGTACTTGTTCTTTCTGTTGGAGGCATAACACTCCATACTGTATATGGACTACATCTTCATATCCATTCATCTATTGAAGGGCATCTTGGTTATTTCCAGTTTGGCGACTGTGGCCATTGCTGCTATAAACATTGGGGTACAGATGGCCCTTCTCTTCACTACGTATGTATCTTTGGGGTAAATATCCAGTAGTGCTATTGCAGGGTATTGGGAAGCTCTATTTTTAATTTCTTAAGGAATCTCCACACTGTTCTCCAAAGCGGCTGCACCAACATGCATTCCCACCAACAGTGTAAGAGGGTTCTTCTTTCTCCACATCTTCTCCAACTCACGTTGTTTCCTGTCTTCCTAATTTTGGTCATTATAACTGATGTAAGGTGGTATCTTAATGTGGTTGTAATATGAATCTCCCTGATGGCTAGAGATGAGAACATATTTTCATGTGTCTGATAACGATTTGTATGTCTTCATTGGAGAAGTGTCTGTTTATGTCTTCTGCCCATTTTTTGACATGATTATTTCTTTTGTGTGTGTTGAGTTTAAGAAGTCTTTTTTTTTATAGATTCTGGATATCAATCTTTTGTCTCTATTGTCATTAGTGAATATCTTCTCCCATTTTCTGCATTGCCTCTTTGTTTTGTTGACTGTTTCCCTTGCTGTGCAGAAGGTTTTGATCTTGATGAAGTCCGAAGAGTTCATTTTAACTTTTCCTTTGGAGACATATTTTAAAAGAAGTTGCTGTGACTGATATTGAAGAGGTTACTGCCTATGTATCCCTCTATGATTCTGATGGATTCCTGTCTCACATTGAGGTCTTTTATCCACTTCGAGTTTATCTTTGCATATGGTGTAAGAGAATGGTTTGAGTGTCATTCTTCTACATATAGCTGTCCAATTTTCCCAGCACTATTTATTGAAGAGTATGTCTTTTTCCACTGTATATTTTTTCCTGCTTTGTCGAAGATTATTTGAGCATAGACTTGAGGGTTTCTAAATGGGCTCTCTAATCTGTTTCACTGGTATATTTTTCTGTTTTTATGCCATTACCATGATGTCTTGGTGATCACAGCTTTGTTGTAAAGCTTGAAATCAGGCAACGTGATGCCACCAGTTTTGTTTTTCTTTTTCAACATTTCCTTAGCAATTCGGGGTCTTTTCTAATTCTATACAAATTTGGGGATTATTTGCTCCAGCTCTTTGAAAAATACCAGTGGAATTTTTATCGGAATGGCATTAAAAGTATAGATTGCTCTAGGCAGTATAGACATTTTAACAATAATTATTCTTCCGATCCAAGAGCATGG
The DNA here is from genome assembly GCF_020171115.1 of Neogale vison. Lineage (NCBI taxonomy): Eukaryota > Metazoa > Chordata > Mammalia > Carnivora > Mustelidae > Neogale > Neogale vison. The sequence goes on along the minus strand of NC_058093.1, from coordinate 184,708,096 downwards.
AATTGTCTTCCATCTTTTTGTGTCTTCTTCAGTTTCTTTCATGAGTGTTCTTTAGTTCCTCGAGTACAGATCCTTTAACTCTTTGGTTAGGTTTATTCCCAGGTATCCTATGATTCTTGGTGCTATAGTAAATGGAATCAATTCTCTAATTTCCCTTTCTGTATTTTCATTGTTAGTGTATAAGAAAGCAACTGATTTCTGTACATTGACTCTGTATCCTGGCACATTACTGAATTACTGTATGAGTTCTAGTAGTTTGGGGGTGGAGTCTTTTGGGTTTTCCATATGAAGTATCATATCATCTGCGACGAGAGAGTTTGACTTATTCAATGCCGATTTGGATACCTTTTATGTCTCTTTGGTGTCTGATTGCTGTTGCTAGGACCTCTAAAACTATGTTGAGCAAGAGTGGTGAGAGTGCGCATCATGGTCATGTTCCTGATCTCAAGGGGAAGGCTGTGAGCTTTTACCCATTGAAGATGATATTTGCTGTTTTTCACAGAAAGATCTTATGAAGTTCAGGAATATTTCCTCTATCTCTATACTTTGAAGTGTTTTAATCAGGAACAGATGCTTGATTTTGTCAAATGCTTTTTCTGCATACATTGAGAGGAACATGTGGTTCTTCTCTCTTTTCTTATTGATTTGTTCTATCACATTGATTGATTTGCGAATGTTGAACCATGCTTGTAGCCCAGGGATGAATCTCACCTTGTCATGGTGGATAATCTTAATGTGCTGTTGGATTCTATTTGCTAGGATTCCTGTCTCACATTGAGATCTTTTATCCACTTCGAGTTTATCTTTGCATATGGTATAAGAGAATGGTTTGAGTGTCTCTTGTTGAGAATCTTAGCAGCCATATTTATCAGTGGTATTGGTCTGAAATTCTCCTCTTTGCTGGGTCTTTGCCTGGTTTGGGTATCAGGATAATGCTGGCTACATAAAAAGAGTCTGGAAATCTTCCTTCTGCTTCAAATTTTTCTAAACATCTTCGGGAGAATAGGTGATATTTTTTCTTTGAAAGTTTGGTAGAATTCCCCAGGGAATCCATCAGGTCCTGGGCTCTTGTTTTTTGGGAGGTTTTTGATCACTGCTTCAATCTTGTTACTAGATATTGGCCTATTCAGGTTTCCAATTTCTTCCTGGTTCAATTTTGGGAGTTCATAGTTTTCTAGGAATACATCCATTTCATCTAGGTTGCTAAACTTACTGGCATATAACTGTTGAGAATAACTTCTGATTTCTGTCTCCATTTCCTTGGTGTTAGTTATGATCTCCCAATTTTCATTCATAATTTATTAATTTGGGCCTTCTCTCTTGTCTTTTGGATTAGGGTGGCCAATGGCTTATTTATCTTATCGATTCTTTCAGAAAACCAGCTTCTAGTTTCATTGATACGTTCTACTGTATCACTATTTTCTATCTAATTATCTCTGCTCTAAACGTGATTATTTCCCTTCTTGTATGTGGAGTTGGTTTAATTTGTTGTTGATTCTCCAGTTCTTTAAGATGTAGAGACAGCTGGTGTGTTCTCTATTTTTCCTATTTGTTGAAGGAGGCTTGGATGGCTATGTATTTCCCCTTAGGACTGCCTTTGCTGTATCGGTTTTGGGCCAATGTGTCTTCATTCTCCTTGGTTTCCATAAATTGTTTAAGTTCTTCTATGATCTCCTGGCTGATCCAACCATTCTTAAGCAAGGTGCTCTTTAGCTTACACATGTCTGAATTCCTTTCAATCTTTTCCTTGTGATTGAGATCCAGTTTCAAAGCATTGTGATCTGAGAATATGCAGGGACTAATCTCAGTCTTTCAGTATCGGTTGAACCCTTTTTGTGACCCAGTATGTGGTCTATTCTGGAGAAGGTTCCATGTGCACTTCAGAAGCATGATTATTCTGTTGTTTTAGGATGGAATGTTCTGTATATATCTATGAGGTCCATCTGGTCCAATGTGTAATTCAATTATCTTGTTTATTGATTTTCTGCTTGGGTGATGTTTCTATTTCTGAGAGAGATGTGTTAAGATCTCCTACTATTAATATATTCATATCAATATGACACTTTATCTTGATTAACAGTTTTCTCATGTAATTTGCTGCTCCCCTGTTAGCATAGATATTTACAATTGCTAGATCATCTTGGTGGATTGTCCCTTTAAGAATGATATAGTGTCATTCTGTATCTCTGACTACAGTCTTTAGTTTAAAATCTAACTTTTCTGATATGAGAATTGCTACCCTGGTCTTTTGAGGCCCATTGGCATGATAGTTACGTCTCCATCCTTTCACTTTCACTCTGGTTGTATCCTTAGGTTCGAAATGAGTCTCTTGTAGACAACATATGAATGGACCCTGTTGTTTTATCCAATAGGCAACCCCGTGCCATTTTATGGGTGCATGTAGGCCATTCACATTGAGAGTGATTATTGAGAGATACATTTTTTAATTTTTTTTTCCAATTTATTTATTTTCAGAAAAACAGTATTCATTATTTTTTCACCACACCCAGTGCTCCATGCAAGCTGTGACCTGTATAATACCCACCACCTGGTACCCCAACCTCCCACCACCCCGCCACTTCAAACCGCTCAGATTGTTTTTCAGAGTCGATAGTCTCTCATGGTTCACTTCCCCTTCCAATTTATCCAAAAGCACATACCCTCCCCAATGTCCATAACCCTACCCCCCTTCTCCCAACCCCCCTCCCCCCAGCAACCCACAGTTTGTTTTGTGAGATTAAGAGTCACTTATGGTTTGTCTCCCTCCATATCCCATCTTGTTTCATGGATTCTTCTCCTACCCACTTAAGCTCCCATGTTGCATCACCACTTCCTCATATCAGGGAGATCAAATGATAGTTGTGTTTCTCCGCTTGACTTATTTCGCTAAGCATGATATGCTCTAGTTCCAACCATGTTGTCGCAAATGGCAAGATTTCATTTCTTTTGATGGCTGCATAGTATCCCATTGTGTATATATACCACCTCTTCTTGATCCATTCATCTGTTGATGGACATCTAGGTTCTTCCCATAGTTTGGCTATTGTGGACATTGCTGCTATAAACATTCGGGTGCACATGCCCCTTTGGATCACTACGTTTGTATCTTTAGGGTAAATTCCCAGTAGTGCAATTGCTGGGTCATAGGGCAGTTTTATTTTCAACATTTTGAGGAACCTCCATGCTGTTTCCAGAGTGGTTGCACCAGCTTGCATTCCCACCAACAGTGTAGGAGGGTTCCCCTTTCTCCGCATCCTCGCCAGCATCTGTCATTTCCTGACTTGTCGATTTTAGCCATTCTGACTGGCGTATGGTGATATCTCATTGTGGTTTTGATTTGTATTTCCCTGATGCCGAGTGATATGGAGCACTTTTTCATGTGTCTCTTGGCCATCTGGATGTCTTCTTTGCAGAAACGTCTGTTCATGTCCTCTGCCCATTTCTTGATTGGATTATTTATTCTTTGGGTGTTGAGTTTTTTAAGTTCTTTATAGAGTTTGGACACTAGTCCTTTATCTGATATGTCATTTGCAAATATCTTCTCCCATTCTGTCAGTTGTCTTTTGGTTTTGTTAACTGTTTCCTTTGCTGTGCAAAAGCTTTTGATCTTGATGAAATCCCAAAAGTCCATTTTTGCCTTTGCTTCCCTTGCCTTTGGCGATGTTCCTAGGAAGATGTTGTTGTGGCTGAGGTCGAAGAGTTTGCTGCCTGCGTTCTCCTCAAGGATTTTGATGGATTCCTTTCTCACATTGAGGTCCTTAATCCATTTTGATTCTATTTTTGTGTGTGGTGTAAGGAAATGGTCCAATTTCATTTTTCTGCACGTGGCTGTCCAATTTTCAAACACCATTTATTAAAGAGGCTGTCTTTTTTCCATTGGATATTCTTTCATGCTTTGTCAAAGATTAGTTGACCATAGAGTTGAGGGTCTATTTCTGGGCTCTCTGTTCTGTTCCATTGATCTATGTGTCTGTTTTTGTGCCAGTACCATGCTGTCTTGATGATGACAGCTTTGTAATAGAGCTTGAAGTCCAGAATTGTGATGCCACCAACTTTGGCTTTCTTTTTCAATATCCCTTTGGCTATTCGAGGTATTTTCTGGTTCCATATAAATTTTAGGATTATTTGTTCCATTTCTTTGAAAAAGATGGATGGTACTTTGATAGGAATTGCATTAAATGTGTAGATTGCTTTAGGTAGCATAGACATTTTCACAATATTTATTCTTCCAATCCAGGAGCATGGAACATTTTTCCATTTCTTTGTGTCTTCCTCAATTTCTTTCATGAGTACTTTATAGTTTTCGGAATATAGATTCTTAACCTCTTTGGTCAGGTTTATTCCTAGGTATCTTATGGTTTGGGGTTCAACTGTAAATGGGATTGACTCCTTAATTTCTCTTTCTTCTGTCTTGTTGTTGGTGTAGAGAAATGCAACTGATTTCTGTGCATTGATCTTATATCCTGACACTTTACTGAATTCCTGTACAAGTTCTAGCAGTTTTGGAGTGGAGTCTTTTGGGTTTTCCACATAGAGTATCATATCATCTGCGAAGAGTGATAATTTGACTTCTTCTTTGCCGATTTGGATGCCTTTAATTTCCTTTTGTTGTCTGATTGCTGAGGCTAGGACTTCTAGTACTATGTTGAATAGCACTGGTGATAGTGGACATCCCTGCCATGTTCCTGACCTTAGTGGAAAAGCTTTCAGTTTTTCTTCATCGAGAATGATATTTGCAGTGGGTTTTTCATAGATGGCTTTGATGATATTGAGGTATGTGCCCCCTGTCCCTACACTTTGAAGGGTTTTGATCAGGAAGGGATGCTGTACTTTGTCAAATGCTTTTTCAGCATCTATTGAGAGTATCATATGGTTCTTGTTCTTCCTTTATTGATGTGTTGTATCACATTGACTGATTTGCGGATGTTGAACCAACCTTGCAGCCCTGGGATAAATCCCACTTGGTCGTGGTGAATAATCCTTTTAAGGTACTGTTGAATCCTATTGGCTCGTATTTTGGTGAGAATTTTTACGTCTGTGTTCATCAAGGATATTGGTCTATAGCTCTCTTTTTTGATGGGATCCTTGTCTGGTTTTGGGATCAAGGTGATGCTGGCCTCATAAAATGAGTTTGGGAGTTTTCCTTCCATTTCTATTTTTTGGAACAGTTTCAGAAGAATAGGAATTAGTTCTTCTTTAAATGTTTGGTAGAATTCCCCCGGGAAGCCGTCTCTCCCTGGGCTTTTGTTTGTTTGGAGATTTTTAATGACTGTTTCAATCTCCTTACTGGTTATGGGTCTGCTCAGGCTTTCTATTTCTTCCTGGTTCAGTTTTGGTAGTTTATATGTTTCTAGGAATGCATCCATTTCTTCCAGATTGTCAAATTTGTTGGCGTAGAGTTGCTCATAGTATGTTCTTATAATAGTTTGTATTTCTTTGGTGTTAGTTGTGATCTCCTCTCTTTCATTTATGATTTTATTTATTTGGGTCCTTTCTCTTTTCTTTTTGATAAGTCTGGCCAGGGCTTTATCAATTTTATTAATTCTTTCAAAGAACCAGCTCCTAGTTTCATTGATTTGTTCTATTGGTTTTTTTTTTTGTTTGTTTCTATTTCATTGATTTCTACTCTGATCTTTATGATTTCTCTTCTTCTACTGGGCTTGGGGTTTCTTTCTTGTTCTTTCTCCAGCTCCTTTAGGTGTAGGGTTAGGTTGTGTACCTGAGACCTTTCTTGTTTCTTGAGAAAAGCTTGTACCGCTATATATTTTCCTCTCAGGACGGCCTTTGTTGTGTCCCACAGATTTTGAACCGTTGTATTTTCATTATCATTTGTTTCCATGATTTTTTTCAATTCTTCTTTAATTTACCGGTTGGCCCACTCATTCTTTAGAAGGATGATGTTTAGTCTCCATGTATTTGGGTTTTTTCCAAACTTCCTCTTGTGCTTGTGTTCTAGCTTCAGAGCATTGTGGTCTGAAAATATGCAGGGAATGATCCCAATCTTTTGATACCGGTTGAGTCCTAATTTAGGACCGAAGATATGATCTATTCTGGAGAATGTTCCATGTGCACTAGAGAAGAATGTGTATTCTTTTGCTTTGGGATGAAATGTTCTGAATATATCTGTGATGTCCATTTCATCCAGTCTATCATTTAAGGCATTTATTTCCCTGTAGATCTTTTTTTTTTTATTTTTTTAAAGATTTTATTTATTTATTTGTCAGAGAGAGAAGGAGAGAGAGCGAACACAGGCAGACAAGAGGCAGGCAGAGGCAGAGGGAGAAGCAGGCTCCCTGCAGAGCAAGGAGCCCGATGCAGGATTCGATCCCAGGATGCTGAGATCATGACGTGAGCCGAAGGCAGCTGCTTAACCAACTGAGCCACCCAGGCATCCCTCCCTGTTGATCTTTTGCTTGTATGATCTGTCCATTTCAGTGAGGGGAGTGTTCAAGTCCCCTACTATTATTGTATTATTGTTGATGTGTTTCTTTGATTTTGTTATTAATTGGTTTATATAGTTGGCTGCTCCCACGTTGGGGGCATAGATATTTAAAATTGTTAGATCTTCTTGTTGGACAGACCCTTCGAGTATGATATAGTGTCCTTCCTCATCTCTTATTATAGTCTTTGGCTTAAAATCTAATTGATCTGATATAAGGATTGCCACTCCTGCTTTTTTCTGATGTCCATTAGCATGGTAAATTCTTTTCCACCCCTCACTTTAAGTCTGGAAGTGTCTTCGGGTTTAAAATGAGTTTCTTGGAGGCAACATATAGATGGGTTTTGTTTTTTTATCCATTCTGATACCCTGTGTCTTTTGATTGGGGCACTTAGCCCATTAACATTCAGGGTAACTATTGAGAGATATGACTTTAGTGCCATTTTATTGCCTGTAAGGTGACTGTTACTGTATATTGTCTCTGTTCCTTTCTTATCTACCACTTGTAGGCTCTCTCTTTGCTTAGAGGACCCCTTTCAGTATTTCCTGTAGAGCTCTTTGGTGTTTGCAAATTCTTTCAGTTTTTGTTTGTCCTGGAAGCTTTTAATCTCTCCTTCTATTTTCAATGATAGCCTAGCTGGATATAGTATTCTTGGCTGCATGTTTTTCTCGTTTAGTGCTCTGAAAATATCATGCCAGCTCTTTCTGGCCTGCCAGGTCTCTGTGGATAAGTCAGCTGCCAATCTAATACTTTTACCATTGTATGTTACAGACTTCTTTTCCCGGGCTGCTTTCAGGATTTTCTCTTTGTCACTAAGGCTTGTAAATGTTACTATTAGGTGACGGGGTGTGGGCCTATTCTTATTGATTTTGAGGGGCTTTCTCTGAATCTCCTGAATTTTGATGCTCGTTCCCTTTGCCATATTGGGGAAATTCTCCCCAATAATTCTCTCCAGTATACCTTCTGCTCCCCTCTCTCTTTCTTCTTCTTCTGGAATCCCAATTATTCTAATGTTGTTTCGTCTTATGGTGTCACTTATCTCTCGAATTCTCCCCTCACGGCCCAGTAGCTGTTTGTCCCTCTTTTGCTCAGCTCCTTTATTCTCTGTCATTTGGTCTTCTATATTGCTAATTCTTTCTTCTGCCTCATTTATCCTAGCAGTGAGAGCCTCCATTTTTTATTGAACCTCATTAATAGCTTTTTTTTTTTATTTCAACTTGGTTAGATTTTAGTTCTTTTATTTCTCCAGAAAGGGCTTTTATATCTCTGGAGAGGGTTTCTCTAATATCTTCCATGCCTTTTTCAAGCCTGGCTAGAACCTTGAGAATTGTCATTTTGAACTCTAGATCGGACATATTACCGATGTCTGTATTGATTAGGTCCCTAGACTTCGGTACTGCCTCTTGTTCTTTTTTTTTTGTTGTGAATTTTTCCCCCTTGTCATTTTGTCCAGCTCAGAGTATATGAAGGAGCAAGTAAAATACTAAAAGGCTGGCAACAATCCCAGGAAAATATGCTTTAACCAAATCAGAAGAGATCCCAAATCGTCAGGGGGGATTTCTCCCCCCTCACGATTGGGTGAGGGATCTCCTCTGATTGGGATGTCCCAGTCTCTTCTGATTGGGATCTCTTCTGATTTGGGGATAAAAAGAGGTTCAAAAAGAAAGAAAGAAAAAAAAGAAAAAAAAGAATTAAAAAAAAAAGAGATTGAATTAAAAATTCAATCAAGAATTTAAAAAAGAATTAAAAAAAGATTTAAGAGATTGGGATCTCTTCGGATTTGGGGATAAAAAGAGGTTCAAAAATAAAGAAAGAGAAAAAAGAATTTTAAAGAAAACGAATAACGAAAATTATAAAAAAGAAATATATATATATATTATATAAACTAGTATATAATAATATATATATATAATATATATATATATATATTAGATAAACTAGTTAACAAACGTTAAAAAAAGAAAAGGGTAAATGTTAAAAAGAATTTTAGCAGAAGAAGAAAAAAATGAAAAAGAAAAAAATTAAATTAGCTGCAAGACTGAAAAATCACAGGGAGAAAGCCATGAGTTACGTGGTTTGTTTTCTCCTCCTCTGGAATTCTGCTGCTCTCTCCTTGGTATTGAAACTGTACACCTTGGTAGGTGAACTTGGTCTTGCCTGGATTTCTTATTGATCTTCTTGGGAGGGGCCTGTTGTAGTGATTCTCTAGTGTCTTTGCCCCAGGCGGAATTACACCACCCTTACCAGGGGCCGGGCTGAGTGACCCGCTCGGCTTTGCTTTCAGGAGCTTTTGTTCCCTGAGAAGATTTTCCTCGGGAGAATAGGACCAGTGATGCAGTGTGGTTCTCGAGGCCCCATCCTGGAGACATGTGGTCAGGGCTTTGGGATGGAAGTCTTCAGACCCAAACTCAGGTAAGTGTTAGGGCCGAGATGATGGCAGGCCATATCTGCAGATCTTGAGGTCAGTTTTTCAGGATTTGAAATACCGGCAACTGGGAGGCAGAAGCACAGGCTTTTCTGTCTGGATTGTGTGTCTAGGATGGTCACAGAATGGACGGATCGCCTCATGGGTCTACCAATTATGGTAGGCTGGAAATAACGAGTAAACTCAGATCCCTGTTCCCATGACCAGCCATGAGCCCTGAGACGGAAAACAGCACTCTTCCCTTCCCCCAGAAAGACACCAAAATTTTGGAGATGGGCAGAATTCACAGAAAGGAAGAAACTCCCATGGACCCATGAAGCGACCCCTCCATTCTGTGGCCATCCTAGACAACACTCCAGATGGAAAAGCCTGTGCTACTGCCTCCCACCCAAACGAATTTCAAATCCCAAGGAGCGGTCCTCGGGGTCTGCAGAGCAGACCTGCCGACAATTCGCCCCTAACCCTTTCCCGAGTTTGTGTCTGAAGACTTTGATCCCAAAGCCCTGACCGACATGCCCTCCAGGATGGGACCTCCAGAACAACAATGCATCACTGACCCTACTCTCCAAAGAAACTCTACCCGTCTAAGTTGCCCAAACCCTCCACATTAGGAGAAACCTATAAGGAATTTGAGACCACCCCAATTTCATAGGCTGCTCTGGAAAAAATGCACAGTCTGACACACACTCAGCACCTACCTCCAGGAAGACAAGCAGGTCAATGGCCCTGATCCAGATTATACCTGACTTCATCGGAACCCTAGCTTAGGTTTTCAGGCCTCTGTCTCCAGTGGCCTGTTCTGGAAAACCAACCTGTGGTCCAACTTGTGGTCCCTGAGCCCCTCCTGTCCCGAAAAGGAAACCTGTCTCTTGGGAACTGGGTCCAACCCTCAGGGTAAGAGAATACTGCATGGTCCCAGAGCCACTGCCACATTCTAAAGTCTTCCTGGACACCAAGCATCACTGTGACCTATCATACTGAGAAACTCCATCAACTCAGATCATTTGGAACTTTGAACCAGAGCCAGCAGATCAAGCCTGCCCTGTTCCTCGGCTGCAATGGTAACACAAGGTGGGCTTTCCAGGCATCCATTCAGAGAGCTCAGCTATTGAATCTTTCTATATGAGGGACCATGGAGCCCTCTAACCAGAATTCCCCTGTCCCACAGAAGGACAACTTGCTCTATGGAGCAGCTCACAAGCTCCAATGTGGAAAAGCCTCCAAAGATTCTTGAAGCCACCCCACCATTCATTGGCCATCATGGATGCAAACTCCAGCGTCAGCAGACATCTGACACTCACCCTTACTCAGGTGATGGAGATCTCGAAACAGCCACTGCATATTGGAACTGCCATGCACTCGGCACTGAACTTAACCAGAGCTAGTGTTTGCAGACTTCCTTCCTCACACTCCTTGCCAACAAGCCCTCCATATTGGGAATCCTGGAACCACAACACAGCCTTCTGCCTGCCCACGAGAAAGAAGAAACACCCTATGGGTATGTCCAGAATTTCCACATAAGAATTCACCAGCACGGCCCTCAATGGCACCCCAATATCATAGGCCTCCCTGTGAACTAATCCTCTGTCTGACACAGCCCGAGCCCCGACCTCCTTTCAGCCACACAGAGAGCGGGCCCCATTTCCTACAGGTGGGACCTGCCTTGACCCAAGGCCGTCATATTGAACAAACCTGGGGATTCAGGTACCTGTCCCCAGAACTTAGCTCAAA